>NC_139234.1:17059997-18402497 GCF_977018435.1 Lepisma saccharinum
TCTGTCATCTTAAAGCAAACATTGAGTTTTGCAAATTGAAAGGAACGCTGTCATAATTGTGGTGCATCGGCTCAAAGACAAACATTACTGAAAGCAAAAGTCAAAGGCATTTTCCTTTAGAAAGATCGTCAAACGTAAATGATTAAATAATATACTTAGTGTTTGAAGTTTCCTATAACGTCAAGGCTTTCAGCAGAAATATTTGTTTCTTTCGTAGAAATGACACGATAAATTCATAATTTCTCTTCGTTTAATTGCATTTTAAGCTAAAAAGCAAACTTGTATGCATTTATATTATTGAAGATAAGCAAATGATAAATGACGTAACAAACGGTCTCTCAAATGTCAAGATGAAGACAAATTGACGCGGGGATCTGACCCCCGTGTCCCACTCCGATTTCCATGAAATTTGGCAGGTGTATGGAGGGGCCAAAGGAAGAAGTACGTGTTTTTGTGTTTCCTAAAAAAAACGGTTTTGGGGAGCAAGCCCCCCCCCCAAATGTCAAGGTTGGGAATCTGACCCCGAAACCACGTAAATATGGCATAGGAAGAAACAGGGGGCATAGGGCCCCTGTATACACCTGCTAAGTTTCATGAAAATCGAAGGGGGACACAGGGGTCAAATGCCCACTTAAATTTGTCCTCATTTTGACATTTGAGGGTGGTTTGCCCCCTAAAACCTTTTTTTAGCCGAAACAAAAAAAAAACACGTATTTCTTCCTTTGGGTCCCTTTATACACCTGCCAAGTTCCATGGAAATTGGAGGGGGACACAGGGGTCAGCTCCTCACTTCAATTTGTCCTCATCTTGACATTTGAAGGGGTTTTGCCCCCTAAAACCGTTTTTTTAGCCGAAACAAGAAAACACGAATTTCTTCGATTGGGCTCATCTATTCACCTGCCAAGTTTCATGGAAATCGGAGGGGGACACAGGGGTCAGATCCTTACTTCAATTTGTTCTCATCTTGACATTTGAGGGGCGGGGGTTGCCCCTAGAACAGTTTTTTAGCCGAAACAAAAAAAAACACGTATTTCTTCCTTTGGGCCCCTCTATACACCTGCCAAGTTTCATGGAAATCGGAGGGGAACACTTAGATAACCTCCCTTGTTAGTCTTACACTTTGTAATTATATAACACTGCATGTATTATAATGTTTTATTTTAATTTTTAAAACTGTAACTGTAGAACAATTGTATAATTTTTGTATAACATTTCTATCTTGTTAAATGTGTTAAAGGTTTTATCCTGGAATGGAATGTCTCACATCTATGTGTGTTTCCATTTCCAATGCATTCGAATGAATATGTATTCGTTTCAATGGCATTTAAAAAATCACCTCTGACATTTTATGTTAAACAAGTAAGATTATTTTTGTGCACGAGTGTGTTAGCTGATGCGTAGCAAAGTATTTTAGGAAGAACACTTGAAAAAAGATCTTGTAGGACTAACTAATGAAAAATTTCTTTGTAATCGAAGATCATAATACCTTTTAAGATGTGGTAATATTAAAATTGGATTGAGATAGGGAACTCTCGGATCCGGATTTTCGGATCCGGATCCGTTTGGCCATCCCTAGTTGTAACCACCTGTTGAAGGATCGCTGAAATAATCCCTCGACCACACGCGCCTTGTGTGTAGACAACCCAACTAACATTGCAATTCTGCGGCTTGCATATATCTCAGTAGATTGAGGAGTGATGCCCAAAGGGAAATTCGAGACGAACATTGTCGGACGTAATTTCTCGTGTTGTCGACATAGAGAAACTGGATCGAAAGGGAAAGAAGGAGAAGGGAGAAAGATGAAGAGAGAGAGAGAGAGAGAGAGAGAGAGAGAGAGAGAGAGAGAGAGAGAGAGTGGGAGCGAGATGTAAACCAGAGAGAGACGAAAAAAGAAAGAGACACATAGGAATAGAGAGAGCGGATTTATTTTCTACTTCGTTTTTTGCCACTTTAGCTAATCGCGAAGATGAGGATAAGTGCTGATATAATGAAATTGATGACGGGACACTCACAAACACGCATTCGCAGGCCAGGATTTGAACCCAGTACCCATGGCGTCGTGGCGCGTTTTACTAACCATCCCGCCACGGATGTCGGCCAAATGTACCGATATTATCTGACTTTACATATCACGTATAGTTTAGTTATTTCTAAAAGTTCACAAATAGACCTAACAAGTCACCATTCCTTTATATGCAATCTGTAAAGCTAAATCGCTAATGCTACTTCCAAGAAAGCAACAGTTATTCCGCAGAATAAACAGAAATTTTCTCCAACTTATACAGAAACTCAAACAACAAATCAACCATTCAATTGACATGTAACTTTTTGTTTGACGTTTGCTAAAAGTATGGAGGCATTTTACGATCGTCCTGAACAAACGTTTATCTTTCATCCCGTACATGGCAATTATGAACAATTCATTCCACGTCTTCCCATGCGATAATTAATTACTAACAAGAACGTTTAATTTGCGAAAGTGGATGTGTGTGTTAGGAAGACAGATGGATAGGCTTTTCAGTCTCATTCTTTTCGGAACTTTCTAATTAGTATTTAAAAAATGTTTTATATTTTTTATATTGTAACCTCTGCAAAAAGCCAAACGCATATTTAGTTTGCTGGTTGTTGCTTACCACTGAGGGTGAAGAGGCTGGGATATAGTAAAATGGCCGAACTAATCTTGAATTTTAGGTCATTGCGTTATTCAGACCATTGGATGATTGAGGAAGCCAAGAAATCTATGGCTCACGAAATGGAAATTTTGTTTGACGCTGTATGAAAGTGTGATTACAATATTTTCTGATTTTCAATCAATCGTATTTCATAGTTCTGATGAGTATAAACAAAGGAGGTAATTCCCAAAACACTTTGTATAAAAAGTCAATTGACTACTAATTGTCACTTATGTGATGTAACGCTGCTTCTGTAAATATGTACTAATAAAATGCATTATTTTTTCTATACATTGTAAGGTTTTCAAGAAGCTCGAGATTATTTTAATTTTTGCAACTACGTAGATACGAGTATAAGAATATTATACTTTTTTTCTAATAAAAAAACTTTATTTATTAGCGAATAAATTTTCTTGTTTAATATACAAGGGTTGGATAAAAAGTAATGGCAACACTGGTATAATTGCTACTTGACTGTATTGGCAGAGGAGCACGTGTTACATTCCTTCAATGTAATCCCCCCCCCATCTCTACGACCTTCTGCCACACGTATGGAAGGCGTCGTACACCGTCAGCGCGTCCATCTCTGTCGATGTCCCGCAGTGACCGTCCTATAGCACGTATGATGGCTTCGCGCGTGTCGTAGTGCTTCCCGCCCAGTGGTTCCTTCATTTTGGCAAAAAGGTCATAATCACACGGTCTCATACCGGTGAATACGGCGGATGTTCCAGTACCTCCCACTACCAGTTATGCAGGAACGCCGTCACAGTGTTCGCAGTGTGACACTTTGCATTGTGAAGCAGGATGATGGGACACCGTGCCAGAACGTGCCGTCGCTTCCTTCTTAATGCGAGACGAAGGTGGTGTTGCAAGAAGGTGCAGTAGTAGGCTGCGTTTACCATTCTGCCTAAGAGACGTTGTTCTTCTTGCCTAAACATATTGTTAGGGCGCTTGCACTCTCGTCCTCTGCTTCAGAGCACTGCTGTTTTTTGACTGAATAACATACAATCGCACCCCACTCACTATACTTCCTCGTCTGACATTCCTTTATCAACCACGAAACGCTTGTGGCGCTGTGACTCGCCCCTTTCACGGGACAGCAGTGTTGCCATTACTTTTTATCCAACCCTTGTAATAAGAGAAAGTTTTATCGATGTGTAGAGAGGAGGAGGAGGAGGAGGAGAGAGAGAGAGAGAAAGAGAGAGAGTAGAAGATAAAAGATCAACATTGTCTTGGAAAATATTACTTTTTTTCGTTAAATCTTCATCGAAAAGAACCGGGAACTTCCTAATATTTCAGGTTCCTTTGTATTATATATTGCTTAAAAATGTCAAATTACACATTCTGTATGCAATCATTTATAACAAAATAAGATCCAAGATAACATTTATCCCACTTGTTCACGTTGGGAAACTGGCTAAACAGGAAGTTCCTCCCCCGCCTTCGATAATCGAATTGTCTGATCGTTTCTTTTTGTTTACCCAGGAATCATCATCACGAATCCATACTCCTTCATAATAAAAACTGATTTTATTCTTATATTTTAAGAAAAAGAACACTAAAGTGCACATATCTGACAAATTCGAAGGGGCATCTCTTCTTTCGTACGGGAGAGATACTCCAGTAGCGATTACCTACCCAACGCTAACAAAGATGGCCGGCATTGTAAAACAAGTAAAAAAACACCAACAAATGTGTTTAATGGATAATTTCGTCCGCATAATTGACATTTGCGAAGAGTCAGGTTTGCTCACAAAATGGAGGAAGGATCTTCAATTTGAGGTCATCACTAAAACACGACACAAGACGATTTCCCGAAATGAACAACGAAACGTAGCAAATACAATGAATGCATTAATGGAACCATTTATTTTGCTAATATTCGGGCTAATAATCAGCTTCATAGTGTTCGTCGCAGAACTTGCACTGAACTTTACTCGTAAGTCAGATAGAACTGATAATTAACAAGTCGTAAAATTCTGCTCGTACATTGGCTAAAATCATCCCATCAGAAATAGGGATTTACGTTTTGAAGACAAGAAAGTATCCTCAGAATGGTACAAGGATTAAATGCAATTATTCTCCAAGTTGCAATGTTTGTATCACGGTAGATTTGTAACCCATCCTTTTACTCAACCCGATGATTACTTTGAGGAGAGAGTGTGTGTATGAGAGGGAGAATAAACGAGAGAAAACTAAATAAAAATAAAGAGAGGCAGAAATTGAAGAAAGGGTAGGATAGATGGTGAGAGGGAGCAAACAGAGAAAGAGAGATGGCGAGAAAGAGAGGAAAAAAGATAGGTAGATATAGAAAGAAAGAGACATATAGACAGAAAAACCGAAAGAAAATGCCAGATGGGGGAAAAAGAGATGGAAATTGAGAGATAGGAAGAGAAAGAAAGAGACAGAAAAACCGAAAGAAAATGCCAGTGCGCTAAAACGAAGTATTAGAACTATATATGCTTATAACTTGCCGTAAAATTCACCCATTCACATAAAATTGACAGTTAAAAGCACATCCACGTTTCAGACAATTGTGTTCTATTATTCACCTTATAATTTAATTAGTAGCTCAATAGTTATAGAGCGTTGAAAATGTTTGGACTCTTCTGCTGTTGTTAATTAGAGTATGTAAAAATAATGATTTCAAATGTTCAAATGCAAAGCCACATCATGTATTTGTGTAAACAACTAGAGCGAAAATTAAATAAACGCAACTGTTGTTCACTTTTTTATTTCTAGTGTTCTTTCAAAGTTGCTAATTGCCTGATGTAGTTTGCCAGATAACTATGGTGTGTATGTAACTCGGTGTCTATCTCATATATTTTGTCACATTTTTTTAGTTACATTGTAAAACAAGTAACAAAAAACACCAACGAATGTGTCATTGATGGGTCAAGAATATAGACTCAAACCCATAAATCCTGTGCATAATTTTAAGCCCATGTCTTATAACAAATGAGAAAATACTGATAATTCCTTTAAATGGCCTTGTAACAGCTATAAAAATTAATTCAACCGGACGAAACTTTCGCTGTGGCATATTTTGCCTGAGACTGACGTAATGCACTTAACAATAGAACGCTCTAGTGGATGCCGTGGAAACTACGGCGGCTGGGGTACCCTGGCGGGGCATCTCACTCAAAATAACCTTATGTTACATAAGCGAGCTCAAGGAGCAAAAACTGATGTTTGCTACATGCACTCTGCATGACGTGCAATTATTTTCTTTCGATGTATTATAAAGAAACATTCCACAATCAGCAGAAAATATCCCACTTCATGCGTCATGAAAGTACTATATGAAATAACAATTGATTATGGTATGTAGTAACAGAACATTGCACAACATTCAATGTTTATTTCATTTGATTTTTGATTTGCTTTATTTTACTTCGCTCTTTGTGCCACTTTTGGCCAAATTGAGAAGATAGGGATGAGTGATGATATGATGAACTTGATGAATGGACACATTCAAACATCCACTCTCAGGCCGGCATTCGAACCCGGGGCCCCTAGCGTCATAGCGAGATGTGCTAACCACTCCGCCACGGGGGCCGGCAACATTTATGTTTACTACTGTGTAATACTTTGGAGATTGCTTTAAGAGAATGAAATAATTTTCTTTATGGCAAGGAAATAATAATAATGAATTTTGTATTATACCTAATGGTTCACCATTTTGAAGGAAAATATACCGACATCAAGTTCTCGTGCAAATCTCATGAATGAAATGGACTTGAAACTTTAGTATATTGCCCTTCAAAATGGTGAACCATTAGGTCTAATACAAAATTCATTATTAGTATTTCCTTGCCATAAAGAAAATTATTTCATTTTCTTAAAGCAATCTAATGGTTCACCATTTTGAAGGGCAATATACCGACATCAAGTTCTCGTGCAAATCTCATGAATGAAATGGACTTGACACTTTAGTATATTGCCCTTCAAAATGGTGAACCATTAGGTCTAATACAAAATTCAATATTATTGTTTCTTTGCCATAAAGGAAATTATTTCATTTTCTTAAAATAATCTCCAAAAGTATTCGACAGTAGTAAACATTGAATGTTGGACAATTGGAATCCAATAACGAGAAGTAGAAATTTTGTGCCATACACACACACACACACACAAATATATATATATATATAATCTCAAGTATTTACATACATATGTATGCACTACCATTGAAAACTGCTATTCAACCTTACGTTTGATGTAGCTGATATACTAACCTATATTGTCTAACCTACTAACCAGAATTTGCTTGGAAACTTTTACTACTTTACCATCACAGTGAGTTCAAAAACGATTTATTGATTGTGTCATCATTATAAATGCCGTTTCATTTTAGATGTAGAGTGGGATGAGAGCATCAAGAATTAAAACAAAACGCCAAACAAAGTGCTGACAGCTTAAACCCATTCCTTAAAAGCGCGTAGAGAAAAAATAATGAAAACAGTCGTGGACAATTTCTCGAGCATTACTTGCACTGTATGTGTAGAGTGGGATTCATAAATATAATCATGATCCACTTCGTTCATCATAGAATTAAACAAAAGCGCCCTCGAAGCTATTTGCCTCCTCTGTGTCAGCGTCGGTACAGTTGAGTTCCTCAAAATCACGCAGGTATTATATAAGAGAAAAGCGAATGAAAATAACCTGTAGACATTTCGCCTCGAAATACTTGTGGATCCCACTGCACAACACTTGTTCTATGATATTCAACTATCAACAGTAAAAACTATGTATGGGCAAGGTAACTTGTATGGGTACGATTAATACGTTGTTATAGATTATTGGTAAATCAATAATAAATGACAAATCGTTGTATCAACAATGCATGCGATATATCATGGAAATTTGATATTTCTCGTAATGGATGCAAGTAGTGTAAGTTTATTGTTTCAACGCAGTACTTGGTACGAGTGCTTTTTTAGCCTCTTTTTTTATCAATTGAATATCACTTTTTGACATATATTGACAATTTTTTGTCGATGTTTTAGCGCTTAGCGATGTTTTAGCAAAATTTCCCATTTTTCCCACCTCGTACTTAGTACGAATGCCACGATCTTACGTGATATAACTTAACCTATCCTTTTTTATTACGTGCTAAACTACACGAGAGCCTCTACTAGTAGTGGTGTGTGACCGTTTGACAAACCTTAAGTGAGGATCAAAAAAACCTCAAAAACTCACTTTCTCTCCACGTTCTGCGACTCATTTATTGCGCTGACGATGTTTCGCAGCGAAGAAAACAGCACCAAAACATCAAAAACTCACTTCAATTCACTGAAGTGAGCCACAGTGTTGCAAAACCTACGAAAATTTCATCAAAACCTCAAAAACTCACTTTCTCTCCACGTTCCGTGCCTGACGAAGGTTGGTATGGTACGTTCTGGAACCATCCTTTTGATCTACTTTTTTTATTATTTTACGATGTTTTACGGGTTAATCTAACCTACAATGAGAGAAAAGTGGACAGAAAAAAAAAGCTCTGGCATCACTTTTTTAAGCTCCTCCTGCAAATTTTTGCTCTTATGCTACCTCGTCCTTTGACCTACACTTTTGAAATGACTTACGACATTTTCCTATAAGTCTGCTGTCTCCTCTTACTGTAAGGTCCCTCAGTGTAATCTACTACGACCTTGTGCTCTCAGCGTAATCTGCTACGATGTTTTTTTTAAAAAAAAAACTCATGTGTGATCTTCTGCGGTGTGTGTGTGTGTGTGATAATCAAAATTATTTTTGTTAAGACCCTCAAAAAAGAATAAAAAATATCCCGCCAGAGAGGGGTGCGTGGTGCCCAACACCAGTTCTAAATGGTCATGGCTATCGAAGCCATGCCTCTGTAGAGTTTCACGAGTTATTATTTTTTTTTATTTGCGCATCGAACTAACTTACATTGGATCCCGATCGTGGTATGCAGCGTTAATTTGATCGGAGGTGCCTTATCGGTTGGATCGTCGTCGTTTTGCAGTACCGTCGAGGTGAAGTCCAAATCGTACACGCGCTTGCCGAAATTCTTTCGTATGCGCGGAAGGGTGTGCTCGGACCAGTAGGGAAATTTATTTTTCGCACCACCGAGGTTGGTTGCGAGAGTCTTCGTACTTGAAGTGGTGTGCGAGGGGCTTGTTGTGGCCGAAGATGTGTCCGTCGTGCTGGCGATGCTCGTCATTGTGGTGGTATCGTTTTTAATTCGCCGATACTAAGGCTTCGATCAAAAACGGATTCAAAACAATTCTGTCGGGCTGGCGCAAATCCAAAACTAATCCACAAGGGTGGTGAATTAATTGTAAATTTGCAGCATCGACGTCGGACGACGACCTAAACCAGGCGCGGCATTTTTGGCATATCCTGTAATTGTTCGTGATGGGTTGCAACGAGGAAGGTTCGGTGCCTACGAGTATAACTTTCAAATCCGAAGAAATGAGCGTCGGGGTTGTGTTGGTCAGCGTTTGCAGGAAACACATCGTGTGGCAAAATTCGCAGCACGAGTCCGGTACCTCGCAGCAGGAGAATTGGATGCGAATGTTGCCCGGGATGAAATGGAGCAGGCACGCTTCGTTCTCCTGCTGGTCGATCTGGTCGAGGATCAAGCTGAATCCCAACTTCGGAGAAACGACCGCTTTCACGGTGTTGTTCGCCTCGGTTCCAAATAATTGCCTGGCTCCGAAATTGCGATCTTTCATGTGAAAATAAGAAGAAAAGCGTTCGCACGACGTCGACCCACGGTGCGGGGATCTTCACCCAGTTCACGCGCTCGATACGCTCCCGAACGAACGCGGAATCCTTTTTGGGAAAATAGCGTTCTTTGCTCGCGTCCAGGTTGAGAGAATCGATGTACGTGGCCCACGACCACACGTTGTGGTGCTGGTGCTGCTGTTGCTCGCCGCTCCCCTCCACGATCTGGTGGAAACGAAAATTATCGGCCAGGATCGTCCGTTCGAAGGTTTTGTACTGGGTCGATATTCTCTTTTCCGTCCTCAGGAGGCGCAGAAATTGAGTTTTGAACGCATCAGTTTCGGTTACGTCCTGGTACAAATCTTTCAGGACGTTCAACTTGTTTTCCAGAACAGTGTAATGCAACACCAGGTAATTGATGTTGCAGTGTATGATGAAGAACGTCGGGATGATGCAGCAGAATCGATATATAAGACCCCAGCCGAGAAAGTAATGCGTGTGGAAACGATGCTGGGTCGTCCACGTGAATTCGTTTAGAACGTGGTCGTCGCAGACGGTGTTCGGAAAAATCGTTCGCAGGTACTTGGCCGGATCCTTTCCGAAAACCTTCTCGAAAACGTGCCGCCAAGCCAGAGCGTTGATGCAGTCGCTTTTGAAACTAGCCAGCTGTGGGGGCTGACAGATCGAGCTTCCTCCCCAGATCGAATTGGGTCGCGTGCCTTTCCACGAACTCCAAGTAAGCCTTCGCCGTGGGCCACACGATGCTCGTGACGATCAGTTCCCCCGAGAAATTCTATATAAAATAACATACCTGAAATTCTATTCACAGTATAGATTGAATTTTTTTTTTTTTTTGAGTTTTGTAATCACCCCAAGAAATTCTATATAAAATAACATACTTGAAAATTGTATTCACAGTATAGATTGAATTTTTTTGAGTTTTGTAATCACCCCGAGAAATTCCATATAAAATAACATACCTGGAAATTATTTTTTTGGTTTGTGTGATCTGAGAAAGCATAATGGAATCCACCAGTTTGATCGAATGTGTTACTTGCGAAAAATTAATATCTAAAACTAATATTAGCAAGCACAGGGCAAGATGTAGCGAAACAGGTTCGAGAATTAATCGTTCCTTACCTTCTAAGCCCTGTGCTCGATGCGGAAAGATGATCAGCATTACAAATTTAAGTAAACATCTCAAAATTTGCAAACCATCGACCGGACAAGCATCGAAAAGGAAAATCGATGATTCAGAAACGGAAGCTTCCACTTCCAAGCAAATTAAATTATCTAATGAACGCAAACCAATTAGATCTGCATTTAACGACCAACTCCAGGATTTTTAAATTAAGTCAGAACCAGGCCGTGACATCCTTAGTTTCTTGGACGAAACAAAAACATCTGTACTAAATATTTTGAAAGATAAACTTGGAAACAACTCTATAAAAGTATACGTTGTTCTGTTTTCTGAATACGAGAAAGTTGATGGCACAACAAGTATTTTTTATCATCGTACAAAAAACCAGACACTTTATTTTGCTGACGTCGAAAATTTGGACAACTTCTATTATAAAGTTACCAAAGAGCTGGTTAAGAAACATGACGATTTCGAGGCTAAAGGGTCGGGATGGTCTCTATGTGGAAGTCCTCACACGTTAACCGTTTACGTGAACCAATTCTCGCCTCTTCGCGCTTCCAGCTACGTTCCACTTCCACCGAACATTCAACACAAGACGGCTGTGTTAAATGTACAGAACAGCGATAACAAGTGTTTCCTTTGGTGTATATTGGCTGCACTGCATCCTGTTCATTGGTCAAATCATCCAGAACAGGTTTCTAATTACAAACGATACGAGACCGACTTTCAAAGTGTAATGTCTGGCATCGAATACCCGGTGACATTGTCGGATATAACAAAGTTCGAAAATCGTGCAGGAAAACGCATCGCTATTAATGTGTATTCCTTCACGTCAGATAAATATCTCGTGCATCCCGTCAGGATAAGCGATATCGACGATGATGATGCTCGTGTGATTAATCTTCTTCTAATTTCAAACGAGGATGTTCATCACTACACGCTAATTCGTTCTCTATCACGTTTGGTCAGAAGTCAAACTACCAAGTATGCAAACAACATCGAAGTTTGCCCGAGATGCCTAACCACGTTCAACGATAAAAAACAAGTCGATTATCAAAATTACACCAGACGTCAGATTGCTATCGAGAAACTTGCCGAACATAAAATTTACTGCGGTGACAACAGACCGACTTGCATGTTGATGCCGAAATCAAAAGAGGTCAAAGAATTTAGGATGCATAAGGCATTGTTCGAACATCCTGCAATCATCATTGCTGATTTTGAGTCTTTTCTCAAACCGTTGTCGTACTGCGAACCAGACCCCGAACTTTCATCCACAACACCGTATCAGTTGCACGAAGCCTCGAGTTTTGGATATGTTGTCGTGCGACAGGATAGGATAGATGAACCGTATGTTTACCGAGGACCAGACGTAATCAAACATTTTTTTGAAAAGATGGTTGAAGAGGTTGAGACTATTGGCAGCCTCTTACGCGAATCGAAACCAATGCTTCCATTATCCAGCGATGAACTTCAATCTCACAATAACATTGAAACGTGTCCGGTGTGCGATCAACGTTTCACCGACGAGAACCGGAAAGTATTTCACCATAATCACTTCACCGGAAACTACATCGGTGGAATCTGTAACACGTGTAATCTAAAGATCCAAAAACCTACGTTTGTCCCCATATACCTTCATAATGGCAGCGGTTACGACTTCCATCTCTTAATACGGAATCTTGGATATGATAGACAAAAAATAAATATTCTAGCAGAGAATGAAGAAAGGTACATCAGTGTCAGCAAGCGAGTATTGATTCCGGGAACAAACGAAACTGTGGAGATGAGATTTTTAGATTCTTACAGAGTAGTGGTATTTGTGGTACAACCAGTGCCGGAAAGGAAGAGCTGCTCTTATGCAGATTTGCTATACTTAAAACAAGCTCAACATGGCCATATGAGCTTTTTGCTCTAGTGTGGAACCCTGCCTAATCCAAGATTTTTGTAAAAATGCCCTCGGGAATTTTTCAGAAAGGAAGAGCTCCCTCAGATTGATTTGTGCATACTTACAAAAGTTGCATCAGCCAGATTTTTGTCCATAAATTTGTCAAAAATTGATATATTTTTGGCCACACCAGAAATTAAGCAAAAACCCATACATACACACACATATTTACTTCTGGTTTAAGTTTAATTGGATACCATTCGATTTGCTTATCTAATATTAAAACAATGCAATATGCAGAGCCCCTCTAGAATTGCTCCGTGTTTGCATGTTTCCCCCCCTCTGTGTCAGTGTGTACAATTCCCGAGACGGTAGTATTGATTTTTGCTTTGCATGTTCTCCTCAGCGCCAGTACTTACAGAAATTCCCGAGTATTGCATCAGCCAGTATTGTGAGAGTGACTGAGGAGAACAGATGTGTTGATACAGTGCTTCTCATACTTACAGGCCTGTTTGGTTTAAATATTCATATTGAACAATATAAAATCTGATATTTGTTGTAATCCACTCATATTTAGAGTCAAGCTTATATTTGTCCCATGTCCTGCATGTTTGTGCAGGTATTTGTGCTGGGTCAGTGTGAATGAATATTTATTCTTTTTTTCCACTTGTAAGCTATTGGCTTTACAACCTGTCATAAGATAAGCATAGAGATTAGATTTAAAACCCAGGAAATTTTATATAAATACCAAAGCCAAAAATATTAATACACATATACACATACACACCTACACACATATACACACACACAAAGCACACAGCTGAACCCAACTGATATTTTTTATTCAGTATAAAGTTTTGAATTGAAACCCAGGAAATTGTATATAATAAACAACAGCAAAAATGCCAAATCAAAAATATTGTAATCAGTGCAATAAAAATATATTTAGCTCTAATTGGGCCAGACACCAAAAGATTTGTAACCCAGACAAATACAGAACTCCCACAAAAATTTGCCCCAAATGCAATAGAAAATACAGCATGCAATACTTCACATATACACATAAAGATACTTGCTCTGTACAGTTATCAACACAACCATCTACTTCTGGTCTGAAAAGGAAGCATGAAACACCTGTTAATGCTTCACCTGCAAAGCAGCCACGCTATGCACCCATCCATAGCAGTTTTAATACCCAACTTAGGGATTATCGGTTTGTATCAGAGCCAAGATGTGGAATTGAGACTTTTTTGAACAATATAAATCCTGATCTCCAGGCAATTCTTAATGCACAAAATGGCTCTTATAAGCTCTCCCTCAAATTGTTTACACAATATAAGAAACCAAATGGCACAAAATTTACACAGCCCCACATAACAGAAACTGCACCGGTATATTCAAATGCAAATTCGGACAAAATAATAGGCAATTTGATAGATCAACTGAATATCAAACACTCTGAATTTGCGGCAAAAGAGTCCGGATGGAGCCTATGCGGTTCATCACACAAGCTCTATGTTAATATTTCTGAATTCAGCTCATTACAAGGATCTACATATGTGCCATTACCTGCCAATATCAAAAACAAAACAGCCGTGGTTAATATAAAAAATAATGACCAGAAATGCTTTTTGTGGTGTATTTTAGCTGCTTTGTATCCAGTTTCAAGAAATCCTGAGAGAATAACTTATTATAAACAACATGAGCATGATTTTGATGATGTAATGGAGGGTTTGGAATATCCAATGTCTGTTCAGAATATTGATAAATTTGAAAAAAGGGCCAAGCACATCAATGGCAAACAATTATCTATTAATGTATTTACTTGTTCCACTGGCAATTGCTTGATAGAACCTCTCAGAATCAGTACAATTGATGATGAATCTGCTATTCCAATTGATCTGCTCTTAATTGAAGGGGATGGCACATATCATTACACTCTGATACAAAATCTTGAAGCTTTAGTGGGAACACAACTAGACAAATCCAATACAATATTCAAGTTGTGCGGAAGATGTTTATCTGTATTTGATGGTAGAAAAATGGTGAAGGGGGTTCGGGAAGAGAGTGCGGAAATTGCCAAAAACAAGTTAATTGAGCATCTGAAATACTGTGGCAACCATAAACCTGTTCATATGGTGATGCCCAATCCAAGTGAAAATTGCAAATTTAAAAAGTTTGAAGCCTTGTTGGAACACCCAGCATATATTGTCTGTGATTTTGAATCGAACCTCAAATCTCTTGCATCCTGCAATCCAGATCCTGATGAATCTTCAAGTACATCATACCAGCTACATGAACCTTCCAGCTTTTGTTATACAGTTGTACAGGATGGTGTAGCTAGTGAGCCACACTTATACATGGGACCAAATGCCATCAAAATATTTGCACATAGAATAGAAAATGAGTGCCGTGACATAGCATCTAACATCTTATTAAAATCAAAGCCTATGTTGCCTTTAACAGAGGAACAGATTGAAGATTTCAACAATGCAGAAAAATGCCCGGTATGTGATTGTGAATTTTCAGATACAAATATCAAGGTGAAACACCATTCTCATACAGATGGTCGATATAAACAGGCCCTGTGTAATAGCTGTAATATTAAGATCAAGAGACCAAGATTTGTCCCCATATTTTGCCATGGAGCATCCAATTATGATTTCCATCATCTGATCAGGTACGAGGGGTTTGAGAAGCAGAATTTAAATATTTTAGCTGAAAATGATGAGAAATATATATCTATTAGCAAAATAATTAAAGTTAATGGTGTTCCTATTCACATAAGATTTCTTGATTCTTACAGAATTTTATCTGCTTGCCTGGCTACACTGGCCACTCAATTATCTGATGATCAATTCAAAATCACACGTGCATTGTTTCCAAATCAGGACCTGAAATTAATTAGGCGGAAGGGTGTATATCCATATGACTATGTTACAGATTTTTCTAAATTTGATGAGTGTTCCCTGCCACCACAAGAAGAGTTTTACAGCAGAATCAGAGGATCTGGAATCACTGATGATGATTATCACCATGCCCAATTGATGTGGAACAATTTAAAATGCCAGACATTTGGTGATTATCACATGGCATATTTGAAACTTGATGTGACCCTCTTAGCTGATATATTGCAGGCATTCAGAAAATCTTCCATGCAAAATTATAAACTGGATCCAATGTATTTTTACAGTGCTCCGGGCCTAGCATGGGCCGCAACGTTTTTGAACACTAAAATGCAATTGGATCTAATCCAAGATCAAGATATGTATCTGTTTATGGAGAAATGTATAAGAGGAGGGATGGTGCAATGTTCCCAGAGATATGCCAGAGCAAATAACAAATATATGCCTGATTATGATCCAGCACGGCCATCAAATTATATAACGTATGTAGATGCAAACAGCCTCTATGGTCATGCCATGATGCAAAAACTGCCATATGCAGGGCTTGAATGGGTTGAAGATTTCAATATTAAAGATCTTAAGAATTTTTGATGACAGTGACAATGGCCTCTTCTTAGAGGTTGATCTGACAATTCCAGATAATTTACACAAGAAATTTTCTGATCTGCCCCCAATTCCCGAGGTTCAGTGCTCACCTGGCTCTAAACAGAAGAAGCTCATGATGACACTGGAGCCGAAACAGGGTTATGTCACATATTACAAAAACCTCCAGTTCCTGATGAAACATGGTGTCCAAGTGACCAAAGTTGGAAAAGTCTTAAGGTTCAGGCACTCAGAATGGTTGAAACCATATATTGATACAAATACAGAGCTTCGAACATCTGCAAAGAGCCAATTTGATAAGGGCTTGTTTAAATTGATGGTGAGTTCAGTGTATGGCAAAACTATTGAAAATGTCAGAAAACATACTGATGTTAAAATAATTACTGACCCCAGCCTGAGCAAAAAATTGGTTGCAAAGCCCAACTTCAATTACAGAAGAATTTATGATGATCACATGGCACTTTTCAACATGAAGAAAACAAAGATTAAGTTTGATAAACCTATTTATGTAGGGGCTGCGATATTGGATTTGTCCAAATTACGTATGTTAACATTGTATTATGATGTGTTGAAACCTGTTTATGGTGATCGTGTAAAACTGATGTACATGGACACTGATAGTTTTGTTCTTGATATTCAAACAGAAGATGTTTATCAAGATATTGCACAGCCTGAATTGTTTAAATATTTTGATACCAGTGAACATACAAAGATTCAACACCACCACAACAAAAAGGTGCCTGGCAAGTTAAAAGATGAGACACTTGGTGATGTTATTGTAAAATTTGCTGGGTTAAGTGCCAAGGTGTACACTTTTGAAACATGTAGTGGCGCTGTTGCCAAAAAGGCCAAGGGTATTGGCAGAGTAACTGTTGAAAATGAGCTTGAATTTGAAGATTATGAAAATTGCCTCAAATCCCAGAATTTAATCAAAACATCAGAATCCAGAATTCAGAGTGAGGATCACTTGTTGACTTCAAATGTTGTAAGAAAAGTGGCCCTGGACCCACATGATGATAAGAGATGCATTTTATCATGTGGCATACATACTTTACCTTGGGGGCATTGTGATTTGAAAAATGGAAATCAATGCCCAATTACAGAGCATGATTTGAAATAAATAAACATGCCCATGAACTTATTTGGGTTCAAGAAACAGGCTATTATGGACCTGCCGACACCACAAGCCTCTCCTGATATGCTGTCTAAACTGAGTGGCTTGTTAATTATTCATCTGAACAGCATACTTACAGATGTTGATGACGAAACAGGTAAAATATTGTACATATTTAACAATAATTTAAATCATTACCAATTACCTGTAGGTGGGCAATTGCAATTTATTACAACCCCTGAGGGTGATGTTAAGATTTCAGTAGGGAGAAATATTTACAGAATTAAGCACTCAAACATGGTTTCTGGCACTGTATATACTGTTTCTGCTGGTGACTGCTTATATATTGAGGTCCCTGGATCATATGACAAGCTTATACCTTTTTTTATAGAATTAAGAATCAGATACTCTATAATAAATAACCATTAAAACAAAAATGCCTAATGATATATTTGGCCATACAAGACATGAAGATCACAGTGATGAGATTCTGATGCTTGATGTCAGAGTCAAGAAATTAAGAAGTGATTTACAAGCTTTACAAACCACACTCAATGCCAGTCTTCAATTAGAAATTACAAATTTACAATCACAATGCATGGACCCTCTTCTTAAAATTGATTCTGAACTCAAATTGTTGCTTCAAAAATATACTGATCTGGCAACATTAGATAATTTTCAAAGTTTAGAAGAAACTGTAGCAGCTCTTCAAGCCAAATTTAAGACCCAGGCCACCAATTCTGAGCAATTGAAACAACAATTGGAAGAGCAGATAAATAATGTCCAGACACAGCTCCAAACAATTGTCAAAAGCATAAAATCACAAGAAGATTTTGATCTAGTGATTTCCACTCTAAAGGAACAGATTCAATCACTCCAAATACCTAACCTGGATCCCCTGCACAATGCCATAGCCGAGGTTAAAGAAAAAATTGAGACACTTGAAAATTTTATGAACAATTTGCCATCTTCTGATGCTTTGAATGCAATAACTCGGAGTGTAGCAAATATTAAGCTGCAACTTGAAACATATGAAGATTTTGGAAAAATTCAAAGTACCATAACCCATCTTGAAGGTACAATAGCAGCAGTGCAAAGTGATTTGGCAAATGTACAAGAATCTCGCCTGCCCGGTATTGTAGATACCCTTGTCAGTGTCCAGCACCAAATCACAAAGTTTGAAAACCTCAACACTGAATCTGAGCTATCTCATTTTCATCACTTGATCGATGATATCCAAACAAAACTTGAAATTTTACAACAATCAACACCCACTCAGGCAGATATAGCCCTGCTCCAAAATGCTATGCAAAATGTGGCTGATGCTTCTGAATTAAACAATGTGAAATTGGCACTTGAATCTTTGCAAAATACAGTATCAAATCTCCCTACATCACAGGAACTTAAAAATATTAAGAGAGCTGTGAATCGCATATTGAAATCAGAAGATATCAAGAATATCCAGACAGAGATCAAACATCTCACTCAGACAGTGGCCACTCTACCAACCAATCAACATATTAATGAACTGCATGCCCTGTTTGAGGATATCAGAAGACAGGTCCATGATCTTACTGCTCAAAATTCAAAATTGGCAGTTGTTGAAAATTTGCAACAAATTGTAGCTAATATCAAGCAACAGCTAGGAACCATGGAATCCAATCAAGCAAATGCTCTGTCTGTTTTTGCCACCCAGCTACAAGAGATTGTGCAACAATACAAGAAACTTATTGTGGACATAAAAATCAAGCCAGGCCATGATGATGTTGTTAGGACCATCAATGAGCACCTTGAATCTGTAACAAGCAGATTGCTTACAGCAGAAAAAGAAATAACAGGCATAATCGAGAATCCAAAACATACAGTAATTCTTGAATTGTACAGCATCCCCAACAAAGAATATGATTCACCATTTACACCAGGTGGCAAAATATATATGCTGTCCCCTGTACAATTTTATTATCAATTTTTTGTTGGGGGCACATTGAGACCAATCAAGATCAAATATTGGCATCAGCCACAGGCACACCACTACCCCACCTTATCAATAACAAATGCTGATAACAAAGTAAAAATCACCAGTGTAGAATTAGAGGATTTTACAGATCCCAATACATTAGAAACAGCCTATACTGAAGATGATGGCACTTTGGAATTTAAAATACAAATAGGGGACAAATTATATTTAGAAAATCCTGTAGTATCAGCTGCTGAACACCCTATAGTTGCAATATTCTTGTTTACATATTATGTCTAGACAAATTATTGTTGATGAATTACACAGACAGGCCAGACATAATTATAAGAGACTGCCAGTAGTCACAAAAGGCATAGATGATTTATGGCAGAGCGACTTGATTGAGTTGTCAAGTGGGCAGTTGAAAAACTTAGACAAAATCAACAAGGGCTACAAGTATCTACTCACTGTCATAGATACATTTTCAAAATTTGCCTGGGCTGTGCCACTCAAATCTAAAACTGGGAAATGTGTTACAGAAGCCATCAGGACAATCATCAATCAGAGTGGAAGATCACCGCGCTATTTGCAAACAGATAATGGCAAAGAATTTTATAATTCAGTGTTTCAACAATTTATTAAAAGCCAGGCAATAAAACATTACTCGAGTTACAGTGACCTCAAAGCCTCAATTGTAGAGAGATTCAACAGAACCCTAAAAAATCTTATGTATAAACAATTTACCCTCCAAGGTAATTATAAATGGGTTAATATTCTTCCAGAACTTCTACATAAATATAACAACTCGGTCCATTCCACAATCAACATGAAACCCTCTGAAGTAACTTCATCTGATGAGCAAAAATTGATCAGTACTGTATATTATCCTAGATACCAGTCAACAACAAGAAAGGCCAAATACAGGGTGGGTGATCAAGTAAGAATCAGCAAATATAAGCACTTATTCAAAAGAGGCTTTACAAGAAACTGGAGCACTGAATTATTTACAGTGGTTCAAGTTAAACCCGGGACCCTTAACACATATATAATAAAAGATCATCGAGGAGAAATTGTCAAAGGCAGATTTTATGAACAAGAGCTCAGCAAAACTAAACAGCCTGACACATATCTCATAGAAAAAATCATCCGCAGAAAAGGCAACAAGTTATTTGTCAAATGGCTGGGTCATCCGGAAAACAGCTGGATCGATGCAGACAAAATAATAATATGAACACCTGGGATGTTATAAAAAGGCTGCCAGAACCTGAACAGCAGAATAAGAGAAATGGCAACTTGCTGCCTGATAATATTAGGTGTCTTATTGTTGGGCCATCAGCTTGTGGTAAAACTACACTAATGGTTGATAATTTTTTATTGGCACCCAACTGGTTAGACTGGAAAAACAGGCACTTGTATGTCTTCTCTAAGAGCTTGGAACAATTAAAATATCAGCAGCTGATGAAGCTATATGATGGATTGGATATAGCCACTTTTGAACCAGATGTTAAGCCACTTCATGAATGTTTTGATAATTCTGTTGTTGTGTTTGATGACGTTATATTGGATAATCAAAACAAGGTTAGAAATTTCTTTACACAGGGCCGACACAAAAACATTGATTGCTTCTACCTGGCACAGACTTTTTCTAAAATACCGAAGCAGCTGATCCGGGACAACAGCAATTTTATATGTGTGTTTCATCAAGATCATACCAACCTCAAACACATACATGATGAATATGTAGGTGGGGACTTGAGCTACAATGATTTTTCCAAATTTTGCAGTAGGTGCTGGAACCAGGACAGTTATGGGTTTGTCACAATTGATATGACAAGAACACCCAATAGTGGCAAATACAGAAATAAAATCAACGATTTTCTAGACGTTGAAACATATATAAATAACCATGAAAAGGCCAATTATTGATGATCTTAAGTTAAGAGATTATCTTGTAAAAAGATTTAAGGGATGGAAATCAGAGAACCGGGGAATTTATGAAAAACACAAACAAACAGAACAGCCTGTAATTGATGCTATTAATAATTTAGGTAAGAATATCAAAACTGTTACAGAGCAGAATCAAAATTTGATCACAGAGCTTGTACCTGTAGCTGCAAGGAACATATTAGATTATCCATTCACCCCACTTTCCAGTATTCATACACCTAGTCCTATTGCTCCTAGAAGAATTGAAGCTACACAGGATCCTATTGAATTGGGTCTTCTTGCTCAAAAATATTTAACCACACCTAAAGACAATAAAGATGAGGTGTTTGGCTTATATGCTGACACAGAGCTTGATGGGAGCATCATACATAGAATTGGCAATTTCAGAGTAACATTTATGGGAGATGATCTGATTGTTTATTCAGAATCTCGTCTCGGAGAAAAAGGTGCTTTTGTTAAGTACCCCGGAACACCTGGGTTGTGGGAACTGATGACTAGGAAAAGGCCTGGCAACTATACAGATCAAGATTATGATTATTACAAAGAAATATTAATAAAATCAGATGCTCTATACCAGAACAATGATCCCACACAAAAAAGAGTCAAGTCTAGCAGTGGGGCAAAATACAATAATTTGATCAAGCCCATATGGTCACAGATCAAGACTGGCAGTGGAATCAAACAATACAACACCCTGCCTAAAGAATTTGTCTGGGTTGATGATGTCAGGAAACTTGTAGATAGGTTATTGGTGATAGCTGGGGAGGAAAATGCTGGGAACCACAATTTTTACAATGAAAAGGTTGGAATTATGGACATGATAAGCACCAAATTGTCTAATTTTATAGTGAATGACCCTAAGGGGATTGGATATCTCATAAAAATTATTAATACTCTACCCCCCAAATTTTGGAATATTTCTGAGGGTCGGGGGTAGGTTAATGACATTATAAACAAGTTGCCATTTGAACTACATATTCCAGGCTATCAGTATTGTGGTCCAGGCACAAAATTGGATCATAGATTAAACAGAGGGGATCCTGGTGTTAATCCCCTAGATGCTGCTTGTAGAGACCATGACATAGCATACAACACACATTCTGATCTTGACAAGAGACATGTTGCAGACAAGAAATTAGAAGAGGCTGCATTTGGTAGATTTGTAAGCAAAGATGCTTCTTTAAGTGAAAAAATAGCAGCATTGGGAACCACCATAGCTATGAGCACCAAACAAAAACTGGGGTGGGGTTTGTGAATATGTATATAATAAACCTACAATGAAGGCCAAGGGTGTTATGTATCAAATACCTTATGCAGGTCTCAAATCTCTTAAAACTATTGATAGTCTTTTAACCAAAAAGCAGCGCAAGAAAAAAAATTCTTGTATTGCCAAGGGCCATGGTATGAAATTGTTGCTTAATACCCCTCAATTAAAAAAATTACAGCAATCTAGAAAAAATCACATGTGGGTGGATTTATATTTACTATCCCGGCCATCTTAGCAGCACTTGGGGCTGTTGGGAGCTTGGCTGGGGGATCAGCTGCTATAGCAAAAATCGTAATAGATGCCAAGAAGAATAAGGCAGAATTAGATGAATTGAAGCGCCATAATCTGGCCATGGAAAAACAAGGCAAAGGTCTTAAGAGAGCCATGAATAAGTTTAAAAAAAACAAGAGCCGCTTACAAACCAAGATATTGAAGCTTTAATCAAGCCACTGGGCATCAAAAATTTTAGAGGTGTGTACATGTCTGATTCTTTACCAGAACAACCACTCAACAAAGAGTGTGGCATAGTTAATTTGGATAAGTACAAAAATCAGGGCACTCACTGGATCTGTTATCTTAAATATTTAAAAGATGAGGCATTTGTGTTTGATTCATTTGGAGGTATTCCACCTGAAAATTTAGTAAAATATCTAAAATCAACTAATCTTTATTACAATAATGCCCGTGTTCAAAATTTCAAAGATGTTAATTGTGGACATCTGTGTTTATCTGTTCTTAGATATCTGTCTCAAATAAATAAACCATCAATTGAAGATTTTCAAAAAGCCCTGTGGTATTTGAAGCATCATGGGAGTATTCCATCTCACCAGCCAAAATTCAATATTGAAACTTAGATTACATGATGATATAGTGTATCCCAAAACAATAGCTCTCAGAGCATTTTATGGCATGTACTTGATCCCTAATATTACACACCACAACAACAAGATTGCAGTTGGTGATGAAAAAATTGTCATCACTCCAGGGCAATATAATCTGTCTACTTTAAATGCTCAGTTACCCAGAGGTATAGTGTTAACTCAAAATTCTGTCACTCACAGAGTAGAGATTGTGTCTGCTACAGAAACAGTGGATCTGGGTACTATAGGAGAGCTGTTAGGCTTTGAGAACAACACAAAACTTGAAGCAGGCATCAAACACACTGCTATTAATATACCTAAATTCTTAGCCATAGAGACTCTGAATATTCACTGTAATGTGGCTGAGGGTATGATCACCAAATCAAATGGCATAGGCACTCACAAACAAACCGGCATCATTGCAACATTTAAACCTAATTCTGAATTTATGGAGCCCATCATCTACAATCCATCCCCAACATTATATTTTCCTGTGTGCCACAACAGAATAGATTACATTGAATTGATGGTCACTAATGAAAAAGAAGAATTAGTTGATTTTGCTGGAGCCACAACAACTGCTATCATAGAAATTAACATTTAAATAAAAATACATACAATGGAAAATATTGAGAGTTATGAGCTACAATCATTCCCCCCAAACAGGAGGACATTTGCAAATTTAAATCAACCCAACACAGAGATTGAGGTTGATCTTGATGTAGGGGATGGCTTTATACACCCCCACAGAGCAGATCTATACATCAAATTTGATGTTGTAAAGCTCGATGGAACAGATTATCCGGCAAATTCAAATATAAGATTGGTGGACAATTTTGTGCCGCATCTATTCTCTGAAATTGAGGTCAGAAAGCATGGTGTTGTTATAAACAGAATAGATTATCCCGGCATTACCTCCACAGCTTTGGCCACTCTAAAATTATCCAAAACCGAGGCTTCATACTACCAAATAGGTGGATTTGAGGCTGGTGAGAAAATATTATCTAAAAATCACACAGTGCTGTTTCCCATGCGCCTGTTGCCAGGATTCTTCTCAGATTACAAAGATATTATGTGGAAGGGTGGGTTAAGAATCACATTTAGAAGAGCTGCCAATGATAATAATGCTTTGATGAGGTACAGTACATTAAACCCTACAGGAGAAGCTCTGCCTAATACCCTACCTGATGAAGGCAAATGCATTATTCAGACTATGGAGTTAAGAATCCCTGTTGTTGAATATGAGGCCAGTTATGCTCTTAAATACAAAGCTGATATAATAAAAATCCACAGATTCCTCTGCAATTTTACACATATCAATGCGTACAGAAGCCCGCATCTGGTTCTTATTATGAGTTTGATGCTACAAATTCATTCTCCAGCATACAATACGACATGCCTGATTTTGTGGTGGTACTGTTTCAGACTGGAAGACACAACAATCAGGAAAAAAATTCAAGTAAATTTGATAGCTGCAACATCAAGAACATATATCTTAAAAATGGCAGAAATGAGGTATTTCCTAGGGAAAATTATAATTTAGACATGTCCAAGGATGATTTTCTTAAATTATATGAGGCATTTACATCCTTCAAACGTGTCACTACTGGCAATACTGACATGTATTACGCACCAGATGAATTCAAAACACAGAGACCCATGTTTGTAATCAACACTTCAAAAAGAAAACAAGTTGTGGTGAATGACAGGACAAACATTAAAATTATCTGTGAATTCCATGAGGCATTACCTGATGACACCATATGTAGTGTTATTCTCATAGGTGAAAAATCATATGTTTATGATGTAAGAAATGAGAGAGTCACGGAGCAATTCTAGAGGTCCGATTCAAACACAGAAGCCCTTTGGATATAAAACAACACTTTACCGTCAGAAAATATATTACCTACCCATTTTATAGCACCTCTGCTCGTGGCAGAAAAGCTTTTATACCTACCCAAAACACAGCACATCTGCCAAAAAGCCTAAATTGCAATTATTCTGTTGCGACAAGACCAAACCAGTTTGCATGACAATATCCGAGAAGGCAATTCCTCAATATGATAGATGGTAAGTAATTTTCCTGAAAAGAGCATAGTGTAGATAAGAATTTCTCTTTGAGTTCCATGACAAATGACATGTAATTTCCCTCGGAAAAGGCACAGTGCAGGTAATGTCAACAGATATAATCTCCCAGGCATTTACTAATGACGATGAATAATATGTTATTTCTCTCTGAAAAGACACAATATAGATTATATCTGTTGGCATGCAATAATTTATTGCTGGCCAAAACATGGGACTGATCAAAAGATTGGAAGAAACATGGAAACAACTCTCCCATTGTATTGATCAGGCAATTTTGCCCGTATTGTTGAGCTGATATTTTACCCAGATAACAGCAATACCAAAACTCTGGTGATTCCCAATAGAGAATAATTTTGCTCTGTTGTACAACATTTTTTACCAGGTTTAAGATCTGGGGGCTATCAACAAAACAAAATTATTCTCAAAATCTCACATATGGAATGCCACATATATTTCAATCTCTCAGGACTCAAACCCAAAAGCCTCCTGATTACAAGACAACAATATTAACATTTTGCCATCAGATTTTATGAGGACTCAAACCCGAACCTTTTGATTACAAGGCAATAAAAACCATGCACCACACTCCACTAGGTCTCAGAACCCAATAAATATCAATTCAAGATTCCTGGGATTTTGACAAAAAACATACTATAAACAATAAGATGATAAGAGAACTTGCCATAGTTTTAAGTATGCACAAATCAATCTGAGGGAGCTCTTCCTTTCTGAAAAATTCCCGAGGGCATTTTTACAAAAATCTTGGATTAGGCAGGGTTCCACACTAGAGCAAAAAGCTCATATGGCCATGTTGAGCTTGTTTTAAGTATAGCAAATCTGCATAAGGGCAGCTCTTCCTTTCCGGCACTGGTTGTACCACAAATACTGCGAGCTTGGACGCTCCTGCCAGCAAACTTTCGGCTGAACAATTTAGAATAACGAGAGCTAATTCTCCCACCGTAGACATAGAAATGATTAGACGTAAAGGTATTTATCCTTACGAATATGTTAGTGATAATTCTATATTTAAGGACGACACTCTTCCACCTCAAAAAGAATTTTACAGTCGACTCAGAGAGAAAGGAATCACGGACGATGAATACGAACACGCGCAACGGATCTGGGACAAATTAGGATGTAGGACACTCGGCGATTATCACGATGCCTACTTGAAACTGGACGTGACGATACTCGCGGATGTTTTTCAAGCATTCAGGAAAACGTCGGCGAATATTTACAAATTAGATCCTGCATATTTTTACGGTATCTCGGGCTTAGCGTGGTCTGCCATGTTATTACAGACAAAAATAAAACTCGAATTGATACCGGACGTGGACATGTTATATTTTATCGAGAGGGGGATACGAGGTGGAATGGTGCAATGCGTACAGAGACATGCAAAAGCAAATAACGTTCACATGACAGAAGAATACGATCCTAACGAACAATCGAAATACATATTTTATGTGGATGCAAATAATTTATACGGACATGCTATGATACAAAAACTTCCTTACGGCGGGTTCGAATGGGTGGATACCACTTCCATTAACATTAATAACTTCAACGACTGTGAATTTGGCTTGTTTATAGAGGTGGACCTCGAATTCCCCGACCATCTACACGATTACTTCAAAGATCTACCTCCTGCACCCGAACTAAAATGTTCGCCTGATTCAAATCAACGTAAGCTTCTGTTAACATTGGATAGGAAAGAGAGATACGTTCTCCATTACAAAAATCTTCAATTCTTAATTGAGAAGGGAGTTCAAGTAATAAATGTGAGAAGAATACTGAAATTCAAACATTCCGAGTGGTTAAAACCTTACATTGAAAAAAATACGTATCATAGAACACGCGCCACGTCAGATTTAGATAAAGATTTTTTTAAACTCATGAATAATGCTGTTTACGGAAAAACAATGGAGAATGTCAGGAAGCACGTGGACGTGAGATTAGTTCCCGATTCAAATAAATGTAGAAAATTGATAGCATCGCCGACATTCAAATCACGAAATATATATGATGAAAACCTGGCCCTGTTTGTGATGGATAAAAAAATAATCAAGTTCAACAAACCAATCTACGTGGGGGCGACGGTTTTGGATTTATCTAAACTGCATATGTTTGAATTTCATTATAATGTCATGAAACCTTTCTATAATGAAAATATAACACTTTTGTACACGGACACGGACAGTTATATTTATTCCGTACAGACATCTGACCTCTACAACAATTTGAAACAACCGAAAATGATTGATCATTTCGACACATCTTCCTTCCCTCAACCAAACAGATTTGATCTCCCTTCTCGCAATAAAAAAGTGCTTGGTAAAATGAAGGATGAATGCAACGGAGAAATCATTCTGGAGTTCGCCGGCTTACGTTCCAAAATGTATGTGGTGAAAACAGAAACCAGCATCACCAAAAAAGCCAAAGGTGTTGGTAAAAATACCGTGAAAAACAAGCTTGTGTTCGAGGATTACATCAATTGCCTCTATTCACAGTCGAGGATTCTACGTTTGGAGACAAGGATACAAAGCGTAGACCACGTGCTTACCACAAACAAAGTTAAGAAAATTGCGCTGGATCCGCATGACGATAAAAGATGTATTTTGTCTTGTGGAATCCACACGTTGCCTTGGGGACACTATCGTTTAGAAATTAGTAAAAATTGTAGGCAATGCAAATGAAAAAAAAATAAACTTAAATAACTATAATTAAAATAAAAAAAACTTTAACTGTCTCACATACACAATAAATAAATAGCAAGGACAATGAATCTTTTTGGTTTCCGTAAGCAAACAATGGAGACTGTACACCGCACGACAGATCATGAATTTCTATCTTCCGTGTTAACTAAACTCAACGGTCTGTTGATCATTCACCTCAACAGCATTTGGACGAAATTGGACGAGGACGTGGGCAAGATTTTTTACGTCTTCAATAACAATTTACATTTCTACGAAATTCCGATCGACGGGAAACTTCGGATCACCGTGAATCCCGAGAACGTAGGCGAAATCAAAATATCTACCGGCAAGAACATTTTTCGAATGAAGCACGACAAGATGCTTTCTAACATAACGAACGATGTTTCAGCAGGAGATTGTCTATACGTGGAACTCCTAGGAGATTACGACAAACTCGTTCCTCTCTTCGTAGAATTACGAATCGTCTATCCTATTATAAATAACCGTTAACCAAAAATGCCTAACGACATTTTCGGCAACACCAAGCGTGTAGACCACGCAGAAGAGATTCTCATGTTGGATGTCCGAGTCAAAAAGTTGAGGAGCGATTTGATCGCTTTGCAGGAGACCTTAAACAAAAGTTTAGAGTCGGAGATCGCTACGCTCCAAACGCAATGTCTCGACCCTATTCTGAAAATCGATTCCGAACTGAAAACGCTCATAAAAAATTATGTCGACGTACCTTCTTACGACAACGTTCAAAATATACAGTTGAGCGTGGATTCGCTTCAAAATGATTTGGCCAAATTACAGCAATTTCAATCGAAAAATGAAGATTTGGAAAAATTGAAACTCGAAATCGAAGAACGAACTTCCGCAATCGAAAAGAATTTCTCTGAACTTCAAACCGTCGTGAACGATATAGATGTAGAACGCTTGCACGTCGTCGTTTCCAAATTACAAGAAGATTTCACCAGCACGTTGGAAGAAATTAAATCCAAGTTGCAGACTTTGGAAGATACAATGACGAACCTACCATCGTCAGACGAACTGCAGGTCATCGGTAAAAGCGTCGCGAACATAAAAATTCAATTGGAGGCCTATCGAGATTTCGAACACATTCAAACCACCATCGCTACGCTTCAGGCGTCTCTGGAGTTGATCAACGAAGAAATTAAAAATATTCACGCTGAAGCGAGTGTGTTGACGAGCATTCAGGACACGTTAAGCACGGTTCAACAGAAGATCGAATATTTAGAAAATTTGAACATCGAATCCAATCTCGCTCATTTTCATCACGTACTGGACAACATACAGGGTGACTTGGAATCGTTACGGACGAGCGTACCTTCGAGCGAAGATTTGGAAAAATTGAAAACGGCGGTGACGGCACTATCCGATTCGAGCGACGTCAAAAGTTCGTTGAGCGATCTCGAGAGTAGGGTGACCAATCTCCCCACCTCCAAAGAATTACACGCTTTGAAAAGGAACATATCTCGAATGCTGAAACGACTGGAAACGGAAACGGCGAACGTGGAACAGATTCGAGACGAAATTAGTTCGCTGGTGCCGACGCTGCCCACTTCGCAGAGCGTCGCGGACCTTCACGCGCAGTTTACTGAGATGCGAAGCATCGTGAACGATCTTACCGAGAAAAGTTCGAAATTGAATCAAGTCGAGAACCTTCAGAACATCGTCGTCAACATCAGAGATCAAGTTGGAGTGCTGGAATCCACGCAGGAATCGACGCTGGCCGCTTTCGGTGCCAAGTTGCAAGAACTCAACGAAAACTACAAGCAGTTGAACGTGGAAGTGAAAATCAAACCGTCATTTTCTGCCTTAACGGATACCATAGTCGAGCATTTGCTGCCCATCGAAAATAAACTCGGACACGTTCACAGTAATCTGCTCGGCGTCGACACTAAATTCGCCAAATTGTTCACCTTTCAAGCCATCGAAATCAACAGCGTACCCAATCAACAGAGAATCTCCACGTTCATCGAAGGTAACAAACTGTACATGTTGTATCCTTATCATCCGTACTACAAGTTTCTCCTCGATGGCACGATTCAGATAAACGAATTTTCGTACTGGTCTCACGGCAGAAAAGCTAGCGTCCCCACCATGACTTTGATATCGAATCGTGGTGTCCAGAAAGCAGGAAACATTCCTCTGGCACGTTGGAACGAAACGCGCAACATATATGAAATACACGAAGTGTACACGAAGTGTATTACCGTTTTCGACGTGAGTGCCGGCGATAAGCTGATCGTTCAAAACACGAGCGAGGTGCCACCCTCTTTGAATCCCATCACGCTGGTGCTTCTCTTCAAACGTAATCTCTAAAAAAAAATGTCTAGGCAAGCCATCGTCCAAGAATTGCATAAACCTGCACGCCGCAACTACGAACGTTTGGCGGTGGTAACCAAGGGCATCGACGACCTCTGGGAAAGCGACCTCGTGGAGATGAGTAGCGGCAAGTTGAAAAACGTACATAAATTGAACAAGGGCAACAAGTACCTCCTCACCGTCATAGACACATTTTCGAAATTCGCATGGGCTCTACCTTTGAAAGCGAAAACGGGAACGTGCGTCACGGAAGCATTCAAGACAATTTTTCGCGAAAGCGGCGGCAGACGACCTCGGTTTCTGCACACGGACAAGGGGAAGGAATTTTACAATGCCGTATTCCAAAAGTTTATTCGGAAACACGACGTTCGACATTACTCGACCTTCAGTGACGTCAAGGCCAGCATCGTGGAAAGATTCAATCGCACTCTGAAATCGCGCATGTGGTCACGCTTTACGCTTCAGGGAAGCTACAAGTGGGTCACCATTCTTCCGGAACTCGTTAACGACTATAATCACACACGGCACAGAACGATAGGCATGAAGCCAGCTGACGTTACCAAGTCCGACGAGCAACGTTTAATTTCTAGCGTTTACTGTCCAAAGTACACGCCCACGACAAAAAAACCTAAATACAAAATTGGAGACCAGGTGAGGATCAGTAAATTGAAGCGTACGTTCGACAGGGGTTTCACACGAAATTGGAGCACGGAACTTTTTACCGTGGTTCGAGTTTTACCCGGGAACCGTCACACGTATATAATAAAGTACAGTGGCGGTGAAATTTTATTGGGGCGCTTCTACGAGGAGGAACTCTCTAAAACTAAATACCCCGACACGTACCTCATCGAAAAAGTTTTGCGCAAGAGAGGTGACAAACTTTTGGTGAAATGGCTGGGACTTCCGGGAACGAGTTGGATCGATTCGAACGAAGTGATTCTATGAGTACGTGGAATGTCGTGAAACGTCTACCTGATTCGGAAAATGAAACGAAGAAAAGGAACGGCGAATTGCTCCCCGATAGCATACGATGTCTGATCGTAGGACCTTCGGGGTGCGGAAAGACGACACTGCTCATTGATAATTTTATCCTAGCAACCAATTGGTTAGACTGGGAAAACAGACACCTCTACGTATTTTCGAAAAGTCTCGAACAAGCGAAATACCAGCAACTTATGAAACTGTACGAGGGACTGGGCATTGCAACTTTCGCATCTGAAATCATTCCACTGGACGATTGTCTCGAGAATTCCGTTGTGGTGTTCAACGACATGATCTTGGAAAATCAAAACGAGATTCGTAATTTTTTCACTCGAGGACGTCACAAAGGATTGGATTGTTTCTACCTGGCACAAACTTTTTCCAAGGTTCCGAAACAACTGCTACGCGACAACGCTAATTTCATATGTTTGTTTCGACAAGACCACACCAATTTAAAACACGCATACGATGATTACGTGTGGGCTGACATGAATTACAATCTATTTTCTAAATTCTGCTCCCACTGATGGAACAGTGACGATTTCGGATTCGTGACCATTGACATGACTCTAAAAGCAAACCATGGAAAATATAGAAATAAAATAAACGTTTATCTAGACGTCTCAAAGGCTAACAAGAGGACAATTTCAAATTTGCAACAAGAAAAAAATCCAAAAAAAAAATCAAAGGTCGAGAATCTAAAAAATAAAATTTAAAAAAAAACGTTCTTTTTTTTCAAACGTCTGACAAGCATATATAAAATAACCATTACAACAAAAAGTGAGTGTTAGAAAAAGTGGATAGTCTCAAGCGGGTGACAGCAAGAAAACTACGAGAACCGAACGTATAGGCTGAGAATTCGACGTTTCAGAAACGTTTCAACGTATATAGAAAAATGTCAAAACGTCAATTTCAAGAAGAGGACAATCTCAAGTTGCGGGAATACCTCGCGAAACGCTTCAAAGTTTGGAAATCCGAGAATCGCGGATCCTACGAAGAGAAGAAACGTCAGGATCAACCTGTGATCGATGCCATCAGCGGTCTAGGTAAAGAAATTAAAAGTGTCACGGAACAAAATAAAAATTTGATCAACGAACTCGTACCGCTCGCAGCTAAAAGTTACGCCGTACCCACGCCCATTTCGAGCATTCCTTCGACGCCGTTCGAACTGAAGGACGTACCGGCACGACGTAGAGCCATAGGTAGCACGTCTTCGGATAAAATCGAGTTGGGACCTTTGGCACGAGACTACCTGAGCACGGGGAAGTTCGACAAGGACGAAGTGTTCGGATTGTATCCGAGCATGGAGAGCAACGAAGGCGGTGTGGTGTGGAAGATTGGAAAATCGAAGGTGACCTTCGAAGGCAACGACATTAAAGTTAATTTAGGCGATAAGGATAGTTGGACCAGGTATCCGGGTACGGTGGGACTGTGGGAACTCGTTGCCAAAAAGCAGCCGAAGGATTACACCGACGAAGATTACCAGAGTTACAGGGAAATTCTGATCATGACGGATGCCATGTACCAGAACAACGATGCCTCGCAGAATAGGGTGAAATCGAGCAGCGGCGAGAAGTACAGGAATCTCATCAAACCGATTTGGAACGAGGTGAAGAGCGGAAGCGGCGTCAAACGCTACAACACGTTACCCAAAGAATTCGTTTGGGTGGACGACGTGAGGAAGCTCGTGGACCGATTGTTGGTGATAGCCGGCGAAGAGAATGCAGGCAATCGTAATTTCCACAACGAGAAGGTTGGCATCGTGGACATGATCAGCACGAAACTTTCCACCTTCATCGTGAACGACGACAAGGGCATAGGTTACCTGATCAAAATCATCAACACGCTGCCTCCGAGATTCTGGAACGTGGCCGAAGGAAAGGGACTCGTAAACGACATCATCAACAAGTTACCTTTCGAGATGCATTTACCTGGCTACCAGTACTGCGGACCGGGTACCAAACTCGAGAAAAGGTTGGAGAGAGGAGACAAGGGTGTGAATCCGTTGGACGCTGCATGCAAAGATCACGACATCGCTTACAACAGCACTCGCACCGATCTGGATGCACGTCACGAAGCAGACAGAAAGTTAGAGCACGCAGCTTTCGAAAGGTTCGTCAGCAGAGACGCGTCGCTGGGTGAACGGGTCGCCGCACTGGGCACCACCATCGCCATGAACACGAAACAAAAATTTGGGTGGGGTATATAAATAACATACAGTAAAAAACAACATGGCTTGCTTAACTGATTTGCCGCACGAACTGCTTAGAAAAATATTCAAACAGGCAGTAAACGGAGATTGTGAGGATATAGGGAAACTTTTGATCATAGCTAAAACGACGCCGGCATTTCGAATCCCATGTGAAATGGCTGTCAAGGACCGTCTTCGGGAGATCAGTGCCATGAGGTGCGGCGATCTCGATACTCTTCTTTCGGCCGCAGGGGAAAAATTAAACAAGAGAATGGACGAACTGCACGAGGCGAGGCAGGGAAGAAGACGATACACGGATGATTGGCGCAAGTCTAAACAGGAAACTGAAGATATTATTACGCACATCATCGCGCTTTCAGAAGCACGGACTTTCTTCCTCCGTGAAAAAAAAATAATAATAATAATATACATGTCAAAAAAATGTACAAGTCAAAAAAAAACTTGATATCTAAATAACACACATCGTGAAAAAAAAATAATCTTCGGTATATAAATAACACACATTGTGAAAAAATTAAATTTCTATAACACTCTGAAATTTCTCTTCGATATGACGACTGAAAAAATGAGTGATCTCCAAGCATTAAAACAAATGCTAAATTTGTCAGTCGAATATGTAAAAATTCAGGAATTGGAAGTCGGCAAACCTTACACGATAACTTCCGGTTCAATTGTTTCTACCCAGTATGGTCCCAAGGTGCGTCTGTTGCTCGACGGACAATACAGTCTATTTTTACCAGATCGATACGCTAACATGTTATCCGACGAGAAGCTATCTATTTTAATCGAGAACAAAACTCGAATCGTGTACAAGGGGACAAAGGAACTTCTTGGTAAGAAAACAAAGCACGTAATAGAATTTGTGTAACGGGGCTGCGCGGAGTATATATAAAATAACATATCTTGAAAAAAAAATTACACGAAACAAAAAAAAATCTCAGAACATTTATATATAAATAACATACCGTGAAAAAAAAATACACGAAACAAAAAAAAATCTCAGAACATTTATATATAAATAACATACCGTGAAAAAAAAAATTACACGAAACAAAAAAAAATCGCAGAACATTTATATAAATAACATACCGTGAAAAAAATATATAAAGCATCAACATGAAGCCCAAGGGTGTCGTGTACCAGATACCATACTCCAATCTAAAAAATCTAGGTGCCCTCGATGGGTTACTCACCAAGAAACAACGCGAGAAGAAACGTTCTTGCTTGACGAAAGGACACGGAATGAAATTACTTCTCAGCACACCTCAATTGAGAAGATTGCAGCGTTCGCGGAAACAGCAAAAGATCGGAGGTTTCATATTCAGCATCCCGGCCATCCTGGCAGCATTGGGGGCCGTTGGAAGTTTGGCTGGGGGTAGCGCCGCCATCGCGAAAACCGTCATCGACTCGAAGAAGAACAAGGCGGAATTGGAAGAACAGAAACGTCACAACCTTGCCATGGAGAAGAAAGGGGGGAAGGGCGTCATGAAAAAGTTTAAAAAAAGAAACAGCAGCACTCACCAACCGAGACATTGAATCTCTGATCCAACCGTTACAAATCAAAAACTTCAGAGGCGTTTTCATGTCCGACTCGTTACCTTCAACCGTCAAAAGAAGAGAATGCGGAGTAGTCAACTTGGACAGTCAAGAAAATCCAGGCACGCATTGGATATGTTACCACAAAAACGACAACAACAAAGCATTCGTTTTCGATTCTTTCGGAGGTGTTCCACCTACAAATTTAGTCCATTATCTGAAAACGAACAAAACCTCTATATACTACAACGACGAACGCATTCAAAATTTCGGAGACGAGAACTGCGGTCATCTCTGCCTCTCCATGCTCGCGTTTCTCTCTAAAATAAATAACCCTACGATCAAAGATTTCCAGAAAGCATTGTGGAACCTCAAACAGCATTACGACGATGGGCGTGTTCCATCTCACGAGCGAATCTTCGATCTTGAAACTCACGCTGCACGACGACATCGTCTATCCTAAATCCGTGGCTCTGCGTGCATTCTACAGCATGTACCTCATACCTAACGTCACGCAGCACAACAACAAAATTAGCGTCGGAAGCGAACATATCGTCGTCACGCCAGGTCAATACAATCTTTCCACTTTGCAAGCTCAATTACCCAAAGGCACGTACCTTTCTCAAAATTCGGTCACGCACAGAGTGGAAATCGTGTCGGCGACGGAGACCGTGGACCTGGGCACCATGGGAGAACTTTTAGGTTTCGAGAACGACACAAAACTCGAAGCTGGCATCAAGCACGTAGCAACCAACATTCCTAAATTTCTAGCCATCGAAACTCTGAACGTTCACTGCAACGTGGCGGAAGGCATGATCACGGAATCTTCGGACGGGGGGTTGCTGGGAAGTCACAAGCAGACGGGAATCATCGCCACTTTCAAACCCAGTTCCGAGTTCATGGAACCGATCATCTACACACCCTCTTCGCCGATCTATTTTCCAGTATGTCGCAACCGCATAGACGACATAGAGTTGGTGGTGACGAACGAGAAAGGAGAGGTGGTGGATTTCGCAGGTGCCACGACGACGGCCATCGTGGAGATCAACGTATAATAAATAACCATATACATCATGGAACAAATCGAAAGTTACGAATTGCAATCTTTCCCTCCCAACCGTCGCACGTTCGCCAATCTCAACGAAGCGAACAGGGAGATCGAATACGACGTGGACGTAGGCGACGGGTTCGTTCATCCTCACAGAGCGGACCTGTACCTTCAATTCGACGTGGTGAAGATGGAAAGCGGAGAAGCGTTTCCGCCCAATGCCAATTTGAAACTCGTGGACAACTTCGTGCCTCACCTGTTCTCGCAGGTGGAGGTGAGGAAACACGGTACCGTCATCGACAGAATAGATTATCCAGGCATCACGTCGACGGCAGTGGGAACGTTGAAATTATCCAAAACGGACGCGGCATACTATCAGGCGGGAGGATTCGAAGCGGGGACCAAAATATCGACGAGAAATCACACGGTGCTCTTTCCCATGCGTCTGCTTCCGGGATTCTTCTCGGACTACAAGGAGATCATGTGGAAGGGAGGATTGCGCGTCACCTTTCGAAGAGCGGCCAACGACAACGACGCACTGATGCGATACACCAACTTGAACGCAGACGGCACGCCGATAGCCAACACTTTACCCGAAGCAGCCAAGTGCGTCATCCGGAGCATGGAGTTGAGAATGCCGGTGGTGGAATACGAGACGAACTACGCCCTCAAGTACAAAGCGGAGATCTTGAAAAGTCCGCAGGTGCCGATTCACTTTCACGGTTACCAGTGCGTGCAGAAGTTGGCGTCGGGAAGTCACATGGAATTCGACGTGACGACGCAGTTCAACAACATACAGTTCGACATGCCAGATTTCGTCGTGGTGCTCTTTCAGACCGGGAGGGACAAGAATCAGGAAAAAGATTCCAGCAAGTTCGACGACTGCAAGATCAAGAACGTTTATCTCAAGAACGGTAGGAACGAAGTGTTCCCGCGCGAAAATTACAACCTCGAAATGACCAAAGACGATTACCTCAAACTTTACGAAGCTTACACGGCTTACAAGCGCGTGACCGAGGGAAACGTCTACATGTACTACACACCCAGCGAATTCAAAACCCACAGGCCGATGTTCGTCATCAACACCACGAAGAGGAAGCAGGTCGTGGTCAATGATCGCACCAACATCAAGGTCGTCTGCGAGTTCAACAGTCCGTTGCCCGAGGATACTCTATGCAGCGCCATCCTGGTCGCAGAGAAGTCCTTCGTCCACGACGTGAAGAACGAGAGGGTCACGGAACAGTTTTAAAAAATAATTCGTAAAAAAAATAATTGCCACATACTAAAAAAAAATCAACAAGGTTATATAAAATACAATGTAAGTTAGTTCGATGCGCAAATAAAAAAAAATAATAACTCGTGAAACTCTACAGAGGCATGGCTTCGATAGCCATGACCATTTAGAACTGGTGTTGGGCACCACGCACCCCTCTCTGGTGGGATATTTTTTATTCTTTTTTGAGGGTCTTAACAAAAATAATTTTGATTATCACACACACACACACACCGCAGAAGATCACACATGAGTTTTTTTTTTAAAAAAAACATCGTAGCAGATTACGCTGAGAGCACAAGGTCGTAGTAGATTACACTGAGGGACCTTACAGTAAGAGGAGACAGCAGACTTATAGGAAAATGTCGTAAGTCATTTCAAAAGTGTAGGTCAAAGGACGAGGTAGATAAGAGCAAAAATTTGCAGGAGGAGCTTAAAAAAGTGATGCCAGAGCTTTTTTTTTCTGTCCACTTTTCTCTCATTGTAGGTTAGATTAACCCGTAAAACATCGTAAAATAATAAAAAAAAGTAGATCAAAAGGATGGTTCCAGAACGTACCATACCAACCTTCGTCAGGCACGGAACGTGGAGAGAAAGTGAGTTTTTGAGGTTTTGATGAAATTTTCGTAGGTTTTGCAACACTGTGGCTCACTTCAGTGAATTGAAGTGAGTTTTTGATGTTTTGGTGCTGTTTTCTTCGCTGCGAAACATCGTCAGCGCAATAAATGAGTCGCAGAACGTGGAGAGAAAGTGAGTTTTTGAGGTTTTTTTTGATCCCCACTTAAGGTTTGTCAAACGGTCACACACCACTACTAGTAGAGGCTCTCGTGTAGTTTAGCACGTAATAAAAAAGGATAGGTTAAGTTATATCACGTAAGATCGTGGCATTCGTACCAAGTACGAGGTGGGAAAAATGGGAAATTTTGCTAAAACATCGCTAAGCGCTAAAACATCGACAAAAATTGTCAATATATGTCAAAAAGTGATATTCAATTGATAAAAAAAGAGGCTAAAAAAGCACTCGTACCAAGTACTGCGTTGAAACAATAAACTTACACTACTACTGCATAATAAAGTATTTCTGTACTTAATAATAGATTCCTTACGAATAACGTATATGTGTAATACCGAAAAAAATGTCCCAGGAACTGTTTCATACCAGTGAACCTCCTCTTAGTAACGACGATTACGTTGGTGCAATTTATGTTACTTTATTTCCTAATTTATTCTCTATGTATCAGAATGCTAAAGGTCACGTAGGAGAGCTACGATGCGAATTACACGGAATATTGATAGATGGAACGTTGACTTTCGGATTTAAGAAAACCACTTATCCATACGAACGCATTACTAGACATATACATTTCAGTTTAAAGAAATAAACGCAACTTGTACTTATATTTTTCTTATTTTATGTCGCTTCTTCCGGCACTTTTGGCTACTTTGGGCTAATTGTAATGGTGATGATGTATAATTATAGATTTCTGCAAGCCCATGTCCAGGATATTCTTTGGATAGGGGGCGGGGGAAGGGAGGGTCCGAAATTGTGGAGCAACAAAGAGAAAATCAGAAATGCTGCTTGAATATTAGATGTGACCACCAACGCTATGGTAGTATCGCATCTAGACGTGCAATTATACGTAGAGTAGCAAAGTTTTGGTCCAAAGTAACGAAACAAATTCAACTCACCAATAGAACTTCCTCAACAATGCAGTCGTTTACAGACAAAGGTTGTAACACCACGTTCAACTGGTGCTTATTGTTCTCATTCAAACCTCAGGAGTAGTCGAATAGAACTGTATCCCACAAATCAACAATGTTTTCCAATTTGTCGACCTCCGTAATGACCATGTCCTCATTGCACCCCTTGGGTATGGTCCTGGATTTTTGTTTTCCATATAATTTAGACTGTATTACTTTCAAAAAATTAACATGAATGCAAGAAGGTTTATTCACGTATTTCCATAATTTTAAGCTTTTGGCTAGGCTTTTGATAAAGCAAAATAAGTATTTGTATATATTCGGTTCCCTCTGATAAGATTAAGCTATTGGGTTATAAATTTGTGCCAAGAAACATAAATGCCCATTCTCAGCAAAACGCCATTATATATTGCATTAGTAGATGCATTATGAATAACCGTAAAATACTATATTTGTACATAATAATTAGACACAAAGTGTCTTGTCTAAATAGTATGCAATTTGTAACAAGATATATGTTTAAATATGAATAAGTCATTAATTAATGTTTTCTCTAAACGTTAGGGAGGTGTTTTTGTCATATTCATTCCTAGAAAAAATCATTCCGTTTTGGCCACAAATGTTAAAAATATTTAACTTGACGTGCTGTTTATTTATTTTGTTAAACTTTGTTTTAAACTAAATTAATATATTTTTAGTCAGGTGTTTTGAAGATGAAGTGAACTATGTTGCTGTCATTTCAAGCGATTTTGACTGCAAGAAATGAGGCAGCTGTAAACTTCATTAAAAAAGACAAAGGAATAAATGTTCAACTTGTTGAGAGCGTAAAAGAAATTATAACACATCATCTTTCCTCTTCAACGACTTTAGTTGTGGTGGCCGAAGAAGATACAGAGGATTTCGTTGGGCATATGTTAAAAGATAAACAATTGCCTCAAGCAACTATAGTATTTGTACCTCCCAGATCTTTAACCAACAACAAAGAGTCTAACGCTAATATTATGGTAACTGATTATGATTGGGTTCTTCACACGGATGCTGTGTCCTATTTATATGTAATAAGACGTTGTTGAAATATCCGTAATCTTATGTACACAACAGAAAGACTTTTCCTGTTGAGTTCCCGTGCTAAATTTGTGGTTGCAATTGTAGATGAATATTACTCCTCACATGACGTACAATTAGTTCTGGAAGTTTTGCTCAGACACAATGTATTCAATGTTGTAGTTGTGGCATCTGTTTTCAGAATTAATAGTTGGTCAGCAGAAAAGATGCATGTTCATGAAAATCGAGTATCCTTGTACACCTACTTTCCATTCAGTGAAATTCATTGTAGGTCTCTTGGAGAGATAGTTACGGTCAAAGAGTTGAGCAAGCAGACTGACTTATATCCTGATAAACTATCGAACTTACACAGTTGTCCACTTTACTTTGCTTTCTTCCCTTGAATCCCCTTTGCCTATGTTCGTAAAAATTCAATAGGAGGAAAAACAATTGCAAGGTGAGTGTGTAACGCTCCTACAAACACTGGCTAATCATGCGAACTTTACCCTGAAAGATAACTTTCCATTCAATATCTCAGTGGATCTAGTGCCGTATAAACGATTCCAAAATGGTACATACATGGGACCTATGTCGAGGCTTATAACCGATGGCTATAAAGGCTACTTCATCCCCATACCTCCAATTGTGGAATGTTTCTTGGAATTTGACCCAATCCTCTCAAGACGAAGTTTACAATTTGTGTGGGTAATTCCTTTCCCGGATTTTTACCCCAAATGGATGAGTCTGGTATTCCCGTACCAAGCCTTACCTTGGGTTTTGATTATGATGGCTTACTGGTCTTTCTCGTCTATGGTTAACCTTTCCCAAATCGATAACAAACTGGAAACTTGCTTACAGGTTTCATTTTTGTCCAATTTATCAATTCTTCTTGGTATTTCTGTGCCCGAGCCTCCTAGGATTTTGCTTATGAAGCTCATGTTTCTCTTGTGGTCCGTATGCTCGCTTGTACTCAATGCTGGATACCAGGGAGATCTTTTTGGCTTTCTCACTCACCCGAAAAGATTCCCGCAGCTGTCTACCATGGAAGATTTGGTTAGCTCAGGAATATCCTTCGGTGGTGATGAAATCGGCCGCTCTGCCTTCCTAGGATCAGAAAGTCCAACACAACAGAATATCGGAAGAAGGTGGAGAAAAGAACCTAACAAGATAAACAGTCTTGAGTCTGCAAGTATAGAATATTACCTGTACCTATTACGTTTGTCGAACTCTTATGGAAACCCTTTAGCTTACGTACTTCCAGAGATAATTGTAAATTTCCCGGCGATATACGTAATGCGACGTAACTCTGCTTTCGTGGATAAATTCGCAAACATGATAAGTTCTTGCGATGAATCAGGTTTGATGGCAAAGTGGAGCGACGATATCAAATTCAATATCATCACAGCAGCACGAAAGAACTTGACCTTCGATAAGGAACGGAGAAATGTTGCAATTCGCTTGAGAGACTTATTAGGGCCATTTCTTCTATTTCCATTCGGATTAATGGTCAGCTGCATAGTGTTTGTTGCAGAGCTGAACCTGAAGTGTTATCTACTACGTCAGAGGCGTAACAATTAATCTAATAAGTAGTGTAATTTATGCTACAACCAGGACCAGAAAGTATGAGCCCCCCTCATGCAGATTTGCCTACACTTAAAACTTACTCAATATGCCCATATGAGCTTTTTGCTCAAGTGTGGAACCCCGTCTAATCCAAGATTTTTGTAAAAATGCCCTCGGGAATTTCCTGAGAAAGTATGACCCCCCTCAGATTGATTTGCCTACACTTATAAAAGGCACTTCTGTGAGATTGTTGTCCATAAACCTGTCAAAAATATGCCCCTTTTGATATTTTTTTTGCCCACACCTAAAACTACGCAAACGTATTAACACACACACACACAAACACACACACATTGACCTTGACCTTGACCTTGACCATGACCTTGACCCTGACCTTGACCTTGACCATGACCTTGACCTTGACCTTGACCTTGACCATGACCATGACCTTGACCTTGACCGTGACCGTGACCTTGACCTTGACCTTGACCATGACCTTGACCTTGACCACACCCACCTACATACACACCCACACCAACCCACACCCACACCCACCCACACACACACACATATATTTACTTCCGGTCCACTTGTGGCCTATTTCTGCTTTATTTCTGTTGCATTATGTTTTGCAACAAATTATTACCCAATATTATGCATTACACACGTGTTGTTTTCTGATTGGTTGCTTATGACATAATGTGATGACGTGTTAAATTCTGATTGGCTTATTGTTTCAGATGTTTTCAATGCGGTCCGTGCTTAGGGTATATAAAGAGATTTTGCATTGCATATCAGCCAGTATTGAAAAAGTTGTTGAAGAGTCAATGATCGCACCAACATCAAGGTCGTCTGCGAGTTCAACAGTCCGTTGCCCGAGGATACTCTATGCAGCGCCATCCTGGTCGCAGAGAAGTCCTTCGTCCACGACGTGAAGAACGAGAGGGTCACGGAACAGTTTTAAAATATTTTTTATTAAGCATAGAATTTTGATTTGGACCCCAGGAAATTGTATATAATAAACAACAACAAAAATGCCAAATCAAAAATATTGTAATCAATGCAAAAAGAATATATCTAGCCCCAATTGGGCTAAGCATCAAAGGAATTGTAATCCAGACAAATGCAGAACTCCCACAAAAATTTGCCCTAAATGCCATAGAAAATATAATCTGCAATACTTCACATATACACATAAAAATACTTGCTCTGCACAGTTATCAACATTGCCCCCACAACCATCTACATCTGGTCTGAAAAGGAAGCATGAAACACCTGTTAATGCTTCACCGGCAAAGCAGCCACGCTATGAACCCATCCATAGCAGTTTTAAAGGCCAATTAAGGGATTACCGGTTTGTATCAGAGCCAAGATGTGGCATTAAGAATTTTTTGAACAGTGTAAATCCTGATGTGCAGGCAATTCTAAATGCACAAAATGGCTCTTATAAGTTGTCTCTCAAATTGTTTACACAATATAAGAAGCCAAATGGCACAAAATTTACACAGCCCCACATAACAGAAACTGTACCGGTATATTCAAATGCAAATTCAGACAAAATAATAAGCAGTTTGATAGATCAATTAAATATTAAACACTCTGAATTTGCAGCAAAAGAGTCTGGATGGAGCCTATGCGGATCTCCACACAAGTTATATGTTAATATTTCTGAATTCAACCCATTACAAGGTTCCACTTATGTGCCATTACCTGCCAATATCAAAAACAAAACAGCCGTGGTTAATATAAAAAATAATGATGATAAATGCTTTTTGTGGTGTATTTTAGCTGCTTTGTATCCAGTTTCAAGGCATCCTGAGCGAATAAGTTATTATAAACAACATGAAAATGATTTTGATGAGGCAATGGAGGGTTTAGAATATCCAATGTCTGTTCAGAATATTGATAAATTTGAAAAAAAGGCCAGGAATATCAATGGCAAACAATTATCTATTAATGTATTTACTTGTTCTAGTGGCCGTGACAATTGCTTGATAGATCCTCTCAGAATCAGTACACTTGATGATGAATCTGCTGTTCCGATTGATCTGCTCTTAATTGAAAAGGATGGCACAAATCATTACACTCTGATACATAATCTTGAAGCTTTAGTCAGAACACAACTAGACAAAACTCATAGAATATTCAAGTTGTGCAGAAGATGTTTGTCTGTATTTGATGGTCAAAAAATGGTGAATGGTGTTTGTGAAAAGAATGCAGAAATTGCTAAAAACAAGTTAATTGAGCATCTGAAATACTGTGGGAATCATAAACCTGTTCATATGCTTATGCCTAAGCCAAGTGAAAAAGCAAAATTCAAAAAGTTTGAAGCCTTGTTGGAACACCCAGCATATATTGTCTGTGATTTTGAATCAAACCTCAAACCTCTTGCATTCTGCAATCCAGTTCCTGAAGAATCTTCAATTACACCATACCAGCTACATGAACCTTCCAGCTTTTATTATGTGGTTGTACAGGATGGTGTTGTTAGTAAAGAAAATTTATACATGGGAGCAGATGCCATCAAAGAATTTGCACTTAGAATAGAAAATGAGTGCCATGACATAGCATCTAATATTTTATTAAAATCAAAACCCATGTTGCCTTTAACAGAGAAACAGATTGAAGATTTCAACAATGCAGAAAAATGCCCGGTATGTGATTCTGAATTTTCAGATATAAATATCAAGGTGAAACACCATTCTCATACAGATGGTAAATTCTTAATGGCCCTGTGTAATAGCTGTAATATTAAGATCAAGAGACCAAAATTTATCCCTATATTTTGCCATGGAGCATCCAATTATGATTTCCATCATCTGATCAGGTACGAGGGGTTTGAGAAGCAGAATTTAAATATTTTAGCTGAAAATGATGAAAAATATAATGCCATTAACAAAATAATTAAAGTTAATGGTGTTCCTATTCACATAAGATTTCTTGATTCTTACAGAATTTTATCTGCTAGCCTGGCTACACTGGCCACTCAATTATCTGATGATCAATTCAAAATCACATGTGCTTTGTTTCCAAATCAGGACCTGAAATTAATTAGGCGGAAGGGTGTATATCCATATGATTATGTTACAGATTTTTCTAAATTTGATGAGTGTTCTCTGCCACCACAACAAGAGTTTTACAGCAAAATCAGAGCATCTGGAATCACTGATGATGATTATCACCATGCCCAATTGATGTGGAACAATTTAAAATGCAAGACATTTGGTGATTAACACAAGGCTTATTTAAAACTTGATGTGACCCTCTTAGCTGATATACTGCAGGCATTCAGAAAATCTTCCATGCAAAATTATGAACTAGATCCAATATATTTTTACAGTGCCCCGGGCCTAGCATGGTCTGCAATGTTTTTAAACACTAAAATGCAATTGGATCTGATCCAAGATCAAGATATGTATCTGTTTATGGAACAATGTATAAGAGGAGGCATGGTGCAATGTTCTCAGAGATATGCCAGAGCAAATAACAAATATATTCCTGATTATGATCCAGCACTGCAATCAAATTATATACTGTATGTAGATGCAAACAGCCTGTATGGTTATGCCATGATGGATAAACTGCCATATTCAGGGCTTGAATGGGTTGAAGATTTCAATATTGAGAATCTTCAGGACTTTGATGACAGTCACTATGGCCTGTTCTTAGAGGTTGATCTGACAATTCCTGATAATTTACACAACACATTTTCTGATCTGCCCCCAATTCCCGAGGTTCAGTGCTCACCTGGCTCTAAACAGAAGAAGCTCATGATGACACTGGAGCCAAAACAGGGTTATGTTATATATTACAAAAACCTCCAGTTCCTGATGAATCATGGTGTTCAAGTGACCAAAGTTGGAAAAGTTTTGAGGTTCAGGCACTCACGATGGTTGAAACCATATATTGATACAAACACAGTGCTTCTAACATCTGAATTGAGCCAATTTGATAAGACCTTGTTTAAATTGATGGTCAATTCAGTGTATGGCAAAACAATTGAAAATGTCAGAAAACATATTGATGTTAAAATAATTACTGACCCCAGCCGGAGCAAAAAATTGATTGCAAATCCAAACTTCAATTACAGAAGAATTTATGATGAGAATATGGCACTTTTCAACATGAAAAAAACAAAAATTAAGTTTGATAAACCTATTTATGTAGGGGCTGTAATATTGGAATTGGACAAATTACACATGTTAAAATTGTATTATGATGTGTTGAAACGTTTTTATGGTGATTGTGTAAAATTGATGTACATGGATACAGATAGTTTTGTTCTTGATATTAAAACAGAAGATGTTTATAAAGATATGGCACAGCCTGCATTGCTTCAATATTTTGATACCAGTGAACATACAGAGATTCAACACCACAACAAAAAGGTGCCTGGCAAGTTAAAAGATGAGACACTTGGTGATGTTATTGTGGCATTTGCTGGGTTAAGAGCCAAGATGTACAGTTTTGAAACATGTAGTGGTGCTGTTGCCAAAAAAGCCAAGGGCATTGGCAGAGTAACTGTTGAAAAAGAGCTCCAATTTGAAGATTATAAAAATTGTCTCAAATCATGTAGCACAATCAAAACATCAGAATCCAGAATTCAGAGTGTGGATCACTTATTGACTAGCAATATTGTAAGAAAAGTGGCTCTGGACCCACATGATGATAAGAGATGCATTTTATCATGTAGCATACATACTCTACCATGGGGGCATTGTGATTTGAAAAATGGCAATCAATGCCCAAACACAGAGCATGATTTGAAATAAATAAACATGCCTATGAACTTATTTGGGTTTAAAAAACAAGGTATTATGGACCTGCCGACACCACAACCCTCTTCTGATATGATATCTAAACTGAGTGGTTTCTTAATTATTCATCTGAACAGCATACTTACAGATGTTGATGATGAAACGGGCAAAACATTGTACATATTTAACAATAATTTAAATCATTACCAATTACCTGTAGGTGGGCAATTACAATTTATTACAACCCCTGAGGGCAATGTCAAGATTTCAATAGGGAGAAATATTTATAGAATTAAGCACTCAAACATGATTTCTGGCACTGTTTATACTGTTTCTGCTGGTGACTGCTTATATATTGAGGTCCCGGGATCATATGACAAGCTTATACCCTTTTTTATAGAATTAAGAATCAGATACTCTATAATAAATAACCACTAAAACAAAAATGCCTAATGATATATTTGGCCATACAAGGCATGAAGATCACAGTGATGAGATTCTGATGCTTGATGTCAGAGTCAAGAAATTAAGAAGTGATTTACAAGCTTTACAAACCACACTCAATGCCAGTCTTCAATTAGAAATTACAAATTTACAATCACAATGCATGGACCCTCTTCTTAAAATTGATTCTGAACTCAAATTGTTGCTTCAAAAATATACTGATCTGGCAACATTAGATAATTTTCAAAGTTTAGAAGAAGCTGTAGCAGCTCTTCAAGCCAAATTTAAGACCCAGGCCACCAATTCTGAGCAATTGAAACAACAATTGGAAGAGCAAATAAATAATGTCCAGGCACAGCTCCAAACAATTGTCAAAAGCATAAAATCACAAGAAGATTTTGATCTATTGATTTCCACTCTAAAAGAACAGATTCAATCACTCCAAATACCTAATCTGGATCCTCTGCACAATGCCATAGCCGAGGTTAAAGAAAAAATTGAGACACTTGAAAATTTTATGAACAATTTGCCATCTTCTGATGCTTTGAGTGCAATAACTCGGAGTGTAGCAAATATTAAGCTGCAACTTGAAACATATGAAGATTTTGGAAAAATTCAAAGTACCATAACCCATCTTGAAGGTACAATAGCAGCAGTGCAAAGTGATTTGGCAAATGTACAAGAAACTCTAGAATCTCGCCTGCCCGGTATTGTAGATACTCTTGTTAGTGTCCAGCACCAAATCACAAAGCTTGAAAACCTCAACACTGAATCTGAGCTATCTCATTTTCATCATTTGATTGATGATATTCAAACAAAACTTGAAATTTTACAACAATCCACACCCACTCAGGCAGATATAGCCCTGCTCCAAAATGCTATGCAAAATGTGGCGGATGCTTCTGAATTAAACAATGTAAAATTGGCACTTGAATCTTTGCAAAATACAGTATCAAATCTTCCTACATCACAGGAACTTAAAAATATTAAGAGGGCAGTGAATAGGATATTGAAATCAGAAGATATCAAGAATATCCAAGCAGAGATCAAACATCTCACTCAGACAGTGGCCACTCTACCAACCAATCAACATATTAATGAACTGCATGCCCTGTTTGAGGATATCAGAAGACAGGTCCATGATCTTACTGCTCAAAATTCAAAATTGGCAGTTGTTGAAAATTTGCAACAAATTGTAGCTAATATCAAGCAACAGCTAGGAACCATGGAATCCAATCAAGCAAATGCTCTGTCTGTTTTTGCCACCCAGCTTCAAGAGATTGTGCAACAATACAAGAAACTTATTGTGGACATTAAAATCAAGCCAGGCCATGATGATGTTGTTAGGGCCATCAATGAGCACCTTGAATCTGTAACAAGCAGATTGCTTACAGCAGAAAAAGAAATAACAGGCATAATCGAGAATCCAAAACATACAGTAATTCTTGAATTGTACAGCATCCCCAACAAAGAATATGATTCACCATTTACACCAGGTGGCAAAATATATATGCTGTCCCCTGCACAATTTTATTGTCAGTTTTTTGTTGGGGGCACATTGAGACCAATCAAGATCAAATATTGGCTTCAACCACAGGCACACCACTACCCCACCTTATCAATAACAAATGCTGACAACAAACCAAAAATCACCAGTGTAGAGTTAGAGGAGTTTACAGATCCCAATACATTAGAAACAGCATATGTTGAAGATGATGGATCTCTGGAATTTAAAATACAAATAGGGGACAAATTATATTTAGAAAATCCTGCAGTATCAGCTGCTGAACACCCCATAGTTGCAATATTCTTGTTTTCATATTATGTCTAGACAAATTATTGTTGATGAATTACACAGACAAGCCAGACATAATTTTAAGAGACTGCCAGTAGTCACAAAAGGCATAGATGATTTATGGCAAGGGGACTTGATTGAAATGGCAAGTGGACAGTTGAAAAACTTAGACAAAATCAACAAGGGCTACAAGTATCTACTCACTGTAATAGATACATTTTCAAAATTTGCCTGGGCTGTGCCACTCAAATCCAAGACTGGAACATGTGTTACAGAAGCCATCAGAACAATCATCAATCAGAGTGGAAGATCACCGCGCTATTTGCAAACAGATAATGGCAAAGAATTTTATAATTCAGTGTTTCAACAATTTATTAAAAGCCAGGCAATACAACATTATTCGAGTTACAGTGATCTCAAGGCCTCAATTGTAGAGAGATTCAACAGAACCCTAAAAAATCTTATGTATAAACAATTTACCCTCCAAGGTAATTATAAATGGATTAATATTCTTCCAGAACTTCTACATAAATATAACAACTCGGTCCATTCCACAATCAACATGAAACCCTCTGAAGTAACTTCATCTGATGAGCAAAAATTGATCAGCACTGTTTATTATCCTAAATACCAGCCAACAACAAGAAAGGCCAAATACAGGGTGGGTGATCAAGTAAGAATCAGCAAATATAAGCACTTATTCAAAAGAGGCTTTACAAGAAACTGGAGCACTGAATTATTTACAGTGGTTCAAGTTAAACCCGGGACCCTTAACACATATATAATAAAGGATCATCGAGGAGAAATTCTCAAAGGCAGGTTTTATGAACAAGAGCTCAGCAAAACTAAACAGCCTGACACATATCTCATAGAAAAAATCATCCGCAGAAAAAGCAACAAGTTATTTGTCAAATGGCTAGGACTTCCAGAACACAGCTGGATCGATGCAAACAAAATAATAATATGAGCACCTGGGATGTTATAAAAAGGCTGCCAGAACCTGAACAACAGAATAAGAGAAATGGCAACTTGCTGCCTGATAATATTAGGTGTCTTATTGTTGGGCCATCTGCTTGTGGTAAAACTACACTAATGGTTGATAATTTTTTATTGGCACCCAACTGGTTAGACTGGAAAAACAGGCACTTGTATGTCTTCTCTAAGAGCTTGGAACAATTAAAATATCAGCAGCTGATGAAGCTATATGATGGATTGGATATTGCCACTTTTGAACCAGATGTTAAGCCACTCCATGAATGTCTCGATAATTCTGTTGTTGTGTTTGATGACATTATATTGGATAATCAAAACAAGGTTAGAAATTTTTTTACACAGGGCCGACACAAAAACATTGATTGTTTCTACCTGGCACAGACTTTTTCTAAAATTCCGAAGCAGCTGATCCGAGACAACAGCAATTTTATATGTGTGTTTCATCAAGATCATACCAACCTCAAACACATACATGATGAATATGTAGGTGGGGACTTGAGCTACAATGATTTTTCCAAGTTTTGCAGTAGGTGCTGGAACCAGGACAGTTATGGGTTTGTCACAATTGATATGACAAGAAAACCCAGTAGTGGCAAATACAGAAATAAAATCAACAATTTTCTAGACATTGAAACATATATAAATAACCATGAAAAGGCCAATCATTGATGATCTTAAATTAAGAGATTATCTTGTAAAAAGATTTAAGGGATGGAAATCACAGAACCGAGGAATTTATGAACAACACAAACAAACAGAACAGCCTATTATTGATGCTATTAGTGAATTAGGTAAAAATATCAAAACTGTTACAGAGCAAAATCAAAATTTGATCACAGAGCTTGTACCTGTAGCTGCAAGGAACATATTAGATTATCCAATCACCCCACTTTCCAGAATTCATACACCTAGTCCTGTTGCTCCTCGAAGAATTGAAGCTACTCTGGATCCTATTGAATTGGGTCTTCTTGCTCAAAAATATTTAAGCACACCTAAAGACAACAAAGATGAGGTCTTTGGCTTATATGCTGACACAGAGCGTGATGGTAGCATCATACATAGAATTGGCAATTTCAGAGTAACATTTATGGGAGATGATCTCATTGTATATTCAGAATCTCATCTTGGAGAAAAAGGTGGTTTTGTTAAATATCCCGGCACACCTGGGTTGTGGGAACTGATGACTAGGAAAAGGCCTGGCAGCTATACAGATCAAGATTATGAATATTACAAAGAAATATTAATAAAATCAGATGCTCTATACCAGAACAATGATCCCACACAAAAAAGAGTCAAGTCTAGTAGTGGGGCAAAATACAATAATTTAATCAAGCCCATATGGTCACAGATCAAGACTGGCAGTGGAATCAAACAATACAACACCCTGCCTAAAGAATTTGTCTGGGTTGATGATGTCAGGAAACTTGTAGATAGGTTATTGGTGATAGCTGGGGAGGAAAATGCTGGCAACCACAATTTTTACAATGAAAAGGTTGGAATTATGGACATGATAAGCACCAAATTATCTAATTTTATAGTGAATGACACTAAGGGGATTGGATATCTCATAAAAATTATTAATACTCTACCACCTAAATTTTGGAATATTTCTGAGGGTCGGGGCCTGGTTAATGACATTATAAACAAGCTGCCATTTGAACTACATATTCCAGGCTATCAGTATTGTGGTCCAGGCACAAAACTGGACCATAGATTAAACAGAGGTGATCCTGGTGTTAATCCTCTAGATGCTGCTTGTAGAGACCATGACATAGCATACAACACACATTCTGATCTTGACAAGAGACATGTTGCAGACAAGAAATTAGAAGAGGCTGCATTTGGTAGATTTGTAAGCAAAGATGCTTCTTTAAGTGAAAAAATAGCAGCATTGGGAACCACCATAGCTATGAGCACCAAACAAAAACTGGGGTGGGGGTTGTGAATATGTATATAATAAACCTACAATGAAGGCCAAGGGTGTTATGTATCAAATACCTTATGCAGGTCTCAAATCTCTTGGGCCTATTGATAGCCATTTGACCAAAAAGCAGCGCAAGAAAAAAAATTCTTGTATTGCAAAGGGACATGGTATGAAATTGTTGCTTAGTACCCCCCAATTAAAAAAATTACAGCAATCAAGAAAAAATCACATGTGGGGGATTTCATATTTACTATCCCTGCCATCTTAGCAGCACTTGGGGCTGTTGGGAGCTTGGCTGGGGGATCAGCTGCCATAGCAAAAACAGTAATAGATGCCAAGAAAAATAAGGCAGAATTAGATGAGCAGAGGCGCCATAACTTGGCCATGGAGAAACAGGGCAAAGGTGTTAAGAGAGCCATGAATAAGTTTAAAAAAAACAAGAGCCGCTTACAAACCAAGATATTGAAGCTTTAATCAAGCCACTGGGCATCAAAAATTTTAGAGGTGTGTACATGTCTGATTCTTTACCAGAACAACCACTCAACAAAGAGTGTGGCATTGTTAATTTGGATAAGTACAAAAATCAGGGCACTCACTGGATCTGTTATCTTAAATATTTAAAAAATGAGGCATTTGTGTTTGATTCATTTGGAGGGGTTCCAACTGAAAATTTAATAAAATATCTAAATTCAGCTAATCTTTATTACAATAATGCCCGTGTTCAAAATTTCAAAGATGTTAATTGCGGACATTTGTGTTTATCTGTTCTTAGATATATGTCTCAAATAAATAAACCATCAATTGAAAATTTTCAAAAGGCCAAGTGGTATTTAAAACATCATGGGGGTATTCCATCTCACCAGCCAAAATTCAATATTGAAACTCAAATTACATGATGACATAGTGTATCCCAAAACAATAGCTCTCAGAGCATTTTATGGCATGTACTTGATCCCTAATATTACACACCACAACAATACAATTGCAGTAGGGGATCAAAAAATTGTCATCACTCCAGGGCAGTATAATCTGTCCACTCTAAATGCTCAATTACCCAGAGGTGTAGTGTTAAGTCAAAATTCTGTCACTCACAGAGTAGAGATTGTATCTGCTACAGAAACAGTGGATCTGGGTACTATAGGAGAGCTGTTAGGCTTTGAGAACAACACAAAACTTGAACCAGCCATCAAACACACTGCTATTAATATACCTAAATTCTTAGCCATAGAGACTCTAAATATTCACTGTAATGTGGCTGAGGGTATGATCACCAAATCAAATGGTATAGGCACTCACAAACAAACTGGCATCATTGCAACATTCAAACCTAATTCTGAATTTATGGAGCCAATCATCTACACTCCATCCCAACATTATATTTTCCTGTGTGCCATAATAGAATAGATAACATTGAATTGATGGTCACTAATGAAAAAGAAGAATTAGTTGATTTTGCTGGAGCCACAACAACTGCAATCATAGAGATTAATATTTAAATAAAAATACATACAAAAAAAATGGAAAATATTGAGAGTTATGAGCTACAATCATTCCCCCCAAACAGGAGGATATTTGCAAATTTAAATCAACCCAACACAGAGATTGAGGTTGATCTTGATGTAGGGGATGGCTTTATACACCCCCACAGAGCAGATCTGTACATCAAATTTGATGTTGTAAAGCTCGATGGAACAGATTATCCGGCAAATTCAAATATAAGATTGGTGGACAATTTTGTGCCGCATCTGTTCTCTGAAATTGAGATCAGAAAGCATGGTGTTGTTATAAACAGAGTGGATTATCCCGGCATTACCTCCACAGCTTTGGCCACTCTAAAATTATCCAAAACCGAGGCTTCTTACTACAAAATAGGTGGATTTGAGGCTGGTGATAAAATATTAACCAAGAGCCACACAGTGCTGTTCCCTATGCGCCTGTTGCCAGGATTCTTCTCAGATTACAAAGATATTATGTGGAAGGGTGGTTTAAGAATCACATTTAGAAGAGCTGCCAATGATAATAATGCTTTGATGAGGTACAGCACATTAAACTCTACAGGGGAAGCTCTGCCCAATACCCTACCTGATGAAGGCAAATGCATTATTCAGACTATGGAGCTAAGAATCCCAGTTGTTGAATATGAGGCCAGTTATGCTCTTAAATACAAAGCAGATATAATAAAAAATCCACAAGTACCTTTACAATTTTATACATATCAATGTGTACAGAAGCCCGCAACTGGTACTTATTATGAGTTTGATGCTACAAATTCATTCTCCAGTATACAATATGACATGCCGGATTTTGTGGTGGTATTGTTTCAGAATGGAAGACACAATAATCAGGAAAAAAATTCAAGTAGATTTGATAACTGCAACATCAAGAACATATATCTTAAAAATGGCAGAAATGAGGTATTTCCTAGAGAAAATTATAATTTAGACATTTCCAAGGATGATTTCCTTAAATTATATGAAGCATTTACAGCATACAAAAGGATCACTACTGGCAATACTGATATGTATTACACACCAGATGAATTCAAAGCACAGAGACCCATGTTTGTAATCAACACTTCAAAAAGAAAACAAGTTGTGGTTAATGACAGGACAAACATTAAAATTATCTGTGAATTCCACGATACACTCCCTGATGACACTATATGTAGTGTTATTCTCATAGGTGAAAAATCATATGTTTATGATGTAAGAAATGAGAGAGTCACAGAACAATTCTAGAAAAATTATATTATCTTAATACTAGATATACAAGTTGAGCCTGGTGCCCAATTGAACTTAAACCGGAAGTAAATATGTGTGTGTGTGTGTGTGTGTGGGTGTGTGTGTGTGTGTGTGTGTGTGTGTGTGTGTGTGTTAATACGTTTGCGTAGTTTTAGGTGTGGGCAAAAAAAATATCAAAAGGGGCATATTTTTGACAGGTTTATGGACAACAATCTCACAGAAGTGCCTTTTATAAGTGTAGGCAAATCAATCTGAGGGGGGTCATACTTTCTCAGGAAATTCCCGAGGGCATTTTTACAAAAATCTTGGATTAGACGGGGTTCCACACTTGAGCAAAAAGCTCATATGGGCATGTTGAGCAAGTTTTAAGTGTAGGCAAATCTGCATGAGGGGGGCTCATACTTTCTGGTCCTGGTTGTAGCATAAATTACACTACTCTAATAATAATGAAGATACTTTGAAAATTTTCACTCTAAGCGTTTGAAAGAAACTGAGGCCATTCACGATTTTTGACCCAACCTGAAACTATATATAATGCATACATAGTTTTTGTAAAAAACATGTTTAATAAGTCTACGTTTTAAACGTATTTATAACAATCTTTTGTCTTGCAATTTCTTTATTTTCACTTCTAAACATGTTTAATTTAGTATTGTAAAGGGGCTAATTTTGGATAAAAAATATTCCTAAATTTGATTCTTTTTCGGAAAAACACAACCAATTTTTTATATGATGTAGTCCCATGTTGTACTACAATGAATCCGATAGATACTCTTTTCCATAATTTCTCATTTTTGGGGCACAAAATAAAAATGAAGGGGACAAAACAGCTTAAACATATTTCTTCTGTTTACTGTGTGGTGCCAGTTAAGTCCGAAAATTATTAAATATATAAGGTTCCTGGGACCACTGTCTTTATATGAGCCCCCAACCCCAAATTAAAAGTTTTGAAACGTCAAACGTTCCGTAACTCAAACGGGGGACAAAGAATAAATGTCAAATTTGAACCAGAGAGAGACCAAGAACAAGAAGGAAGGAAGCAGTCAAAGAACTGGAGAGAAGTGAAGAAGGTCGCATGCAACAGTGTGACGTGAAGACCCTTCGTGGATGTTCCATGTTCCAATAGGAATGAAAGGAATTTAGTACGCCATTTTATGGCAAAAGTTAAGGGAGTGTACTCTTATACCATGCAACTTTACACTTTGCAGTAAGTAAAGTTTTGCAATTCAATAGATACATTTTTACAAGAAGAAAACTTCTTATGAGACGAAATAAAAAGGAACGCCTATAGCTTTCTCATAGAAAGATTTATCCTTCATCGCATCGTTCCGAAAGGTAGTTTCCACTCAAATTCAACAATGTAACTACATATGAATACTAAAACTAGGAGTGGGGCATCAATATTCCATCCCTAGCCCTACCTTAGGGTAATCACCAAAAATCCATTAGCTACATAACGGTGGATTGTCAAAGTTCTTTTTAAATCCACTTTTACATCGTACTGTACAATAAATATAACAATGTACAGCTTCCACCATCTATTTTTTGGGAGCGATAAAAGAAATTTTCGAAATATGGCATAAAGTAATAACAATTATTCGAAAAGCAGTAATATTCTTGGACAAATGTAATACAATAAAAACGCACACACTACCAATATGCTTAGAAAATAGTTCAATAGACAGCAAGCAAGTCTAATGGAAAATACAGAGAGGGAGGGAGGGAGGGTTTTGTGTATATATATATATATATATATATATATATGTGTGTGTGTGTGTGTGTGTGTGTGTGTGTGTGTGTATGTGTGTGTGTGTGTCGGATCAGTTTCACGTCTGTTCAATGATATCTATGAGGGTCATTTCTTTCCAAGAGCCTTAACTGCATCAGGACTTTATTTCGATTTTGAACCAATACTCAGTAAACGAAGCTACAAGAATGTCTGTTTGATACCTTACCCCAGATGCTACCATATGTACACGAGCATGATATTCCCTTACCAAGCATTACCTTGGATTTTTATTACCCTTGCTTATGTATCATTGTCATTATTCATAAAGTTTTCAACTCGGTTTCATTTCGTTTCAACATTGCTATACAATTTTGCAATCTTGCAATCTTGCTCGGTGTGTCTGTCTCAGCACCTCCAAGATTGCTACATTTAAGGTCGCTCCTTCTATTATAGATTTTATGCTCACTTGTGATCAACGCTGCATATCAGGGAGGCATGTTTAATTTTCTTACCAACCCCAAGAGATATCCTTTCTTAACAACAATTGAAGATTTTGTTCGTTCTGGGATTCCGTTTGGCGGTTATGCGAAATTGCTATCATTTGAAGGTTTGACCGAGCCAACCATGAAAACTATCAAAGAACAGTGGATAATAAAATATGACTACGAACAAGTGTTGCACATTAAGACAACTTTTGCCTTTGTACACGAAGAAACGGCGATGGAGTGTCCATTTACACGAGCAGAATTTATTTGATTCTGAAGGAAATCCTTTTGCTTACATACTCTCCGAGACAATTATACACTTGCCTACCGTGTATCTCATGAGACGGTTCTCATCCCTCGTGGATAATTTCGTCCGCATAATTGACATTTGCGATGAGTCAGGTTTGCTCACAAAATGGAGGAAGGATCTTTAATTTGAGGTCATCACTAAAACACGACCCAAGACGATCTCCCGAAATGAACAACGAAACGTAGCAATTACAATGAATGCATTAATGGTACCATTTATTTTGCTAATATTCGAGCTAATAATCAGTTTCATAGTGTTCGTCGCAGAACTTGCACTGAACTTTACTCGTAAGTCAGATAGAACTGATAATTAACAAGTGGGTAAAACTCTGCTCATAGATTGGCTAAAATCATCCCATCAGAAATAGGGATTTACGTTATGAAGACAAGAAAGTATATTCAGAGTGGTACTTGGATCAAATGCAATTATTCTCCAAGTTGCAATGTTTCTATCACGGTAAACTTGTAAGGCATCCTTTTACTCAAACCGACGATTGCTCTGAGAAGAGGGTGTGTGTATGAGAGGGAGAATAAAGGAGAGAAAACTAAATAAAAATAAAGAGAGGCAGAAATTGAAGAAAGGAAGAGAGCAAACAGAGAAAGAGAGATGGAGAGAAAGAGAGGAAAAAAGGAGAGATAGGAAGAGAAAGAAAGAGACAGAAAAACCGAAAGAAAATGCCAGTGCGCTAAAACGAAGTATTAGAACTATATAGGCTTATAAGTTGCCGTAACATTCACCCATTCACATAAAATTGACAGTTAAAAGCACATCCAAGTTTCATACAATTGTGTTCTATTATTCACCTTATAATTTAATTAGTAGAAGATGAAACTGCATTAATTGTTCTTTGATAGCTCAATAGTTAAAGAGCGTTGAAAATGTTTGGACTCTTTGCTGCTGTTGTTAATTGGAGTATGTAAAAATAATGTTTTCAAATGTTCAAATGCAAAGCCATATCATGTATTTGTATAAACAACTAGAGCGAAAATTAAATAAACGCAACTGTTGTTCACTTTTTCATTTTTAGTGTTCTTTCAAAGTTGCTAATACCCTGATGTAGTTTGCCAGGTAACTATGGTGTGTATGTAACTCGGTCTCTATCTCATATATTTTGTCACATTTCTTATTTGTATGTAAAAATTTAGAAAAATTGTGTAAAGTTACTTAAATGACGAATGTGAATATAGCACACCATTGGTGAATTTTGGGTCTTTATGGGTGCTTTTTGAAGGACTAAATACTCCAGAAATGTTTCCCATTTTGCAATATAAACTCAAGTTGTCCACACATATTTAAACCGTGTCGCACATAGGGAGTGTGCATGAAGAACTTCACATGTTTCCGATCTAAGCCACGAAGAGACGAATATGCAATATTTGCTATTGTATACAGTTCTAAACAAATGTTAATAACTCGTGGTGTAACAGCCTATTGAAGGCCCGGGCTTACTACCGACTGCTGGCTTCACTCCCACCTGATTCTACTCACTCACTCACCCGAGGTGGGAGGTCATCCAACCAGTTACGGTGTGACTTGTGGTAAGCACGACGAACCCCTAGTTGTTCTTGTAGGTTTCCGTGACCGGGTTGCGCTACTCATTCGTAGCTCCCCAATTTCCTCACGATGATGGGTGGCTACCGATCTCACACTGGCCGATATCTCAGGAGAAAAGTTGTTACGCTTCTTCCTAGGAGACTCGAACCAGCGTGCGTCACGTAACCCGAGTCAAAAGTCAGACGCCTTATGCCCCTTCACGAACTGTTGCGCTAAGGGTTATTGTTAATAAAGTGTTAAATATAGTAACTGAGACTATTAATTAAACCCAGCAAGCCATGGGTGTAGAAGGGGTTTCATACTCCTAGCCGGAGACGTAACAGAATCAAGTTATGTATGGTAATCTAATAAGCAAAGAACAATTTTTGTCGTTTGTGAGAACAAGACACCACAGGTTTTTCTTTAAATTCAAAAATATTTTTCACCTATATATTGAGTTTCTTTCCATGTGTCACCTGGCCAGAGAAAATGTTTAAAATATGCCTATTTGAGCTTGTGAAAAGTTATTTCTTGACGTTCAAGGTCTCAAAGGTGATTTGTTTTTTTTTACCGAGAGTGTGAATTGACAGATAAAACTACTGTTAAATTCGTTAAGACGGTGTGTGAAAGAGACTTACCGAGAACTCAACCTGAAGTCAGCATATTAACTTGTCCATGTACAAAGGCAACTCCGATAAAGGCTTCGATTGAATAGATTTTTCTTGCCAGAGTGGAAGTGAGGTCCAGATAATGTGCCTTTTGTGAATTTTTATTGAAGTCCGAACCTACCTTGGGAATTTTAGATTGAAATCCATACAGCTTTGATTGTTCGTGTTCAGTGTAGGAAGAACGAAGAGAAACATGGAAAATGGTAACGTCTTATGTTTATTGTATGTACAGTGGAATGTATAATTTATATTAAATCTCCGTGTATTCATACCTGCATTTAGAGTTTGTCCTTATGGTACAAGTAATGAATTAGATAAGTATAATTGCTTTAGCTGATTGACTTACTTTCAAAAGCCCATGGAACGCAGTGTATTTGCGATTTTCTCAGTAGCTTACCCATACAGTTTGACTACTTTTAGACATCGTCTCCGGAGGTTATTGTTACGTGACACTGAGGTTACACTCGGCCTCTCCAGTATTGGTGACATGGGCGTGTATATATAGTTCACGTAGGGAGGTTCAACTTTTGGTATGATTAGGGTTGCTATATTTCATAAGTGAAAATCCGAGGCAAAGCTGACCTGAAGCTTGTTGTGTAGCGGGGGGTGCTGGACCCGACAAAGTTGTGTGTATGCAGGGTTGCCAGACGTCCCGTATATACGGGATTGTCGCCTTTTTTGAAGAAATGTCATGGTATCCCGGAAAATGTTCTCGGGACATTTAGCTAAAGAAATAATAAATGAATGAGAATAAGTCATGTTCTGAATTTTATAGTAGGGACCTCCCCGATGGCGCAGTGGTAGCGTCTTCGCCTTGTAATCAAGGGGTCCGTGTTCCATACCCGGTGGAGGCACATAGTGGTTCGCATCCCACTTTAAACTGTAGGTCCAGTCTTGATTAGCCTTACTGTGCATAAAGTGGACTTAAAATACCAAATCAATCAATCAAGAATTTTATAGTAATGCATTGGAAAAAAATGTCATCATAAAGGTCGCCAAGAGTTCACTCAAATATTAATATATTTTGTTAAAATGTTAAAAATTAGGTATTTACAATGCATTAAACAGCAATTGATTTTGTAATGTTTAAAAATGTTATAAATAATAAATTTAACTATATCCATGCCTATATAATCTGTATGTCCCGTTTTTTTATTTTAGAAATCTGGCTACCCTATGTGTATGTACATATCCATTATCATATTCTTCACTCATCTTAAAAAGAAACAGAAATCTATTTCGAAGTATATCATTGACATAGGCGTGCGCAAACCCTCTGATTAGGGGTGACAAAAGCCTTGATGAAAGGTCAGTCTGGAGAGAAAAACCTCATTTTATCACACTCTTCTAGTTTTATTGCATTAAGGGTGTGTGTGTGTGTATAATATTATATGTAATGTATTATATATATATATATATATTACATATTATTTAAATGCATTACATAATCAATTCACCCTCCTCCATAACAAATCAACAACAAAAATGATATGAATTGTCTCTGAAATGTGTGCGTACCTCCGAACAATTGATTTGTTTTATTTTACTTCGCTTTTTTGAGCCACTTTTGGCTAATTTGCGAAGATGGGGATGAGTGATGATCTGATGAAATTGATGAATGGACACTCACAAACATCCATGCCCAGGCCTGGATTCGAACCCGGACCCCCGGCGTCGTAGCACGATGTGCTAACCACCCTGCCAAGAGGACCGAACAGTTGTTCCTGCATTTAAGACAAAACTGTTTAGCAGCAATAGTCTGAAATTCTTAATTGTTATTATTCTCTCTCTCTCTCTCTCTCTCTCTCTCTCTCTCTCTCTCTCTCTCTCTTTCTAGCAATTTATAATGCAGTACAGAGAAAAGAAGGAAAATGCGAGCGAAGCGAGCAACAAAATCTTCTGATCCAAATTTTTGCAAACTAAAAACAATATTAATTTAATAGGGAACAAAAAATTCCATGGGGTGCCATGGCATTCTCTTTACATTTTTTCATTTAGATTATTTTTCGCCGAGGCAAACTCCCGGTAAAATTTTAAATTGAGTGGGCAATTACCCCTCTGTGCCCCACTGCAGGTTCTCTTGGCCGTCTGGAGAAAATAATGTAAGAAAGACGCAAAAACTATTACCTTCCTGAGTGTCCTCTTGTCCTGCTACTCTTAGATTCGACCAGCCTTGCTTTCTTTTACTTACATGTTTGCCCCCTCCCCCACAGAATAGATTACCGTCCACTGCACCCCCTTTCCCCGTAGTTGCATTGAACTTTCATCAGCTTGAAAATATAATTTCGTTTGATAAGGGCAATAAGATTCTTCTACACTAAATTTCTAGGTGAAAGTATAATATAGGGGAATGGACATCTGGAAGGGGGACAAGGATGGCCACACTTCACCCTTAGAAAACGAATGTCAATCTAAAAGTATATATTTCACACGTATAATTTGATTTCAGTTACAGTAATTTACATTAATTATTATAATGGGGATGCGGGAATGCGATAATTTCAAGTGGTGTTTTTTGAGGGAGCAACACTATTAAAGGGGTAATATGCCCCATGAAAAAATACCTTGCTTGTCCCTCCGTGGAAAAGATCTGCGGACGTCCATGATTAGGAGGGTATTTTTTTATTTTTAATATCTCGTTTAGAATACTGACATGTTCACAGTGCCCCTTTTTGGGGCACCCAACATAATCTTGCACTGCATGAAAATAATTTAGTTGGAACTAGTGAAGATGTTTCAAACTCCCCACAGGTTAGTTGCACAGTGAAGAAACTGAAGAGCTTGCTGAAATATTTCTCTTTTACTAGTAAATTGTAAGATCCGCATTAGTGAATACAATTCCACAAACCACGCTACTTAGTATTGAAGCTTTTCTATTCATCTTGTGTCAAACAACTTGAGAATGTTACGGTGTTTCCCTGATTTTCTTGCAATTCGTTTTTTAAAACAAAATTTATTTTAAAAAACTCAAAGGAAAAAAATATAACTGATTTGACAGTCCCATAGGCGCCGACTCCATGGAGCTTGGGGGGCTCGAGACCCCCAATGTTAATGATGTGGGGGCAGAGCCCCTCAAATAATTTTGCTTAAGAGGATATAATGTATTATTTTGTTTCTCTTATAAAGTTTACTCTGAATTGGGCAACAACATGAACTTAACTTTAAATACACATTTCAAATGTTCTAGACCATCAACTTTGGGGGGCTGAGACCGCTAAACCATCAACTTTGGGGGGGGGGAGGTATGACCGGAGACAGCAAAACACATGATAAAAAAGGTAAAGTGTTCCCCTGTGCATAGCACCACGCCATGAAGGCGTATAGGGGGTGTGGGGGTAACGCCCCACACTTTCTTGATCCGGTCGTGAGTGGGGGTGATGTGATCAGCATCACGCCCCTGACCGCCTTTACCCCCCAGGGTTTCCCCCAGGTACCCATGTTATTCGACGCTGGGTAGGCGCCGGGGCCGCTTCCACCGTTAGAAAAGTTCCCGGATTTGAACCGGCCGGGGATCGAACCCGGGACCTTGAGCATGGTAGTCAGACGCGTTACCGACTGAGCCACCGCGGCCACATGTGCCAAAACACATGACTTATTACTATATACTAAGTACTATATAATTATGAGTATTGTTAATATTTTTACTAAAAAGAGTTTCAAAATAACGAGGTGATATGACAATTATACCAGTATGTTGTTTACTGAATTCTGAACAATTTAAGATAGTAAACACGACTTTCAAGCAATATTAATATGTACGATATTTAGTTATCCTCGAAATATCTTCCTCTAGTACAAAGAATATGGGGAAAATAATTCTAAAGTCTTTGAGTTTATTTAACACTGGCTTGCAGTAAAGTACGCAAGGAAAGCTTATGAAAAGTCTGTATTGCGAAAGCGGGAACGGCTACGATCAAAGATTATTGCTAAAGCACAGCGTGCTATGTGTTTTTTTTATTATTGCAAAATTAAATTTAAAAAGTAACATATTGTAGCAAGAACAAAAAAGTAAAACTAATTTTCCTGCGATTTGTGATAGCATTTATGTAAATATTTAAATAAAACTGTTAAATATTGTAAATATTCGTTATTTTTATGGGTACGTCAACACTAAGGTTATTTGCACCCGTCACATGTCCTTTCTTTACAAGTCTGTTGCGGACATTAAATCACACCCATGCCCTCGCCGGGACTCGAACCCGAGACCTCCGGATCAAAGCTAGTTGAGTCGACCACCCAACACGTTCGGCTACCGAGGCTGGCATAAAACTGTTATGTTGGCCTCTTAATGTAAATACATAGCCTACTTTTAAATAAAAATGTTAATTGTTATCTAAAAAACAAATGAGCAGACACAGAAGACATGAAGAGAGTTTGAAACATTTTCTAAAAGTTTCTCATGTTACATTTCATTTGCATGAGGAATATAATACTCCCTCTGTCCCATAATTATAGTCCGGAATGCCAAAATGGTAGTACAGGAATGACAGACGAAGAGGCAGATGGAAAGCGCAATTTGTACTGATCCTTGAGTAATAAAAATGTATGACTCATTCCCGTGTTTCATGTTCTTCTTCTGTATACACCAATGTCACAGTTTGAATATCGGGCAATCATTATGAGACAACAAACAAAGCTGTATCGGACAATAATTATGGGACAGAGGGAGTAGCTGCTTAAAAACTGCTATACGAAGACGTAATTTTTATTTTTAAAAAAGGGAGGGAGTGAGTCATTCATTCATTTATTTCAGTGGTCAGAGCCCCCTCCCCCAATAATTTTGACAAGTCGGCGGCCCTGGGTTGCAGGGTTCTGCAGTTTCTTATCGCAGAAATTCCAAAACTATCAGGAAATTGCAGACATTTGGTCTGTAGTCCCATCTACGAGGGTCACTATTTATATTTTGAGCCTAACAATGAAAAAACAGGAATTTGGCATTGAAAACTGCTTTATTGTTTTTCGAAGTATTCTCCTTTATGGTCAATACACTTTTGCATTCGTTCGAACCATTTGTCAAAGCAGTTTTTCCAATCTTCTTGAGACACCTCTATAATATGTTTTTTGAACGCATCAACGGCGTCTTCCGCCGACGAAAATCGTTGTCCACGCAATTTATTCTTGACATTCGGGAACAAGAAGAAGTCATTGGGTGCCAAATCAGGACTGTACGGCGGATGACCCATCAATTCGATTTTTTGACTGTTCATAAAGTCGGTTGTTAGACGAGATGTGTGACAGCTGGCATTGTCTTGATGAAGAATGATCCGACGGCGTTTGTTTGTTTTCCGTATTTGACCGAAGACCTCTGGCAAACAAATTGTTGTATACCATTCAGAGTTGACCGTTCTACGTTCCTCTAAAGGCACAGTTGCCACATGACCAGTTTTCCCGAAAAAACAGGCAACCATTTGTTTCAATGTGCTTCGAGCGCGAACAACTTTTGTTGGATTGGGTTCATCTTGAAACACCCATACAGTCGATTGCTGTTTACGTTCCGGCTCATATGCATATATCCATGATTCGTCACCTGTTACAATCTTATATACGTCTTTTGAAGCACCACGATTGTATTTATTGAGCATTTGTTTGCACCAATTGACGCGAGCGTCTTTTTGAGATTTTGTCAAATTGTGTGGGATCCAACGAGAACATACCTTTCTCACAGCTAAATGATCATGTAATATTTTATATATGCTGGTGGAACTAATGCCTATGGTTGCATCAATCTCACAGTATGTCACATGACGATCTTCCAGTATTAGGTTTTGCACAGCATCAATGTTTTCTTGAACAACAACTGATTTTGGACGACCTTCGCGAATCTCGTCGGTAAGCGAATGGCGGCCACAATTAAATTCGTTATACCAGCGTTTCACAGTGGCAAAGGATGGGGCTTCATCGCCAAATGTGGAAGTAAGTTGATCGATGCACTCTTGTCTTGATAATCCACGTCGAAAATCGTAAAAAAACATCGCACGAAAATGTTCACGAGTTAATTCCATTTTATTGTTGTCGCGCAATCTCCAAGGCAACATAAACAACACAAATGAAGCTATTGACAAAACATTTGAAGTACGTTATGGTCAATAATGCCAGACGATTCCGTGCAAACGTCAAATCGCGCCTAACTTCAATCAGTGTTGCCAAGGCTCAAAATATAAATAGTGACCCTCGTAGTGTGTAAAATTACGTAATTTTCTTCCCATCCGTATACGTCTCGAATTTAGGAGAATATAATAAGTCCGAAGAAATTTTTGTGAACAAGCGGATAGAACAGGTAATCTGGTAATTTTACTGAACCATTGGGAAGGTTTGGACCCGTTGAACCCCCCCTTAAATACGCCCATGATTGGTGATATTATTAATTTGGTGGTTTACAAGACCACTGCTTACTGCGAGTGTGCAACCAACAACCACGATGCTCGCTATTGAGAGCACAGCTCAAACCTCCGAGTTATAAGCAAGCGACAAGCTACAAGTGCAGCTTGCGTCAGTCCGGTACGAAAGGTTGCATTTATTTCTGAATGTTCGTTTTTAAGTAAGTGTCACCTGTTGCTTGTTCTTCGTCACTTCATTCTGTAAGCCCCCTTAGATGTCAAGAGAGGAGATCATATTTTTACACATTAAAGGAGACCATTTATTCTTACTGTAACTAACGATTTATTGGTAATTTAAAATGTTTAGAATGGTGATCATTAAATATTAGACATCAAGGAGGTTGATGAAACTGTAATTGGATATTTATTATCACTGATAATTTATCAGTTTTTGACTGGTGATTGCTTAATTTTAGACGATATAAAAGGGCAATTCGATGACTTAAATTTACACGAAACAGAAGACGATTATTTTAGACGGCACAAATAGCATCAACCTAATGTTAGACAACAGAAAAAGACGATCACTTAAATTTAGACGATGCAAATGGGCCATTTCTTAGTTTCAGACAGCAAAAGGGACGGTTCATTTTTACCCTTAAGATAATTGCGACTATCAGCAGACAATAGTTTGAGCTTTAGTTTGCCATGTTTAATCTTTGAAAAAAGTCCTTTCAAATATTACTTTGCGTGTTATAGCACAATAGCATATAGTGACCGACAGCTGCTTGTACGCACCACGTAATTTGACCAATAGTCCATCACAATTGCAAAGATGGCGATATAATCCATATTTTCCGACTGACTATTCATTTCGTCCAAACAGAATTTAATTGTTCCTGGTGGAAGCCTGTCAAATCAACTTGGGAATGCTTGAAATAAGGTTAATCAAATTACACTGAATAAATTACCCATACAGTAAAGTTTTCGAGGGTCGTTAAGTTATATGGATATTAATATGATACATAATTGAAGATTTTTGTTTCCTAGTAACTTTTTTTTAGATTTCTACATAAGGAACTTGAACTGGCGAAAATATAAAGAAAAGAAAACTACCTTCATAGTTAGGTAAATCGCCTATAGATAGCGCCACGACGGACATAATTTATTCTAATTACATCTTGTACATAACAGTTTTGATGTCGAATTTACTCAGAACAGAAGATGGAGGGAACAAGAGGGACGTCAGGCGCCTAATGAAAGATAACGTAAACATTTCGAAGAATAAATGTTAACTTATCCCTTGAAAGTAAAGACGCCCTATTAAACTAATAGGCGTATGTTTGCAAAGAAATAAGGTGTAAGGGGTACTTTCCACGTAGGTGCCCAAAAGCCAACCTCACTTTCACGTAGTACACCCTGGACTGTATTTTGCAGACGAACGAGGCTCTGGCGACTGACCCTATGGCCAGTATAATTTTGTGTGTGTTGTCCTGTTTTTTGTCCTCGTGTGTGCTGAGTGCCCGTTTACAGCCTCAGCTTTTAACAGAAGTCAGAATGTTTTAATATTTTAGTTATGCAACGTTAGAGTTGTTATTTGTAATGGTAACCAAAAATAATAGAAACTTGATTTTTTGATTTTGATTTGATTTAGTTTATTTTACTTCGCGTTTTGTGCCTCTTGGCTAATTTGCGAAGATGGGGATGAGTGATGAAATGATGAAATTGATGAATGGACATTCACAAACAACCAAGCCCGACCGGGATTCGAACCCGGGACCCTTGGCGTCGCAGCGCGATGTGCTAACCACTTTTTTTTTTTCATTAAAAGGAAAGCCCCTATGCGGAAGCTTCCCCCATCACACTTCATTCACTCATATCATTTCATTCATATTTCAATTTCAAGACTTTTCAGGACAGACAAACACAAACATCCATGGCCGAGCCGGGAATCGAACCCGGGACCCCTGGCGTCGTAGCGCGATGTGCTAACCACTCCGCCACAGGGGCCGCCCACCACTCGGCCACAGGGTCGGGCAATAGAAACTTGAACCACTATCCATAAAGAAACATTAAATCCTAAAAGGATTAAAAACACATAATAAAAAAATATACTTTAACACTTCAATAATACAAAAGAATTAAAATAATCTGGCCCCCGTATAATGTGACGGATGCAAAATAGCCTAAGTTCTGACGCACCCAAAATTTTAAATTGAAATTGAAGTTTGCAAAGAAATGGATTTAGTAAAACGGTATCTCCCTTGGTTCCCTTCTTGATGGTCGCATCTACTTTATATTTAGGATGATTTGTTAATGATGACACAAAAGGCATCCAATGACTAGCGCGTTCTGAGAATCAGAAATGGTCAAAATATGAAATACTTGCTCGATGTTTGGATGTAATAACAATAGCTTCCTTGGAGGGGGGATAGGCCTTGATTTGATGCATTTCGACTTCGGTTTGGAGATGTCATTTATGATATCACTTCTTCTGCCCCCCCCCCCCCCCATTGATTCACAGATTATATCCACCGTCATATTGAACGAACCCGCTTCGTGGCTATGTTTGCAAGAACCAACATAGGGTGAAAGCCGTTTTCGATTCACATAACATTTAAGCCTTTCCCGAAAGGTCAGACCCCAACATTGGCTTCCACCCAGATCGTTAGGGCACGAGGAAACCTTTAGCTTCTGTGACAAGCTCGTCGGTGTACAATCGATATTACTAATGGAATTACGTCTGTTTGGCTTCAAAATCGCACGAATGCTAGTTACAGAATAATTCCGCAAAAGGAATGTAGCATTTACTCGAGGATTTTCATTAAATATATTTTTTAACTTCTCTACCGCGCATGAACCACATCAAATGCATTTTGAAAATTTTGTAGCTTTGACAGATTTAACTCAAATTGCTTTGAATTTTTTAATTGTTTAAACTGTTAAAATTCCAATACTACTAATATTCTTCAGAAAGTGAACTGCCTCTCCACGACGTGATGTCATTTAAGTGTGGTTGTTGAATGAATGTCCCTGATGAAGCCACCCTCAAATATCCACCTTGGATCTGACACGTTGAGTTTTAAAATTTTCGGAACTTCCTTGTTTGGTATAGGTGTAGTTTTTCATCTATCTATCTCGTTTCTAAACAGAGGCGTAGAGAAGTATTTACAGCTAAAGGATGCTTGATACTGAAAACAGTAAACTGGTGAACAGAGATATAGAAACTTTTCCCCTGGTAGAGATCAGAAACACTCAAGCATTCCGCCCTCACATGTTTCAAGAGAAAGACAGAGGGTGATGGTTGGTGAAGAAGATAGCTTGATGGTATGTTTTCAGCGTTGTTCCCCGGTGTCATCAATCACCGCACAGCACAGTTGGAAAGACTTGTGCGGAAGTAAAGAAAATAAGCCAACGACCTACTCCTTTCTAGGTACTCTCCTCGCAAGAATCGTCAACATTGTTGTCTGGAGTAGAGGGCACGTGACGTGTCACTTCAGGTTTAGACATAATTGAGAGTAAGATAAAAATGTAGTTTCTTTCTTTCTGTCCAGTTTTGTCCATTTCGCGCTCCTCATATGGTGACCAACTCTCCCGTATTTCCCGCGATATACAGTATTTAGCGCCTTGTACACGATCAAATAAATCATGAACAAGTCCTTGAATTGGACGCTTAAAAGGAAATGACGTCAGATGCAACGTCATTTTTCCGACCAATCAGAGCATTTTGCTTCATAGAGCTAGTGAAACAAATATTCTATGAGCCAGAATCAGTAGTAAGTGAAAATAAACACCATCACCAAATTATATTAGGATGTAGAATGCAGAAAATACTTATTAGAAAATTAGAAATATCGATCCTGGAATGTTTTTTTAAGATAATCAACTTCGAACATTGAAAACATTGAGCACTTGGTTCGAAATATCCATTGGACCAGATAACATGGGCGCAGCAGAGAGAGAGAGAGAGAGAGAGTCAGGAAAAATTGCATCTTCTCCATCTTCCCTCCCTTCTATTTCATAACTCTTTTATCAATTTCTTTCCTTGTATCTTTCTCGGTTTTAGTACCTCTTCGCGCCTGTTTATTTCCTCTCTTGTCGAACATTTTTGCTCTATGTCTTCCCTCTAATATTTTGCCTGTTTCTTCTTATTCTATCTCTCTATCGGTGTTCTGTTATTATTATTCATTCGCTCTCTCTTTCTGCCCGTTTTTCATCTACATGTATCGGTTTTCTTCTCTCTTTTTGTCTCGGTCCGTCTCTCTCTCTCTGTGTGTATCGAGTGCGCTCATTTCTCTATCCCCATCTCTATATCTCTCTATCGCTTCTCCATTTGTTCTTTCACTCACTTTCCTATACATTTCTCTCTCTCTCTCTCTATTTTTATCGCTTCTGTATTTCACTTCCTACTTCCTTTCTTCCTTCTCTCTCTCTCTCTCTCTGTCTCTCTCTCTGTGTCGCTTCATCGTGTCTCTTCCTTTATCTGCATCTCACTTATGTTTGTCTTCTATCTCCTTCTATCTGCTCTCTGTCTGGCTCTTCAGTTATCTTCTTTCTCATATTCGCTGCAGCTTAATTCATTTATTTTTCCTATCTCCCTCGAAACACTCCTTTCTTATGATGACATTAAACATGATGTCATTATATCTTAAGGACACAACTTTTCGATTTTGACCCCCATGGCAAGTTGACTCATTATCTTCAAAATTCGGCCAGATTCATCTTTCATCTTGATTAGTTTTCGAAATATATGCGTATGTAAATACCGTCCTTTGTAAACAAGGCTTTTTTTTTAAAATTCCTTAGTATCGGACAAAATCAACTTTAAATCTAGTTAAATAGCCCACCAAAAGTGCTAAAATCTGAAACGTCATGAAGGGTTGGCACCTACTTGATTTGACATGGAATTAACCAAGCCTAACCTTTATGCATTTTATGAAAACGACTGCAGACCGAATTAGTAACAGAAACCATTACGGAAGTATTGTACCCTAATTAATAACGCTCACTCACTTCCTGTCTATTCAGTATACGTTAGTCGATTGTTAGATTGTCCCATGTGACTTATTATAAGCTAATGCATGCTTTTAAGGCTTAATCGTAAGGCTTTTCTATTCTGGGAACGTAATAATTTTATCGCAGAAATAAATTGTCTTTGATATTGAACTGCACTTGATCAAATGATAGCTTGACAATCACACAATCCCACTCTAACAAACTTCAGGAGGTAAATTGACTCAATGTTAATCTCTAATGTTCTGGCAACAGTGTCCGTTACTGACTTGATTTAGCCGGCATTTCAAGGATGGACGAGTCAATATTATTGAACAACACACACATCTCACCATAACTCTTGACACCAAAATTATAATTTACCATTCAGGTAACATTGGAATGATTTGTGAAATTATGTTCTCCTTTCTGTTTAAATGTTTGAACATTTTTTACCTTTGTCATTTTCATGCAGTTACTGGGAAACTTTTTATAGTTTGTATGGTATACAGAGGGTAAAATCCATCACCTCTTATTCCCAATATTAAAATTCTAATAACCGATATTAAAATACAAGTCACAATTATTATAATAATATTTATTTTATCTTTAATATTAGAGTCTAACTCAATTAAAATTTGATTGATGCGAAGATGGGTATGAGTGATGGCATGATGAAATTGATGAATGGACAGTCGCAAACATTCATGCCCAGGCGGGGATTCGAACCCGGGATCCCTGGCGTCGTAGCGCGATGTGCTAACCACTCCGCCACGGGGGCCGGTCCCAATTAAAACATCCAATATCAACGGTGTGTTCATACATCATACAATAGTGTGTTCATGGTCTTGTTGTGTTTCTTACCACTATTTTACGAGACTATTAGTCTTATTTATTTACCCAACAAGCTCAATAATCAAAATATTTCTTTTCATTTCCCAAGAAGAAGTTTGTGCGAACGTAAAAATCTTGAACGGTGGTAAGTTAGAGCTCTTTAAATTAATTATTTCACATGAGTAACTGTATTGTCACCTAAGGTACCTGAACCCCATATGGCCTAGTAACCAATATGGCCTATTTGCTGTTCTCAAGTAGTTACAAGATTAATTCAACAAAAGACGTTAGTATGGCATTTAGACTGTCCAAATGACGTGATTGAACCTGTTGACTGAACCTATGGTGCAGTAACTTGAGGACAAAGAAACGAAATAGATGGACCTCGTGATTGTGATCTATGTGATCTAATATTGCTTAGTCAAGTTATTACTTACTACATCTTCCAAGTGATAAGTATTTATTTATATTTCTAGTACATATTATGATAGCTTATAATTTGTAGTACTTTACAACAATATATTTAGTTTATATCTAAAGTACTGTTTATAACGAAGGAAAAAATAACACTATGTAAGGTGTACTCAATATGGCCAACATATGAATATATCGTGAAAGACATGCGCAAATGTGACATTTGTTACTCTTATGCTCACGTAGTGTGTGTGGAACTCACTAAGGATAATAAAGTACCTTTCATTTGCCCAGACTGTGATGTGTAATCCTTGACCTTCTGGTAGCAAATTGTGACATGCCACTCCCTTGTTTAATGTTTTGTAAACAATGTTATTTCTTTGTGCAAATCTCACATGTCATTATGTAAATAAAATGTAAGTCTATCAATATACTTATCTACCTATAAAAACAACATGGTTGTAGTTTCTTTACAATTCTGTTTCATATTATGATGTGAAAGAACAAAATATACGACTAGGCCAGATTGGATACAAATGTACCCAATATGGCCTAAACGTAACTTTTTAAATAAAATCTTCCATGCTATTATTTGGAACAGACTCAAATTTTAAGTAAACGTCCAGAAATGTTCCCTCTTTTGAATCTTGCCACTAGGTTTATCTTTCCGAATTTGTACACCGCTAGAAACAATAGCAAACCTTAGGTAGGCCATATTGGGTTCAGATACCGTATATCGAAAATAAATGTTAGACAAATTGCACATTGTTACAATCATTCACTTTCGTTTCATATCATACATGTTGCTAATGATTTTTAAGATAGTAGAATTATACTTCTGTTGATGCGAAAGTTACATATACAGTGAGATGTATTAAACATTATATTGTCCACCATTATTTTCATTCAAATTTTCCATTACATCATTCGTATTGAAGTAACAAAATGGCAATGATACCTATCCAAATGTTGGTTGTCTACTGCTTCATTGTTGTTTTGTTTCAATTCTCAAACCATCTTTGCATAACTACGAAAACGTAGAGATAAATAAGGATTTAAACATGAATTATGTGAATTACATGAATATATCACACAAATAAAATTATGAATTCATTAAAAATTCATTAAATTGTTTATCTGTCTTAAAATGACAGAAAAATAAAATCGTAATACTTTAAAGTATGTAACGTTTTGATCAGTTTCTTTTGTAATATACAAAACACTTATCTTTCAAGAAAATGATTAGACTGCCAAGAAAATATGATTTCGATCTATTTTACCTTGTCCTAATTGAGATAATGGAGATTTTTTTTGAAATTTTAATTTTATACACGGTGTGCACTTGAAACATTACCAGATGTTGCTCTCATACGCAACAAAAAATATAACATTTCTTGAACCACCTAAATGTTAAAATAAAAAGTTTTAATTGTTGTAATTGATGAATTCTTTATGAATAGCAATGCAGTTGAAAAATATATGTGCAATATAACTTAAGCAAATTTATTAAATCACATTTGATATATCTTCACAGGAAACTTGAGACAGGGATATGACACTAATTCTTGTAGTTCTTGTGCACCTCTTTCTTCGGTGTGGCTTCAGCTATGGACAAATTTCTTCACCCATGCGAAAAATGAATGACCAGCTGGTTACATGCGTAACTGGAATACTTGAGAAATATTTCAATACAGGCAGAACATTGGTCGTTTCGGACAAAGAAGTCGGCCATTTTGTTAATGCCATCAGCAGACATTTCAATGGTGTTACATTGAATATCGAAAGCGGCGCTTATAATCTATCATCTGGTGTTCTGCATGTATCGAGTTTCAGTTATCAAGAGCATATGTTTGACTGTCTCTTTGTCCTACACGATCCTACCAATTTTGAACATGCTGGTAAAATAAGGGTTTGTGATCCTAACAGCAAAGTATTAGTGGTGATCACGAGTAACACGTCGTCATCCACAAGTGTACATGGTATATTTGAGATATCTAAAGCGATGGATCTGTTTAAAGTCATAGTGGTGTCTTCTGTTAATGAAAACGTATCAGAACACTTGGACAGGACTTCTGTTGTTGCATTTTCATATTCACCGTTCTCTGAATCAAAGTGCGACACTCCTGCTGAAGCAGAGATAGTAGATATCTGGGAGAATGGCCACTTCTTGAAAGGAGTAGATCTGTATTCATATAAACTGAACGAACTGCACGGGTGTCCTCTCTCTGTTACCATTATGGACTGGCCACTTGCAGTAATTATTGAGAAGACATCGGATAAGACCAATCTACGTGGCGGTCATGGTAATCTAGTGAACACTTTAACCCAGAAGATGAATTTTACTCTCAATCTAACGATTCTGTCAAGTTTGGCAGACCTGGGTGATAATTTCCCAAATGGTTCTTACTATGGGGCATTGAAAGATATTCGTGCTGGTAAATTGGAAGGGTTCTTCTGTTCTGTGACGTTGTATCTGCAGCTGTACTGCGATTTTGATTCGGTTCTGACAAGGGAGTTCAGGTACACAGTATGGGTTACAACTTATCCAGGATTCTTTCCGCAGTGGATGAGCTTGTATTTTCCCTTCAAAGTTTTTTCATGGGTGTTCCTGATCATTTCTTACATCTCCTTTACACTCTCTGTGAAAGTTATGAAGCTATTCAGCAACGCAGAGCGTCGGTTCGCATTTATGCAGATCCTTTCCATTCTCTTGGGAATATCAGTTACTCCCACACCTAAAGTGTTATCTTTCAGGGTGTTGTTCGCAGTTTGGCTCTTTGCTTCCCTTGTGATAAACAACAGCTACCAGGCAGCTCTTCTGGGGTTCGTAACGAAACCTAAAAGATACCCTCATGCACATTCCATGAGGGAATTAATAGAAGGAAAATATTCTTTTGGAGGACTAGTGACCCATCGCCACTTCTTTAGCTACTCCGACGACACGGCCATAAGACACATTTACGACAATTGGATTTATATTGACTCGCAGAGGGAGGGATATGACAAAGTCATTGCGGAAAATTTCGCATTCTTCTCAGCAGTTTCTTCGTTAAGTAATTTTGTGATGCACAACTCCTCACGAATCAGCTCTGAAGGAGAATCTCAGTTGCACATTCTTCCTGAAAGCGTAGCTACTTTTTCAGGGGTGTTTTATTTGCGTCCTCACTCGCCTTATGCTGAAGATTTCAGACGTATTACAGACATCTGCGATCACTCCGGCCTTCTGATCAAGTGGCAGAGGGATGCGGAAGGATCAGCTCCTGGCAAACCGTCCACAACCAGACACAAAGATCTCGTTGTGATCAGCACGGAAGATTTGATTGGTGCTTTCTCCTTAGTCTTTGGTGGTTCGTTAATATCGTGTGCAATATTTGTGGCTGAGATTGTCCTGGGTTTCTTCAGAAAAAGACGAAATTCTACATTTTCACACCAACTCTCAACACATACACCACCGTTCATTGAATAAGGCCACAAAACAAGAAATAGATTTGCTCATCTTTTGTATTCAGTTCCGTACTCCAAATTTCACCTCAAGAGATATAAGAAAATTAATTGATGAATACATATGGAAACAAGTTTATTGTAATCCATGTCGCGATAAAATGTTTTGCTCCTACGTTTCCAGTGTCAATACACATGTCCAAATTGTAATCCAGTCCCCATTAACCTCTGTGGAATGTAAATATACTTTGTCAACTTAAAAAACAACCAGCTTTAAAGCAGCCACTAGCGATCACTTTATTTAATTTTATACAGTTAATCGCCTACATAAATTAGGTACGAAATGACTTATATTATGCTTCTTTTCTTAATTTGTTACTGTATTATGTATGTGTTTTGTACAAGGGAGTTATGTGGTACGTGTGTGTATTTACACACGCCTATACACAATGTCACGTAGCTATATCATGACAAGCAGAAAAATTAACGGAAATACTACTGTGCATTCAGAAATAATCATGTACTAACATGATTACTATACTAATGCTAAGTACTTATAGAAACGCAGATGCCAAAAAAACTGCTTCAAAATAAGTTTTTCCAAAAATAGCCGCTTTGTTTACTCATTTCTTTAGTTGGCATCGCCTACACGTGCACTATTCTATTCTAATAAGCTTTGTGTATGTATTACATCAATGAGAGATGACTTAGAGACACGTTACCAATGTTTTTGATATATGCTGTATTCATCACTAAACATTTAAAATAAAAATTGTTAACTGAGTGTTGGTATTAGCAAAGAAGGATGCTCCGTCCCCCTTGAGGTATTGGGGGGGGGGAGGAGTATAAAAGTGCCCTGATCGCCCTAAAGACTGGGCGTATGTTTTGTTTAAACAGTATTAACATATACGTATTATGTGAGGTAAGTATTGACATATGCTTTCAACGTGTGTAGTACAGTACAAAAGCTGCTCTCCACAGGATGCAGCATAAATAGTGTACATCTGAGTGTAACCTTACTGCAGACAAGAAGTACAACTACTACAACTAATAATAATAATAATAATAATAATAATAATAATAATAATAATAATAATAATAATAAAATGATAAGAAGAAGAAAAAAAGAAGGAGGAGGAGGATGTAGAAAGCTGAATAACTAATTATGTACAAGGCTGAATAAACACATAATTCCAGGGGTCTTTTCGGTGATTTAAACTTTAAACATCACGCCCCTTATAGCTCCGCACCCATACTCACCCCCATATATTCCCGATGATGCCATCTCCTGGCAAATGAAACAAGCCTAATATAATCAAAGTGTATAAATAATAACACCGCGGAACGTGGCTGAGCTTTTTAGGTAAATGAGGAGTAGACTTGAAATGTTTTGAGCATAGCGCAATGAAACGACAATGTTGAATGTTGCACACAATGAAAAAATGTGTGAAGTAAAGGAACACCTTTTCACAGTGGCGCCAACTCATATGGGCCTGGGAGCCTTGAGCCCACCCAATAATTTGTCCCGCATTTAAAATTATATGTTAGAAATAAAGTCCCCGCGTTAAACAAAACAACCGGTTCCATTATTTTAGACATAATTACTGTTCATAATAATTTGTTAGGTCTCCAACTTGGTGAGCCTCTCTGATGGTGCAGTGGTAGCGTCTTTGCCTCGTAATCAAGGGATCCCGGGTTCGATACTCGGTGGAGGCACATAATGGTTCGGATCCTACTTTAAACTGAAGGTCCAGTCACGATTAGTCTTACTGTGCATAAAGTGGACTTAAAACACCAAATCAACAACAACAAATCCAATTTGGTACTTGTCAGTGTTCTATATTATTTACACTCTCCGTGGTCATATCTCTGAGTTATTGAGCGATTAAGCATCAAAACTTAGGGGCAAGGGCCAAAAAACTGGGGGGGGGGGGTGCAAGGACAGTTTATTTTCTCTTGTTAGATAAGGTTTAGCATAGTGCGGGGGCATATAGCAGAGGGGCAACTTCCCCCCTAATCGCCCCCACTGAGCCCACCCAATATTTTTCAAAAGTGTCCGCCACTGCCTCTTCATTTATTTCGTCCATGAGCCTACATGTGTTATGTACGAACACATAATCTGCACTTACAAACCAAATACAACTGTATTTGCTATTCTCTTATTTACCGCGGGTTTTTATGCCACTTCTGACTTGATTGAACTAATATTTCTTGTGAAACACCTCCCCACTCACTTTGCTTGTTGGCAATTGTGTTTTGAGCGGCGAGGAGCTTGCAGACGAGCTGAAGATTTTTTCATCGCCTTCTACCTGTTTTTTTAAAAATCCTCCAACAACAAATGCGATGTCATTTTTATGCCTGGATTGTTATTATTTTCGTACTGCTGTAGCTTACTTCTTCTTCTTTGTGTATCAATTTGGAAACCAACTCAAATATTTACAAATCATTAACGCTGTATGACTGCTGACTGTGTTTTACTAGGCAGCTCTATATGCAATATAATTGTTACCTACTAGGCTGGACAAGTCCCCCCTTGTAGCCCGTCCATGAATTATTATTATTATATCCAGAAAAGCTCTGGAAGTTTTACTCACATGACTCACATTATCAAGATTCAACATGGGAACCACGTGTAACGTGGAAAAGCTCCAAACGATAATCAAGTACTTGCTATGCACGAGACAGCAAGTCGTTGTCAACGGTTTCGAAGGTAGTAACAATTCGCAGTTGTAACTTTCAGTGGCGTCTCGTGGCCTCGAATTTGGCCGGGGCTTATTTTTTAAAGAATTTAAAATATAATGACAATTTACATGAATTACAAAAAATAGGTATTTTTTCTTCTAGACTACAAAACTGGACTTACTTTTTTGAAAGAATTTAAAATGTAATGACAAATTACATGAATTACAAAAAACCGGGTATTTATCTTCTAAACTACAAAACTGGACTTATTTTTTTAAAGAATTTAAAATATAATGACAATTCACATGATTACAACAGAAACAGGTATTGTTGTGAAACATACCTTTCTACGAACGTTGACTCCTGTTCTTCTGCTCAGCACATTTTGTTATTACTTTTTCGTTGAAGCCCTCTATGTTTGAAATGTATTCTATCTCTATTGTAAGCAAGTGCCAAGGCATTTGGTCTGTCTTATCCCATTGCATTTCTTAAGCAGGTTTTAATACGCTTCAATGTGCTGAAACATCGTTCAGATTCAGCTGTTGCCACTGGAGTTATTAAAACTATGTTTGTCATTTTTTGAATAAAAAAATGAATGCAATCTACTGATAGAGTTTATGTTTTTCAACTCTTCACTACAATAAAGAACACGAAGTTACCTCTTCTATGAAGGGATAATAAATCTGGGAAGATTCCTCTGTTTAAAGATTGTTCTCTTTCATTATGTCCTCGTAGAGCAAGTTCATGTCGACCACAGAATTTTAAGCAATCGATAATTCTATTTAATATATGCCTATTTTTCCGGACAAATTCATTGTGTCTTGTAATTGACAGCGTATGCCCTTCATCAATTTGTGTTCGAACATCAACCCTGCCAAACTCACTCAAACATAGCGAATTAAAACCACCAAAACACTACAGAACAACACGCGAGATCGAACGCGACGCAACGGAGCTAGCCCTGAATCAGCACTCAAATCCATTGAACTCTCCCCTCCTCTCTCTGCTAGCACGTGACCTTCACTATAGCGTAGGTGGGTGTAGGCCACGCCTTCCTTTGCGACGTGTCCCGGAAAGCGATAATTGACATCAATGCCGCTAGGAGCGCTGTCGTATCCATTGCAACAGACGATGAATTTACGTGGGTAAAAATCGCCTTTTAAAAGACTGTGTGATAGTTATGCGTTATGGTGATTGATAATTACGTGAATACGTCCGTTTTTCTTTAGGGCTAAGCCCCGAAAGCCCCAAGGGACGAGACGCCACTGGTAACTTTGGCAAATCTTTCGGAAGGGTGAAACATATGCATTACTACCGAAAAGCATGCGGAAATGTCTTTGCACCATTGTGATTGAATCAGTTCTCGATAGCTCCAACACACAATACGCCTTGTACAGTGGAATCCATGAGTATTACCTTGAAAATTGTCCATCCCCATGTTCGTGCACTTTATTTGACCCAATAACAGCTTCAAGAATTAAAAGAAAACTCAAAACAAGCTGTTGACAACTTCTTCACCAGCATACATAAAAATCCATCGCTTAAAAACACATAGGATGTAAGAGAAAAATTAATGAAAATAGTCATGGACAATTTGCACGGTAATACTCATGGATCCCACTGTACGAGTCATTAGACATTTTGCGACACTGGCGATCGTGGTGGAGCATCGGCTAAGCAGAATAAGCCCGCTAAGTGGGAATAAAACTTTCAGAGTTCTTTATATTGATGCCTAGTCTGATTTTCTATCGTAAATAGTAACGTCATAATAACTGTGTAAAGTTGTACCATTCATTCTGAATTACCCCATCCATCCTCCCATACGTTCCATATTCTATTTTATATATTTGCATTAAAGCAGAGCTTCGTAAGATTTGTTCAAGTACATTCACACTTCAAAGAGCGACCTTTGGATTGATTTGTTAAATTGTCTGTTGGTAGAATTATACAAATTTTTGTCTCTCTCTGGCAGAACATATAATTATCTGAATTTGTACTGCATGGTTGTTTACATACAGCATAAAACTTGCAATATTTCGAGGGCTGTGCGGTCGAAACGAAACCTAAAAGAGCAAAATGTTATGTATAAAAGTTGTTCCTATTGATGACCTCTACACGCTGTGAAAGTTTGTCGGTGTCTGTATAGGCTAAATCGTTGGGTATGTTTTGCATTCATAAATTTTCATGACAAGTGATTTGGATTCTCTGACATCTTGGTATAATCGCGACAATGAGAATGAAATTGGTGATAGAATGAACACAAAAATAGCTACATCCATGCCTGACCGGGGTTCGAACCTGGGATCTATGGCTTCGTAGCGTGTTACGCTGACCATCCTGAACGGTGGTCGGCAAACAATTTCCAATTAATGAAATTTTTAATTCGAAATCTAACTTCCAGATTTAGAAAATCAATAATTAGTACGTAAATAATTGATATTTTCTCCAATCTAATATATTTATAAAGATCTTTGCTCTTCTGGCTTTAATTTACACCAAAAACTGTTAAAATGGGTTGAGTGGTTTTCGAGAAAATGAGGTTCGAAGAGATTAGTCCAGCAATTTCTCTCTTCCATTACTTTCAAACTTTGTTTTTTTCTCTATTTATATCCATGTGTGTGAGAGAGAGAGAGAGATAGATAGATAGATAGATAGATAGATAGATAGATAGATAGATAGATAGATAGATAGATAGATAGAGAGATAGAGAGAGAAAGGGAACTAAAACAAGCACCCACATGTTACCTAGAATATCTGTCTATGCCGACCATTCAGCTACAAAGGATGATGCAAGATGTTATTTTCCACAATTAATATTGGTGTAAATCATATTTTTTCCCAATAATAATAATGGCATACATATTGCTATAAGGCTAGCACATGAAAATAAAGACGAACTTTTTTCTTTACTGTGTTATATCATTTTATAAATCATCACATTTTTCTGCCCCACTCCTCAAATTTGCAAAGTAAACCATGCACAAATTAACTATTATATTTTGTTTCTTCCAACAGGCTACAGGTGTCATAATCGTAGTTCTTGGGCATCTATTCAGCTGTGGATATACTTTTTCACTCGCCGAAACAATGGAGGATCATCTAGCAGCATGTACGAATGAAATACTTGGCAAATTCTTCCACAACGGCAGAATAATCATTTTAGTGGATGAAACAGCAACTGACAGTTTTAAAAATTTAATTGGCATTAGATTGAATATTGCACAGTTGTCGAACAATGTTACGTCATTCTTAAACAAGGAAGAAGTGTTAGACTGTGTGTTTATTATAAATGATTCTCAAGATTTTGAGTCAATTATTAGGGAAATGAAAGTTTGTCACCCCACCAGCAAAATGTTTGTGGTTATTACAAGTAACAAAACGTCATCAACAACCATACGCCGTATATTTGAGATATTCAGACAGAAGGATCTGTTTAATGTCATAGTGGCATCTTCTGGCCATGGGTATGAATCAGAAGACTTGAACAGAACTGTCGTTGTGTTTTCTTATTCTCCATTCTCAGAGTCCAGCTGCAACTCTTCTGCTGAAGTAGAGATAGTAGATGTATGGGAGGATGGCCACTTCCTAAGAGGAACAGACCTGTATCCATCCAAGTTCAACAATCTACGCGGGTGTCCTCTGTCTATTGTCACAATGGACTGGCCACTTGCAGTGATTGTTGAGCAGGGGCCCAACAATAGGTTAAGCCTCCGTGGTTGCTATGGCAATCTAGTGAATACTTACAGCGAGAAGATGAATTTTACTCCCGACATCACTGCTCTATTAGAAACCTCTGACATGGGTGATCATTATTCCAACGGAACTTATTATGGAGCTTTTGGAGATATCATATCTGCAAAATTCGAGGGAATGTTCTACTCTGCTTCGTTGTATCTGCAGATGTACTGTGATTTCAATGTAGTATTGACCAGAGAGTTCATACGTGCCATGTGGGTGATTGCTTTCCCAGGTTTCTACCCTCAGTGGATGAGTTTGTATTTCCCCTTCAAATCCCTCCTGTGGTTCTCCATAGCTATATCTTACATTTCAGTATCATTGGCTGTAAAAGGTATGAAGATCTTCAGAAGAACAGAGCAAGGTTCCACATACCCCTTCACACACAACCTGTCCATTCTGTTAGGCGTATCTGTGATTTCCATTCCCGAGACATTGTCCTTCAGGATAATTTTCACAATTTGGCTCCTTGCTTCTCTTGTGATAAACAACAGCTACCAAGCGGCTCTTTTGGGGTTTGTCACGAAACCCAAAAGATATCCTGATGCGTCTAAAGTGAAGGATTTAATAGAAGCAAGATACTCTTTCGGCGGATATGTTGGACATCGCCATTTCTTCAGCTACTCCAACGACACCATCATGAAGCACATACACGACAATTGGGCAGAAGTTGGCACGCAGAGCGACGGTTATGAGAAAGCTCTGGGCGAAAACTTTGCATTTTTTGGGGCGGTTTCTTCTTTAAGTAATTATGTAATTTTTAACTCCTCCTTTACCTCAAGCAGCGAACCTTTGTTACGCACACTCCCTGATACGATTGCTTCTTTTGCTGGTGTGTTTTACATTCGACCTCGCTCCCCTTTTACTGAAGATTTCAGTCGCATTACAGACATTTGCGATCATTCTGGTCTTCTGATTAAGTGGCAGAGAGACGCTGTAGATCTTGCACGTGGAACTTCATGGACACGCACAGATCACGAAAGCATAGATGAGGAACTTGTTGTGATAAGCACAGATGACTTGGCTGGAGCTTTCGCATTACTCCTAAGTGGTATTATATTGTCTTTCTTAACATTTGTTGTCGAGATTGTCTTATATGTTTCCTCAAGAAAAAAAAGTCGCTCTTGATAAAGACTGATATATTTTCAGAGTACGAAATCGAGATTTCTTTGTAAACACCAATCAGTGGGTTCAAAAAAAAACAGGGGGGCAAGGTGCCAAAACTGGGGGGGGGGGAGCAAACACAGTATATTTTCCTGTGTAGATAAGGTTTAGCATAGTGCGGAGGCAAAAGTGGCGAAAAGTGGGAGGCAACTGTCCCCTTGCCCCCCTAATCGCCGCCACTGACACCAATATATATATATATATATATATATATATATATATATATATATATATATATATATACACGTCATATATAGGCCCAAATCAAACAGTTAACGATTGGCGAAAATTTGTACTCGCCTTTGCGAGTAGTTTTGTGCTACACGGGCAAAATTAAGTTTTAAATAGTTTCAAATAGCAAATTATTTTCATTTATCATTATTAGTCTTGATGTATTTCTTTGAAACTAGATTCTATAGATAATATATTATTGCTTTTGTATTGTTACCACTTGCAATTAACTATTTTGAAGTTATATTCAATTTATATGCATTTTTAAAGTTTCAGCTATTTTCTCCATGTTTCTACATCCCCTGAGTTTACAATTCAGAAATTTCGTACTATTTATTACACTATTGTAATAACCTGTTAAAGAAATTGGACTCAAAATATATTAGCTGTCAGTTTTATTGCTTTTAGATTTATTTTTGTTATTTAGCATCGCTTTTCTGCCTCTTTTGGATAATCGAGACGATGAAGACGAGTGATGATCATATAATTTTTTTTTAAGGGACACTCACAAGAAACACCCATGCCCAAACCGGGATTCGAACCGGGGACCCCTGGAGTCGGCGTGGTCGACTCAACAATCTCCGTCAAAGAGACGGCCCTATTGCTTTTACTCTTTCATGTCTACTGGAGCTAATTCCAAAACTCTTTCTTTCTCCCTTTTTGAAAAGATTTACCTCAAAAGCATTTCGAAACTGCAACGTTGCCACATTTAAATACAGCTCGCTGTTACTGTTTGTAAACATTGTGCTTGTGATAGAATGCATACAATGTGATTACGCCTTAGTGTTATGTGTACTAATCGAGCTGGGTACGTTGTAAGTTACGAAGTGTGATATTAAATGTTCAATTTTGATATTGGAATTATTATATTATAAAATGGTGGTATTAGAAGTATGTGAAAAATAAAGAGGCTTTCTTCCTTTATCTGGAAGTGTTTTTACTTAGGCTAACCGCACACAATATTATTTTTATTTCAGTCCGTTATTACAACTTGCGCTTCCTTACCATACTTTAACATCAATGTTGCTGAAGAATTAAAACAAAACATTTGTGACTCTCCCCTTCCCCGCCACGCTTCATCGATTGGACACGAACATCCTGATTACAGATTCCTCACATCCTACGAAATAATTGAAATAATTGGATTCGATTTCTTCTCTGGCAAATAGTGAGAAAAGTGAAGAATGTTTTCTTGACAAAATCTTTTGTATTCACTTGTAAGCAAATAATATTCATTCATTCATTCATTCATTCATACTTAATTGGATTTAGCTGAGCAAATATTAAGAAATAAAGAAATACGTATTTACTCATAAAATGGGGAAATACGTATTTTTATGCGAAATAAATAATTGGATTTATTCTCTAGTTACCATGATCAGACCTTGTAAGTTGGTTGCGAGCTTGGGTGCTATGTGACAATTGCCTTCGAGGGGTGTGTACTGGAGCTGGTGACAAATCTCACTTGCCAAGTGAAAGCTCTAATGGTGCTGCCATGTGTTATCGAAAAATTACCGCAAAATTAGCTTCAGTACGGCCTTAACATGGAAATTTCAAATCTGATTCTATGGAACGTAAATAACCTGTAGTTCAGCCATTTCCCGACGATGGCGCTGGAATCAACTATATTAAAATTACGCTTTGAACATGGAGTTAATCAATGTTATTCTATGGGACGTAAATAATCTGTAGTTCAGCCATTTCCCGATGATAGCGCTGGAATCAAATATATTAAAATCCCGCTTTGAAGTTTTAGGCATCCAATCTTATTCTATGGATGCTAAGGGAACAGACCTAACCGAAAAACGTAGGTATTCCTCGTCTGACGTCAGAAATTGGTCTCGTGTGTGATAAAGGAGGAGGAGATCCGTTGACCGCAGGCACCCGCAGGTAGAGTCCGCGTGCATTCGGAACATCTCCAGCTGACTGCGCCAGTTTAGCCAGCGAGCCTAAGAGCAGTGTACAGCGTGAGCAATGGAGTTAGCTATAGGCGCAGAGTAGAGCTGACATCAGCGGATCACTTCTTGATAGGAGGTGTCGGGAGTTATGACTCGCTCCCAAGGTGCAAGCTCAGAACGGCCAGAGCTGTTACGGAAATAATCTTACTTTTTATTTCTAGCGTGTGGAATCCTTGCGGGATTAAGTAGCAACTGCTACCTCGCGACACCCAGGTATATAGCAAGTTCATCCAGTGATCTTTCTACCTCGGTTTGCTCCAACGTTGAAGGTTTCTGGAGGCGCCCTTCGGCTAAAATCATGTTTTAGGTTACAGTGAAAATGTCCACTATTCCACGGCATATAACAAAGGAGAGAAAATGTGTTTTTGGGAGGCAAATTTCATAGTGGGGCAAAGCTGAACATAACCATCTGCTAGCAAAACAGTTCTACGTAATATATCATAGGTAGAATAACATATGAACCATTTGTTTTGTCTTTCGCTCTGGGACACAGATTAGTGGGTAACTTACCTCTAGCACAAAACGTCCGGACGTGGGGAATTAAAATGCGTAGAATCTATAAATGAGTTTGCAGGAAGAGATACATTATTTTGCACTAATAAGTAAGAGAAGTGCCAACCAAGGAAAAAGGATCAAGAATTAAAAGCACAGACGTTCGTATAGGACACCTTTAGCAATTTAATAATTATAGTAGGATGTGTTTCTAGTATGTTCCTCTCTTCCATTGAATTTGGTTTCTTTATATATACGGTGAGTCACATAATTATTCGGACAGATAAGATTTCTGAATATTTACTGACGTAGTCGTGATATAATACGATGATAAATGTTTAATATTTATTTAACAAACAAAACACAATATGAGCACACTGTTAATTATCTTCAATTATATTTAATATAATATATTAGTAAAATATTTTCATTAAACAAAACAAACATTTTTTGTGGGTTAAACAAAATTATTCGGACACACGGAAGGAGAAACAGGAAAACACGCTTGAAAAGCAACGAACAGAAATGTCAGTATCTGGTAGGCATCCCATTCATTTTTAACACCTCGGATAAACGATTTGGCATACTTTCTACCAATTTTCTGGTGTACACTGACGATATGTTGGCCCATTCATGATGAAGTCTCTCCTTGAGGCCTGCCTTCGAGGTTATAGGTGTTTTCCTCACTTCTTTTTCCAACTTACACCAGAGGTGCTCAATGACGTTCAAGTCTGGAGACTGCGGTGGAGGATGGAGCACTTTTGGGCAGTTGTACAATAACCATTCTTGTACTATGCGGGAAGTGTGCTTCGGATCATTATCTTGATAAAACATAAAGTTACAAAGAATGCCCATCATTTCAGCACTAGTCTTTAGATTTGACTTCAGAATGTCAAGGTAATGGTACCTGTCCATTGTCTGTTCGATGAAAGCCAATTTAACAACGCCTTGGGCCGACATGCAGCCCCAAACCATTACGTGACCACCCCCGTGCTTCACTGTTGCTTGCAAATTTTTCCCTCGGAGCTCTTCATTTGGTTTACGCCACACTGTTACCCTCCCATCTGACTCACAAATATTGAATTTACTCTCGTCAGTGAAAATTACCCGATTCCGCCATGTCTGATCCTTTCCTAAGTGTTCCTTTGCGAACACCAGTCTTTTTGCCCTGTTTGGCTTACTTACAAATGTCTTTCTCCTGGCTACACGGCCATGATAGTTTGCCCTTCTGAGCACTCTTCGTATAGTTTCAGGATGACGACTATGCTTTCGACTCCTCAGCTACCTCAGCACACACCATCGGAGCACTCACCTTTGCTTTTTTTTTTAAATTTTCCTCACGATTACTGTCTCTTCTCTGGGCGAAAAAATTCTTGGTCTCCCTGTATGACCGTGGGACTCGATCCTGTCTTCATCTTTAAATCGCTTAATAATATCTGCAACTGTATTTTTTTCATTTTCAACATTGAGGCAATTGCACGGTAAGTTTTACCCTTAGCGTGGTGCCATATCACGAACTGACGTTGTTCAAATGAACTTTCCTTTCCTCTTCGTCCCATTTCTACATAGAAAATGTTCTTATATCACAACTTTGTTAAACAAAACGTGATCGTAATTGCTATAGAAACCTACAGGAAACCAGATTTAATATATATGAACAGAGTATCAATCAATCCGTAAATCGAAATTGTCACTGTATCGCAAACTTACGTTAACATTTACTATGTGTCCGAATAATTTTGTGGCACTATTTTTGCAACGGTAGGAATTCATCCTTCGTTATATTGTTGCTGATGTTCGTTTTTTAACATTTTATCGTCCAATTTTGTGCTAAACATGACATTTTTTAAACGAAAATCAACTTCAACGCTGTACACAGATTTGACTCCCTTCCCGCTCTAAACGTTAAAAATTTAGTGTGTGTCCGAATAATTATGTGACTCACTGTATATATATATTTAGCTCATACTAACTATAATTGAAATTATTTTATTTTAAGTAAAAACTACTAAAATGAACGAAATAAACGAGTGAGAGGTGTTCGGGCTATATCGCATAATTACCAAAACTACAGTTATCCTCCAACATATGCTTTGTGAAACCTTTTAGGCTCAAGTTCCGATTGCTTAATTCCGATTTCATCATGGTATACAGGCATTTCTTTTTGGTTTTACATCTGTTAACACATACTTAGGAGTTTTAGATTTTTACTGCATGTTTGCTCGAGAATGTGTTTTTCACTTCCGTATACTCTTATGTGATTCTTCTCTTGCAAGCAACCATTAGTTTATTTTAGGGTGATGAGATTTTCTGAGTTGAAAAGCAGGACATCCATGGATGCCTATGGGGAGGGGGGGGGGAAGGTTGGGTATGAATGAAGAATATAGAGAATGTCTCTAATTACGTTAATATTTGGTATACTAACTAAATTTGGCCTTCTAATCACGAATTTGGTGTTAAAATGCCGCGGACGCGTGTAAAAATTCACTGGTAGCCCCACAAACCATTAACAGATAGCCCCAAAAAACATTCATGGATAGCCCCACGAACCATTTCCGGCAAGGTTAGGTTAGGCAAGCATAGTTAAAATTTTGTTCGTAAAACAATGCAAAAAAGCTTCTTTTTTTAAAAAAAAAAATTCAAGTTACATCAGCTTTTTTCACGATTTCCAGACGTGTCCGCGGTATTTTAACAACAGATTCGTGATTAGAAGGCCAAATTTAGTTAGTATACCAAATATTAACGAAATTAGAGACATTCTCTATATTCTACATTCGCTGCAAAGGTTCCTGCTATAACTAAAGGAGCACTTAAAGGGCACCCAGTGCCGATGATTGGATTCTAAAACTGGGGGCAGGGACTGTATACTTTCTCTTGGTAGATAAGGCTACCATAGTGCAGGGGGAAAAGGGGTGCAAACTGCCCCCTAATCACTGCCACTGAGTGCACCCCCCATCTCTTTAGCAAAGGCAAAGTCATGATGCTTACATGTGTCCTGACATATTTCACAATTTAATCTGTTGTTCTTATCTTGATTTGATTGTTGTTTAACTTTTTTTTTATCACTTTTCGCTAATTGCGACAATGAGGATGAGTGATGATATGATTAAATTCATGAATGGACGCTCACAAAGAACATCCATGCCCAGGCTGGAATTCAACCAGAGAACCCCTGACATTCCACCATTCCGTCACAGAGGTTTTCCCTTCTCATATATATATTTCCTTTTTCATTTCTCTCTTTTTTATCCTATTTTTGCTTATCTTTTTAATTTTATAGATTAACCTTCCTATCTGTCTTGTTCTTATTGCTTTTTTGTGTGTGTTTCCTTACGTTCTTACCATAAAACGTCCATGCATTGGGAAATGATTTATTTATTTGGTTTATTTTACTTCGCTTTTGTGCCACTTTTGGCTAATTTGCGAAGATGGGGATGAATGATGAAATTGATGAATGGACACTCACAAACAACCATGCCAAGGCTTGGGTTCGAAACCGGGACCCCTGGCATCATAGTGTGATGTGCTAACCACTCTTCTATGGGGCAAATAATATTAACATATTAATCAATACTGAGAATATATTTGTCTCTTGCCACACCTGTAGTAATCGTCTCATCAATGCATCAAACATACAAATCTCCAGAATTGGTCTATTTTCAATGATCCTGCATTTACTTTTAGTCATCACTCGATACCTTTCATATCATATTATAAACAGACTGCATGCAATATCTACTTCTAAGGAATAAATACATATAGGCTTTACAGCAAGACTAAGGTCACGATTGAAGCAAGCGTGAAACTGTTGAGATCTACAAGTATTTCTATGCAAACTAACAATACTATTAATTTGAAAGGCACTAACAGTTTCAAAGAGGTAAACAATTTGTTTGGATGTTTTGCAGGATGCTGTTGAAAAATAGGACATAGCCTATTTGTTCTTTTGGATTGCGATGAATTGCTGCTGCCACCTAGGTCACATGTGTGGTGCAAAGGGGTTTATAGTTAGGTTAGGCAAGTCAGGTTTAGGGCTCTTAGTATTCAAATAACACCTATAAATGCTTTCATGGTTAGGTTAGGTGGGCCAGGTTTAAGGCTGTTAGTGATAATTTCCCTGAATGCTTTCAACATCTCATCATGTTGGTGCTGGTCTCAATCACGACATCCCTTGGAGCCTTGTATCAGCAGTAGTCTGTGGAATGCCTTGTCTATGGAAGACTGGGATATTTGCGTAAGGTACCTTATAGAACTTCTTTTCGCCGATAAATAGGACTTTTCGGAACTGCAAACAGTACTAATTTCTTTCAGAAGGCTTCAAATTTACTTTCATAATAGTTTCCACTATTCTTGGATATTTTCTCTTTCTTCTATTAAAGAAAAATAAAAATGTCTTGTGGATGGGAAGCGCAGATGCTTGCATAATGTACTTTTTATGTCGTTCTTTCACCGATAAATTTCAGTTTTTGGAACTCCAAACAGTGGTAATTACTTTCACAAAGGTTGAAATATACTGTTACAATAATTTCTACAATTCTGTAGTACTTCGTCTTTCTCTTATGAAAGTTGGAAAACAATCTTTAAACATTCGGAACCCTACTCAAAGAATCTAATCCAGGCACGTAGGATTAACAGTTGGAATGAAAATGACTATTTTCTGTCAGTAATGTTCATCTCTTTCAGCGAAATGCCACGAATGTAGCACACCTGAGCAGAGGATGCACCACTCACTTTGTTGCAAACTATTATGTGAAAAACTGTCAGATCTTCCCCGATGTCAGCTGAACAAGTGTGTAGGACAGTGCTGTAGTCCCAAAATTTTCAGATGGTACATGCTAAGTTTCGTGAAACATTAAGGAGACCATATTTCCATTAACTTTGGATTATATTATTAAATATATGGATAAATTCATATAACTTCTGAAAAAATTATATTGATGGTAAAATACTGAAGATGATGATATACCCATAATTCGAATAAATGAGGCATATTACAATAGAGAAGGTATTTTTGTCCCCATTTTCTGAATTGTGGACCATTGTGCTCTGTTCAATTCCTGGGGTAGGTGATCTATGGTTGGAATTTTTCTGGCCTTCTAACAGCACAAAGTGGCTCTGGGGTTCATCCAGCCACAGATAAATGGACACTTGGAGCACTGTTGGCCCAGATGGACTCAGTTCAGTTTTCCCCACGTGGCTTGTTTTCCAGAAGAAAAACAGTCTGAAAGTGACGTTGTAAATTATTGTTTTAAGTACTTGTGAGGTTCTACGATTGTCAAACTTGTAAAGAAAAGACTTAGCAGAGCTTATAATGCTCAACATAATTATGTAGTACAAGTCACAATGGATTTTTTCAGGCTATTTTTCTCAAATCATTCTAGAAATAGGTTTATTTATTTATTATTATTATTATTATTTCATTTCTCACTGTGATGGGTTGCTTGCCTATGCAGGATAAATGTTATTTGTCTATCTCCATGTAAGTTGTGCCCTCTTGAAATCTACCACAATTTAATTTTTTTTAAGGGTGTGGGGTACTTAAGTAATTGCGGTGTACACCTATACTTTCATATTTTATGAAAGCTCAATATGCTGACCAAGGCAGAAATTTATTTTATTATAAAACATAAACTAAACGTAACGTTTCAACCTTCTAGCAAGGTCTTCTTCAGACTCTGTACCAAGTACAAATGTAACACGGTACACAACAGGACGATATATATACACAAAAATACTCCCCTCCAGACTATTATTAAGTAGTTCTGGAACAATCTATCAGGTGGCTTTCCCTTGTCAACTGTACTTTCACCTGAAAGATAATGTAGTTGGACTCTTTATCTCACACTCTATTTCCTTCGTTCTTCTTCCTTCTTCTCTCATCTTTCTCTCTTGTCCTTTCCACTCTTTCTAACATCTTCTTTAGAGAGAAAATAAAAATAAAGTTGAAAAACAAAGGAGAGGGACTAGGATGGAAAGAAGAAAGAAGAGAAGAGGAGGATACCAGAAGAAGAGTTGTGGTAATAGGGAATGTAGACCTATCAAAAGAAGAGGAAGCTTTTTTAAAACTAGGAAGAGGTTTCAAAGTTAAAGAAAGAAATGTAGATTATGAAGAAGTCGTATATGACATTGAAGAAGCAGTGCTCCATATAAAAGAAGAACCAGAAAGAGACAAGATTAGAAGAAGAACAGCAGCCATACTGAAGAAAGAAATGGAAAAACAAGGAAAAGTAGATAATTTGAGTCAAAAAGAAAGGGAAGGGATGAAGAAAATCAAGACAAGAAGTGATGTGGTGATAGAGCAGGCAGATAAAGGAGGAGCAATTGTGGTGATGGAAAGAAAATGGTACGAGAGGAAGTATGAAGACCTAAAAGAGAACGGATATGAGGAGATTTATGGAACAGAAGAAGAACATGTTGGTTTAATAAAAGAACACGTACAGTTTATTCCGAGAAGTTTTATTGTGCTTCTCACTCGGACGAACACAAGTGCTACAAAAAAAAATATTCGAGAACCAAAAACAGTAGAACATCGATAGTGCAGCTTTGCACAGACTACAACCTATGTAGTATATTAACTCTTGATCTCTCGTTTATACACTTTATATGTTTATTGACAAAAACACCTTACATATAACCCCCCTTTTTTTTCAATGAATAATAAAGTGTGTATCATCATAATTACTCACTCATCATATTCATTAAGTTACAATTCCTTCTTAACTTTATACCTGTTTGTGGTTTTGTTAATGTATCTGCAATCATGTAGTCTGAAGCACAGTACTTAAATGTTACCTCACCTTTATAATACAGATCACGAACAAAATGATATTTTACATCAATATGTTTAGTTCTCAAACTAACCCTTTCATTTTTAATTAGTTTGATACAACTTTGATTATCTTCATTTATGATAATTGGAAAATCACATTTTTTATCCATATCATTTAACACATATTTTATCCATTTTGCTTCCTTACATGCTTCTGCAATTGCCACATACTCAGCTTCAGTGGAAGATAATGAAACATAAGATTGTTTTCTACAAGCCCAGCTTATCATACCTCCCTTATACATAAATACATAACCACTGTTTGATTTTCTAGTTGACACATCCCCAGCCCAATCAGCATCTGCGTAACCTAACAAATAATCATTTTCAAATTCAAATTTGTTTCCTAATTTTAACTTATATGATTGAGTTCCCTTTAAATAACGAAAAATTCTTTTAACTTCAATCCAATCAGCTTTAGTAGGACAACTGACCTTCTGACTCAAAATTGACACACTTGCCGATATGTCTGGTCTAGTATTTATACTTATGTACAATGATGCTCCAATAGCTTGTCTGTATTGCTCATTACTTGGTAATGGTTCAGAAGTTTCTGCATATTTAATGTATCCAGGATCCATTGGAATTTTTGATGACTTTGCATCTTCCAATCCAAATTGTTTGATTAACTTTCCTATGTAATTACTTTGATGAAGAGCAAAAATTCCATCCTTACTTCTCTCAACTTGAATTCCCAGATAACAATTAATATCACCAAGACAATTAATCTGAAATTTCTTTGACATTAACACTGCTACATCATTAATTAAATCAACATTTGTACATGCAATCACAAGATCATCTACATACATTAGAATATAGATCATATTCCCATCAACTGATTTTGTATAAAGACACGGATCTGCCTCACCTTTTTTGAAATTATTGTTAACCAAAAATTCATCAATTTTATTATACCATGATCTTGCGGCTTGTTTTAACCCATATATGCTTTTCTTCAATCTGCATACATATTCTTCTTTTCCAGGTTGATGATATCCCTCAGGTTGTTTCATGTATATTTCTTCATCTAAATCACCATACAAAAATGCTGTTTTTACATCAAAATGCTTGACTGCCATGTTCATTTGTCCTGCAACTGTTAAAAGAACTCTGAATGTTGCTTGTTTTCCAACTGGTGCAAACACTAGATCATAATCATCACCATAGATTTGTGAATATCCTTGAGCAACTAGTCTGGCTTTGTAACGAGTAACTTTTCCTTGTGCATCTTCTTTAATGGTATACACCCATTTACTACCAATTACATTTCTTCCATTTACTGGTTGAACTAGTTCCCAAGTTTTATTTTCTTTTAATGAGTTCATTTCTTCATTCATTGCCATCTCCCATTTATTATTATCAGGTCCTGTAACTGCCTCTTCAAAAGATGTTGGTAACTTTCTTTCCACAATGACCTTTTGTAGATATCTAGCTGGTAATTGTCCTTTTGTTGTACGAGTAGATTTTCTGATAACATCTGGTGTCCTTTTCTTTACTTTGATATCTGTATGTTCATCAGTTTTTGAATCACAAATTAGTTCTGAGTCACTCTTCACTTCCTTTTTACCAAAATGTGAATGCATTTCTGGTTCCTCTCCAAGAATGTCCACGGATAATTCACAATCAGTATTATGATTAGATTCAGATTTTTGGATAGGTTTCAAAGTTGAAATTACATGACTTGAGTTTTCAATAAATTTACAGTCTCTGCTTATGTAAATCTTATCAGATGTCATATCTAGTAACCTATATCCTTTATATCCTTCATATCCAACTAAGACAAGTTTCTTTCCTTTAACGTCCATCTTGTGTCGATGACTTAGAATCATAGCATATCCAACACTGCCAAACACTTTCACATGACCCATGTATGGTTGCTTTCCGTACCATTTTTCATATGGAGTAGTCTCCAATATCTTTGTGGGTAACCTGTTCTGTAAGTAATTTGCTGTATTTATAGCTTCACCCCAGTACTTCTTGTGCATGCCAGCATCAATTATCATGCAACGAGCCATTTCAACTAAGCTTCTGTTTTTCCTTTCCGCAACGCCGTTCTGTTGTGGGGTATATGGTACTGTAGTTTGATGTTCTATTCCTTCCCTTTTGAAGAAATCTTTCAATTGTAATGACATATACTCTCCTCCATTATCAGTCCTGATTACTTTAGGTTTTCTTTTAAATTTGTTTTTTACATACTGTACAAATTCCTGTAACTTATCTTCAACTTCACTCTTTTTCTTCATTAGATATACCATAGTAAACCTACTAAAATCATCTATAAATGTAAGTATATATTTGTTCCCACTAGGAGTTTCAACGTCCATCGGACCACACACATCTGAATGCACTATATCTAATAATTCCTTTGATTTTTCAGTTTTCAATTTTGGAAATGATTTACGAGAAATTTTACCTTGAATACATTCCTCGCAAACTTTAGTTACATTACATGCATCAATATCAACACCTTTATCTAAATTTCCTTTACCAAGATTTTTAACAATTGTTGCATCTCTGTGTCCTAACCTACGATGCCAAAGATGAATACATTTCCTGTCATTTTCATGACTTACCTTGTGCAATTGATTTACAGATTCTACATTTGAAATAGTATTCAACTTATATAAATTATTTGTCAGATCTGCTGATGCAACAGTTTTTCCATCTTTACTAATGATACATGTGTTATTGTGAAATTCAACATTTAAACCTTTTTCAGTAAGACATTTCACTGATAGTAAACTACCATGCAACTCAGGTACATACAACACAGATTTTACTAATACATTCTGTATACCTTTATCATGTATACATTGTATTACACCTTCACCCATTCCTTGTGATTTCAAACAACTTCCATCTGCAAGGTATATTTCATTTGTTATACTTGGATTAAATGTGGCAAAAAATTCCTTGTCACTGGTCATATGACATGTGGCTGCTGAATCAATGTACCATTTGTCTCTACCAGTACCTTTTTCACTTGCTTCAAAACACAGAAAATTAACATTATCACAATCAGAACCACTTTCATCATCTCTTTTTTCACTTTCTTCAACATTACTCACCTGGTTTGCTTTATACACAATTTTCCTTTTATGTGCCTTGTACTTAAAACAATCACGTTTAAAGTGACCTGGCTTTTTACAAAAAAAACAGACACTTTTCACATTATCGGATTTCACTTTAAGAGCACTTTCTGAATAAACACCACTGTCAGTTTTGGCTTCCTTTCTTCTCTTATATTCATGTATGAGCTTCCCTTTCACCATTTCTAAAGTTAGGTCTTCTTCCGGTCTCGTCTCCAGTGCAGTAATTAGCGTCTCGTAACTGTCCGGCAGGCTACACAACAACATTGCTACTTGCAAATGTTCTGCTAAATTTTCACCAAAAGCTGCAAGTTGATCCACAATATCCAACATTGCATTAATGTGCTGCTCCATGTCGCCATTTTCACTAAGCTGTAAGCGGCACAATTTCTTCAATAAATACACTTTAGTTGTGAGACTTGATTTTTCATGATACCGTTTCAAAGAATCCCAATATCCTTTCGCTGTTTCCTGCTTTCTTACATGAACGAGTTGATCATCTTCCAGCAAAAGTCCAATGGTGGCCCTAGCTTTTCCATCTTTTTTCTTCCATTCCTCGTCCGGTTCTTTTGGCTGCACACCCGTCACTACATCCAACAATTCTTCCTTTAGAAGTAGTAACTCCAATTTGTACTTCCACGTTTGATAGTTCCTGTTATTTAACTTCTGTATAGTCGATTTCACAGACTCCATTTTCACAGTCCGTATTCAAACATGAACAGCCGCACTTCCTCGTTTTCCTTATTACAACTGCATTAGACGTGTTCTGGGTGTTCTGGGCCCATAACCCATGTTGGTTTAATAAAAGAACACGTACAGTTTATTCCGAGAAGTTTTATTGTGCTTCTCACTCAGACGAACACAAGTGCTACAAAAAAAAATATTCGAGAACCAAAAACAGTAGAACATCGATAGTGCAGCTTTGCACAGACTACAACCTATGTATATATTAACTCTTGATCTCTCGTTTATACACTTTATATGTTTATTGACAAAAACACCTTACAGAACAAACTATAAGAGAAAGAGTCATACAAGACTGTAGGAGGAGAGGATTCAAGAAGTGCGTAAAGGAGGCAGGAAGACTACCAAGTTTGAAAGGCTTTCCAAAGATACACAAAGAGGAGATAAAGTTGAGACCAATGGACTGCAAAAACAATATTTTGGAACCCTTGGAAAAGAAATTAAAGAAAGCCATTGAAGTGTTAGTAACACAGCAAGAAAAGAGAAGTTAAGAACAGTGAACAAGTGGTGGACCTCATAAAAGGTCTTAAGTTGAATGAGATGAAGACAACAATGTTTAGCTTAGACGTGAAAAGTATGTTCCTGAGCATCAAGAGGGGACACTTTTTGGACATTATTAAAAAGAGACTGGGAAAAGAAATTATAGGAGACTGGGATAGTGAAAGGGTAGTGAAGGCGCTGGAAACCATGTGGAATAACGGTTACAGTATAATGGGGGATAAAATAATGTTAATGAGTGAAGGACTGAATATAGGTTCTAGCCTAAGCCCAGCATTGGCTGAATTGGTTATGAATGAATGGGAAAAGAAAGTGATAGAAAAAGGAGGTGACAAAATGATTCTGTTTTGCAGATATGTGGACGATTGTTTTGGCATATAGAAGGGAACGAAGAGGCAGCTCGACATATTTGCCAAAGAAATACAAGGTGAAGAAAAAGGGATATTATTGGAACTTGAAATAGAAGAAGAAGACAAGATTAGCTACCTAGATATATTGATGAAAAGGAAGAGAGGACAAGAAATTGAAACCACTTGGCATCAGAAGAAGTGTGCAGCAAGAGTATTCTGCCACAAAAGAAGTGATGTAAGTGAGGTGACAAAAAGAAATTTTATAAAGAATATGGTGGACAGAATCAAGAAAATATGCATGAAAGAAGGTGAAAAAGAAGGCAAAATAAATAGCCTATGGAAACAGCTGGAAAAGAATGGCTATGAGAAGGAGGATAGACTGGACATAAACAGAAAGTGTGAAAAGAAAAATGGCAGGGGAGATTTGGAAGAGAAAGAAAAAGAGAGGACGTTTGGAATAAGGAGTATGGGGAAGACCACAGAAAAGATATGCAAAGTGCTTAGAAAAGCGGGCATTAAAACTTACAGGAAAGGAGGGAGAAGCATCTTAAGAATAGTGAAGAATGCAAACAAGAAAAAGGAAAACAGAAGAGGAAGAGGAAGGGATTATCTACGAAGTGAAATGTAAAGAATGTCAGTGTGTGTACATAGGAAAAACGAAAAAGAGGCTGAAAGACAGGTTGAAACAAGATAGGGATGATGTACGACTTAAGAGAGAGAGAAATGTGATATTTAAACACACTAGAGAAACGGGACATGACATAGAGTGGGATGAGGCTAAGCAGATAGGAAGGGAGAAGAGAATACTAGTGAGAAAACGGAAGGAGTCCAAGGAAATAGAGAAGAAAGGTGAAGAAAACACAATGAACTGGAATGGAGGACTGAAGTTAAACAAAGAATGGAAGAAGGTGTTAGAAAGAGTGGAAAGGACAAGAGAGAAAGATGAGAGAAGAAGGAAGAAGAATGAAGGAAATAGAGCGTGAGATAAAGAGTCCAACCACATTCTCTTTCAGGTGAAAGTACAGTTGACAAGGGAAAGCCACCTGCTAGATTGTTCCAGAACTACTTAATAATAGTCTGGAGGGGAGTATTTTTGTGTATATATATCGTCCTGTTGTGTACCTTGTTACATTTGTACTTGGTACAGAGTCTGAAGAAGACCTTGCTAGAAGGTTGAAACGTTACATTTAGTTTGTTTTATAATAAAATAAATTTCTGCCTTGATCAGCATATTGAGTTTTTCATATCATGGAAACAAGGCTTAATGGTGTTATAATTTCATATTTTGATGATTTTTTGACATTTTCAAGCCTTTGTGCAGACTACACTTTTGAGCTTTGTGCATGAAACTTACAGGAGCATTATGACATTACTTCGACTATAATTTTGACAATAAAATTATCGAAATACAGTGCATGATTTAGGAGGAGCATGTGTTGGGGTGGATAGGCAAATGAAGATAAGTCATCTATTTAGTGTAAATTTAGAATCATGTAGGTAAAATTATTTCTACAGGTGGAAAAGAATTAATTCACCTATACAACGAATATCTTGTACATCTCCCACAACATGAATTACTGCCCCTCCACATAAATATAACAAATAATACAAAGTATATGATAAAAAGTTGATAGACTGCAATGGTATTACATGTGAGCAAAATTGGACAATGTGTTTGAAGATGGTTAGCACATCGCGCTACGATGCCAGGGGCCCGGGTTCGAATCCTGGCATGGGCATGGATGTTTGCGAGTGTCCATTCATCAATTTCATCATATCATCACTCATCCCCATCTTCACAAATGAGCCAAAAATGGCACAAAAAGCGAAGTAAAATAAAGCAAATCAATCAATCAATGTTTGAAGATGCGGGATGAAAAACTGATTTTCTCCATGTTCTCTATGCCATGCTCTACATTGTTTTTTTTTTTTTTAAACTGTAAACAAAAGCATTTCTTAGAGTTTGGTCACCATCAGACCATGAAATCTCAAGAAGGGAAAGGGAAGGGGGATATATGGCTCCCTTGTTTTGATAGTTATTTCTTTCTGTCTTCTGGCTCATGCAGCATTTTTGTGGATGCCTTTGGCCAGGAGTAGAAAAATACAGCGTACCTAAAATTTTTCACGTGAATTTTCATATTCAGTTCTAAAGAATGTACTTAAATATTTCAGAGGTTACTTATGGAAATTTCCATTATCTTTTTTTAAAAAAATAACAAGTACAATATTTAAAAAGAAAGTTTGTGTTTTTTCTGTATTTGCATCATTAAATCAAAATAACAAACATGCCATTATAAATTTTTGCACTGTTGCTAGTAAATTTTAAAATCTGCAGCAATATGGTAGTGTCGGCTAGATATTGGAGTAGATATTGGAGTGCACAGTATATGTAATTATTCCTGCCGTTACCTGCAGAGCCTTCTTTGGGAAGACCACTCCAGAGCAAGAATTAATGATTTTTACTGCAATCTTGTATTAATTAAAAAAAAAATCATGGCTTACTTATACTGTACTTGCAAGAAAAAAAAGAGCTGGTGCCTTAATTATTCAAAGTTTTTCTACCCCTGCATTAGGCAACAGTGCTTTCTCATCCTCTTGAGTGTTCCAGTGTGCTTTTTGATTCCTATTTATTATCAAGTCATTTACAGTGTTTTGATTGTTTAACGAACTACAATCTGCAGTGATTCTAAGTAAATTCATTTACTAATCCGTTGTTTCAGATCGACAGTATGATAAACAAGTAAACAAGTTTTAATGTGGTGTTATATAATTCCTTGGTTAATTTGCTGAACATGTCATCACAAACCCCAACATGAGAGGCCATTTACCAGTGTAAAGAAATTGCTTTGATTCAGGGTAAGACATTACACATCTCCCCTTGTTGCATGGTTCATATCCTCTGTTGCATTTGTCCACGTGGAGTTATTTGAGTTATTCTGGAAATGTGCAGTTCCAATATATCCTCATGGTTGGGCGACAATCTAGATATTTTGTAGTCTTTATACATTATAGGCCCATTGAACAGTTTGCATAGTTATTTAGGGATTTGGATTTCTCTTCTTTAGTTTCATTTTCCTGCCACTTTTGGCTAATTGCAATGATGAGGATGAGTGATGATAGGATGAAACTGATGAAGGGATGCTCAGAAAGAGCATCTCTGCCCGGGCCAGGACTTAAACCCATGAACTTTGGTGGCAAGATCAAAATGCCCAGCCACTGAGCTGGCGAGTTATTTACGGGTTCGTCCCATCTCTTCCAAGCCTCTCGGGTAATTTAATAAATGCGGTAGTTCAGGGAAAAACACTTAAGACAAGAGATCCAATTTTTCAGCAGATATGCATTCTGTTTATTCAAACATTGCAGACATGATGCACATGTTGTATGGTCAGTGTTTACAATCTTTACATATGCCCAATGTAAAATTATACTGTCTACAGTTTAATATAAACAAAATTCCCTGACTTTTCTACGCCAAGTCAGTGGGACAATTAACGTACATGAACATGTCCAGAAGAAGGTCACTAGCTTTTATCTAAACACACATACACTTAGATAAACTGCACAGAAATTGACTGTTTGTTTCTCTTCTTTAGTTTCATTTTCCTGCCACTTTTGGCTAATTGCAATGATGAGGATGAGTGATGATAGGATGAAACTGATGAAGGGATGCTCAGAAAGAGCATCTCTGCCCGGGCCAGGACTTAAACCCATGAACTTTGGTGGCAAGATCAAAATGCCCAGCCACTGAGCTGGCGAGTTATTTACGGGTTCGTCCCATCTCTTCCAAGCCTCTCGGGTAATTTAATAAATGCGGTAGTTCAGGGAAAAACACTTAAGACAAGAGATCCAATTTTTCAGCAGATATGCATTCTGTTTATTCAAACATTGCAGACATGATGCACATGTTGTATGGTCAGTGTTTACAATCTTTACATATGCCCAATGTAAAATTATACTGTCTACAGTTTAATATAAACAAAATTCCCTGACTTTTCTACGCCAAGTCAGTGGGACAATTAACGTACATGAACATGTCCAGAAGAAGGTCACTAGCTTTTATCTAAACACACATACACTTAGATAAACTGCACAGAAATTGACTGTTTGGTAGGGAGAGGGAAGCAAGTAAGTGTCAGTGTGTCAGAATTATTTTGTTCTCAATGTTCATGACACTTGTAGTGCAAATAATACATAATTATAGTACATTTTAGTCAGGTAAGTCAATAGCCGGAACACTAACCACAAATGAATAGACACAAATAACACTACTACAAATGCCCGACCCTGTGGCCGAGTGGTTAGCACATCGCGCTGCGACGCCAAGGGTCCCGAGTTCGATTCCCGGTCGGGCTTGGTTGTTTGTGAATGTCCATTCATCAATTTCATCATTTCATCACTCATCCCCATCTTCGCAAATTAGCCAAGAGGCACAAAACGCGAAATAAAATAAACTAAATCAAATCAAATCAAAATCACTACTACTAATAAACAAATGCATATTAAATATTATTATTATCATCATCATCATCAGGCCTTTTTTCCAGGTTAATAAAATATTGATAGTTTTATTATCACCTACAAGATGCTGCTACAGTGTACCATTGTGTACCGCCAGGGAAAAGCACATTATTATTTGATTATTATTGCATCCAAAGTGTTCCTGAATTGGAAACTTTCACCAAAGTTCCTGAATTGGCAACTTTTGCCACAGTTCCTGAATTGGCAACTTTTGCCACAGTTCCTGAATTGGCAACTTTTGCCACAGTTCCTGAATTGGCAACTTTCACCACAGTTCCTGAATTGGCAACCTTCACCATTGTTCCTGAATTGTCAGCCTTCACCACAGTTCCTGAATTGGCAACCTTCACCACAGTTCCTGAATTGGCAACCTTCGCCACAGTTCCTGAATTGGCAACCCAGTGGCACAGGAACGTTTTTCATTTGGGGGTGTGTGTCTGTGTGTGTATATATATACACCAAACACTATTTCACAGGTACCTAAACCTAGGTATAAAGTAAAGGTATGATAAATATTCCATTTTAGAACAGCACACACGAATTTCCTGTTTTTTAATGCAAGATTTGCATAAATAACTTTTATTTCTTTGTTTTTCTTACAATTTATGGTTGTTTTAAAAACAGATTTTAAGACCAGATAACAATTCCGAAACATATAAAACTCTGGACCTTGTTCTGGCCTCAATTTGAATTTAACGGAACAGAAAATCAGGAGTTTGAAATATGAAAATTGCCAACAAAGATACACCTATTCATTTCAATGCAGGGTGAGTAGGATTTCCCCCCTCCTCTATCTATCTGAGCTATCCCAACTAGGAATAATCTCACACCCACTGAACATAGAAACCATATAGTTCCACTCCAGTTCAGTTTATTTTAATTTTAAAGCCCCCATAGCTACATATAAAAATGTTTTAAAACAATTTATGGCTGATGTGCGCCATATCCAATGCCTTTTAGAAGCCGGTATTTTCTCAAACATCTATAGGGCATTGTATTAAAAAAAAATTCTGAGTTGAAATGGTTCCCGATCAGCTCATAAGAGGTCTAACTTTGGAATATAATTTGACAAAGCATTTACTTGTAATATAATTAGCTGTACATAATGATGCTCTTCAAGGACTAAAAGAAATATCATTTGGTACATGTACAAAACCGAAATCCTTCATATATCAGAGCAAGCAAGCAAAACCATACACTCAGAAGTTGTTTTTTTTCTTTTCAATCTTCGGTGGACAGTATGATGAGTCGGCCAAGGTTTCGTTTTGTATGTAGTGGTATTAAATGCAGACAGATGCGTGTGTTTTAGGGTGACATGTCAATTCCTCATTTATGTGAAAAGGTGAATTTAATGCAAGCAAAAACATATGCACGTCACAGAGATTTTGGCATGTACAAAGAAAATCCAAAACACATTACCACCTCGCCAGCCCCCATGGCAGAGTGGTTAGCATAGCATGCTGATGCCAGAGGTCCCGGGTTCAAATCCAGGCCTGGGCATGGGTGTTATTTGTGAGTGTCCCTTCATCATATCATCACTCATTCTCATCTTCACGATTACCCAAAAGTGGCAGAAATGCGAAGTAAAATAAACAAAATCAATCAATCAAACATTCCCATCTCACTCAACGACCTTGTTAATCTAATCCAAAATCTACCAATATTTACAGCTGAATTTGCAAGTGGGTTGGTTGAATGCCATATGCCTAACCTTAACTGATTAGAGAAATCAATTAGAATGATTAAACCTACTTTTCCTTTCCTTAGAGCCCCGTTGCATTCCTTTCACCCAGAAAAAAATATGCAAGAAATTGGATCAAGTCGAAGCATCAGAGTGCCCTTGACAAGCCAACTGGCAAATCATAGAACCTGCAGCGAATACTTGCTTCCTCCCTCATATCCAGGGCTGGTTGCTGTTGAGTTTCCCTTCTCATTATTACCTTTACATGTGAAGTAGATATTCCAATATTAGGTTTAGCAAATATGCATGCATTTAGCTGAAATATAGTGACCTCCTTTCAGACATGTACACTAATTGGCCTAATGCTTTGGTCTGGGAAAATTTGGTTCTTATTATGGAAAATCTGGAAAAGTCAGGAAGTTTCGTTTTCACAAAATTGTAGACACCACCATGGTTGTGTTGTGTACTAATTGTATGTTCTTGGTGTTACTATTATTATTTATTATATGAAGTAGGGTTACACTCTAAGGTGTATTGATTTGAATCAGGGCATTGAAAAAAAATTGCTGATTTAAATCAATTTAAAGAAATAATTTATAGAATAATGTAGATAAAGATTTTGTAGATATCAGTCAATTTTGGTGAAAGTACAAGGATCATCCAGAAAAAAAGGAGTGTTTTGGTGTGACACAGAAGTGGCAGGTGTGTGCAAGGGATTTATGGTGCAGAAGCTATATATTTGCCATATCAATTCAAGCATCATTTGTAGTGTTTGACTGGCGTAGGGATGTGACGACCCTATCGCCCAGTAGCTTGTTCACTGCAGTTAGTCAACCAATAATGTGAAGTGGTAAAAAAAATGGCTTTGTTGGGATTTATAGGGCTGTCCTGTTAAGTCCAACGAGCTATCAACCATCCTCCTAGCTCAATTAGGAACGGAGATATGGCAATTTTAAATTTTCTCCAATATATATATATATATATATATTTAAATAATCAAAGGGACGCTCTGCCCCTTATTGAGCTAGAGTGAAAGCGTTTGCAGATTCGGAATCTTCACGTCAAGACCTTTCAATAGAGTATATGGTAAACCCCTTCCATATACTCTATTGAAAGGTCTTGACGTGCTGATTCCGAATCTGCAATCACTTTCATGCTAGCTCAATTAGGGGCAGAACAACCCTTTGAAAATGTTTTCGGTTTTTTGAAATTTTCATTATTTTTTTTTAATCGACATATCTCCGTTCTTAATTGAGCTAGGAGGATGGTTGATAGCTCGTTGGACTCGGAATGAAGTCCTCTTTCCGATTCTACAATACAATATGGGGGTTTCCATTTCAAATTTCACAGTTGCCTCCCACCCCACCCCCAGGGGGCAGGGGTGGGGAATCAAGTGTGATATCATTGAATAGCTTTCTTTCACTTATTAAACACGTATTTTTTCGTTTTCCGATTCGATTTGTATTTCTCACGATATGTGACTGTACCAGGACTTTTGGACCACCCGGTATAATTTATTATGAGACCTATATAAAATCTAGTACAAATTATTTGTGTACAATAAAGAATACACAACACTTTCTCATTCATATGGTATCATTATTTTTAAGGTACCTTGAAGTGGTAAGAGTTTACTTAGTTTTCCACCTTTCATGGAATTTAGTCTGCACATACTATTGTTTATTTTACATGTATGGATCTTGAACCACCTTTTTGAGAATTTCTGTAAGAATGTTCTTTTTCTGCTACAGCTAAACAGACAAACAATAAGTAATTTCCAGCACAGAGATATCTTTAATCCATGGCAGCTGACAAAGGACTCATGAGTGGCTGAAAGTTAAAAATAGCTTCTACTTTCATTAACAAAATATTATATTTCCAGTATGTGCTGTGACTGTAGTATTGGAAAAGAAACACTGTTACATGTCACTTATTTTATAATACTCTAGAATTTACAGCATACTCTTGAAAGTTGTCTCAACGGGGGAAAGTAGTTTTCAAAACTGATTTTGGCTCACTTTTCAATGGTTGGGTAAGTGCTGGCAACAACCATTGGCCCAACAACCAACCATCGTAAACCCAACCTTTCCCACTTAAAAACTCTAGTTGGCCCACTGGTTCTGATTACTTGGGATATAATGTGTGGTTTGGGAAGGGTGGGGTTAAGTCACCAATTTGAGACCACGATAACTGCAGCAAATTTAGAGGTTTTTAGCTGAATTCATATCGCAGCTAGAGACACCCCGGGAATTATTTTGTTTGACATTTGTTCCAAACATTTGAAGATGGTGAATGAAAAATGGATTTTTCATGTACTGAGATAGCTCCAAATTCTGAAGACACACTCAAATCTTTGCCTAAACTATATTTTTGGAGATTAAGAAAAGAGAGACTTAAAAATTTTAGGGTATCACTTAAGCTATAGCAGTGCTGCTCCTTCTCCCCTCAGCCCCTCTTACAGTGCCAAGTTCCCTGACAGAATGTTCAGCGCAACACTTTGCAAGGGTAAAGTTCAATGTAGCCTCCATTGCAGCAGAAATCCTCTTCAAAGCAAGTAGACATATTCACATGTATTACGTTCTTTTGTGCCTTATTTCTGTGGCATTGAAGTTGTATGATTCGAATGTCTCCTGAGTAGTACAGTATCAGTTCAAATGTCACCTACCATGCTCTGGAGCATAGGTGCACAATACGGAAGCAGAAAACTGATGCCAACCAAACACCCTAATGCTTTCCACTTATTTACTACTTAAATTAAAAATCTGATATGTAAATTCTTCTTTTATAATCTTGCTAAACACAGTGTTATCAATAAAATGTTGAAGTAAAACTGAGTTTTAGATTGTCTTTTCAATAAACATGGCATCTACAAAGTGAAAAATGTAATATTGTTGAGCATAGCACTGCAGTGAGTTGAAGCATGCACTTGTTGCTTCTTCCAGCTCTACCTGTGCTGTGTATTCAACTGTGTGTTACAGTGCTCTAGGTGGCAGTAGCTGCCGGTTCAGACTAGGGATGGTCAAATCCGGATAAAATGTTATCTGGATATTGTATATACAGATTATCCAGATATCCAAATTGTCCAGGTTGTACAGACATCTGAATTATTGAGATATTTGGATTATCCAAAATGTTTAAATGTGTGCATTTTCCAGACAATTTTATCGTTTATCTGCTTTACGGGCTATCCACATAATCTTTTATTCTTCATTTTGGTATTTAACTGTACAGATTTTATACAAATCTTTCATCAAATCTGTTCTATCCGGATATTTGGATTATGTGTATATTAAGATTATCCAGATACCTGAATTATTTGGATAATCTGGTTATCTGAATTATCCAAATCTTCAGATATCCACATTATCCAATACATCAGAAATGGAAAATTTGAAATCTGGATATCCTTTATCCAGATTTTGTTGCCAATCCTAGTTCAAACACAGTATCAGTGACAGCACCAGAAAAAATTAATTGGGAGGCAGACGGGAGTATTTTCTAGGGGTAGTCACATTTAATACACAAAATACTTATTTAGGCTAAAACAACATTTATTTATGTAAGTTTTCTTGTTTCTGGGGCATTTATCAGGGAATATCCACCACCCAGTCTCACTGGCCACTCCAGCAAGCATCTCCATAGCAGTTTGGGCTCTTCAAGGGAAGGTTTTCTGTCCCACATATGAGTTGTTTAGACAAGTTCACTTACAAAGGTTGCTTTAATTTTTCACCCTTTCTTTTAAAGTATATATACTTTTTTTTTTCAAATGCAGAAAACACTTAAAGCAGAATTTATGAGCATGACAACTGCTACAATGTAATTTTCAGTTCAAAATTTGTTCACTATTGCTGCTTCCCGGGACTTAAAAGTGAGAAATTCACATTCTACAATCTCAATTTAGTAGAATGTTAAGATATGGTGTGGTCTAGAAATGCATTTAAACATGCAAAACTAATTTGATTTTTTTAAAAAAATCTTCTAATTAATAAAATATGAGTATATAACCTGATCTATACTGAACAAAATGATGTATGATTCATAACTAGTCTCAGATTGTACATTTTATTATGAATAGTACATCATTTTTAATTATGTGCAGAAAACATTCTGCTATTTCAACTAATACAGTTGAAACAACTACAGCATCAAAAACTTAACCTGCCATGATGTCAGAGCTCCCAGTTCAAATCCTGGTCTGAGCATAGGGTATTCTTTATTAATGTCCTTTCATCACTCATCCTCAGTGTCACAATTAGCCAGAAGTGGCAGAAAAGCAACACTAAATAACAAAAAAGGATTAGCAGTTCTTTGGAGTACTATTTTATTCTGTTCATATTCACATAACCAGGGCTCCACATCAAGAAAATAAGACCATAATGACTAGCTTCACCCGGTGCAACCTGCTGGCCTGCTGTCGTAGAACATTCATCCTTTTTAGTGTGCGTTCTGATTGGGGGGGGGGGGTGTAAAGGGATGATCTGGTAAGGCACTCAGAAGTCAACCTCACTTCCTCGTAGTTCACTCAGTAACTGCTTCTTGCAGGAAGCGAGGCTCTGGCATCTGGATCCACAGCCAGGATAATTCTCTGTGGGGTGTGTTTGTCCTTGTGTGTGCATTAGGGTGGAGTGAAAAAAAAAATATTTTTATAAGCTAGACTATGGAAAATGTGCCATTTGTCCATAGTAAGAATCCTGCAAAATCATATTATTTTCTGTCAACTCCTTGATCGCCCTTCACCTTATTGAAATAATTTGTATTTTAATCCTTTTTATGATTTTGTACCCGATTCAGTCTGATTTCAGCATGGCTTATTAAGTAGCGAATCTAAGGGAGCTACTTATTAAAAAGGTTTTGTCCATCTTAAGCTTACCTATACATTGTATGGGGATATCCTGGGGATAGCATGATGTCCCAAAGGTATCCCAAGGACATCCTGGGGATAACGCATGTTGTATAGTAGGGTGGAGTGAAAATTTTTATTATTTTTATTTTTAGAAGCTAGACCATGGAAAATGTGCCATTTGCCCTATAGCTTACCTATACAACACACATCATGTTATCCTCAGGATATCCCCATCCCCAGAACTTCCATTTTCAGAGAGATGGCACTTACAAGAGACAAAGTACTGTGCGTGATATTTGGCGCTCCACAAAACCTACCGACCAATACTCTGCCGACCTACACCGATCTCATGAAGAAATATATTCAACTGTGACAAGACCTGAGGACGGACAATGGAAATTACCGATCATTTTTGGACATATCTCACAAACTGTGCTATGAAGTTGAAGAGATCTGGGAAAGGGCCTCACTTCCAACAGTAACTCACGCACAAGCGATTGAAAAACTCAGATAGTTCCACGACAAATACAACACAATCCTAAAGGTCTACATAGGGAAAAGGATCAACCCAACTACCAACAGAGACTTTTGGACTTTCGCGACAGAGGTAGCAGTCTGTTTGATCTCAGCAAATGCAAGTGCTTTGACATGGTTTCCAACTGCAAATGCGCGAAAGAATTCAAAGTTCCGACAAAGGATCGCCATTTCCTTGAAGACCAGAGAGAACCAAAAAAGATGATAATCGGCAGTATAGATCAAGAGGAGACGTCAAAATTGAAGAAGAAAGCTGAAAGAGAGGAAGCCAATCTCTAATGAATTAAGAAGCAGAGGACCTTTGAGAGCAAAGGTCAAGCCGATTCTGCCGACAGTGCCAAAGATGACACGTACCCGTCGGTCAGTGACACTGGTGATGAGTACATTCCAGATACAGAATCGGTCAAGACTAAGCCAAAGCAGAATCGCCAATGTAAGAAAATGACAATCTCTCTACCTTCACTCGCTAAATCGGAGTCTGAGATAGATCGGCTGCTGTATTAGCAACATCAGTTCTGCATGATCTTGGCCTCGTGTCGCCAATCGACCGATCTAAAGTAATCGATCGAAGCAAGATCCGCCGAGAATGCAGCAAAACTCATAAGGAACTCCAGCAGAATGATGACCAGTTTGACCACACTCACACTGGCATAGAGGGAGTATTCTTTGATGGCCGCAAGGATCAAACTTTGACACAAGTTCTCGGCGACGACAACAAGTAACACAGAAAAACCCTCACGGAAGAACACATAAGCATCATCGCAGAGCCGGGTTCTTCGTACTTCAGCCACACGACTCTGCCATCAGGCTCCAGCAAAGACATAGCTGAGTCAATAGTCGCTAGATTCAAAGAGCAGAATGTGCAGACAGAGAACATTAAAGTTGTAGGGTGTGACGGCACAAATGTGAACATGGGACACACAGCAGGCATTATCCGCCGACTGGAAGAAACCTTCGAGCATCCTCTGCAGTAGCTGGTATGTCTGCTCAATGCCAATGAGCTGCCCCTGCGCCATCTATTCCAGGCACTCGATGGCATGACTACTGGTCTCCGTGGATCCTCTGGAGATATCGGAAAGCAGCTAGTGACGTGTAGCGAACAGCCTGTCTTCTCATTTGCACCAGTGCAGCTGACTGAGCAACTGTCCAATGTTGACCCAAAGGAGTTGAGCACAGATCGGCGCTATCTACTGGAAATGTGCAATAGCATTGGCAAAGGTGAATGTAGCGTTAATCTGGCAATGCGAAACTCAGGTTGCCTGAATCACTCATGATGGATAACAACAGCCAATCGAATCCTCCGATTATATGTAAGCGACATGGAACCGTCAGAGAATCTGAAAATGCTGGTGACGTTCATCATTCGCGTATATGCTCCAACATGTTTCGCCGTAAAAGCCCACTGGTCATGCAAAGATGGAGCTAGGCACCTTCACCAGATGCTCGTCAAGTGACGATACCTCAGCCCTAAGCACAAGAAGATCGTTGACCCCGTCATTCATCACAATGCATACTTCGCTCACCCGGAGAATCTGCTCCTGGCCATGATGACGGATCATCGACCACACGTACGTGAGCTGGTCCGGCAAAGAGTGATGAAGGCCAGAGTTGCAGCAGACCCCAGTGGACAAATACGGAGGTTTAAGGTTCCCGCAAAACTCAACTTCGACGCCGTGGAATATTTCAACGTGATCGACTGGGCCGTCTGCCCTATCTCGGAGCCTCCCGTAATCAAGGCAATGACAGACACTGAGCTCAGGGATCTCATCACGACAGAGGTGACTCCAACTCTCACCTTCTCAAAATTCCTCAACCACACACAGGCTGTGGAAAGACACGTGAACCTGGTGACCGAGGCGGCAAAAGCTGTTTGTGGACAGAAATCGCGAGATGGCTTCATCCGTGCACGCATCGCTTCTCAGCAGGTAATGCCGATGTTCGAGTCGAAACGTGGCTTCTCTCACTTCACCTTGTAACTGTTTGTGGCATTTGATTGCATTAAGTGACTTTTAAGGTGACTAAACTGACTAATAGTCACTACTGACTGACTATATCGTTAAATTTTTACACAGTGTTCTATTGATCTATTGGCACCTTTTGACATATCTAGCTAATTGAAATTCAAAAAAAAATTTTAGCCTACTTTCACTCCACCCTAGTGTGCATAGTACCCATTTACAGCCTCAGCTTTTAACCTAGGTAAGGAGATTTTAGTATAGTTTTAGTTCTTGTTAAGTAATGATTGAATAAATTAGTTTTAAAAATTGAATAAGTAAGTTTTTAACACACATATTTTTTTCTTCTAAGGGGTCTGTCCTCAATTTTGTTTTAGTTAAGGGGCTTACCCCTGTATTGTGAGATGGGCAAAGATATGTGCTGATGTTCTCATACTATTAACATCAATAAATCAACCTTCCTGATACCATAGTGGTAACGCTGTTGCCTTGTATCAATGGGTTCTGGGTTCACTACCTCCTACAAGGCACATTCAAATTACAGTGTAAACTGTTTGTTCAGTCTTAATTGGTTTATCTGAGCATACAATGGACAGATGAAGTCACCCCTTAACTCAAATGATGCTTGTAACATCATATTTGAATACATTTTTGATATTAACAGAAAAGAAGTTATTTAAAAATCTTGTTTAAAACATTTTAACCCAGTGAGTGGTGTAAGTGGTAACACTGCTTATCTGAACATAAATATCAAAAAGGATTTATGTTTTAATATTTAAAGTAGGTTGATTTTTAGCATGTAAACCTTGTTCCAGTTGAGAATTGGCAAGAGAATTTGTAATGAGAATTCAAACCTTAGAACTTGGGGGTATAATTCTATTTATTGTTTCAGAAGTATTATTTTTCGTATCATTCTTTTGAGCCCATCGTGAAAATTAGGAATAACATTCTATCCTGTAACTGGGAATTAACAAATTGATTACTTTTTATTAAAATGTTCTCCTTTAGAGGCTAGTATATAACAATGTATGCAAACTTGTTGCGAAATAAAGTTCATTTCCCAGTATCTATACCTTCTATACTTTCCTCTCCTACACATAGTGCACTGTAGTTTGGTTTTTGCCAGAAAAAGTGAACTGAAAATATGACAAAGGAAAAAAGTTAGCTGATTTCATTAACTACAATTTATTATTAATGTTTATATTGTTTAGTTCTTTATGTAACAAGATAAACTTTGATATAATATAATGAATCAGTGTATTTGGGCATGTAAAACTATATATGATTAAATTAAGAAATGTAATCTATAAAGTTCCCTTGACAGAAAGTGTGAGCCATCAATAAATAAATAACAACCAGGATGGCTATTAGCCTAGAAAACGTGAAAATCAGAGAAATTATGGAAATTTACTCTTTTTCTGGAAAAATCAATGTTTTTATAGTATAAGAACTCTCACAATAGATAATGCTTAAAAGTCAGTAGCAACAATGGATAAATTCGCAGGTGTTATTTATCCAATTAGGAACATTTGAAAGTAGTGGCATTCCTTGAGCTGGAGATCCTGTTTTTTTGGGTATCTAGGTTAAACAAATAACTCTGTCCTATCATCAGGTTTGGATTACTTTCAAACAATTATTAATTCAAAACTGTTTGGTCATTTCAATGTTTATTTATATAACAAGGCTATTATATAGAGAAGTTAGGTTTGTTCCCTAGGAAAAGTTGTGTTTCGTATATCATGTATTTTCATGTAGAAGTGTATTGCAATAAGTGGTTATTGGTACTGACCACTTTCATGTGGTAATTTTTTGGGAATGTATTGTAGATAGCAAACTGGTTCTGGAGTAATATATTATTAAATTTTACTATAATGTATTATTTAATCTTTAATTGCTATGAATTCTTAGGGAAAAGGAATTCTTTGTTAATAATTAGTCAATACATAGGACTAGCAAATACATATCACATAACTGCTCACCCCCTGATACATATTTGCTTCCCTCCCCCTACCCAACAGCCAATAAGTGTTCAGTTTACCTTCTCATTATTACCTTTACATGTGAAATGAATGTTCGAAAGCGGTAAATTTCTCATAAGGGACAGACTGATTTCATCAAATTTACAGGAGAAGTTACTTACCGAATGCAGTTTCTTTATACTTCTGGAAGTTCGGGGAAGTGTTTTCTCACATCGTTCATTGAATTTTGGCAGTAAATCATCTATTTTTCGATATAAATGTGTGACCGATGCACAAAAGCTCTTGCATCCATTTACTTCCAGGTGGATGTAGCGTGTGATTACGTAATCCCAGTCAGTGTTTCCAAACATGTGATTTTGTAAATGAAGAAGGTACTTTTCCGCAAATGGTTTGTGGGGCTATGTGTCAATGATTCGTGGGGCTATGTGAGAATGGGGTGTGGGGCTACACATATTATTTTCGAAACCAATATGTGAAACCAACCTATATGTGACCCTACCTAACCTAACCTTACTGGAAATGGTTCGTGGGGCTATGTATGAATGGTTCGTGGGGCTATGCATCAATGGTTTGTGGGGCTACGTAGGTATTTTTGAGTGCAGTGGGGTGGAAACACTGCATGCCGAGTACAGTAGTGAAACTGACCCCCATTTTGTGTGTTACCGAAGGCAAAAAGAAACGTAGAAAACTTACTCGATATGTCGCAAATAGAGCTTATTTCCGTGAAATAAGCAAAATGCCACCTTCAGCAATGTTTCTCAATGCAGAATACGTAAGTACGAATATTCAAATTAAGTGAACTAGCAAATTTCAGCAGTCTGTCCTTTACGAGAAATTTACCTCGAAAACTTGGTCATGTAGAGTTATAAATGTAGGTGCTTGACTAAACTATAATGACCTTCTTGAACACATGTTCATGTACCGTACATTAATTGCCCTAATGATTTGTTCTGAGAAAGGTTGGGTCGTGATATGGAAAAGTCAGGGAATTTTGTTTTTACAATACTTTAGGCACCTTGAATAATTTATAATTGGAATGTATCATATTAATGAGAGTATGGAGAACATTCAACAGTGACAACTAATTAACTTTCAAATATACTTAGTAGTTTATTTAGGTTTTTGCAGGTGAAATTAGCCCTCTGCTATTGTCAACACCTGCTGAAAATATTAATAAATAATACAGTACATGTTACTATTGAAGTGACTTTTTATTTTTGGCAACATTTCATCTTTTTCCCTTATTTCCTATAACTTTTTCCAGCATAGAAGACCACACAAAGAGTAACATTTAATGTATTATTTTGTAATACACAACAGTGGTAAATCCAAATTTATAAGAACACTGGTGAAAATAACCCTATATGCTATTAACCACCTTACAAAAGTAATTGTGTTCAAATTTGAAAAGTTCGTATGTGTGGTTCTTGACCCAAAATTTCGACTTTATGATCCCATTTCAAGGACATTTCCTTAGTAATTTTTCCAGAAGTTACACATCTCTGGGAAGGTTTACCCGTGAGAGAGTATATGGTAATGGTTGCAGTGGGGTTATGATGTTGCACAAAACAATAAGGAAGTTTTTGAGATTATTGGAAATGAGTGTGGAAGTAAGTTTGAAGTTTAGGGAAACTAATTTGTACATTTTAAAGATGCAAGAATTATTTATTATCATGTGAAAAGCAGGTTTGTAAATGCAAGTCACCATGCTCATAGACTGTTTTCTCTATAGCATTCTTTTTGCATGAAAATCATATACATGGGATAGGAGGTGAAGGAAACTGTGTTAATAATAAGGCAATCATACCTAACAATCCTAAGTTACTTAAGACATATAATTAATAACAGCATGGGTATGTAGCAGCATAACTATAATGCTAACAGCACCAAACCTGATCTGCCTAATCTACTATTGTATTCATGTAGGTGTGTAATGGGAAAATTTTTCTGCACAACATAGTAAGTAACCAGAAAACCTGTTCAGTTTGTGCTTATAGAGAAATAAAATTAGATTCATGTAGAAAACTCGTGTATCTTGGTGATATGGGAGCATTCTTCATTGTGCATTTGTCGAGCATTCTTCAATGTGTTGCCAATCCTCAACCCTCCTACTTTAACTTTTTCCCTATTTGCTGAACCATTTTCAATTTTTTAAACCCCTGGTAAGATTTCTGTGGAATAGTCCTATGCAGGATTACATCAAACTTTTTTGAAGAAGAACACTTGTTAAGTAAATTTCTTTGTGTACGTTTAGACATTGCTTTGTAATTTCAGAAACTAGAATCAATACAAAATGGCTGAAGGTGGAGGGTCTTCAATGGAAGACCCATGCCTAGACTTCATAGGCAAGTACCTACAGAAGACAATGAGGTTTAAGATTGAGAAGTGGAACAAGTGCATAGGGAACGATGACTACAAGGCAGTAATGATGAACTTCATCATGAAGGCTGAGCAGACCCTTCTGGTGGTGTACCAGAGTGCTGCAGCAGCTTTGATTCCTGTTTCAAGCTTCCCTGCAAATCTAAGAAGTAAATCGTGTTATTTCTTGAAGAAAGAACCAGTTGCATTGAAAAAGGACAATCTTAGGAGGGTCCTGCTGTACGGAGACATGAGTTCCAGACCAATAGAAGAGGCTGGTGTGTTTCTTGAAGAGGTAAGGACTCAAGTACCATATGCTGCATACTCTCTCTTCCTATTCGTAGTCATATGGACAAGGTTATTGGTCAGATTAAGTTTCTAATTATTTCAATACATACTATAATTGGTATTAATATAGCAGGTTGGTGGCACTGCAGCCATAGAAGTGCAAAGGCCTTCCAAGCTGCCTTCCATTGGGTGATGCAAAATCAGCACTACACATTTCACCTATTTTCTGGCTTTCGAGACTTAGTGTCCAAATTGTTCTCATAATACTGGGTCAACACTAAAACTTTGGAGCTCTCACCAGTGATTGAATCCAGTCCCAGTCACTCCAAAGGTGAAAGCACTAACCATTGGATTAGGAGGGAGTTCATATGTGCTTAGTTCGTGTTTGAAATTAGCAGTCATGAATCAGAGACTTTGTAATTATAGGGTACCGGGTTTAATACCCGGTGCAGGTACATAGTGGTTCAGATCCCGCTCTTAACTGTAGGTCCAGTTCCAATTAGCCTTTCTGTACTTAAAGTGGACTTAGAACCAGTCAATGAATCCTAGAGTGTGACTGCAATTGTTGTTTTGGCACCTAACAATCTATTAGTTTGCCACTTTTCATGACTACACAGTTTTTATTAGAGCTTGGATGTAGATAACTTAAAATTATAGGAAATTACAATTTTTTTTAGAAAATAACATTACAGTGTAAACTCGAATTTTTCGTAATGAACAAAAGAGACACATTCTTTGAAAGAACTTGAATAATTTGACACAACAGGATGCCTGAAGGTTTCAACTCTTAAAGATGAATATAAAGAATTCAGGCTGAGCCAATGTCGATGGTCTTCCTTGTTCTTAGTTCTTAGTTCCCATGTAAGAGCAATTGCAAGAGTTATTAGTTTTTCAATGTTAATATTAATACGAGGGCAAATCAATAAGTCGGTTCCATGATTTTTTTTTCACAGCAATTTATTGGTCAAACAAGACGACAATAGGTGTGCAGTAGTAGCACTTTGTTACTTATTTTTCTACATATCCACCACCGACGGCTATGCATTTTTCCCACCGTGACACCAATTTGGATCTGCCAGTGGCATAGAATGTCGTCAGCTGCTGCTGCAACCACAGCCACACACAATGTTGCACTTCACGATCAGACAAGAAGTGCTGACCAGACAATGCCTTCTTCACAGGGCTGAAGAGGTGATAATCAGAGGGTGACAGATCTGGACTGTATGGTGGATGTTCCATGATTTCCCAGATGTACCGAGCGATTTTTTCCTTGACCGCCATGGCGACGTGTGGCCTTGTGTTATCGTGAAGGAGGCGGACGTGGTCACTCTGTCGCTTGTCATGCAAGGCACAGCGTAGCTTGGTAAGCGTGGCAGTGTAGGACATTGCGTTGATTGTTCCGCCAGCAGGCATGAAATCCACCAACAGTACCCCCAACATGTCCCAGAAGACAGTGACCATCACCGCTGCTCCTCCGTGACACTGGTGCTACCAGCCTAGAACCGCTGACACCAATTCCCAATGGCTTTGCGGCACAGGACGTCTTCCCCATACACCAGCTTCATTCTCGCGTGAATCTCCGCCGGTGTTTTTCCTTCAGCCCAGAAAAAACGCACCATGGAATGCTGCTCCTCAACAGTCGATGATGTCAGGTGGGCAGCCATGTTTGTCACTGCTGCCATCTGTGGAAGAGACAAAGGAACATTACAAAATTACTCATTATGACCTCAGGTCAGATGACATTTTCAGTACCCAAGAGTTCACCTTGGTGTGATTATCCAATCCTCTGCAAAAAAAATTGTGAAACCGACTTACTGATTTGCCCTCATATGTTAGTATTCTGCTGCAATTATATGCACCAATTTACCAGAATTTTGCATTAAATTATTTCAAGAATTACATCGAAATATTAAAATAACTGCCATTTAATAACAAAATTAATTTTTTTCACCCAATACTGTTGCAAAATAAATGAGAAATTTGAATTTTACATAAGTTCCAGGATAAATTATACTGCACAAAAGGATACCCATGACATCTTTGTCGTCGTCGCCTTGTAATCAAGGGGTCCCGGGTTCGATTCCCGGTGGAGGCACATAGTGGTTCGGATCCCACTTTAAACTGTAGGTCCAGTTCCGATTAGCCTTACTGTGCATAAAGTGGACTTAAAACAACAAATCAATCCCATCAATCAATGACATCTTTGTGTCCCCCTGAAATATCCAAAGTCGGGAATAATACTGAATTTCAAGGACTATTATCATTGTTATGCATATTATGAAGTTTCCAGTATTATGTGTTGGAACCCTTCAGGCTATTTTAGATAATAAATTTCCATCACAATATTATTAGCTAATAGTTTTAAAATAAATATAGAATGAGTATGCCTATACTTTTGTCATTGCCCAAGTAAAGAAAGATGAGTTTTCCATAATAAATTTATGTACTCATACATTCTTTATTAAAGGGCTGCCCTGATGAGTTAGTTATAACACTGTCATAATGCAAGGGGTTGCAGTTTCAATCCCACCCATCCAAACCTGATTAGCCTGTGTCCTCTAGGAGTTCAGATCCTATTTTAAACTGTAGATCCAATTCCAATTAGCGCATCATCCTGAAGGTGTAACAGTAACACTGTTCCCTTGTAATCAAGGAGTCCTGGGTTCAATCTCAGGTGGAGGCACGTTGCACAATGGTTTGGATCCCACTGGAAACTAGATCAGTCCTTATTATCATATTTCTCTGATGGTATAGTGGTAATACTGCCACCTTGTAAACAAGGAGTTCTGGGTTCGATCCCTGATGGAGGTACATTGTACAATGGTTGAAATTTTTCAACTTTAAACTGTATACCCAGTGTCGATTAGCTACCTGAACATTAAAGCGGACTTAAGCTAGCATTGTTAATTCATATTGTATTTCAGTAGGAACATATATTAATTAATGATATTTTTTTCAGGTGCTGATTCCTATGCTGACAAATCCTGCCAACCACAAGGGGTGGCCCTCTGTGGTGGCAGAGGATGTGGAGAAGCATTTGCATGATTTTAAGAGTCTGTTGTACCGCATCAAGGGACAACTTAATGGACAGACCTTGTTACCTATGCCTGTAGGCATCGAACGTGTTTACGATATCGAGCAGATTTTAATAGACAGGTGAGCTTCATGTAGTATGACAAAACTGGTAGTGTAGTAATGACATACAAAATATCAAACAGTCATTTATTAATATTTGAAATCACTATGCAGTGATCTGTAAAATTCTTGAAAAGAGTCTGGGAATTTGGTTTTGAAAAATGAGTGCAAATCCTGGTTAGAGCACTGATAAAATATTTGCTTGTACTGATAACTGAAATCTTACTGATCTGATATAAAATTACATATGATTCTTGAAGAGCTTAAATGGTTCATCCACCTCATTAGCTGATGTATGTAACCAGGTGACTGAATATGTTTGCCTTAGAGAAAGATTGATTGATTGATTGATTTGGTGTTTTAAGTCCACTTTATGCACAGTAAGGCTAATCGGGACTGGACCTACAGTTTCAAAGTGGAATCTGAACCACTATGTGCCCCCACCGGGTATCAAACCCGGTACCCCTTAGAAAAAGAAAAAGTGTGTTTAGATATTTACTTTACAAAACTAAGATACATGAAGCATACCTTTATATTCATTCATAAAAAATGAATTGTCAGAATTTTGCACTCAAGTACATTTGATTTAATTAGATTTATGATTAATCTGTTCTATCACTAATTTCAACATTTGAAAACTCCATTGTACCACCTCAATATATTTCTGCTGGATGGTTCTTGCTTTGAGTCCTGTCCAAGGTACAGTGTGTTCCTTTCTGGTTATTTCATGTGATTATCCTCATTGTCACCATCAACCTAAAGATGTAGATATGTCTAATACTGATACTTTTCTGTAGTCCAAGTATTTCGTGGAGACTGCAAAAATGCTATGTGACACTTTCCCGTTTAAATATTCTGGAAATTATGCAAAATGCACACATTCCATAATTTTTTCAACTATATATTGGGGAGAAATGGATTTGTGATTAAATATTTATCTTGTGTGAAATTATGAATATTTAATGCAAAACTCTGGTCGAGTGGAATTGTTATATATTAAAATTAATAAATATTCCGCACTATTTTGAATAGTTACAATTTTCAAGTATGATTAAGAGTATCGGCGTCAGTTCAAAGTGATATTGGCTGAGCCTTAATGAAAATGAAAATGCTATTGTAACGTATTTGTCTTTTCCAGCAAAGGCTATGTGATAGACCTTAATTTCAAAAGTGCTGTTGAAGGGGTGGTCATCAAGTGGGCAACACAAATTAATGACATTCTTAAAGAGGACCCAGGGCTGACGTTCGCAGAAGGAAAACGCCCAACACCCTTTGATGGTAAGATGCTCATTCAGTACATTCTTTCATTTTGCTCAAAGTGTGCACAGAAATACTGATTTGAGTCTATTTTGTAGTTGCCTTGTTGGCCAAACATGTTTGGTGGTTATTTCACAATCTCGCCATTGCAGGTTTCAAGTTTGAATCCTGGTTCAGGGTATGACTGTTTCTTTGTGAGTATCCCCCCATCAGAACTAAAGCTGTGTAGATATCAATACTAGCAGTATCAATTCGAATTTAATCACCGATATCAATCAACAATATTCCTGGAGTCCAAGTGTCATGTGGAGTTTGCAAAAATGTCAAGTGACACGTTTGCAGAGGTTAAATATCTGGATATTATGCAAAATGCATACATTTCATTACTTTTCCAACAATGTGGGAAGAAATGAATGTTGTGATTAAATAATTATCTTCTGTGAAATTGTGAATATTTTAAAGCAAATCTGGTAGATCAGTATAAGTTCAAACTGGTATTGGCTTGGTGCTACTTTTTATGTATTGCATGATATCTTCATCATATATTCTGTCAGTAAATATTTACCGAATTATTTAATAATAAAGTAATTTAGTAATAATAGAATATTAAAATAATTTTATATTTCCTTTACAGCACAAAAGTTCCTTTTATTTGTTTTATGTATGGTTTGCATGTGTAAGTTTAGAACAGAGCTGTGGGAAAGAAACAGCTTGAAAAGGTACAATACTTGTTTGTTTGATTTGTTTTAAGTCCCTTTTATGCACAGATAGGCTAATTGGGACTGGACCTACAGTTAAAAGTGGGATCCAAAGCACTGTGCAATGTGCCTCCACTGGATATTGAACCCGGAACCCCTTGAATTACAAGTCTGTGATGTTACCACCTCGTCATCGTGGAGGCCCTAGATACAACACTATTACTCCAGTGTCTGAAAATGTTGCCACTCTAACTATACCATATTGATCTACCCAAGTTTTGTTTAAAAAGATTTGCATGTGGTAGAATATTAAAATAGCTCTCGCTTGATCAAAAAATCTACTTTTGTGATGCACTTTAGGCCTTCAAATATTAGGTTAGAATCCTGAGGATTGGCAACAACAAAATGTAAATTTAATGGGTGCAGTGGAAAATACAAGGTTAAGAACTGCTGATATAGACTTGTTGAAAGAGTTTAATAAAGCATTGATGAGTAACAGGTAATGTATACTTTGGTATTGTACTCAAATATTCTTTAACCTATTTTATGTATTTTAGTTTAGATCCACAGCATAATTAATTTAAAGATTGCAGCTTACTTGTATATATGCACGTATTAAAATAGTTCTTGTGTGAGTGTTATGTAGACTACACTGTATTTAGGTCACTAAAATTATTATTATTATTTACATGGTGTTTATTGTGGGTTTGTTTCTTTCTTTTGCAGAATTCCAGTTCTGGGAGAACAGAACAAAGAAACTTGAATTCATTTATGACCAGCTACAAGAGACTAGAGTGAAAAAAATGGCCACCATTTTGGAAATAACAGAAAGTGCTTACTATCCTTGCTTTACCACATTTTTTAGGAATGTTGTGGCAGGCACGTTTCATATTATATTCTCATAAGTCTACCTAGCTAACTGTAATAGGGATTTTTGCCTATGTGACTTTTTACCGGTAATCCCTTTTCCAGTAAAACTTGGTTTTAATGTTTTAAATTAATTTGATGTTTTTATAACTACTGTAATTGCCTATTTTGATGTACAATGTCTGTTTTACAAAATCTGCCTAAAAATTCTGGTTTTAGCCTATTGTTATTTTCTTATGCTATTCCCCCTTTTTAAGTGCCTATTTTCATTATTTTTGATATCCATTTACCCAGCCTATTTCACAAGTTTTTTTTTTAATCTCGTTAACATTTCAGCTATGACTGAAGCTCATTACATTCTCCTATACCTGAAGCCAGTGGTGAGGCATTTTGACAATATACAAAATAGTGACTTCAGTGAACTAGGCCCCTTTTTGAAGCCAATGTGGCATGCCATAGCCCTCTTGTGGTCTCATTGCCGTTACTACTGTAATTCCAACAAGATCATCAATCTTTTGAAGCAGCTGTGTAATCTGATGATGAACCAGGTGGGTACCATTGTATCAGTAAGTATTGGTTGTGGCTGATGCTTTTCTGGAGTTGGGCATTTCTTTATAATGACTGACACTTTTGCAGAGTCTAAATAACCTACAAGTTATGCAAAGTGTCATTATTTATATTCCTGTGTTTGTATTTGGTCTAGGAATTAATTTCTTGCACCTGGACAAGAGATGGCGTAACGAGCATATCGTCCCACAGTTCCGTGTATCCACACATGCGTTGAAAACTCTGTCAGCGTGCATCGTTCGTAGTATAAGGCAGTTGATTGACACGTCAACAACAGCATTTTGTAGTCAACTGAACATGGCGCAGTTCGTGCCAGATAAAGTGTTTTTGCGGGGTGTTCTGCTTCATTACTTTAACATGCAGAAAAGTGCTACCGAAAGTCATCGTATTTTGGGGGAAGTGTATGGTGACAATGCGCTAGCTGAGCGAACGTGTCAGAAGTGGTTTGCACGGTTTAGAAGTGGTGATTTCGGCCTGGAAGACCAAGAGCGACCTGGACAGCCAAAAAAAATTTGAAGACGAAGAATTGAGAGCATTGCTCGATCAGGATTTGTGTCAAATGCAGGAAGAAATTGCAGAAGCATTAGGTGTTGATCAAACAACAGTTTCCAAACACCTCAAAGCCATGGGAATGATTCAAAAGATATCACATTGGGTTCCACATGAATTGAAAGACAGAGACGTTGAAAGACGAAAACCATTTGCGAATTGCTGCTTCAAGGACAGAAAAGAAAGGGGTTTTTGCATCGCATTGTTACTGGCGATGAGAAGTGGATCCATTACGAGAACCCGAAACGAAAAAGTCCAGGGTGAAGCCAGGTGAACCAGGTCCATCACAACCAAAACGAGATATTCACTGTGCAAAGGTTATGCTGTGCATATGGTGGGATATGAAAGGTGTGGTGTACTATGAGCTGCTGCAACCGGGTGAAACTATTAATGGAGAACGTTATCGACGACAAATAATGCGTTTGAAGCAAGCTCTGGCCAGTAAACGACCAGAATGGGAGAACAGACATGATAAACTTATTTTTCAACATGATAACGCTCGCCCACATGTCGCAAAACCGGTCAAAACCTATTTAGAAAATGTCGGATGGGAAGTTTTACCACACCTGCCGTATTCACCAGACGTTGCTCCTTCGGACTACTACTTGTTCGATTGCATGAATAACGATTTGATTGGACAGCGGTTCACTTCTTCAGAAGATATCGAAAAATGGGTCTCTAACTGGATCGCTTCACAGGATGAGGACTTCTTTCGCCATGGAATCCGTAACTTGCCTGACAGATGGGCGAAAGTGGTGGCTCGCGATGGACAATATTTTTCTTAAGGTATTTATGTATTTTGTGTTTGAACTACAGCTTCAATGTGTGCCTAACAACCGCACGAATTAATTCCTAGACCAAATAGATTATTCTCTTTTGTATTTCTTATCGCAATTTGCTTTGTCGGGACCAGAAGAAGGAAATGTATGAAGCAGGAAAATGTAATATCCAGTAACTGACTATCAGGGTTTCAGTGTATTCACAAAAAACTTTGACAAATCATGATAAAACTTAATTGGTAATTTCTCTTTAACAATCATAACAAACAACTGTACTAACCATGTTTTGCTTTGTGTGTGTGTGTATGATATTTATTTATTTATAACATTATCTTGCTGCACATCCAGCAGTGATTTTCCATGAGTTCTAAAACTGAGACAGTCATGCTGCATCAATTAAAAAGATGCTGACAACATACAGGAAAGTGACAAAAACGCTGTATAAAACAGTAATTTTCTGTAAATTGTAAAGTAGAAGCAATCACGCTGTATAAATTTAAAACATATTGATAAGGTATGTGAAAAGTTAAGTGAAACAAATATTGTACAAGAAAGATTTATCTTGGTGAAAATTAGTTTCAATCCAAATAAGGTAACCATTTCCTATTTGACATGTTTGCAACCAGTGTTGAAAAAGGGTATGGAAATATGGAGAAACTAGTACTCACTTTATCCACGGAACTGTTTTTTCTTATTTGTTCTATTAATTTCAGTGGCTGCTGCCACATACTCGTTGGAACTTGCTGTACTTGCTGTTAATAGAAAGAAGAAGAAAAAACAGTTTCGCGGATAAAGTGAATACTAGTTTCTCCATATTTATATACTCTTTTTCCCAATTATGAAAGGGTATGGAATTATAAAAACTGTTAGTGAGTACCACACTGCCTCTGCATGTAGTGACATCTGGAAAGAGACACATTGGTGGTGTTAACATGGAAGTGTTTGAGGAATGACTATTGAAATTTTTTTTCACCCTGGTACATTCTCTGGCTATTCGTAACATGTATGTTAATTTTTTTCAGGCATCTCTGTATATTGATCCTTCGTCAATTTTGCAAGGTGATCCTGACGAGAACAAAATAAAAGTTGTTAGGGCACTGAAGTTGTTGCATCTATTTAAGTAAGTACTGTATTTTGCAAGTCTTTACATACAGGTTTATTTAAAGTCATGTCAACAAATCTAAATGTTTATTGCAATAGAAGTTTATAATTATTTTAATTAAAATGGATATTAAGTGAAATCTTATGTATTAGAGAATTTGCTTCCATTGCAAGTTTTTTTCTGTGTTTCACCAGTAGTCTTACACACGTCAAAGCTGCAATCAAATTCAGCCAATACTTTCTCCAGTATCTCCCAATAGACTTGTGTGATGGCTTCCTTCAGTTAAGCATCCTTTAAGGCACAGGGAGAGGTAGGACAAACACAAAGTCTTTCACTAAAGCCCAGAGGAAGAAATTCGTCAACATAAGTTTGGGAGACTTTCCCATGGTCATAGTTATAAACAAGCTTTAATCAATTACTGCTCCTCTATAATGTTAGATTCTTTGTGATGGGCTGATATGGAACTTTTCGTGATGCTAATAACCAATATTATACCAATCTGGTATAAAAATTATAAATATTCCATGAAAAGGAATGTTTTATTCACCTCCTTAATTTATGTAACCAGGTTACTGCAGTGGATTTCACCTTAGCAGAAAGAAACTGTGTACGTATTTAGACATTTACATTACAGACCAGTGTCTATGAGTTGTATTTTTGTAATCCTAAAGATAATGACAAAGAAGGCAAAATTTTCACCAACTTCCATGCTCTATAGATGTATCTAGTTGGTAAAATTATCAGCAGTTTACTGATATACTAATATGCCTCTATCGGACAATACCAGTTAATTGTCGTATCCCTATTATAGGAGGAGTGGACTGCATTAGGGCTCGGTCCATCCAAATTTTTGAAGATTTGAATATCGGATCCTAATGTATTCGGATAATGAAGATTTGGATATGAGATTCTGGATCGAAAGTTTGGATTCCGAACTTTTGATCTAGGTTCAGATATTGGATCCGGGATTCGAATTTTGCAGGATTTGAGTAATTCTGATTTGAATATGCATTCCTAGATTGGATCCATAGAGAATATCGGCCTTTGGTGTCAGTAATTTTTATATTCGTGCTTCATCAGTATGGCCAAAAATTTCATACGATCTCCTCTAATAGGCTTATGTAAAATGACTCACCTTGGTGGCTGACCAGTCTACCAAAGGTTTCAGGTCCTGACCCAGCTATGGGCATTTCTCTGTGACTCTCTCTTCATCAATCTCATCTAATTATCATTCATACTCATTGTTGTGATGAGCCAAAGGTATGGAAAATACCTATGTAAAACAAATTATTAAATAGGAAGTATGTTTAATTAAATCATACTCACTTAATAATATTTTATCTCGAATAATGTACTCACTTATACCTGGCAGAAATTTATTGCAAATTATGGACTATTGATTTAAGGCAAGGTTTATGCTTTGTGTCAACAGTGTCTATTGTTAGAATGAGACATATATGTGTATTGTGTATCAATTTTTTTTATGACGACTATTTTTCCACCCTTGTCCCTGCTTAAAGTGGTTCTGAGGTTCACCCAGACTTTAGTAAATGGGTACTGAGGGAAAACTCTGGAAGGTAAAGGTGACCAGATCTTGGTGCTAATCACATCACCTTCAAAAATGGCTGATATCGTGAATGCTGTTAGGTATGAACTATCGTTAGGCTTTTGTTGAAATATGTAGATGTTCAATGTGGAAGTTGTATGTTAAGCTGTGTGTCAGTAAATCTATTGTTAAATGTTAGTTGTCTGTTTATGTCTCAAGTTTATGTATGTATAAAACACGTGCGTATTAGCCTGTGTTCTTACAATGTGGCAACGAGAAGGTACATTTGAATAATTACAAGTTTGTTACAAGTTTAGTAAAATGACTTATGTAGTACCTTTTGATAAATACAATCCTCTAAATGGATCTGTTTCTGCATATTTAGAAAGATTTGCTAATTATTGTCGTATTCAGCATGTTGCACCAGTCGATAAAGCTCCTACATTGATTGCTGTAATTGGATCGCAACCATATGACGTTTTTCGAGAATTGTTTGCTCCAGCCCTCCCGCAAGTTAAAGCATATGAAGAAATTTCACAAAGTTTAATTTCTTACTGTAGTCCTGCTAATAATTACATTGTGTAAAGGCTGAAACTACGAAACTGTAAACAAGAAGATGACAAACAGATTGAAGATTTCGTAAGACGATTAAGGAAAATAGGTGAGCAATGCGGTTATGACAACTTTTTGCCAATTGCTTTATTTGATCTGAAACAATTAGAAAGCACATAATTTCCAAAAAACATTATGGAATTTCGAAAGGCATTCGAAATTGCTAAACAGATGGAAAAATTACAGTTTGACATGAAGGAATATTACAAGCAGGCTAATGTAAATCACATTTATCATCATAGTCTAAGTAGTTCTTACAATATGACAGATCACAAAGCAAGTTAAGTACAAGGGCAAATCAACGTTTCAGCTCAGATAGGATACATGATACTAGCAAAAGGCAATTTACAAGTAGGAATTATGCTAGGTTTCAAAATACGAGCTGGAACACACCAGGACAAGGTCATTCACGTAATTTTAGCAATTATGAAAAATGATTTACACCTTTGCATAATGAATATCAACCTAGAACACAATGCAAATATTGTAAAAAATATGGACATGAAATAAAAGATTGCTATAAATTGTTGAATCAGAGAGATATAAATGATGTAAATTTGAAGAAACCTTATTCTACATACAAATCTAATAATATTACAATGCTAGAAGATATAGGTTCGAAGGAAGTGCAGTTGGATAAAGACTTAACCGACTTGACAGTTGTTCCAAGGAATACATGTCCAGTATTTTATGTTACTTCAAGTAAAGAATCTGGAAATATTACTTCTTCCAATAAATCTAATGATCAAGGACAGAAACATTCAAACAATTTGTTATGTGAAACAAACATTTCATATTGTAATGGATTTGTAACGAAATTAGCACCTTCATCTGAGTTTTTAATCAATTTAAGTATGAATAATATCATGGTAAATTTTGAGATAGACATTGGATCATATGTGCCAATTATGAGTAAATCTGTTTGTGAAAGCTATTTGCCCAATGTACAATACGAAGAACCAAATTGTATTCTTCGAGGTGCGAAGAATTCTATCCTGCCATTAATAGGAAAGATTGTTGTTAAAGTTCAATTTCAACAAATTTCACAGGTGTTAGACTTGTACATAGTTGATTGTAAAATGAAATATCCATTAATGGGACGTCAGTGGATTTGACAGATTATACCTAATTGCCATGATTATTTATCTCGGTTAAACATTTCAACTGATGAGAAAACTTGTGAATCTAACTTTATTGCTGTACGTAACAACAGCTTGTTACAAAATGTCCTGGTGCATGTACGATGCAGCAGATATTGGATAAATATACACAATTGAACGAAGCTAAAAATGTGCAAGGGGTTGTTGATTTAATCAAAGTGAATTACAATGAACTATTTAATGAAGATTTGTCTCAACCCATAATAAGCTATAATGCAAAGATACCTATCAAAGCAGGTGCTATGCCTATTTTTAAGAAGTTTTACAACATTGCATTCGGTATGAGAGATATAGTAAAGGAAGAATTGGACAAGTTGATTGATCAAAATATTTTGGAAAAGGTGGAATCTAGTGACTGGGCGAGTCGAATAGTTGTAGTTGTAAAGAGAGATGGTACTGTACGCTTATGTTGTGATTTTAAGAACACAATTAATAAGTTTGTGGAAAATGTAACATATCCTTTGCCAAGAATTGATGAAATTTTTCCTAAGGTGAATGATCATGATACATTTGTTTCTTTGGACCTAAAGAAAGCTTATTTACAAATAGCATTAGACGATCAGGCCAAGCAATTTCTTGTTATGAATACCCCATGGGGCTTGGTTCAACATACGAGACTACCATTTGGAGTTAGTGTATTTTCCCAAATATTTCAGAAGACAATTGAAGATATACTTCACGGTTTGAAGTATGTCATACCATATCAAACAATTTGCTCATTTCAGGAAAAGGAATGCATGAAATGTGTGTACGAACACTGGTGTATGGTTTGTACATGGTCAAATATCTGGGATATGCGCTGAGTAGGTCTAGGAATTAGACCATCAGAAAAGAAAATGAAAGCATTGTTGCAATGATCTGAGCCACGTAACGTTCGTGAGGTTAAAGCATTTCTTGGTGGAATCAATTTTTATAGGAGCTGTGTGCTCAATTTATCGATAATACTGTCTGAATTATATAATCTGTTAAGGAAGAATATTATGTGGAAGTGGACTAATTTGTGTCTCAAGCAATTTGAAGCTGCAAAACAGGCGTTGGCAAGTGCTAAAGTTCTGGTGCCATATGATCAGAATCTAAGATTTGGTAGTGCAATGCGATGCTGCACAAAATGGTCTAGGAGCACAGTTGTGCCACAAGATAAACGGGCAGCTTCATACAATAGAATGTTTATCATGTACGTTAACCAAACATGAATTACAATATCCTATGCACGAAAAGGAAGCATTGTGCATTGTATTCGTGGTGAAAAGGTTTCAAAAGTATGTCCAAGGAAGGTTTTTCAAAATTTTGGACAGATTCTCAACCTGCGAAACAGTTACTTACATTAGATAAGCCAATACACATTCTTGTGTCACCACGTATTCAAAGATGATGTCTTTTTCATACAAGTTGATATATACCAAGAAAGTGGAGTTGGCTGACATGTTGTCTAGGTTGCCGTTAGCAGACGTATGTCATGAAGATGCACTTCAAGAGGAATTTGTTTATCAGGTGAAGCTGACGCCTAAAGTGCAAGAAGTTATGAGAAAATGTACAAGTGAGGATAGAATACTGAATAGAACTATGAACTTTGTTATATATATATATAACTTTGACCTAATGAAATAAAAGGTTATAATGGTGATGGTTTAAAGGAATTGATTGCCTTTAAAAGAAGCAAGCAGAATTGAGCATGGTTGAAGGATTGTTATTTTGGGGTTATAAATTGGTGGTACCCAAAATAGTGCGGAACATAATACTTAAGAAAGCACATGATGATCATAGTGGCATTGTCAAAATGAAGATGTTGTTGAGGCAAAAGTATTGGTGGCCAGGAATAGACGTGGCTGTCAAGGCATATGTTAAAGATTGTGGAATATGAGCAGCAGTAAAACCAGATAATTAATCGAGAGAATACAGCGCTTGGGATAACTGTCAATATCCATGGGAAAGAATGCACATTGACTTCTTCTCATACAGAAATAGTACATCATAATAGTAGATACGTATAGTAAATGGATAGACTGTCAGAGAGTCTCTTCCACGTCTTTCAAGGAAGTGAAAGATTATTTAGTAAAATGTTTTGCCATATTTGGTTTTCCAAAACACATAGTTTGTGATAATGGACCACCATTTTCAAGTAAAGAATTTGGAGTTTTCTGTAAAAACCACAACATTACATTATACCACTTGCCGGCCTACCACCCAGAGAGCAATGGCCAAGTGGAGAGGTGTGTCCAGACAATTAAAACTAAATTGGATTGTGCAGTATAGTGCTGGTCCCCAAAGAAACCTTACTTTACTTCAAAGAAAGTTCCGAAAGATCAGTTTTCCCCCTTACAACCATGTATCAGGTCCACGTGGAGTCCAGTAAATCCTCCCCTGAAACCTTTCCCACCAATAGCGTTCGTCCAAGAAATGACAGCTCTCATCAAGTCCACGTGGACTAAATGAGATGTTGCTAATTCAGTTTCATAGAGATTTTTGAACACGAGGTTGCAGTTCTCTATCTTTGTTAGGTTGCGTTATTGTGTTTTGCTATTTTTCTATGCAATATGAAGACCTTGGGAGTAAAACGTCACAGTGAATGAATGGATGTCTAAACTCTGCAGGTAAAAGTGACAACAGCGCTTTGCCGAAAAACAGGTGGTGGCTCGAAACCAGATACGGTTCCGGTCAGCTTCCTCTGGGGTTATGTCAAAGATGCCGAACTGCTGCTACGTTCAGGACTTGGGGTATACGAGAGTGCCTAAATAAGAACATGCATTTTGACGTCATTCATTTGCTGCAAAAGGTCTTGCTGGCCGTGTGGAGTGAATGTAGTACAACGACGGGTAAATCTCCTCAGCAAGTTATCTTTTCATATACGCCGGTGAATACATTTGACGTGAATATGGAGAAGATATCTAAAGAGGATTATGAACAAAGGAAGGAACCTCAGAAGAATGACGACGATAATTTAGGAAGTAACGTAGTGTTGGTGAAATTGACGTTCAAAAAAAAAAATGCTACGAGATATGTTCAGGGCAGAATACTGAGAAGAAATAGTGATGTCACTTGGATGGTAGAAGTGGACGGAAAGAGGCGAATGGTGCACCAAAAATTAGCTGAAGTGGCCGAATAGAAGAAAAGGTACTGAGGAAAATGAAATTGATAAGCGGCAAGAGCTTCTTGGAACTTCTACTGCATCAACGTTTCCAAGATTTTATGACGATGAACTTTTGATGGACTTCCCGTATCCAGGTGATGTAATTGACACACCCCGATTTTGGATAATGGGGCAGGTTGTACCTCAGCATCATCCTTGGAGAGACCAGAGCAACATCACGGAAGCAAGGAAGATGCCATTAGGAGATCAGTCAGAGGGAGAAGACCTCGTGATAGACTTCAATATGCGAAGGACAGAAAATTTTAAAGGAAGATGGGGGAATGTTAGGTGTGAAATATTGTTAGGCTTTTGTTTATATTTTGTTGAAATATGGAGGTGTTCAATGTGGAAGTTGTATGTTAAGCTGTGTGTCAGTAAATCTATTGTTAAATGTTAATTAGTGGTGTGTTTATGTCTCAAGTTTATGTATGTATAAAACGCATGTGTATTAGGCTGTGTGCATACACGACAAATGTGTGGGGTGCTTCCTCTATGTGCCTTCATAGCGTGGTGCAATGAGCATGATAATTCTACGTTACCAATATTTCTATAAATTGCCTGTTAATTTATTGCAAATCTTTGCAACTTTGTTAGAATTTTTAAGAGTATAAGGGTTGAATTCATATACCTGTGTATTTGTAATGTATCAAAATATGCAGAATCTATTTCTCACCTGTGTCACATACATTAATTGAGGATGTATGAACCATTCTGGTTATTCATGCAAATTTTTAATTTTGTATTGGGCAGTATTGGTAAATTTTATATCAGTACTTTTTCATTATTGGTAAATTTTCGTAACAATCCATTATGATTTATTATAAATAGTAAATATATATAGCACATAACATTAATTTTGTACTTCATATTTTGACTGCTGTGTCAATCCTCATCACTTGACTTCTGATTAAAATTATAGTTCTCTCTATTTCATATTATGGTTTAATGCTAGAAAATTTTTATATCTGATTTGTAACAGATAATTATACAGCAAAGTGTAATTATAATTATTCCCCATTTCAGAGAACTGTATGAAGAGTTTCAAGAAAACCTGAGTTCCTACTTTGAAGAATCCAACCCTAAGCTGTGGAGTTTCCATCCGAAGCTGGTATTTGAAGATTATAACATTTATGTTAAACGTGTTGAACTAATGAAGGTAAGGTCCATGTGAGATCTGTAAAAGATAAACATTTGTTTGTCCATATGTGGGGGAAATCCCACACTTCTTTCTCTCAGCATCTGTATGAGCATTAGTTCAAAGTGGTATCGACTGGACCCAATTGAACTTTCATAAACTTCTTGATTTCTTTTTAAATAATTAGAAACTAACTATTTCATTAAATATTGTACACTGTAACTCTTGGTTATGGAAACTTGGGTACTACAACGTAGCTTGTTACAGTACATATTCATTAACCAGAGGATTCTATTTACAGGGAATTTTAGACACAGCAACAGAGTATTTTAAGCTGGAGAAGTTGGAATTGGCTGGCTTGAAGGGGAGAATACTGAGTTCCAGGGTTGTGCAGATGTACAGTGACTTCAACGATCTGTTTGCAGCTGTTGGGAACGTAACGTATGACCCTTTGAATCCGAGAGATGATACTTTCATGCAGGAGCACAAGAAGTTTGAGGATGCCGTTCTAGACCTTGACAACAAGTTGGCTGCAATCTTCAGCCAGTCTTTCGAAGAGTGCACAAACTTGGAAAGCCTTTTTAAGGTATATGTAACACTCTTCATATGAGGTCGCCACAAAGACTCGCCACTTTTAAATTACTCAGATTGATTACTTACCAGTAAATGTGGATTTTGTTCAGAGAAATGACAAATTAACTGTACTTTTTGATTTTATATTATTTATTTAGTTTGCAGTTGCTTGAAATTAAGTCTTTGTAGTGCTGAGCTGTGGTATCCCACTATGGACTGATAATAGTGGTGTCAGTATTGGAAAGGATCAGCTATTTGCTCAAATGAATTGGCAATTTATTGACTTTTAGGGAGTTTTCAGAACAAAGTCACAGCAACAAGTGACAAGCCACAAGTTACTCCTCACTTGAAAACAAACCTTCATAAAGACATGCAAAATTTATTTCTGGATGGACACTACAAGTTACACACGTTACTTGTGTATCACTCAGACCGAACCATTTCTCAATAGCGTTCAACTGTCGCCTCGGTCTGTTGGTTGTACATGCTCAGTGAGTTCTTTTCTACAAACTGGAGGGTAAATTGTCATCCTGGTGCATGCAGTGGCTGTGTTGATTAGTCAGGAACATTATTATTGTTGTTTTTGTTGCTGCCAGGATTAGAAACTGATATTACATATTATCTTTCCTTAATGTAAAATGACCATTGAGAATGTAGTTTTGTAGCGTATACAGCAGAATTGAAATGCTTATTATTATCCTAAGAATCATTCACTTTTCTTGCATTTCAGTTGGTTCAAATTGGCGGAAGTTTACTAGAGAGGCCAGTTATAAAAAATGAAATTGAGCAGAATTATAGGCGCATCCTTGAGCTTTTTGATAAGGAATTGGATACAACAAAGGTGTGTTGATTGTTACTTTTTTGTGAAGGACAGAATAGATTAATCCATACTCTTGGTAAAATTTGTATTTCTATAAATAGCCTGTAATTTAGTGCAAAATTCTGCCATTTTCTTGTTTCTTCTTATGAATATAATTAATAAAAATATAAGCATAATTCATGTACAGTGGGGCCTCCCCGATGGCACAGTGGTAGCGTCATTGCCTTGTAATCAAGGGGTCCTAGGTTCGATACCCGGTAGAGGCACATGGCAAAGTGGTTCGGATCCAACTTTAAACCGTAGGTCCAGTCCCGATTAGCCTTACTGTGCATAAAGTGGACTTAAAACACCAACTCAACCAAAAACCAAACTCATGTACAGTAGTTTTACAAAGTAAATGTCTAACATATGCAGTTTGTTCTTCCTAAGACAAGAACCCATTACAGTCACCTGGTTACACACATTAATTAAGGAGATTCATGAACCATTCAGGTTGTCCAAGGATCATTTGCAATTTTGTATTGGATCTCAGATTAAAAGACAAACTTAGGGTGAAAATGAATCCTTAAATACACAGAAGCAAATTACTAATTTTTATCCACTAGATTTACTTTGTATGGTTCTATTGGGCTCACTTGGGAAGTTATTGTAACAACTTTGTCAGTATATTTTAAACTCAGTATCGGCACAATAGGTAACTATGGTGCTATGTTGAAAAGGAAATTTAAATTTACATATACTGATAACTTTATAATTATTATATTGATAAAAATGAAAAGAAAAAAAAAACTAGAAACAACAAAAATTAAAATAGCATCAAATTATGCAATTATTTGAAAGAACATTTATATGAAGAAAACACTTCTTTACTGTCTCCTTGTGAGGCAGAGCAAGTCCTCCTCTAAATATTTGGGCACGCGTCAGTTCTACCTCTGAGCACACTCAACATGCCAGATTCCTCAATCAGGTCCACAAGATGGCTTCCTTCAATTTTCAAAACTTCACATTTGGCTTGTTCACATCCAAAATGCAGAAAATATTACACTCACTTAGTCTTATTTCTCATAACATTTCATTTTAGATAATGCAATATTCATTTACTAGCTAGTTAATGCAGATGCCATCAGATAATAATTTCCTGCTCTCAATTATTAAACTAGGCACTTTACACCAGTTCCAAATCTTTCCTTTTTCGTTATACAGATTATTCCATTATAAAAGCATTTTCAAGCTTCTGTTATCAACAAAATGTCTCTATATAGTTTCAACAAACTATTAAAGATAAACTGATCAAGTATAATCTCTCAAAAGATCCAGATTTTTAATGATATCAAACCTTCACCAATCGTCACATTTTTACTTATGTCCCATCCATCTTGAGATTCTCAAAAGTCACAGACAACTAGTATTAGAGCAACTAGTTCAAGCCAGATTTTTTAGTATGTGTTATCTTCAATTGTTTTTGTTTTATATTTTTGTTCATAAGTGCTTAACAGCTTGAATGTTTGTGTTGTAAATGTACATATTTGCTCTGTTACAGCTATTTTACTATATATATCACAATATACTTATCTAATGATTACAATTACCATTTTTTGAATGTTGATATAAAATACCAAGTATGACATCATATAAGACATTGAACAATTTTAAAGAGTTGACCTTTGTATATAAACCTTGATGTCAATGCAAATGTACATAATTTCAATAAATTTAATTATAAATTTGAATGTAACTTATCTTGCTTGCCTGAAATAACACATATGATTGAAGATATTTGTTTTTTCATATTGTCAGTCAAAAATAACTGTTATGAATATGAATTCAGAATATTGCACAATTTGATAATTTTGTCATGATATACAAATTGGCTTTTTTAAACATCATATTTAATGAAATTAGTTTAAATAGTAATTTCAGACACTTAATTGCATTATATGAATAACATTTTGAGCAATCATATGACTAAATTATTATAGATATAGCACAAACGTGGAACTTTGGACTTAGCCTAACCATTTTCAAATGTACTTATGACAATGTATTATTTTTATTGTCATACTGGCGCTCAACAAGGGACGAACCCACAACAGATCTGAGCCCTACTGAGACATTTAACATATAATAATTAATACAATGCCTCTATATTTACAATCTGTTTACATGTTCAGCATTATAATCAATTGAGTGTGACTGAATATTTGTTTTCCAACAATACAACCAGAACTTGTTCATCATGAACCAATACATTTCAACTACCCATAATGAACATTTAGTACATAATAATATTGAAAAACAAAAAACATCAAGTTCGACATACCAACAATTATTATCCAGTAAAGTAACCATTTTTACATAAACAATGTACCTACATAACATTATTATTTATTATCAAACAATGAAGCACCATTCAGAACTTCATTCTCAACCTGGGAGCATAATTTCTATATTAATTTTTATTTAGCCAAAAAATATATTAATAATAATTTTCTACATGTAGAGTAAGTTACCTCTGATCTAAATTTCCCTAAATTTCCCATTAGGAATTGATCCATTCATCTAGCAACATCAGCTAACAAGACAAAAATGTGAGTCCCTGCATCGAAAAGCAAACATCCTCAGATTTACGGAGTGCTGAATATAAGATTTTTTACATCACAATGAATTCACGCAAGAAATGTATAAATTATGATGTGCGCACTAAAATTATAAATCATAAATAATTGTTGTTCCTGAACTCGCAGCGTCACGGCTCGAACTTACTATTCAGCCCTTTGTGAACACATTTTGTAGCCATAATGCATTCTAGCATTTTTAAAGGAAACAACTACTTGACTGAAGCTTGGATCAACACGTGAATCTCTTTGCTCTTTGTCAAGTTCATTCCTATTTGAGCCTACGATTCAACTCTTGGAATCTTTGTGCTCTAGTAAATATTTTTCAAGCCAAAGCTAAATCTTAGCATTCAAAATTATTATGCACATGCCATCACATTATATTATACATTTTTTGCACTCCAAAATACACATAACAAAGAATATTTGTTATATTGAATTTTTCCACCGTTCAACACAACTAAGGATCAAGAAATATGAATGAGGACCGATATTGGATCATGAAGATCAACTTAAAGCAAACTCTACAGAAGAAGACTTCATATCTGAACTAATGTTTCTGACTCAAGAAAAAGAGAAAATTTTTACATTGACAGCCGACAAAAGAAAAATTCTGCACAAAGTACTGTGACTCACAGTACCACCTTTAACCAACATCCTAAGAAGAAGAACTCAACCAACCAACCCTCATGGGTATGGTTGTGAAATGAAGCAGTATCTTTTTTCCTTCAAACCAACAAAATAAACAACAAGTTAGCATAAGCAATTTCATAATGCCAAAATTAATATACGAAGAATGAAAAAATAAAGAACTGAGGTCTTATATACCACCCTTGACACTCAGTCAATAAGAAACTCCCAACCAACCAACCCTTAATGCTTACTTAATCTTACATCTTCACTACAGAAATATCTGTTTCCTTTGAAGATCTGACAAGTATGTCATCTACCTTGCATCCTTGCAACAATCTCTTTATTAGCTCCTCATGTGACTTGTTGCAGTTTTGCAAAATTTCTAGCCATTTATACCTTTTGGCATTAGAACACTTCCACACTTTGATGTGTTCAATGGCCACTTGACTCACAGGATTACCAGTGTTGCATTCTAACAATGTAACTGTTGAATTATCATGATTCTCAACACACAAATAAGGTCCTTCATACAAGAAGCAGTATTTCTTAATGGGATTATTTTCTAAATCTTTATGTCTGTTTCTAACAAACAACAAATCACCAACTAATATGGAAACTTTATTTTGTTGTTTTTGGTTGATTTGGTTTGTTTTCTTACTTCTGGCCTCAAAACTTTTTAGATGTGCCATGTGAATTTTATTATCCCATGACATTACTTCATCTTCAGTGATATTATTGAATATGCTCATGTTAGGTTCCATGTTTAATCGCAGTTCTATAGGAGCATAACCTGTTTGAGATGAAATTGCATTATTTAAACAATGAAGGGCAACATTAACCTTTTCAGGCCATAGGGTATGACTATCCTGACACAAAACTCTCATTAAGCGGTTAAGCTCTGCATGATATCTCTCAACCATATTGGAGGACGGATGATATGGAGGAGTGAACACTAACATGATGCCTAAGTGTTTCATTTTATCTGCAAACTGATGAGATCTGAATTGAGGTCCATTATCGGCAATCAATTTTTCAGGAATACCCAAATGGACAAAATAACAATTGATAAGCTTTTTGATGACAGTATTTGCATTACTGTTGACAATAGGATAAGCCAACAAGTACCGACTTGCAGCATCCAACACTGTCAACAAAAATCTCTCCCGCTTAGAACCCATGATGAATGGACCTTGCAAATCCACAAAAAGGACTTTTCCAGGTTTACTGGTCAGGTGTATTTTAACTAAATGTTTTGCAGGATGTTTATTGGGCTTTGACCTGACACAAGTATCGCAATCAGCAACATATTGTTTTATATCTTTAAACATGTGTTTCCATCGGAAATTTCTATATATTTGTGCCATTGTCCGAGATGCACCGAAATGACCACTCTCATCATGAAACTTGATGAGCATATTACCAATTAAGGAAGCAGGTAAGCATATCCTTAACTTTTCTGGTCTGTGAAAATCCCTGACACATAATATGTTCTCCCTGAGACAATACTGTTTCCGCCAATTCCTACAGCGAGAATTATCAGTATCAACATCTCCAGAGAGATAGGAAATGATCTCATTCAATTCGATATCATTTCTCTGTGCATTCGCAAGTTCCTTACAGTCACACAAAGGTTGCAGCATTAATTCCAACTCGGAGTAGTTGACATGATAATGCATGTCCAACTGCCAAGGAAAAGATCGACTTAGCAAATCAGCGATTACATTTTCCTTGCCTTTGCAATATTGAACATCAAAAGAATACATCTGTAACTGGATGAACCAGCGAGTGAGACGAGCATTCCACGTGTGGGCAGTTTCCAACCACGTGAGGGCTTTATGATCTGTAATAATGACAAAATGCCTCCCTTTTAGTATAGAAGCAAATTTGTCTATAGTATATAGGATCGCCAACACCTCCATTTCAGTAGATGTATAAGATTTCTCATAATCTTTTAACAACCTGCTGACAAATCCAAGAGGCTTGAACCCGCCTTCTCTGATCTGGAAACAATAACCCGCTACTCCAATAATCGAAGCATCAGTTTGAACAAAGAAATCATGTTCAAAATCGGGAAATGCAAGCATTACTTGTTCAGCAATTTTTTCCTTCAAAAGCTGAAATGCTTCAGATGCCTCTTTATTCCAACACCATTTTTGTTTAGCTTTGAGAAGCTCATACATGGGTTGGGCAAACATTGCATAATTTTTTATGTATTTACTAATCCAATTTAAGGAACCTAATATTTTTTGCAATTGTTTAATTGAGCTAGGTTCCGGTAACTCTATTATAGACTTGACAAAAACTGGATCTTTATGATACCCTTCTGGGGTAATGATGTGACCCAAAAACTTTATCTCCCTGCAGCAAAATTTACATTTCTCTATTTTAAGGGTCATGCCTGCTTTCAGTAGACAATTAAATACACTTTCAACATGAGTCAGATGAGAATCAAAGTCTTTGGATCTTATAATGATATCATCCACATACACCACTACAAAATCCTTACAATCAGCCAAAACTCTATTCATTGCATCTACAAAGACAGCGGTGCCATTCACTGATCCAAATACAACACGTTTAAATTGATATAACACGCCTTCGAATGAAAATGCTGTGTATTTTCTACTTTGTTCATCCAAAGCAATTTGCCAAAAGGCATTACCTAAATCTATAGATGAGAAATAATTACAACCTTGAAACTGTACTAATAACTCATCTATTTTTACGGGATGAATTTGCATCAACTTTACATGCTTATTTATCCCTTTTAGATCAACACACATTCTTATCCCTCCACCTGGCTTAGGTACAACCAATAGAGGGGATAAGTATTCAGAGTTGGACAATTCAATCACGTCCCATTCCAACATGGTGTTGATCTGTTCTCTAACTTTGTCCCGGTATGCAAATGGAATAGGATAGTTTCGACCTACCACGGGTTTGTCTGTATCCAGTTCCATTGTGTGCACATAATTTTTACATAAACCTGGTTTAATGGAAAACAATTTTTTATATTTATACAATATATTTAAAAATTTCTGTTTTTCAACTACCGACAACATCTCAGTTTGATCCAACTGACCAGAAATTTTTAATATTGTTTCATCATCCACCTTATTACCCTCAGAACTTGACACAAAAGAACATTCATAATAATGATCCACATCTACAGTATTTTCCAATGGAACGAAACGGGCAAGTACTTCATATTTATCATTATCACATACAAGTGCCTTCTTAGAGAAATCTAAGGTACCTTGCAATGCATATAGAACATCTAAGCCCAAGATCATATCCACCTGCAGATTCTGAACCACTAAAAATTGTACCAACAAACTTTGCAAACCGATAACAATCATAAGCCTAGTTAAACCTAAAACTTTGTTCTTTTTAGAGCCTGTAAAATCCACTAGTCTAATGTTTTTAGTACTCAATAATCTTGGCCTACTGGCTGTAGAAGAGATATTTTTCCACACCTGATAGGAAAGCAAACTAATTTCTGCTCCACTATCACATAGAGCCAAATGTTTATGATCTAGAATATTAACCCAAATTTTTGCAGTATTCGAACCATTAGGAACATTATTGATTGGTCGGTAATTTTCTTTCATGTAATTTTGATCTTCAGTTTCTAATCCTTTTTCCCAATCCCCAACATTAACAACTGCTATGGCAGGGTTTATAGCATACCCTCTGTCACCTGCCTCAAGGCAAAGGGAATTGACTAGTTTTTTTGATTTTCAGGAACGTGAGATCTTCTCTGATTTAAGTGTCCAATCTTGTTGCGCTCTTTGTCACCTATCTCAGTTGCATGAACTGACACTTCAGTCTTAAAAGTATTATGCACACTTTTGACAGGCAACTGCATATTTCGGATGACACTCATACTATATAAAAATTGCAACAACTTGCACATGCCCGTACGATTCCAATGAATCATATCCAGACGATTTTGTGTACGAGGACCAATGTACTGTTCATACAGAGTTTCATTTATCTTGTCATCATCATCAAAGAAAAGAGGAGCAATATTTAGCACTTTGACCTTATCCTCATCTTGAAGAGATAACAGGTGAGAATTGTACCTTTGCCATCTGACCCATTCTGGATCCCCTCTAGAATGCATAACTTTCGGAATTGGTGGTAAGGTAAGTACAATTATATTCCTTGTCTTATTTTTCATGACCTGTATCAGTCTGTTAAAGCTTTGTTTGATATCATCCTCATTTCTCCGTTTCAGTAGATCATTCATGCCAATCATTAACATTACCTGGTCTGATAACTTATTATAAGATTCCATTCTTTGTCTTAGCTGATCTATTGTTTGACCTGAAACACATAATCCAATGTGCCGTGTACCATCCTTTTCCACCTTCACAGGTTCACCTAAGATATTTTGTGAAAGTCTAAGCATCATGCTATCTCCTACTAATTGATTATTGTCAAGTATAGGAGTTAGAATGTCTGTTTCCATTGTGTTTCTATTATAGGCAAATCTATTCTTATTTGGAGGCTTTAATACATTATTAGCACCCATGTTACCTCCCCCAACATGAGTCCTCATCAGTTTTCCGCTTGGGAAACAACACCATTAGCTACTGTGGGAATCTTATCTGTTCCACAATTGTAGCTCTTAACCCCAAGGTTTGTTTTGTCATAGTTCCTATGAAAATTAGTTCTTGTGTAATTTGATTTGCGAGAGTATGTATTCTCTTTATCTGCACTAGAAGCTTGTTCCACAGCCACTTGAGCTACTTTAGCTTTAAAGTTTCGAGTTTTTACACCATTTTCTGAATTGCTCATCCTAAGTGGGATGTCTCTAAGTGATTCAAAATTCTCTATGGCTTGCAATGCTCTTTGCAATGTCTCAACATTATTTACCACAAAGTGCTCTCTGATCTTAAATGGCAAAAGCGTAGCCACTTGTGCAATCAAGTGTGCTTCCTCCGCATGAGGCTGGATGGATTTGAGCAATTTATAATTCTTGTTTACAAATTTCTGTAAGTTACCATGTGCAGCTCTAGAAAATTGAGTATTCAGTATTCGAGTCAATGTGACACTCTTCCACCTAGAATTCTCATAGTGAGACAGAAAGGCCTTTTTAAAATCATGGTAAGTATTGAAGGAAGATTTATTCTGAGTGTACCAACTTTTTGCACAGTCTTTGAGTAACTTAGGCATATATTGCATGTAATCCTTTTCCTTGATATTGTAAATATCCATCATTTCCTCAACTTTCTCCAAAAATTCCGATGGCATACTGTCCATCGAGATTCCATCAAACTGTGGAAACTTGCACAATTCTTGTGGCTTTATGAAAGATTGTCGGTGCGGTAAAGAGTTGTCATATTGAGTACTAGTCACAAAAGTTGCACTTTGAGAAGGACCATTTACATCACTCTTATTTATGTACTTATTATGATGCAAACAAGAATCACCTTTTACATAATCTTGGCGATGACCAGATGGTGTTCCTCTACGGTCATTAGTAGGATCAAATAACTTTTCTTCTGAGCCAGATGACTCAGTTTCAGTATTAGTGGCTTTATCACATACCTTAGATACATGCCTGCGCACTACATGCTCATCAACACAACTATCAGAACTATTCACTACTGTAGGAACTTTTGCACGTTTTCTCTTTGTAAGAGTTCTTCTGCCAGCTGATTCTAACCTACACTGACTAATGGGTGACAACACTTCTTTTACCAATGTTAAAACTTCTAGCTTTACACCCATTATTTGTTCCTGCAGAACCTGGTCCTGAGAGAGATCATTATTCACTAATTTGCAATCACTTGTCACAAGTCCTTGCATGGTTTGAATAAGTTCATTAGGCATATTTCCTGCTGAACCATCCTCTTCATTATGAAGCACTTTGTACTGAAATTGATCAGAATTCATCTCTTGATTAGATTGAATTTGTGGAGAAGAAGCACCATCACACACTGAAGGTTTAGGTAAACTTGAAAGAGAGGACAAAGTATTTGCTAAATGCTGTTTAGTTTCACACCATTCCTTTTGCATGTGTCTCATATCAACATGCAGTCGCTCTGCCAAATCTGCATGTGCTTCTTGTACAGCACCAACCTGCTTACCCAAATTTTCCATCTTTTGTTCCACAACATAGGATACTGCAGAAATATCAGTATCCACTTTCATGGATAATGCTTTTATATGAGATTCCACTTTCTCTGTTCTTATCAAACACTCCTTCTTATATTGAGCAAGATCAATTCTAATTTCTTTTAATTGAGCATCAGAAGATTGCTGAAGAGTTGTCAGCCCAGATTTAAGCACCATCTGGCTAGCATTCAGCTCTATCAATTGAGCATCAGTCTTTTCCTGATTAGCTTTGAGCTCTGTTTGGCCATCCTTGATAGCATTGAGAGCAGCCATAACATCTGCCAAGCAGAAATCACCCTTTGGATCTGACATATTTAAAGGTAAAAACACCTAACCTCAGAAACCAGAACAAGAAGCAAAACAATACAAAGATTATTATAAGCTTGAACCTTTTCAACTCATCACCTGACGTCTCATAATCTTAAATATGTAACAACTTTGTCAGTATATTTTAAACTCAGTATCGGCACAATAGGTAACTATGGTGCTATGTTGAAAAGGAAATTTAAATTTACATATACTGATAACTTTATAATTATTATATTGATAAAAATGAAAAGAAAAAAAAAACTAGAAACAACAAAAATTAAAATAGCATCAAATTATGCAATTATTTGAAAGAACATTTATATGAAGAAAACACTTCTTTACTGTCTCCTTGTGAGGCAGAGCAAGTCCTCCTCTAAATATTTGGGCACGCGTCAGTTCTACCTCTGAGCACACTCAACATGCCAGATTCCTCAATCAGGTCCACAAGATGGCTTCCTTCAATTTTCAAAACTTCACATTTGGCTTGTTCACATCCAAAATGCAGAAAATATTACACTCACTTAGTCTTATTTCTCATAACATTTCATTTTAGATAATGCAATATTCATTTACTAGCTAGTTAATGCAGATGCCATCAGATAATAATTTCCTGCTCTCAATTATTAAACTAGGCACTTTACACCAGTTCCAAATCTTTCCTTTTTCGTTATACAGATTATTCCATTATAAAAGCATTTTCAAGCTTCTGTTATCAACAAAATGTCTCTATATAGTTTCAACAAACTATTAAAGATAAACTGATCAAGTATAATCTCTCAAAAGATCCAGATTTTTAATGATATCAAACCTTCACCAATCGTCACATTTTTACTTATGTCCCATCCATCTTGAGATTCTCAAAAGTCACAGACAACTAGTATTAGAGCAACTAGTTCAAGCCAGATTTTTTAGTATGTGTTATCTTCAATTGTTTTTGTTTTATATTTTTGTTCATAAGTGCTTAACAGCTTGAATGTTTGTGTTGTAAATGTACATATTTGCTCTGTTACAGCTATTTTACTATATATATCACAATATACTTATCTAATGATTACAATTACCATTTTTTGAATGTTGATATAAAATACCAAGTATGACATCATATAAGACATTGAACAATTTTAAAGAGTTGACCTTTGTATATAAACCTTGATGTCAATGCAAATGTACATAATTTCAATAAATTTAATTATAAATTTGAATGTAACTTATCTTGCTTGCCTGAAATAACACATATGATTGAAGATATTTGTTTTTTCATATTGTCAGTCAAAAATAACTGTTATGAATATGAATTCAGAATATTGCACAATTTGATAATTTTGTCATGATATACAAATTGGCTTTTTTAAACATCATATTTAATGAAATTAGTTTAAATAGTAATTTCAGACACTTAATTGCATTATATGAATAACATTTTGAGCAATCATATGACTAAATTATTATAGATATAGCACAAACGTGGAACTTTGGACTTAGCCTAACCATTTTCAAATGTACTTATGACAATGTATTATTTTTATTGTCATATTATCAAGTGTTAATTTTAGCCTGCCCTCATATACCACTCATGTATAATGCGCACTTTTTTCCAAAATTTCTACCCCCAAAAACTGTGGTGCGAATTATGCACGGAATAATTCGGACAGTCAACATGAAACCGTACAGGGTCATTCCATGATTTTCTGACACCTGCATTGATTTTTCATGTTTACGGAATCCCTATCATGTTTTATATCATTTGAAAGCTTAAATCCTGCAGTTTATGAATATGGCAACACTATTTCATTCAAGATAGTGACACTAATGTGAAATGCGGTTAAAATAAGCTCATCACAAAATGAAGGAACATTCTGATTTGTATGGTACTTTGGATGAAAGAAAAGATAAGGAAAAAGAAAACAATAATTAAAATGCATTACTGGCCAAATAATATGATATATATGGAGTGTGATTTTCTTAATGGAAGAAATATTGTGCTCCTAACTGCTAGTTTGAGTGCCCTGAATGTGCCTCCTATAAATGCTACGTTAGTCATGGAAAAAGTATAGATTTTGAAGGTTTTTTTTAGAAAGAGTAGAGAAAATGAGCAAAATCATGTTAAAAGTTTAAAGGCTGTGTCCATCATTTTTTACTTTGTAATGTAATGTTCTGGAACACCAAGAAAAGCAGTGCCTTTCTGGTGAAATTTGGGAATTCACCTCCCGTCACATGTGATACGTATCAGCGGTATTTGTTGGGCGAGAAATAATAGAAAATAACTTATTGAGCACTGCAAATCCATAAGTTAATTTTGATCTCACTTTCTACTATTACAGAATAAATAAGGTGGTTAAAGAATAAAAGATTTGGGATGCTAAACACAGTGGAGGAAGAGAGGGGAAATGGTGTGGGTTGGTGACTTGTTTACACAAGAGAATATTGTCCTCTTGGTCAACATAGCAACAGGTGACTCATTGAATAGGTATGATGTCATTCTCTCTTGATCGGCATAGCAACAGCTTTACAACCTACAACTAAGAAAGCTATTTCTTGAAACTGGATTGTACTGCGCATTATATATGAGATATAGTTGTTTGTCACTTTCCCCATCAAAAACCAGGGTGCGCAATATACATGCGTAAATACAATATTTATCTATACTGCTAATTTCATTATACGATGTATAATACAAGATACTTAAATTCTGGGTCTTTACAATAATCATTTATTATTCCATGTGTAACATGCATCATAGTTTTTTGTTTGTCTGTCTGTTTTTTTGTTGTTTTTAATTCACGAAAAAGTCAACATTATCATTTTTGCCAAATTCACATTATTTTACAATTTTGAATGCAGTAAAAAATGTGTTTAGAACATGAAATTGCATATACATAAACACTTTTTTTGGTGTTATAGCATTTTTGTAAAATCAAAGTTTCTCTCACATGAGATGTTACTCGCAGCCGTTGTTACCCTGTCAACTTTTCCCACTGTTTCTGCTGATGGCTTATGCATGTACTTTCCTCTCAGGTGATATTCGACAGACAGATGGAACAGAACAGATCCGGAAAGATGAGACTTGACAAGAATATGCCTCCTGTAGCTGGACGGTTGAATTGGGTTATGCAGATGACAAGGAGGATCACTGATCCATACAATAGTTTCCTGGAGCTGGAACATCCGTAAGTCAAACGTTTTCTTGCTATTTTGAGTTGTGATGTGACAAAGCTGGAAATTTCTACCTGTGAGTACATCAGAAAATCTTCAGACGTAGATAAAATATGGTGGGAACAGAAGTAAGTGTTGGACCAGCAAGGTTGCCAGATTCGGTGCAAAGATACAGTTGTCATGGGGAAATTGTGGTTCTCTCACCAGGTGTGTTGAAATACATGAGTGGTAGGGTGGATATGGTTTGTGTGGAGAGGAGATAATATGAAGGGGAATGGGGATAATTGGAATGAGGGGTGGATATGGGATCTGGTTCAGAAAGTTAGTATGTGGCCTTACTCAGGGCAGGGAATGTGGTTGCACTCATGTCTAACATGGGCCCTCTCAGCGTTTGTAAACTTTGGCTGTAGATTGAGGGAAAGGGTATATTATCACTACCCAGAAGTAGTCATTGAAAGTAGTACGTGTGATCATGGGTATGGACAGTGAGAGTGAAGTCAAGGTTTTGAGTGGAGGAGCAGTTGATCCTAAGGTTGAGGGCTGTGGATGTTTCTTCCAGATAAAAGCCACCACAGATGTTGCAAGTAAGGATATAGATGAGGTTTGAGGTGTAGGCAGTTAATTTTGAGTGGAGAGTAAATTGCCTGTGGCAGTGTGAAACTGGGGAGGAGGGGAAGTGTTGAGGGTGGGACAGGTTTTGCACTTTGGGCAGTTGCATTTGTAAGCAGGGGGGAGTTTGTTGTAGGCTGGAGGGGTATGGTGAACCAGGATGTTTTTGAGGTTTTGGGGGGGGGCGACATTTCTGGTGTTCGGATCACTGTGGAGGATGGAACATAGGGTATGTCTGATTTTGTTGAGGTGGGAGTGATATTGGGGTGACAAGTACAGGGAGGTTGGTGTGAGGTTTCTTGGTGGAGGTGTATGAGGCAGCTCAGGATATTTGTTTGTTTGCTGACCATGGTGGAAGGATATTCAGGGTTGACCAAGCCTTGGTGTAGGCGGAGGTTGTAGTTCTGTCAGGAGGTGTTGAGGCGTTGACCCCCGAGGGCCAGGAAGAATGGTATGACTTTCTTGGTGTGAAATGGATGGAAGCTGGAGAAGTGTAAGTATTGCATATGGTTGATAGGTTTGATGCAGATTGATGTTTTCTAATGACCTTCCTCAATGTGCATGTCCACATGTAGGAAGGTGATTTGGTTGGTGAAGTGGGTTCAGGTGAACTTGAAGGAGCACAAGGGGTTAATTTGGTCCAGTAAAGTGAATGAGGATGGTTCTCCATGTGTCCAGAGCATAAAAATATCATGAGTGAAATGGAGCCAGGGGATTGTTTCAAGGGTTGAGTACACAGGTACTTTTGTTCAAGTTTGCATAGAATGGGGCCATTATTTTGCCCATTGCTGTACCACATAGCTGGAGGTAATTTTTGTCCTCTAAGCTAAAGTTGTTGCATGTGAGGATACAGTGGGCTATGTGAGTCAGGAAATCAGTTCTGGATTGCGGGGTTTAGGTCTGCTGTTGAGGTAGAATTCAATGGAGCAGAGGCTGTGGAGTGATGGTGCTGAAAAAAGTACATCAATGGAAGCAAGGATTGTGGCAACGGTGGAAGGTTGTTGATTTTCCGAACGATGTGGTTGGTGTCAGTAAGGTAGGAAAGTAGAGCTGTCACAAGAGGCTAGAGGTGGAAGTGCATGAAAGCAGAAATTCTTTTTGTGGGGAAGTTGTAGCTGGGCACAGCATGTCTGTCAGGGTTATCAGGTTTGTACTTGTGTTTATATAATTTACTTATTAATATTGACTGGTATTAATTTTTATACCAATACTGATAACGTCTAGATGTATGGCAGGCTTTGTTCATTGCTGAAGAACATAAGGAGAAATTAAATAATGAAGATGGCAATATGGACTCACTGTGGAGTTCTGTTTTTCACAAGTGGAGAAAGCCTGAAATTTATCCAACTGGAAAAGTCAAGAAACTTTGAAAGGAAAGGAATTTTGAATTGCCTCATGATATTTAGGAGTTAATGTATACATCAAAATATTATTGACATGATTTATTGTCCTTTTTGTTAATTTTTTGCTATTGTTATAAGTGTAACATTGATCAAATTACTAAAGATTTTCTGAAGATGGGGACATGTGTTCTGAAATATTACATCTAAAAAGTTTCTATGTGTTTGTAACAACTGTAAGTTAGATGAAAGTTGTACAGTGCAAGAAATAGATACATACATGAAGAATTAAGATAAAGTACTGACATAAAACTAACTAACTCTCTAGCCTTCTTAAACCTGAAGGTTCATGGCTGCAGCAACAAGGCCTTCCATCTGTCCCTATCCTGAGCAAGATCTACATACTCTTTTCCATCCCTATCGCTTTCCTTTAGGTCCATCTCAACGTTATCCCTCCATCTTCGTCTTGGCCTTATCCTTAGTCCAGGGACCTCCCAAAGTATTCCCCGCCCGGAGATCCAAATGCGACACTATTTTACCTCCGGAATATTTTACCTTGGGAACATCCATGGCCTCATATTGCTGATTCTTGACATGTCTTTTTACAGTGCAGAGTTGTCAGCTCTACGCCTAACCCCCAATATGAATGGAGGACCGCACCTGTCGTTGGTCAGCGGATCCCTCGGATCTAGCTGGAAGGATCACATAGTAGTCCACCAACCATACCCCATTTCTGCCAATTATGGGACGCTCATAGAGCCATGACAGGACAGCTCTGTAAATCCCAACAGAGCAAAATGTTGACCATTTCACTCTGTTGGTTGATTAACTGCAGTGAACAAGCCACAGGGCGATCAAGTCGTCACATCCCTACGCCAGAAGTACTGACATAAAGTTTACTGATATCGTTAACAGTATTCTATCAATCCAATAAAAAGTCGAAAATATTCCATGAAAGAATTGAAATGATCATTACTCTCCTAAATGAATGTATGTAATCTTGTGACTCTCCCGTACCATGGCTGTGCGGTCTAAGGTGCAAGCTTTAGGTTCCAGCTACAAGATGCATGCAGGATTGAATCTCCTGGGTAAAGCATAACAACTTTTCCTGATATTTTGACCTGTGTATGGGATCGGTGGCCACCCAGGGTTGTGAGGAAATTAAGGAGCTACGAATGAGTAGCATAACCCGGTCATAGAAAACCTACAGTGGCTGGGGATTTGTCATGCTGACCGCACGTCTCCCCATAACTGGTTGGATGAACTCCCACCTCTGATGGAAGTGAGGCCGGTGGTCAGTAGGTAGGCACGGGCTGTTACGCCACAAGTTATTAACCTTGTGACTGAAGTAGGTTGGGCCTTTGAAAAAGTAAACTGTGTTTAGACATCAATATTAATAAAAATCATGGCAAAATGACAGAAATTTGCACTATTTATTGAAATATCAAGCTTGGTAAATTATCAACAGTACACTGATGCACTTATATAGGCCTATAAACCAATGTTGTTTTAGATTTAACCAAAGTACTGGAATGCATAACATATACAGCTTTTCCAATGTATTTTTTCTTCCTTACAGGATTGTTAAATCTACCGATGCTGAATATGTAATAAAGAAGTACAATGAAATGATGTCATATCTGAAGACTTTTGAAAATAATGTGTTCCGTGAGTGGTGCACGAAAGTGCCTCGCATATGTCAAGTCAATATTCTTAAACCTCTGACAGTGAGAAAAGACAATATGCTTCTTCAACAGAACTTTAGTGAAGAAGTAAGTACTCGGTCTTCAGTCTTTGACATGCATCTTTTATCTGTATAAATGAACTAGGAATTTTGGTATTTCGGTTGTGCTTTGCTGAAATCTGACTTCCTCCAAATGTGAAAGGCTAGAAGCTATTATTATTCTTGTTTGTGTTACTTACATTGTAGAGTTTTTATTGTATTGACAGTTGTTACAAGCAAGTAAACATGTTCTTGGAAGTCAGGAAAGTCACTCAGCCAAAAGGTAAAGAGAGAGTAGAGAGAGAATTTGATTTCTTGATAATATTTAAAGGGAGCTCAGAAGGCCAAGTAACAAGTCGCAAGCAACAAATTATGTTTGTCACTTCTAAATGAACTCCTCATAAATAAATGCAACCTTTCGTACCAAAGTGACATGACAATCTGCACATGTTGTTTCTTGCTTGCATGCGACAGACTGTGCCATTTTCTCAATACCATATGTCATGTTGCCTTGATCTCTTGGTTGCGCATGTGCAGTGAATGCTTTTACAGGCTGGATGGTTGCCATGCTTGGTGGCACCTTACTGGTAGTGGTCTTTCACCTTGCATAAGCCACTGTTCCACCTCAGAAATAACATCATGCTTGGTGTCAAAGTGGCATCCTTTGAGCAGATGCTTCATTTCCAGAAAGAGGAAGTAGTCACTGAGTGCTAGGTGTGGGGCCAATTGAACTACTTCAAAATTTATGCACTGGCAGAATGAGCTAGTGTGTTATCTGCCAACAGCAGCATCCCTCAATTCCTTACATAACCACAGTGCCAACTCGCCCAAAAATTTACTTCATTCATTGATTCACTATAATAGTCACTAGTGATTGTTTGACTCTGTGGCAAGTAGTCCCAGATGCTGTGTGTATGTGTCAGAGAGTGTGTCATCAATTATCATTTTCTCTTTTCAACATCTTAGGTTTCCATAAACAATTCACATTCTTAGTAGGAGTATTAGGAACTATTTGCAAATGTTTAGTTTAAAATGTAATATCATGGTTAGAGCCCGGAAGTTCAGGCATTTATTTTCGTTAAAATAGGCAGGCAAAAAGGCATTTATAATGTGGAAAATAGGCACAAAAAATGAAAAAAAGGCAAAATAAACCGAAAAAGGCACATTTGGAAAGCGCTTACTTTTATCTATAATTTCTGGCAAAATGTTAAAATCTACATTGGAAAGAGCATTTCAATTTTCTCCGTCTTGATTGCACATAACTACAAAGTGTTTTTTTAAGTTCTCAACATTCATTGATAGTAGTCTCTGAGAGAGAATGTTTTTCATAATAGAAAATGATCTTTCTACTTCGACAGAAGTTATTGGAGCATACATAAAACAAGCTAATGTAGCTGGACTCATTTTGGGTAACAGCATTTTCACCTTTTAGAATATCACAAATTGTTTTCAATTGTTTCAGGTCCTCATTTGCACTCACTACCCGTTTGCACTTTTCCGCAACAGCTGACCCCTTTTCTCCTGGCACTTCCATCATCTGCTGCATAGATTCCTCGAAGATTTTCATGGATGCTATAATTGTAATTGACTCTGGCAATGCACCATAATGTGCAAAAATAAACTTGAATAGCACAGGAGTTTTTTCACTTCACGAATTGAAGCCACTTTATTTTCTGGAAGAGCATTTATCACCTCACTGATTTTTTCAAGGTTGTTAGCATAATATATAGCTTCTGATATCCAGGTTCCCCATCTGGTCAAGACTGGTTGCAGAGGTAAACTAAGCTCAGATGCAACTTCCTTAAATTTTCGGGTTCGAGAGGGAGATTTCAGGAATATCTTCTTTGTGTTCGAAATCAACCTGTCCACTTCAGCAGTCAATCATGCACAAGGAAATGTTAACCAAAAGGCAATATCCTAACTGAGCATGAAATACATTTTTCTCACACTTTTCTCCTTCAGCAATGTTGAAACATGCATGAGTTCAATATTACTTAAATAAGGCGAAAATTATTCACATAATAAACGAAAGAAAAATAAATGCCAACAACGTTTTTTTGAGAAAAATAATTTATGTACACATTTTTTTTTTAAAAAAAATGGTCAAATTTCATTGAAAAAGGCAAAAAAAAGGCATTATAATTAAAAATAGGCAGTGGGGTCCCAAATAGGCAATATAGGCAAAATGAAAAGGCTTCTAAAACATTCGAAACAACATAAGAAACGTATATCCGGAAAAATTTTATCAATATATGCAGTAGATAAAAAGAGGCATTTTGCCGAACTTCCGGGCTCTAATCATGGTCCTAGGGTAGCCACCCTGATTTTGCATTGAAAACTTGGAATTGTATTTGAATTTTGTATAGGTCATAGAGCACCCACCCTGATATATAAAAATGCTATAAAAAATAAAATAATGAAATACATTTTTATGAAGCTTTATTGCTATTGTTGACTTTGTAGCAATGCATTTCTTCAATTTAAAGAACTAGAGAGTCAATTACCAAGAAATGCGTACCATTAAGAACTATTCTTGTTGTCTGTAAACCTGTTTATTTGTTTTTACAGCTTGTGGCAGTGCTTCGCGAAGTACATTATATGAATGCACTTGGAAGGAAAGGGATTCCTTTTGATGCGATGGATTTATATGACAGGAATGAAGAATTTCACCAGTTTAGATATGACATCAGCCTTATTGTCTTATGGTAAGAGGATTTTAGTTTCATTGCATGTAATTTTTTTAAATGGTTTTGTGCCTCCAATTAAAGATTATGTTAGCTGAATCTCTTAAATATTGAAGTTCATGGGATAAAAATGGTTACAAACCACTTCCAAGCAGGATTTGAATTGAAGAATATGCAAGGGGGTTAGGGGTGTCATTATTAGTTTTCACATGTCTAAGTGTGTTCATCAGCAACAAGAAGTTATAGCATGCCTAGAAAGGACATTTTAAAGCTAGACAGAGATCTAAGTTGTGGAAGTAATGGGGAGACCTGACGTTGGCTTGGTAGCCAATTGGAATGTCAAAGACCCTAGTTCAGTCTCTGGTTGAGCCACAGCTTTCACACTTTTTTAGGAATTCGTAACAGGCAAAGCCCAAAATTTAGAAGTAGGTTTCTTTAGGGAGCTACTGGTATCAAACTAAAGTGATAAATGACAAGTCATGCTTGTTACAAATCTTCAGAAACAGTTGTAAAATTTCACACCAGTGTGACGTGACTTACTACACACATTACTTTTATGTCACTTGGACTGGGCTATTCCATATTATGCATTTTATGTTGCCTCAGTCGCATGCACAGTGAATGCTTTTAAATGACTGAAGGGAAAATGTGTATTCAGATCTGTGCAGTTTGTGGCCATGTTGCTGGTTGCTTGACATTACTGTGTGAAAAACCATGTTGCATTTCACTTATCGCTTATAACTTTGGTCTAAAAACTTCCTGAGGACAAAATATACCAACTCATGGATATGACTAAGTAACTTCAGATAGCGATATCAAATACAATATTGACTGACTAATTTACAATCTCTGGAGAAAAGATGTGTGATTTCTCAATAGATTACAATAAAATTTGATTTGCTTGTAACACCATAAGTTAGGAGGAAGAAACTCGGTGCATGTTTTTAAGATAACTTGAAATTTTGGTTTGGCTGATTTTAATGACAACAGACTTGTTTCCACTGGCACCAACAATTCGAAATTTAAAAAATTTAAAACAATTCAGAGTATTTATAAATTTTTCACTGGAATAATATCATAGCAATCTACCAGAGTTTGGCTTTAAAATATTCGTTATTTCTTTTGAGATAATCCCTTAATCACAAAAACAGTTTCTCGCCACAATCTTGTTGCTAAAATAATCAAAATTATGCATTTTGCATAATTCCCAGTATATTTCAATTTCATGAAATTGTCGCATGTTATTTTTTCAGACCCCTCAATATTTTCAGACTTCACAAAAGTTTCAGCTGGTATCGGTCATTAAATTCCTACTGATACTTTCTGATACCAATACCCATACATCAGCATGAACTCTGTCGTACTTGAAATGCAAGTTTTGTTGCTATTGCAGTTTTTTTGTTTGCTGTTATTTTTATGTCTTAATCCATCTGTTTGAAGGTACAACAAGATAAGAGAGTCCTCTCACCCCGTGGAATTTGCACTGATCCAGAACAGGGTTACCGAGATAGATGAACTGATTGATGAGGCTCAGGATGAGATTAACTGGGATGCTGATGGTGAGTGGGTCTATCTCTTCAGATTTATCTCTAGATTCTCGTACACAAGTGTTTCTGATAACTTGTTAACCACTATTATTTAATGGACAACTACTATTGGTGTTGTCCATTCAAATTCATTGAAATTAGAGGGCCTCTCCGATGGCGCAGTGGTTGCGTCGTCGCCTTGTAATCAAGGTATAAGGGGTGGGTTTGTTTTTGTGAATATATAATAAAAATATCACAATATAAAGTTTTTTGTGTGTACTTTGACTTTACTTTATATAAATTATTTTCTCTTTTACTTTATACTATCTTATTGATGGATTGGTTGGTTTTGCTTAGTTGAAAAGAGACTTCTTTAAAACTAACCAAAAACAACACTTAATCGGACAGAGAAAAGAAAGAGAGAGCCACGCTGTACTCGGCCACACACAGACCCTATTCCATGTGTGGTGTTCCGTATCATAACAGGTATCCCTTGAGAGACCAGTTAAGCAACAGACGAACTTTAGCCTAAATTTCAGAAACGGTAGCTAGAGGAGGCTTTGGTAGTCTTATGATTCACTACAGGCACCTTTGAACGACACATTTATTCATAAAGAACACCGCTTGTGGCATAGCCACCACCAAACATGAATATTTCACTGTACATACAACACACAAAAGAGATATACAAAAGGGTTCTGTACTTACATACCAGCCTGCTGGATAATATACCTTTCATACGTGGGGGCCACACACACTATTTCACACTCAATAGCCACATCCCGACACATGGGCAATTTTGGGGTATACACTACTAAAAAATAGGAAATTCATGCTTCCTTGAAGTGATAAAGGCAGTTGGGGAGTGATGGGTGAGCTTTCCTGGCTTTTCTGGCATGGATGGCTAAAAACGACATAGATATTAACTGATATTCCATGGATGCTGCTATGGCGTCAGTTTCGTCGACCATGCGGTCTGGACTTTCACTTTTGATGAGGGACACAAAACTGGCTACATTGGCGAAATTTGCACTGGGATCCTTAGATGCTGTCACACACACTTAGGTCCATATTTACTATAACTAGACCTTAGATCCCTGTTTCCCTTGTGAATCCTTTGTTACTGGCACACGCGGCCATTAACACACTGGATTTTGCCAGCAACCACATCTGACCTGCTCTCAGGTGGGAATGTGAGTTATGTTCTTTTTCTTTTTCTTTATTGTATTGTTGATAAAGGGTTTATTTTCCGCCTATTTGTTCTTCCTCACACTAAAGCAAAAATTTCAGTTGCTTTCGAGGTATCACCAAGTCGTGCTTGGGAAATTATTTAATGCAAGTTGTAACGTGAAGGGTATAGTTTTCTTGTTAATACGTTCTATGTACTTGTTCCACGTAACATGTCTAGTAAAAGTACGATTTCAGGATTTTTCAAACTCTTAGGAAGAGGCCCAATGTTCACGAAGAAATTTTACAGTTCGTTGTTGGGGATAGTGTGACAGAAGGGTTTTTAAGAAGACGAAGTTGCTGTGCACTTCGCGTTTTGTCTGAAGTGGCATACGGAAGGTACAATGTACTATGTATTTTGTACCTCCATTGGTTACATTGAGAAGGTTCAAAAATTGTGTTTCTAAAGGCAAGGGTATTTTCATTTTGTATTTCACTACATAGTTCAATAAGACTGCAACGTGTATCTGAATGTTTACACTGTATGACCACTTTCTTGGAGTATAAGGCTTAATACATATCATCATGGACGTCAGGGGGATTGCAAGGGGGGACACAGCCTCCCTGGAAAGTGAATGTCAATCTAAAGTTATATGCTTTTCTCCATTTATGTAATGGATGCTCAGTATCACCAATATGCTGATGATACTCAGATTTACATACACACAGGGGTAAAAGAATACTGAAGTACGATATCTCAGCTACAAAAAGACCTAGATGCCAGTAGTAACTGGGCACAATTTAACCTGCTAAAATTAAACCCAACTAAGTCGAAATACATCATAATAGGATCCAAATTTATTGCGAAAAAGCTAAGCGAAAGCACAGATCACATGATACTCCCTAAATTGAAGAACTACATATTAACTTTAGAAAAGACCGTTATTAACCTAGGCTTTGTCATGGATTCCCACATATAATGGCCAGATCATATCTCAGTGCAGATAAAAAAACCAACAAATTTCTTCGAGCCTTGAACCACTTAAAGAATATTGTAGGCACTGAGGTTAAGAATAAAATATGTGAAAGCCTAGTATTATCACGATTAATCTATGGAGCCATAGTTGCTTTCAATGCAAGCAGCTCCTTATCTAATAAACTACAAAAACTACAGAATGCATGCATGAGATTCATATACAAGCTCAAAAAAAGAGACCACATTTCAGCATACTTACATAGTTTGAATTGCCTTAAATTTCGCTAAATATCAGTTACTAACTTTAACACATAAAGTACTAAGCAGCATGTAGCCTAGATATATTTTTGAGAAACTGAATACAAATTTGAGCAGGCATCAATATGTAACGCGACGGACGAACTTATTGTCAGTCCCGGTACATAACACAACCACCTATGGAAGATCGTACACCGTATCTGCCACCAAGGAATGGAATTCCCTTCCAACCTCTCTAACATCCATCCAGTGTCATAAGCAGTTTTAAAAGAAACTAAAAAATCGTCTACTAGCAAGGCACCTAAGCACATAATCACAAGCAACTTTTCTGTTATAAATATATGTCCATTATAATAATTAGCAACTCTGTTCATGTAACTTGTTATAATTATTAGCATTATAAATTTCATAATTATCCTTTGTCTTTTCAATTTATTATTATTATTGCTATTGCTGTTTCATTCATTGTTTCAGCTGACTTCGTACATGTATGTGTACTAAAGATGAAAGCGACGAACAGTAGATATCTATGTCCATTAGTTTATACATATAATCCTTTTTTTTACTTTGTATTAATCACCCAGACAAGGGTTTGTTATAAGAGTGGCCCTCGAAGCTGAAACACGTCCGCTCTAATAAAGACGATTTTGTTATTATTATTATTATTATTATATATTTCACACATATAATTTCATTTCAGTCAGTAATTTATGTTAATCAGTGGTGGAGGTTAGAGTAGCAGTTGCACCCCGCTCTTTGCTATTTTTGCTCCTGCACTATGCTAAACCTTATCTACCAAGGGAAAGTAAACTGTCCCTGCCCCCCCTAGTGTTGTATGGGCACTTTGCCCCCCCCCCCCCAGTTTTGAAAGGTTGCATGCCTGTCTAATGTTTTTTCTCATTTTCAACATCGCACCCCCTAAATTTCTTTCTGCACCCCCTGAGCACCCCCAGATGATTAATCCTGGCTGCAAACTGGGACTCCTTGATACCAAGGCTATGACGAATGGTTCAATAGATTATAAAATTAAATGGTATAATATAGGATATGATTGGTTCGTGGGCCACCCTCCTTATTATTTATTTTTAAATAATGCTAGACATGTGGTGTAAGTGGGCAATTGATATATGGTATATGCTCTGATGAATTGGTTAAAAGGACAGCAGTGAATTACCTTGAACAGTTCTCATGTAGCTTCTTTTTCTAGCAGGCAAGTCAGTGAACAAAAAATACATTTCAGTAAAGTCAATTTCTAAAATTGTTATGTACAAGATGTTCCATTTTATAGTTGCAAATTATTCGTACAGATGCATATTTAATGCATCATCTGACATGTAGGCACATCCAAATGACCTAAGGACCTTATGTGTTGAAAAGAACATGATTTTAATAACTGGTATGCTATCTTTATAGAACTCATTAAGTTTCTACATGATTAAATGTGACAAAAATCTTCTTATGCCACATGCCAGCAAGGACATGTTAGTGTGCCACAACACAAAACAAATGAAAAGAGGATTAAAAACACTTTAACAATCTGTCCAAGCTTTCGGTTTCATCTCAGACTCATCATCAGGGTTGGTTGAGAGGGAGAGAGAAGCAGCAGCAATTCGAATGTCAACTACAACTTGTCCTTTAAAAGAAATACTGTATGTATAAATTATTATCATTGTATTTTCATTGTTGACAATTTTAGTGTAAAATGGCCAACTGCGCTGTATCTGGAGTTTCTCAATAAATAAATTATTAACCTGCAACTATGCAACGTAAAACAAAATTATTTTGTTTATCTATCTACATTACTATAGGCTGTAATAATTTGTTTTGTAATTACTATGAACCAATTTACAATTGTTATATATCTGCCTCATTTACCTCACCATAGTGCTGGTCCACTTGCCTCTCCCCATTCCCCCAATGGGCAAACTTTGCCACCTCATAGATATCAAACACTTCTAGAATAACAGATTTCATGATCATCTTAATTATTAAATATATGCTCTGTGTGAATATGCAGACAGTTTTGTAGTGTGCACTAGTTCTTGTAAAAAATAATTCAAAGGATGAATTATGCTTTTGCTGCTTGTACAGATTTGTTACAAAAATGCCCTTAAAAAAACATACATTAAGTTATTGCCAGAATGTTTTATAGATGTAGTGTGTCTGATATATAAAAATTTGTTGCCAGCTATTCCATACTGCAACAGTGACAAAATTACAGGGAGGTGTCTCATTTATCCTACCTTACCATAACCGTTTTAATTTTTTTAAACTGATTACGAAAAGCTTCATTGTTATCTCATTATAATTGCTTATTAAGACTGTCCAATGCATTTGTTGCAACAGGCTGTCTGCTACCTTGAAAATCTGTGAAATGTGGGAAATATATGTGAATTTTCTTTATAAACGTAATGAAAAGTTTGGCAAATTCCCATGAAAAATATGCATTTATCAAGGATCTGATGTATGTTTATCAAAGTTGTGCTTGTATTGTTACTTAGGAAAAGAGAAATGGTGAAAAAAAGTGGATACATGATTGTTGCCAAAATGCAGTGGGTAGTCACGTGTGTGTGTGTGTGCAGTTTGTGGAGAAGTGTCATATACCACTTGTCATTTTGATGTGAGAACCCAATGACATGTGTCACTTATTTAAGTGTTTCCGTGTCACTTGTTGCATAATGCGCGAAATGTCTCTAAGGTGGCAATTTTTATCTCACAATGAACAATGTCGCTAGAAATGTAATTGATTGATCTCTATTTTCTCCATAACAGAGGCGGAGGAGTACATCCTCGATATTAAAGAGCTTGTGAGGGATTTGGAGAGGACCCTTCAGAAAACACAGGACAATGTCCAAAAGATCAGCTCACTGACGTCAGCATGGAGCAACGCTCCCCTATTTGAGAGAAAGGATGGTAAGAAAGAACATCTCTTGTACCTGGATGACCGTTCGGAAAAAGTTCTGAAAAGGTAAGTATAAAAGCATTTCTCTTTTTAGAAACAACACCCTGTAAGTACTGAAATAATCATTAACTATTGCTTTGAAAAGAAAGGCTAATTGGGGCTGGACCTACAGTTTAACCTCTAGCGGACAGAGCCTGGTGTCCATGTGTAGCCTTTTCGGATAGGAACTTTTCAAGCACGTGCTTTTAAACCTTGCCTCCATGTACAAAAAAAACAAAAAAACAATAGAACTAATTGTCATAGAAAGTTGAAATCTTGGGGGGGGGGGGGGGGGTTGAACCAAATTTGGACCACTCTTGAGGACATGCAATGACCTAACTTTGGAAAAAAACAAAACACAATGCATAATATTCTCATGTAATTTTGAATATTTCAAAGCAAAACTCTTGTTAAATTTGTGCATAGTGAAATACTTACATACTAATATTAATCAATATTTTAAACAACTTTTAACCTTTTGTTCACAGACAGGAAAATGTTTTCCCACCTGTATATCCATTGAGGATGGCTGGGAAGACAAGACTTTCTTCTAGCACCATATAGCAGCAATTAACGTGCCATTTCTTGAAAACTACATATGATATGCAGTTCTGTCTTTTTGGTTCTCATGAAAGTATGACATACTTCAATTACAACACAATATATCCATTGTTTCTGTTATTAACAAATGGAGTTTGAAACTGTCCTTTGTTTCTCTCTGATTATTATGGGTAGATCTTATAAAATTAGCTATAACTCCTCAACCACCACTTTTATTCTGATATACAATGAGAACAAAGGAACACTTTAACAATGTGTGACAATTAGGGGTCCAGGAAGAAATGCCCAATTTTCAAAATTTCTCGAAAATTACTGAAAATGTTGCATAATTTCCTTTTTTTTAACAACATTTTGGGACAGCACTACATATCCTCAGTGGTCTTTTGTCGTGTTTCCCTCCAAATTTGATCCACCCAGTGTGCATGGGGCTGAAACTAGAAGCGAAATTCTGGAAATTGATTCCGTAAGCTGGCAACACTGCTGCTGTTGTATATTCATTTTTCCCAAGAAGTCAAGAAGTATCAGCCAATTTTCAACAAAACTGCGTGGTTGTACCTATGTATCATGCTACATATTACAATTTTTCATTCACTTTGATCTATTGTGGTAGCGACAGGCGAGTGCCAAATATGTACCATTAAAAAAAAAAAGATTTTCTTCTTCCATTAACTTTCATTATTGGGAGGTACAATGTATAAATTGTACATGAATAACAAAAAGAACAGCACAATTTCAAGGATTTATTTATATAGTGGCCGCGGTGGCTCAGTCGGTAACGCATCTGACTACCATGCTAAAGGTCCCGGGTTCGATCCGTGGCTGGTTCAAATCCGGGAACTTTTCTAACGTTGGAAGCGTCCCCAGCACCCACCCAGCGTCAAATAAAATGGCTACCTGGGGGAAACCCTGGGGGGGGGGGTAAAGGCGGTCAGGGGCATGATGCTGATCACATCACCCTCACTCACGACCGGATCAAGAAAGTGTGGGGCATTACCCCCACACCCGCTATACGCCTTCATGGCGTGGTGCTATGCACAGGGGAGCACTTTACCTTTTTTTTACCATGTTTATAGAGAAACACAATTACAGTTACTTATTTAAAATAGCTGTTACTTGTGACTACATTACAAAAAAAATTGTTACTTTTGAACATAATCAACTTCTATTTAAGTCATTTCTTGTGTGTAGTGTAACCATTAAGTTCTCTGTATTATTGTTTGTGATTTCAGGATGTCTGAAATAAAGTCAGCAGCTGAGGAAGTCCATGACCTGATGCTGGACAACATGAACTTGTTTGAGGTGATTGACCCAGAGGACAAGAAATGGCAGGAATATACAGAGTACGTGGATACAGTTGTTTGCAATGGCCTCCGATGTGATATTGAGTGCAGGTTTGTAGCTTGTACTTCCTTATAGTGTTCGAAATGTTTAGTTATGACGTAAAGAAGTCTTATAAAGTGCTACAACTTGTTATGGAACTTGGCTGTTCAATTTGTTCAATTACTTTACTCTCTCTCTCTCTCTCTCTCTCTCTCTCTCTCTCTCTCTCTCTCTCTCTCTCTCTCTCTCTCTCTCTCTCTCTCTCTCTCTCTCTCTCTCCCTCCCTCTCTCTCTCCCCCCTCTCTCTCCCTCTCCCCTCCCTCCCTCTCCCCCTCCCCCCTTCTACAGCAGAATGGAGACGTTGCATACATTTTTCTGACACAGATTCTAAACACTCGCAGTTCTGTGATGGTGTTTATGTCTTGCTGTCCCACTTTTTGTATTCTTTAATTCATGCACATAATTTGTTAGAGTTACTCCTTTTCCTCATGTAATTGCTACAGAAGCACATATTTTGTAGGGATGAACCATTAAGAAATTTTTACTAGTACTTATAAAATACCAATATAAGTGCAAAACAATCTAACACAGTTATTTTAGTGGTTTTTATTTTATTTAATCTGCGACATTTCGTTCTGGTTTCCCAGAACTTTTTCAAGCTACGCCAAAATATACATACAACAACACAACACTCCACACTTCTAAGGAATGTATAACTTGTGTCCTTATTTCCTCCTAGGTAAACTGGTTTTTCCACCTTGCAGGTGTTATAGCTGGCTGTTTCTCCCCCTCCCCTCCATCCTGTAACCTACTCTTCTTGTCTTTCCTCCCCTCCTCCTTCTGGTGGCACCGACTTTCTCTTTCTCCTTTAACTCATCTGGCAAGTTGAATCCATTTTTGTGCAGAAAATTGAAGGTGGCTCAGGAAACTTAACGAACTTACTTTCCACATGCTTTTTTATTAATTCCACCCATTTCATACCGTATCACGCCGCAGACGTGAATCGAACCTAGGACCCGGGTATCATAAATAAATAAGCTAATCACGTTATAAAAAGGGTCCCGCTGAAGCATTGAAAAAAGAGCTTCTTAAAAGCTCATCGCGACAGCGTCCTTCAGCGGAGTTGGAAAAACTCCGCTGACATTGCATTAGAAAATGAAATAAGGAATCAGCGTTCTTCCTCAGGATTGCCGTTGCGAGAGGACGCGATCGAAGCAAGCGTCGTAACGGCCGATAGTTCAAATTTCACATAAATAGGTCGCGTGAGAAAATCTCATGCTTAGTTGTCTTCCGTCAGTCAGATGAAGTAGTTATTACAAAAGAAATCCGTGTCTAGTTGTTTGCAGTTTACGCGAGAGAGCTCCAAAGGCATCGTAAGTTCAGAAAAAGGAGCAAACGAACAATCGGGAAGTTAAAGTTATCGTTAGAATATCGGTCGGCGAAAGTACAGAGTTTGGAGCCCGGAGTTGCTCCCTCGTCCGTTTTGTTTCAGAGTAGGACCTCGTCGATCCAAGGACCAGTGGAGAAGAGATCGCCGTAGAACTCCAGGTAACGAACATTCCTTGTCTTTCCTTCCCCTGCCTGTTCAGTCAAAGGTAGTGTTTAAATATATGTCCGTGTGTTCTTACTTACGGGGCTAGTCCCCTTGTAGTTAAGTGTCAACGTGCTCTCCAGAGCTACCCCCTTCCTTTTACAACGTTCCTCTCGCCTAACAAGCGAGTGGCTAAAGGCTGTCATAGCCTATCTACGATCCCCGCTCTTAGACTTTATACGTGGTGGAGGTTTTGCGCGGCTTTTTTTTTTCATACATTTCCCCTCGCGAAATGCATGAACGAGATTATTGTTGTTATTTTTTTAGCTTCTTTTCTAAAGTTGAGTAACTTTCCCTTTACTTTTTGTTGTTCTTGTTCGACTTTTATTCCTTTTAGTATGGTTCATGTCGTTCAACGAGGTAGACGACCCTCTTAATCACACCTTTCGTTCTCTTCCCCTCCCGGACGGATTAGATGAGACGCTCGATCATCTCGCGATTCTAGCCGAAAACGCGGTCAGCTTTCGTCTTAACGACACAGGCCCTACGGCCGCATCAACTCCAATTCGAAGCCCCATCTTGCTTAATCGTCACACGTGGGAGCGTCCCGCGAGTACCTTGGCTCGAGTCCCACAGCGCCGCCCGAGGATGGCTTTTTCCGGATTTCTGAACCCGTTTATGCATGACGGCGTGCAGTTTAACGGCACGACCGGCGAGGACGTTCGCCGCTTCTTTGACCGTGTCGAGAGTCTCGCCACTCTTAACGATTGGGATACGCCGACGAAACTCAAAATGGTTCCGGCGCTGTTGGCGGGTCCGGCGCTTCGTTTATTCGAAGCCTGGAAAACAGCGCAGGCAGGTAGAGTGTTTACCTATGATCAGCTGAAAACACAGCTGATTACGGAATTTACGGGCTCCGTAGACAAGTTGCAATTGGAGGATCAGATTAAAGCTCGCCTCCACAAGGACGGAGAAGCCGTCACGGACTACATCCGTGACAAACACCTAATGTTGTACCGACTCGATCCCGAGATGTCTCCCGCCACTCAAATTAAACACCTCACCTTAGGCCTTCAGCCAGAGTTTATCCGGGAGACATATAAAAAGGAATATGCTTCCGTCCCGGATTTTGTACAGGATCTAAAGGCTTTCGAGAAATTGCAATTTCTTATTCGGAAGCGCAAAATCCAAGATTTATTGTCGGAAGCGAACACCGACTCCCTCCTCGCCCAGCTGCGAGCGCCGCCTTACAGCGCGCACGTGAGACCGGAAGTGCCGGTGCTCTCTCCCGAGGTTGCACGCTCACGCGAATCCCCGGGACTTGATCTCCAGGTGAAGGCCCTCCAAGCGCAACTCGACGCGCTCCAGCACAAACAGATGGCCCCATCGAACCCGCAACCTGTCCCTAAAGAAACGGGCCTTGAAGATCAGCTGAAGAGTCTGACTCTTCGGCTGGATGAGCTATCCAGTCCGTCTCACGGCCAGCAGTCGCCGGGCGACGGAAGACGGAATGACTTCTACCACCCCCGCAATAATTATCGCGGTCAGACAAACAGAAGATTCTATAATAATAATAATAGATCATTTTCTGGTCGCGGCCGAGGCCAATACCGTCCCCGGTCTAATAACTTCAATAGGTTTGACCGAAATGACCAGCGCCAACAGTGGCGGCGGGGTAACTCGCGGTCCGCATCTCCCAGTTTTCAATCATCTGTGTCGCGATGCGGACGGGTGGAGCAAGGGGAACGCCGCGAAGGAGTCCGCTGTCACCGATGTTCGTACCCCTATCACACTTCGGATGTATGTCAGGCCACCGATAGTGATTTAAACGGCCAGTAGCTACTTGGAGACGAGACGTCCAGGTAGCCCCCAAGATTAAATGTCTCTCCGTCAAGACTTTTCCCCACTCGGAGTTAATTTACGTCAGTGCAGAGCTGGACGGGCAATCACAGAAGTTCATTCTTGATACCGGATCTATGATTTCTGTAATTGGTGCGAAGGACGTTCCAGCCAGTGCGAAACGTTTCCAAATTCCCACTCTCATACAGGGTGTGTCCAACACACCCCTTGCGGTAAAAGAGATCGCGCTCTTGACGTTTTCCTTAGGTGGATATCAATTCCGACATCCCTTTCGCGTTCTTCCTCATTTTCAACAGGGTGTAATTCTGGGGAACGACTTTTTAACGAATCAGAGGGCTAATTTAGACTTCCATAGAAATCGTCTCACCCTGTATCGTTTTGGATCTCCAGTAAAATCTACTCTTAGGGCCACTACCCACAGGGCGTTCGACGTGTCTATCAAGCTCGCGCACATGATAAAGGCTAATCTCACTCCCGAATTTGTCGCGGCGAGGAAGATAGTAGTGAAACCTCGCTCTCACCTTTGTATCCATGTGCGTTTGGTGAATGGTATCGCCGATTCCGACACGTTATTGGAACCTGACGTGCCGTTTCAACAGAAATCTGGCTTATTAATACCTCGGGCTATTTTAAATACTCAGACCAACCTTCTTTGGATTAGCAATCCATTGACGCATAGAATTACAATTCCCAAAGGTCAGCGTATCGGCGCTGCGGAAGCGTGGGAACTCCCCGTCCCGGTTACCCACACCGGGGCACCGGTCGCCCCGACCGGGGAAGGTGCGAGTGACACCGCCAGTGTATTTCCCACCCCGGCTCAAGTGAATGTCACGACAGAAACTGAAGATGCAAGTCACGCATCTCCGGTTGACAAGCAGTTCGACATTAATCCGGACCTTATGCCCATACAAAAACAACAATTATTGCAGCTCTTGAATACCTATTCCCACGTTTTTTCTTGGTCCGAAACTGACGTGGGTCGAGCTACAAATTACGTACACCGCATTCGCCTGAAAGACGATGTTGTTTTCCGGTCCAGGCCGTACCCGGTGCCCATTCATTTGAGAAAAGAAATGAATGAGCAAATCGACTCCCTGTTACGGCAAGGGGTCATCCGGGAATCTACGTCCCCTTACAACTCGCCTGTGTTTCTCGTGCGCAAAAGTAACGGGAAATACCGCATGGTGCAGGATCTTCGTGCACTGAACTCGAACACCATCTTTGATGCGATTGGTATGAACGATCTCAATGAGACTCTATATCAAATGGGCGGCAAACGTTTCTATTGTAATCTTGATTTGCACCAGTCGTATTTTCAGTTACCCCTGTCGGAAGACAGCAAGCCGTATACGGCATTCACAGTGCCAGGAAAAGGCCATTTTGAACTTAATTTTGCTGCAATGGGCGCAAGCACCAGTCCTGCAGGATTAACCCGGTCGATTCACTTGGCTTGTGCACAAATGGATCCTTCCACGTTCGCCTCCTACATGGATGATCTGTACTTTCGCCGACCGATATTCTAACGATAACTTTAACTTCCCGATTGTTCGTTTGCTCCTTTTTCTGAACTTACGATGCCTTTGGAGCTCTCTCGCGTAAACTGCAAACAACTAGACACGGATTTCTTTTGTAATAACTACTTCATCTGACTGACGGAAGACAACTAAGCATGAGATTTTCTCACGCGACCTATTTATGTGAAATTTGAACTATCGGCCGTTACGACGCTTGCTTCGATCGCGTCCTCTCGCAACGGCAATCCTGAGGAAGAACGCTGATTCCTTATTTCATTTTCTAATGCAATGTCAGCGGAGTTTTTCCAACTCCGCTGAAGGACGCTGTCGCGATGAGCTTTTAAGAAGCTCTTTTTTCAATGCTTCAGCGGGACCCTTTTTATAACGTGATTAGCTTATTTATTTATGATACCCGGGTCCTAGGTTCGATTCACGTCTGCGGCGTGATACGGCACACCGCTCTGGGGCAAAAAATTAGGTTCACGTAGGGAAGTTCCTGGAGGGAAGTTAATTTCGTGTGTAGACCTGCTGCCTAAATTGAAAAAAAAAAAAAAATGTCGCGGCTACCCATCCTGTCCAGTCAAGGATAGAAGCAAGTATATTTGAATAAAAACCAGAGAACATACAAAAAGGCAAGAATGGGTATACAACCAAAAAATAAACACAACATAATATCATGCAGAACCTAATTCTAAACCGATGTGTTACATACTGAACCGATTTGCGGTTCGCGAGACTGACGGCGTGCGTCTTATGACTCTCGGGTGGCGCTGACAGAGCAATCTCTCGTGTCAGCGCTGACGACGAACTTATTTATCACATGTCACTCGGCACGCGCTGAAGCACTTGACACCGGAGCACACGAAAGCACTGTAAGCACACGGAAGATAAAATGTATCATTGATTCCTGAGCAAGGGTAATTCCATTGCGCATCGTTCGGAAAACACGGAGATTGTTTATACCCCTTTAACGGGGGGGATGTCTATATCACCTATAACAAAAACTAAAGAAAAAAAACTTGGTATCAATACCCAAGAAAAAAAAATCATGCAATAAGATACAAAAGTAGAGACCTGAAGGGTTCACAAGCAATGGTATATTTTTAAATATCTTACACAAGGAAGGTGAAATTGAAATATTTAATATATATACATGGGATGATTTGCTTCCCAAAAAATCAATGTCTTTTGATTTGATACACAAAATTTAAAAAGTATTAACATTAGTGGCAGAAATTTACGTTCAAATTGTTCAAGTCTTACGTCATAAGGCAAACCAGAGGCGACGGGTCTGGCGCGCAACCTTTTCCACGCAGTTAACGTCTACCGGCCAATCCCCCCCCCTTCTGGCGTCTCGCTTCCCGCAGGGAAAAACCTCTCGCGAGGTGCCCGCGATGTCTTGCTCGGATTTTGTTGTGCGCTGCAGAAAACTTAGACCTTTGCCCGGAGAGAGAGGGATCAGTTCAGGGTTGCCAGGCCCCAGTTTTTAAATGCACAGAGTATCAGTCGCCTTTCTTGTGGTCTGGGATTTCTCTCCGCTCGTGTCTTCCAACGACACTGGCGACTTCGTGCACCCGCCACCCCCCCCCCCCCCCCCGGCACCTGCTCGGTGATCTGTCCTTCGCGACCGTGATATCTTTCTCTCTCTCTAGCGCGGATTCTTTATCGCCAAAGTTAGTGTTGCCAGCTATCGCGTTCTAGTTCTAGAAACACCCACGAGTTTTCCACGCCAAGGAACCAACTTCGCTCGAGACGAGTTATGAACGAAATGTCGCCTGCAGCATTCTGGACTTCGGACCTCGCATGCGCCTGAGAAACTCACGTTCCGCTTAGGTTCCGGAATTCCGGACTCAAATTACGACCAACAGAGCCGAGTATCCTTTTGACAGCCTGCATACTGTACCCGGGTTCCGTAATAGCACTCACCGCAAACCAGGGGACCATTTCCTATCCGTTCACTTTCTAAGAACCGAGGTTTTTTTTTTTTAGATATACTTCAATACAAAGTTATGGCAGCGGATATTTCACATTGGGTTTTTTTTAACGTTCATCTCGTGGAATGAGGCTATACTTCGAACATTTCATTCTAAGGTTACAGCATCCCTTTGGTTGTTTTTTTTTCCTTGACAGTTGACAGCCGTTTATTCAATTGATCCGTGCCGATATATTTATTTCACTCTTTTTTTTGTTGTTTGAATAGCATTTTTGATACAGGGATTGGGTCTTACGGGGCTCAGCCATTTCCCTTCCGAAGTTTCTTACGTTGATCCCAGGGAATTAGCGTTTGGGGTAATCCTTTTGGGGACAGTCAAAACTGTTTCCTTGGCTAGCCACGACGAAATAACCCGCCCTTCGGCGGTACCGTTTACATTATGTTTCAGTTATTTATAACTTCCACACTCCCTTCTAGTGGCAAGCAGCCAATTATTTTACGTATTTTAATTCTCGCCACATTAAATTTACTACCTGTAATTTATTACTTCAACTTCTCCTTTCATGTCAGCCACAATACAATCTTTCATTTTAAACCAACGTCAACGCACATTATTACCATATTTTCCCTTGTTTATTTTGTACGCCCCCCCCCCCCCTCAATGGCAAAACGTCGCTTGTAACGTCCCCTTGGTACCCCGACGAACCCTTAAAATATTTGCCTTCTTTTACACCGTTGTGAGGGGCAATATCTAGCAGCCGTACCCTCTTACAGCTGCTTTAAATAAACCTTGTTTTCCCATGAACATTTTTTTTTTGTAGAATTACCACCCCCCCCCATCCATTTTCCCCCTTTTATTTTTGGTATAATCTTTCATTTCTTTTTGTAATTTTTAATACTCGTGATTACATTACGTGTAACCCCCCCTCCCCGGCTTCAACACATAGGCCTGACCATTATCTATTTTACACATATCGTTCATTTTTACTATGGTCAGTTATTTATTTTTTAAATAGACATTCTTATTTCGCCCCAGCATCAGTTGTTTTGCCGGAACCTCGCGATTCTGGGCATCCGACATTACATTTCCATCGTACATTTCCTTCGCTCGCCCGTACGAGGATCTACAACAGGTCCCATTCCCTGCATCAAGCGTCGCTTAAACCGATACCTTAGCCTAATCGCAACGACTCTATTGCCCCTGTGTTTTGGATTTATTTTAGACCCCTTTTCTTTTTATTATTCGTATTTACGCCACCTCCCCCCCTTTTTATAGTTTAATTGTTTCCCTTGTGGCCCCGGTACTCTGTCTCCAGAGTGCCAATACTTCTTGACTTTGGTTTTAGAGTGACAATAGTCCTTTCCAAATAGTATTGGTGGCCCTGAAAAGGGCCGTGTTGCACGAAGCTGAAAAGGCTCAACTTAGAATTTCGAGCCACTCATAACTCTAGGTGTTCATTACGTCTCCAGCCTCTTCGCTCAGCGAGCAACAGTTTGCACGATTTTGCTATGATTTTCACTGACTGATGCATTTTTTTTTTCTGCTTCGTTTCAGACTCGCGATCATGGGATCGACCCCCCCTATTTTTTTTATGTCCCTTCTCTTCCTGTTTGTCTCCCCCTCGCTTTCGGCTCTGCATACTTCCGAGGATAGTGACCTCTTCTTCGAATCCCTCGGTCTTTATTACGAAAAACAGGCACTAATGGTCCACACGTACGAACACGTCTTTACGACAGTCAATGTACACCTCGATATAAATATCCGCACTCAAAACCCTCAGAATTGTTCTCGCTGGACTCAGATTCAAAACAACTCGCGTAAAAAGATTGAATCTTACCTGCATGATGTCTCGCAGTATTTTCCATGTAGATTCACCGTCGGAGATTTTCGGCCGAACTGCGGAGTGCCCTTGTCGAATGGATCAGTACATTCAAGGGAAAAACGTTCAATTATTTTTAACCTTTTAAACTTGTTCACTGCCGGCCTGAGTGTTTTTAATTCATTTTCAATCCACCATCTGCAAGCCTCCGTCAAGACACTGGCGGACAATCAACACGCGATTGCCGAGGAAATAAAATTCATGAAAAAGATTCAAGTCAAAGCCTTTAGTAAAGTACATGACATTTTGCTAATTTTGAAACGTTCCGTTCTGGAACTACAAGACGAACTTATTAACAAATTTTGTGATATATATACAGAGGAAAAACATATTTTGGCAATGATGCAGGCTTCTCAGCTGTTCGAGCGCCTCGACTTCTTAATTATGGAATTGTCTTTAAATAAACTATCATACCATATTCTTACCCCGACTTGGCTTCGCATTTTTATTCAAGGGCACCCCCAATTTAAAACCACACTGTACACCACTGATGTTGGGTTGTTTTACGCCCGTGACCAATGTCTATTTGATCATGTATGACGTCGATACGAATTCCTTTCATCTCTTACTAGAGACCCCCTTGCTCCCCTTGGATGCGATTTCTCCGGTGTACCGTGCAATTAATTTGGGATCCTATCAGCAGGGCCACTGGTCCCGTGTTCGAATCCCGGAATTGACATACAGGGTGATGCAGAATGGCGCGCCCCGTTTTGTGGAAATTATCGCCAGCGCATGCAAATTTACTAACTTCCTTTACATGTGCCACCATACGGAACTATCTATAGACCCCCACGTCACGTGTTTGCAAAATTTAGTGGATATCAATTCAACCGAAGGATGTGCCATGGAGATCAAGTCTCACTCTGGCCCCGAACTCCGTAAAACCCGGTCACGCCACGGCATACTTGTTGCCGGTATTGGTAAATTCATTTCCTCTCAGCTTCTTAACGGTAAAATCCATACACGTCGCACTATTGAAGTACTTCCCGGTCGCACTGTTTTCCTGAATTACAGTCAATTTGACCAACTCATTTTTGACGATGAAATTATGCACACTCGCCCTATGGCCGACGCCTACATAGAACCCCGACCTGTTAAAATGTTTACGGACGAGTCTGTTAACTTTACGGGCCTGGTTTTTCCGGACTGGACTGACATGACGCTGGCACTACAGCAGTTGAATAATTCCCTCAATCGCGATATTCCACTCCATGATGTTTTAGTTTCCAACCTCCCAGTTACAGTTTTTATTTTAATTTTTTGGAATGCTGCGTTAACAGGATATTTCCTGTATTTCTGTTATCGAACCCGGAACCAACCGGTTTCTTCCGACTAAATTCCGTGGTAACCATCTACGTGCTAATCGCGATACATGTTTTGCGTTTCGCTTACAGTTTTTAGGTTTTAAACCCCTTTTTATATTTATAAAGTTTATAGACCCCCCCCCCATCATGACTGAACAGGTATCACCTCTTTTGTTTTTACTAACTTCTCTCTCCTACACGCTAACCTATGTTCGTGCCACCTCGCAACCCACTGAGGCCCGGCTTCATTCATGGACTTTCACGGGCGGATCCGGCGCCCCATGAAGGATGGGATTCCAGACTTCCAGAGTGCTCCAGGAGGCGGTGACCTCCCCTTACGTCACAGCCAGAAGACTATCCAGGACTACTACAAAAGAGGCCTCCCCTCTTACAGGACAAAAGTGCATCGTTCAACCCCTCCAGGACTCATCTTGCTAAGCGTCGTGTCCCTGGGCCGCAATCGCCGGAACTTGTCCAGATTTAGCAGACCCCAGTGGTTGTTCGTGGCTGCACTCACCAGGACCCCCGAATGGATTCCCCCGTTCCAGAACAGTAGCAGCCAGATGACCCCCCAAGTGTCATCCGTTTGTCCCAGCGACACCCCCCCCCCCCAGGAACGTCCCAGGCGTGTGGCTAACACCTTCCCACAGTGGCTTGCAACCAGATATCACCAGCGGCCCCACCACTACTCTTCAGGTTCCCGAGCCAAGGAGGACCCAGCGCCATCGGAACTCCCCTCCTGAGTCCTTAATTTCGTGACCAGCAACGCCCAGTGTCGCCGCATCAGTTCACCAATGTGCTAACGTCCCACTTCAGGATTCACGTTGCTGCCGCTGTCCGTCTGTCCACTCCAGGACCCCCCCCCCCTCGTCGAGTTTTCACCATTTGGACCCAGTGCCCATCTCCGCACCACATCTCTCCTCCAAGTGCGTCGTCCAGTGCTTCACTTCGACCCCAGCGGGAAGCACCTACTTTTGCAATCAACAGTGTTACCCCCCCCCTTTTTCCAGATTGCCAAGATTCTTCATACATGTTCTTGGGTTCGACACCTGATCCAGGCTTGCCCAACATACATCGCGCGCGTTCGTGTGTTCGGGTCTCCTCATCGACCTTCGACCTGCATACGGCCACTTCTTGGTGGACCTCCTCACGCTCACTCATGCGTTCCCTCACGCCGTACACCGAAATCTGTGAAAATGGACGCTCTACCAGTGCCGTTTTCGCGTGTCTGTTCCTCCTGGACTCCCACTGTACGCGAGCCAGAACTTTCTTCCAGGAATAGCCTTTCGGTGACGTTATCCGGACTTATAGGATAACCTTCGTTCCTTTTTCCAGGATCTCAGCTGTGCGTGTGTCGTGTGTGTGTGTATCGTGTCGTCGTGTGCTCATGTGTTCGACTCCCGTCGCCGGATCTGCAAGAACAGTTCGCCGATCTCCATTACCAATGAACGCTCGCCATCGCGATTGCTAATGGAGTATCCTTCAGCTGTGCATAAAGAACGCTAACTAAGTGTCTTTTTTTCTGTTTCCCTCTGACTATATGTCAAAAACACAAACTTGCAGTGTACCATAAAACAGTTTTTTTTTCAGACCGGCAGAAAGACTTGAACAATTTGAACGTAAATTTCTGCCACTAATGTTAATACTTTTTAAATTTTGTGTATCAAATCAAAAGACATTGATTTTTTGGGAAGCAAATCATCCCATGTATATATATTAAATATTTCAATTTCACCTTCCTTGTGTAAGATATTTAAAAATATACCATTGCTTGTGAACCCTTCAGGTCTCTACTTTTGTATCTTATTGCATGATTTTTTTTTCTTGGGTATTGATACCAAGTTTTTTTTCTTTAGTTTTTGTTATAGGTGATATAGACATCCCCCCCGTTAAAGGGGTATAAACAATCTCCGTGTTTTCCGAACGATGCGCAATGGAATTACCCTTGCCCAGGAATCAATGATACATTTTATCTTCCGTGTGCTTACAGTGCTTTCGTGTGCTCCGGTGTCAAGTGCTTCAGCGCGTGCCGAGTGACATGTGATAAATAAGTTCGTCGTCAGCGCTGACACGAGAGATTGCTCTGTCAGCGCCACCCGAGAGTCATAAGACGCACGCCGTCAGTCTCGCGAACCGCAAATCGGTTCAGTATGTAACACATCGGTTTAGAATTAGGTTCTGCATGATATTATGTTGTGTTTATTTTTTGGTTGTATACCCATTCTTGCCTTTTTGTATGTTCTCTGGTTTTTATTCAAATATACTTGCTTCTATCCTTGACTGGACAGGATGGGTAGCCGCGACATTTTTTTTTTTTTCAATTTAGGCAGCAGGTCTACACACGAAATTAACTTCCCTCCAGGATGAATAGTCGCGCCCATTTTTTTAATTATTTTTGATTATTTATTTAAGCAGCAGGTTTTCAAAAAATTAACTTCCCTACGTGAATCTAATTTTTTGCCCCAGAGCGGTGTGCCGTATCACGCCGCAGACGTGAATCGAACCTAGGACCCGGGTATCATAAATAAATAAGCTAATCACGTTATAAAAAGGGTCCCGCTGAAGCATTGAAAAAATAGCTTCTTAAAAGCTCATCGCGACAGCGTCCTTCAGCGGAGTTGGAAAAACTCCGCTGACATTGCATTAGAAAATGAAATAAGGAATCAGCGTTCTTCCTCAGGATTGCCGTTGCGAGAGGACGCGATCGAAGCAAGCGTCGTAATGGCCGATAGTTCAAATTTCACATAAATAGGTCGCGTGAGAAAATCTCATGCTTAGTTGTCTTCCGTCAGTCAGATGAAGTAGTTATTACAAAAGAAATCCGTGTCTAGTTGTTTGCAGTTTACGCGAGAGAGCTCCAAAGGCATCGTAAGTTCAGAAAAAGGAGCAAACGAACAATCGGGAAGTTAAAGTTATCGTTAGAATATCGGTCGGCGAAAGTACAGAGTTTGGAGCCCGGAGTTGCTCCCTCGTCCGTTTTGTTTCAGAGTAGGACCTCGTCGATCCAAGGACCAGCGGAGAAGAGATCGCCGTAGAACTCCAGGTAACGAACATTCCTTGTCTTTCCTTCCCCTGCCTGTTCAGTCAAAGGTAGTGTTTAAATATATGTCCGTGTGTTCTTACTTACGGGGCTAGTTCCCTTGTAGTTAAGTGTCGACGTGTTCTCCAGAGCTACCCCCTTCCTTTTACAACGTTCCTCTCGCCTAACAAGCGAGTGGCTAAAGGCTGTCATAGCCTATCTACGATCCCCGCTCTTAGACTTTATACGATACCAATTTCCCCTTCGTTTTTGTTCATTTTCTCTCCCCTGTTTATGCATATGTGCTTTGTCTTGGCCACTTTCCTCTATTTCATTTACCCTCTTCTTCATTTTTACTTTCTTAATCCTGTGCCCATTTGTCAACATATGCTCACTCAATGCTGTTTTTGGATCTTCCTCTTTAATGTTTCTCCTATGTTCTTTAATTCTCTTGTTGATGCTTCCCTGTCTCTCCTATGTACTTGCTTGTACATCCACCACATTCTACTTCATATACCCCTGCCGTGCCAATTCATCACTCTCCTTCTCTCCTTTGTATTCATTAAACCATTTCTCGATGTTCTTTGGTGGCTTGAAAGCTTCTCTTAGTCCATACTTTGCATAGATGTTTCTTATCTTTTTCTCAATCTTTCTTCTGAATGGCACACTCACATACTTCTTCTCTTCCTGTGCATCCTTATTTTCTTCTTCTTTTTCCTTATTGTTTCTCTCTTTTTTCATTTTCTTCTCTGTTCTTCTTATGATGTGGATTGTATTCCCTGCTTTGTTTCCATTTTCCTGTGCTGCATCTATTATCCACTTCATTTCTCTGTCATAGCTTGCTTTGTTGTTGCATGATCTCATTGCTCTCAATACAAATATTTCCCAAATGTTGTCTTTGGTTCTCCTTTCATGTGCAGATTCCTTGTGGATATACTTTCTCCCTGCTAACTTTTTATGGTACACCCCGGTTTCAAGTCCTTTTCCTTTTACTTCAGTGGTTATATCCAAGTAGTTGGATGGAAAGATTAATTGCTGTGAGTTTCCATTCATCAATTTCATCATATCATCACTCATCCCCATCTTCGCAAATTAGCCAAAGTGTCACAAAAAGCGAAGTAAAATATAGCAAATCAATCAATCAGTAAACTGTAATTTTTATGAGAGGAAAAGCTACTCTTAATCAGTGGCGGCTCGTGGTCTGACTTTATGGATAAGCACCAGACTCGTGTCCAGAAGAAGTGTTATTTAACCCCTCTCAAATACTCGCACCCGTTTTTGCGTACATTATGATGCTAAATGTATTGGCAACCCAAGTTATGACCACCTTTTACTGAAAATGAGGCTATGGGAGTGTTTTATTTCATGAAAAATATCAAAAATATTAATATATATAAATTGGAAATACTTCGGTCAATTTTTCATCGATCACGAGAAGAGCAATGTTATTGGGTATAGATAATTCAATATTCGATAACCTGACAAAATCACTATAAACATAGAAATACCAATCTGTAGGTATTAAATAAACATATACCTACAAGAAACGTGTTCTTGAACAGTATTAAAGTATTTTTGAAATAAGGCTATTATTTTCGTCATTAAAACCGTAAATATGTAACATGGTTATGATTTATATTGGAGGAAGGTGGGAAGTGGGGGGTGCCATTATTCCACCTCGCCCTGGTGAAACTTTTATCTTGAGCCACTCCTGCAAACAAAGTAGCAGATCCAACGACCACATGCAGAAAATCAGTTGTAATCTATCTAGCAATTGTTTACTTCTAATGACCGACAGAAGCAAGCGCAATCAAGAGAATAATAAATATTAAGGAAAATAACAGTACTCACTCAGTCCACTCCACACTGCTCTCTTCGTACTTCGAACTTTTCCTTTCTCTTCCACAGTATCTGTATTATTACTGCAGTCGCTGCATGCTTTGTAGCTAACTTCCCTCCAAAAATTCAACAACGTTAAATATTATGTCTCTGCTTTCATTATGTACAGTTTTTCCTTTCATTATGAAAGCAAAAACTTTCCACTGAAACAGGAATGAGCTTTTGACAGTGCAACAAGTTTGTAACGCACGAGCAGGCACAGCTGACTGCACGGGTTGATATGATAATTTGACTACAGCACCACAAGCGCAGTTTATTTTGACCAAGCTGCACTAAGCAAATACAATGCAAGACATTGTTTAATGCACGCGTTTCACTTTCAGTTCTCTCACCCCCCCCCCCCTCCTATTCCATCTTCCCTTCTTTTTTGCCCTTTTCATGCTTAGAACAGTGTGGGCGAAGATACCATAGAAATTCCCTTTTAAAAAAAAAAATCCATCCCTTGATTTACGATGATGTGTGGGTTGCCTCTAATCTGCTACACAATCTCAAATGGCATGGGATTGCAACACTGCTGTATCGTGAACACAACGCTAGCAGTGTGCGTGAAGCCCATAATACCATGATCTAGAAGAGTGAATCTCTTCTTTTTTCTTGCGTGCGGCAAACGAGCACAGGGCAACTTGTGTTCCAAGCGAACGTATCTCAGTGGCAGGTGCTGGTAATGATGCAAACCCGATGGGGCGATTGGGCTTCGGAACGTTTGATGTTTTGAAGGAGATAGTGTCTAGTGAATAAATATTAAAAAAAATAATTGCATTGCAGATTTATTTGGGTGTGCACGTGTGAATAGGCAAAAGCCGCTGCTGCTCTTAATATGTAGAAAAAATCAGGGGTCTGTAGGATCTTGAAATGTCAATGAAGGGATCAGGAAATGAAATTTCTGTCCCAATTCCAACATTGGAAAATAATTTTTAAATTTTTGGGATCCCAAACAGTCTGAAAATGTTGAATTGTCATGTATTAGGAGTGCTTAAATTTTCATGGTTGGTTTTGTCAGAAATTTCTTGGAAATTACAATGACAAAAAAAAAAATAAGAAAAAAAATAACATGCTCTTCAGGAGAAATGGTGATTTTCATGCTGTCTGAATCTTAAAACATTTCCTATTTCTTACACTTTTTGTGAACTTTTCCCACCCGTAGTAATATAATCAGCAATATACTGATTTGAATGTAATAGAATTTCAGGATGGGATTATCAATTAATCGGTGTATTGATAAAATTACAAAAATTTTACCAATCCGTTATTCTGCCATTTTGTTGTAATTTTTATGTATATTTATATACTCTACATGCCATAGTAGAAGCTATGTTTATATTTGCAGCTTCTTTTGCATTGCAGTCATCTAGCAACAAACCTTCATTCAGGAGGTCAATGAACCAATCAGGTTCTTGAAGGAACATTTGGAATTTAATATTGGATTCAAGAATATTGATTATTGGTGTCGGTAAATTTTATATCACTTCAATATCAGTCTTGACCAAAATTTCATATCAGTTCATCCCTAATAGAATTACTAGGATTAGTATAATACATGTCTCACTAAAGCAGTGTCTAGAACTTTTTTGTTGCTTTGTTCAATAAGTAATTCATTGTTACATACTTATAGCTTGAACTACATAGCTGATAACATGGATGCTGGCACCCCATCACCTCTGTTTGAGACTCATCTGGAGCTTTTGGACAATGCCATGGTGTTCATCCCCTCCATGGACATTGAGAGTAGCAATGGCCTCTATGTGCTCATGGAGGCTCTTGTGGAGGACATTTACAGAATGGCAACACTTATTCCAAGAGTGGCTGAGCACAAGGACCTGCCACACTATAAGGTATGACTCTTTGAAAAGCTTAAATGCTAACAATTATAGTGTTGAGTCTATTGTCTTACTATCCCTATTTTTCAGGTAAACAAATTTGTTTTTGCCAATGGTGGTGATCGAACTTACAATATCATTTATTTTACACAAGATTCACACCATATTTAGTCTACCACACAATAGACAGTTGAAAGTGAATTATTTATCATACAGAACATGAATTTTAAGACTTGAATAAGTTACAAGTAGAGCCACATATTTATGGTGAATAAAGGACCAAGATTTCGGTACAAAAACTGGACTCATTTTGGGGTCAAAAGCATCATATAAAATGCCATTTCGATGTTAAAAATCTAATATAAGCTTAACTTTGATTCAAAAACTATACTTAATTACACAAAATAATCATTTCCCTTCTAATAGCACATTTATCTATTGTCAAGAGTATTATGTTTATTCCTATGTAAAGGAGTTCACTTTCGATTCTCAAATATTTACAGCAGAATTAATCGATTTTGCATGATTTGCATAGCTCATAGATAACTGAGACTTTAGAAAGTGTCACATCGGTAAATAAACTGTAATTTTTCATGTTTAAGAGTTCACATTTTGCAGTTCATTTCACATCATTTTGTGATAAAATATGGTAGAATAAGGAACTTCTCACCTTTAAGAAACATGAAAAATGAATGCGTTATTTCACATTTTGTGTTTCTATCAAAATCGAAATATGCATGCCTCTATTTATAAGTTTCAATAAGTTGTAGACATGTAATGCCTATCTTTTTCTCATTACAGAAAGACATGGATGAATTTGCTGGGATTGAAGAAAGGCGGTCTTTTGTATTGGAAAGGGTGAAATTAGAAACAGTGCAGGTAGGTATACTAAACAAGTTCCAAATGTATACACTGAATGTCAAGTTTGTTAGAGACACAAGCATAGTCAACACAAAGGTCATGGGCTCAATTAACAAATCTGTGCTGAAATTTGTCCAGTTGCAGCAATACCAGCTTTAGGACTCCCCCTAGCAAAAATGAATAGCTGGCTCTACATAATCGAAAGAGCTCCCTCATAGCCAGGCAGTTAGCGTTCCTCATCTTTAATGCGAGCAGTCTTGGATTTGATCCTGGTGAGAGCTTCTACAGTTCACTGTTAATGAAGCCTTCTGAGAACACTTAGGGAGATAACTTCAGTCTCCAGTCTCAAAATCCCGAAGGCAGTGGTAATGGGACTTTATGTGTTGACAAGCTACTCAGCAGGCCTTGGTTCTACAAGTGCTGTTGCACCATAAAGTTCATCAGCATAAAAGTAAAACAGTGTTCAGTATGTAAGTACCATGGTTCTAAATTTTGCACAGAATAAATCTAAAGAAAAATTAATGATTAGAACAATACCATTAATATGAAAGGAAAATAGAATAAATTAAATAACCTGCTGGTGTTTTCGACACTATAAAAAAAAAACCCTGCGATTTCTGTATGCTGATTATTTTGCAAAATATATGTATTGTTCTAATTTTTTATTGCTCAAAAAAAAAATATATATATATTTTTTTTACACTCTAAACAAATAGGAACCCCTTGAATAATGAACAGTTCTTTCATTACTGTGTTAATGATATTTTCTGTAGAAATTTTAGTGAAAATTTGCAGACTTGCCCAGGACTAGAAAGTGGCTTTCTGGCATACTGTATCATTGCTCTACCAATATATTGCTCTATATTATAATTTAGTTCAATGTTGTGCCATTTTTTAATACTTTTTATTGATATAAACATATAATCCCCATTCCCTAATATTTTAAAGTAAATGTCTAAATATGTAGTTGCTTTTGCATTGCAGTCATCTTGTAACATATATTTATTAACGAGGTCAATGAGCCATTCAGGTTCTTCAAGGACCATTTGGAATTTTATGTTGGGTAGGTAGAATATTGGTATTGCCCAAAACTTCATATTGGTCCATCCCTATTATAAAGTTTAGCTCTATAGGGATTATAAATATTGAATGTGTGATGTGAGAAAATGTAAAAATCTCTGGAAGCGTGAAATTGGGTTGCATTCACTTTTTTCACACAGTGTTGCAGAATTTAATAAAATGACAAATTTTGCATAATTGACAGGATAATTAGTCTCCATGAACATGTTAGATTTTTGCAGACTCGGGAAAAATATCAGTCAGTGTTGGTGGAACTGATACTTTCCATTATCTATACTGCTGGTATTAACCAATACAGGCACACTGGCATCAGTATCGGCTCAGCGCTAGTTGAATCTATTTGGTATGTACAGTTTTCAAGTAATACATTTTTATGATTCAGGCATTCTTTTTTGATGACTGTATTTTTTCTTTATTCTTATCCATTTCAGGCTACAGAATACATTACCAGGTTCCAAGAGTACTCATCATTATGGTTGGACGATCGCAAAGAGTTCCTGAAGAACTTCCTGATCTATGGTCGCCAGATGACTGCAGACACATTTGACATCAATGCCTTCCCTCCTGAGACCCCACCTACGCTGGAGGATTTCAGAGAACAGGTACATTTACATATACTATATGAGAGGCTGTGGAAAACTAGTCCTTGTAATATATCCATGTCAAACTGAAATCTTTGTTAGGACTAAGCTTTATCTGCTGCTCTGAACATTACCATCCTGGAAGCTCAAACACAACTTGACACAAGAAACTGTCTTAAGCCTTATACTGGATTTGATTGATAGTAGATAGAAAAAGACAGTTCAACGCCCGAAAATGGGGCTCGCCTTAATGGATTTTTCTCGTAAGGCATGAGCCCCATTTTCTGGCAGTGTTGCCAGCTCCTTACTCGAAAAAATCACCAAGGTTTTTTTGGGGTCTAACCTAGCCTAAAGCAAGGAGCTGGCAATCTTGCTTGAGGTATTTTCTCGCAGTGTTGCCAACTCCTCACTCGAAAAAATCACCAAGGTTTTTTTTTTGGTCTAACCTAGCCTAAAGCAAGGAGCTGACAACCTTGCTTGAGGCTTGCGTTACAGTGCATAAAGCAAGGTTGCCAACCCACTGGTACTTTTGCCATAGCCTTTTACAAGAAAAAAAAAGAGATAGGGAAGAGTTAAACAACCGACAGCTTACCCACAGCTTTTTTTGCTCTAACCTAACCTAAAGCAAGGAGGTGGCAACTTTGCTTGTGCAATCAACCCGGTTGACCGCCCTCAAGTAAAAATCAGCGTTGCCAACTCCTCACTCGAAAAAAAATCAAGGTTTTTTTTTGGTCTAACCTAACCTAAAGCAAGGAGGTGGCAACTTTGCTTGTGCAATCAACCCGGTTGACCACCCTCAAGTAAAAATCAGCGTTGCCAACTTTTCACTCGAAAATAAATCACCAAGGTTTTTTTTTGGTCTAACCTAACCTAAAGCAAGGAGGTGGCAACTTTGCTTGTGCAATCAACCCGGTTGACCACCCTCAAGTAAAAATCAGCGTTGCCAACTCCTCACTCGAAAATAAATCACCAAGGTTTTTTTTTGGTCTAACCTAACCTAAAGCAAGGAGGTGGCAATTTTGCTTGTGCAATCAACCCGGTTGACCACCCTCAAGTAAAAATCAGCGTTGCCAACTCCTCACTCGAAAATAAATCACCAAGTTTTTTTTTTGGTCTAACCTAACTTAAAGCAAGGAGGTGGCAATTTTGCTTGTGCAATCAACCCGGTTGACCACCCTCAAGTAAAAATCAGCGTTGCCAACTCCTCACTCGAAAAAAAATCACCAACTAAAAAAAATAGAGATGCCAACGTTGGTGTAAGATGAAGAGAGAGAGAGATTTATGGCTGGCAACAGTAATAAGCGAATGCGCCATATCGTAATTTTCCAACTCCGTATATCGTGACCTTTGTAAACCTCTCTCGGGGGGAACGATGTGCCACACACACACACACACACGCGTGCGCGTGTATTGTGACGCAAGCAAACAGACAAAATAATAATAATTGTTGTTTTTAGGAGGCCTGGCCCCCATAACCTCGCCCAGGGTGCGTGGGTGCCCAACACCAAAAAAGTTCTATATAATGGTCGTGGGGCCATCAAAGCCGCCAACAATGAATCTGTAGAGAGTTTCGTGAATTATTATTTTTTTTATTTGCGCACCGAACTAACTTACATTGTATTTTATATAATTTTGTTGATTTTTTTTAGTATGTGGCAATTATTTTTTAAAACTGCTCTGTGACCCTCTCGTTCTTCACGTCGTAGGCGAAGGACTTCTCTGCAATCAGGATGACACTGCATAGGGTATCCTCGGGCAAGGCATCGTGGAACTCGCAGACGACCTTGATGTTGGTTCGATCGTTGACCACTACCTTCTTCCTCTTAGATGTGTTGATGACGAACATCGGCCTGCGGATTTTGAATTCGCTGGGGGTGTAGTACATGTCCACACTTCCCTCGGTCACGCGTTTGTAAGCCGTGTAAGCTTCGTAAAGTTTGAGGTAATCGTCTTTGGCCACGTCGAGGTTGTAATTCTCGCGCGGGAACACTTCGTTGCGTCCATTCTTCAGATAAACGTTCTTGATCTTGCAGTCGTCGAACTTGCTGGAATCTTTTTCCTGGTTGTTATTGCGCCCGGTCTGAAAGAGCACTACGACGAAATCTGGCATGTCGAACTGTATGTTGTTGAACTGCGTCGTCACGTCGAATTCCATGTGACTTCCCGACGCTATTTTCTGCACGCACTGGTAACCGTGAAAGTGAATCGGCACCTGCGGACTTTTCAAGATCTCCGCTTTGTACTTGAGGGCGTAGTTCGTTTCGTATTCCACCACCGGCATTCTCAATTCCATGCTCCGGATGACGCACTTGGCTGCTTCGGGTAAAGTGTTGGCTATCGGCGTGGTGGCGTCCAGACCCAAAGTAGAGTATCGCATCAGTGCGTCGTTGTCGTTGGCCGCTCTTCGAAACGTAACGCGCAGTCCTCCCTTCCACATGATCTCCTTGTAGTCCGAGAAGAAACCAGGCAGCAGACGCATGGGAAAGAGCACCGTGTGACTTTTCGTCGATATTTTGGTCCCGGCTTCGAATCCCCCGGCCTGGTAGTACGCTGCGTCCGTTTTGGATAATTTCAACGTTTTAAATTTTTTACAGGGTTTATTAAAGCACATATTTGAGGAAAACAACGCCACCCATATATAAATAAACCCCTCAAACTAACACTAATTAGAATTAGCCTACAAAATTTTTCTCGTAAGGCATTTTTTTGTAAACACTCTACCACCAACAGATCACATATAAATAAACATACCCCCCCAAAAAAATGCGCTCCATGAAAAGTTGCCCTGTGTGCAAGAGAACTATATCAAGCAAACATTTTGCAAGACATTGTCGTACCTGCGTGCCAGGCAAGCATTTGGCTGCCACTGAACTATGTTCCGGATGCAATAAACACATCACAATTGTGTATGCCAAGAAGCATAAGCTTATTTGTCTAAGCAAAAATACATCTGGTGCTCAACCGTCGACCAGCTCGACCAAGAGGAAAGCCGAAGCCGACTCGCCACCACCCGCCAAACGCGTCAAACCTGTAGCGAAAGCGAACCACTCTGCTTTCGAGCGGTTGTTAGAGGACTTTGTCCTCACTTCGGAGGGCTCATGCGACGTGCGTAGCTTTTTGGAGAACGTGCAAGCCAAAATCATTTCCATCCTCGGCGATGCACTGGCTACGCACTCCACCAAATTCTACGCATCGCTACGTTGCCAATACAAGAACCCGTCTAACAAAATTTACAGCTTCTGCCACAACACCAAGGCGAAGACGCTGCATCTGGCGGATATCGACAACCTCGAGGTCATCTACAACCAGTTTGCCGATGAGCTGGTGGCAAAACAAGAAGAACATCAAGCTAAAGGCTCGGGGGGTTCGCTGCGTGGCGAGCCTCACGAACTGTGCGTCAAACTTTGTAAGTTCGTGCCTCTCTCCGCCTCCAGCTACGTCCGCTTACCACCTACCATCGCGAAAAAAAAGGCCGTCCTGAACATCCAAAATAAAGATAACAAGTGCTTCGTATGGTCGGTGCTTGCAGCATTACACCCTGTCCACTGGAAAAACCATCCACACCGAGTTAACCACTACCTACCCTACGAGTCAGAGCTGGAAGTTGCGATGGCTGGGATCGACTACCCGGTGGCGCTTTCGGACATTCGAAAGTTTGAGGTTCGTGCGCGGTTGGCCATCAACGTTTACGGTCTCACTGACGAAAATGCGGTGTACCCCATCCGGGTGAGGGACGTAAACAACAATGATGCTCGAGAAATTCACCTTCTGCTCATCAAGACCGAGACCCATCACCACTACACCCTCATCCGTTCCCTCTCCCGGTTGGTGTCGAGCCAAAAAAGCAAGCATGATGGTAGCATAGAAGTTTGTCGCAGGTGCCTGTCAACTTTTGACAATCAAAAACAGCAGGATTATCAGCACATCAGAGGTCCCAACATCGCTGCAGAGAAGCTCGCTCGCCACAAGTTCTACTGTAGTAACAACGAGCCTGGTGTGGCAGTCTTGCCCAAACCTGGCACCGTGGAGCGTTTCCGCATGCACGGTGCTATGGTGGAGCACCCCGCAATTATCATCGCGGATTTCGAAGCCTTTCTCAAACCCCTGTCCACTTGCGATCCCGATCCCGAAGTTTCCTCCACCACCCCTTACCAACTCCACGAGGCATCCAGTTTCGCATACGTTGTGGTGCGACGTGACCAGCACATCGCCCCCGAGCCCTACGTGTACCGTGGTCCCGACGCCGCCAAACACTTCCTCGAGAGGATGGTTGTCGAGGCCAACGAGATAGGGAAGGTACTGTTGGCCCCCAAGTCTATGCTCCCACTGTCTCCCGACGATCAGCGTAGACACGACGAGGCCATCGCTTGCCCTGTCTGCGTCAAGGAGTACACCGCCAACAACCGTAAAGTTCAACACCACGATCACTTTAACGGTAGGTATGTTGGTCCATGGTGCAACGGATGCAACCTCATGGCCCGGGACCCGCGCTTCATCCCTGTGTTTTTTCACAACGGCTCGGGATACGACTTCCACCACCTGATCAAGCATCTTGGGTACGACAACGAGGGAATCAACGTTCTCGCCCAGAACGAGGAGCGTTACATCAGTGTGAGCAAGTGGGTGCGAATCCCAGGATCACGCTCTACCGTCGAGCTTCGCTTCCTCGACTCCCTGAGGTTCCTCCCGGCCAGCCTCGATGCTCTCGCAGGGAAGCTTAGCGACGAGCAAATGCTCATTACCTCCGGAAACTTTCCGAACTTGGACGCAGGTCTCTTCAAGCGTAAGGGGGTCTATCCCTACGAATACATCACAGACCCTTCCAAGTTCGCAGAGACGTCGCTACCTCCTCGAGCAAACTTCTACAGCAAGCTGCGAGGCTCGAACATCACCGACGAGGAATATCACCACGCCCAGTCCATGTGGCGCGAGCTGGGCTGTCGAACTCTCGGGGACTACCACGACGCCTACCTCAGACTTGATGTGACGCTCCTCGCCGACGTGTTCCAGACGTTCCGTGCGACCGCCATGAAGATCTACAAGCTGGACCCCGCCTACTTCTACAGTCTCCCCGGACTGGCGTGGTCGGCCATGTTTCTGGTGACGAAGATCGAGCTGGAGCTTCTTTCGGACGTGGACATGATGCTGTTTGTGGAACGTGCCGTGCGGGGTGGAATGGTCCAGGTGTCGCAGCGACACTCGCGCGCCAACAATCACCACATGGCCACCGGCTGCGACCCCTCACGACCGTCCAGCTACATCATGTACACGGACGTCAATAACCTCTACGGACACTCCATGATGCAGCCACTCCCCTTTAAAAACTTCGAGTGGGCTGACCCTTCCAACTTCGACATCGAAAGCTTCGACGATTCGGAACATGGGTTCTTCGCCGAGGTGGACCTTGAGTTCTCCGAGAAGCTGCAGGATTTGTTCTGTGATCTTCCCCCTGCACCCGAGTTCAAGTGTCCACCGGATTCTAACCAGAAGAAGCTCGTCATGGATTTCGAGTCCAAGAAGAATTACGTCCTACACTACCAGAATCTCCGGTGGTTGATGCAGCGAGGGGTTACCGTCCACGCAGTTCACCACATCCTCAAGTTCGAGCATTCTCCGTGGTTGCGTCCATATATTGAAGTCAACACGAAACACCGCACCGCAGCCACGTCCGAGCTTGATAAGGATTTCTTCAAGCTTATGAACAATGCGGTGTTCGGGAAAACCATGGAGAATGTACGGAATCGTGTAGATGTGAGGCTAATATCAAACAAAGCACAATGTCGCAGGCTCGTAGCAAACCCATTATTCAAATCGAGGACCATTTATAATGAGCAGCTGGCTCTGATTCACATGAAGCAAGGTGTGGTGAAACTCGACAAGCCCATCTACGTTGGAGCCACTGTTCTGGATCTGAGCAAGCTCCACATGTTCGAGACGTACTACGACATATTACGTCCACACTACGACCACAACATCTCACTTCTCTACACGGACACGGACAGCTTGGTGTACCACGTCCACTCAGCCGATGCATACAGGGATATAATCACGGTACCAGCTTTGGTTAACCTCTTCGACACCTCGGGCTATCCCCAGCCGAACCAGTACGGCATCCTGCCCCGAAACAAAAAAGTGCCTGGCAAACTCAAAGACGAGAAGGACGGTGATGTAATTCTCGAGTTTGCAGGTCTTCGCGCCAAGGCCTATGCCATCAAAGCCGAGGGCAGCGTTACCAAGAAGGCCAAGGGTGTCGGCAGACAGGTGGTTCGGGAGCATCTCGCATTCGAGGACTTCGTGGATTGCCTCAAGACCAGGTCGTCGGTTCTAAGAGAAGAACAGCGCATCCAGAGCGTCGACCATGTGTTGACCACAAACAAAGTTAGAAAAATTGTGCTGGATCCCAACGACGACAAGAGGTGCGTCCTCGAGTGTGGTATTCACACATTGCCGTGGGGACACTATCGCTTAGCAGAAAGCAAAACCTGCAACATATGCCCATCTTCAACAGAAGATTCATAAAAACAAAACAAAACAAAAAAAATCATGTTGTTAGTTATTACAAAAAAACATTGACTGTCATTACAAAAAACTTTGACCGTATTCTTAAATAACCAGCATGCCTATGAATTTGTTCGGTTTCAAAAAACAGATCATTATGGAAACCATACCAGATCATGAAGTCTTACCTTCCGTGTTACCTAAACTTAACGGTCTGTTGATCATTCACCTCAACAGCATTTGGACGAAACTGAATGACGATGTGGGCAAGATGTTTTATGTTTTTAATAACAATTTACATTTCTACGAAATTCCGATCGACGGGAAACTTCAAATCACCGTGCATCCGGAAAATGCAGGCGAAATCAAAATTTCTACCGGCAAGAACATTTTTCGAATCAAGCACGACAAGATGCTTTCTAACATTACGTACGATGTGTCTGCAGGAGATTATCTTTACGTGGAACTCCTCGGAGATTACGACAAACTTATTCCTCTCTTCGTAGAATTACGAATCGTCTATCCTATTATAAATAACCGTTAACCAAAAATGCCTAACGACATTTTCGGCAACACCAAGCATGTAGACCACGCAGAAGAGATTCTCATGTTGGACATTCGAGTTAAGAAGTTGAGGACCGATTTGATCGCTTTGCAGGAAACCTTAAACAAAAGTTTAGAGTCGGAAATCGCTACGCTCCAAACGCAATGTCTCGACCCCATTCTGAAAATCGATTCCGAACTGAAAACGCTGATAAAAAATTATGTCGACGTACCTTCTTACGACAGCGTTCAAAATATACAGTTGAGCGTGGATTCGCTTCAAAATGATTTGGCCAAATTACAGCAATTTCAATCGAAAAATGAAGATTTGGAAAAATTGAAACTCGAAATCGAAGAACGAACTTCCGCAATAGAAAAGAATTTCTCTGAACTTCAAACCGTGGTGAACGATATAGACGCAGAACGCTTGCATGTCGTCGTTTCCAAATTACAAGAAGAATTCACCAGCACGTTGGAAGAAATTAAATCCAAGTTGCAGACTTTGGAAGATACAATGACGAACCTACCATCGTCGGACGAACTGCAGGTCATCGGTAAAAGCGTCGCGAACATAAAAATTCAATTGGAGGCCTATCAAGATTTCGAACACATTCAAACCACCATCGCTACGCTTCAGGCGTCCTTGGAATTGATCAACGAAGAAATTAAAAATATTCACGCTGAAGCGAGAGCGTTGACGAGCATTCAAGACACGTTGAGCACGGTTCAGCAGAAGATCGAATATTTAGAAAATTTGAACGTCGAAACGAATCTCGCTCATTTTCATCACGTACTCGACAACATACAGGGTGACTTGGAATCGTTACGGACGAGCGTGCCTTCCAGCGAAGATTTGGAAAAATTGAAAACGGCGGTGACGGCACTATCCGATTCGAGCGACATCAAAAGTTCATTGAGCGATCTCGAGAGTAAAGTGGCCAATCTCCCCACCTCCAAAGAATTGCACGCTTTGAAAAGAAACATATCTCGAATGCTAAAACGACTAGAAACGGAAACGGCGAACGTGGAACAGATTCGAGACGAAATTAGTTCACTGGTGTCGACGCTGCCCACTTCGCAGAGCGTCGCCGACCTTCACACGCAGTTTACAGAGATGCGAAGCATCGTGAACGATCTTACCGAGAAGAGCTCGAAATTGAATCAAGTCGAGAACCTTCAGAACATCGTCGTCAACATCAGAGATCAAGTCGGAGTGCTGGAATCCACGCAGGAATCGACGCTGACCTCTTTCGGTGCCAAGTTGCAAGAACTCAACGAAAACTACAAGCAGTTGAACGTGGAAGTGAAAATCAAACCGTCGTTTTCTGCCGTAACGGATACCATAATCGAGCATTTGCTGCCCATCGAAAATAAACTCGGACAAGTTCACAGTAATCTGCTCGGCGTCGACACTAAATTCGCTAAACTGCATTCTCTGCAAGCCATCGAAATCAACAGCGTACCCAATCAACAGAGAATCTCCACGTTCGTCGAAGGTAACAAACTGTACATGTTGCATCCTTATCATCCGTACTACAAGTTTCTCCTCGATGGTACGATTCAGATAAACGAATTTTCGTACTGGTCTCACGGTAGAAAAGCTAGCGTTCCCACCATGACTTTGATATCGAATCGTGGTGTCCAGAAAGCAGGAAACATTCCTCTGGCACGTTGGAACGAAACGCGCAACATATATGAAATACACGAAGACGAAGATCTCACCGTTTTCGACGTGAGTGCCGGCGATAAGCTGATCGTTCAAAACACAAGCGAGGTGCCACCCTCTTTGAATCCCATCACGCTTGTGCTTCTCTTGAAACGTAATCTCTAAAAAAAATGTCTAGGCAAGCCATCGTCGAAGAATTGCATAAACCTGCACGCCGCAACTACGAACGTTTGGCTGTGGTAACCAAGGGCATCGACGACCTCTGGCAAAGTGACCTCGTGGAGATGAGCAGCGGCAATTTGAAAAACGTGCATAAATTGAACAAGGGCAACAAGCACCTTCTCACCGTCATAGACACGTTTTCGAAATTCGCATGGGCTCTACCTTTGAAGGCGAAAACGGGGACATGCGTCACGGAAGCATTCAAATTAATTTTTCGCGAAAGCGGTGGCAGACGACCACGGTTTCTGCAAACGGACAACGGTAAAGAATTTTACAACACCGTATTCCAAAAGTTTATTCAAAAACACAAGATTCGACATTATTCGACCTTCAGTCACATCAAAGCCAGCATCGTGGAAAGATTCAATCGAACCTTGAAAACACACATGTGGAAACGATTCACGCTTCGGGGAAATTACAAATGGGTCGACATCCTGCCGGAACTCGTCGACACCTATAATCACACGGTACACAGAACGATAGGCATGAAGCCAGCCGACGTTACCAAGTCCGACGAGCAGCGTTTAATTTCTACCGTTTACTGTCCAAAGTACACACCCACGACAAAAAAAGCTAAATACAAAATTGGAGACCAGGTGAGGATCAGCAAATTCAAACGCACCTTCGAGAAGGGATTCACAAAAAATTGGAGCACGGAACTCTTTACGGTGGTTCGAGTTCTACCTGGAAACCGACACACGTATATAATAAAAGATAGTAGCGGCGAGATTTTGAAAGGAAGATTTTACGAAGAGGAACTCTCTAAAACGAAACACCCCGACACGTACCTCATCGAGAAAGTATTGCGTAGAAAAGGTGACAAACTGTTTGTCAAATGGCTGGGACTTCCGGAAAAGAGTTGGATCGACGCGGACGAAGTGATCTTGTGAGTACGTGGAACGTGGTGAAGCGTCTACCGGATCCGGAAAGTCAAACGAAGAAAAAGAACGGTGAGTTGCTTCCCGACAGCATCCGCTGTCTGATCGTAGGTCCTTCGGGGTGTGGGAAAACGACACTGCTCGTGGACAATTTTCTCCTCGCACCGAATTGGTTAAATTGGAAGAACAGGCACCTGTACGTGTTCTCGAAAAGTTTGGAGCAATCCAAATACCAGCAACTGATGAAACTGTACGATGGTCTGGACATTGCAACGTTCGCTTCGGAAATAAAACCACTCGACGATTGTCGTGAAAATTCAGTCGTTGTGTTCGACGACGCCATCCTGGAAAATCAAAATGAAATTCACAACTTTTTCACGCAAGGTCGTCACAAAGGAATGGATTGTTTTTACCTAGCTCAAACGTTTTCCAAAATTCCAAAACAGTTAGTACGCGACAACGCTAATTTCATATGTTTGTTTCGTCAAGATCACACCAACCTCAAGCATGCGTACGATGACTACGTAGGCGGAGACATGAACTACAATCAATTTTCGGAACGCTGCTGCTCCACTTGCTGGAACGGTGACGATTTCGGATTCGCGACGATCGACATGACGAGGAAACCCAACGACGGAAAATACAGAAACAAAATCAACGACTTTCTAAACGTTGCAACTTTGTGAGAAACGACGTATATAAATAACGTCATGACGAAACGAAAAATCGAAGACGAAAATCTCAAGCTTCGCGATTACCTCGCGAAACGCTTCAAAGGTTGGAAATCCGAGAATCGCGGATTCTACGAAGAGAAGAAACGTCAGGATCAACCTGTGATCGATGCCATCAGCAGTCTAGGTAAAGAAATTAAAAGTGTCACGGAACAAAATAAAAATTTGATTAATGAACTCGTACCGCTTGCAGCTAAAAGTTACGCCGTACCCACGCCTATTTCGAGCATTCCTTCGACGCCGTTCGAACTGAAGGATGCACCGGCACGACGTCGAGCCATAGGCAGCACGTCGTCGTCTTCGGATAAAATCGAGTTGGGACCTTTGGCACGAGACTACCTGAGCACGGGGAAATTCGACAAGGATGAAGTGTTCGGATTGTATCCCAGCATGGAAACCAGCGAAGGCGGCGGTGTGGTGTGGAAGATTGGGAAATCGAAGGTGACCTTCGAAGGCAACGACATTAAAGTTAATTTAGGCGACAAGGATAGTTGGAACAGGTATCCGGGTACGGTGGGACTGTGGGAACTCGTCGCCAAAAAGCAGCCGAAAGATTACACCGACGAAGATTACCAAAGTTACAAGGAAATTCTGATCATGACGGATGCCTTGTACCAGAACAACGACGCCTCACAGAATAGGGTGAAATCGAGCAGCGGCGAGAAGTACAGGAATCTCATCAAACCGATTTGGAACCAGGTCAAAACAGGCAGCGGCGTCAAACGCTACAACACGTTACCCAAAGAATTCGTTTGGGTGGACGACGTGAGGAAACTCGTGGACCGATTGTTGGTGATAGCCGGCGAAGAGAATGCAGGCAATCGTAATTTCTACAACGAGAAGGTTGGCATCGTGGACATGATCAGCACGAAACTTTCCAACTTCATCGTGAACGACGACAAGGGCATAGGTTACCTGATCAAAATCATCAACACGCTGCCTCCGAAATTTTGGAACGTGGCCGAAGGAAAGGGACTCGTGAACGACATCATCAACAAGTTACCTTTCGAGATGCATCTACCTGGCTACCAGTACTGCGGACCGGGTACCAAACTCGAGAAAAGATTGGAGAGAGGAGACAAGGGTGTGAATCCGTTGGACGCGGCATGCAAAGATCACGACATCGCCTACAACACCACGCAGACGGATCTGGATGCACGTCACGAAGCAGACAGAAAGTTAGAGCACGCAGCTTTCGAAAGGTTTGTGAGCAGAGACGCATCGCTGGGTGAACGGGTCGCCGCACTGGGTACCACCATCGCCATGAACACGAAACAAAAATTGGGGTGGGGTATATAAATAACATACCGTAAAAAAACAACATGGCTTGCATAACTGATTTGCCACCCGAGCTACTATCTAAAATATTCAAAAAAGTAGTTAACGGAGATGTTAATAAACTTGTGATCATAGCAAGAACGACGCCGGCATTTCACATGGGATGCGAAATAGTTCTCAAGGACCGTCTTCGGGAGATCAGCGGCCTGAGGTGCGGTGATCTCAACATTCTGCTTTCGGCCGCAGGGGAGAAATTAAACGAGAGGTTCGATGAATTGCACGAGGCAAGGCAGGGAAGAAGACGGTACACAGATGATTGGTACATGTCTATGCAGGAGACGGAAGATATCATTACGCACATCATCGCGTTTTCCGAAGCACGGACTTTCTTCCTCTGTTAAAAAATAATAATATATATACGTGTCAAAAAAACTTGATATATAAATAACACACATCGTGAAAAAAAATAATATTGGGTATATATAAATAACACACATCGTGAAAAAATATTAAATTTCTCTCTAACACTTTGAAATTTTTTTGATATGACGATTGAAAAAATGAGTGATCTCCAAGCATTAAAACAAATGCTAAATTTGTCAGTCGAGTATGTAAAAATTCAGGAATTGGAAGTCGACAAACCTTACACGATAACTTCCGGTTCAATCGTTTCTACCCAGTATGGTCCCAAGGTACGCCTGTTGCTCAACGCACAATACAGTCTATTTTTACCAGATCGATACGCTAACATGTTATCCGACGAGAAGCTATCTATTTTAATCGAGAACAAAACTCGAATTGTGTACAAGGGGACAAAGGAACTTCTTGGCAAGAAAACAAAGCACGTAATAGAATTTGTGTAACGACTGCGAGGCCTTGAAAATATATAAATAACATACCGTAAAAAACTACACAAGAAAAAATCTCAGAATATATATATAAATAACATACCGTGAAAATAACACATAGAGCATCAACATGAAGCCCAAGGGTGTCGTGTACCAGATACCATATTCGAATCTAAAAAATCTAGGTGCTCTCGATGGGTTACTCACCAAGAAACAACGCGAGAAGAAACGTTCTTGCTTGTCGAAAGGACATGGAATGAAATTGCTGCTCAGCACACCTCAATTGAAAAGATTGCAGCGTTCGCGGAAACAGCAAAAGATCGGAGGTTTCATATTCAGCATCCCGGCCATCCTGGCAGCATTGGGGGCCGTTGGAAGTTTGGCCGGCGGAAGTGCCGCCATCGCGAAAACCGTCATCGACTCGAAGAAGAACAAGGCGGAATTGGAAGAACAGAAACGTCACAACCTGGCCATGGAGAAGAAAAAAGGGAAGGGCGTGATGAAAAAATTTAAAAAAAAGAAACAGAAGCTCTCACCAACCGAGACATTGAATCTCTGATCGGACCGTTACAAATCAAACACTTCAGAGGAGTTTTCATGTCCGACTCGTTACCTTCAAGCGTCAAAAGAAGAGAATGCGGAGTAGTCAACTTGGACGGTCAAGAAAATCCAGGCACGCATTGGATATGTTACCACAAAAACAACAATGATAAAGCATTCGTTTTCGATTCTTTCGGAGGTGTTCCACCTACAAATTTAGTTCATTATCTGAAAACGAACAAAACCTCCATATACTACAACGACGAACGCATTCAAGATTTCGGAGACGTGAACTGCGGTCATCTCTGCCTCTCCGTGCTCGCGTTTCTCTCTAAAATAAATAACCCTACGGTCGAAGATTTCCAGAAAGCATTGTGGAACCTCAAACAGCATCACTAGGATGGGCGTGTTCCATCTCACGAGCGAATCTTCAATCTTGAAACTCACGCTGCACGACGACATCGTCTATCCTAAATCCGTGGCTCTGCGTGCATTCTACAGCATGTACCTCATACCCAATGTTACGCATCACAACAACAAAATTAGCGTCGGAAGCGAACACATCGTCGTCACGCCAGGACAATACAATCTTTCCACTTTGCAAGCTCAGTTACCCAAAGGCACATACCTTTCTCAAAATTCGGTCACGCACAGAGTAGAAATCCTATCCGCGACGGAGACCGTGAACCTGGGCACCATGGGAGAACTTTTAGGTTTCGAGAACGACACCAAACTCGAAGCTGGCATCAAGCACGTAGCAACCAACATTCCTAAATTCTTGGCCATAGAGACTCGGAACGTACACTGCAACGTGGCCGAAGGTATGATCACGAAATCTTCGGACGGATTGTTGGGAAGTCACAAGCAGACGGGAATCATAGCCACTTTCAAACCAAGTTCCGAGTTCATGGAACCGATCATCTACACGCCCTCTTCGCCGATCTATTTTCCAGTATGTCGCAACCGCATAGACGACATAGAGTTGGTGGTGACGAACGAGAAAGGAGACGTGGTGGATTTCGCAGGTGCCACTACGACGGCCATCGTGGAGATCAACGTATAATAAATAACCATACATAGTGAGCATGGAGCAAATCGAAAGTTACGAATTGCAATCTTTCCCTCCCAACCGTCGCACGTTCGCCAATCTGAACGAAGCGAACAGGGAGATCGAATACGACGTGGACGTAGGGGATGGGTTCGTTCATCCTCACAGAGCGGACCTCTACCTTCAATTCGACGTGGTGAAGAAGGAAAGCGGAGACGCGTTTCCCGCAGCAGCAAACTTGATACTCGTGGACAACTTCGTGCCTCACCTGTTCTCGCAGGTGGAGGTGAGGAAACACAACACCGTCATCGACAGAATAGATTATCCAGGCATCACGTCGACGGCAGTGGGAACGTTGAAATTATCCAAAACGGACGCAGCGTACTACCAGGCCGGGGGATTCGAAGCCGGGACCAAAATATCGACGAAAAGTCACACGGTGCTCTTTCCCATGCGTCTGCTGCCTGGTTTCTTCTCGGACTACAAGGAGATCATGTGGAAGGGAGGACTGCGCGTTACGTTTCGAAGAGCGGCCAACGACAACGACGCACTGATGCGATACTCTACTTTGGGTCCGGACGCCACCACGCCGATAGCCAACACTTTACCCGAAGCAGCCAAGTGCGTCATCCGGAGCATGGAATTGAGAATGCCGGTGGTGGAATACGAAACGAACTACGCCCTCAAGTACAAAGCGGAGATCTTGAAAAGTCCGCAGGTGCCGATTCACTTTCACGGTTACCAGTGCGTACAGAAGATGGCGTCCGGAAGTCACATGGAATTCGACGTGACGACGCAGTTCAACAACATACAGTTCGACATGCCAGATTTCGTCGTAGTGCTCTTTCAGACCGGGCGCAATAACAACCAGGAAAAAGATTCCAGCAAGTTCGACGACTGCAAGATCAAGAACGTTTATCTGAAGAATGGACGCAACGAAGTGTTCCCGCGCGAGAATTACAACCTCGACGTGGCCAAAGACGATTACCTCAAACTTTACGAAGCTTACACGGCTTACAAACGCGTGACCGAGGGAAGTGTGGACATGTACTACACCCCCAGCGAATTCAAAATCCGCAGGCCGATGTTCGTCATCAACACATCTAAGAGGAAGAAGGTAGTGGTCAACGATCGAACCAACATCAAGGTCGTCTGCGAGTTCCACGATGCCTTGCCCGAGGATACCCTATGCAGTGTCATCCTGATTGCAGAGAAGTCCTTCGCCTACGACGTGAAGAACGAGAGGGTCACAGAGCAGTTTTAAAAAATAATTGCCACATACTAAAAAAAATCAACAAAATTATATAAAATACAATGTAAGTTAGTTCGGTGCGCAAATAAAAAAAATAATAATTCACGAAACTCTCTACAGATTCATTGTTGGCGGCTTTGATGGCCCCACGACCATTATATAGAACTTTTTTGGTGTTGGGCACCCACGCACCCTGGGCGAGGTTATGGGGGCCAGGCCTCCTAAAAACAACAATTATTATTATTTTGTCTGTTTGCTTGCGTCACAATACACGCGCACGCGTGTGTGTGTGTGTGTGTGGCACATCGTTCCCCCCGAGAGAGGTTTACAAAGGTCACGATATACGGAGTTGGAAAATTACGATATGGCGCATTCGCTTATTACTGTTGCCAGCCATAAATCTCTCTCTCTCTTCATCTTACACCAACGTTGGCATCTCTATTTTTTTTAGTTGGTGATTTTTTTTCGAGTGAGGAGTTGGCAACGCTGATTTTTACTTGAGGGTGGTCAACCGGGTTGATTGCACAAGCAAAATTGCCACCTCCTTGCTTTAAGTTAGGTTAGACCAAAAAAAAAACTTGGTGATTTATTTTCGAGTGAGGAGTTGGCAACGCTGATTTTTACTTGAGGGTGGTCAACCGGGTTGATTGCACAAGCAAAGTTGCCACCTCCTTGCTTTAGGTTAGGTTAGACCAAAAAAAAACCTTGGTGATTTATTTTCGAGTGAAAAGTTGGCAACGCTGATTTTTACTTGAGGGTGGTCAACCGGGTTGATTGCACAAGCAAAGTTGCCACCTCCTTGCTTTAGGTTAGGTTAGACCAAAAAAAAACCTTGGTGATTTATTTTCGAGTGAAAAGTTGGCAACGCTGATTTTTACTTGAGGGTGGTCAACCGGGTTGATTGCACAAGCAAAGTTGCCACCTCCTTGCCTTAGGTTAGTTTAGACCAAAAAAAAACCTTGGTGATTTTTTTCGAGTGAGGAGTTGGCAACGCTGATTTTTACTTGAGGGCGGTCAACCGGGTTGATTGCACAAGCAAAGTTGCCACCTCCTTGCTTTAGGTTAGGTTAGACCAAAAAAAAACCTTGGTGATTTATTTTCGAGTGAAAAGTTGGCAACGCTGATTTTTACTTGAGGGTGGTCAACCGGGTTGATTGCACAAGCAAAGTTGCCACCTCCTTGCTTTAGGTTAGGTTAGACCAAAAAAAAACCTTGGTGATTTTTTTTCGAGTGAGGAGTTGGCAACGCTGATTTTTACTTGAGGGCGGTCAACCGGGTTGATTGCACAAGCAAAGTTGCCACCTCCTTGCTTTAGGTTAGGTTAGAGCAAAAAAAGCTGTGGGTAAGCTGTCGGTTGTTTAACTCTTCCCTATCTCTTTTTTTTTCTTGTAAAAGGCTATGGCAAAAGTACCAGTGGGTTGGCAACCTTGCTTTATGCACTGTAACGCAAGCCTCAAGCAAGGTTGTCAGCTCCTTGCTTTAGGCTAGGTTAGACCAAAAAAAAAAACCTTGGTGATTTTTTCGAGTGAGGAGTTGGCAACACTGCGAGAAAATACCTCAAGCAAGATTGCCAGCTCCTTGCTTTAGGCTAGGTTAGACCCCAAAAAAACCTTGGTGATTTTTTCGAGTAAGGAGCTGGCAACACTGCCAGAAAATGGGGCTCATGCCTTACGAGAAAAATCCATTAAGGCGAGCCCCATTTTCGGGCGTTGAACTGTCTTTTTCTATCTACTATTGATTGATTTGGTTTATTTTACTTTGCATAACTGCCACTTTTGGATAATCGTGAAGATGATGATATGATGAAATTGATGATGAGACACTCGCAGAGAACACCCTGCCTACGTTTGGATTTGAACCCAGTACCCCTGCCATCATAACACACTGTGCTACAGTCCCGTGCAAATTAATCGGAACAAGCTCCTTTTTTGTCTGAATTGTCAGCACTTGCCCAGTAGGTGGCAGCAATGTAAACGCGGTAGCTATTTTTATCTCCCGCGTTTTCTGTGCATTAACTTGAGCACTGTTGACACGGTCAGGCATCTGATCCTTTGCGTTTGTGTACATATCTTTGAGTTCGTAAGTGTATTTTGTTCCATATAATCAGTAGGCTAATTGTGGCGGAGGTGTCAGTGAGATTCTGCCAATGGATACAACACCTAGGAAATGTTCTGCGATTGTGACTATCGCAAAATACATCTATGCCGCAAAGGGAGATAGCTGCAAAATTCTCTGTTGGTGTAGCTACCGTAAATCGAATTATCAAGCAGTACAGACAAACTGGTTCCATTTCACCTAATATAAAGGGGCAATGTGGGAGGAAGAAGAAGACATCGCCATATGATGACCGACTTCTTCTCAGAAAAAGTAAACAAAACCTGGCTCTAACTGCAGTGGAATTGACACTAGAATTGAGGGACAAAGGAGTGCATTTGGATGTTTCCAATGTACGATGTAGATTTCTTGCAGCTGGACGGAAAGCCAGGAAACCAGTGAAAAAACAATTTCTTTCGGCTGCAATGTGCAAGAAACGTCTCGTGGGCCCGTGCTCATAGAAATTGGACGGAAGACAACTGGAAGAAAGTTGTGTTCTCAGATGAAACACATTTTGAGGTCCAGGACAGAGGGTTCAATACGTGTGTCGGTCGAGTAATGAATCTGTAACGTCAGCACATCTGCAACAGACCGTAAAACACTCTGACAAGAAGATGTTTTTGGGATTTTTCACCCATGAAGGACCAGGATCGTTAGTGCCAATTGATGGTTTGATGAATGCTGACAAATACATACATGTTCTGAGAAGGAAAAATATTCCAGTGCTCCAGGAGAAGTTTCCAAATTGTGATGTCATTTTCCAGCAAGATTTGGCTTCTTGTCACACTGCCAAAAAAGTACAGAATTTTATGAGTGAGAACAATATTTGAGTGTTAAAGTGGCCAGGGAACTCCCCGCATCTAAATCCAATCAAGAATTTGTGGTCTATTTGCAAATGACGAATATCAAAACTGAACTGTTCCACAAAGTAAGCAGTGATTGAGTCTCTTGTTCGTGTTTAGTTCCATGACAATAAACTTAATGCAATATGTTCAAAGCTTGTAGAATCTATGCCAAAACGTGTAATGGAAGTTATAAAACAAAAAGGAGGACATATTAACTATTAGAAATGATTATCTGTTTGTACCTTATGTGAAAAATGAATATATGTACAAATGTGTTTGAAAAAGTTGAAGTATTCTATGTGGTAAGACAATAAATGTAAATTTTCGGATGTAATTGCTGTGTTCCGATTAATTCGCATGGGACTGTAACCACTCCTCCTCGGAGGCCAGCATCCTGTACTAGATATTACTTTATTACTCACTATTTAATTTGTAAACAGCACGTGGGTTACGTTTATAACTAATAATGTTTCACATACTTCATACTTGCATCAGTGTTCAACTTTGTTGTTCACTTTTTTCAACTCCATTGGGTTAGATAATGCAAACGAAAAAGTTCATGAAACATTGCTGATTATAAAAATAATCAATTGCTTTTTAAAATGAAATAGTGAACAATAATAGAGATGTTTCATTGCTTATTAGTAGAGGGTAGGATTTTCATGACTTTGCATATTTTGGGAGTAAGGGTGATATATTCCAGAAATATAGAAATTCATGTTGTGAAAAACCATGTAAATAAAGGTGAATTGTTAGGACTTACGCAAGTATGTTTGGCCATTTCTACATAATTTAGCACAATTTAAACAGGTGACAAGATTTTTTTCTGCATAACAACCACTACATGGTGCAATTAATTATCACCCTTTTAGTACAACCCATCAGGCCGAATTATAAAGTTGTTGAATTTTTCCTCACATCCTTGCTGATATATGGAACTTAGTCATACATGCCTTCGAAGTGGCCATTGTCATGCCATCTGTTCCTGTCTTATCCTGGTTTTGATCCTTCATTGTATCTGTTCTGTGATGATCAGCACATTTGAGCATAAAGTAGAGTCTGGGCTTACTTCCAACATCATCCCCTATGGCTTATTATCTATGTTGAGTGATGATTCTACAGTTTTAGATCATGTGTTTGACACAGGTTACCACTATGTAATTTAATCTGATTTTGTCAGACTACCTTATTTTAATATCTTTGTGTTTATCCTGTAGGCTTCTCTGCCTACCATTTTATATCCTTACTATTACTTTCTTTTACTGTATTTGTGTTAGTCTGGTGTAGGCTGTAGTTTTAATTCCTTATCCCAATTTTTAAAAAGCTTGTCGTAGGTTTTTAGCTAAAGAAACATTCCCTGCATCTTGAGGTGGTTGCAAGAATCCTTTGTGCTGATGCACCTATATCAATTTAAATGCCTTTTAGAATACCATTTTGTATCTTTTTAAAGGGCTGTGCTGATACCCATAAAGATACTGATATTTTTGCGGATTCCAACAGATTTTGATAATTATAACAATTAATTTGTTCAAAATATTGATTAGTATTAGTGGGTGAATACTTCACTCCAATTATAAGCTTCAATTTACCAGAGTTTTGCTTTGAAATATTTAAAAAAATACTTCATAATATCAAAATACCTTTTGTGTAATCACAAAATACAGTTTTCACATAATATTGGAGCAAAATCAATAGAAACCTTTAATTTTGCATAACTTCCGCCAAAGTGTTGCTATTTTTGTGGAACCCGCAAACAATCAAAACGCTGAAAAATTAGAAAGGCTAATTGGAATGGGACCTACAGTTCAAAGTGGGATCTGAAATACTATGTTCTTACACTGGGTATCAAACCTGGGACTGATTGCTTACAAGGCAACAATGTTACCTCTATGCCATCAGGGAAGCAAAATGCAGGAAAAGTATCAGCCAGTAAATAAAATCCAACCAAGTTTCCCTATTTTTTTCCCGTGAAAGTAAACATAATGAGCCGTGTAAATTGCGCATGCGCAGCAGAGCTAAGACGTTTGAATCATATGCCAGGCGGACAGATCCCGCCCGGCGCCAGTAGCGAGGCAGCAGTGGTCCGAAGTGGAAGCTCGTATTCCTTCTCCCGCCGCATGCCAGTAGCGAGGCAGCAGTGGTCCGAAATGGAAGCTCGTATTCCTTCTCCCGCAGCATGCGAGGTTCGGTCGGTGATAAAGTTCCTGAATGCACAAAGCATTGCGCCAATTGACATTGATCGTCAGCTCTGTGAGGTCTATGGGCCGAACATTATGAGTAAGCAGATGGTGCTGCTGGTGTCGGCAGTTTTCGGAAGGTCGTCAAAGTGTCCATGATGAAGAGCGCAGTGGGCGTCCCTCATCATTGATGATCTAGTTGAGCTGGTGCGGCAGCGCATCGTAGAGAACCGTTGCTTCACGATTACGGTGTTGAGTAGCCTTTTTCCGCAGATATCGCAATCCGTGTTGCATGAGATTGTCACGCAGCGCCTGCTGTTCAAAAAATTGTGTGCCAGGTGGGTGCCGAAAAACCTGACACCCGAACACAAAATGAAATGTTCAGGAGCAGCACTGACATTCCTGCAACGGTACCATGATGACGGCGATGATTTCCTCGACAGGATCGTCACGGGCGATGAGACATGGATTTCGCACTTCACCCCGGAAACCAAGCAGCAGTCAATGCATTGGCGGCATAGTGGATCTCCGGTCAAGAAGAAATTCAAACAGACGCTGTCGGTACAGAAAGTGATGTGCACCGTGTTTTGGGACAGGAAGGGCATTTTGCTCATTGACTTCCTCCCCAGAGGTGAAACGGTGAACGCTGACCATTACTGTGAAACACTAAGGAAATTGCGACATGCCATTCAAAACAAGAGGCGTGGCATGCTTACTGCAGGTGTTGTGCTCCTCCGTGACAATGCTCGTCCACATACGGCTCAGCGCACAGCAGCTGTTTTGACGGAATTTTGCTGGGAGTTGTTTGATCATCCACCTTACAGTCCTGATCTGGCTCCCAGCGATTTTCACGTTTTCTTGCACGTCAAGAAATTCCTGTCCTCCGGTGAGCGTTTTGGCAACGACAAAGAGCTGAAGACGTCTGTCACACGCTGGTTCCATTCACAGGCGGCAGAGTTCTACGACAGTGGGATCCAAAAGTTGATACCACGATACGACAAGTGTCTCAATTCTGGTGGTTGCTATGTTGAAAAATAGCTGAACCTTTGCTGTACCTGTTGCCAATAAATGGTTTCCTGAAACTGTGTTTTCTTTTTTTAAAAAAATAGGGAAACTTACTTTCTGGATGCATCTCGTACATCACCATTGATATTGGCCCATCCGAAATGACTGATATTACAGTGGAACCCCAATTTTACATTTTCCCACATCATACTTTTAATCTTGATCGTCCCAACAAAGCAAAATGTTATAAAATGTATCTTGATTTTACATTTTCCCTGCATTTTAAGTTCTTTTCAGCTTGATCCCTTGAAAAACGTAAAATCAAGGTTCCACTGTACATGTTTTCACTTTTAACATGGATCCCTGAACTGAGGACTTAACTAAGGCACTCGTTAGCAGTACAGAAATGTTGTCAACAAAAACTGGAAACTACAGAAGATAAAAATTCCTTTCATACAATGTTAATTATTACTATTCTTTTTTTTTCTTTTATTGTTTGAAACTTCCAGATAGATGGATATGAGGAAATGTATTCGGATGCTGAGAGTGACATTGAAAGCCACATTGTTTGTAATAGATGGCTCCGTGTGTACTTTGTCAGGTTTAAACAAGCTCTGCTAAATATAATCAGGAAGTGGGGCAACATGTTTAAGAAGCACCTTGTCGATCATGTCACAAATAGGTATGTATGCTGCCAAAACCTTTAACTAACACCTAAGCATTGTGGCAATTTAAAATTGTTCTGCACCATTATTATTAATATTATGTAAATATTACATTGCAACTATACCTTATGAGGTGACCAGAGTTTGGCAGAAACTTATTCATAGATATTGTAGGAAGTTGTCAATTATGAAATTTACTTACTACCGGGTGTTTCAAAATTCACGCAACCTTAACGTTAATCTATATTATTTTATACATATACATACATACAGCATGTAACAAAAGTCCAGGAACACTTTAAAAAAAAATGTAGCCAAACGAGTAGTATTACAAAGTGACAAAGTACATCATTTCAAAGAGTAAAGTTGTAAGTTTTTTTCTCATTGCAGGTGTTACATGTAGTTCCATAAATCGTCACTAGGTGGTTTCATAATCAAGATGGTGCTTTCTGGAGCTGAGAAGGCTTTCTGCATGCTAGAATTTGGCAAAACAAAGAGTGCAACGTATGTCCAACGAAAATTTAGGATGAAGTACGGGAAAGCAGCACCAACCAGGAAGGCAATCTACAATTGGCATGTAAAGTTTGTTGAAACTGGGTGTTTGTGTCTCAAGGAGAAGTGGTCGGCCAGGTGTGAGTGAAAATGACATTGAGCAAGTGAGAGAAGCTTTCACAAGGAGTCCGAGAAAATCTATACGCAGAGCTTCGCGTGAGTTGGAAATGTCAACAATGACTGTGTGGCGTGTTTTGTGTAAATAATTAAACATGAAACCGTACAGACTACAGTTAGTGCAAAAGTTATATCCTAAAGACTAAGACCAGCTCCAGAAAGCGCCACCTTGATTATGACACCACCTAGTGACGATATATGGAACTACACATAACACCTGCAATGAGAAAAAAACTTACAACTTTACTCTTTGAAATGATGTACTTTGTTACTTTGTAATGCTACTCGTTTGGGTACAATACATTTTTTAGTGTTCCCAGACTTTTGTTACATGCTGTATATATAAAAATGGATGTATGTGTGTTCGTTCCGGCATAACTCTCGAACGCCTGGAGCGATTTCAACCAAACTTGGTACACGTATCATTTGCAATCTCGAAAGATATACTGTGGCGGTAAGACACCCCTGGCACCCCTAGGGTGGTAGGAGGGTGACATGCAAGAATAATGGAAAATGACCAATATTAGTGTTGAATCCAACGTTTTCGTGCTCGCTAAGATGAATAGTAACGCTCCTAATACCATTCCACTTCAAGTTAATCACCTATCGGGATGGGGGGGGGGGGTGAGAGGGGGTGAAAATTAAAATGTCAAAAATGACCAAGATTAGTGTCGAATCCATAGTTTTTGGAGTCGCTAAGCTAATTGGTGACATTCACGACGACCAAACTTGGTACACATATGACTTACAATCTGGAAAGAAATACTGTGGGGGGCAAGACACGCATGGCACCCCTGGGTGGGGGTGGGAAGGGGTGACGTAAAATTAATCGAAATGACCGATATTGGTGTGGAATCCACAGTTTTTGGGGTCGCTAAGATGAATAGTGACACTTCCAATGCCATTCAACTCGTACCTGAACAGTATGCGACAGGCGAATGAGGAATCCAGTTCGTGTTGGTTTGTAGCCCACGTGCAGAACTCTACCCGTCGATCTGGGTCATCCTCGTTTAGTTTATGTTGCATGTGCAGCTTATAAGGATGCCAGCGATTGGTATGCAATATCCAGACAATGGAGGACTGGCTGATACCACTTTCCAGTAAGAGACGACGAGTACTGCATTTGGGACTCTTCACAAACGATGCTAGAACCATCGTTGTTGTCTCCTCATTGGTGGCAGTCTTTGGTTGCCCACTACGTGCCCTATCTTCCACATTGCCAGATTCTCGGAATTTGCCGATAACTTATGTGATTGTGCTGTGCAATACTGGGTGTCTGTCTGGGTGCTGCCTTTTGTAGTCCTCTGCGGTGTCTCTGTAACTGTGTTCCCCAGATATTAGGATGATTTCTATCTTCTGTTCCTTTGTCAGAGGCATCTTATATCACCTGAAACAATGAACGTCACAATGAGACTTTTCAAACTTTGAGTGTTCTTAACTTGCAAACAATACAAGATATCAAAGAAACAATTACACTTTTGAATTCCTGAGCTCATGCTAGTGTAATTTGATATGCTACATGCCCCCTTCCCATTTAAATTTCGAACCTGCGTTCAAGATGGTGGCCATGGTCACCACGTACCCTATACATTGCGCCCACCCCCTCTACTACAATCTCCCATTACCAGATTTCATATTTTCCTGTCCAGTTTCAAAATAAAGGGGTGTCCAAAGACTTTTGACTCACCCTGTATATGTGTCTTCGATTATTGTCACATTAAAATGATAATCAATTGTAAACGCTCTACCATGGGAAACTCGAATGAGTACGACAGAGCGAACGTGGTCCCATGCAGTACTCTAGTACCCACTGACCTGCAAAAGTCAGGGAAATTGATGTTTCACTAAGAAATCCAAAGGCTTTCTGTAACAATATAGCCCAGAATTGTCATGCAGCTTAAAATATTGTTGTTGACCTATACAGTGAATGTGGGTTTTCACATATCCAAAGAGGAATCCTTTAACATATTGCATTTTTTGCAACTATTTTTCTCCAATACTTCCACTCTAAAAATGTACTGTAAACAATGTTAATATAAGTTGAAACCTCGCAGGTTGATCTGCGTATGTACCTGGAAAAATTCAAGGAATTTGTATTGGGAAAATGTGGTAAACTTGCAGGTGCGAATAGCCTGAATGTTAATGTGCCCAATAGTTTGATTCCATTTGATCATTTAATCTAATGGGGTTATTTATAGTTAAGTCATTGTTTTATTTATCGTAACTGTTCTGTACTTAAAATGTGTGATTGCAGTTAATAATGTTATGTAATAATAATGCACATGTTTAAAGATGATTAGTGATCTGTGAAACATCTTCATACATCGAGATTATACTTAAACATCTAGCATCACATGTACTACAGTTTATATTCCATATAGCCACATGCTTTGCACATACAATTTCTTTTTTTTTTCAACAAAATTGATGTAATTGACAGATGTTTTTCCTAGTGTAAATAATATTTCTGCAAGCGTAAGGGTTGCTAGATGCAGCTACATTTACACCCGAGACAAATTTTAGCAGATATTAATGCAGAGATGCTTTTTCTTACAGCTTAACTGACCTGGCAGCGTTCATTGAAGAAGCCGATGTGGGACTGCAGGTGAAGGTGGGTGATGATGACTATGATGCCTTGGTGGGGGTTGTGAAGCTTCTGGTGAAAATGAGGGAGAGGCAGGTGGCCACGGACAACATGTTTGAGCCATTGAGGCAGACCATCGAGCTGCTTGAGGCTTACAATCAGGAGCTCTCCGAGGAAGTGTACACTCTTCTGCAGGTATGTTTATACATAATCCAGTCCAGTGAAGAGATGGACAGTTCCAAATCTTTGAAAATTCAAATATCAAACCCTAATGGATTCAGATTCAGATTGTAAATCCAGTATTTGGGATTCAGGTACAATTAGGTATCATATACAATGCAGGATCAAGGAAACAGAATGTGGATGCCCATGCCTAGTACAGCATCCAGTAGGTCCATTTACACATTTATAAAAAACAAATTGATATGCATGAATCAAGCAGGAAAATTGTGTCCCCGAACATCCTACCTTCAGTGCTACCATATGCAGAACATTCTTTGTTCTTGTTTGATATTATTATTTTAATACAAGTTTTTCAGCTTGTAAAGTTCTTAACAATCATTCATGTTACCACATTCGTCACTAATTTGTAAAACTGATATTAGAACATTGAACTTCATGATGGTGTGGTTTTCTTTCTTCATTTAATGTTTCAACCAAGTACAAAACATGGCACAATAATTTATGTCATTTGGATTTACTTTTCTCCAAATTTTCACCATATGTTCCATAGGAATTGTATCATTGAGTTACCTGGTATCGATCATGCAGGCCCCCCTCCCCCACACTAATTGTTCTTGGTATCTAAATTTTGAGGAACATGTTCCAGAAGAAAGATGCGAAATCTTTAATGTAATTGTTTTGCGCAAGAAATGAAATTGCATGTACAACAAGCATAGAATCAATGTAAAATCAATCAAGTGTCAGACACACACAGGAAGTGTAGGGATTGAAGTCTTGCTATGGATTATCGGTGTACCTAAGGAAACTACAAGGAAACAGGGGAGCACTTTGCATCCACACCATGCATGCGTAGGTCAGGAGGAGCTGGATCAGAACTTGAAAGGATGCAAAATTCTTAGAAAATGGTGGGGGAAGCTAGGTGAAGGTTTTAGCTCCGTTTACCAGTTTCATCTATTCATCATTGTATATGTCTCATTCGTGTTTTAGCCTTGACAAAGAGGCACGTATATGTGTTAAAATTTTGAATCAATATCAAACACAGAAAGTACATTCTTTACATGGTTTAAACCAAACCATGCATTCTATACATTTTTTCATAAAACAGAAGTCAGAATGATACAAATGCTACCTCAGTTTTTAGTAAATTCCTTCAAAGTGCATTTTAAATTTTTATTTTCAATCCTTTTTCTGTGCAGGAATTGCCTGAAAAATGGAACAACACGAAGAAGCTTGCAATCACTGCTCGACAGGCTGTTGCTCCTTTAATAGCTCTTGAAGTCCAAAAACTGCGAGGGAAGATAACAGATTTTGATGACCGTCAATTGCAGTTTAGAGAAGAATTTTTACGCTTCAATGTCTATATGTGAGTTGAATAGGGTCTAGTATTTTATAACAGTTCCTGAGTGTATGAGAACACATTTTGATGTGTGTTTTGGTAGTAGTGTTACGAGCTGAGCCGATAACTGATACCTATATTGATTCTGATTACAGTGCCTGAACATTGTAACAATTGCAAGTTGTGTTTTCAGAATATTTATAAATATAACATGCAAATACAGTAGAACTCGAATTTTACGTTCCTGGAGCTTACATTTTCCCACATTATACAGTTTGTAAAGAAATAAATAGCGACACTTGCTTGGACACGTTTCAAATTATATATTAACCAGAATGAAGGTTGACACAAATTTTTGATCACGGTACAATGTATATTGTCAATGACCATAATAATCTCTTCATTTACACCACAATTTGAAACAAATGAACACATGATATTGAATTTATATGCATATACCTAGGTATATGTAATTATGCATGTAGGCTACAATAATACAATGATATGGTGTAATTTAAAAATTGCAAATAAACATCAAAACATCAACTGAAAATCATGAAGAGCAATTTGCTCGTAATACACACGGTAAACTAACATTTGGTTTAGCAACAGGTACAAAACAGGTCAATAGTATTTGGTTGTCCCCTCTTGGTTCTCTTCAATGCAGCCAATCGTCGAGGCATGCTTGCAACAAGATTATGGCAAAGTTCAGCCTTGATTTCATGAAACCAAACCCTGACAATCTGTGCTATAAGTTCCAGCCTACTCGAAAATGTCTTGTTGCACAGTTTTCTACTCATAATGGCCCACAGATTTTTCAATGGGATTCATATCAGGGACGTTAGGTGGCCAACGAAGTATCGAAATATCCATGTCCATGAACCACTGATTAACCGTGGCCAACGAAGTCTCGGAATATCCATGTCCATGAACCACTGATTAACCATTAACCAGAGATTAATCGTGATTGATGGCATGATGTATTGTCATCCTGGTAGATGAAGTAGTCCATATTTGACTCAGAAAAGTGATCTCTGGCTGTTACTAGTACTTTGTGCTGTAGAATGTGAAGATATTTTCGAGAATCAACTGATCCTTCACGTATCTTGATTCTTCAGAAACCTTTAGCTGTAAAGCAAACCCATACCATTACTCCCCCAGAGAATTTCTGTGTCTCAGAAATACAATCATTTGGAAGTTCTCCACCCTTTCTTAACCACAACTTCACACCTGCATCATTTCCTAGAATTCTCAATTTCTTTTCATCTGGGAAAATCACGTGTTTCCAGTCATCGTCAGTCCAGCTTGCATATTGGCTCACGACTTACTGTCCTGTGAACCTGTGTCAGCTGCGGCTTCTTACGTTTTTTTTTTGTAAATACCCACTTCTCGCAATCGAGACACTATACTGGTATGACTGAGATCAATTGCAAGGTCTGTTTGCAGAACAGACGCAATTTGGCAGGAACTCAGTCCTCAATTCTTCAATGCTGTTGTTTTCATTTTGCGATCTGCCCTAGGTGATGTTTTCTTCCTTCTGCCACAACGTTGTTGGAGAGACGATTTGTGATGTTCATTCTGTTTTGTAACAACTCTGCCTGCTGTTGAATGATGAATTTTAAGTATTCAACCAATCTGTCTCAGGGATTTGCCTTCAGTATGCAAAGCAAGGATTTGTCCTTGCTTACGAGGTGAAATGTCACATTTTTTACCCATTTCAGCTCATTCACACTTTCCAGACAGCAACAATGCTATCATGCGACACTGTTGAAACAATATGCAGTCACTGCACAAACAAAAAAGTCACCATGCCGTCAGTTAAAGCCGATAAAAAGAAGCTCCTCACACAAACTTGTTACGCTTTCACAGCACCTGCTTTCTCAGAAACAATGGTTGTACGATTTCAGCACCATCTGGAGGGTGTATTAACAATACAGAAACAAGTGACTAGCTATGCTGCTCATGGGCAGCCCAATAGTATTCTGCTTTCATTTGCTTTTTATATGCTGGTGTTACACGCTGATATTCATGAAAACTGCTGAGAGGATGATGTGTCACTATTATTTTTTTACAAACTGTACATTCAAGCTTGATGGTCCCAACATAGCAGAATATTTTAAAATTTTCCTCGATTTTACATTTTCCCGTATTTTAAGTTTTTTCAACTTGGTCCCCTGAAGATCGTAAAATTGAAGTTATACTGTATTTGATTTCAATTTACCATAGTTTTACTTTAAAATATTCAAAGAATTATATAGGAGGTTATCAGAATATTAAATTTGCTATAATTTAATTAAATTATTCACTTCTTGCAGGGCAGTGTTGGTACAAAATAAATATACTGTAGTTTTGCATGTTGTATAATTTACAAGGATAATTAGATCTGCAAAATTGTTATGTGGCATTTTTGCAGACCATGCCTGATACCTGCACTTCAGAAGTATTGGCGATTAAATTTGAACCACTAATACTGATACAACAGCACCAGTATCAGTCAGCCCTAAGCCCCGTGACAGGTTAAGTTTGCAGCAACTTTTTGCATATATAGACCCAAACATACGCGCAGAATATAGTTCTGCTGCAATACTGCCGATTTTCTCACTCTCTGTGACATGAACAGCTCGGCGGTTGAGGAAAGACTTGCATGGGAGATGCTGAGCGTCATTCTCGCATGGTTTAATACATAAAATCTGCTGCAAAGTTAACCTGTCGCGGGGCTTAGTAGTGTTGCTTGTGAAGCTTTTGAGTATAATTCCCAGATATGTCATGTATTAAGAACCATTGTCACACTGCAACTACATTTCTTAGCTTTCCCAACTATATTGATGGTGTATAATGTCAAATTTTGGTATACTTGATTCCTGAACATACTGTACATCGAATCCCTGAAGATTGATACAGAACAGTGGCTTTCTGATGGCATAGTGGTTTCAGATCTAACTTTGAAATCTAGGTGTAGTCCTGATTAACCTGTCTGTGCATGAGGTGGACTTAATTGAAAACTCAACAACTGATACAGAACAAGTCTCCAAAACATGTTAATGAAACTACAACCGTGGTTAAAAGTCGAATTCTTTACAATATGTACTGTATTAGTTTTTAGTATAAGTAGTCCAATCAGCCCGGTTCTGAAACCGAAAATGGGGCTCGGTGGGGCTCGCCTTAATGGATTTCTCTCGTAAGGCATGAGCCCCATTTTCTGGCAGTGTTGCCAGCTCCTTACTCGAAAAAATCACCAAGGTTTTTTTTTGGGTCTAACCTAGCCTAAAGCAAGGAGCTGGCAATCTTGCTTGAGGCTCGCCTTAATGGATTGCTCTTGTAAGGCATGAGCCTTATTTTCTGGCAGTGTTGCCAATATTTTACTCGAAAAAATCACCAAGGTTTTTTTTTGGGTCTAACCTGACCTAAAGCAAGGAGCTGGCAACCTTGCTTGAGGCTTGCGTTACAGTGCATAAAGCAAGGAGCTGGCAACCTTGCTTGAGGCTTGCCTTACAGTGCATAAAGCAAAGTTGCCAACCTACTGGTACTTTTGCCATAGCCTTTTACAAAAAAAGAGAGAGGAGAGAGAGAGAGGAGAGAGAGAGAGGGAAGAGTTAAACAACCGACAGCTGCCAACACCCACCCTAACCTAACCTAACCTAACCCAACCCAACCCAACCCAACCCAACCCAACCCAGCCCAACCCAACCCAACCCAACCCAACCCAACCCAACCCAACCCAACCTAACCTAACCTAACCTAACCTAACCTAACCTAACCAGGTCTAACCTAGCCTAAAGCAAGAAGCTGGCAACCTTGCTTGAGGCTTGCCTTACAGTGCATAAAGCAAAGTTGCCAACCTACTGGTACTTTTGCCATAGCCTTTTACAAAAAAGAGAGAGGAGAGAGAGAGGGAAGAGTTAAACAGCCGACAGCCTACCTACAGCTTTTTTTGTCTAACCTAACCTAAAGCAAGGGGCTGGCAACTTTGCTTGAGGTTTGCTTTACAGTGCATAAAGCAATTTTTGCCAACCTACATATACTAAACAAGGAGAGCCGGCACTGCCGTAAAAGAGAGAGATGGATGGATGGGAACACTACACGGGTTCAACGTCATCAAATAAAAATCGCCTTAATGGTTTTTTCTTGTAAGGCATGACCTCCATTTTCTCGCAGTGTTGCCAACTCCTACCTACACCTTTTTTTTAGTTGGCAAGGGCTAGAGAGAGAGAAAAACTTATAGCTGGGAACAGTAATGAGCGAATGCGCCATATCGTAATTTTCCAACTCCGGCAATGTTTGTACATCGTGACTTTTGTAAACCTCTCTCTCTCGGGGGGAACGATGTGCCACACACACACACACACACACACACACACACACACACACGCGCGCGGGGCCAAAATTTTTGAATTTACGGCTGGAAAAATGTTTTTCTATGACATGTTTTCGTTCGAGGCAAATTCGTAGGTGGATATTGTTAAATAAATATTAATATTGTAAATATATATATACTTATTGTATTTAGTTTTTCGGTATCGAAAAGCGACTGTCATATTGTATTTGAAAAAAATATTACACTTTTGCCTGTGGATATCTAGAAAAACGACAATTTCGTTCCCTCTCTCTGCATATACTATCAACGTTGACACAATGACACAAATTCAACAAATACATATGCTTGGTGGCAGAGAAAAAATACAATGAATTTTCTGGTTATTTATTTCATAGCTCTGATAGTCATCGCGTGCGTCACAGATTGCCATCTGCCGTAGGCTTTGGGACGACGGAAGTTATACTTCCTGTTTTTTTAGTGACGCCAGTTAACAGCATAGGTAACAATGATGCGATGCGATGCATTAACTTGTGAATTTTCGAACTCGCAAAATGATGTGGCTGAAATGTAGGGGGTCTATTGCCCTCTGTTTACATCTGGCAACACTACCGTAGATTTTTTGACAGTGTTGTTAACCTACTGGGTTTTTTTCACTAAATTTTTATTAAAGGACCTGAGGGGTCCATGTATTTTTTATGTCTGGCAACACTGTTGGGGGCCTAGTGTTGGCAACACTGTGGGTTTTTACTGTAGCTTTTTATGAGGGGGGTCTATTGTCCTCTGTTTACATCTGGCAACACTACCGTAGATTTTTTGACAGTGTTGTTAACCTACTGGGTTTTTTTCACTGTAAATTTTCATCAAAGGGTCTGAGGGGTCCATGTATTTTTTATGTCTGGCAATACTGTTGGGGGCCTAGTGTTGGCGACACTGTGGGTTTTTACTGTAGTTTTTTATGAGGGGAGTTTATTGCCCTCTTTTTATATTTGGCAACTCTATTGGATGTTCCTTTTTTGAGGCTCGAAATTATTATTTGAGGCTTGAAATCATTATTTGATGCTCGTCGGTGTTACCAACCCACTCTACAAAAATTCCACTATATGATTTTTCACAGGTTAAGCTAACCTACAAATAGGAGTTGGCAGCACTGACTTATAAACCCACTGGGTTCTCTTGGCATGTTTTTTCATGATGTGTTGCTAGGCTATTGAGCATCTTGGCGTATACAATGTATATATTTTGAGAGGGGGGTTATAGCTTTTTATGCTGTACGAATACTGGAAGCTTGACAGTGACAACTAACAGAGTAGGTAAACCTACATCCAGGAACTGGCAACACTAGTTTCTGACAGTGAATTTGAAATAAAATATTAAACAAAATACATGAGTAAGCACTGTGATTACAAATAGTACCAGTGTTATGCCCCCAACTCCAACTGGACAACTGGGGAAAATAATTGTACAACAATTTGTACCTAATTGTACAATACTTGTACCTAATTGTACAACATATACACAGACATAAAAGAGAGAGCCTTCCCGTAACTTACTTCATGTACAATTTATATGATTTTACAACTGTGAAAAGAAAGCATATGTGTTCTGTATGCACACATTTATTCTTATTTTTCGAAGTTGAATGAAAGCACATGTTTTTACGCTCTCGTAATACTAACCTTGCTCCACTGATTTTAAATTGCTTCCATCCGCTTTTTTTTTCTGTGTTATTTCCGCATGCACGCAACATTCGCTTTCAATAGACAGAAGGAGTGTTAGTATAGCAGGCTCCGAGTTTACAATTTATTAAATTAAACAATAATTTATGTAAGAATATACTTGTACTTACCGAACACAAAATAATAAAAGGCACATGTGAATGTTTGCGTGTGTTCATGTTATATGACGACTGAGTAAAAAAATAATGTTGACTCCCCGAAAGATAAAAGTTCCTAGAACAACATATGGCGGCGTGAGAATATGTAAAAAATTCGATTCAGAGGTGGATCGAATTAAAGTTGGGGGATATTTTGCATTTTTTCCCTATAATGTACAAAACATTTACCGTACATAATTTTTTCCATTTACAACAGTATAAAATAAGAGGAATGTGTGACAATATCCATATTAATTAGGAAAGTATGTTGTATGCTAGGTTAGCTAATTGTGTCTTCTACAGCTTCACTGTATAGAGGGAAGATGGAAAAAGAGAGCTCTACGGAAACTGACGCTCTTAACAATATTGTACGTCCGTGAAAATTATATATAAATAAGACTTAAGCGTATTATCTGCTTTCATGTCAGATTTTACCAACCTGTGAGCTGTAGTGTATAGGTGACAAGCGACCTGCTCAAATATGATACTGTTGACAATATTGTACGTTCGTGAAAATTACATATAAAATAAAACTTAAGCGTATTATCTGCTTTCATGTCAGATTTTACCAACCTGTGAGCTGTAGTGTTTAGGTGACAAGCGACCTGCTCAAATATGATACTGTTGACAATATTATACGCCCGTGAAAATTATATATAAATAAAACTTAAGCGTATTATCTGCTTTCATGTCAGATTTTGCCAACCTGTGAGCTGTAGTGTTTAGGTGACAAGCGACCTGCTCAAATATGATACTGTTGACAATATTGTACGCCCGTGAAAATTACATATAAATAAAACTTAAGCGTATTATCTGCTTTCATGTCAGATTTTACCAACCTGTGAGCTGTAGTGTTTAGGTGACAAGTGACCTGCTCAAATATGATACTGTTGACAATATTGTACGTATATTGTATTGTATAGGAGACTAGAAGCATATAATTTGGCGAAAAAAAAAAACCCAAGTAAGGTCATAGAGAATAGTTAAAAAAAGTGAACAATTATATTTTGCATTGCACAGCATTGGATATTAAATAACATACCCCCAAAAAATCTCTGCATTATGCGTTCTGTAAAAAATTGCCCTACGTGCCAAACTGCTGTGTCAAGTAAACATTTTCAAAGGCACTGTCGTACTTGTGTGCCGGGAAAGCAAATATGTGCGACCAAACTGTGTTCTAAGTGTGGAAAAAATATTTCTATTGCCAACTTCAAGTTGTTGTTTTTTTTTGACACGTATATATATTATTATTTTTTTTAACAGAGGAAGAAAGTCCGTGCTTCGGAAAACGCGATGATGTGCGTAATGATATCTTTCGTCTCCTGCTTAGACTTGCACCAATCTACTGTGTACCATCTTCTTCCCTGCCTTGCCTCGTCCAGTTCGTCCAACCTCTCGTTCAATTTTTCCCCTGCAGCCGAAAGCAGAATGTTGAGATCACCGCACCTCAGGCCGCCGATCTCCCGAAGATGGTCCTTGAGAACCATTTCACAAGGGATGCGAAATTCCGGCGTCGTTCTTGCTATGATTACAAGTTTCCCTACATCCTCACAATCTCCGTTTACTGCGTGTTTAAATATTTTACATAGTAGCTCGGGCGGCAAATCAGTTATACGAGACATGTTGTTATTATTATTATTATTTTTCACTCTATGTTATTTATATACCCTACCCCAATTTTTGTTTCGTGTTCATGGCGATGGTGGTAGAGTGCCACACACTTAAATTTGCCGTTGCGTAGAAACGAATTTTCGTTTCGTCTCCCTCTTTCTTAGCATCATGTGTTCTACCCTGCTCGATAATTTTTGCTATTGTTGCCACATTGTCATTCCATTCCTGGACACACTCGCGCAAACATCATTGAAAACAATTGAATAGCGCTCCAGCTCGCGGTTCCCACCGTTCGGTAGGGACGCTAATGTGGCAATATAGCACGGCGTAGTGCTTGCTTCTTTTATGCAGTGCATGTTCATTGGCTAGCTAGTAACTAGTGTTGCCAACTGTAATAATGAAGCACTATTTCTGTCATGGAAGGGGAAAAGGCAGGTAAAGTGGCGGTGAGTTTTGTTGGATTGGAAGCACCATATTTTTATTTTATACTAAGTATTTGACCGGTTTGACGTTGTGTGCGTGTATTGCGTGTGTGTATGTAAAAGTGTGTGTTTGCTAATGAACGTTAAATTCCATAATGCCTCCAGTTCTGTCGAAGTTGAAATCAAAAACCTTGCATAGCCAAGCTCGGGAAATTCTAAGCAACGTGCACGAGTTCATGAAGGAGGAAGCCAGTCATGGTGTTAGCATCCCAATAAAGCATTTTGGCAAGAGAGCAGCGAACAGCAGCAACAAATTGTTCATATTTCATAATTTTGGAATTATTCAAAATAAATAAATTATGTAGCTCCAACATCATTTCAACTCTGGCTCCGGCACGTGTTCTTGTAGAAATTGCATAGAGGAGGCTGTCATTTTTGCTGCTTAATGCGATACATATTGTTTTCTGTGTTAAAATTGCCATGCTTTGATGGGTGATAAGCCTATTGAAAACTGTGATCGAGCGAGATATTCTTTTGCGCTGAATAGTATTGAAATAGCATAAGAAGTCTCATTATTTATTTTATATTTTGATGTTTTAGTTAGGAATATATTGATTTTCAATTTTCCGTTGCTGCGTAATGACCGGGGGGGTCGAAATAGAGCGGCATCTGCCGCCACCTCCCAGGGAGGCAAAATGACTAGCGCCGGCCCTGGTTCATAACAAAAGAAAAAGCTGCGCAGCTTATCGTCTAGTGGCAGTATATGTACTTGTTATTGTTGTGGAAGCCGGCATCCTTTGTAAATGTACAACAAAGGCAACCGACTGTCGCCGATCTCAGAGAGGAAATAATAATACTGCTTCAGGAGGAGTGTTATGGTGCAATTGTAGCGGTTTAACACGTTGGCATGTTATTATCTGCCGTTGCAGTTCCATACCAGTGTATACGGGTTTTGGAAGTGAAAAGTTAGAACGCCACCAGTGCATTAATGCAATGAAAAATAATATATATATTTTTTTATTTTGTTTGAAATCACTCAAATAAGGAATCGTATGAAGAAGTCTTCTTTGCAGCATTTTTGGTAATTTTACTTATGTGTTAGTTCATATTTTGCGAATTTTTAGTCCATATGTATGTAGCTACATACAAAGTCACTTGTTAGTACATATTAATCCTAGTCCTGGTATAATGCATGACGTTTAAAACTCAACGTTAGATAGACCTGAATTCTCTAATTTTATTGTTGTACGTAACAGCTGTGCATCGGCGCACTGCAGCGATTTTTCTATCTGCTCCATTAGCAATACTGCTTTTTTAGTTGTTTCGCGCATCGCACGGCAGAATTATCTGCGCTGGACTCTACCCAGTGCGGCGACCCGTTCACCCAGCGATGCGTCTCTGCTCACGAACCTTTCGAAAGCTGCGTGCTCTAACTTTCTGTCTGCTTCGTGACGTGCATCCAGATCCGTCTGCGTGGTGTTGTAAGCGATGTCGTGATTTTTGCATGGGGCGTCCAACGGATTTACACCCTTGCCCCCTCTCTCCAATTTTTTCTCGAGTTTGGTACCCGGTCCGCAGTATATACGTATATAAATAAACGTCGTTTCTCACAACGTTGCAACGTTTAGAAAGTCGTTGATTTTGTTTCTGTATTTTCCGTCGATGGGTTTCCTCGTCATGTCGATCGTAGCGAATCCGAAATCGTCACCGTTCCAGCAAGAAGAGCAACCTTCCGAAAATTGATTGTAGTTCATGTCTCCGCCTACGTAGTCATCGTACGCGTGCTTGAGGTTGGTGTGATCTTGACGAAACAAACATATGAAATTAGCGTTGTCGCGTAGTAACTGTTTTTGGAATTTTGGAAAACGTTTGAGCTAGGTAAAAGCAATCCATTTCTTTGTGACGACCTTGCGTGAAAAAATTGCGAATTTCATTTTGATTTTCCAGGATGGCGTCATCGAACACAACGACTGAATTTTCACGACAATCGTCGAGTGGTTTTATTTCCGAGGCGAACGTTGCAATGTCCAGACCATCGTACAGTTTCATCAGTTGCTGGTATTTGGATTGCTCCAAACTTTTCGAGAACACGTACAGGTGTCTGTTCTCAAAAGGTAACAAGTTACCTTTTGAGATGCATTTACCTGGCTACCAGTACTGCGGACCGGGTACCAAACTCGAGAAAAAATTGGAGAGAGGGGGCAAGGGTGTAAATCCGTTGGACGCCCCATGCAAAAATCACGACATCGCTTACAACACCACGCAGACGGATCTGGATGCACGTCACGAAGCAGACAGAAAGTTAGAGCACGCAGCTTTCGAAAGGTTCGTGAGCAGAGACGCATCGCAGGGTGAACGGGTCGCCGCACTGGGTAGAGTCCAGCGCAGATAATTCTGCCGTGCGATGTGCGAAACAACTAAAAAAGCAGTATTGCTAATGGAGCAGATAGAAAAATCGCTGCAGTGCGCCGATGCACAGCTGTTACGTACAACAATAAAATTAGAGAATTCAGGTCTATCTAACGTTGAGTTTTAAACGTCATGCATTATACCAGGACTAGGATTAATATGTACTAACAAGTGACTTTGTATGTAGCTACATACATATGGACTAAAAATTCGCAAAATATGAACTAACACATAAGTAAAATTACCAAAAATGCTGCAAAGAAGACTTCTTCATACGATTCCTTATTTGAGTGATTTCAAACAAAATAAAAAAATATATATATTATTTTTCATTGCATTAATGCACTGGTGGCGTTCTAACTTTTCACTTCCAAAACCCGTATACACTGGTATGGAACTGCAACGGCAGATAATAACATGCCAACGTGTTAAACCGCTACAATTGCACCATAACACTCCTCCTGAAGCAGTATTATTATTTCCTCTCTGAGATCGGCGACAGTCGGTTGCCTTTGTTGTACATTTACAAAGGATGCCGGCTTCCACAACAATAACAAGTACATATACTGCCACTAGACGATAAGCTGCGCAGCTTTTTCTTTTGTTATGAACCAGGGCCGGCGCTAGTCATTTTGCCTCCCTGGGAGGTGGCGGCAGATGCCGCTCTATTTCGACCCCCCCGGTCATTACGCAGCAACGGAAAATTGAAAATCAATATATTCCTAACTAAAACATCAAAATATAAAATAAATAATGAGACTTCTTATGCTATTTCAATACTATTCAGCGCAAAAGAATATCTCGCTCGATCACAGTTTTCAATAGGCTTATCACCCATCAAAGCATGGCAATTTTAACACAGAAAACAATATGTATCGCATTAAGCAGCAAAAATGACAGCCTCCTCTATGCAATTTCTACAAGAACACGTGCCGGAGCCAGAGTTGAAATGATGTTGGAGCTACATAATTTATTTATTTTGAATAATTCCAAAATTATGAAATATGAACAATTTGTTGCTGCTGTTCGCTGCTCTCTTGCCAAAATGCTTTATTGGGATGCTAACACCATGACTGGCTTCCTCCTTCATGAACTCGTGCACGTTGCTTAGAATTTCCCGAGCTTGGCTATGCAAGGTTTTTGATTTCAACTTCGACAGAACTGGAGGCATTATGGAATTTAACGTTCATTAGCAAACACACACTTTTACATACACACACGCAATACACGCACACAACGTCAAACCGGTCAAATACTTAGTATAAAATAAAAATATGGTGCTTCCAATCCAACAAAACTCACCGCCACTTTACCTGCCTTTTCCCCTTCCATGACAGAAATAGTGCTTCATTATTACAGTTGGCAACACTAGTTACTAGCTAGCCAATGAACATGCACTGCATAAAAGAAGCAAGCACTACGCCGTGCTATATTGCCACATTAGCGTCCCTACCGAACGGTGGGAACCGCGAGCTGGAGCGCTATTCAATTGTTTTCAATGATGTTTGCGCGAGTGTGTCCAGGAATGGAATGACAATGTGGCAACAATAGCAAAAATTATCGAGCAGGGTAGAACACATGATGCTAAGAAAGAGGGAGACGAAACGAAAATTCGTTTCTACGCAACGGCAAATTTAAGTGTGTGGCACTCTACCACCATCGCCATGAACACGAAACAAAAATTGGGGTAGGGTATATAAATAACATAGAGTGAAAAATAATAATAATAATAACAACATGTCTCGTATAACTGATTTGCCGCCCGAGCTACTATGTAAAATATTTAAACACGCAGTAAACGGAGATTGTGAGGATGTAGGGAAACTTGTAATCATAGCAAGAACGACGCCGGAATTTCGCATCCCTTGTGAAATGGTTCTCAAGGACCATCTTCGGGAGATCGGCGGCCTGAGGTGCGGTGATCTCAACATTCTGCTTTCGGCTGCAGGGGAAAAATTGAACGAGAGGTTGGACGAACTGGACGAGGCAAGGCAGGGAAGAAGATGGTACACAGTAGATTGGTGCAAGTCTAAGCAGGAGACGAAAGATATCATTACGCACATCATCGCGTTTTCCGAAGCACGGACTTTCTTCCTCTGTTAAAAAAAATAATAATATATATACGTGTCAAAAAAAAAAAACAACTTGAAGTTGGCAATAGAAATATTTTTTCCACACTTAGAACACAGTTTGGTCGCACATATTTGCTTTCCCGGCACACAAGTACGACAGTGCCTTTGAAAATGTTTACTTGACACAGCAGTTTGGCACGTAGGGCAATTTTTTACAGAACGCATAATGCAGAGATTTTTTGGGGGTATGTTATTTAATATCCAATGCTGTGCAATGCAAAATATAATTGTTCACTTTTTTTAACTATTCTCTATGACCTTACTTGGGTTTTTTTTTTTCGCCAAATTATATGCTTCTAGTCTCCTATACAATACAATATACGTACAATATTGTCAACAGTATCATATTTGAGCAGGTCACTTGTCACCTAAACACTACAGCTCACAGGTTGGTAAAATCTGACATGAAAGCAGATAATACGCTTAAGTTTTATTTATATGTAATTTTCACGGGCGTACAATATTGTCAACAGTATCATATTTGAGCAGGTCGCTTGTCACCTAAACACTACAGCTCACAGGTTGGCAAAATCTGACATGAAAGCAGATAATACGCTTAAGTTTTATAAGTTTTATTTATATATAATTTTCACGGGCGTATAATATTGTCAACAGTATCATATTTGAGCAGGTCGCTTGTCACCTAAACACTACAGCTCACAGGTTGGTAAAATCTGACATGAAAGCAGATAATACGCTTAAGTTTTATTTTATATGTAATTTTCACGAACGTATAATATTGTCAACAGTATCATATTTGAGCAGGTCGCTTGTCACCTAAACACTACAGCTCACAGGTTGGTAAAATCTGACATGAAAGCAGATAATACGCTTAAGTCTTATTTATATATAATTTTCACGGACGTACAATATTGTTAAGAGCGTCAGTTTCCGTAGAGCTCTCTTTTTCCATCTTCCCTCTATACAGTGAAGCTGTAGAAGACACAATTAGCTAACCTAGCATACAACATACTTTCCTAATTAATATGGATATTGTCACACATTCCTCTTATTTTATACTGTTGTAAATGGAAAAAATTATGTACGGTAAATGTTTTGTACATTATAGGGAAAAAATGCAAAATATCCCCCAACTTTAATTCGATCCACCTCTGAATCGAATTTTTTACATATTCTCACGCCGCCATATGTTGTTCTAGGAACTTTTATCTTTCGGGGAGTCAACATTATTTTTTTACTCAGTCGTCATATAACATGAACACACGCAAACATTCACATGTGCTTTTTATTATTTTGTGTTCGGTAAGTACAAGTATATTCTTACATAAATTATTGTTTAATTTAATAAATTGTAAACTCGGAGCCTGCTATACTAACACTCCTTCTGTCTATTGAAAGCGAATGTTGCGTGCATGCGGAAATAACACAGAAAAAAAAAGCGGATGGAAGCAATTTAAAATCAGTGGAGCAAGGTTAGTATTACGAGAGCGTAAAAACATGTGCTTTCATTCAACTTCGAAAAATAAGAATAAATGTGTGCATACAGAACACATATGCTTTCTTTTCACAGTTGTAAAATCATATAAATTGTACATGAAGTAAGTTACGGGAAGGCTCTCTCTTTTATGTCTGTGTATATGTTGTACAATTAGGTACAAGTATTGTACAATTAGGTACAAATTGTTGTACAATTATTTTCCCCAGTTGTCCAGTTGGAGTTGGGGGCATAACACTGGTACTATTTGTAATCACAGTGCTTACTCATGTATTTTGTTTAATATTTTATTTCAAATTCACTGTCAGAAACTAGTGTTGCCAGTTCCTGGATGTAGGTTTACCTACTCTGTTGGTTGTCACTGTCAAGCTTCCAGTATTCGTACAGCATAAAAAGCTATAACCCCCCTCTCAAAATATATACATTGTATACGCCAAGATGCTCAATAGCCTAGCAACACATCATGAAAAAACATGTCGAGAGAACCCAATGGGTTTATAAGTCAGTGCTGCCAACTCCTATTTGTAGGTTAGCTTAACCTGTGAAAAATCATATAGTGGAATTTTTGTAGAGTGGGTTGGTAACACCGACGAGCATCAAATAATAATTTCAAGCCTCAAATAATAATTTCGAGCCTCAAAAAAGGAACATCCAATAGAGTTGCCAAATATAAAAAGAGGGCAATAAACTCCCCTCATAAAAAACTACAGTAAAAACCCACAGTGTCGCCAACACTAGGCCCCCAACAGTATTGCCAGACATAAAAAATACATGGACCCCTCAGACCCTTTGATGAAAATTTACAGTGAAAAAAACCCAGTAGGTTAACAACACTGTCAAAAAATCTACGGTAGTGTTGCCAGATGTAAACAGAGGACAATAGACCCCCCTCATAAAAAGCTACAGTAAAAACCCACAGTGTCGCCAACACTAGGCCCCCAACAGTGTTGCCAGACATAAAAAATACATGGACCCTTCAGGTCCTTTAATAAAAATTTACAGTGAAAAAAACCCAGTAGGTTAACAACACTGTCAAAAAATCTACGGTAGTGTTGCCAGATGTAAACAGAGGGCAATAGACCCCCTACATTTCAGCCACATCATTTTGCGAGTTCGAAAATTCACAAGTTAATGCATCGCATCGCATCATTGTTACCTATGCTGTTAACTGGCGTCACTAAAAAAACAGGAAGTATAACTTCCGTCGTCCCAAAGCCTACGGCAGATGGCAATCTGTGACGCACGCGATGACTATCAGAGCTATGAAATAAATAACCAGAAAATTCATTGTATTTTTTCTCTGCCACCAAGCATACGTATTTGTTGAATTTGTGTCATTGTGTCAACGTTGATAGTATATGCAGAGAGAGGGAACGAAATTGTCGTTTTTCTAGATATCCACAGGCAAAAGTGTAATATTTTTTTCAAATACAATATGACAGTCGCTTTTCGATACCGAAAAACTAAATACAATAAGTATATATATATTTACAATATTAATATTTATTTAACAATATCCACCTACGAATTTGCCTCGAACGAAAACATGTCATAGAAAAACATTTTTCCAGCCGTAAATTCAAAAATTTTGGCCCCGCGCGCATGTGTGTGTGTGTGTGTGTGTGTGTGGCACATCGTTCCCCCCGAGAGAGAGAGGTTTACAAAAGTCACGATGTACAAACATTGCCGGAGTTGGAAAATTACGATATGGCGCATTCGCTCATTACTGTTCCCAGCTATAAGTTTTTCTCTCTCTCTAGCCCTTGCCAACTAAAAAAAAGGTGTAGGTAGGAGTTGGCAACACTGCGAGAAAATGGAGGTCATGCCTTACAAGAAAAAACCATTAAGGCGATTTTTATTTGATGACGTTGAACCCGTGTAGTGTTCCCATCCATCCATCTCTCTCTTTTACGGCAGTGCCGGCTCTCCTTGTTTAGTATATGTAGGTTGGCAAAAATTGCTTTATGCACTGTAAAGCAAACCTCAAGCAAAGTTGCCAGCCCCTTGCTTTAGGTTAGGTTAGACAAAAAAAGCTGTAGGTAGGCTGTCGGCTGTTTAACTCTTCCCTCTCTCTCTCCTCTCTCTTTTTTGTAAAAGGCTATGGCAAAAGTACCAGTAGGTTGGCAACTTTGCTTTATGCACTGTAAGGCAAGCCTCAAGCAAGGTTGCCAGCTTCTTGCTTTAGGCTAGGTTAGACCTGGTTAGGTTAGGTTAGGTTAGGCTAGGTTAGGTTAGGTTAGGTTAGGTTAGGTTAGGTTAGGTTAGGTTGGGTTAGGTTGGGTTAGGTTAGGGTGGGTGTTGGCAGCTGTCGGTTGTTTAACTCTTCCCTCTCTCTCTCTCTCCTCTCTCTCTCTCCTCTCTCTTTTTTTGTAAAAGGCTATGGCAAAAGTACCAGTAGGTTGGCAACTTTGCTTTATGCACTGTAAGGCATGCCTCAAGCAAGGTTGCCAGCTCCTTGCTTTATGCACTGTAACGCAAGCCTCAAGCAAGGTTGCCAGCTCCTTGCTTTAGGTCAGGTTAGACCCAAAAAAAAAACCTTGGTGATTTTTTCGAGTAAAATATTGGCAACACTGCCAGAAAATAAGGCTCATGCCTTACAAGAGCAATCCATTAAGGCGAGCCTCAAGCAAGATTGCCAGCTCCTTGCTTTAGGCTAGGTTAGACCCAAAAAAAACCTTGGTGATTTTTTCGAGTAAGGAGCTGGCAACACTGCCAGAAAATGGGGCTCATGCCTTACGAGAGAAATCCATTAAGGCGAGCCCCACCGAGCCCCATTTTCGGTTTCAGAACCGGGCTGATTGGACTACTAGTATAACAACATTAACAACCCAAAAATAGTAAGAAATCCACTTGTTTATACTTAGGTTTGAGTGTGAGCATCCATACAAAATAATGGACCAAATGAATAACCAGATTATGAGCTTTGAAAATGAAATGAAGAAGCTGCAAGAGGCTGGCCTAATATTTGAAGTCGCAGTGCCGGAATTTAAGCAGCTAAAAACTAGCAGAAAGGAACTGAAGATATTGAAGGTAAATCTACAACTTGTGGGAGATTCCACAGGGAAGTGACAAATGATATGTCAGCTTGATATCCAAGCATCATGTCATTTGGATTTGAACCTTAAGAAATAAATCCATTCACACTGCACATGTTGTTTGTCACTTGTGTCACTCAGACCAGGCTGTTTTTCAATTTCATGCCTTGTGTTGTCTTGGTTCTTTGCCCAAGCATCCATAAAGAGATTTTCTTGGGAGGGGGGGTGGTGTGGTTGTATTAAGTGTTGCCTGTTGCTGCCGGGTGGCATATCACTTGTCACTTTGGTGATAAATTAAATTGGTCTTCCATAAATACTACAGGGTTCCAAGCTGGCCTGGAAACTCAGGCAAATTCATGCAAATTAACCTCTGAGTGAAAAAGTCAGGGAAAATCAATGAATTTTCTTTTTAAATCTTGAACCGGCCTCTTGTTGGGAAATATTCGGTATAGTAAATTTTTCTTCTAGTTTATTTTTGTTAGTTCACTTTGAATAGTTGGACTTTATTCTCTTAAATAGTAATTGCATTTTAACACCTAGAACTTGATTGTTATCATGTTAAAGCACTGGTGAATAGTCTGGAAATAAATTTAAAAATTGCCTGGAAAAGTTACAGTATTATTTTTTTTACCGCCTGCACTAGTTGTGATTGAAAACCTGTTTATGTGAATCAGTTTATGAACTCTGAAATAGCACATCAAATAAAGCCCCTGTGATGCCATAGTTGTAATGCTGTTACCTTGTAATTACAGATTCTGGTATGATAATACTGGTTCATAATGCACATAAAGTAAACAGTGACTCAGTATGTGCTACTTAATACCAGTTTTTCATTAGTTCATTTTGTGTACATTTGATATTTGTATCTGTTTTACATGTGTGTGTGTGTATTTTACTGTGTGTAACACTCAATTGTGTATCAATCATTTCTTGCAAATTTTTTTTTATTTTTTTTATTTGATTTAGTTTATTTTACTTCGCGTTTTGTGCCTCTTGGCTAATTTGCGAAGATGGGGATGAGTGATGAAACGATGAAATTGATGAATGGACATTCACAAACAACCAAGCCCGACCGGGATTCGAACCCGGGACCCTTGGCGTCGCAGCGCGATGTGCTAACCACTCGGCCACAGGGTCGGGCCATTTCTTGCAAAAAACATTGTCTTTATCAGTTACTCTAACATAATGTTATTGGTACCTTACTGCATGACCATAGTGCTGTGTTTTGCCTCATGCTGTTATCAGCACTAATATTATTATTATTAATAATAATAATAATAATAATGTAGATGATCTGACACCCAGCGGAGCAACTCAAGCCTACTTATTGGTTTTGTGTAAATATCAACTGCATTCATACAAAAAATCAACCAAAACCAAACCTACTAGACTAGTAGCAAAGCAACAGTAATTTCCAAATATACTCTTTTCATTAAAATGGAAAATCAGGCTTTGACTATCGGTTAATTTTAAGGCTGACCCAAAACCACTTTGAACCAATATTGATGCTAGTGCCGATACACTGATTCCTACCAATCCAGTGCTTGAAAAGATTGTAACATTTTGAAGTATTTCAGAATATTTATAAATTTTCTTATGTAAATTCTTCTGTGGAATCATACAATGTCAATCAACCAGAATTACACTTTAAGATATTTTAAATTTACAAATTTCGCTGTTGTCATAGTGTTTGGCACAAAAGTAATAAACATTGACATTTTAAAGAAAATATTGGTTCAAACTTAATGACCAATTATTTTCTTGTTTCAACATTGTGCAGCAAAATTTTATTTCAAAATTAAATGTTAACTATTTTAGTAGTCCGATTATCTCTTATGGAATTTTTTTAATATTTTAAAGCAAAACTTTGGTAGATTGATGAGAAAATTAATATCAAGTATCAACATCAACATATTGGTTCAAACTAATATTGGCCCAGCCTCAATTTTGATTTTGCTATTAAATTTTGTTAACTATAAGTTGTAAAAAACAAAGATTAAGTTTAAAGAATTTGAGATGTACAAGCACTGTGCACCATTGAGAAACAAATGTTGATTTTTGTTACAGCAATTGTGGGATTATGGTTTCATCGTCTTATCCTGCATTGAAGAATGGAAGACGACACTTTGGAAGAAAGTTGATGTTGAGGGGATGGATATTGAATGCAAGAGATTCACCAAAGACTTAAGGGGTAGGTTTTTGGATTCATTATAATGAATGATAATTATCATTTCTTTGAAAAACAAGGTGTTAGTTGGTTGTTATATTTAGTAGGGATGGGCTAATACCACTGTGAACTAATATTGATAACCCTGCCAATACTCTTTACTGAATTCCACCAATACTGATACTTGAAATTGTAAGAGTTCAAAGTAGTTCAGAATATGAGTGAATTATAAGATTGAAGTTTTTAGTTGGAACTATATTACGTTTTTCGTTGGAACTACGTATATCGTAGCAACCTACCAGAGTTTTGCTTTTAAATATACATAATTTCATACAAGATAATAATTTAATCACAAAGTCCATATCTCTCCACACATTGTTGCAAAAATTAGGTAAATTATGTATCTTGCATACCTTCCAGTACATTTAGACTCTGGGGTTTTTGCAGACTTTGCAAGACATCGAGACTCCGATATAGTATTGGCCAGTATAGGTGATTAAATTTCAACTGTTGCTCTCCGATACCAATGGTGTCGGCCAATACCAATAACAACAGTATTGGTATCTGCTGAACCCTAACATTTAGTTCCTGTTAGCTTCCTTAGAACATCTTTTGTCTGTGTCACCCATCACTTCCTGCCTTTCTTCTTCCCAGTCTCCATTCATATAGTAATTTTAAAGTCTGACTCGATAGAGATGCTCATGACTCAATATCAGCCTGGTTCTATTGGAAATATCGGTTGGAATGTATTCACCAATACTGGCTGATACTTTCTGAAGTTGGGGTGGGGTATAGCACAGGATCCCCCAAAATGGCACGTGACATTTGGGCAGAATTGAATTATCCTGGAAGTATATAGAAAAATGGATTTCTGATTAAGTGGCAGGTATTTTAGAATTCTGATGTACTTCTTGAATATTTGAATCCAAAACTGTGTTAATTGCAGTGAAATATTTATAAATTAATATTTATCAGTTTTGTGAAAAAAAAAAAACTTTAACTATTACATTAAGCATTGGTATCGGTAAGAATTGGAAAGAGTATCAGCATATCAGTTCAAGCCCTAGTAATTTTCTAATACACCTTCTTTACTTCATCAACTCCTCAAACTGCAAAAATGTCTCTAAAGTTTAAAATGATAGCTACTATAGTTTAAAGTAAAGGACTTGTGTTTACTACTGTATCTCTCATTTCACAAAATATGAATAAAGAACTGATGCCACCGAAGTGGGAAGCGACATGCCGTATATGTCATTTGGCAATGAACCAATCAACAGCAACATTTTACACTGTAGTGGCATGATATGCTGCACAAGACTGCTATCAATTGGTGCAATCCCCATGTGATATGCAACACTCATCATTTGTTGTTTCAGTATGAAATCTCCTTTAAGACCTGGTGAAAAATGGCAGTGAACATACCTAGAACATCCATAGGTCTCATTGTGTTAATGCAGCAAAATCTTTACTATGCATGTTGCTTTCTGTTTGTGTGTGCAAATTTCAATTTACTTTCTGTCTATATATTCAATCCATCTTGTAGGAATGGATAAGGAAGTACGTGTCTGGGACGTTTATAATAAGTTGGAGTCAGCTGTGAAGAATCTGATGACATCACTACGTGCCGTTACTGAGCTTCAGAACCCTGCCGTAAGGGACCGCCACTGGGAGCAGCTGGTGAAGGCTACCAAGGTAATCTGCACCTTGATGCCTCTGGAAGATGTGGATTCCAATCCTTGGCAGATATTGGGTTTATTCTTTCATCTAATTTATGTAATCACTAGGATTACCAGATCTACTGACTGGAAATTCCTTGAATTCTGGGAATCATGCATTACTTTTTGACATTAGGAATTCTGCACATATTTTCTTCACAAGATGTAAAAAATGACCATATTTAATTCAAAATGCACATTTTCACCTTTTTAAGTTATCACCATGTACAGTCATGGACTCTTCTGGGTTGTAACAATCTCTCTGGCTTTCAATGGAATTATTACAACCCAGATATGTCCGTGACTGTACCTTCATTGAACATGTATATTATTATTATTATTTTGAGACATCTTCTAGGAGATTGGTCACTTAATTTAGATGACAAAAAAGGATAAGATGATCATTATTTCTTTTTTCCTTAATAAATGGTTTATGTCTCAAGTGTAATCTGTTGTTTCTAGATTTCAAGGTAAGGGTGATTGCCTATTTGAACTTTAAAAATGGAGATTGGCATTAACACTTACATTAATTGACTATTTTTATTGTACAAGATAGCCAGGATTACAATGCAATGTAATGTCAGTACAAGATAGTACGAGGGTGGTTTGAAAAGTTCTCGGAATCACCACCAGATGTCAGTGCTAGGACAACGAGGTTCCCGCATAGTAATAGGCCATCCTTTATTAATAAACACGTGGCGCGTCAGTGTTCTGGGTAGAGATCTGTGGTGCGGACATCACTTTGTAGTTGTTCCCGTGCAGTGCTTTGTGAAGATGGAAAAAATCGAGATTCGAGCGGTGATTAAGTACTTCGTAAAGAAAGGTATGAAAGCAAAGGAAATTCATGTCGATTTTCTGAACACACTGGGGGACTCTGCTCCTTCATATTCAACTGTTGCAAAGTGGACAAACGATTTTAAATTTGGTCGGGACAGCTTAGAAGATGATCCATGTAGTGGTCGCCCAAAATGTGCTACTATAACCAACCAAAGGTTGGGTATACATCCCCAATACATACAGGCAGCACTCCACTCCAACCAAAGTACAAGGCCAATTCAATCCAGGTAAAATTAATAGGAATAGACATTCCCAGATATGTTAAGATTAACAGAAATTAGGCCTAATTAGTAAAAGTATGATAAAACATCAAAATATTAAGTAATTAATAAGCCCCAGACCAAAATTCATTGGTTATCAAAAAGACAGCCTTTTGTGGAAAAACAGAATTCAGAGAGCACATGTTGTTTTTCATGCAAATTTTTTATTAATACAGATATTTTCAGGATAACATTTGTGCAACCACAAATTAACTGGCTTTCCCTGAAAATAACTCCAAGTCACAATTATATGTGCAAACAAACCACAAAAACATCAAAAAATCGATGTTTTTGGACAAAAGACAATCGGTCTCACAGCACCAGAGCCATCTGGTGAGAGTCAGTGGAACTAGCCCTGACTAGACTGCCATCTACTGGGCTTCTCGAGGTACTAGATGAAGGCAAGTAACACAAAGTGCTGTGGACCAATCAGATGGCCTCATGGGCGTGGCTACCAGACAATGAGTCTGAGATAGCTTTTAACATGAGAGGAAGCCATCTTGATTTCACTCTGTGTGGATAGTTGGTACAGTTAACATCGCTCCAAGTTTTGAGCCAGAGTAGGCCAGTGGAGAGAGGACAATGGAGTAGCCATTTGTGTTCCAACATGTGAAGTATCTATTAAGTGGTTGGAAATAGTCCTGTAGTGTATAATATGGACGAATTACAGCACTTGAAGTGCCATAAAGTGCATGGAACCAATATCCATGAAAATTCGGAAATTTTCAAAACCACATGGTGAGGACAATGAGCCTCCAGGAAACCATGATGCTTTGTATCCAAAGACATCCACGATTATTCGGCCCATCCTTTGTGATATAGCTCCCTGAAACAGTTCATTTGCAAGCCAATACCCATATGTCTTAAGATACCGCTATATTTTTAGTGCAGACCCACAAAAATCCCCCATTTATAGTTGGAGTGACAAGTGTTATTTCAAGGCCCATGTGTGATGAGGTGGAAGCAGAAGATGTAAGTACAATGCTTTTGTTACCCATTTTGTTGGTTTCATATGTAAGAACAAACCTATAAGTTTGTGCAGTGCTTGTATATAGTTAAATGTGATATTTCCCAGAATATTAAATGTGTCTTTCCAACATCTTGATTTATCAATTCATATTTGGGCGGGTAAGTCCGGGAAGCGTACCTCTCGCTCCGGAATAACTAGGCTGAAAGTCCCTATGATAAACCAGCAATCATTCCTCGGAATGGATGCTGGTCTACTGGGGACATCCTCCATGTTAATGGTCACTGGAGGACAGCGTAGAGCTGCACGGGGATGGGTGCGTCCAGGTTGCACAGCAGAGTAGTTTCATAGGTTCAATCAAGCCCAAAGTGGGTGAGTAGGTTAGGTTCTCCTATCCTATTATTCGGCAACGTAACCTGGAGGCACGTATCCCTGGACCAGCCGCGTAGACGAAGCTATTCAACTCCCGAATCTATCGTCTGTCTTTTTGTCTCGCTCGCGCGGATCGCAAGATTATGAGACTCAATACCGGCACTCCCCAAATATGAATACCAGATCAAGGTCGCTGGAACGGCCAGCAGGTCGTGGGTTCCCACCCAACGGTAGTGCAAGTACCAGTAGTAACCCCCAACTTGACCTCATTGTGGCAATGCTCCAGGAGCAAGCGAAAGTCTCTGAAAATGTTAGTCAGAAACTTGAGGCACAGGGTCAGAAACTTGATGCGAAACTTGATGCGCAGGGTCAGAAACTTGAAGCACAGGGTCAGAAAATTGATGCTCAGGGGAGGGAATTTGCCAAGGCTTCGGCGGAAGTAAATAGGAAACTTGAAGCCGTAAGGACGGAATTCCAGGCCAGACTGGACTCCATCCACAATGCCACCACGAAGACCTCAGAATTGTTAACCAAGCAAGTAGCGACCAACACCAATAGAATTAACCAAATAGAGATCCAATGTAATGACTTAGAGTTAAGGTTAGGAAGGGATTTTACACAAGTGTCAGGCCAGATTTCGGAACTGAGGGAACTCGTTGGCGAAGTGCAAGGCGGTGACAATCAGACCACCACAGCTCAAATTCTAGGGAGGTTAGATGCCCTAGAAAACATATGCAGAGAGCTCACTTGCAGTGACCACATGGTCACGATCGAGAACAGGGTTCTCGAGCAAGTGAGGAAGGAAATGCCGAACTGTCAGGCGGAAGGCCGCAGATCGCATGAATGCATTTCCGAGGGCCAAGTCACTGAGCAGCGCACCTCCTCACAACAAAGGGTTGGTGAGGAGCAGCTGCCAGCAGAACAAGGGTCTGACAATGCAAGCCTGATGAGGATTCTTGCTTGCCTGGAAGGGATGGAGAGACGAATAACTCAGTCCGCCCTTCCGCTGATGTCAGCTACCAAGCCCGTCTCACCTGCACGGAATGTGTCTGTCCACCAGGCCTTGTACCAAGCCAAACGACGACCTAAGGGTTACGAAAGCTCTGACCAGAGTAGTGGCTATGTGTCTCCCCCTAACAAGTACCACCCACTTGGTAACTCCCCGGAATCCAATTCCGAAAGCTCGGACGCCGAAGTCCGCAGCCAGAGGAAGAGGAAGAACCGGAGGAGGAACAAGAGCAAACCTAGGGTTAGGTTTGCTGATCTCAAACAGCTCCCAACCTTTAACGGGCAGGGGAACAGGCTGGCCTCCGATTTTGTGCAGGAGTTTGAGAGAGATCTCACTCTCCTGGAGGTAGATTTGGCGGATGCCCTCCAAATAATCTCGTTCTGTCTACGGGACGAGGCAGGGCAGTGGTACGAGAGGAACGAACGAAAGTTCAAGTCCTACTCAGATTTCAAAAGGCAGTTCCTCTCATATTTCCAAGGGGATGGGTGGAGAGCTTCTTCCCTTGCGAAGGCTCTCAACGAAAGGTACAACCCATCCCAGCACAGATCAGTGCACAAGTATTTCTGGCGCCAAGTCAAAATGATTAGGCTTGCGTTGCCAGAAATCGCCGACAACCAGGTTTTCACCCACGTTGTGCAACAGCTGCCGCGCAGCTTGAAGGACCAGTTAATCCTGGCTCCCTTCGTCTCTCTTCAGGAGGTGGCCAACTCCATACTTCGGTATGAGAGTGTGCAAGTGCCACAATATCCTGAGAGGGAAGTTGCAAGGCCAGCACGACCCAATTATGGGAAAACCACGACTCGCATTAACCGGACCTATGTGAGTCGTGGTCAGGGTGAAGCGAGCGGTTCGTCCAAAAAGGAGGACGCTCACATGTGCAAATCTGCGAGGGGCTCCCGGCCTAAGGAGTACCCAAACAGAACCAAGGTAGACCGGAGAAAGGGTGGAACATCCCAGCGTAAGAGTTCCGCCAGCTCACACGGGTCTTCCGAGCATCTCGCTGAGGTGCATCCAAATGTGCACAACCAGGGAAACTAGGTAGGCAACGTCCTGACGTGGGGAAGGGCGATGCCAAACCTAAACCTGTCCCACAATGTTCAGATTCATGCAAGCACACTCCACTGATAAATCAATATCAGGCAGTGGGTGACTCAATGTTGTCACGTCTTGCGCAAAGAAAATTCGGGTATCCTGTCCAAAGAGACAGTGATGGTAATTACCACATCGGACTTTGCATATCTGGACAAACCTCAGCGCAGTTGCTCAGTGCTTTGAGAAGGGAAAAGTGTGTTCATAAAAATGTGTTATTAATGGTATCCACAAATGATATGCTCCGAGGGAAGGACACCAACCAGGTGTTCCGGAACCTCCAGGATATCATTTACACCCTAAAGAGGAAAGGTGCTCCGAAGGTCATTGTTCTGAATCCTCCACCAGTTCCCAGGTTAGCCAATGAGAACCGACACAGGTTCTGCGCCATGTATGACTCACTAATTGCAAAAATATTATCCCTTGATGATAATAGCAATGTAAGGGTTCTGGATTCCTCATCGAAATTTGTGCACAAGGGCCAAGAAATGAACATGTTGCTGTTCGAAGAAACCATGGGTTACGGTCAAAACATGAGACCCGACCTGGTTCACTTCAGCCCACGAGGTATGGATGCCATACTCAATGCACTCGATGAGGTAAAATGGTTCACCAAACCAGGTCACACACCCAAGGGTAAACAAATGGAATCTCAACAGAGCGAGATTAATGTCATTCTGCCCTATGAGCAACCCTCGGGAAACTAGCCTGTGCTATTCTCGCTGGGGGTGATGGTGGCCAGGGTGTAACAATTCCTACTCGGTTAGTAAGCATGGAATTTAATAATGAGGAAACTCATTGATATATGTTTTGTACATTTTTCACTTCCCCAAAGAATCATAGTAGACAATGGTCCCCAGTTAGGGCCAAACAATTCACTCAGGAACTCCGTTATGGAACACTTTCATATTCCAACAGGTGAACAAACCGAATGGGATCAGCAATTGTTCATGGCTGTATCCCGGACGGCCGAAAGGCGAAACAAAGCCAACAATAAGGTAAATGAGTCACAGCATAACAGAACTGTGATCAAAGTGTATGATTTAGTTTTTCTTAAATCCCATCTCCAAAGCAAAGCTCTAGAGGGACAGACCCACAAATTGTTCCACACCTTCTTCGGTCCATTAGTTTGTAGTGATCAGGTGACGGATAACATATTTAATCTTGTTCATTGTGTTAGCGGTAAGAGCCTACCCAACCAACATGTGAATAACATGAAGTTGTGGAGGTGTAGCTATAAGGTGTATAGTCATTACATTGAGAAGCTCAGACTACTACATCCGGTGTTAGCATCGAGAGTACCTCAAAGAAGTTAATTCAAGCCAAGGGGCCTCTGAATTCAACGAGGACTCAACCTCAATCCCGACGGGGTGCAGCCGTTTCCCTACGACTTGCTTTGTCTGTTGGTAAGACGAGTAACTGCGCACAAATGGCTCCACCCTCGTACCCTTGTGATACTTCCCCATGGAAACTGTAGATGTCTGCTCGTCAGCTCTACGTTTCTTCCTAAACCCGATATCAGTAGGACCTAGGAGAGAAGTACGCGACGGTACGGCTCCTGCGCTATAGTATTAGTCGCATAAGAGGTATTGGTATCCCTCTAGCGCATCCAGGGTAAGACGCACGGAGAGGAGTGTACAACAGGTACAAGATGAGGAGAAAAAGCTACACATTTTTTTGAACACTAGTATTAATATATGTTAAAGGTCAGAGGTTTTGTGGATGAGGTTCTGTCTGGTCTGTGACATTCGCCCATTTGTACATAGGGTAGAAAAATTTATGTCAAGATCGTGTAAGGGATTATTTTATCATTGTATGCAAAAGTCAATTTCATTGTTGCATACAAAAGCCTATTTCATTGTTGAGTGTAATAGCCTACTTCATTGTTGAGTATAAAAGTCAATTTCATTGTTGTATACAAAAGTATTATTTCATTGTTGTATACAAGAGTATTATTTCAGTATTATATGCCAAGGCAATTTCATTGTGGGATAAAGGGTAATTTCATTATTGTCTACCAGGGCCATTTCTTTGTTGCACACAAAAGTGAGTCCAACCATCATATAGAGATTTATTTCCCTATGAGTGCAAATCTATGCTAGATCACCCACTACCAATCAAGCAAAATATTGTTTAGCAATCATTGGATATTTGCACTACCGATGGGCTGGGTTCGACCAAACCAGGGTTAGCGGTAATAGAAATATGCGAGCACCCCCAAACATATAGGGTTGTTTATGAGGAACAACCCAAAACCAACAAGGGTAAGGTCAAAGCCTGCGTGTGAAGTGGGGCCAGTGAGTACATCACTCCAACTCCCCCTCAGTGTCACCACAAAACCCCGGAGCAAACATACAAAAGTGCATGGTGTCATAGGCAGCAGCAGACCCACAAGCATATTATACCAGGAACTAGAGACAATCTTTTCAGCGTTCCAGCAAGATGGGGAAGCAGGGAGTGTGTCAGGGGTTCGTAATCGAACATTGACATCCAGAAACGAACCACCATGACAATCCGACAGACTTCACACAAGGAGTACATTCTACCGATTGTACACAATCTCAATGGGGAGCCAGGTCGAAGCATTGTTCCACCAAGCTAGCAACAAAAACATTTGCTGGCAACGGATGCTGCGCAAAGCCAGGCGACAGCGTGCTCCACCTAAGGAGATATTGAAGAACAATTGTGAGGCGACCAAACGTGGACAACATACAAAGGTGTATGGTGAACATTTCTTCAAGGTACTGCACCCTCAAGTGAGTGAGGGGCAGACAAGTAGATACACATCTAAAAATTACTATGCAGCTCAGGCCGAGTACAAAAACTGTATTCAGTGCGACAAAAAGCAGACATTATAACATGAACATTTATTGAAAACGTTTAAGTGTGTGTTATATTAACCATGTATATACCGTCTAGGAAGTCGTTCGATATATCAAACAGAACAATATCTCAAACATATATCCAAGTGACTGGCAAGAATAATTGCAAATTTATTTTCTTTCATGTATATGTTCTTTTCGGACCAGCGTGGTCATAACAATTCAGTGTGTATATAAATATTTTGTGTATGTATTTGGGTATAGTGTAGTAAAGGGTAAAGAAAAATGATCCGCTTCACGTATCCTTTTTCTTTTCCCGAGGGCCCGGGATATGTATAACCAACCAAAGGTTGGGTATACATCCCCAATACATACAGGCAGCACTCCACTCCAACCAAAGTACAAGGCCAATTCAATCCAGGTAAAATTAATAGGAATAGACATTCCCAGATATGTTAAGATTAACAGAAATTAGGCCTAATTAGTAAAAGTATGATAAAACATCAAAATATTAAGTAATTAATAAGCCCCAGACCAAAATTCATTGGTTATCAAAAAGACAGCCTTTTGTGGAAAAACAGAATTCAGAGAGCACATGTTGTTTTTCATGCAAATTTTTTATTAATACAGATATTTTCAGGATAACATTTGTGCAACCACAAATTAACTGGCTTTCCCTGAAAATAACTCCAAGTCACAATTATATGTGCAAACAAACCACAAAAACATCAAAAAATCGATGTTTTTGGACAAAAGACAATCGGTCTCACAGCACCAGAGCCATCTGGTGAGAGTCAGTGGAACTAGCCCTGACTAGACTGCCATCTACTGGGCTTCTCGAGGTACTAGATGAAGGCAAGTAACACAAAGTGCTGTGGACCAATCAGATGGCCTCATGGGCGTGGCTACCAGACAATGAGTCTGAGATAGCTTTTAACATGAGAGGAAGCCATCTTGATTTCACTCTGTGTGGATAGTTGGTGGTACAGTTAACATCGCTCCAAGTTTTGAGCCAGAGTAGGCCAGTGGAGAGAGGACAATGGAGTAGCCATTTGTGTTCCAACATGTGAAGTATCTATTAAGTGGTTGGAAATAGTCCTGTAGTGTATAATATGGACGAATTACAGCACTTGAAGTGCCATAAAGTGCATGGAACCAATATCCATGAAAATTCGGAAATTTTCAAAACCACATGGTGAGGACAATGAGCCTCCAGGAAACCATGATGCTTTGTATCCAAAGACATCCACGATTATTCGGCCCATCCTTTGTGATATAGCTCCCTGAAACAGTTCATTTGCAAGCCAATACCCATATGTCTTAAGATACCGCTATATTTTTAGTGCAGACCCACAAAAATCTCCCATTTATAGTTGGAGTGACAAGTGTTATTTCAAGGCCCATGTGTGATGAGGTGGAAGCAGAAGATGTAAGTACAATGCTTTTGTTACCCATTTTGTTGGTTTCATATGTAAGAACAAACCTATAAGTTTGTGCAGTGCTTGTATATAGTTAAATGTGATATTTCCCAGAATATTAAATGTGTCTTTCCAACATCTTGATTTATCAATTCATATTTGGGCGGGTAAGTCCGGGAAGCGTACCTCTCGCTCCGGAATAACTAGGCTGAAAGTCCCTATGATAAACCAGCAATCATTCCTCGGAATGGATGCTGGTCTACTGGGGACATCCTCCATGTTAATGGTCACTGGAGGACAGCGTAGAGCTGCACGGGGATGGGTGCGTCCAGGTTGCACAGCAGAGTAGTTTCATAGGTTCAATCAAGCCCAAAGTGGGTGAGTAGGTTAGGTTCTCCTATCCTATTATTCGGCAACGTAACCTGGAGGCACGTATCCCTGGACCAGCCGCGTAGACGAAGCCATTCAACTCCCGAATCTATCGTCTGTCTTTTTGTCTCGCTCGCGCGGATCGCACTACTACCCCAGAAATAATTGAAAAAGTGCATAAATTGGTCATGGAGGATCGCCGACTGAAAGTGCGTGAAATTGCTGAAGTTATAGGAATGTCATCTGAACGGGCGTATCACATTTTAAGAGTTGAATTGGATATGAGAAAATTATCTGCAAGATGGGTGCCGCGACTTTTAACACAGGACCATAAATGCATCAGAGTGGACATTTCCGAACAATGTTTGACTCGTTTTAAGAGAAACCAAACAGATTTTTTGCGCCGGTTTGTGACGACAGATGAAACGTGGGTCCACTACTATACCCCAGAGACAAAACAACAGTCAAAGCAGTGGAAACATGTTGATTCACCACCACCAAAGAAAGCAAAGGCAATACGGTCGGCCGGAAAGGTAATGGCGTCAGTGTTTTGGGATGCGAAAGGGATTCTGTTGATTGATTATCTTCCCACTGGTCAAACAATTACGGGACAATACTACGCTAATCTCCTCGACCAACTAAAGCATAAGATACGGGAAAAGAGGCCAGGTTTGGCAAGAAAGAAAATCATCTTGCATCAGGACAATGCACGCCCTCACACAAGTGTCGTTGCCAAGGCAAAAATTCATGAACTTGGTTACGAATTGTTGCCACATCCGCCTGATTTGGCTCCCTCAGACTTCCATCTTTTCCCCAAACTCAAAAGTTTCCTCGGTGGACGGAGATTCTCTTCGAAGGAAGAACTAATAGCCGAAGTTGACACGTATTTCACAGGCCTGGAGGAATCTAATTTTCGAGATGGGATCAAGGCATTGGAACATCGCTGGACCAAGTGCATTAGTGTACAGGGAGACTACATTGAAAAATCAAAAAAAATCACTGTTGTAAGTTGTTTCTTTCTACTCCATTTCGAGAACTTTTCAAACCATCCTCGTACTTTGTTATAATATTGTTGCCTCTTCTTTTTTGCAACTGACATTCTATTCCATTGTTTTCTGTCCTCTTGAATAAAGACACACATTCAATATGTGAAAACAAGTAAATGAAAAAATTCTAGCTAATGAAGAAACGAAAATTCTTTCAAATATTAATTTCAACAACTGTGTGTGTTTCTCCCAGGTGCCTTTTGTTATGGATGAGCGGACAACCCTGGCTGACCTTCTGGCCCTGCACCTGCATCAGTTTGAGGAGGAGGTGAAGGAGATTGTGGACAAGGCTGTGAAGGAGATGGGTATGGAGAAGACGTTGAAGGAGCTGAACGTCACGTGGGCTACCATGGAGTTCGAGCACGAGATCCACCCTCGCAGAAACTGGAAGCTGCTCAGAGCAAGCGAGGAGCTCATCGAGACACTCGAGGAGAATCAGGTATGGCATTCTTCTTTATCCATCATTATCTTGTAATGTACACAACAGCATGTCTATGTTTGTTCATATTTCAAAATAAATGGGGGTGAGTGTAACTTTTGTAACAGGCTAATGTTTTCTTAATGGATAAAACAGTGGAAACGCAATTTTACATTTTTGAGGGGCTAAAGTGAAGAAACATAAATTATATGAAAATTACAACACTTTGCTCTATTTGGCCATGAAGATTGCATGTCTAATAGGGGAATATGTAAAATCAGTATTCCATGGTACAGTCATGGACAGTTCTGGGTTGTAACAATCCTATTGACTCTTAATGGGATCGTTACAACCCAGAACTGTCCGTGACTGTACATTGCGGAATGCCAGTTTAACCAAAAGCTGTTGTACCTCACTAGGGAAAAGGGTTTTGAGTGACACCTCATTTGATCAGTCTCTTAATTTCAAACACTGAGAATAAGTCATGAAAAACTTATATGTCATAACATGAAAACTCATAGGGTGAGCAGAAGGAGTGATGGTATTTTGAAAATTCATGGTGACCTCCTAATTGGAGGTCCAAGGCTTTGAAAATTTTAAATGGGAAACAAGTTTCCATGCATATGAGTGGTCAACTACTTTGTGCAAAGAAAGTTTTTGGCTACCTGTATAAAAAAATTGTTCCTTTTGAAATTTTCTTGAAATTAGGAGACCTATCAAACAAGGGGTTACTTGATCCCCTTTCCTATTTAAAATTTTCAAGCTGCTCCTAGTGAGGCACCACCCTTGACTCGCCACCTGGGTTTTGATAAATTGATGTTCACAGATTTTGCAATTAATTATCCATTCAGAAACTATTAGCCTGCTTCTTCGAAGTTACATACTTGCCCTCTGTAAGAACACAAATTATACATATTGTTATGTACCTTCAAGATATACAGTTACCACATTAGAAAAATTAATTTATTAATTCCCATGCCCAGGGCTTGAAAAATCCCGGCCAAGGCGACTGACAATTTCAGCTTGGTGACTGTGATTTTGCCGCTGTAATATTAGTTTTTTTAAAAATTGTATGTACAAAATTTTGAAGATTCTAAGTTCAAATTGCTGCACATTGTGAGTTAGCAAATGATTTTTTGCAACATTGTGCACATTTCATAGAATCAGTAACAATTTCTTACTCTTTGCCCCCCTCTTCCCACTTTCTCTCAGCAAGCACTTTGTAACTAAATGCTCACATGATTTAGCGATGTCTTGAATACGGTGATGCTCAATTTTTTATAGTATGTACATATGTACAATTGCTAGTAGGTGGCACTACTTGAAGGTCAAGACTGGAGTTCTATTAATACATTGGGGGTTCACGGACCTGATTGAAGTTATTCTTACATGAATATATCAGTGTGACTCCATGTGTGCCCAACACAAAATTCTGATAAATTGGGAATATTTCTTCAACAAACTACAGTTAATACATCAGTGGATAGCCTCTGAACACAAAGGTAAGTTTGTACCTTTTAAATTCCAATATAAAGATAAAAAAAATTATAGTACATGATGCATTTGTATTTTCACTAGCCATTGATTTATTTCCTGGCGCCTGGCTCTGAGAAGATTTTTTTGAGCCCTGCCCATGCCTAATATAGTTCTAAATGAAAAATGACCAACGTAGCAAAAAAATAAAATATCATATCTGTCCTTCTTAACAAATTATAATGCACCAAATACCATTTGCTTGGGAAATACAGCCTGTGGTTAAAAAAGATAATATCTCACCCTTTTTTGCCTCCACAACAGAATGCCCTTCAGAATATGCTGACATCAAAGTTCATTGGCTTCTTCTTGGAGGAGGTTTCTGCATGGCAGCAGAAACTCTCATATGCCGATCAGGTGATTGGCATTTGGTTTGAGGTCCAGAGAGCTTGGACCCATCTGGAGTCCATCTTCATTGGCTCCGAGGACATCCGGAAGCAGCTACCAGAGGACACACGGAGATTTGAGAAGATTGATTCAGAATTCAAGGTAGGCGAATTTTCTTTTTTTTCGTGAATCTCTTTATAAGTTTCATGCTTCTTTGTATTATACACTTGCAAAGAGTGAGCATTCTTTTCTGCCATATTTATATTTGTGTTCATTGTTAACTAAAATTAACTGAAGCTTTTTTTTTTTGGTTCTATAACACTATAAACATAATAACATTCACAGTTATTTTCCTCATGCTTAATAAAAAAGCACAGATATTATATGTTAAAGTGGATAATGGAACTCCAGTATAACCAAACAGTTAACACTGTTGTCTTTGGCAATTTGATTCCTGGTCGAAGATCCAACATTTTGTTGTTTAGTCAGCTCTGTGAGGACAATTGGAGAGCTGCTGAAAGGAATAGCAGTTAATGCTGAGCTGATGTATTGGTGTTGGCTGATACCAGTGATGTTATTATTAGAAAGTAGTGGTTCAGATTTAATGAGTAGTAATAACCACCATTTTTGCAGTGTAAATATCCTGGAAATTATGCAAAATAATTTGCGTTCTTTTGGTGACAGCATTGTAGAAAGAAATTAATTTTTTCATTACGTTGTTATATATGGGAAATTATGGATATTCAAAGCAAAATTTTGTACGTGGATATGGTATAGTTTTTTTTAAAAAAAGAACATATTTATTTATTCAAACTGTAAATTGTTTCAATTTTCAATTACTGGAATCAGCAACCATGTAATCAGTAAGGAGAATTTCTACCAGTATTGGGTTAAAGTAATATTGACTCAGCCCTAATAGTAGAGTACTCTCTGGTCTCAAAAGTAAGAAAATAGCAGCTTTGGGACTCTTATGCTCTGAGCTTGAATCACCCAATGAAGAGCTGCTTGACAGGCTCTGGACCCCAAAGGGCTGTTGCATCATATAGTTTAGTTTAAAATATTTTGTGTGTGTGTGTGTGTGTTTATTCTCAAGTGAAACTTGACTCCCACATGAATGATAATACATATGATTGTAACATACTAGATATGACAGATGGTAGGTAAAGATGTGCCACGACATGACATGTCATTTTGGGAGTATATTGCAGTGTTATGAGGATTCATATTTGTATGATTCTTACAGCAGATTTAAAGTGTGTCATAACTAGTTTTAACACTACAATGATTAAAAGATGTAATTTATTATTCCTCTGCTCGTATCTATGGTTTTCCAAATGCAAAGCCATTATTTTTAGCATAGGAATGTTCTTACAGATTGTCAGTGAAGCCACAGCCATTATATACGAGTATGGAAGGAATTCTTGTAAACCTTCTGTGGTTTCCTGTTTTTTATGATGTTGCTGCACTGCTAATGAATGCTTCCTATAGGTCCTCCATTTGGGAATCCATGTTCAAATGTATAAAATATAATAACAGTCACGTAACTGTGCATGCACTTTTGAGCATGGGTGTATGTTGTTACGTTTTTAACATGGTTCTATGAACTGAAGACCTGAGCAAAGTACCCACACTGTCTCGCCGCCAGTAGTTCTAGGTTCGAATTCTGACGTGTGCATGGGTGCTCATATTTAGCCAAAAATGTCAGAAAGGCAATGTAAAAGAAAAATACAAATGTGATCCTTTCTGCAGGGCCTGATAGATGATTTGACCAGAACGACTAATGTAATAGTGACAACCAATAAACCAGGGTTGTATGAGAAACTGATTGCCCTCCAGAAGCAGCTCACCCTTTGTGAGAAAGCCCTTGCGGATTACCTGGAGACAAAGAGGCTTGCTTTTCCCCGCTTCTACTTCGTGTCATCTGCAGATCTTCTGGATATCCTGTCGAAGGGGAACCAACCAGAAGCAGTCTGCAAGTAAGATTTTTTTTTATTACTAATATATTAATGAGAAAATTGTACTGATCTGATTGATAGATTACAGATATAACAGGGCTCCCACTAACCTCGAATCCTAACAAACCTGAAAAAGTTGGAGAATGTAAAATGTTATTGTTGTACATTTGCTGAATAAATATTTTTGACGTATGCTAGGGATGGGCCGATACTGATAAAGTTCCGATGTAAAATTTACCGATATCAATAACAGATATTCTACCGATCTGATATAAAATTCCAAATGGTTCACTGACTTCCTTAATAAATGTAGTTACAAGATAAACCAAACTTTTATAATGGAAAAGAAGTTGTATATTTAGACATTTACTTAACAAAAAAACAAAACATGGAATAGAGATTATATGTTTACATCCATAAAAATTATAACAAAATGGCACAATATTGCATTATATTTTAAGATATTTTACCGATAAACTGATACACGAAAATGCCTATATCGGTCAATACCAATAGAGTAGCAATTAATCTGTCCCATCCCTAATGTATTTTGAAACTCTAAGAAATGGTATCTTGTGCTTCCAGAACCACCATTTTCAATTTTCACACTTAGAATAAACCAGAAAGGGAGTTACTTAAGTAAAAACATTTCATTTATGTATTTTCTTTGATTGGTTCAGTGTGACTTAAATGAAAGCAACTAAAAATCTCAGTTTGTATAAGGCATCATTGTTTATAGTTTCTGTAAAGAATTGTGTAATGTTTAACTTTTTTTTATGTAGGCATCTTTCAAAATTGTTTGATGCAATGGCAAGATTGGAATTCCGTAAAGGCACGAAGACTGCAAGAGGAATGTATGCGAAGGACGGGGAGTTTGCTGCTTTTGATGCCGATGCTGAATGTTCTGGTCCTGTAAGTTGTTTTGTGTTACCCTTTATACTTAAGAACAGCCTATCATTTAAAAAAGGGTGGTATTTCATACCGCAGTCCCGCACTGTGGCCTTTCAGTCTAAGGCATCATGCTTTGGGCTCTGGCTACTGCACGTGCACAGATTCCAGTCTCCTTGGGAAAGAGTAACAACATTTCTCATGAGATTTCAGCCTGTGTATGGGACTGGTGGCCACCTACCATCATGAAGAAATTGGGGAGTTACGAATGAGAAGTGTAACCCAGTCATGGAAACCTATATCAATTACTGGGGGCTCGTCGTGCTAACCACACGTCACCCTGTAAGTGGTTGGATGATTTCACCTCGGCAGTTGGAAGTGAGGTCAGCAGTTGCGCAGTCACGGGCTTTTGCACTATGGGTTATTTATTATTATTATTTCATGCTGCACATTTGGCAACATATTAGAAACAACAGAGACAAACTCATGACCAGTGCCTTCGTTTTGTTGATATTCCAATTTTGAGATTGACCTCAATGCTTCTTCAAAGTTGGGAGACAAGTACAAGGCATGTAAAAAAAAGTTACAACATGGCTAAAATGACAAACCTTAGCAGTGGTGGATCCAGAAGTTACAGTTTGGACTGGGCGAATTTCAGTCTGGTACCTTCCCTCACCGAGAATCAATTCTAACCTGCACTATATAAACAATATATGGTTCTATTAACAGGAACAAACTATTTTGTAGTAGAGATTAGCATGTTAAAAAAATAATGTAAAAAATATGGGTCCAGAACTGGAATAGATGGTCATTAATTGTACGTTCGAACAGATGTGCTCGGGTTACGAGCCAGGTTAAATCAGCGTTAGCTTCCAACATTTCAAGTGCATACATTGCTCTCATGTAATGTATGCACTTGCAATGTATGCGCTCGAAACATTGGAAGCTAACACCGATTTAACCTGTCTGGTAACCCAAGAACATCTGTTCGAATCACGTCGCCAGGAAAGCTACAATTCATAATTGTATGTTGTTCTTATCATAATTTCTCTCATTGTTACAGTAAACTGAACAATTCAATATGAGGTGTCCAATGAATAAACAAAGAAGCAACAACCCATTGTCTGCAGTGGTCTCAGATTTGATCCCCTAAATAAAACCAATCCCAATTATCTGTGTTAAATAATTATCCTATTATTTTTATTGTGTGCCTCATTGCACATTTGAAAACCACCAAAAATTGTCTCTTCCCTTGAAAAGACACTATAATATCCCAAATTCTCCAAAATTAGTTTTTAAAATTCCTTCTAGACCATTCAATTTAAATTTTGTGCTTTGCTTTTGTTGTCTGGACAGCTATTACTTTTGTGGCACTGGAAGTTTATTTTCTATCACAGATATTTTGGTAACAGCAAAAGGAAACCACAGGTTTACTAGAATACACTTGAAGGAATTCTAAACACAAGTAATTTTTCAGAACTTGGAATATCGCAGTGGCTTCTCAAAAGGAAAATAATTTTTGAAAATGACTGCTACGTTAGACCAAAGAATCATAACATGCTTCACAACTGGCAACATCATTTTGATTCATGGCTCTCACCAGTCTACAGGTTAAAGAAAATTAATTACTTCATGGTTGACCCTAGTGAAAGCTCTGGTGGACATTGGTGAATTCCAGAATGTAGAAGCATTTATAAGTGGTTCACCAGCCCGTGCACTAGAAAGCACAGTTTCTCATTGTGTGTTATAAGGATCGTTCAAGTGAAACATAGAAGACAAAGCTGGCAACACTGCAAGTATTTGACAGAAAGGCTAGATGGTGGCAGCACTCTAGGGCTTTGTGGTTCGTAGTAACAGAACATAACGTGCACAGTCTGTTGCATGCGTCTGCTGAGTAGAGGAGGAAGTGGAAGCACAAGGGGTGTGTAATGGATATGTCCAAGCACGTACAATGGTACATCATTCAATTCATGTGCAAATAATGTCTGCGAGTGAAATCGTTCGGCGAATGCAAGCCGTGTACGGGGATGCATGTTTCAAAAGAAGCACAGTGTTTAAGTGGTGTGCCAAGTTTCGAGGTGGGCAGATATTGATGGGGAATCTCCCACGACCAGGACAAGTGCCTGTAATCAATGAGGACAAGATTGCAGCTGTGGACAATCAAGCGGTTCAATATGCTGCTGAAGAGTGGTTTGCGGTGGAATGTTATGGAACATCCACCGTACAGCCCAGATCTTTCCTCTTGTGACTTTCACATGCTTGGTCCACTGAAGAAGGCTCTGAAGCAGCGGCGTATACTCTGGGTCATCTAGGTAATCACAGATGACCCGGCTGTATTTTTTTTAATATATATATATATATATATAAATAAAATAAGGTAAAAGGAAACACTCACCGGACAGTAGGAAAATTCAAAATTTTCGCTAATTTATAGCATCATCGGTGTGAGGAGAAACAGAAGACAGAACCGGAAGTTGGGGTCCTGCAGAGTTGCCAGGTCCCCATTGAAGAAGAAGCGGTGCGTAGAACGAAAAAAACACTGTTTCGTCACCAGGCTCGTCGTAAACTGTGAGTGTGTAGGATGAGTTGGGAGGGAGGGCGGGAGGGTGGGTGAGGGTTGGGCATTACTGGGTGGCCTTGTTCAGGCCAGGTGGAGTGGTTGCACTCATGGCCGATATATAGGCCCTCTCCCATCTTTTGCGAACAGAGGTGTTGGCTGGTTGGGGTAGGAGGTGGATGATCGCTACCCAGAAGCAGTCGTTGAAACTGATGTTGTGGTGGTTGGTGTGGACGGCGACAGTGAAGTCCAGGTTGTGGGTGGAGGAGCGGTGGTTATTGATGCGAAGGTTGAGGGCCGTTGATGTTTCCCCCAGGTAAAAATCACCACAGATGTTGCAGGTGAGGATGTAGATAAGGTTTGAGGCATGGCAGGTCCCTTTGGGATGGAGGGTAAATTTGCCAGTGGCCGTGTGCACCTGGAGGGTGTGAGAAGTGATGAGGATGGGACAGGTCTTGCACCTGGGTCGGTTACATTTATGGGCAGGGGGTGTTGGATGTGTGGTGAAGGAGTGTTGTGGACCAGGATGTTTTGGAGGTTAGGGGGGCGTTTGAAAACCACCCTGGGTTTGTCGGGAAATATGTTTTTGGTTTCGGGATCACTGTGGAGGATTTTGAGAAGAGAGTGCAGTGTGTGCCTGATTTTGTTGAGGTGGGGATGATATTGGGTGATGAGTGCAGGTGGGTTGGTGGCAGCAGGTTTCTTGGTGGTAGTGGTATGTGAGGCAGCTCGTGATATTTGCTTGGTGACCAGGATGGAGGGATATCCACGGTTAACCAGGGCCTGGTGTAGGCGGAGGTTATAATTCTGGCGGGAGGTGGGTGAAGTGTTCAGGCGCTGTCCCCTGAGGGCCAGAGAGAATGGAATTGCTTTTTTGGTGTGGAACGGGTGGGAGCTGGAGAAGTGTAGGTATTGCATGTGGTTGGTGGGTTTTATGTGGATGGAGGTAGTCAGGTGTCCTCCCTCGATGTGCACGTCCACATCCAGGAAGGTGATCTGGTTGGGGGAGTGTGTCCAGGTGAATTTTAGGGAACGGAAGTGGTTAAGTTGGTCCAGGAAGGCTGACAAGGATGGTTCTCCATGTGTCCAGAGCATGAAGATGTCGTCGATGAAGCGGAGCCAGAGGAGGGGTTGGAGGGGTTGGGTAGCCAAAAACTCTTGCTCAAGTTGGCCCATGAAGAGGTTTGCATAGGATGGGGCCATTCTGGTACCCATGGCTGTACCTCGGATCTGTAGGAAATTTTGGTTTTCGAAGGTGAAGTTGTTACAAGTGAGGACAAGGTGGGCTAGGTGGGTCAGGAAGTTGGTGCTGGGGTTGTGAGGTTTGGGTCTGCTATTGAGATAGAATTCTATGGAGCGGAGGCCATGGGAGTGAGGTATGTTGGTGTAGAGGGAAGTGACATCAATGGTGGCAAGGATGGTATTTGGGGGCAATGGCGGGAGGGTGCTGATTTTCTGGAGGAAGTGGTTGGTGTCACGGAGGTAGGAGGGCAGAGCTTTCACAAGAGGCTGGAGATGGGGAGTCAACAAAGGCTGAGATTCGTTCTGTAGGTGAGTTATAGCTGGACACAATGGGTCTGCCAGGGTTGCCAGGTTTGTGGATTTTGGGCAATAGATAGAAGGTGGGGGTGCGGGGATTGTCGGGTATTAACATGGCGGTGGTACGAGCTGTTAGGCCTTCAGGTGGGCCTCGGGTGTGGATGAAGTCCCGGATTTTGGTGAGGTGTTCGGCGGATAGGTCAACTGTGGTGGGTTTGTAGGTGGAGGGGTCAGCCAGCTGGCGGTTGGCTTCCGCCAGGTAGTCTTGAGAGTTCAAGACCACCGTGGTGGACCCCTTGTCAGCTGGGAGGATTTTGATGTTGTGGTTGTTGCGGAGGTCTCTGAGAGCTTTCTGTTGGGGGGGATTGAGGTTAGGTTGGTTGTGAAAGTTATTTAAGAATGAGCTGTCAGAGGTGGTGGAAATGACGGCAGTGATGTATCTTTCCAAGGGGTGGTTGGTGGGCAGGGGGGGGTGGATCTTGGGAGGAGGGGGGGGCTAAATTGAAGGAGGCTCGGGTGGGTTTCACTGGTAGTAGTTTGGAGTGAGGGATTTTTGGCCCAGAAATGTTGCCATCGGAGGCTGCGAGCAAATGTGTGTATGTCAAAAAGTAGGCGGAATTGGTTGGGGGGAGTTGTGGGGGAGAAGGTGAGGCCTTTGGATAAAACAGCTATTTCATCAGTGCTCAGTTTATGGCTGGATAAATTGAGTACAGTCTGGTTGTTTTTGAGTGGGTTAGGGTCATTGGTGGTCATGGATCTGGTAGGGGTGGGTTTGTCCGTGGACTGGTTGTTTCCCAAGGTGCGATGTATGGGAGTGCAGTTTTGGTTTTCAGGGGGGGTCTGTGGTGGTGTGGGAGGGGTGGGCAATGGTAGAGGGGGGTCGGGTAATAGCGGGCATGTTGGTGTGGGACTGAAATTGGGCGGCAGTGGAAGGGGAAGGGTGCAGCCAGTCTGAAAAGCTTGACGGCAGAGATTGGAGAGTTTTTGGAGGTGTTTAGTGTTAAGATCACTGGCAATGGAATGGGCGGTGTGCCAGAAGGAGTCTATTTGGTGATGGTGGTTACCTGGGGTCAGCAACAGGATTTTGGTAAGGGATTGAATAGAAATGGACAGTTCTCGGGCGCGATTTAGCTGGGATCGGTATATGGCGTGGGTCAGTTCAATAGCGAAATTTCTCGCTAGTGGGAAAATCGTGGGTTTTATGCTTGGGGGCATGGCGGAAAACGGCAGTTTGGGTGTGAGGCTTTTGGGTGTTAGGCCTAATATCAAACATGAGTGCAGGAAGCGTGCATGGGACGTAGCTTTGGTGTAGGAAACAATAAGAGATCGCAGGCGGTTCAGTTGATAGGAGTTATACGTGAAAGGATTCATACCAAAAGTGGATAATAATGGATAAAAGCAAGGAGGGCCAAAAGGGCTAAGTAAAAATAAAATAAGGTAAAAGGAAACACTCACCGGACAGTAGGAAAATTCAAAACTTTCGCTAATTTATAGCATCATCGGTGTGAGGAGAAACAGAAGACGGAACCGGAAGTTGGGGTCCTGCAGAGTTGCCAGGTCCCCATTGAAGAAGAAGCGGTGCGTAGAACGAAAAAAACACTGTTTCGTCACCAGGCTCGTCGTCACGGACAAACCCACCCCTACCAGATCCATGACCACCAATGACCCTAACCCACTCAAAAACAACCAGACTGTACTCAATTTATCCAGCCATAAACTGAGCACTGATGAAATAGCTGTTTTATCCAAAGGCCTCACCTTCTCCCCCACAACTCCCCCCAACCAATTCCGCCTACTTTTTGACATACACACATTTGCTCGCAGCCTCCGATGGCAACATTTCTGGGCCAAAAATCCCTCACTCCAAACTACTACCAGTGAAACCCACCCGAGCCTCCTTCAATTTAGCCCCCCCCTCCTCCCAAGATCCACCCCCCCTGCCCACCAACCACCCCTTGGAAAGATACATCACTGCCGTCATTTCCACCACCTCTGACAGCTCATTCTTAAATAACTTTCACAACCAACCTAACCTCAATCCCCCCCAACAGAAAGCTCTCAGAGACCTCCGCAACAACCACAACATCAAAATCCTCCCAGCTGACAAGGGGTCCACCACGGTGGTCTTGAACTCTCAAGACTACCTGGCGGAAGCCAACCGCCAGCTGGCTGACCCCTCCACCTACAAACCCACCACAGTTGACCTATCCGCCGAACACCTCACCAAAATCCGGGACTTCATCCACACCCGAGGCCCACCTGAAGGCCTAACAGCTCGTACCACCGCCATGTTAATACCCGACAATCCCCGCACCCCCACCTTCTATCTATTGCCCAAAATCCACAAACCTGGCAACCCTGGCAGACCCATTGTGTCCAGCTATAACTCACCTACAGAACGAATCTCAGCCTTTGTTGACTCCCCATCTCCAGCCTCTTGTGAAAGCTCTGCCCTCCTACCTCCGTGACACCAACCACTTCCTCCAGAAAATCAGCACCCTCCCGCCATTGCCCCCAAATACCATCCTTGCCACCATTGATGTCACTTCCCTCTATACCAACATACCTCACTCCCATGGCCTCCGCTCCATAGAATTCTATCTCAATAGCAGACCCAAACCTCACAACCCCAGCACCAACTTCCTGACCCACCTAGCCCACCTTGTCCTCACTTGTAACAACTTCACCTTCGAAAACCAAAATTTCCTACAGATCCGAGGTACAGCCATGGGTACCAGAATGGCCCCATCCTATGCAAACCTCTTCATGGGCCAACTTGAGCAAGAGTTTTTGGCTACCCAACCCCTCCAACCCCTCCTCTGGCTCCGCTTCATCGACGACATCTTCATGCTCTGGACACATGGAGAACCATCCTTGTCAGCCTTCCTGGACCAACTTAACCACTTCCGTTCCCTAAAATTCACCTGGACACACTCCCCCAACCAGATCACCTTCCTGGATGTGGACGTGCACATCGAGGGAGGACACCTGACTACCTCCATCCACATAAAACCCACCAACCACATGCAATACCTACACTTCTCCAGCTCCCACCCGTTCCACACCAAAAAAGCAATTCCATTCTCTCTGGCCCTCAGGGGACAGCGCCTGAACACTTCACCCACCTCCCGCCAGAATTATAACCTCCGCCTACACCAGGCCCTGGTTAACCGTGGATATCCCTCCATCCTGGTCACCAAGCAAATATCACGAGCTGCCTCACATACCACTACCACCAAGAAACCTGCTGCCACCAACCCACCTGCACTCATCACCCAATATCATCCCCACCTCAACAAAATCAGGCACACACTGCACTCTCTTCTCAAAATCCTCCACAGTGATCCCGAAACCAAAAACATATTTCCCGACAAACCCAGGGTGGTTTTCAAACGCCCCCCTAACCTCCAAAACATCCTGGTCCACAACACTCCTTCACCACACATCCAACACCCCCTGCCCATAAATGTAACCGACCCAGGTGCAAGACCTGTCCCATCCTCATCACTTCTCACACCCTCCAGGTGCACACGGCCACTGGCAAATTTACCCTCCATCCCAAAGGGACCTGCCATGCCTCAAACCTTATCTACATCCTCACCTGCAACATCTGTGGTGATTTTTACCTGGGGGAAACATCAACGGCCCTCAACCTTCGCATCAATAACCACCGCTCCTCCACCCACAACCTGGACTTCACTGTCGCCGTCCACACCAACCACCACAACATCAGTTTCAACGACTGCTTCTGGGTAGTGATCATCCACCTCCTACCCCAACCAGCCAACACCTCTGTTCGCAAAAGATGGGAGAGGGCCTATATATCGGCCATGAGTGCAACCACTCCACCTGGCCTGAACAAGGCCACCCAGTAATGCCCAACCCTCACCCACCCTCCCGCCCTCCCTCCCAACTCATCCTACACACTCACAGTTTACGACGAGCCTGGTGACGAAACAGTGTTTTTTTCGTTCTACGCACCGCTTCTTCTTCAATGGGGACCTGGCAACTCTGCAGGACCCCAACTTCCGGTTCTGTCTTCTGTTTCTCCTCACACCGATGATGCTATAAATTAGCGAAAATTTTGAATTTTCCTACTGTCCGGTGAGTGTTTCCTTTTACCTTATTTTATTTTTACTTAGCCCTTTTGGCCCTCCTTGCTTTTATCCATTATATATGTATATATATATATATTGGATAAAAGCAAGGAGGGCCAAAAGGGCTAAGTAAAAATCAAAGAAGGTAAAAGGAAACACTCACCGGACAGTAGAAAAATTCAAAATTTTCGCTAATTTCATAGCATCATCGGTGTGAGGAGAAATAGATGGAACCGGAAGTTGGGGCCCTGCAGAGTTGCCAGGTCCCCATCGAAGAAGAAGCGGTGCGTAGAACGAAAAAAAACACTGTTTCGTCACCAGGCACGTCGTAAACTGTGAGTGTGTAGGATGACTTGGGAGGGGGGCGGGAGGGGGGGTGAGGGTTGGGCATTAAGGCTTGTCGTAAACTGTGTGTGTAGGATGAGTTGGGAGGGGGGGCGGGAGGGGGGTTGAGGGTTGGGCATTACTGGGTGGCCTTGTTCAGGCCAGGTGGAGTGGTTGCACTCATGGCCGATATATAGGCCCTCTCCCATCTTTTGCGAACAGAGGTGTTGGCTGGTTGGGGTAGGAGATGGATGATCGCTACCCGGAAGCAGTCGTTGAAACTGATGTTGTGGTGGTTGGTGTGGACGGCGACAGTGAAGTCCAGGTTGTGGGTGGAGGAGCGGTGGTTATTGATGCGGAGGTTGAGGGCCGTTGATGTTTCCTCCAGGTAAAAATCACCACAGATGTTGCAGGTGAGGATGTAGATAAGGTTTGAGGCATGGCAGGTCCCTTTGGGATGGAGGGTAAATTTGCCAGTGGCCGTGTGCACCTGAAATTTTGAATTTTTCTACTGTCCGTTGAGTGTTTCCTTTTACCTTCTTTGATTTTATATATATATATATATATACATTTCTTCGCAATATTCTTCCAAACCAATTTCGATGCATACATTTCTTTGCTTCCAGCGTGCAAATGCTTCCAACCGTTTGCCGCTGAATGTCCAGGAACCTTTCTCCAGCCGGTGGAATGACTTCAGGGAATCTCACCCTGACGTCATTCCTCCGCTTGCCTTACAACCCTTGGCGAGGAGGGAGGAGAAAGGAAAGAGGGAGAGGAAACACTGCTTCTCAGGCACGGTGATTCCGTGCCCAGGGTAAGCTTCTTCTTGTGAGAGTCCACCGGTCGCACTCTCAACCTTCAGAGCCAAACCGTTCCCTCCGCTGAACTAGGGAAAACATACCTGGTAGAGTGCGAAGAACAGGAAAACTGAATAACATGGGCAAACCAATTCTACGTTAATTTTCACTTTACATTTGCTTCTGTCTTGCTGATTTCTGTTACTTGAACATAAATTTATCAAAAGGGAAAAGCTTAAATATTGAAGATGAAGCAAACTGAATTAAAATTCAAAGCTTAAGCAATTAAAGCACCTATTTGCTGACTCCCCCATCCTTGTATTTACAAAAATAGTGATTGTTTCTCCTCTCTAATCTTCAAAAGCAGCGAGAATACTTCTTTCACAGAACTGAATATTTTTTAAAGGGAAAGATATCAAAAATAAATTATATATATATATATATATATATATATATACAGGTAATGGACAAAATAATATGAACACCTTGGTTTGCAAAGGCCTATATACGCCGTCGTGGAAAAGGAACAACACTCAGCAGAGAGGGATGATCCCCACCCCCACCCCGAAATAAAATTCTGGCTCTGGCCTGCAATGATTCAAACTTTTAAAACCTGCCATTGCAGGTAATTTCGAGCTCGGAAAGGGAATTTTTTTTATCATTCATAGGGAATTTAATTCTGAGCCAGGAACATAACAACAGAAGTTTGGTGCGTGAAACTGAATGCGTGTAGTCGTTGGCTTCGTGCTGTGCTTCGTGTTTATTATTTATTTAGGTGTTAGTGTTTGTCGTGATAGTGCTGTGTTAAAGGGTAATGGATGTGATACAATATTTGCTGGTGAAACCTTTTGGAACAAGATCTTTTCAGGAGAAGTTGCAAATTGTTAATACAGGTAGGTCAGTGTCATCGCTTGAACTTATTTCTACACATAAAGACAAAAATCGGGAATATGTGAGGCATTTTCGCAAGCAAATTTTGGCAAAACACCATGGTTGACAGGAAGTATAAGTGTTAATAAGCTTTGCATTTTTGTTGGCCGTGCTTACTTTTCGGGGCTGAAAAGAATGTATGGAATCGTGGCTGATACTGTAATCTTTGCAACACTTGTGCCAAACATGAAAAATCCAAAAGTCATATAACTTCCTTTGTTAAGCTGCAATCTTTCGCACAGACACGTATTGACGTGAACTGGACAAACAGTGTGCTTTGGATGTGGTACGGCACAAGTAATCGAGTCCTGGAGTAAGTTGAATTTTGCACTTAAATTAATATTGCGGGTTTTTATTTCACTAGTGCACGTCTTTCATTTTATATTTCACAGGCTGTTTTTTATAGCTTTATAATACTGTCTTGTTTTATTATTTGAAATTCTACACGTATAGTAAACTGCAATAACGAGAATTAATTGATTGTGATCGTAGCAATAAGACAAACATTCCGACACAATATTCCTAAATCCAATATGGAGCTTGACATAAATTGCACGGAAACTTTTGGAGTTTGAGGATCAAAAGGTCGGAAATTACCCACTCGTTAGAACCAGCATACGCCACTCCTCTGAAGGGTAAGCATTTTGTCTCCAATCAAGCAGTTCAAGATGCTGTGGAAGTGTGGTTCAACATGAAACCAGCGTCCTTCTTTGTGGACGGTATCCAGAAACTTGTTCAGTGCTGGGACAGTTGCCTGAATGGTGGGGGTGCTTGTCTGTAGCCTCTGTCAAAGTAATACCAGTATGCTATCTTTGTGATATTGTGTATTTTCTTGCATATAAACAGTGTTAGTTTCTACACCCCAGACTATGTTTAATTTGAACCACCCTTATATATGGCCATAGGCGTAGTTAGGTAGGGGCTAGGGGGACTAAGCTTCCCCAAACGCATGTGACATATGCATAAAATTATTAAGAGAAACTTCACACAGAAATTAGATAATTCTTATGAAACTATCATGTATTACTCTTGTGGTGTGGCAGTCACAGATAAGGAAACAATACAATGTTTGTTGAAGTGCATGTCTTTTTACGGGGACCATATGTTCTGAAACAAGATTTCAAAGAAAATATATCACAGTTATTTCTTTTGATCTTCCACCTTGGAGCGCTAGGTAAACATTGTTTTGTTTACATTCAAACAATAGTAATGTTGCAACCAGTGTTTACATAAATGTAGATTTTGAAAAATAAGTTCATACAATTGTGTTTTTTCAAACATGAAAAGGAAAGCCGTCATTGTAGAGACTTAAACAGAATAGCAGTTTTGATAGGGAAAAGGCATCAGTTCAAAGAAATGAATTTAGTTTCTGTGGATTTGTGTTGTGTTGGGGACGCCTAAATGTTGTGCGAATGTGTCGCGATCCTGTAGAAGCGATTCAATCGTGCGTAATTGTTATATTAAGTGGTGATCACTACAGTTCATTAGCGAAATCACTCTTTCCCGAGTCTTTGGTGTGCGTTGCACCACATTACCAATATGTATGCATTCATTTTTCAGGTTACGTGCGACTTACTCAATTTATGTACTATAAATAAAATAAAATATAACTTATTTTTACTTACTTTCAGTGAGTATGTGTTGGCAAATGGCCGGAGGGATTCTTTCCTAATAAGTTGTAACAGAGGGGTTTTAATTGATTTTAATAGAAAATTTTTTCATAGTGATTTTTTAAAAATGAACAGGTCAGTTGTGATGGAATCCCAATATTTTATCCTATCCATGTAAACCCAATCCATGCCATCGACAAAGCTTCGTGGGCAACCGTGAAGCCGATAAACCGACCTGATGAAGGGGACAGTGGTCCTGGAAACGTCAATTACTAAACACATGCTCACTGAACGTAAGTAAAAATAAGTTATATTTTATTTTATTTATAATGAGTATGCAGATGTGTCAGGTTTATTTGGATTTTTCATTGTACGAAGGCGCTGCAGTTGAAAGTCGTGTTCAACTCTCAGTGATGGGTGAATCTTGTGGATCACTTCTAGACATGCTGCTCTAGGAATCTCAGGTATCTCTTGGAGTCTCGGAATAGATTCGTTCTTCTTTTTTTATTATTGATTGATTGAGTTGGTGTTTTAAGTCCACTTTATGCACAGTAAGGCTAATCGGGACTGGACCTACAGTTTAAAGTGGGATTCGAACCACTATGTGCCTCCACCAGGTATCTAACCCGAAACTCCTTGATTACACGGTGACGACGCTACCACTGCGCCATCGTGAGGCCCCGATTCATTCTTCTGGAGGCAAGAAGAAGCTTATTTGTTGTTTCAAGTAACCCACAGGAAGATTATCATGGAAGGACACGTGCTTATGCTGATTGAATAACAGCAAGAAATCTTAAATCATCTTTTGGAGATTGGAAATTATCGGAAAATCATTATTTGATGTTGTGCTCATACTGTTTGTGAAATTAAGGCACAGATGACAGAATGATCATTCATTTTAATAGAGAGTGTAGTAATAGTAAAAGTCAGAAGTCGAGAAAGAAATTTAAAAAATGCATAAGCAAAGTGATCATATAAAACCTGCTTCGAATGTCATATTTGGTGTTCTTTTAAAGTCACCTGGCCAGGGTTACATAAATGTTGTTTGGTCGACAATCCTCATTTAAAAGTATAGTTTACAGGATAATTAAATAATATTTCACCTATAAACAGCAATTTTCTATTGCCTTCATGCCATCTTTTATTTGTGCACGTTCTTTTTTATATAATTTGTTTCATTCAGACCTTGTTTTCAGGCACAAATGGTAATTTTTTTAATAAAAAAAATAATTTATCCTTAAGCCTACATAGAGACCAAGAATAGCGCCCCTTTTGCGACAATTCAGTAACTTGTAAGGTTCTCAATTTTGTAATAGTCTGTAATTCTTAGTTTTCTTAATTTACTTCTTCAATAGACATTTCTTAAGATCCGAAAGCGTCATAATATTTATAGTGTTCCAGTTTAGTGCACTTAATTTCAAGAGTCCCATATGTATCTACATATAAAAATACACATGATTTCATTAAGCATTTTTTTTTTATACGTTGCTGCTCGTTAAATGTTGGCGACACTTCTACATTGCTGTTCATTCTTATTTGGTTTCTGATTTGCCAATAGGCGGTACTGGACTATAATCTGAATTAACGAAACTTAGACTAGACTTTGACTAGATAATAAGCACAAGGACGCCTGCAGAGGGGGTGGATATATCTGGAAAGACTTCATACAATTCAAATTTTGAAATTGTAGCATGAAAACATCGTTGAAGGGTATAATTAAAGACAGCAGATTAAGTGCCTATGCAAATTATCCTAGTGGTGGGGATGCTATATGAGAATTCTCTAAACTGGGGAAAGCACCACCACACTTTTCCTCCACTATAAGTACTGCTGCCCTCCCCCCTGACAAAAACCTTGCAGGTGGCCTTGATTAAGCAAATAATGTCCAATTATAAGCAAGCATTGTATATTGGTAAAAAAGATGATCTGCATGAAAGGTTTAAATGAATGGAAACTAGTTATAGCCCACTAAATAGTATTCTGGGGAGCTCTTTGCAACATTTATAAGATTATTAAGATGGCAAACCAACTAATTTCATCTTAAAGTTTTTCTTCACAAATCTAGTCGCAAGTGGTTCTCAGTTGTAGTAAAATTAGGAAAATGTGAAGTTTCGTTGTACAGCAAGGAAGGAAATTTCAAATTTTTACTATTCCATTACCTATGTAGATTGTGCTTTAAAATGCCTTGCAGCATTATAATTTGCTCAGTACCATGAACACAGGATTACCCATTAATATTTTCACATATTAAAATTATATCTTCTTTATTCTAAAGAAATGTGTTTTTTAATAAATTTACAACCATCTATAATAGCATATTTATTTATTACTTTTAACAATTCCATTTCTTTTGGATAAGATGATATGGGGATCACCTGTCCCCCAAGGAGAATGTCCGTGATGATTTTTGTAATGGATAAAAGTATGAATAAAGTTAGCCCCAGCTAGCCACCCCAAGCGAATGCGCAAAACTACGCCTCTGTACATGGCACCATGGAGAGGTCTTCCAAAGAATAAACTTTGAATTACAGGTGGAAATGTGGTTAAACCGTGTGCAGGACAGGATGAGGAGCACAGTCCGTATGTACTTTGCAGAGGCTGTAGTGACTTATGAAGACAAGGCCAGGGAGCTGTGGCTGTTCGACTACATTGCCCAAGCTGCTCTCTGCGGAACTCAGATCTGGTGGACCACTGAGGTGAACATGGCATTTGCAAGGCTGGAAGAGGGGTACGAGAATGCTCTGAAGGACTACCAGAAGAAGCATGTAAGTACTCTAAGCATATAGTGACACAAGGTACTGTTGATGACATCAAGATGTCAAATGACTAAACCGGGACACATGGGTCACATTAAGCTCAGGAAATACTCTTCTGACGAAACCGATTCACTTATTGGCATTTTACATATCTCAAGACCATTCATTATTTATACAAATGACATCAGACTGTGGAACAGATAATACAAAGGAAGAATTCTGTAGGGTAAGGGTTATTGTTATTACTCACACATATTACCGTATTTACGCGTGCATAAAGCACACCCTGGTTTTTGATGGAGGAAAATGACAAACAATTAAATCTTGTATATTATGCACAGTATAATCCAGTTTCAAGAAATGGCTTTCTTGGTTGTAGGTCGTAAAGCTATTGTTATGCCAATCAAGAGTGAATGACATCATACCAATTCATACCTGTTGGTATGTGGACCAGGAGAAGAATATCACTTGTGTATGCAATGAGTCACCAACCCACACCACCTCTCTCCTCTCCCTCCACTGTGTTTAGCATCCCAAAGCTTTGACTCTTTAACCACCTTATTTATTCTGTAATAGACAGCAAGATCAAAATTATGTTATGGATTTGCAGTGCTCGGGAAGTTATTTTTCGTTGATACACATCCCATGTGACGGGAGGTGCATTCTCGAATTTCGCCAGAATGGCACTGCTTTGCTTGGTGTCGCAGAACATTACATTAGAAAGTGAAAAATCATGGGAAATGGCCTTCAAACTGTTATACGTGGTTTTACTCATTCCTTCTTTAGTTTTACTAAAAAGCTTTAAAATATATACATTTTCCATGCTAATGTAACATTTATACGAGACACATTTAGGACCCTCAAACTAGCAGTTAGCAGTATAAGATTTCTTCCATTAAGGCATTTACACACTCCATATATATAATATTATTTGGCCAGTAATACATTTTAATTATTATTTTCTTTTTCCCCTTATCTTTTCTTTCATCCAAAGTACCATAAAAATCAACGTTCCTTCATTTTGTGATGATGTTATTTCAACCGCATTTCACATTAGTGTCACCATCTTGAATGTAATGTTGTTACCCCATTCAGAAACTGAAGGATTTAAGCTTTACAACGATATATAACATGATGGGGTTCTGTAAACATAAAAAATCAATGCAAGTGTCACAAAATCATGGAATGACCATGTACGGTTTCATGTTGGCTGACCGAATTATTCCGTGCATAATACGCACCACAGTTTTTGGTAACAAAATTTTTGGAAAAAAGTGTGCATTATACATGAGTAAATACGGTATATATGAGGTGGTTTTTTAGGTTGTTGTACAAACATTTTTATAATTGTTCAAAATATTGTTAGAAAATTGTTATATTTAACTATTCATCTGATTCTACAGAATTTTAATACATTAAGGGCATTGAACTAAATTAATGCTTTGGTTTAACTCAAGTTGTCCTACATATTTTCTTCCACTGCACTAAAAGGATAAGATGTACCCTTCTCACCACTTTTACATTTTAATTAATTGGGGAAACTACAATTATATTTTTCATGAAGAAACCTAATTACATTTATTCATGGTGGTTGCGGTAAACGCGGTTTAAAATTACTTACGTGAAATTTAAAAGATTTCGTAATTCCGCGTTGCACAATTTAATGGTTCAATCCTATTAATTTCGAAGATCCACTGTCTTCATTCACAAAAGGGTACGGCGTTTGAAGCGGAGATGGTACCGCGTCAGTACATTGTTTGTTCCCGGGCGGCGGTGGTTGAGATTTTTCCCGTTCGGCAGCACTGGCGCGCGCATCTTGGTTTGCGTCGTCTGCGTCCTGTTGTCCGGTGGCGTTGCCAGTTGGAGGTTGGGGGGCTGGGCCGTGTTGCTCGGTAATGTGCCGTTCCTGTTCCCCGCGTGGCTGAAAAAGAAAAGATGCTATACACATACTCGACCCCCCTCCAGCCACGCGGGGAACAGGAACGGCACATTACCGAGCAACACGGCCCAGCCCCCCAACCCCCAACTGGCAACGCCACCGGACAACAGGAAGCAGACGACGCAAACCAAGATGCGCGTGCCAGTGCTGCCGAACGGGAAAAATCGCAACCACCGCCGCCCGGGAACAAACAATGTACTGACGCGGTACCATCTCCGCTTCAAACGCCGTACCCTTTTGTGAATGAAGACAGTGGATCTTCGAAATTAATAGGATTGAACCATTAAATTGTGCAACGCGGAATTACGAAATCTTTTAAATTTCACGTAAGTAATTACATTTAGCTCAAAATTTATCTACTCTCTGGTAGACCTGAACCGTAAGGTTTTTGCCCATGCAACGTAAGTCTTCTGTCCATGTCCTGGTCAAGATCAATTCACTCTTGACCATCCTCACCAATTTCTCTTAAGGGCATGCGGAACAGTCTCCATGAGGCTCTTCCACTGTTGCAGTGTTGCCAACTTAGCTCTCTTGGAGCCAGATCTGGCTCTTTTGTGTACTTGTGTGGCTGTGAACTGGGGCACCTGCCCCCGTGTCCCACTATGATGCCATCACTGGTTCTGGCCTACATAGACCAATGTTTTCCATGATTATACATTTTGCACGTGACGTGAATTGTTATATTGGCTGTGTTGCCCCACCCACTCTTATACCCACAGCTACTTTGTTTATAGCGCCGTGTTCATGTGAAATTGACATAATTAATATTGTTATCAGGGAATACTTTATTTTTGATTTCATACGACCATCGGTGGATTATTAAGATGTGTGATGCCGTCGGATGTAGATGGTGAAAACTAAGAATAAATTGTCATCAATTTAGAGTTAAGGGTAATAGCAGCACCCCACCCCTTTGACAACTAACATTACCCTAGGAAGCACTTTATGGAGCCTTCGTAAATCTAGCTCCTTGAAAGTCAATTTTAACTCCATTTAAGGTGAAATTTAGCTCTTTTATGCGCATCAGGTTTTGCAACACTGCCAGGATGGCCATAGGAGGCAAGGAGAAATGCATTTTGCCTGTGGGAGTATCATTTGATTTGTTCTTATGGAAATATGATACTTCTGATGGAATAGAAAAAGATATCAGTGGAAAGAGGGCAGTTTGAGGATGCATTTCACCAGCGGTAACTTGATGTTGAAGTTGATTCCCCATAAGGAATACATGGCATTGCGAAAATTCTTATTCATCATATTTTTCAAACATCATGTCCAACTTAATAATCAACATAAAAAAAAAACGCTTCCACTTGCAACACAGAGATATTCACTCCTGGATACACCCAGGTGTTTTTTAGTAGGAGCGCCTATTCGGGTGATATTGATATAAATGCACAGTTGGTGCGTAACTGTAACTCCTCCCCTTAAGTTCGTCTTAATATTGTCATTCTATCTTCGTCTTGGCCTCATTACAGATGTTTTACCACCAGGTTTCCCAACAAGGATTCTGCAAACTTTTCCATGTATGCTAATATGTGCAGTTGAGCATTATGTAACCATCTCCACTCACCTGTTGTTTTATCTCTTTTTGGTCCACACAGCTTTTTAAGATGGAACCATGGTGGTGCAGTCAGTAGAGCATCTAACTAATTTGGATCTTCTCAGATCAAAATTTTCCCAACAATATCCTTGTGTGAAGCAGCTCTGGGGCTTAGCTCAATGGGTATCTGGGGGCAAAAACAGCAGGAGCATGGTGCTGATCACATCACCTTCACTATGGCCATGATCAAGAATGTATGAGCCCCTACCTGCACACACTATTTACCTTCAGGACATGGTGCAAAGCAGTGGGGGTTGCTTTATTATTTTTCTAGCTCTTAACGAATTGGGAATAAAACTACAATGATTGACATCAAAGTTTGCATTCATTGAGATAAATTTCTATTCTCATAGAACATAATATTTCAGAAGGAAATTGGCATGGTACACAAAAATTTAAGGAAGATGAAGGGGAACTTCATGTCTCACTGACTCTGTAACAGCACATTAAGTGGGTAACATTTGATCTCGCCACCAAAGATAATGGGTTCAAATCCTGACAATGGCATGGGTGTTCTTTGTGAGCATCATTTCACTTAATCATCACTCATCCTGATCATTGTGGTTAGCCAAAAGTGGCAGAAAAGTGACACTAAATAACAAAAATAATAAATACAAATAGAGTTTCTGGTTTTGTCTACCGCCATCTCATTTCTTCTCCCCTTCTTGTAACCCACATGGCACCTCTTTGCTGCTTTCTTTTCCCTTGAGTAGCTAGAATATGCATGGAAAATGAACTCAGTTCGTTCCCTGCAGACTAAGGGGTGCTGTACCTGCCAGGGAAGATATAGTGAGCACTATCTTTGAACAAGATTAAGAATAGATGCACAAAAGGTAGGACAGCCATGACAGTGAGGCAAGGCTCAAATTGAATCATACAGTCATGAGACATCAAAAGAGGTGTAGGGGTTTAGACTTAATTTTCAAAAACTCCTAATTTATGTTTCTCTTTTAGTGTAAGTAACAACATTAGTATCAAATAAAAATCAATGCAAAACTACAGGCAAAATATGTGAATGTTCTATTTGAATGAAAGTATTAATTTTGTGCAAAAATGTTGTTTTGTTACCATACTTGTGAATTTATTCACCAATACAACACCAAAATTTGTATATTGCTTGTTGAACCTGAAATGTTGCCACTTTTTATACTCAAATCCTGATCTTTAACCTCAAATATATGTGTGTACAGATTGGGCAGCTGAGTGCACTGATTTCCCTCCTGATTGGTGATTTGACGGGTGATGACCGGCAGAAGATCATGACTATCTGTACCATTGACGTCCATGCACGAGATGTCATTACAAAATTAATTGTTATGAAGGTTGAAACTGGAGCAGCTTTCCAATGGCAGTCACAGCTTCGTCACAGGTAAGGAGCCACAAATCCATACATTTATTTGAATTTTGAAATGTAATACTTCTAGCACTGAGCCGATACCATGTTGACCTGATACTGATTATAATGTCAGTAATCTTACCAATTCTCAATACAGTACTTGGAAATTGAAACAATTTAAAATTAGCTCAGAATACACAAATTTTAAAATATAATTTTTAAATGGAACTATACCATATTAATTTACCAGACTTTTGGTTTAAAAGAATCAGAATTTCACACAAGATAATTATTTAATTGCAAAATCCATTTCTCCCTGCAATGGAAATTGTGCCTTTGGAATGATTTCCAGGATATTTAGACTATGTAAATGTATCACCTGGCATTTTTGTGAACCCATGAGATCTCTGGATTCCAGAAACGTTTTGGCTGATATCAGTGATGAAATTTAAAGAGGTACTTCCCAATACTGGTACAATGGTGTAAGTCAACACCTATATGCCTGTATTGCCTCAGCCTCAGTGAAAGTGTAAATTTATTTTTCCACAAAGCATGGAAAATTGCATGTCAAACATTCGTACGGAAATTTGGACGTCAATTTCCACCTTGGGTAGGTGGACTATTTCGCCATCTATAGTTCAGAGAAGAAAACCGATCGTTTTCGCGTATAGCCAATCCTGAAATGCCTCGTAAAGGCGTACTGGTCCAAATGGGTGTTTTAAAAAAATTATGAGGTACAGTGGCAACACTGTTGATGTTTGAAGGCAACAAAAGGTGTGTTTAGTGATGGTCTATGACATGGAAATACTGGAAATAGGAAAAAAAGAAAATGAAAATTATGGTGAAAAAAGTGTTACTTACCTACTCCTGGCAACCATGCAATGCGCATAACAGGCAGTGTAGCTTTACAAAAGATGTTGAAAATGACAACCATTTTCCCTGAGGCATTCATCAACACGTTTTATCATGTTGGAAGCAACTTTATGCAAGGTTGATTGGTTTATATTGTTAATGGCTGTGCAAATGTTTATTTTTAGATCATCAAGTGTTCTTGGGTTATTAATGTAAACTGTTTGTTTCAAATAACCCCACAGAAAAAAATCTGGAGACGTCAGATCCGGGGAGCGACTGGGCCATAAGTTTTTGCTTATAATGTGATCGCCAAAAAACTCTGCCAACATGCCTAAAGTTTCATTAGACGTGTGACATGTTGCGGAGTCTTGTTGAAACCAACAATCACGTTCATCACGTTCCAACAGAGAAATAAACTGTGTGATAAGTTCACGATAAACTATTCCGTCAACTGTTGTGTTGAAAACGAATGGACCGATTATTTTTCTCCGCGAAATCGCGCACCACACACCGATCTTTTGTGGATGAAGTGATTGTTCATGTAACAAATGGGGATTGTTACTTGACCAGTGTCGAGAATTTTGACTGTTGACATATCCATTTAAGTGGAACCATGCTTCATCCGTGAAAAAAACCTTATCCAAAATATTCACACCATTGTCTCTAATAAAATTTCTAAACCACTGGCAGTATCTTACACGTGCACATTTGTCTGCTTCCTTCAGTTCTTGCACAGCCTGTACCTTATATGCATGTAGGTGCAATTGTTTTAACGCTCGGTGAGTTGTTGTTTTTGATACACCTGACTGTGCAGCAAGTTTACAAACAGATTTCCTGGGAGATTGTGATATTCTCTGCTCCACATCCTGCAGCACACCTTGTGTCAAAACTGGTGGTTGTCTGTGGTAGGGTTTGTCATTAACTGATCCTGTTTCACGAAATCTGGAAACAAGTCGATATATCGTCGAATTTTCTGGAACACTGTTATTCGGATATTTCTCACGAAACACAGTTTTTACACTAGCGTACGATTTTGAACAAAAATAATGTTCCACAATGAACACCCTCTCTTTCACAGAGTACTTCATTTCACAGAACAATTCTAATCTTCCCCTACGAACAATGCGAAATGCACGGCTCAAACAGTTCTGAGTACACAACTAACTGATTCTTTTGTTCTCGTTCGGTGGGCGCTCTTATCGCATTGCATGGTTGCCAGGAGTAGGTAAGTAACACTTTTTTCACCATAATTTTCATTTTCTTTTTTTCCTGTTTCCAGTATTTCCATGTCATAGACCATCACTAAACACACCTTTTGTTGCCTTCAAACATCAACAGTGTTGCCACTGTACCTCATAATTTTTTTAAAACACCCATTTGGACCAGTACGCCTTTACGAGGCATTTCAGGATTGGCTATACGCGAAAACGATCGGTTTTCTTCTCTGAACTATAGATGACGAAATAGTCCACCTACCCAAGGTGGAAATTGACGTCCAAATTTCCGTACGAATGTTTGACATGCAATTTTCCATGCTTTGTGGAAAAATAAATTTACACTTTCACTTACATTTGGCAACACTGCACCCCGTTTGTTGTTTCTATGTTCAAAAATATCTACTTGGACAGGGCTAACATTTGGTGTATGACTTATGTATGTACAGGTTTCGGTTACAAAGTAACGCCACTCTTAATTCCCAGTTGCGCCGTTCGTGGGACACCCTGTACTACAAGGAAGTGTTATGGTATTCTCTGTGTAGAATGATACCATTTGATTCCTTTCCTAAAATATTAGTTAATCACTCTGTATTTTACTTACAAACAGCAAAAAATAGTATACGCAAAAATAAAACTTTCACCCACAAAATACGAAAATCCCCCCCCCCCCCCCCATCCTTCCAGGACTGTAAATTCCTTCCTTGCAGAGCATTCACCCAACACCTTCAGACTGTTTTTGTTTTGATTTCTGTCTGTACCTGAGGCTAGGTTGACCACTGAACTGAATATCTATATTAGCAGTTAGGCTGCAACTCAGGTTGGGTTGGAATTTCCTATGTGTAATTGTTTTGGTGATGGTTATTCATTGTTGTTAATAATAAATTCCAAAATCTGTATTCTGTTATTTAACACCACTTTTCAGGCCGCCTCAATAGCATAGTGGATAATGTTGTCGCCTTGTGATCAAGAGGACAGTGTTCGATCCCCAGTGCAGACACATTACACAGTGGCTCTGAAACTCCACCGTACTCCAGTCCCCATTTGCTTATCTGAGCCACTAGTGAACCAAAAACTGCACATCACTTTACACGGCGAGTACAATTGGTGATCCGATGAAGCAGGGAATAGAACAAATGCACTAAAATATCCGAACCAATTATGGCCAATATTTCGAACCTAGAGCCATAAAGGACTGCCTTGACATGGCGAGGGGGCTTAGTAGGGAGTTTTTTTTTTTATCTTTTCATAATTTCATTTCATTCATCTCCATCTCCATTGACCTCCCTGTAACTAAGGATCCTACTAGAGGAGACAACCTCAATAAAAAAAACCTATCCCAAGGTGTTAGTTGCACATGCATATGGGACAGTGTTGGCTGGAAGTGATGTCCCTGACATCAAAAAACTGCGCAACGGAAGCCTCCTTATCCAGACAAGCACAGATCACCAGACTAACAACCTCCTTAAGCTTAGAACATTGGGCGACTTTCCTGTTCAGGTCAAACCTCACCGTCAACTGAACAGTTGTAAAGGTGTCATTCGCCACTGGGATCTATTGAACTCTACAGAGGAGGAAATCATTCAAGAGCTATCAGATCAACATGTCACCGCAGTACAGCGAATAAAGGCACGAAAGTCTGGAGAACTTGTAACTGCAAAGGCGAGCACCCAGTCTGGCATCGTGACTGCCCCACTTTCCAAGAGGAAAAGATGATCCGAGAGTTGGTCGTCATCACAGACAATATCTCTGCTGGTGACACAAAACATAGTCTCCGTGAAAATGTATGCACTACTTTACCTGTGTCATTCGTTACAGCTGCTTCTAATGCTCTTACCCGTTGCAGTATTGGCGTTCAAACCAGCTGCATGTCCACTCAGACAACAACACTTCCCGAAGTAGCTCGCCCCGCTTCAAGGAAACCAGCAACCATTACTCGCTCCACAGAAAAGAAGTTCAAACAGGTTTATACAAAATAATATTTTTTTAAGTTCACTAGCTCTGCAGTCAGGGTGGCATCCACATCTCTGAAATGTGCTCAAAGCACTCGTCACCACTTCCCCTTCGCCCTCTGTGTCCTTACCCGAGGACATGATAGAGGACGAAGATGCGGATGAAGAATTTAAAAAGGTGACAGGGTTTAATAACAAAGTATGCCTCAAAAGGTAACACTAAACCTTACATCATGGCCTCTTGTTTCCAATGGAACCTTAACGGTTTCCTCACGCACATCGAGGAACTGCACCTGTTAATCTCTGAATTTGACCCTGCCCTCATTTGTCTCCAAGAGACACATTTTCGCCTAAACGAACCAGTGATTCTAAATAGATACACGCTTTACCGCACCAACAGGCTTCCTGAGGGTCGCCGTGTTCACGGTGGTGTAGCAATTGGTGTTCGAGACTCCATCCACTCGACGCCACTTTTTCTCACAACCCCCCCCCCCCCCCAAGCTGTCGCCATGCGAGTATATTTACAACACCTGATTACCATCTGCTGCGTGTACATAACAAGGGAGGATCATTTATCTCTTGAGGATCTTCACTCTTTATACAACCTACCTACCCCTCTCGTTCTTTTGGGCAATTTTAACTCTGTTCATACAGAGCCCTGGGATCAGATTCTAGAAGAATTCCGTGAGGTGTCACAGTTAACAATCCTGAAAAATGGTACTCCCACATACTTCAGCCCATCTTCTGGGACATATTCTGCACTGGACCTGTCGTTTTGCAGTCCCAGTCTGGCTTCAACTCTCTTCTGGGGCGTCCATAGCGATCTATGTGCAAGTGATCATTTTCCTTTACATCTTATTTTTGACCATCTTCAGGGATCAACAGAACACCTTCCTCACTGGCATCTCAGTCGATCTGTCTGGGTTGTTTTCGAGCCAGCAGTACAAGTTGATAACGATCTTGCGTCGACTTTGCCACCTATTGATGCCCTGGACCACTTTGTTTCCCATGTCCTTGTTGCTGCATATGCCCTGATTCCACATTCCAGTGGACCTGTGAAGCGTTGCCCAGTCCATTGGTGATCTGCAAAGATCAGTGCAGCCATCAAGGACTGCAATCGGACTCTTGATTGATTCAACAGACAATACACTGCCAGGAACCTAGATCAGTTCCGCCTCAAGCGTGCCCGTGCCTGTCAGCTCATTCCAGCAAGTAAGAAGGCGTGTTGGGTCCAATACGTGTCTTCTCTGTCGTAGCATGCTTTGTCGAAGTCCGTTTGAACCAAAGTGCGTCACATCCAGGGAGAACGCTTTAAACTTGTTTTCCGAAGCACTAACATCGAGCGCTACAATTCTCCATTCAAGGAATGAGATAACGTGCTTTGGAATTCAATGAATATAGCTCCTGGAGTGGACAGGATCCATTACGAGATGCTTTGTCATTTGCCTAACGCAGCTAAATATTTCCTTCTCAAGGTCTTCAACAGGCTTTGGTTGGAGGATTCTTTCCCCTCATCCTGGAAAGAGGCTATTATTGTTCCCATCCTGAAGCCAGGTAAAGATCACACCACAGCTTCGAGTTACAGGCCCATTGCCTTAACTAGCTGTGTGTGCAAGTTGATGGAGCACATGGTCAACAAGTTTCTCACCTCGTTCTTGGAGGAGAACTCCTTGATTAGCAATTTTCAATGTGGGTTCCACTCCAACCGTTCTACGCTGGATCACCTGGTTCAGCTGGAAACGCATATTCAGGATGCATTCCTCAACAGGGAACATTTATTTGCCATTTTTTTTCAACCTCCAAAAGGACTATGACACGACGTGGCGATTTACTATCCTCAAGCAGCTCCACTCTTGGGGTGTCAGTGGCCATATGGCATATTTTGTTCAGAACTTCCTGTCCGATCAATATTTCCACATACGATATTTCCATGTGTGTGTTCCTGTCCGATCGATATTTCCACGTACGTGTTGGGAACTCCTTTTTGGGCCTTCATCTGCAGGAGAATGGTGTCCCACAGGGCAGCATACTTAATGTGGCTCTGTTTGCCATAGCAGTGAACAGCGTTACGGCAAACATTCTTGCCCCTGTACATGGTGTCCTCTTTGTAGACGACCTCACAATCTTTTGTCGCTCACGAATCTCGCGTCAGTCTCCCGTCAGCTCCAACTGACTATAAACAGTTTGGTTTGGTGGTCCTCCAAAACTAGTTTCAGCTTTTCATCCGAGAAATCCGCAGGCATTCACTTTTGCCATCCGCATAACTGCCATCTTGACCCAGACCTGTACGTGGGTAGATTGCCCCTGCATTTCGTGAATGAGGTCCAATTACTCGGCCTCATTTTCGATACGAAATTGACTTGGCTACCACACCTTCGCCAGCTAAAATTCTCTTGTCTAAGGGTTCTCAACTTTCTATGCATTTTAAGTAATACATCTTCGGGTGCTGACTGAACGGTACTGCTCCACCTGTTGTAGCTCGATTACGGATGTGTTGTCTATTCGTCCACCCAACTATCTCTGCTTCGAATTCTAGACACTGTTCATCACGCTGGTATTCGTTTGTGTTCCAGTGCATTTCATACCAGTCCAGTCTGTATGTTGAGGCATTTGAGCCGTCGCTGTCTCTTCGCACACAGCGACTTACTTTGAAGTACTACCTCCATCTTCGTAACATGCCTTCTAATCCATCTTATACCATCTTATCATACTGTCTCTGACGAGAGAAGTCTGGGTTTGTACCGGCTACATCCTAATGCCACTAGACCATTTAGTGTTCGTGCAGATGAGATCCTGTCAGCACTAGATGTTGATAGTGATCTGCCTGGTGTCTCTTCACTCATAGCACCTCTCGCAACTTGTGCCATTGCTCTACCAACTGAGCTACTGACCCAGCACTGGCTTCGCCTGATTTTTTGCTGTCATTGTGTTACCTGTGGGGAATTGTCTCAGTCATTGCTACCGTAACGAGATCTGTTGCCTTTCAAACACTGTAGATGTGGACATTGCCTTGTTCCTCCCAGTGTAGAGATGTAAATACGAAGCTTATTTTTGAATTAGGGGCCGTTTAGTGCTCACAGTGGCAACACTGAGTGCTTGGCATTTTGTGCGTGTGCATTAGTTGCCAACATGCCTTGCACGTAAACAGACACCATTTGCACGTTGTGAAACGCTTGGTGTGGTTGTGATGGACAATTGAAGTGATGCAGGTGATTGAAAATCCCGCCGAGTGTGTGATATGATCAGTGATCAAGTTTTTGACCTCGAAAAATGTGAAAGTGCCAGACATTTATCGCAGTTACGTGAGGTGTATAGTGAGAATGTCATTGCTGAAGGCAAGGTGCGTAAGTGGGTAAGTCTGTTTAAGGCCGGTCGCACGAATGTTGATGATGAACCACGATCAGGATGCCCCTCAATCCAAGAAACTGATGCTCACCCGCTATTTCAATATGATGCGTTCTAGGAATATTTCGTCAATGAAAAACTTCTCTAATGAGACACTTGGCAAACAAACAGTTAATGCAGCCGTGTATTGCAACACTCTCGAGTCTTCCGGTATCATTTTGCTGCATGATGAGACTGTCCTATTCTGAAACTGTCCCCTGTTCAAAGTTAATATTATTTATGTTATTGATGTTGTTTTTAACTTATGCATGTTTATTTTATATATATTGTTATAATCATCTTATCACGCTGTATAAAATACAAGAAATCAAATTGCTGTAACCATAGCAACGAGAAATAATAAGTACTAAAAATGGTGATGGAAGTAGTGAGATTTTCGGCGCCTGTATTGTATTTATTTTAAATATAACGGTTATCGTTAATTACGCAATTTTATTTGCATTGATAATCGTTCTGCAAGTTTAAGCGCAGCGACGGTTATCAAGAGTGGCGACCCAGTAGCCAGGATTGTTCAAAAGTGTGCAATCTTCTGACAGTGGTAATGGTAAGAATGTCTGTTGTAATGGAACAGAATTTTTGTCATATGCTGAAGTAAGACTTACGTCACAATCTTCAGTGTGCTTGTATAACGTAACTTCTTAAGTGAATCGTCATATGTGTGAAGATCACAATGGCTGATAAGTTAAAGCAAAGTAAATCTAAATCGTCGCGTAAAGAAACGAACATTCAGGCTAATACAATGACTACTTACTTTGATGCTGATAATCCCGTAGTCGCTTCCAGTAATGCGAATACTACAGAACATGATGTTTGTTCTACAAAACCCGACAAATTATCTTGTTGTAATGAACCAGACAATGATTTGAGGTATGTTCAGTGTACTCAGTGCTCGTCATGGCATCACATATCTTGTCTCAAACTTACAGTCACTCACTGGACAATTTATTCGACTACACTAGAAAATTATTATTGTAAAGGTTGCAAACCAGATTATGATCCTTTTAGTTTGCCAGCTTATCTAGAAACTCTTAACCCGAATTTTGGTGATTTGTTAAGTACTGTTAAGAGTATTCAATTGCTAATGGTCGCTTCCAATGAAGACCTCAAGACGAAACTAGAACAGTCTAATGCTGAAATGAAATCTCAGTTAGAAAATTCTATGAAATCACAGTTAGAACAGTCTAATGCTGAAATGAAATCTCAGTTAGAAAATTCTATGAAATCACAGTTAGAACAGTCTAATGCTGAAATGAAATCTCAGTTAGAAAATTCTATGAAATCACAGTTAGAACAGTCTAATGCTGAAATGAAATTGCAGTTAGAACAGTCTAATGAAGAACTAAAAACCCGAATGGATCTTGCTAACCAAGATATGAAATTACAGTTACAGCAATCTAATCAAGAATTTGCAGAGTTTAATGAGAATATTAAGTCTCAGTTTGAACAATTGGAATTGGATATTTATAGTAACCTAACTTCCAAATTTGAATTGGTTCATCAAGAAATTAATACTGTTAATCAAAGATTAGACAACTTGACTTCCGATGTTAAAACACAACTTGATTCAATAGCTTCTGAATGTGTCAAGAAAAATGAACATTTGGGAAGTATTTTAAATAGCAATATTTCTCAAATCCGAACAGAACAAGACGTTCAAGGTCAACAAATTTTAATAAATAAAGATTTGATTAGTGAATACGATAAATCTATTACAGTATGTTCATCCAAAATAACTGATATTAATAATAGATTATCATCGTTGGAAGTTGCTGGTAAGGAAAATGTACATTTTGGAACGTATCTTATTGATTGTAATAACAGGTTTCAACATATAGAATCTCGTATTGATGTTTTGCAAACTAATTATGCAAATTTTCAACGCAACACAAAAGGAAATTTGAAACCTCCCCTTGCACAAAATAGTTCTCAAACTAAGACATCACGAGAAAGGGCTAGAAATGCAGTTGACTCGGGGGTGACTAATTCATCTACTTATTCATCTGATGAATCTTTAACAACCCATGTGAAAACAACGTTCGATAAACCGCATGTTCGAAATCGTGTTCGCTGGAAGCGAAACAAAAGATTTATTCCAACCTGCAATGAGGAACATTATTGAAATAATATGTCACCTAATAGTGTACAGTTTAAGGATACAAGTAATTATGCGATTAACAATATGCAGACAACTTCTAGATTGAATTCTACCGTTACAAATATTGATAAACATTCCAATGTTCAACAATGTTGTTCTGCTGATGGTGAAAATAGTTACATAAATCAAATGTTTACATACTCGCAAGAACCTAACCTCCCTATCGTTCATCATAGTAATGTCCCTGGTGAAACGTGTGGGTTTCATCATATTTCTTCCTTGCAGAATGAAGCTTGCAGACCATGGTTTCAAGGTGAAAGGCGTAATGCAAAATTAATGACTGGCACAAGTTGTCCAAATGCTGAAATTGGTGTTAATGAGTCAAATACAAATAACAATTACTGTGATAATCCACAAAGTCAGTTTGATCGTTGTATTTCTCCAACGTCTTTACCTGTAATTACTGTTGGGGATAGAGGAAACAGATATGTAAAGATAAATGAACTGTCTCATTTACCTAAATTTTCTGGGAAAATAGAAGACCAATCGGCTCGAGAATATCTAGAGCATCTTAATTCTATGCTTGATCTTATGGGCATTCCAATTAACAAAAGGCTACAGAGTATTCAGCAGTGTTTCACCAACAGAGCTGCGTACTGGTATAGAACTCACAAACGTATGTTTTCTTCATATGATCATTTTCAAAGGGAATTCATGAAGCAATTTGCAAGTCCGGAAATAATACAGTCTCAGTTATCAGTATTAAGGAACAGGAAGTATGATCCTACAGTACATGGTGATTTAGAAAGCTTTGCGTTGAAAACATATTCAAATTATTGCAATTTAGTTGAGAATCCAAACGAATTGGATGTTATTCAATTAGTTATTAGCCAGTTACCAAATAATATAGCTAATAACATAACTTGTCATGAGATACGTTCTATGGACCAGTTAACAACTATGTTAAGGAAATTAGATGTTGTCCGAACTAGTAGAAGAGGACTTATTTTGTTACCGGAAGAAACCGATAATAGTAGTAAGGTTAAACCGAACAAGAATCCTGACAGTATGAAATCAAAATTTAGTGTCAAGCAAATTAATGTTAAACACACCAAAACCACTTGCTCATCTTCTACTCAGACTTCGTCGATGTATGCTCAAGTACCTTTTACTAATGAATTTGGCAATGCTAATTCAAGATATGGACAGTTTAGAGGTAGCAATGGTAGTTTTAGAGGACGTAGAAATAATCGAGGCTATTCAGGATTTTCATATAATAACAGAAATAATTTCAGATTCCAAAGAAATAATGCATACTCTGGTATTTCCGGTGACATTACAAATAGGCATTATAATCAGGATGCTGTAAGTTCTCAGTTACCTAACGGTAGTCAGAATGGAAGGATTTTCTACAATAGGCAAGCGCAGTATACAAGTGAGCCTGCTCTCGCTCCTACTTACAGTCAACCTGTTAATGTGACTTCATTACAACCACAAGATGCATCTACAACTTCTGGAATATCAAATTCTCCTTCTGGAAATGTATCAAGGACCTTTACACGACAATCTGGTATTGGAACATCTTACCAATCAACAACAAATTTAAATTAAAGGAGCGGATGGAAGTGCCTCGTTCACTCTGCTTTCTTTCAGAGAGGCCAAATTTGAACAAACGAAATTCATTTCAAACCCAGGAAATTATGAATGTACGTGATGATAAAGACTTAATATCGGAACCACTACAAGTGAATTTTCTATTGGAATGGTTTGAAGAAGAACCTGAATGGACTGTTAGTGATTATGATATTCCGGTTCCATTAACTGAAGTTCCAGTTATTCATGGAATTATTTGTCAAATACCTGTAGTTTGTATTATAGATTCTGGAAGTCAGGCAAATGTTCTAAATTTTGACGTTTGGTGTAAACTATCGTCTTTGATTGGCAACATTAAACTGGATAACGTGGAAGATGTAAAACTCACCGGTTTCGCTGGATCCAAGAAGTGTAAAGTTGTTGGCAGTAAAATTATTAATCTGCAGATAAAGAACGAATACTTTTCTATGGAATTTTTTGTTCTTAAAGAGTTGAATGCCGATGTCATTTTAGGAATTCCATTTTTGAGGAAATATAAAGCTGTAATTGATTTTAAAGAAGGGAATGTAAGTTTGCTAAATGATAAAGGAAAGGAAATTTCCTCTGTTTTAACTCGGCAATGTTCTTCTACAGAAGATTTGAAGTATTGTAAAAAGTCTAACTTTTGTTCCGAAGATACATTAAATGATAATGAAAGTTATTCATGTAGATTGTTACGTGATGCGTCAACTTTGAATGATGATGTAGAATATATGCCAGCTAAGAAGTCCATTTATGAGTCTGCTTTTAGAAATGATAATTTAGACAATTTGCAGAAAGCTGATTTATTCAAACTTCTGTCGTATTATCACGTACAATTTTCAGATATACCTAGAAAAGCAATTGTTGAACCTTACAAGATTCAATTAGATACTGTAACACCTATTACAAGCACACCTTATCCCATACCAATATCAAGGAGACTACCTTTAGAAGAAGAGCTTTCCAAGTGGGAGAAGTGGGGAATTATTTACCAGGATTCTTCACCATATCTTAACCCTCTACATATAGTGCCAAAGCAAGGAGGTCTTTGGAGACCTGTGATCGATTTTAGGAAACTAAATCAACATGTTATCTCTCCACAAGTGAGAGTAGAAGCAATCAACGAACTGTTACAGAGGTTCCTAGGATGTGTTTATTTTTCTTCAATTGATTTATTATGCGGTTATTTTCAAATACCGTTGACTGAAGATTCATATCCTTACACAGCTTTTTCTTATAGAGGCAGACAATATCTTTTCCGCTATCTTCCGTTTGGGATTCGATCAGCAGTCTCAGTGTTCCAGGATAGGATGAATAAAATATTCTCCACCGATTGCAGAAATTTTGTTGTTTGTTATTTGGATGATATTCTAATTTTCAGCAAAAATTGGTCTCAACATATGCAACATGTAGAACTAGTTTTACAAAAGATAAAGGGTGTCAATATGTCTATTAAATTTTCCAAATGTAAGTTTGCTTACAAAGAAATCTGCTTCCTTGGACACATAGTGTCCGGTGATAAAATTATGGTTGATCCTGCAAAGAATTCAGCAATTATTAATTTTCCAATTCCAACAAACAAACGCTCCTTGAGAAGGTTCTTAGGATTAGCTAATTGGAGGCGAAAGTTTATTGAAGGATTTGCTGAAATGGCACAGCCTTTGTATGATCTGTTGAAAAAGGAATCAAAATGGCAATGGAATGATGTTCATGCTTCAGTTTTTGAAAACCTCCGCAAGTCACTGATATCTCCAAAGGCTTTGTATCAACCAGATTTCACGAAGCCTTTCAATGTCAACACAGACGGTTCGAAGAAAGGAATAGGAGCTGTTCTATGGCAAGACTCAACTGAAAATTCTGAAGAAGGACCACGTATAATTCAATACGTTAGCAGATCTCTTAAAGGCAATGAGTTATCATATAATACTCACGAGATTGAATGCTTAGCGATATTATTTGCTTTTGAAAAATTCTACATTTACATAGCTGGAACTAAGGTGAAATTGTTTACCGATCACCATCTTTATCTTGGCTAGAATCTACTAAAACTTTGAATCCACGATTAAATCGTTGGAGTTTGAAATTACAAATGTTTGATTATAATGTATATCACGTGCCGGGAAAATCGAATGAAGCTGCAGATGCTTTAAGCAGATATCCTGATTTAAGTACAGGTTTTCCAACTCTATCGGAACTATATGTAAATAACATAAGTCTTGATTTTCTTGACGAAGATAGTGTAACATTTTGGCAAGAAAGTCAAAATTCGGATTCTTATTGCAGTGCCATTGTACAAAAGTTACAAAATGGGAATTTGCCACAGAATATAAAAAGGCAATATTCGATTCAAGATAATATATTATTCCTGAAACATTTGAAAGAAGACAAGTGGAAACTTGTAGTACCTATTATTGTTGTACCCAAAATTTTTCATAAATTACATGACTTACAAGGTCATTTTGGATACTATAAACTGTTTAATAAGTGCAGAAGTTTATATTATTGGCCTAAAATGAAAGTTAGTATCAAGCAGTATTTGAACGACTGTCTAACATGCGCAAAAACTAAACAAGCTCACACAAAAATTAGTAAGGATGAATTGCATGTATATTCTACTACTCCACATGATATGTTATCAATAGATCTTGTTGGACCGTTACCCAAATCACAAGGATATAGTTACATATTAACAATAGTTGACACGATGTCCAAATTTTTAATGGCTTATCCGTTAAGGAAGGCAACGTCACGTGAAATAATTAACAAATTCAAGCTCCAGTATTTTTACCACTATCCAGCATGTAAGGTAATATTATCAGATAACGGTTCCCAATTTAAATCACAAGAGTGGAAGTTATATATGGATGACTGTAACATAAAACATATCACCACGTCAGTTTATTCGCCTTTCGCAAATCCTGTGGAAAGGTACAACAAAGAGTTAATACGATTGTTACGATTATATACTTCGCAAAATCATCAGGACTGGGTAAAATATTTGAATTATGTAACAGGACTTCTAAATAATTCCGTTTCGGAAATAACAAGTTTCACACCTAGTGAACTTTTCCTTCATCACGAATTAAAGGATTCAATTATCAATCAAATTAACTGGCCAGATGATTTAAAGTTTGTGCCCTGGAAACATAAGTATTTTATCGCCAAAGCACGTATTAAGGAAAGATATAAGTCCAAACCTATTGAGTGTGATGCAAATAAATTGAAGATAGTCCCAGGTGATATTGTTTTAGTGAAAAATCATGAACATAGTAGTGCAATTAACAAGAAAATTCATAAGTTTATGGAATTATGGCTTGGACCCTATATAGTTGATGCTGTGAAAAACAATTATACAATTTTGATGTCTATGGACGGAAATAAGATAACAACAAGGCAGAACTTGTCAAATATCAAGAAATTTAATTGTTCTGATGAAAAAAAAGAAGAATTGCTTAAACTAATGTAATTGTCATGAAGTGATGCATAAGTAGCTGTAAATTCGAACACTAAGATGACATTTTCAGAACTTTAGTAAAAAGAGTATTGTAAATTTGTGAATTGGTTATTTATGTCAAGTGAACTCTTTCATTATCCCGACGAGTGTATATTAAAAGCAGGACTCAAATCTTATATATTATGTAAAAAAAAAAAATGTTATGTTCATTTTTTTTTTACCAGGAGAAGGGGAGAGATTTAAAACTCTTGATAACCGTCGCTGCGCTTAAACGTGCAGAACGATTATCAATGCAAATAAAATTGCGTAATTAACGATAACCGTTATATTTAAAATAAATACAATACAGGCGCAGAAAATCTCACTACTTCCATCACCATTTTTAGTACTTATTATTTCTCGTTGCTATGGTTACAGCAATTTGATTTCTTGTATTTTATACAGCGTGATAAGATGATTATAACAATATATATAAAATAAACATGCATAAGTTAAAAACAACATCAATAACATAAATAATATTAACTTTGAACAGGGGACAGTTTCAGAATAGGACAGTCTCAATCACAATGCACGGCCACACTCTGCAGCTGCCACACAGTCGCTCATTGACTCATTTGGCTGGGAGCGGCTGGAATACCCTCTGTACAGTCTGGATCTCGCCCCCTAGAGATTATCACCTATTCCTCCACTTGAAGACTAATTCAACCCGAGCAATACAGAATAAACGACCCCGTTGAAGCCAAATAGACCGTGACCTGGCGGCAGATTTCTTTGATGAGGGTCTACAAAAGCTCATCTACTGCTACGACAAGCCCTGGCAGCTTACTTGGTAGAGCAATGACACGGTATGCCAGAGACTTGGGTTTGAGCCCTGGTCGAGTCTGCATTTTTTGCTGAAAATTCTACGTAGTCCATCTCCAGTATGTACCAAATTGTAAGAAATATCAGGTCGATAAAATTATCAACAATTTTACTTTTAAATTGGTAGGTCTTTATTAAGTGATACTGACAAAGTAACAATTAATGTGTCCCATCCTTAATACATATTATGTTATTTTTCAGGTGGGATGATAAGGACAAGCACTGCTATGCAAATATTTGTGATGCCCAGTTTCGTTATTGGTACGAGTACCTAGGAAATACCCCTCGGCTTGTTATAACCCCTCTCACAGATCGTTGCTACATAACTTTAACACAGGTGAGGATGCTCTTTGGTATGACTGTTTATTCATGATTAGGGTCCAGATTTGTATGTAATTACAGTGGAACCCCGATGTTACATTCCCTGGTTTTACATTTTCCCACATTATACATTAATTTTTCATGGTCCTAATAGAGCATAATGCTATAAAATTTCCCAGATTTTACATTTTCTGCATTTTAAGTTCTTTCAATTCAGTCCCCTGAAAAACATAAAATGAAGGTTTCACTGTACATGGTTTTTCCCTTTGTAAGCAGTGATGCGAAAATGACAAATGACAACAAATTACAATGTTACGTGCAGTATACATGAATTAATGTTAAATACTTCTACTTTATATTATGTACATTCTGTTTAGAGTACATATTTTTGCATAAAGTGCAATTATTTACACCATTTCTCTAGTTTTCATTGAATAATGCAGATAGATTTGTGAAACAAGCATTCAAAATATGATTTCTCTTAACTACCAGCAGATTTGACAGGCTTGCCACCTTGATTTCACTTAATCTTGTTTTAAGCCATGAAAATCACACCGCAAAAATGAAGCCTCAGGGTGTACTTTGTTCTTCACTACTGCCATATTTTGCAAGTAATATCTGCTGATTCTGGGCAATAGTGTCAGCAGATCACCAGTTCAGGTTTGAGCTTGAGTTTTTGTTTTAAGTTCCCTTAAGTGTATACGTATTATTTTGCAGTAGCTTACTGCTCCATATGCAGTATATTTATATTTAACATTATATTAACAAGGGTTAGGTGCCAAAGCAGCCTTAGGCTGAACCTTGAATGCTTAGTAAAGGATACTACTACTACTACTACTTATTATTATTATTAATTATGCACAGATAGGCTAATCGGGACTGGACCTGCAGTTTAAAGTGGGATCCAAACCACTATGTGCCTTCACTAGGTATCGAACCCAAGACCCTTTGTTATAAAGGTGACAACGTTATCACTATACCATTGCGCTCCGATGAGATATCATTATTGATTTTACTTTACAAAGTTCTCAACCTCAAGTCACCTTCCTATCTCCTCTCTCGCTTCCAATTTCTTCACGAATTTCACAATCGCGACACCAGATCACGCAGCTCCTCAGTTCTCTCTATCCCCGTCCACAGATCAAACTTCTTCTCCAACTCTTTCTCCGTATCGGCTGTAAGACTATGGAATCAGTTGCCAGAAAGCACTAGAGCAGTAAGCTCCGTCGGTTCCTTTAGCAGACGTGTTCGCCACACTCTTCAGAGTAGTCGTTAGATCTTCCCCTGTCAAGCAGACTAAAAAGCATGTGCAAGTGAACGAATTTTTAAATTCCCTTGCAGTTACTTAAATACAATTTTAAATTTTGCATTCTTTCATTCCATATTTAGTTTTTTGTGTATTATATATTTTGTATTTTATGTGTTATATTCAGGGCTTTAAGACTTGTGTGTATGAGTATAATGTGTGTGTGTGGACCTATGTGAAATAACTTAGTGTACTTTGTGTATAATATAATAATGTATAATTTTAAATGTATGGTTGAGTGGAAGAAAAGGCTTTGTACAGCCTTAACTCCGCCATTTAAAACAAGGCATTAATAAATAAATAAATAAATAAATATCATCAAGATATACTATATATATCTATATCTATATCTATATATATATATATATATATATATATATATATATATATATATATATATATATATATATATATATATATTATTTAGAGTGGTATGTCATTTTAAATTGTACACTGAAAAAAGCTTAGGGAGTTGAGCTTAATGCTACAGAACACAATTTACTGTGTAAGTGTTCATTAGACTACAAAATTGTTCAAGAGAGTAATTAACACTAGTTTTAATATTTTATTTCTTTTAAATTTTTAGTCCCTCCATCTAATAATGGGTGGTGCTCCGGCTGGCCCAGCCGGGACAGGGAAGACAGAAACCACAAAGGATCTTGGGAGAGCTCTGGGAATCATGGTGTATGTGTTTAACTGCTCCGAACAAATGGACTACAAGGTAAGCAGTCAAGACTGTTGTTCCTTTGCAATCATACGTATAGCTTGTCATTTCGCTTCAACGTATGAAATGTCAACTAGAGAATAAAAAGATATGTCTGTTTTTCACAAACATATCTTTTAACTCTACACTCTATCTCTGAGATTTATGGGGCTAAAATTGTTTTATTTTCTCTGAAGCAATTAGGTGTGCAGTTCTACGCTATTCAGAAGCTTCTTTTGTCTTTGTCTGAATACTGATGACCACAGTCTCTGCCTGGTGCTCCTTCGTGTCCGGGTTTAATATGCTGTTCGTATCTGTGAGATTTAGATCAGCCAATTTTATTCAGGTTAGTGGTTGTACAGGCTGCTTGCAGAATGGACCATTTGAATCCAGAAGAAGATGATGTTGAACACATTCGTTCCATGCTTTGCAGCAGTGAGGGTGAATGCAGTGAAGACGACGATATCATTGGTGAAGGATCTGTAAGGAGAGTCAACTGAAAGCCTTAAAAGTCCGACAAAAATTACAGGACAGACTGTAAAACAGCTCAAATTTACATGGGGTATCAACTGTTATTTACAAAACATCCTCAAAGCTGCAACACTGATCAAGTGAGTTTCATAACACCCTCTTTGTCATTTTAAAGATGGCACCTCCTTCATATACATGCACCAGCAAGGAGCAGTGATTTCTTGCCTCTGGAAGCCTAAAACGTGTAGACATTCTACGGCAAATGAAAATTCCTATGCATGCTTACCATGCCAGCAAGTTTACACATAGAGGAGGAAGTTCGACAATGGCCTCAGTCTGAAGTTTGACAATGCCCTCATGCAGGAAGGAAAGACCTTCACAGTGGCTCATAAGTGGCTACACATAGATTCCAAATATTCTTCTTCTTGAGGTATACAGGCACTAACTCAGACTTGAAAATATATGTGAATCAGCAATGGGTCTATGCTAAAATGCAGCAAACTTGTGCAACTTTATGTGCAGAAATCTACTAGATAAAAACAAAAAACAAATTAAGGTTTTAATTGGACTGTCCATTGTTAGAATGTAGAGGAAAGAGGTGATCTGGAGACTGAAGTAGATCTAACTACGACTAGGGTTTGTTAGGTGACAAAACATGTCATATACGTATAGTGCTAGAGAAATATTTTTAAGATATTTGAGAATCATTACATGTAGAACTAAAATAAAATAAAATGAAAAATAAAAAGTAATCACAAATAAGTTAGTAAAACTGTACTTATATCACACAGATCCATGCAAGCGATAGTGTTACTTTTCCGGATGCAGCCTATAAAGGGTTAAAAGCACTGATTATTATCTCATCAGCATGGTGCACTGAAGTCTTCTGGAAAAAACCCACTAGTTTTGCCAGTCACTTCTTCATAACATGCTCATTCACATGTTCATCTGCCATTTACAGTAACTCTCTATCTATTGATCTGAGACATGCATGCCACCTAGTGGTGATAGAAGAAACTTCTCACTTGCCACCATGAATAACTTGCCTGGATTGGATTCCTATGAAACTCAGAAGTCCTAACTTAGCTCAATTGTCTCTTGTAACTGTACATGAATGTGCTGCATATAACTTCTGAAAATTGTAATTAATAATTTCCTTTTCTTTTTGAACAGTCGATTGGCAACATCTACAAGGGGCTTGCTCAGACAGGTGCATGGGGATGCTTTGATGAGTTCAACCGCATTTCAGTTGAGGTGCTGTCTGTGGTGGCAGTACAAGTAAAAGCAATTCAGGTACGTATAGAACAAGATGTTCTACTAACAGAGAAATCCTAGAAAAGTTATGTGTTTGGTAAAGAAAGAAAGAAACACCTGGCAGGATTAGAGAACTGAAATACATTTGACTTTCTCTTAACTGGTGTCTGTCCAGGACTCAAAACTAGGTCCCTGTGTGAGTTGTAAATTTATGATGCTTGGAAACCATTGCAGCTTACAAACAAACTTCCTGTTTTCATGATCCTTGTTCATCAATGTGTAATATCCTATGACTTTTATGCATATTGTATTTGTAGCCTTCATAGCTTTGCATTCTTGTAGTAACAGTGTTCTTTTTTGTTATTTCCATTGTTAAGTGTATAAAGATTGGAAGTTGTTCTTCTTTTACTTTTCTCCTCTGTGGATTGTTGGGATGTGTTTAAAAAAACAAATACAGTGGAACCTCGATTTTGTTTTTAAACGGACCAAACTGAAGAAACTTAAAATGTGGTCAAATCGAGGGAAATTTTATACCATTTTGCTATGCAAGATTGAATATATAATATGGGAAAATGTAACAATCCAAGAATGTAAAATCGGGAAACCACTAGCTGTATTATTTTTTTGTGTGATTTTGTTTTCTCTGTGTTCAAATTGATATGAGAGGCTGCCCACAGCAATCAGTGGAAGAAAAAAAGCCAAATAAAACTCTGGTAGGTGCAATCCTTATGTTTTATAAATTATAATTACTCTGAACTATTTTGGATTATTATAATTTCCAAGTATCAGTAGCAAGCTGTAAGAATATCTACATTAGGATTGGTATTTCTTCAAAGTGGTAGAGGCTCAATCCTAGTCAAGACTAAAGTGAAGTGTTCTTTATGCTCTGATGAACTAATTGAAACTGGACCTACAACTTAAAATGAGGCTGAACCACTATGAAATAAATGTGCCTCATAAAGGAATTAAATCAATCAGGGGATCTCGAAGGTAAACATTTATTACTAATTTGAACACTGCAGTGTGTCCAAAACGTCTCGCATCATAGACAAAATGGTACAATCCACTGTGTTTGTTCTTTTGTTGCAGAAGTACATATTATAAGACTAGGGTGACCAACTTTTGATGCAACCGGCCTGGAACACTTATGCTAACAGATGACAAAACTTCGAACATAAAAAGTTCTGGTGGTATATGATATCCTGGGTGTGCAGTGTGATGATTCATGATCTAACCCACCTTCACACCAGGATCAACAATGATTGCATTGACATTGCCCCTGATTATGTTCCCCATTTGCTCAACCACCTCCAAAACTGTGTGAAGGAGGAGGACATATTGAACAAAGAGTGTGATTTGGTCTATGATGTGGGTCTTTCCAGACACCCTGTATATGGCAAAACACACCTGAAAAGCTAGTAAAATTGCAAAAGATGTCCTTGTTAGAATTAAATATATTTGTCACTAGCATTTGATACATTTTGATATTCTCACAGGATGGTATCCGTGACAAGAAAGACATGTTCATGTTCCTAGGGGACCTGATAGTTCTGACCCCAACATGTGGAATCTTTATTACTATGAACCCTGGATACGCTGGCAGAGCCGAGCTACCAGAGAACCTGAAGGCTCTATTCAGGTCAGTTAATTTTTTTTTATTTGCTTTGCTCTTGTTGCTTGAACTGTTTATGAGTTCTTTGCGAACAATTGGAAGAACTCTGCAGGTACAGATATTCACTAAGACTGCTTGCAATGGCAGTCACAAAGACTTTTTATAATTAAATAATAATTATTAATGTGACAAATTATAAGAAACAATTAATAACTTTTTTTTGCAGTACATTAGGGATGGGATAGATTAATCAGTACTGTATCAGTATCGGCCAACATAGGTATATTGGTTTTTCAGTAAATTATTCCATTTTGTTATTATTTTTATGAATACAAACATATAATTCATATGTTCTGGTTTTGTAAAGTAAATGTCTAAATATGCAGCTGGGTAATTACATGGTCACTTACATTTTGATAAATTGGAGTCACTTTGCTACTCTGATGTCAGCCCCATGTTTAACTAGAGTGGCCGTCAAATCTCCTGCATATGGCGATTGACAATAGCAGCGCACTGCAGCGGTGCCATGTCAAAATCTCACACGGAAAAGAGACAGCGTGGTTGAGCGAAATGCCTTGTCACGGAACAAGGCAACGCTGCACGTCTGTGATTCGCTGGTGCCGTTCAGCCGTTCAAGGCCATATGCAGGAGATTTGACGCGCACTCTAGTGTTGTTGCTTGTGGTGCTGCTAGATCCATAGGACTGCCACCAAAGAAATATGTAGTCATTACCACTAAAAGTGCCTGTATGTGTAGATTTAAAAATAACAACATTTCACCAGAACTGACACTGTGGTAAGACCTCTAAATTTGTGTCCTGTCTTTCAATTTTCCAAAGTATACATTTTGTATGTTTCATAAATAACATGGAATGATACAGAAATGTAGACTTTTAAGATTGCAAGCGCATTAATTTTCTTCATGTTAATGGAAAAATATGTTTGTTTCTTATGTTACATAGCTTTAGTCACTTTTTCGCAGATTTTTCAGGATCATATTTCCTTGGTTGCCATAATGGTAAACAGCATTGTAAAGTCTGTGCTACTAACACAGTTCAGTTGTTTGTTTCCAACCTGAAACCTGTTTTTCTAAAATGTGATATTTTGTCCTGTTTTTCTAGAATTGCCCAGCTTCTCTTTTCAAAGGCAAAACCCATCATAGTAATGTGGTCTTGTGTGTCCCTTCATTACTTTTATTTAATCACCGTTTCGTCATCATTGTTGTAATCAGCCAAAAATGGCAGAAAAATGACATAAAATAAAAAATAATGCAAATACTTTCTTCCAGGCCTTGTGCAATGGTGGTTCCTGATTTTGAGCTGATCTGTGAGATCATGCTGGTGGCTGAAGGCTTCCAGGATGCCAAGTACTTGGCTCGGAAGTTTATCACGCTCTACACCCTGTGTAAGGAACTCCTCTCGAAGCAGGATCATTACGACTGGGGATTGCGAGCTATTAAATCAGTGCTTGTGGTGGCCGGATCTTTGAAGGTAATGCCATCTTTTACAGATGATGAAGGTGTATATCATGTATAGTAATGTGCCACAGTACTCCTCTTTTGATGGAGATTGAGTGTTTAACAAGAAATCATCTAAAAGCAGTTAACTGTTACAGAGCTTTCAAACTGAAGTGACAAGGAAGAAGCAACACATTTTACTTGGAAACAAACTTATAGAAATATATCCAACCTTTCATATTAAAGTGACTCAACAGGCTTCACAAGTTACGTGTTGTCACTTGGACTAAGCTGTTTTGTAATTAGTGTAAATCATATCACCTTGGCCTGGTGGTAGTGCAACACAGTGAATGTTTTTTTGCATGTGTTACTTGTTGCCTGTTGCTTGTCACTTCATTCTGAAAGCACCTGTTGACACAGGTGCAGTTTCAGTGGTGTTAACCTCAGTGCCAGCTTATTTTTGGCACTTAATTTGAAATTAATTACTATTCTAAATGTACAGTGTAATATCTTGGAACGTATTGTTGGTAGTTACAAATCATGTCTCATTTTATTCATGTATCTCAGGCTATACCATCAAATTTATGAAGGGCATGTATGTTTTAGTAATTGGAAGATGTATGGAACCATGGTTATGGAATATTCAAGAAAGTATAACTTAAATGGTTATACCTGGACAGCAATAGAGAAATTGTGGATGAACATTTTGAAGAGGGAATATGAGAGGGTGCGAACAATTTGGTTGCACAGGAACCCTCTAAGTGAAGCAATTATATATATCATGTGATGTACAAAGAAGTTCACAGAAAGCATTAGAGAAGTTATGATCTAGCGTACGAAGCCCAGCACGGTGTCAAAGGATAATTTAATAGATATAAAAGATGTAGAAAAACTGGAACAGTTTTGATTGAATGATTTGGTGTTTTAAGTCTACTTTATGCACAGTAAGGCTGGACTGGACCTACAGTTTAAAGTGGATCCAAATCACTATATGCCTCCACCTGGAACCTGGAACAGATTTGAATATACCAAGGGTGTATCAGATGACCTGCAAAGAATATACCAAAGTGTACCTAAAGGCGACTGTCTGCACAATTGACTAAAATAAATTCCATGGTGCTTGTGCATTGAGTCCCATCACCCCTGTTCTCTGGCTTTCAAGACCAGGGCCCGCTACTTCTTCTTTTCAAGTAGCTCCCCAATTGTCCTCATGATGCTGGGTTAACACCAAAATTTCAGAGGCTCCCAACAGGAATGGAACAAGGGATCGCTAGCATCAAAGGTCAAAGTGATAACCATTTGAATATGTGGGAGCCTAATACAGTTAAGGAGAGAGTAAATGAACATGAAAGAGAGAGAGATGAGATAATAACCCAGTGACTAAATGTATATATATAAAAAAAAAACAGTGCTCCCCTGTGCTTAGCACTACGCCATGAAGGCGTATAGGGGGTCTGGTGGTAACGCCCCACACTTTCTTGATCCGGTCGTGAGTGGGGGTGATGTGATCAGCATCACACCCCTGACCGCCTTTACCCCCCAGGGTTTCCCCCAGGTACCCATGTTATTCGACACTGGGTGGGCACCGGGGCCGCTTCCAACGTTAGAAAAGTTCCCGGATTTGACCCGGCCGGGGACTAGGCTTAGTAAACATTTATGAAAGGAAGGACATGCAGTAGGGTGAGTCATATTAGTAAGTGTCCATTCAAGATGAGAAATCTAGTTAATCTTTCATGAAAAAATAGTTTTCTGAAATTTGTTATTCCTCCTCTTCTAGTTATTTTAGCGTGTCCTGTAATGAGCATGTCTGTACTGAATGAACCAATTGAATTTGTAATTTCAAGTCTTAATTTTCATGATACATATTATACTTTTCTGTAGAACAGTACAGAACACCAATTTTATTTATTAAGTATTTACATTAATTTATTGTTTTTATATATTTTCTTCATCCTCTTATAATGGATTCTATTGTTGTTCATCTTTCCAAATTACTCTGTGCTTATTTACACTGCCATTCGCGTATCTTGTGTTAATCTTCAATCTTGCACACCTTGTGCTGCCATCTCTATTCCACCTCAGCAAACTGTTTACATGAGTTGGTCCCATTGGATACGTAACATATTATGAAATGTAATAATAGTTATCTTTTATAGCTAGTTTAGCTACTCTTAAGTATCGTTGAACTGATGCCAAGACCAGTGTATTGGTGTCAGTAATGGTGGTATCAGTATTGGAAAGTATTGGATGGAATATAATAACTAACTGATGCTGGCCAATATTTTCTGAAGGTAGGGTGTCTCATGGAGTCTGCAAAAATGCCACATGGCACTTTCACAGTCTTAATATCCTGGAAATTATGCAAATTGTGGGGAGAGAGGGATTTTCTGATTAAATGATTTATCTCATGGGAAATTATGAATATTTTAAAGGAAAACTGTGGATGATTGATATGGTATAGTTCCAATGGAAATTTATGTACTAAAATACTCTGAATTGGTTTGCTACAATTGCAAGTATGAACTTTGGAATTGGTGAGAATTGTTAACAGTATTTGCACTGGACCTCTACATCGCAAGGTAGAAGAGGACAGATTAGGTAAGTAAATTTGCACTGGTAATGGTTCAAAATGGCTCAGCCCTACAGTTAAGTATAATTCTTATTGGCATGAATAATTTTATTGTGCCTGAAAGCTTTGTGTGCCACTCCTGGAGTCCTGATAAACCCTCGTGTATTTCCAGAGAGGAGACCCTGGCAGGCCTGAGGACCAAGTATTGATGAGGGCCCTCAGAGACTTCAACATTCCTAAGATTGTGACAGATGACGTCGGTGTCTTCATGGGTCTCATTGGCGACCTGTTCCCTGCCCTCGATGTTCCACGAAAGAGGGATCTGGAATTTGAAAAATCCATAAAAGATGCAGCTGTGGATCTGAAGCTTCAGCCTGAAGATGGATTTGTTTTGAAGGTATTTTGATCATTTTTTTTTAATTGAGATTAAAGTTGTTCTTTTTTTTTGTTTGTTTGTTTTTGTTGTATTTTGTGTCATGGTTCACAAATTAATAGGAGGAACATTCATTTGATTGCTACTCTACTTTATTACTGGTCCCCACATGATCAATGGTGACAAACTGTACCATGAATTTTGAAACATATTCTCCCCTGATTTTGATTCACCATTGCCATTTACGCAATAGTGTAGTAGCCATTTCTGCCACCTTATAAACAAGGGGCTCCAGGTTTGATCCCCAGGCATTGCACAGTAGTTCAGATCCCACTTTAAACTGTTGATCCAGTCCCAATTAGCTTATCTAACCATAAATTGGACTTAAAACAGGCTTAGTTTTTGCCATCTCTGGTAAGTTTTGTATGACTGCAGCAAACTAGTCTTTTAGATTGTGTCCTACCACATTGTGGACAGGATTCTTTTCAGATCATCTTCACTTAATTTCTGTTGTCCCTTGTGGAACAGAGGATATAAATAAAATATCTATCATCTGGCTGTACTTCCAGCCCTCCCCTTTAGTTCATTCTAGGCTTTTCCTTCTCCCTTATTGCCTCCTTACGATAGGCTCAATGCCTGTGCCCTGTTCATTTTTTCAATTTTTATCTGTATCTATATTTTGGTCTCTCCTCTTCTCCTCCATAGTTCTTGGTTTTCTATCACCTGTTGTCAGTATGTGGTAGTACACTGGTAAACACACATTTCATTACCAACGAAATTATAGTCATTTTAGAGTATCTTTGCCATTGTGATCTTGAATATGATATCAGTTTTTCTACATTGGCTCTAGTTTTTGAGTAATGGCTGTCCTTTAAAAAATATAAAAAAGCATGAAATCTCATTGTTAATCACTCTTAATGATGAGAAAAACGTTGTTTCGAGATTTTCTCCTGTGTAGGGTGTCGGAACAATCACGTTGAAGATCCCAGAAATAATCTCCCACACTAGCGATGATTGGGTACCAAAACTGGCACGGCGGAGGGGGCAGGTGCAAGGACAGTTTAGTCTCCCTTAGTAGACATGGCTTATCATTAAGAGACTATAGTGCGGAGGCAAAAAAGGGGGAGAGAAATGTCCTCCACACCCCTCCTAATGGCCACCATTGATCTGCTTTCTCAATCTGTCTCATCTGCTTTGAAATGTTTCCTCCATCATCTCCTTTATATCTTGGTGTTTTCTTTGTTTTCCATTAAAATCATCAAGATTATCTGGAAAACTGTATAAGTGGATTTGGAGGAAATTTATCTTTATGCACATATTAATTACAAAATATTTGAAGTTTCTGAGCAAGTTTTGCACCAGTTCTTCATAGTTTTCATGTCTGTGATTGCCAAAGAAGTAATTGACAACTTGGCAACTCAGACACAACTGAATCATGTAGAAGCTTCAATATCATTCTTAAAATTTGAGAGATTTGCATCATTAATGAGTTCACTAGTTTGAGGCCCATCAAAGATCCCCGTTTTTAGTATCTCAATACTCAGTTCATGAAGAGATCTATGGATGTAATGAAACACTCGCCACCTTTATCCAAGACTTAACAAACTACTTCAATATGCAAGATATGCTTCCATTACAAAGGCAGTGACAGTTTTCTTTGTTTCTGCACAGAATATTCACCACAAATGCAGCACATCATTTACGCGGCCTGCTCGTCAAGAACGCACGTTTCATTCCCCTCAACAATATAAATAAATCTCAAAAAATAAAACAGATAAAGAAAAACTAACTTTTAATAAATATATTCTGTGAAATGGATCGGCTAGAGAAATATTTTTATATTCTAAAATAAAAGCCATGCTATCATGTAGAAGCTTCAATATCATTCTTAAAATTTGAGAGATTTGCATCATTAATGAGTTCACGAGTTTGAGGCCCATTCATGTCGACACCTGTAGCTCTTATTGAGATAAACTTAAAATCAAAGGATACCAAGTACCTCAAGAACTAGAGCCAACTTGGCAAAGCTGTTGTTATTTTCAGATTCAGCACAACAAAAATACCATAAATTCGTTCCAAAAATTCGTTCAGAAATCTTTGGCAACTAAAAAATAATGTTTTTTTGTAGACCCGTGTTATTAATGAAAGTCTGTAGTTTAAAGGTGATCATTCTTTGTTGTACTTTCATTTTTTGCATCCACGAAAAAACAAGTTTTTATCCCTCTTGGCTATCTTGACTCCTTATATCCGAGTTTACTACTTATTGCATGTGTAGCATATTACAATTACACATGATTATTATTGTTTATTATTTTTTATTAGTATTATATTTTATTATAATTATTTAATCTTACTGTCTCAGTGACCATGCATGTTGAGTGCAGGACTGAATAGATCTTGCTCCTAATCTTTTTGTTTCAGCCGTGATTACTATGTTTGTTGTTTCATCCATTTCATCTTGTCATCATTCATCCTCACCATCACAATTAACCTTAATAGGGTGGAAAATTGGCAGTAAGTAGCCAAAAATAGAAAATTGACGATAATTACATAATTGTTACAGGTTGTTCAGTTGAAAGAATTGTTTGCTGTTCGCCATTCTGTGTTTAATTTGGCTGGTGCTGGCAATGGAAAGTCTGAGGTCTGGAAGACATTGTTCCGAACATACCAGAATCAGAAACTGAAGCCAGTTTTCAGTGACCTTGATCCTAAGGCTGTGACAAATGATGAGTTGTTTGGTGTTATTAACCCTGCCACGAGAGAGTGGAAAGATGGTACTATTCATTGTTGTGTATGCCTGTAGGTTAGAGATTTGATGAAGATAATTTCTAATGAGAATATCTAATACAAACTGATTCTGATACTCTGCTTCTTATCGTTGAAAGTTTAATGGAAGATGGTATACCATTTATGCTGAAAACAACCTATAAGTAGGGACCTGAAAAATTTGTGCATAAAAACATGAATTGAAAATAGTTAAGAAAATCCTATGAAATTGTTATAAAATTGTCTACACATAAAGCAAACGAATATGCAGTTATTTTTACTCAAGTATGCAAATAAATATGCATGAAAAATACAGATCTCCAGTGTCACTGTCAAATGATGCAAGAGGAGAAGGACACCCTCTAAAGATCTCTAAAGATATTTGTAATACAAAAACAGAAATTAGTGAATATTTATATTCAAATACATACATACATACATACTTACTTACTTACATACTTACTTACTTACATACTTACTTACATACTTACTTACTTACTTACTAACTTACTTACTCTTACTTACTTACTTACACTTATTTACTCTTACTTACACTTACTTACTTACTTACACTTACTTACTTACTTACTTGATAAAAGCAAGGAGGGCCTATATATTGGCCATGAGTGCAACCACTCCACCTGGCCTGAACAAGGCCACCCAGTAACACCCACCCTCCCTCCCAAGCCATCCCATCCCTCCTGCCCTCCCTCCCAACCCATGCCACACACTCGCAGTTTTCGACGAGCCTGTTGACGAAACAGTGTTTTTTCATTCTACACACCGCTTCTTCTTCCTAGCAAAAATTTTGAATTTTTCCACTGTCCGGTGAATGTTTCCTTTCTCCTTCTTTTATTTATATATATATATGTATGAAAGCAAGGAGGGCCAAAAAGGCTAAATAAAATTCAAAGAAGGAGAAAGGAAACACTCAACCAGACAGTGAAAAAAATTGAATTTTTGCAAACTTTAGCGTTGCATCTTCAGAGTAAGAAGAAAGACTGAACCGGAAGTTTGCGAAAATTCAAATGTTTTCACTGTCTGGTGAGTGTTACCTTTCTCTTTCTTTGATTTATATATATATATATATCTTGTGCTGTTATTAAATTATTATAACGGAATCAGTTGAATATTGGAATCAGAATTATTTTAGAGTATATTCGTGGTTTGAGATGTCACTACTGTTGTAAATTGGTGCAAAGAACTCAAATACAGTAGAATCTTGAGTTTATGTTCCTGGATTTCACATTTTCACACATTATTCATTCAATCTTCATTGTAGTAATAAGATAGCATGCTGAAAAATTTTCCTGAATTTTATATTTTCCCACATTTAAAGTTTCACCATCAACCCCTGAAAACTTCAAGGTTCTACTGCATTACATTACGTTGGACTATACTCAGGTGCAACCTATCTTGACAGTGATGTCGTAACAGCATTCATACTTTCACCGTCTGCAGTCGGAAAGAAGAAAAACAAGGGAATGAAATTCACTAAGATACAAGGGAAGGAAAATCAAAATGTCACAATGTGAGAATTCTTGCAGAATATAATAACTATAATAAATAACCATTCAAGTGAGCACGATACATAAACATAATAAACTGTACAAAACTGATTTGGATTCAGATAATGAACACAGGATGGCAACACACCTTTGAACGGCAAGTTCGTGAGACTAGAGAACAAAAATATAGTTCCTTACTTGAAGCACGTTGCATCGTATACAGTAAAATGTATAACAGATGTTAGATTCTGAAAAACCTGTTGAAATGAAGAGTTTCCGGTATGATTGTTATGCTGCAAGTCAAAGCTAAATAAATTATGCGTGGGTTCGTTGACCCAAATCTCGGAGCTGATTGAGGGGCGAAGTGAGGGTAAGGGGGACTATATTTGTCTGCTGGTTGTCATGCATCCTCAGTGAGTGATTTCCAGGCAGGGGTTTTGCTTGCTTGTTACTTTAAATCACATTGTAGAGGGAAAACTTAGAATAGTCATGTGGGGGGGGGGATGTGTAAACGTATTTGCATTTGTGACATATTTGTGTTGAAACTGAAAGTTCAATTGTCACAAAAACGTTTAGGGGCAATGGAAAAAGTAAATTTCCAACAGTGGGAAAAGTGGCTGCCACAATTGATTGAGATCTTGATCCATAAGCACATCAACATTGAGGCTTATTTTGTACGACCTGGGTTTGTATTAAGATATAGAAGTGTTTGTAGACAACATTGTTGCTTGTCTCTACCAATATCTGCGCCAATAAAGCGATATCGGATCGCTGTGAAAGAGAAATCTTTATTGCATGTATCAGGCGTGAGTTCATGTCAGCCTTCAGCCATTCTGTAAACAAAGCTTGGGAGGACACAACAGTTGTTTCAAATTGCAAGGATGTATTTAGGGAATCCATGGGATTTTGACCTCCCCCGAAAGACTTAGCAAGGATTAAAATTAAATATTCAAAATATAATTGTTTAGCATTTGTTGTACAATCGATGGGTATACCCCGCTGAACTTATTGAAGGTAAGGAATTTAGCTCATACTGCTTCCAAAGATTTGTGCACACTACTACTTATGATAATATTCATGAAATATTAATCACCAAATTTACTTTTTGTCAATTCCAATAGGCAATTAAAAGTGATCACAGTATAATTATTTTTGTCTATTACAAGATGATTTAAATCCTTTTTTTGTTATTCAATAAATATTCAATTCTACGCATATGTCTATTTGACATTAATTTCCTTGCCAAGGCTGTTGCTTTCACAGAAATTTTGGCAATCTTAACTACACCTGAGTTACATAATGAAAGGATGTTGTTATTCTATATATTCTCTTACAATTTTTACCTATTCATGTAATAACAACAATGCAATGTTAATTAATTTACATATTTAATTAATATTACTTTAATTCAATATAATTATTCTAATTATATTATTATTATTGAGACACTTGGTCAGAAACCCCCCCCCCCCCCCTCCGAAATGTATTTCTATATACGTGCCTGTCACATTGGTATGTTTTCCATCTAGGCTCAGAGTTCAGCCCTAGGTGGAAAAAAGGAAGGTTCGTTGTTGTGTATGTATGAAGCGAAGATGGTTTTGTGGAAAGTGTTTGTTGCTTCATTCGAGAAAAGCATTGAGGCAGCATTTGTCGATATTCTACCCAAACTACAACCAAGTAGCATAATTGTTATGGGTAATGGATAATCCATATAATTCTGTTCGCAATGGGAATGTACCAAACAATGCTTCGAGAAAAAATTACATCAAGACTGGCTTTCGTGGAAGACTGGTAAAAAAAAGTTTACTTTACATCAGTACTTAGTTTATTACACATATTCAAAACATGAAAAGTCTGTTAGTTTCTCAGTCCAAATATATTTTTAACTTTGTAATTTGTTTTTCTTTTCGTATTCGTATTTTGTTAGCGCCATGCATTGACATTTCTCCGCATGAAGATCAAGCTGTACACTAGAACATTCCGCTCCTCCTCTCTGCGGACTCTGAGACGCAAAATGTGATGGAGAGAATTTTTCATGCTTGGCGCAGAGTGATACATCAAGTTACAGTGCGGTCCCAGCTGACGTCACTGTCAAGATAGGTTGCACCAAGGTTTAGTTTAGTTTCTCAGTTGAAAGAGCAGTGGTACAGTATGCCAAAGGCTGGATTCAAGTCATGGTCAAACATAGATTTCTTCCTAACTTTCTGTAGTACAAACTATAGATGTTGTTCAAGTTCATTGTTCTTGTAGATTTAAAGAAATTAGTTCCTGATTACAATTGGAATGTGTCTAAGTATGCACTTGTATCAGTGATAAAATATGAATGATATTGTTGTTTTCCAGGCCTATTTTCAGTGATAATGAGAGATCAGGCAAATATCCCAGGAAATGCTCCAAAGTGGATTGTTCTGGATGGAGACATTGATCCTATGTGGATTGAGTCCTTGAACACTCTGATGGACGACAATAAGGTATGATTAGAAGTGATAAACAAATTATATTCTTAAGTTTTAAATTCATGTGTATATTATAGTATAACATTACTTTATTTTGTCATAAAATTATGGAAATACTGTGTTGTTAAATATTAGAAAAGCTTTTTACTTGCTTGGTTTCATTGATTTATGAAATGCATGTATTTCTTTCAAACCCAATAACTCAATTGCTTCAAGCAGTCTTCACCAGGTAAGTAATAACAACAGGTTTCCCACTGATCTTGAAAAATGTGGAAAAGTCAAGAATACATCCAAAAACCATTAAAAGTTCAGGAAAAGGAAGTGGCTTTTTACTTGCAAGTATTTACTCTCCCGCGTAACTGCCAAACAGATATCTTTAGATACAATTGCAAGGATTTGTTAATAAAAATGAATTTGACTTGAATCAACTTCTCAATGGGAGATATTTTGCATAAACTGTTTTTATAGTTTATTTTTGTTCATTTATTTTGAACACTGTTGAATGAATTTTATTCACTTCCACAGTCAAAGCAGTTTAACACTTAAAACTTGGTTATTAGCATATTAAAGCATTTGCAAAAAATCTTAGTCTCTAATTGTACCCAAAATCTTTTGCAAAAAATGTAAATGACAAGTTTTTCAACCTGTTTTATGGCAAGTCAGATCTTACAAGTACTGTTTCATCAACTTCAGGTGCTGACGTTGGCTAGCAATGAGAGGATTGCATTAACACCTGGCATGAGGCTGTTGTTTGAAATAGCACACTTGAAGACTGCTACCCCTGCCACAGTATCAAGAGCAGGGATCTTGTTCATTAACCCACAGGATCTGGGATGGAACCCGTAAGTATTTTTATAAAAACTTGCTATTAAAGTAGACATACAATACATCTGCAGGGTGACCCTCCTTGTAGTACACCCAATTGTCAACCTCACATCAACATAGTACACCCTGGACTGCATTTGCAGACTGCCATCTGGCCAAATGGCCAGTAAATTCTGTGTTGTCCTGTATTTTGTCCTTGTGTGTGCTGAGTGCCCTTTTACAGCCTCAGCTTTTATCCAAAGTCAGAATGTTTTAAGATTTTTAGTTATACGGCATGCAGTTATGTTATATTAGTTTAAGGTAAGAGGCTGGACCCCGTATAATGTGATGAGTGCAAAATAGTCTTAGTGCTGATGCACCCAAAATTTTAAATTCAAATTCAAATACATCTGTAATCTTTTTATATCTATGGAAGTTACCTTATTTACACATACATAGTTTTTTATTGTATGTACCCAAAATTGGAGGAGAAAATGGAGTGCAGCTTATATTCAAAATAACTAAAAATTATACTTAATTTCAAAATACCATGGAATCAAGATGGGAACTTGAAATGCAGGAAAAATGTAAAAGCCAAGAATGTAATATCTGGATTCCACTGTAATTAATTCTCAACACTGTGTAATTTGACGCACACTGTCTTACGCCTTGTGCTGAAAAATACATTATTCACTATTTATAAACAACACATTTCTTTGTTGTTCCAGAACTCTCTAATGCATTTTTTGTTCATTAATAACTTGAAAAACTGTTAATGATAGCAAGTTGCATTTTATTTGTGTTGCAATTGTTAACTCGAAAAGTTTCTGTGAACCCTGCTAGGTGTTTGTAGTAGCCAGAGTAACACTGCAAGAGTGTTTATTGAGAAAAATGGAGAAAAGGATAATGCACCAAGGAATGTCGTTGATCAAGACAATGCGTTATTCAGACACACAGAGACTCCAGAACAAGGTATGAGCGGAACCCTCCACCTGCAATGTTTGGTACAACAAGTTTATGGGGACTGGTAGTGTTGTTGACAGGAAAGGAAGTCAAAGAATCCAGACGAGTGAGCAGCATGTCAAAGGAGTCTTGTGTGTCATTTGGGTGAAGTCCACAAAAGTTGATTGATTGTCTCTATCAAAATTGAGATCAATTCACCTTTTTTGATTTGCCGAGTGAAATGCAGAAATACTGTGAGTTGCTATCTTAAATTGTTTTTGAGTTATTAATGACTAAAATCCATCTGAGACTTCTGAAACACCCTGTATAGATATGAAGAAAAAAGATAAAAATATTCAGGTCTTGTAGGGCATGTAGTAGAAACCCAGCATACTTGTTCACCTTAAAAACTTTAAAATAATTGCAAGTACTAATACATAAACTAGAAGGTGTGACGATTTTCGTAACTCGTAAAATACGTCACAGGTTCCCATCGCTTTGCATAGGGAATAGTTGTGCTACCTTACACACTTTGTATACCTTGCTTGTGCTTACGCCTTTTATCAGTAGATGGCAGAACAGACACTTCTGTGCGATCAACTATTCTTTCGTGAATTCAAATCAGTTGCACTCCAAGAGCACTGGCGAGATACTAAAGGGGGAAGTTTTTTGTACTTTTACTTTATGAGTTATTTTCTCTTTTACTTTATACTATATTATTGATGGTTCGGTTGGTTTTGCTTAGTTGAAAGAGATTCCTCTAAAACTAACCAAAAACAACACTTAGTCGTAAAGAGGAAAGAAAGAGAGAGCCATGCTGTACGCAACCACACGCAGACCCTATTCCACGTGTGGTGTTCCGTTATAATAACCGTAAACGACATTTTTCCTCGGCTAAGAATTACACAGTCGTGGTTATTTTTTAAAAATAAATTAAGAAAATTGTTTTTTAATTTTACATTATACGTTGCCAAGAAGTTCAAGTCAAATTTCTATGTATTAACTTACTGACCCAATTACTGTATTAACTTTCGAAGTAATAAAAGAAAATTACCAAAAATCAAGTGTTAACGAACAGTGTATTTTAAACAAAATTAACAACTGCGTAAAAATTGTTCTCACATAAATTTAGTACATCCTTACATATTTAATGAAGCAAGTTTTGCTTTACGATATCATTTTTACATATTTCCAGTTTTCTTTACATTAAGCACGATATCAAGTCAATTTATAAGCACATGTAAGATCTTCCTATTTTGCGTAGATTTTTACGAGACAATTTGCATCATACTCTCGATTACATCTAAGAACAATATAAGACAAATTATGTATATACAAGTTCAGTAGATTCTTCAAAATTCAGAGTAATTTATACTTTTCATAACAACAACATGTGTCTTGTCAATTTATGGCTATTTGCCATTTCGAAAATACTTATCTGTAAGTCCGTCATGAAGACAAGATGGCTGTCAATTTACGTCTTTGCGACAGTTCACTATTTTCATGTTCTCTTCACTTTTAAGGTTCTTCACGGCCTTTCTGAAGATAGAAAAACCGATACTATTCTTTTAGTGACAGAAATATCACATTTCACGGACAAATCTTGTTCTTTTAAGAAAAATAGATCCAATTTAAGTCCTTGTCCAATTTAGCGACTCCATCCTGCGAGTCAGCGATCTTAGAGATCAAGCAGTGTATCCAAACTCACACTGTTACAACTTTATGCACAGAATACAAACTTGTTATTATTTTTCAAGTGACAATTATAGAATTGTACAGATATAATACATGAAAATGCTTGTAAAATAAATTAGATACAATAAAACAGATATTACAATACTCTATTACATGTTTACGTATTTTCTTTTTACCTTTAAAGGTTATTTTAAGTTTTACAATTTTGGTGGGAAAAAGGTTTTTTACGCACAACTTAGATTTTTCCCTTTATGTGAGTTGGCTATGTTTCACAACTTTAAAACTTTAGGATTACTCTTCAAGGTGCTCCTTGTAACAAATCGTAATTTTATCGTCGAAATTCTACCAAAACTTATTTCAAATGGATTGTACGTGTTAGTAATACATATTAAATACATGTTCGTACTCATATACTTATGAATGAGTAAGTAAAACCGGTTGAAACTAAACATATGTGCGATTTTGCATAAATTGGCAATCTACGGTAAGCACATTCTTGATACATCACAAACCAAATTACATCGCTGAGATATTAAAATATTTTAAATGTTTGAAGTTTACATACGTACTTCAATTAGAACAAAGCCAAAGTGATGTAAATTAATTTTGTACAAATATAAACCACCAAATACGAACTTAAATCGTAGATTTCAAGTGACAGAATTATTTTATTTTTCACATTATGATGGTACTCATTATGGTACCGTCATACCGTATAATAACAGGTATCCCTTGAGAGACCTGTTAAGCAACAGACGAACTTTAGCCTAAATTTCAGAAACGGTAGCTAGAGGAGGCTTTGCTAGTCTTATGATTCACTGCACTGATAACAGGTCAGGCACCTTTGAACGACACATTTATTCACAAAGAACACTGCTTGTGGCATAGCCACCACCAAACATGAACATTTCACTGTACATAAAACACACACAAGAGATATGCAAAAGGAATCTGTACTTACATATCAGCCTATTGGACATTATATCTTTCATACCTGGGGGCCACACACACTATTTCACTCTCAATAGCCACATCCCGACACCTGACCATTTTTGGGGTATACACCGCTAAAACTTCATAGTTCCTTGAAGTGATAAAGGCAGTTCGGGAGTGATGGGTGAGCTTTCCTGGCTTTTCTTGTATGGATGGCTGAAAACAACATGGATATTGACTGATGTTCCATGGATGCTGCTATGGCGTCAGTTTTGCCGACCATGCGGTCTGGACTTTCAGTTTTGATGAGGAACACAGAACTCGGTACATTGCCGAAATTTACACTGGAATCCTTAGATGCTGTCTTGGACACAATATCCTACTTGATCACACACACTTAGGTCCATATTTACTATATCTGGACCTTAGATCCCTGTTTCCCTTGTCAATCCTTTGTTAACGGCACACACGGCCATTAACGCATTGAATTTTGCCAGCAACTTCACCTCTGACCTGCTCTCAGGTGGGTCTGGAATACAAGTGAGCTTGAACGGCAAGCTCAAATCATAATAGGCCATCTATTTTCCCCTGTGTGACATCACAGCCTTGAAAGCTTCTCATTGGCTTGCTGTGGTCACCTGAGACTTTTCCTTGTCTGTGGAGGTTCCAATTCCTACCACCAGATGGCAGAGTTATCACTTGATTGAAAAGTGTAAACAAAGATGTTTTTTAACCTTTTCTGGCTTAATTATGCCAGATAACTGCAAATGAGTTTACTTTTCATAAAATAGGCATTATTTTACTTATGGATAAATGTTATCTTTGGCTTTTAATAAAAGATAAGGGAATTAGCAAATATGTGATTTGGAGCACATGATTTTTGGTTTTCAAGATGGCTACTGTCAGCCTAAAAATTGTTGTTTCTTAATAAATAAGGCAATTCTATCCCTCCCATGAGTGTAACAGATTGTTTGTAAACATTACCCATGATGATAATTGAGGGGAAGTATAAGCCTTTGGGAAAATAGCTCTCACAAGCTTTTTCTGATACTAACCTAATGGCCCTTGCACTTAGGTTAAGTCTGTGGTTATTTGTGTGTGGGCATGTATGCTCAATCTTGATTGGTCATAATTCACGCTTGATAGTCGAGTCATGCAACTTTGCGATGCAGTTGGATATGGCTCTCCCACTCGACTCAAGGCAAGGAATAATGTACGAAAGACGGAAGTGATATATTTTGGGGAATGACATCGTGTTTTTGCATAAGGACAATTTTATTGTGCGTTTTCGACAGTAAGTACATACCCTGTTGCATGTATTGAATGACATTAATTGCCTTGATTACGGATTTTTGAAGTTTAATCAACATTATGTATCTGCGATCTAATTTGGTAGTTGCTTGACCATTAGATAAGAGTGGGGGCTTACGTAAAGTGCTTGTATGTTATGTACATTTGTGGGAGAGAATATTGTGCAACCCTTGAACTGTTAACGTGGGTTGCTTGAAAATGATTTGACATAGCTGCTATGTCTGATACACAAAACGGGACACAGGGGGGAAAGTTACTTAGACTGTTTTGACGCATGATGGCCCTGTTGTACCAAGAAAATCAGCAATGATATCTGCAGCGATATAAGGTATGCTTATTGGATGAATGGATTTGACGATGCCTTTTTGACCATATTGCCATTTCACAACAGCGGGCAACGTTTGTGAAGCAGGTATGTGTTGTTACGTCATAAAGTGTGATTACATTGTGAAGTACCTATAGACATAAAAGGATGTACTTAACTGCAATTAGTAATTATTAATATTTCGTAACTATCACTGACATGTCGCATTTTTCATTATACGCGTATTACGAGATACGCTTCATGCAAGTTAATGCGTAAAAATTGAAATTACGTAAGTTTATCCTCTGTGATGAACGTAACGTTGTTAATTGGGAAAGAGCATTGGTTTACCCTTTGTCATACCCCATGTTAATTTTGCACTAGTTATACCTGTTCCAATTAGAGTGTGTAACTTCGAAGGTAGTTTTTGTGGAAAATTATAAATTAAAGAATGCAATAAGTAGTTGGAAAAAGGTACCTTCTGGATCACGTGAAACTAATGTATTAGCAATTGCTATTTGAACCAAAGATATTTATGCTATTGCGCAGGCGCAACTGTTAAACGTATGTATGTACATGCAAGTATGTTATGATGAATCAAATTAAAAGCATTGTTGATAATTGTGAACATTTATGAAACCAGTGCATGACGTGAACAAAAGGATGAATACGTCATCACAAAAAAATGTATTAATTGATTTAATAATTCTTTCTTGTTGTTTGCTCTTGTAAGTAGTTGACGAAGGGGACAATTGATGATAAATTCTTGTTCTTGTTAAAAATTTAAATCAGTACTGCTTCTTTCTTGACAAAAGCTAAATCTGCAAGTACCTCTACCTTTGTATTGGTTAGTTGGTTGTAATAACAATATAAGTGTGTTAGTTAATAATACCGTGTTTCTTTTACAGCTTGTGAAGCAAATACATGTTCTTGCATTTTCAGGCTATAATTGAAAGTGACAATGCATTTGGAAGTATTTCTTGGAGTTGTTTGATATCCCAATAAGGGGTATAGAAGCGAACATTTTACCTGGTTTTCATTGCTTCTACCAAAAGACTTTGTACGATACTTTGGTCTAGAAGTTTATCCACGGACCTTTCCTGCAACTTCCTAAATTAGTATAACTCCCGCAACGAACCAAGTATACTTTACAAAGATAAGACAATACAAGGAATTAGAATTATGAAAACAAGAATGAATTAAATGATTTAAATGATAAGGAATTTGGAAAACTTCATTTCCTCTGTGTACCTACAATCAAGAAAATATACAATCAAGACAGTAACATGTAGTGAGAAAACATAAAAATATTCATGTTAGGGGGAATAAAGAACGCGGTTGATAATAAGAAAACATACTTACGTTTTCTTATAAAAATATTATAAACAGAAGACCTAATGATTGTGATATTACCTTTTTTTCACAATTAACTATGTTTGGGACTCATTCAGCAAATTGGATAATCCACAATTTTTTTCTTCTCAATTCCATTGGTTCTAATGATTCAAACAAGAAGTTTGAATAATGTAATGTAATAAATGAAGGAACGGGAATGTACTCTTTGTAATTATAAATAGTTAATAAAAATACATATATTTTCCAGCATATGGCAAAATACAGGATCTTTCATACTACCGAAGATGTTATTTTTAATTTGTTTATTTCCACTTTCCAGTTATGTTGCCAGCTGGATTGAAACCAGAGGTTCGCAGACTGAGAAGGCTACTCTCATGATTCTCTTTGACAAGTATATCCCTCCCTGCCTGGAGGTCATACGGACAACACGCTTCAAGAAGATCACCCCAATCCCCGAGATATGCCACCTCCAGATGCTGTGCTTCCTGTTGGAGTGCCACCTGACACCTGTCACCGTACCTCCTGATTGCCCCAAAGACTGGTACGAGATCTACTTCGTCTTTGCTTGTGTCTGGGCATTCGGATCGACCATGTTTCAGGATCAGGTGAGTACATTGTAATGCTCTGCTCACGTAATGAGGTCCTGTACCCACAGCTAGTATAATCCTCCATTGGGGTTCTGTGTTGTCCTACCTCTTAGTCCTACAGCCTCAACTTTTGTCATGGGTGTGGTGATTTTACTCCGCCATTTCCAAACTGTGCTCCTTAAAGAGGTTGGAAATAAAATAATTATGACAAGATCTCAAAATTGTGAAATTGTTTGGTAATGAACCGTGTGCAGGTAAGTATTGAACAGAGATTATTTTGCTCATTCAGCATTCTGTGATACTGTGGTTTTAGTTTTGCAACTGTAAAAGTGTTTTTTTTTTAAAAAAAATGCCATGTCTATGTTGGTAACATATTATGGTTTCGAGTTTGTTTTCAAATGTTTTGCCTAACTTTTTTGTTTATTCCTTTACACAGTTAAGTAAGTTCCTTATTTCTCGGAAATTAATGGAATTATACAAGGTTCATTCAATATAAAACTGGAAATATGTTGTAACAAATATTTATTACAAGCACCAAAAGAACTACAGTACTACACCAGTGCTTGATAAGGGCACTGATTCCACAGGAAATGAAAATATTTTGGATGTGTGTGTAACCACTCATGCACCGCTGACTGGACTTCGTCGTGATTCTGGAACCTCGATCCACTTAGTGCATCTTTCAGTGGGCCAAAGGTGTGGAAATCGGAAGGTGAAAGATGGGGCGAATATGGAGGGTGGGGTAAGCACTCAAACTTTAGGTCCTCAATGGTAGACAATGTGACATTGACAGTGTGTGGTCTCGCATTGTCATGGAGCAAAAGCACACCAGTTGGACACCTGACCACATCATCTCTGCAGAATGGCTGTTGGAGTAGGTGGTACTGTTTACATTATGACCTCTGTTCAAGAATTGGCCCCTTGTGGTCCCAAAACAAAGTTAACATGACCGTTCCGGCACTCCGTTGAGCATGCACCTTCTACGGTCTGGGAGACGAGGGATGTCGTCATTCCATTGTTGTCCTCTTATCATCTGGTTCATAGAAATGAACCCAACTTTCTTCTCCAGTGACAATACGATGAAGAAATGCCTCACCGTCAGCTTCATAACGGTGCAAAAGCTCCCTGCACACATGAACATGTCTCTCCTTCATTTCCAGTGTAAAACATTTCGGAACCCAGCTCGCACACACTTTCCTGAAGCCCATTATGTCATGACTGATATGGTGGGCTGATCCTACACTTATTTCGATCTGGGAAGCAATTTCACTGACAGTAATATGCCGGTTCTCCCATATCAAGTCCTCCACTTGAGCAATGTTACTTTCCGTGACTGCAGCGACAGAGCGACCTGGATGCAGATAATCTTCAACACTGGTTATGCCCTGTTTAAACTTCTCAGCCCACTCGTACACTTGTGATCAACTCATACAGTTGTCACCGTACTGAACTGTCATGTGGCGATGAATTTATATCGGTTTCACGCCTTCACTCAACAAAAATCTCTTGACACTTCACTGCTCGAACTTAGAGCACTCCTGTAACGGTGCCAGCCCCAGCTATGAATAGCTTACAGATGCCTTCACAAAATAACAAACATATAACAATCACGGTCGTATTTTAGATTTTTTATACTACTTTTCCAGTTATTTATTGAATGCACCTTGTATTTCGAGTGATATACAACTTATATTCAACATGCTCAAGTGCATTAAAATACCTTCCATTGTCAATTCTGCTGTGCAATATGGGGTTCAGGAATTGAAGCAAAATGCATAAATAAGCTGAGGACAACCTCTGTTCCAGCACAAGTACAATTGCATTCCCTAAAAACACATAGACTGAAGAAGAAAAAAGATTGAAAATATCAATGGACAATTTTCCAACTGTTATCTTTGTAGAATCCATTCAAAGTCATTTGGGTTGTTACAACCCAGAAGTGTCTATGACTGTATTTCGTGAAAATATTGTTGCCCTTATGTCTTAGTGCAAAATTGCTGTTTGGAGAAAAGGTTATTTAAAGCTCCAAGTTTTAATGGCTTCCAATAAGATAAATTAAGTTTAGATCCAGTGTGAAGTTGGGGGAGGGGGGAATGGTATTACCCCAGTAAGGAAAATTTATGCAAAGCATCCTCCCACATAATAATTTTCCCTTCAAGAGGTGTTTAGATCAAAATTTAAGCTATTTGGAATTCAAAAAATAATTCGTAATTTTGGTACAATAAAATACCATATAGACTAACAATTTTAAAAATACAGTTAGGTAAAAACAACCAAAAGTACACATATTTGTTTTTGGCATATGAGCAACTACAGTGTTCTATGATGAACATCTCTCCTGAAAAGTGCTTTGCAACTCAAAAAAAGTTTGAGAACTTCTTGCTTGTCAAAGGGTTTGCCCATGATATTGAGACAGGTGGATTTAAACTAAGTTCTGGTGCACCTATTAAAATTTAATATCAGTGAATGAAAATGTACAGTACTTTCTTAATTTTCCATCTGACTTTTCAGCTTGTTGATTACCGAGTGGAGTTCACAAGATGGTTTATAAATGAATTCAAAACTGTCAAGTTTCCAATCCAGGGCACAGTTTTTGACTACTTCATTGACCTCGAGACAAAGAAATTCCTCCCATGGGCAGAGAAGATAAAGAAATTTGAGCTTGACATGGACATACCGCTGCAAGTAAGCACCTGTTATATAGCTATTTTATTGTTATGGTATTGGTTTCATGTCTAAACTTTGAAACATGCTAAAGTTGTGTGCATTATTTGACATTGAACGATGTGCTAAGTAAAGTAAAATTTATTTACAAAACTATGAATGAAAAAGCTACATAATGAGTTGCATGATCTACTTTCATATCTTGATATTATTAGAATGATTAAATCAAGAAAACTGGTAGGCAGGCCATGTAACATGGGAAAAGGTAGAAAGTGTCCTTGTTGAGAAACCTGATGGTGAGAGACCTACAGGAAGGCTAAGATAGAAGTGGAAGAGTACAGTTGACATGCACGTGAAGGATTCCTGAAAAGTCATGTGAAAATTGTGGTTCCACCAGGGATCTCTCCAGACTCTAGCATTCCATGTCAATGCTCTACCAATGTACTACCAATTCAACCTTTTCCCTCCTCTCAACTTAGATCTTTGTGTAAGTTTATAATGTATTCCAAGTATAAAACTGGTAGGCAGGCCATGTAACGTGGGAAAAGGTAGAAAGTGTCCTTGTTGAGAAACCTGATGGTGAGAGACCTACAGGAAGGCTAAGATAGAAGTGGAAGAGTACAGTTGACATGCACGTGAAGGATTCCTGAAAAGTCATGTGAAAATTGTGGTTCCACCAGGGATCTCTCCAGACTCTAGCATTCCATGTCAATGCTCTACCACTGTACTACCAATTCAACCTTTTCCCTCCTCTCAACTTAGATCTTTGTGTAAGTTTATAATGTATTCCAAGTATACTGTTTCATATAGGTAGTTGAGATGAAGTAAAGTAAAGCTGTATACTTCATGATTGCACCTTGTATAAATATCTAATGGATACTTATCTAGTTTCCATGTTTTACAGGCTACTTTGGTGTACACAGCTGAAGTTGCACGGTTGCGATATTTTCTGGATATCCTGATTCCCATTCGCCGACCTGTTATGCTCGTGGGCTCTGCAGGAAGTGGTAAGACTGTTGTGATTCAAGACAAGCTAACCAGCCTTCCTGACAACTACGCTGTTACAAATGTACCATTCAACTTCTATACAACATCAGGTAGGTGCTATGACTGCTTTTCTTAATGGAAATTATGCAAAGCATTTACAGGATATGATGAAGAGGTTGTCTCATGATATCAGACAGGTTAGTTCTGGATATGCTTTCGAGTTTTTGAGAGCTAATATCACTCATCTTCATGGATTAAAAACATCTGCTTCAATCCTTGAAGATTAGAGTTAAGTTAGTACAGTAGACTCACAATTATCCGAGCTAATTGGGACCGAGATTACCTCGGATACGGAAAAACTCGGATAATACGGAGATGATGTGCTAATAGGTCGTAAATGACGAAACAACACTTAAAACTGTATAGTAATTATTTATTACTAGTACAACATAAATGAGAAGATTACTTTTTCTGCTTAGAATAGGCCTACACATACTTAAACACCACCGTAACAATTGGATACACCGACAATGTAACGAACATGTGCAGCGCGGACGGTGACTTGACTCCATAAACAAACAGGGGGGGGGGGGGGGGTGCGTTATGAAGCGCGATGTTTTCCAACCACTCCCTTGATTAACCCGGAGCCTCGGTTAATCGCGAGTCTACTGTACTTAGAATCCACTTCAGTCCCTAACGATGAGAGTTATGTTAGCTCTTGAATGCTCAGAAACCATTACTCATTAAGGTGATCATGTTAACCCTCAGAAGTTACTTCAATCCCTGATGATGAGTGTGACATTTGCTCTTGAAAGCTTAGAAATCATTTCAGTTCCTGATACATTGGAAGCCACTTCAATGCCTGAAGATAAAGTGATGTTAGCTCTTGCTAGCGTATCTGGATCTAACTTGGCTGATATCCTGAGACACTTATGTACGTGGGTGACACTAAAAGTTTTTAGATGCGGGAACACTGATTGCAGCAATACATTGTCTCTAGGATATGTTGAAGTTAGTAGTCTGTGAAGTGTGATAATGCTGCAGAATTTATAGTTGGTAATTGTTGTGTGCCAGAAATTAGTCAATTATTGTCGTGTGATTTTTTACGATTTTCGAGCAGGTTTAACGCAGCAGCAATGTTATGAAAGGCTCCGAAATGCATGCTAAAGTTGTGTGCATTATTTGACATTGAACGATGTGCTAAGTAAAGTAAAATTTATTTACAAAACTATGAATGAAAAAGCTACATAATGAGTTGCATGATCTACTTTCATCTCTTGATATTATTAGAATGATTAAATCAAGAAAACTTGCCATGCGACTGTGTTTAATTGGTTTTTAGAATTTCGACGTGGACGTCAGAAACTCAGTGATGAATTACGTGATGGTCGTCCTGTGACAGCAACTTCTCAAGAAAACGTCGACAGAGTGCGTCGCATGATAGAGGAGAATAACCGGGTGACATATGCAGTTATTAGTGCAACACTGGGTATTGGTATGAGTCAGGTTCAAACAATCCTGCATGACCGCCTTGGTGTCAGGAAGCTCTGTGCCAGATGGATCCCACACCATCTTACTCAGGAGCAAAAGCAGGCACGGGTCACATGGTGCATGAAAATGCTGGACAAATTTAACCAAGCACAATCAAATGCAGTGTATGACATCGTAACAGGTGACGAAACTTGGGTATACTGTTATGAACCCAAGAGCCAACGACAAGTTGACGCAGTGGATCTTCCCGGATGAAGACCCACCAACAAAAGTCAGGAAGGGACGAAGTGTTGGCAAACAAATGGTTGCCACTTTCTTCAGTCGGACGGGCCATATTGCAACAGTGCCGCTACAGGGACGTCGGACCGTTAATGCTGAATGGTACACTACGGTTTGTTTACCGGAGAGCGTACGGAAAGTTCGTGAGAAATGCCCATGAAGTCGCATTATTGTGCATCAAGACAATGCGCGCAGCCATACAGCAGTACGAACAATTGAATTCTTCAAAGCCTCCAACATGGAAGAAATGACTCATTCTCCTTACAGTCCCGTCCTCGCCCCTTATGATTTCTTCCTGTTCCCTAAAATCAAGGATACATTACGAGGTTCTTCATTTCCTACTCCCGAGGAGGCAGTCACCGCCTTCGTTCAGTGCATTCAAGAGGTGCCTGCAGATGTGTGGTCCCAGTGCTTTCACACTTGGTTTGAGCAGATGAACAAGTGTATCAACTGTCATGGAGAATACTTTGAAAAATTATAACATTCATACTTTTGGTCTCCAGTGTTTTACTTGCACGTGTCTAAAAACTTTTAGTGTGACCTATCGTAAAAAATTGTACTTTTTGTGGCTGATAAATAAGAATGTTCTAATTGAACCTAATGTAGAGTAAAATTGTGAACTTTTTCCATATTTAGATATCTTCTTAAATTTTTTTTAACCTACTTAATGGATAGGGTTTCCAGATATCTCAGAAAATAATACAGAACATTTATATTTCAAAATCAGTGAAATTTTACAAAAGAAATGGGACAACCAATATTTACCATGAATCCATTCAAAAACCATAGTTTGATTTCCATAATTTAAATTGCAAGAACAAATTAAATAATGGATTATCTTGATTAATCAGGTAGGTATTGGAAGAAAATATGTGACTTTTTTGGGCATTTTGAGTTGAATTAACAACATTTATAGCAACACAACAACTAATATTTATTTGTTATTTAATTAATATAAAATAATTAGTTAATGTGGCTACTAAAGAATGTGTTTATTATTTGAGAAAATAGGTATGTGCATGGGACACTAGTGAGAAAAGTTCAATCACCCTCAAAATTAGATTTTTTGAATTGCTTCTAGAAGTTCTTAATCATGGAATATGACTATCCGTAACTTCCTGGAGTTTTCTCACAGTATATTTCTGCATTATGTAGGAAGATAGAAGACACTATTAGGTACAGGAAAACTCTAGAATCGGCCAAGTTGACTCATCAATTTCAAACAATTAAATAACAGGACAAAAGCATGGCCTGAGAACATTTGTCAGGATAACAGGGCATTGTTCTATTTTACGAGATGCCCTAATAGAAGATAATTCAAATTTGTATTGTTACAAGTGTGCAGATTTATTAGTCACTAGACTCTTATATAATATGCACTGGACACAAACTTGTTACTAATTTCCTTAGTCAATTGTAAACTTAATAACTCAAATGCTTTGTATTCTATTATATTTTTCTTTCTTTTGGCTTGCTTTTCTCTTAACTGTAGTCAAACATGACAATAATGATGATTAATAATGGTCAGACAAAATTGATGAAGCTACACTCGTGAAACAGGAGATTGTTCATTGCAGTGTTGTGTGGAGAGAGCCAAAGTAGCAGAAGAAAGTGATGTGAAGCAAAAATGCCCAAAAAAGGCATTTTAGGCAAGATTATGCAAAATAAGCACTAAACTTCAAAATATGCATTTATAGACACTAAAAATGTATCACATGTGAGTGATCACAAAATGAATTTATAACATTAAACTACATGTTATACTACAGTGCGTTTCTAAAGTCCCCGAACTCTGACTTTAAAAATTCATTGTTGAGCAACAAAGCATTTTTTTTTATAAACTGGTGCTTGTGGTTGTTTGTTGGTGTTGTTGGAACATACAAATCAACACTAGACGACAATGAACAATGATGCATGCGCACTAGGTAGCAAGAATGAAAGACAGATGTCTAGTTAAAAACGCGCACGAATTCAGTTCACCATGAGTCTTACACGGGAGCAGAGGGTTGCTGTTTTGGAAGCTTACTTTCAAGTTAAATCATATGAATGCTGTATAGATATGTTTCATAGGAGATATCCCAATGCTCCTTCACCTGGAAAGACAACAGTGTATGATTTAATAAAAAGGTTTCGCGAAACAAGAAACGTTGCAGATAAGCCAAGGATCGGGCGACCATCAATTTTCACAGAAGACTTTCTTGTGGATGATGGTGAAAAATTGCAGAACTCCCCTAGGAAGTCTCTAAGAAGGCTTTCACAAGAAGTAGGAAAATCTTTGTCATTTTGTCACAGGGCTGCAAAACGTCTGAACTTCCGAGCATACAAGGTTCGAGTAGTTCAAGAGCTAAACCCGCTGGATTTCGAGAAATGCAGAAATTATTGTCAGTGGTTCCAACAGATTTACACAGAACAATGTGGTCAACGAACTGAACAAAACATTTTTCAGTGATGAGGCCTGGTTCCATTTGTGTGGATACGTGAATAGTCAGAATACTCTGATATGGGCTACAGAAAATCCTTATGCATCCACAAGAAAGTCTTCTGTGAAAATTGATGCTCGTCCGCTGACGATGAATTCGTGCACGTTTTCAACTGGACATCTCGCTTTCATTCTTGCTGCCTACTGGGCATGCATCGTTGTTCATTGTCGTCTAGTGTTGATTTGTATGTTCCAACAACACAAACAAAGGATCACAAGCAACAGTTTCTAAAAAAATTGCATTGTTGCTCAACAATGAATTTTTAAAGACAAGAGTTCGGGGACTTTAGAAATGCGCTGTACAAGGAAATGAAAAAGGCAAAATGCACACCTTAATTAGAACAACAGCATCCAGCAACCTTCCTGTTACTTAAAAACATGCAATCAATCCTGTTATTAATGTTTAATTGCTGTATAATAAATAAGTCAACCAGTGTCATCTGTTGGGAAAATTATGAGTTTGTATACAATAAAACAAAATATGAGATAGAAAGACAAACTGTCATAAAAACGTTAAGTTAGAATTCCTCTGTCACCATCAATCTCAGCCCCTTTGTAGATCACCCTGTGTCACTCTGGTATAAAATGTTACATTTATTTCTGAAGGTTTGTTTTCTAAGTGATTTTTCACTTGTAGATTTGGTCTGAAAGCTGCCTTATAATCAATTAATTACTCTGAGACAAAATTGGAGTTGTAAAAGGAGAGAAAGACACTAAAAGAAGGAATGTAATGGACATATATTTAAAATGTGTACATGTGTCCAGGATTTGATATAAAATCAACTGAAACAAGAAGAATAATCAGGTTAAGTAATTTCTCACTGCTCTACCATTATCCAACCATGTGCATAATTTTTGAGAATGGAATATTTTCTCTTTCAGAAATGCTGCAAAAAGTGTTAGAGAAGCCACTAGAAAAGAAAGCTGGGAGAAATTATGGTCCACAGGGAAATAAGAGAATGATATATTTTGTTGATGAAATGAATATGCCAGAGGTAATAGCAGCCAATTAACACTTCCAGTGATATTTTAAATGATATAGAAAAATGTAGCATTTGTGTGATATTTCTAAACTTTATGTAACTTAATGAACCCTCCCCCACACACATAATTTACCTTCATTTAAAACTGTTAAACTTTTGAAAAATTGACTTGATTTACAAAGCCCCCCCACTGATAACCCATAAGCCCCCCCCCCCCCCCGAGATAAATTCTTGCTACGGGCCTGCTTCAATTTGAAATTATCACACACCTGCTTCCTCATTACATAATAATTAATGTAAATTATTATGACTAAAATCACATGATACATGTGTATTATACAGGGTTGTCCAAAAGTGTGGAAACACCTGAATAAAAATTGAATGGCATGATATTTCCAAAAACTAACATTGCAGGTTTGTAATAGGGGTAGGGGAAAATGTTATAGGGCATATGACGATGACGGCCGCCATCTTGAATGCAACTTTAAAAGTTCAAATGGAAACCATGTCGTGTAATACCTCATTTCAATAGGAAATTTTCTCACGAGTTCAACGGTGTGCATAACTTTACTCTAGCACCAACAGGGACGAAGTTATTAACGTTTTTATGCTTGCTTTATCGTTGAGGTGACGTAACACAGCATGGGTCTCACGCAGGCAGAGCGCATTGAGATCATGTTGATTTCAGGCAAACGAAGCACGAGGGTGATTGCAGACGATTTTAACCACCATCACCCAGATATGGTCCCCGTCCATTATGGTACCGTCAGTAAAGTGCTTGCAAAATTTCGTGAAACCGGGACTGTGGCTGACAAACCAAAATCACGATGGCGTCCCTCCTCATTATGGAAATTGTGTTCATCAGTACCTGGATGTGCAGTTTCCCAACACTTGGATTGGACGATGAGGTGCTGTGGAGTGGCCACCATGTTCCCCAGACCTCACTCCGCTGGATTTCTACCTGTGGGGACATGTCAAGGCCATCGTTTACTCCGAGAAAATTCGAGATATTGTTCACCTTAAGCAAGGCATCATTGACGCATGTGCCAGCATTACTACAGACACTTTACGCAGGGTTTTGCACGAATGGGTATCAAGACTGGCTTTAACTGTGGAACGTGTTAATTACGAACACAATTTCCGTAATGAGGAGGGGCGCCATCGTGATTTTGGTTTGTCAACCACAGTCCCGGTTTCACAAAATTTTGCAAGCACTTTAATGACGGTACCATAATGGATGGGGACCATATCTGGGTGACGGTGGTTAAAATCGTCTGCAATCACCCTCGTGCTTCGTTCACCTGAGATCAACACGATCTCAATGCGCTCTGCCTGCGTGAGACCCATGCTGTGTTACGTCACCTGCAACGATAAAGCAAGCATAAAAACGTTAATAACTTCGTCCCTGTTGGTGCTAGAGCAAAATTATGCACACCGTTGAACTCGTGAGAAAATTTCCTATTGAAATGAGGTATTACACGACATGGTTTCCATTTGAACTTTTAAAGTTGCATTCAAGATGGCGGCCGTCATCGTCATATGCCCTATAACATTTTCCCCCACTCCTATTACAAACCTGCAATGTTAGTTTTTGGAAATATCATGCCATTCAATTTTTATTCAGGTGTTTCCACACTTTTGGACCACCCTGTATACTTTTAGGTTAACATTCATTTTCGAATAGGATGTGTGGCCATCCTTGTTCCTCCCTTCCCTTTCCAGATGTTCGATGCCCCTATATTATTATACTTTCACCTAGAAATTTAGTGTGGAGGAATCTTATCGCTGTTATTAAACGATGAAGTATTTTCAAGCTGATGAAAGTTCAAAGCAAATACGGGGGAAGGGATGCAGTGGCGCAACCACAAGGGGGCAGGGGGGCATTGCCTTTTCTCGATCTTGGATGGAAATCAATTCTAGGAGGCAAACATTGAAGTAAATGAAAGCAAGACTAGGAGAATCTAAGAGTAGGAGGACAAAAGGATACTCAGGATGGAATTAGTTTTCACATCTTTCTTGCATTATTTCTTCCAGATGGCCAAAAGCACCTGCAGGGGCCACAGAGGGGCAATTGTCCCTCGACCAACTTCTATATAAATAAAAATACATGTACTAAAATGTTCTTGCTCTCAATTTGATTGTTTTCTGTAAATCATTTTAAATTACAGGAGAGAAAAGTAAGAACAACTAAGTACTTCCGAAAGTTGTTGCTATTACAGTTTGGTTTGTAGGAAAAGGAGCGTGCACATTTCAGAGACAATTGATATCATTTTTGCTGTTGGTTTGTTATGGTGTGGATGAATTGATTATGTAGTGTATTTAAATAATATGTTACATTATATATATACACACGTGCACACACACATATACCCATGAATGCAATAAAAATAAAACAGTGAGATAAAATTAGTTTCTTTTCCCAACTGAACTTTCATGAAGTCATGAAGGCTTTTGCCCCCCCCCCCCTATCATGGGTCTGCGCATGCCTATGTTGGAGAGAACTGATAATTGGGCAGAACAGAATGTATGGTGGCTTGAGATCAAGGAAAATATAAGAATCTAGTGAAGTTGTACTTATTTCTTACATCTGACTGCAACATTAAGGTCATGCACACGTAGGACACTCAGACTCTTGAAAAGTATCAGCCAGTATCAGTGATTAAATTTCAACTGGTACTTTCCAATACTGATATCACTGGTATTAGCCAATACCAATACATGAGCACTGTTTTGCCCTATTTATTTGTGAACCCACTATGAACATTTTAAAGAAAGTTTTTGTAGGTAGATGAATATGGTCTTACACAGAATATATATTGTAATAATTTATATCATGAATAATAATATTGAACTTCCCAGATGGTGTTGGGTTAATGCTGTCACCTTGTAATCAATGGGTTCCAGGCTCGGTCGCCAATGGAGTCATATAGTCGTTCCAATTCCACCTGAAACTGTGGACCCAGTCCCAATTAGCCTAAAGTAGACTTAAAGCAAACTTTGATTTTGATAATTGTGAATAGGTGCAAGCCGATATTTATACTGTATCAATGTCATCTGATACCAGTGGCATCGATAGTAACAGGGGTTAGTTGAAATTTACTCATTGATATTGTCAGACAGTTTTCTGGAATCTGTGTGTCTCATGGACTCTGCAAAAACGCTCAATATCATGGAAATTGTACAAAATGTGTAATTTTCATTATTTTTACAACAACATTGTGGAGAGAAATGGATTTTTTTGATTAAATGGTTATCTAATGTGAAATTGTGAACATTGTGAAACGAAACTCTGCTAGATTACTACAGTATAGTTCTAATGGAAGACATCATCATCATCCTTTGCCATTTCCTGCCTCTGGCCTGAAAGGGTTTCAATATTGGTGGAAATCAGTAAAATTTCAGCATTGGAACAAAATTATATTGGCTTAGCCCTAATTAGGAATGAAATGTATGAATTCATTACTTCTTTTTTTAGATTTCTTAATTGCTCATGTATTTTTGTTTGTAATGCTCAGGTTGATAAGTATTACACAGTGCAACCACATACGTTGATCCGTCAGCATATAGACTATTCTCACTGGTACGACCGGGTGAAGCTCTCCTTGAAGGACATCCACAACTGCCAGTACGTCTCCTGCATGAATCCCACGGCTGGGAGTTTCACCATCGATCCTAGGCTTCAGAGGCACTTTTGTGTTTTTGCTGTAAGGTAAACAAGTGTCCCAAAATAATTACTGTAATTTAAATTGGTCTCTACTGTGTGTATTTTGTATAGAAAGGGTCTTACATTTTACTTTGTTAATTTATTATCAGCATTTCTGATTAAATTTAATTTATTTGAAGAATATGCAAAGTTGAAGGCTTAACACTTCATATGAATGTCAACTTCTCAGGCAGAGTTTTTCTATACATTTTACAACACAAAGGTAAAAAGAAAATAGTGTATAATTAATGCAAAAAATCTGCCATTTTGTTGTTATATGTATGAATATAAACATAAAGTTCATGTGACATTGTTTTGTCCATACATGTCTAAATATTAAGTTTTTTCCTTAAAGTAAAAACTGATTGCAGTCACCTGGTTACATACAGTACTTAATCATCTATGTACCTTGAGGAACATTTGCAATTTTATGTTAGATTGGATTGAATATTGTTTATCAGCATTATTGAATTGGCATGGGAAGAATTTCATGTGTGGTCTAACCCTAATAAAAATATTAATAACAGGAAGTGGAAACAGGTTTCTTGTATTATGTGCTTGATTTGGCACAATGCAGTGATGTGCAGTAGACTATAAGTTTATGTCTACATGCGTTGTCTATGTGTAGTCTACATGAAGATTACATTGGCTTATTGTTTACATAGTCTACTGTAGACAGGGAAGAAGAAAATCCCAATGCTGTGGGACCAACAATGTATTGTGTGCTAAGAGAACTTAACGAACTTAACCTAACAAGCCTAACCTAACAATGAAGGCATTTAGCCTATCAATGAATGCATTTCGGCAGACATCAGAAGGCAAAGTTGGGAAGGTTGTTGAGACTTGTGCAATGAGTGAGACCCATTCCACAGATCTGTTTACATTGTGCTACTTCAGGGAACAGATACATGTAATTTTACTCCAAATTACATTTTTTTTTTTATTATTTTTTTTGTTAAAACACAGGCAGAACAGAATGTATGGTGGCTTGAGATCAAGGAAAATATAAGAATCTAGTGCAGTTGTACTTATTTCTTACATCTGACTGCAACATTAAGGTCATGCACACGTAGCATACTTCATGCTTTCTATATTCACCTGCTGGTTACTGCTTCTAGCACAATGTGTGTTGCCACAGATTAAATATGTTGCCTTGCATGAAGAACGCCACCATGTTGTCTACATAGATTACGTAGTTTACACAGTCTACACATAAAATGTAGACAACATGGTGGCACATGTAGACGCACATCACAGGTCACAAGGCATAAACCATGCCTTAAATAAATAAAAAAAAAACTGTTTATAATAGATAGAAGCATGTGTTTCTTGTAAGAACTCACATTAATGCACAGTGTTTGGTTTCCTGTTTGTAGCTTTCCTCTGACGGATGCTCTGATTACAATATACAATTCCATCTTGTACCAACACCTGACCAACCCTACCTTGAAGTTTCCAGCCATTGTTGCAAAATACTCAGCCAATATTGTGCAGGTTGCACTGCAGATGCACCAGAGAGTTGCCTCCAGCTTCCTGCCAACAGCAATCAAATTTCACTACATATTCAATTTGCGGGATCTCTCGAATATCTTCCAGGTAAGCTTCGTTGAGGAAAACCTTGGATATTGACATTTCTCGCCTGCTAATGTATAGTTCTACGAAATAATGCTGTTTTTAATGGTTGTCTTTTGTACTCGTATTTTTTTCTTATTTAACATCACGTTTCTAGCAGTTTTGGCTAATTGTGGCAATGAGGATGGATGATCAAACAAAATTGATTAAGGAACATCCATGTCCACACTAGGATTCAAACCTGAGGCTGTCAGTGGCGAAATTGAGAGTCCAGCACTCAAAGCACTTAATTAATTGTGAGGCAGTGCACATTATTGATAGACGCATATTTGTTTATATTGATAACAAATTTTACCAATGTGTTATTGTAATATTTCTTTGCAAAAATATTGGCATTTATTTTTACTAGTTCCATAATCTACCTCTTTTTTTATCTCTTTTTTTTTATGTTGTTGACAGTCTCTTACAAGTTTTACCATTTGCCTGTTTTACTTCTTATTTAAAGTTTAATGCCTTGTTTTTGTCACTTTTAAATGAAATTGTGTAGATAAATTTATACTAACATTTATAAATGTTGTGAACAGATTTTAGTTCACCTAAAAATCTTTGAACTTAAATAACCAGAACTAAATATTGGTAATGTCACCTCCATATTTTAAAAGTATACTCCATGGACCTCTATTGATGAATACTGTTTTTTATAGCGTAAGGTGTGGTTAAAACACACAATGCACAGGTATATAAAAGGCCAGTCTAAGAAAGAAGCAAGAAGTATTGGAAAAATGTGAGGATTCTGAAAACATGTAACTGAAATAGTGTATTACTTTTCGTTGTTAGGGTCAAGCTAAAGGTAAAAATAGGGGGAAGCTATTCCCATGTGTATTGCACAGTGTCATGAAGATGTATAGGAAGTGTGGAAATACGGCACAGTCTTGATCTTGGCCATATTGAAGGTCATGTGATCAGCATCGTGCTAGACATGCCTTTACCCCACTTGTTACAGGCTGGATTGGCCACAGAGTTACTATATACAGGGACACATCTCACATACTCATGTAAATTCATCTCATTTTCCTTAGATGTAGCTTTTGTATATTTTTTATTACTACATAGGGTATCAAGTCATTATTTGTATTAATATTGTTCTAAATGAAATGTTGTATGGCTTAATTGTAACCCTATTGAGATAAATATAATAATAATAATGACACTGCTGGGAAAGTGCTATGGCACCAATACATTTCCCACTTCTAATCATTCCAATGCATTCCTGCACTTTTGGTGCACAGCATTGCACCACTGGCACATCATCTGCTAACACCACCATCTTCATAATAGCCTATGAATTTATGATTCCATGTAACGGTGAATTCTTTCCTCAGGGTCTGCTATTTAGCACCACAGACTGCCTCCGCACTCAGTTTGATTTGATGCGCTTGTATCTGCATGAAGCCCAGAGAGTGTACGGGGACAAACTAGTGGATGAGAGAGACATAGATCTTTTTGACAAAATTGTGATCGATGTTGCAAGAAAGGGGTTTGAGGTAGGTTTATAATTTTCAAAATGTTTTTCTTTTGTGAGTTCCAGCATATGGGCTGAGACAGTGGCACCTGGGCAGAATGACATCTTAACAATATCAGTTAACAGCCACCAGGAGCACTTGACACACAGTTTCAGTGGCATCATTGTGTTAACTAATTATATTTATATTGTCATTAATTTACATTTTTTTATATACTCTGCTTTTATTTTACAAAATATGTTACTTTTAGGAAATTTTGTTGGCATGTAAGTCACATTTTTAAATGGACTTTATAGTGCCATTGTGGAGGTAGAGGGCAACTCAATTTATTTATTTTTAGCTTATCACAGTTTTATTTTTCTACATTTCAGAATAATATTTTTTTTTTCTTGCAATGTAGAATTATTTCTCTTGTAGTCTATGGTTGTTACAAGTATAAAAACACAGTTTTTTGTTGTGACGTTTCAAGAGAACACACGTTCCCTTCATCAGACATTTATTTTTAGTATGATTAAATACAGTTATAACAATGGTTAAATATTTTCAACAAAAAGGAATCAGTTATACAATGGATCTTGTCAATGTTACATTGTCTGAGTATGAGTCCCTAATTAGTTTTCCTATCATTAACATTTGTAACTAGTGTAGGTACCGTATTTACACATTTATAATGCACATTTTTTTCCAAAATTTTTATCCCCAAAAACTGTGGTGCATATTATGCACGGAATAATTCAGACAGACAACATGAAACCGTACAGGGTCATTCCATGATTTTCTGACACCTGCATTGATTTTTCATGTTTATAGAACCCTATTATGTTATACTGTATATCATTGTAAAGCTTGAATCCTTCAGTTTCTGAATATGGAAACAGTATTCCATACAAGATAACAACACTAATGTGAAATGCGGTTGAAATAAGTTCATCAAAAAAATGAAAAACCGTTATGATTTTTATGGTACTTTGGATGAAAGAAAACACAAGGAAAAAGATAATAAAAATTAAAATGTATTACTGGCCAAATAATATGACATACATGGAGTGTGTAAATTCCTTAATGGAAGAAATCTTGTGCTGCTAACTGCTATTTGGAAGGTCCTGAATGTGCCTCGTATAAATGTTACATTAGTCACGGAAAGAAAAAGTATATATTTTGAAAAAGAAGGAAAGAGCAATTGAATAGGTATGACATCATTCAGTATTGATCAGGATAGCAACAGATTTACAACCTACAACCTACAACTAAGAAAGCCATTTCTTGAAACTGGATTGTACTGCGCATTATATACGAGATATAATGTTTTGTCACTTTTACCCATCCAAAACCAGAGTGCACATTATACACGCACTATACACGCGTAAATACGGTATTACGAGTTCTAAGTTTCCACTTCAATAAATTTGGCACTTCATTGTTTAACTTGCATCTTCTCAAGAACATGATTTTCTGAAGTGTTGTTTGAATCTTGATTTGATATTTCATCAACCGTAGACTACAAGAGAAATAATTCAGAATACTACTTTAAAAAATTCTACTAAATTATAGTTCAGTAATGGTACTACTAATAAAGCAATATATATATATATATTTTTTTTTATGAACATCTGGTTCAATAGGTGGTGTGTGTTGTACTTTCTACTCAATTTCACAGCATTCTTTTGTTCTTATGGAGAGGCCCAAAGGAACCCAAAAATTCTATTATGTGCTGGGACCCAGCAGACAGATGCTTCCTTGCCCTAAGGGGCAGTATTCTCCTGGTTGCAGCTAAACATCAACATTGACTATTTATTGTTATTAGCTAGCTAATGTTTTCATATCAAAAACTGCCAATTAAATTAAATTTGAACATAATGAAAACACATCCATAAGAAAAGAACATTAAAAAAGATGTACTTACATGAGCCGATCTCCATGGCAGAGTGGTTAGCACAGCACACTATGATGCCAGAGCTCCTGGGTTTGAATCCCAGCCTGAGCATGAGTATTCTTTGTGTGCATCACTTCATCAATTTCATCATATCCTCACTCATGCTCATTGTTGTGATCAGACAAAAGTGGCAGAAAAGTGACGCTAAGTAACAAAAATCAATCAATCACTGAAGCCTTTCTTCAGAGATTGGGAAACATTTTTTTTTTTTAATGAAACATTACCTTATCTTCATAAGAAATATAAATGTTGTGTTCACTAAAAAAAAGTGTCATGACTGACTATGGGGATATTGGATGCCAGATAATATTTATTTAAAAAAGTGAAATCTCAGTTTTGTTATGAAAGTACTAATTTTTGCATAGACTGTAATTGAATTGGACAGTAATTAGTCAGAATTTTTATTTTTTATTTGTTTTGGGTCAGCAAATTCAATAAATTTGAATTTTTGTCTAGAGTCCACCCCGTAATGCAGCCATAGGACAACTCATTGTTTAACATATAGTCTAGATACTAGAAATGCCGAATTAATTGCACTCTCTTCAGATTTAAAATCAGCCACATTTTTTATTTCAGGAAACAAATGACTATGTGTTCTCCAAACCCCTGATCTATTGCCACTTTGCCCAAGGGCTTGGAGATCAGAAGTACATGCCAATTCCTGACTGGACAACCCTGAGCAAGCTTCTGGCTGAGGCCATGAGTGGTTACAATGACCTGGTAGCAGCAATGAACCTTGTACTCTTTGAGGATGCCATGATGCACATCTGCAGGTAGGGTTTACAATTTCTTTTCAGCGATTCTGAAGTTCTATCAAGGTCACATGACTAGTTCTCAGGGTATTGAATGTGGCTGTATACTTGCAGGATGAATCTAAAATAAAAAAAGTGGTAGTTTATTTTCCCAGAATCAGTATTATTTTTGTCTGAATGTATGTTTATATTTCAGCAAACTCTTGTACTAAATAAGCCATGTTTTTTACCCGTTTGGTATGCTTTAGGGCTTTTTCATCCAGTGCATAACTTTAGTAACATGTGCTTGTCGTAACTAATAATTCCTTGTAAGCAAGTCCTCAGCTACACATACACAAAAGTATACATTATCAATACAAATTGAAGGACTTCCCTGATGACATAATGGTAATTCTGCCACCTTGTAATCAAGGGGTCCTGCGTTCGATCTACAATAGCACATTGCACAGTGGTTTGGATCCCACTTTAAACTATAGATCCAGTCTCGATTAGCCTGTCTGAGCACAAAGTGACAGTACTAATTGAAACGAGCACCATTTGATATGTGCAATCTACATTCATGGTGAGTTTATAATTTTGAAAAAGGTTAATTGTTCTGAAACAGATAATAAATTGCGCATACTATCTATACCAACTTGTGAATGTATTGGGAAGTCAAATGATGATGTTTTGAAAATTGTGGTGATCTCTTAGAGGAGACTTTGGCATATGGTAAGAATTTTAAATAAAGAGGCAGGTTGCAGCTAACTAGCCCATGTTGGATAGGTCTTCTAATTTCAAGAAAATTTTGGGTCATGTATTTTTTTTAGGGATGGGACCGATTAATCGGTACTCTATCGGTATCGGTCGATATAGGCATATCGGTTTATTGGTAAAATTACCGATTATTTTACTGATTTGATATATCGATAAGTATCTGATAATTTAGTGCGAATTCTGCCTTTTTGTTGTAATTTTTATGGATAATCGCCATGCCCTACTTTCTAAAAAGGTTATTGTCTAAATATGCAATTTCTTTTGCACTGCGGTCACCTTGAAACACACATTTATTAAGGAGGTAAATGAACGTTTCTGGTTCTTCAAGGACCATTTCTAATTTTACATCGGATTGGTAAATTTTATATCGGTACTTTATCGGTATCGGCCAAAATTTCATACCGGCCCATCCCTAATTTTTTTATAAAGACCACTGAATACAAATGGATGGCCAAGAACAGATTTCTTTGTATGTTTAAATTGATACAAATTAGTTTTGGTGACTGATCTAGGCTTACTCTCCCCACTTTCCATGCAAACTTCTTTCCATACCCCCAAGCACCCCTCTAGGGTGTCACTATTTTACTCCCTCTTTGATGACATGCAAGATTTTTACCATTTGTTCTCCATTTTGAAAATTGTCTGTTACGATGTTGACAACTCACCCTGTTTCAACCATAGTTTCTTCTTTCAGTTCCATTCCATCTGGTTATATGAAAGAGAATCTTAATAAGGAAGAATCTGATGTTTATATGTTAATTTTGTTACAGAATAAATCGTATTTTGGAATCCCCTCGAGGTAATGCACTTTTGGTGGGAGTCGGTGGAAGCGGCAAGCAATCTCTGTCCCGACTGTCAGCATATATTTCTAATTTGGAAGTTTTCCAAGTTCAGCTCCGAAAGGGCTACTCCATGAACGACCTAAAACTGGACATTTCTGGTCTCTACATGAAGTCTGGTGTGAAGTCAGTCGGCATCATGTTCCTGATGACTGATGCTCAAGTAGCTGATGAGAAGTTTCTAGTCTTAATCAATGACATGTTGGCTTCTGGAGAAATATCGGAACTCTTCCCAGATGAAGAAGTGGAGAATATTATTAATGCTGTTAGAAATGAGGTAATTAGTACTTTCTTGTTAATCACCTTATCTCTTCTAGAGTTGAAGGGATGCTGCCAATACCAATGATTGACCATTGTAACAATTGAAAGTTCTGTTCAGAATATTTATAAATGCATATTAATATATAAGTACACTCATGCTCATAAATTAAGGATAATAGAGGTTTTGGTGCCCCACGATACAGCACTGAAACAAACTAGTTGTGGTAGCACAGACATATGTTGAACTCATAAGAAAGACATCCACATACCCTCTTTAACCCTGTTTATTGCAGAAAACGTGAGAAAAATCAAAGAGCGCACATATGTTACAAAGCAAGGAAGATTGTAAAATGTTGTTTCACAGTTCTTTGAGCATGTGCACAGGTTTCAGTATGGAATGTGATGCTCATGCACATTGACACATGCAGTACAACGGCTTGTTATACTCTGGAGGGGGTTGTCGAGCAGCTGTTGGGGTATGGCCTCCCATTCTTGCACCAGTAACTGTCGGAGCTCCTGAAGAGTCCGAGGAGGTGGATGACGTGCGGCGACACGTCGGACAAGAGCATCCCAAGCATGTTCGATTGGGTTGAGGTCAGGGGAATAGGCAGGCCACTCCATTCGTATGATGTGTTCTGTTTGAAGGTACTCCTCCACAATAGCAGCTCGGTGTGGCCTGGCATTGTCATCCATCAGGAGGAACATACGACCGATTGCACCTCTGAAAAGATGAACGTAGTCTTGCAGAATAACATCCCGGTACACCTGACCTGTTACAGTACCTCTGTCGAAGATATGCAAGGGTGTACGTGAACCCAGGATAATGTCACCCCACACCATGACACCACCACCTCCATACTGGTCCCTTTCGACGATGGTACCGGGTCGGTATCTGGTTCCTGGTTCACGCCAGATGGTTACACGACGAGAATCATTGTGGAGACTATACCTGGACTCGTCAGTGAAGAGTATCTGAGACCATTCTTCCATTGTCCATGTCCTGTGTTCTCTACACCAGTTGTTACGGGCTACTCTGTGACCATGTGACAGTGGAATGCAAATTGCAGGCCTCCGGGCGAATAAACCGTGCTTGTTGAGTCGTCTGTACACAGTGTGTCTGGAAAGAACTGTTCCAGTGGCATCTGCAAGGTCTCGAGCAAGGCCCCCGACAGTACTGCGTCAGTGTCTCCGGGCACTTACGGTGAGATACCTGTTTTCTCGTGGTGTTGTACACTGTGGACGTCCACTGCTGTAGCGCCGAGACATGTTTCCAGTCTGTTGGAATCGTTGGCATAATCGTGAGATGACACTTTGTGGCACCTGGAGCACCTGTGACACGACCTGCTGTCTTTGGCCCGCCTCTAGCCGCCCAAGTATCCTTCCCCTCATTACATCATCAATATGTGTTCGTTGAGCCATTTCACACACACACTGACCATTCGCACAACCGAACAAAACTGCACACTTCCTATAGGCACTGTACTCTGGTCAGCAGTTTCGCTCCTGTGAGTCATTTGTCTGCTTACAGCGCCACCACACACTGGATCAAAGTCATAGTCAACACAGGTTCTTTGATACATTGCCCAGACATCATTTCAAGCTGCAACGTGCACATCAAATATTTCTTTGTACAAGATTCAGCATTATCCTTAATTTATGAGCGTGAGTGTATTACACATTGCAGTTTAAATCTCGAGTTCTATAAACTTTTAACTGTTTATTGCTTACTGTTGATTAATGCTGTTGTTAATTAAAGCTAATGCTCTTCTTAAAAGTTCACATAACAACTGTTGTGTATTACGAAATAATACAATTAATCTTATTTTGAATCACATTAAAAATAACATTCATTGTATTATATTTAGGGCTGAGCTGATGCCAATGATAATATGAAATTATATGGATGGATTTACCAAATTTGTCTTTAAGATGTTCAAGAATTACTTTGAAATGTTAAAATAGCTGTCATTAAATTCATTTTTTCACACAATATTGGTTCAAAATAAATGAAAACTTTTCATCAAGTTTCAGCAAAACATGCTTCTGTAAGGTAAACTGAACATTTATTATATTATAAATTAAAAAATTCAAATTGATCCTTTTGCTTCTGAAAAAGGTGAAAAGTGCAGGAATGATGGACACCAAAGAGAACTGCTGGAAATTCTTCATCGATCGAGTGAGGAGGGTACTCAAGATAGTCCTGTGCTTCTCTCCCGTTGGATCCACACTGAGGGTCCGATCTCGCAAGTTCCCAGCTGTCACCAACTGCACTTCCATTAACTGGTTCCACGAGTGGCCGCAGGAAGCATTAATATCTGTGTCGCAGCGGTTTCTGCAGAGCTGTCAGGTGCTGGATGTAAGTATCAATGTATTTTGATTTCTTATTATTATTTTATTTGCTCTTTTTTTCTTCATTTCAGCTTTATTTCAATTGTTCCTTCCCTATTTGCTTGTCTTATTTATTCCAGGATTAAGGACAGTCATCTTATAATTGGCATGTCAGTAAAATTACCAATGTTCTTACAGTGAAGTATGAATTATGTTTGTCATTTGGCATTAAATTACATGCTATTTATAGGTATTCAGTTTGCATAATTTGCAGGATATTTGCACTGCAAAAGTGTCGGACATTTTTTTCAGACTTCCCAAGACACTTGGACTCTGGAAAAGTATTGGCCGGTATAAGTGATTAAATTTCAACTAATACTTTCCAACACCAATACCACTGGTATCAACCGATTAATCTGTTTTGACTCAATTCTGATTTTTTGGTTTTGTAATCAAGTGGCAAAGGATTTAATTTGTCTACAATTTTAGAAATTTTTGTTTGTTTCAGCAACAACTTGTTGATTCTGTGGCAAAATTCATGGCATATGTGCATACATCAGTGAACGATATGTCCCAGGCCTATCTGCAGAATGAGAAGAGATACAACTACACCACTCCCAAGTCCTTCCTTGAGCAGATAAGTCTCTACATCAAGCTGCTGACCGAGAAGTTCAGTGATGTCACAACCAGAATAGTCAACCTGGAGAATGGACTGGAAAAGCTGAGGACAACTGCTTTGGAGGTAAGTAGATCACGTGTCTGTTAACCAGGAATTCCAGAAATTATATGTGATTTTTTGCCACTGGGATATGTGTGTGTGAAAAATGACCACATTTAATTCAAAATGCAATTTTGTACTTTTTATAGCTGTCACCCTGTAGATTTATTTAAGGTTTTTATTTTATCTACTTTGACACAGTCCGGAGGGGTCATTTTTTAATACGTATACGACAAAAAAAGAAAAGCATGATTTCTATTAACTCTTCCGTTAATGAACAATTTATTACTACTTGGATGTTTCAGGGGTAACTGGTTAATTCTAGATTTCAAGGGTAAGTTGATTGCTTTTTGAACTGTAAAACAGGTGATCAACATGAACACTTACATGAGTTAACTATTTTTTGTCACTTTTCGATGACTCAGGTGAGGTGAATGCTTAATTTTGGATGTCAAGGAAGCAAGAGAAAGAGTCATCAATCATCATTTACTCTTTATGTTGCCTCCCCAATGGTGTAGTACTAACATCATCACCTTGAGTCAAGGTATCCTGGGTTTGATCTGGTGGTGGCACATAATTGTAGGTCCAGTCCTGAGTAGCCTTTCTGTGCATAAAATGGACTGAAAACACTGTAATAGATCTAACTCTGATCATTGGTACATGCAAGTTCATGGACAGAAAACAAAAGGACTGGCTGTTTCTATTCAGAGCTCGCTTCAAAGAATTCCCAGTTTGAATTGACTTTGTTGTAGAAGAACATGTCATCGAAAACAGATTCCATGCTTTTGGATGCGGCACCTCTGGCTGTCTGCTTACCTGCTGTGAATGTAGTTTTGGTTTGATATGGGAGGATGTATCACGTTTAAAAAAAGATTTATATTCATTTCAGTGTAGTTTCCTAGGGTGAAAAGTGGTAAACTGATAGTGTTGATAAGTGTTATTAGTATAAAATAATTCTTGAAGCTTTCCTGGTGGCGAATATTGAAGAGGTTTTCTCGGGCAATCAGCTAGGTGATTTCCGGAAAGGCTTCCAAGCTTTCGAGAGCTAACGTCACTCTCATCTTCAGGGAATGAAGTGCAGAGATAAGTCAGGGTGACGTTATATGTATTTAGTGAGGGAGGGGTCCGGTGTAGGTGACGGGCTAATCAGGTGGCATTTCTCCGATGTCCACGCTCCCAGTCGACTATCGCTAACCAGGCTGGGTTGAGTTCGAGTCCCGTGTCCCTGTTGAGGTTGTCCTTTTCCCCGTGTATGGCTATTGCTTCTTTGATGAGACGGTCCCAGTAATTTTATGATTTATTGATGATCTCGGTGGTTGTGGAATCAATTCTATGGCCCTCCTAGATTGAATGTTCTGCTAACCCTGATTTTTGCAGGATGAAAATTCCTTATGTAGCTGGCGTGTTCTTTGCAGTGCTGTTCGATTCTCCCCATTTGTCGAATGTAGGTTTTACTGCAGGCACAGGCGATACGGTAAACCCCCGGTGTCTTCTGATCTAGGTCGTCTTTGGGGTTTTGAAGTCTGCTTCTGACTTTCGACGGCAGTTTGTGGATCATCTTGATGTTGTGTTTTGAAAGAATATGGCCAGATGACAAAGGTGTCAGCTACAGATCTGTAAAATGCGGAAGGTTTCTGTGGAGCTGAAAGGAGTGCCACAAGGCACACCTTTGTCATCTGGCCGCACGGTGAAGCAGCGCTACAAACATTCCTGAATCACGTCAACAACCAGCACCAGAACATTAAATTCACCATGGAGACAGAGATCAACAGCAGCCTTCCATTCCTGGACATCCTCATCACACGCAAACCGGACGAGGCCTTAGGACACAGCGTATACAGGAAACCTACTCACACCGACCTATACCTCAACGCCAAGAGTTTTCACCATCCAGTGCAGTGGTCAACAGTACTCTCGACATTGTTTCACCGAGCCATCGCCACCAGCGACTCAGAGCACCTTCAAGAGGAAATAAGACACCTACGCACAGCCTTCAGACAGATTGGATACAGTGAAGGCATTATCAACAAGATGCTAAAGAAAGTAACACACAAGAACAACCAACAAACAAACCCGGATCCACCTGATGACCAAGAAGACAAGAAGATAGCCCTCTGGCCTATCCATCTATACTATTGACCTCTTCATTCTGTTGCTCCTTGCATCTCTTCAAGTTGGACTTACTAAAATAATTACTGCCAACATTCCTGTCTAAAAACCACCAGTTCAAAATCCCGTTTTATAAATATTCCCTATTTCCCATGATATCTCTTAAAACCGGGGCCCTAGTCTTGTAATTGTAGTCCTGTTCCCTTGCTGAGGCACAGGATTCTCATGACCAACACCGAACTTTGCAGAATACACTCTGAGGCGACCTGTCTGTAATGAGATACCTTGGACTTCACAAACAAAGAAAATAAAATATTAAATTAATTTCAACTACAATTTTAATTTTCCTGAATGATAAAGGATGGTATAACAGCGAGTCTTAAAATTTTCTGACAATGTTTATGCAAATCAGAGAATCATGCAAGATGCATTCATACAATAAGTGGTATGTTTTTGTGTGCTGCATATTCATTATGGCATGTACCTGAACTTTCTCTTGGAAGTTTAGAAACTTTTCAAATGTATTTTGTTACCAGGAAAACTTTCAGACATACTTTTTCACTTGATTTCCACAGGTTGATGGGTTGAAAGAGAAGCTGAAGGTTCAGGAGGTAGTAGTGAACGAGAAGAACAAAGCAGCAGATACCCTTATTCGGGTTGTTGCTGTTGAAACTGAGAAAGTTTCAAAGGAGAAAGCTTTTGGTAAGTTGCCAGTTTATTATTATTATTATTATTATTGTTTACATATTTTATAGCTTGTGTGGACATTTGTGTGAGGGGAGAGACAGACATAAATAGACAGAGAGACGCACACAGATGGATGGACAGATCAACAAAGAGAGGGGAAAGAGAGATAAGGAATGGTGAGAGGGGAAGAGTGAGACAAGGAGAGAGACACACACAGTGAGGTAGATAGAGAGAGAAAGAGGGAGGAATGGATTGCAAATAACTACAAATTTTATTTCACCTTCTTGAATCAAATATTATGGTCTTTCCAATGATACCTTTAACCCAAGATTGTAAGAAGTAATGGAAAAAGTGACCACAACCAAAGTTCAAATTTTGAAAATACATTTTTTTCAACTTTTAACACAAGTTTCATGAATTTGAAGACATTTACAGTAATTGTATTTAACATGTAGCATTTGAAATCATGGAATTGTGAATACTTACAGTGAATTTAAAAATGTCATGTATTTTTTTCATGCAAAATAAAAGTTAAAAGAGAGAGAGAGTTGTTATTCTGCAAATTGGGCAAAGTATATTTTAGCTGGATTATTTGGCTTAGTATCGAAATGTACCCCTCAAGGTTTCGCATTTTCATGCATAGAAGAATACTACATTAAGAGCCTAATGAATAACACAAAATATTTACTCCATGTTAGTGGCCAAACACATTAAGTTGTTGACTTTAGCTATGTAAGTTCCTAGATTTGAATTCCAACCAGAACATGCAAGTGTCGCTTCTTTAATTTTATCTAATCATCAGTCATCCTCATTGTCACCATTAGTCAAATGTGGCAGAAGAGAGATACTAAATAATAAAAATAACAGTAAAATATAAAATACAGAAAATATTTATAAATTACTTGGATTATTCTTTTTTACATTTCATTATCAGCAACAACCTGTAACATGAAACAAATGCACCATGTTCATAGAAGATTGTTTACTTTCCAAAATGAAAAAAAAAAACATTTTCTGGCTCATGGTGTGGTAAGATAGTTGCTTCAGTCACAGAACTAAGATAATCTCCAAGTTTTTTTAGTATACTTTACAAAAACTCAAGATGTTCACCCTACATGATGTGGCATGTATTTAGTCAATAGTTAATTTCTCCCTATACTATAATCAGCATGTTCTGTAACAGCAGCCAGTGCTTTACTATACCAATACTGAATGGAGTTATTGCATTGAACTGAATAACAGACATCATATATGGTTGGTGCGATTTTACAAAAACAGTGTTCATAGACTGCATGTCGAGTGAAACTTTCACACTTGAGTTCCAAGCAGTGTTTCACACATGTGGATAGTGAAATTTGCTTCTTCCACTTTGCTAAAATATTATGTAAAGGCGAATTCTTTATAGTCATGTACCTGTGCGCATGATGAAATTCTAGCACATCATCGAAATTTCACACAACAAAATAAACTCCTTCGATTGTAATATTGTACAAAATTGTTAGGACAATATTAAGGTTGTAACATGCATCTTATGTGTATGCAGCCGATGAGGAGGAGAAGAAGGTGCAGATGATCCAGGAAGAAGTGATGAAGAAGCAGGTTGAGTGTGAGGCTGATCTCAGAGCAGCTGAGCCTGCTATCATAGCTGCTGAAGAGGCCCTGAACACACTGAACAAGGTTGGTAGATTTAATTAGTACAATATTATCAATATGTAATACTAATACATTAGTGGCTGCAGCCATATGATGTATGTTACCATTTTGGCATCTTCAATTCAAATTTTAAACCATTCAAATATATGTGATGAATTGTTTTTTTAATAAAATTATCTGGAAGTTTATTTTAAAACTGCCTGGAAAGTCATGGAATTTGTTTCACGAAAATGAGTGGTAATTCTTGTGGTGAATATATTTTTACGTTCCCAAGCAAATTTTAACGAGGTTTTCTCTCTCTGAATACAAAGAGATGCCCTCTCAATCTGCAGTGTTAGAATTTGTACGGAGTAAACTAGACAATGGGTAATGTGCGATTAGGATTATTTGTGGTGAATATTTAAGAATAACCTGATTTTGCAGGCGAATCTGACTGAGATGAAATCCTTCGGTTCGCCCCCTGATGCAGTGATGAATGTGAGTGCAGCCGTGATGGTCCTCATGGCCCCAGGAGGGAAGATAGCCAAGGACAGGAGCTGGAAGTCTGCCAAGGTAAAGTGTGTGTCACATCCTCGTTTCCACTCAATAACTCTCACCCTTTTGGAGGCATGGAGTCTTGATGAATGCACACTGGCGAAGTCGGTTCTTTGTCATCTGTTTCATCTCCATCCAGCTTTTACCTCATCTCACTGCACTCCTCCACTCTTCACCACATTGTAGGTTCTAGTGTAAAACCATTATTACTATATTTTGGCTATCTTTTCCCAATGTATACCTTACATTTCCAGCATCAGATTTCTTTCTGCCAGCATTGCCAACCTCCCAAAGTGCCAAAACCATATATGCATGTCAAATGGGCTGTATTTTTTACTAGAAAAAACTAAATATGCAAAATGCTGACCAAGGCAGTCCATATTTCAGTAAAAAACACTTAACACATGATGTTTCAACCCTCTATCAGGGTCTTCCTCTGACTCAGAACCAAACAAACACTATTTTGACTCATATTCCATATCCGGTGGAAGCACATGGTGGTTCGGATCCCACTTTAAACTGCAGGTTCAGTCCCAGTTAGCCTTCCTGTGCATAAATTGGACTTAAAACAAAACCTCAAACGGAATATGATTTCCAGAACTGTGACATTGACAGCATTTGTAAGATTTGCAGTTTAGTTTTGCATCATGATTTGGCAAATGAACAAGAAACTTGCAGCAGCAAGTGATCATCCAGTCATAAGATAAAAGGCAAATGAAAGAGACTAGAGACAAGGCTGGAGGGTTGTGCAGGTCAACAGGAGGGTCACAAGTTCAGAAGCGACAATTCCTGAATACATGTTATGACACGCCATTCATCAAACTTTAGCATACTTTCCCAAAGGTACTAAAAGTGAACTTCATGGTGCAACAACTCTTTGATGACCAAGACCTATGAAACAGCTTTTCATTGGTTGATGTGTGGTCAGCACATTGTGATAAGGATACCACTTCAAGCTGTAGGTCCAATCGTGATCAGCTTAGCTTAAGTGGGCTTAAAACGAATTTTGCCAAATAATATAGAGTAATAAAATGGGTATTCACTATGTGATTTCATAATTCATTTGATGTCAATTTTACAGATATTCATGGGTCAAGTGGATGCTTTCCTGTACAACTTGAAAAACTACGACAAGGAGAACATTCACCCAGATGTTGTAAAAGGAATCCAGCCATATCTAGCTAGTTCAGAATTCAATCCTGATTTTGTGCGGACCAAGTCACAGGCTGCTGCTGGTAAGTCACCATGAACAGGGATTTTGCTAACCTTCTAAGCTTGTGTTTGACGTTAGTACGTAGTTGCAGAGAATGAAAAATATCAAATTAATATACTGGAATGAAATACTTATCCATGAAACTGATTTATTGAAGACCATTTTCGATGGCCACTGCTGCTATCCACTTTGAAATGTGTTGTGAATAACACATACACATAACAGACACATTTTATGATGTACCTTTGATTAAAATACATTAAAAAATTAAATAGTTTTAAAACTTATAAATTAGGTTACAACTTTTATTGCAAACAATTTCCTGTCACTTAATTTATTCAAAAGTTAAAAGAAGTTACAAGACTTTAAGAAATACTAGAAAAATCACCTTTTAAAAATATGTTTTTTTTAAATTATGGCAAAACCACTGACATTTGCGAAAAGTCAAACAGAATAATTTTTGTAGACATCTAAAGAGAAACAAAACTAAAAAAGATTATCGGCTCACCACCATTAGTTACAGAAATATAGGTCAAGAACGAAGAGTCAGTGAATCTGAGGTTGGAGGGGATGATGGAGAGGGAGAAGCACCAGGGGACTGGTAGGGGTGGTGACTTTTGGGATTTTATACTCCAAGTAGTGGTCTGACAAGAGAACAAAATTTAGCTTTTAGGGGATTATTTCTGACATCAGATGCTTTTCGCCCTTCATTGACTGGGCTATTACCTTTGAAAGAAGGCCTAAAAATCTTAAAACTTCAAGTTTGTGACATGCCTTTCCATTGTTGGATTGAATTGAAATATTACATGGGTTATTTGGTTGATGACAGGCATCAGTTGAAGGGGTCGTGGAAAGAAATTCAAACTTTTGGAAATAAGGGCCACCCTACAGGTACATCTATCATGCTAACTACATGATTTTAATTTATTTTTCTTATATCTTATTGAAACTGTATTGCATTTTTTTTTAGGATTGTGCGCTTGGTGCATAAACATAATGAAGTTCTGGGATGTCTACTGTTTTGTGAAGCCAAAGCGCATTGCACTGGCTGAAGCTAACGCAGCCCTCCAAGCGGCAACAAACAAACTGATTCTTCTCAAGGAACAACTCACTGTAAGTCTTTTTAATAAAATATGTTCAAGAAACAAAAAGATTACCTAAACTAAACCAACATACAGAGTCTACATACGAGAGTTATTTTTAAGTAAGGTCCGTTTTGCAATAAAAACGAAGCAAGTAAATGTTTTTCAAAAAAACATTTATTTTCTGAATTTACATACACTTCTCTATTTGCCACATAATTTCCTTGCCGGTTTAAACATTTATTGTAACAAACTACGAGTTTTTGTATACCCTTTTGCTGCCCAGGAAGGTCTTCAGATGGCGGAAGAGGTGGTAGTTGCTAGGCATAAGGTCTGGACTGTATGCGGATGATCAAATACCTCCTAGCCAAAAGATTCGATCAGATCATCATCCACATACAGTCCAGACCTTGTGCCTAGCAACTACCACCTCTTCCGCCATGTGAAGACCTTCCTGGGCGACAAGCGTTTAGACACTGATGAAGAAGTGAAAACTCACAGGCGGCAGAGTTCTATGAGGAGGGTATACAAAAACTCGTAGTTCGTTACGATAAATGTTTAAACCGGCAAGGAAATTATGTAGCAAATAGAGAAGTTTAAACATTTATTGTAACAAACTACGAGTTTTTGTATACCCTTTTGCTGCCCAGGAAGGTCTTCAGATGGCGGAAGAGGTGGTAGTTGCTAGGCATAAGGTCTGGACTGTATGCGGATGATCAAATACCTCCTAGCCAAAAGATTCGATCAGATCATCATCCACATACAGTCCAGACCTTGTGCATAGCAACTACCACCTCTTCCGCCATGTGAAGACCTTCCTGGGCGACAAGCGTTTAGACACTGATGAAGAAGTGAAAACTCACAGGCGGCAGAGTTCTATGAGGAGGGTATACAAAAACTCGTAGTTCGTTACGATAAATGTTTAAACCGGCAAGGAAATTATGTAGCAAATAGAGAAGTGTATGTAAATTCAGAAAATAAATGTTTTTTTGAAAAATATTTACTTACTTCGTTTTTATTGCAAAACAGACCTTACTTAAAAAATAACCCTCGTATAAGAAGGGTAATCAGAAATCAACTTCGATTAAAGGTAAAGTGCTCCCCTGTGCTTAGCACCACGCCATGAAGGCATATAGGGGGTGTGGGGGTAATGCCCCACACTTTCTTGATCCGGTCGTGAGTGGGGGTGATGTGATCAGCATCACGCCCCTGACTGCCTTTACCCCGCACGGTTTCCCCCAGGTACCCATGTCATTCGACGCTGGGTGGGCACCGGGGCTGCTTCCAACGGTGATGAAAATTTTGAAAATGCTGTAGGCATATGATGGATGTGCAGTAGCCACGAGTAACCAGTAATCATCACTACACAGACCTATTGTGCATTTTGTTCAGTAGTGCACAAGTAGCAGTTGGTCAAAATGAACCACGTTATTGCTGCTACCAACAGCTGTGATTCATTTCCTTCCAACAAAAGGAGGAGGGTGGCTACTAACTGGGAATTCTACATGAATTATTGGCTCCGGGAATTATGCGTGAATTCTGCTTGAATTATGACGTGAAAAATTGCAACTTTTAATAATCTAAATCCTATTGAATTTATACATATTTATTGCCCTGGGGCAATTTTTTCAGTTTAGTTTTTATTTTTATCGAGGAAGGAAAAGAAAGCTGCATGGAAAATAAAACAGAATTCTCTCAGCCCGTTTACCTTGTTAGTGTCCTTTGCTGAATAATATCGGACAGACGAAAGATATCTTGAAGATGATTAGGTAAATTTTAGTTTGAAATTCTTATACAATTAACAATTTTTTTTAGATTAGAATATAAATCGTAACATTTGTGACTTATGTTTGTAGATGAATTTTGATTATATCTCTGAGTGTGTGAAGTGGCAAATGTAAACTCCGCACCTTAAATTAAATATTTTAAATGTATATACCGTTTAATTTAATTTAATTTAATTAGAATTTTTGGTTACATTGGAATCACACACACCCTTTATTATATTGTTAATATATTTGTGTGTGGGTGGTGAGAGGCGGTAATACGTAAGTTGGAATAGAGAAAACATGTGCTTGTAACCTTGAATTTTTGGAAAATTTACATTGAAAACTGGGAATTATATGAGGGTTGCTCCAAAAGTAATGCCTCCATTTTTTTTCCGGACAAACCACAGCAGATACAAAAGATCACAAAACGCCATTGAATAAAGCACAGTTTTAGCTGCAAGACAATATTTTTCTATGCAATCGCCACCTTTCCCTACACATTTTTGCCAGCGATAAACAAGAGCCTGTATGCTACACTCGTAAAAATCACCACCAACCGATTTAGTTCACTGTATCACAGCTGTGATGACGGCCCCATCTGTTTGGAAATGTTGCCCACACAGTGCATCTTTCATTTGCCCAAAAAGATGGAAATCTGAAGAAGCCAAATCAGGACTGTATGGTGGATGTGGATGGACAGCCCAGGCAAATTTGGCAATGTGTTTCTTGGTCTTCAAACTTGTGTGTGGGTTGCCATTGTCGTGCTGCAAGAAAAGAAAATTTCCCACCTCTCACAAACTTTGTGATATTCCAGTTTCCTTAACATGGTTTCCAATGCATTGAAGCCAATATTCAGCTCTATACACAGTTCCCTGGTCATTATTTGCAGATTCGAACAGGTAAGCTCATCAAGACGCATCTCATTTTCTGGTGTGACATGGCCATCCAGAACGTGGTCTGTCTTTCACTTCACTTTCCCCACTGCTGAAACGTGCCACCCACCACCTCACTGTGCTAACATCCACGGTCTGGACTCCATATAACTGCAGCAAGCTGCAACTATACTTTACACTGAATATAATGGTCCATGCAGTACACGGTTTTCAGTGCTCAACTGGGTTTTCATAATGTTATATTACTTACTTTGCAAGAATTAAAAGATCACAATTTAACTTCTTAAATATTATTTCATCTTAAATCATTCGATATAAATTCATTTGCAACTTTTTGGCACAAGACGTTTTAAATCAATCTTCTCAAATAACAAAAACGAATAGAAATCAACAACTTGAAAGTACATCGACATTGATACATCTTTCGTAATCTCAATGGGTCCCTGTTAATTTTATAAGCTTGTATAGAATAGAAATAAAGTAAATATTGTTATTCGTGAATGTAGAAGACAGTCACAAAGCGTAGATGAATTTCAATTGGTGCAACTTTTTCTGCGTGAAGGAATTCAATCACACATCGTTTCTTCAAACGGACATCCAAGTCAGACCTCACATCTGCAGGCTGCCTCTCTGCCGCCATCTGTCGCAAAGCAACGAACTACCAGGTATATTTTCAGGATGATTCAGCCTCCAATACTGTTATCACCAACAACCACCTATACTGTCACATGCAATGGGAAAAAAATTGGAGGCATTAGTTTCGGAGCAACCGTTGTATTTGTAGCCACCCTGAAGGAGTCAATGCTGGCAACATTCACCTGTGATTGTGTCATGTGTACAGGAATAACATTATAAATTATGCTGTGAGGAACTGGGGCGGAAAATTCAGGCTGGTTGTATTGATGTGCTTGATGAGAGAAGAGGGAGGGTTTAGAATTACATTCTATTGTGATGAACCAATTTGTGTAGATTTGATAACAAATTATTGATGTTCATGAAGAATATGAATGGTTCATTTCCATTCTTAATGATTGCAAAAGGTACCTGTACATTTTTTCAGTAGTCATCCCCTCATTTTGCAATTTTTCCCTGCTTTATTTTTTTATATATATAGTATTACTGGGCCCAAGGGGAAGTTATGACACCCATCAGCCTGCCCCCCGGTCATTCCACTGAGTACTGATTATTTATAATAAATTTAAGATATTAGGGTTATCTGGAAATCAACCTCTGATAAACTGGTAAAGTGAAGCAGGAGGGGGAGGAAAGAGTTAGAATATATGTACATTCATTTCATATGTATCTAAACTACTTCCAAACATTAAAGCATTTGCATTATTGATGCACACATTTTTTTATGCTCACATCATAAAGAGAAGTTTCCACCAACCTTAGAAGATGCATTGAAGATTGGGCAGGCATGTGAACAAAACAAAACTGAGTGTCCATGGTAACAGAGTTTTTGCCTAGGTGCAATCCGTAACCATTTGGCTATTGCCACACATTCACCTATTGAGCCATTGCATCCATTTCATTTCATCAGCACTTCTCGTTGCAATCAAGGAAACTAGACCATGACCGTCACCATCAATGCTCCTGCTAGGTACAAAATTATCTAAGCTCTATTCAAGGTTGGTTGAACTCCCCCATCAAAGTTCCCTTTGAAGTCTCACCTCAATGTGCTTAAAGAATGAAACATTTACTTTCTAAAAAATCTTATGTGAATAGAAGATTAATGCCAGATATTTGTTCTTAGGCACTGGAAGAGAAGCTGGCTGAGCTGACTGCCAATTTTGAGTTGGCAACGACTGAGAAGATGAGGTGCCAGGCAGAGGCCGATGCCACGTATCGGACGATCGACCTGGCAAACAGACTGGTTGGAGGTCTGGCCTCTGAGAAAGTTCGATGGATGGCTTCTGTTGCCAAGTAAGTTGTGATGCACTTTGTATTTACAAAGTGATTGACTTGAACTGGACTTTCTTGGACACAGGCCAGGATTTATATATGTTGAGGCCCCCTATTGACAATAAAGTGTTGCTTGTTACTTGTGTTGGAGAGCTCCCCAACTCTCCAAACTTGGTTTTTAGCATGTTAAAGCACCACAATATTGTCTGGGAATTTATTTTAAAATTGCCTGGAAAAACCTAGAAAAGTCAATGAATTTGTTTTTCAAATGAGTGGAAATTCTGGTACATTGGTGGACAATGTAGATTTCACACTTCTCCAGATACATATTCAGAAAATGCATGCATCAGATTACCGATATATTTTATATCCAAGTAAAAAAAATATCCAATACCATTTTATTCTACTTTATCCATTCCTAGTGGGACCAGCACCTAATCCGACTAATAGCTGTCAAGTTTTGTTGTCAATTCATCACTCCTGTTTATTGCAAGAGATGGGGGAAAGGAAAGGACAGAGGCCCCACAGTTCTTGCGTCAGTTTGCCATTGGTGTGGTTATATAATGGCAGGACTACAGCCTGACAGCCCAGACTTGGCCAGTGAAATACACATATTTGAGCAGATAACATAAGTCGACACTTCACATGATATTCACTGTGGCAACAGTGCCCTTGTTATCAGATCACATGCAGAATGTTCAACTTCCTTCCTAGTTGACATTCAGCACCTAGGTATAATCCCTACTATCTCTTTGTCTATTTCAGCTTCAAGGTTCAAGGCACCACCCTCCCTGGCGACACACTTCTAGTCACAGCCTTCATCTCTTATGTTGGCTGCTTCACGAAGAGATACAGGAATGACCTTCAAATGAAATGTTGGATTCCATTCTTTGACAAGCTAGAGGTACGTTCGCTAGGACCTCTTGAGAAGTAGAAATGTTGTAAGTCAACTAACTTGCTGGTACCATAAACATCGAAAAGACTAATGTATGGACATGTAGCTTAAACTCAGATCCAAACTTTCAATCTCACCTGGGGCAGGAAAGAAATACAATACGTATTGCATATGAGTCAAAATATTGTTAGTTTGGTTCTGAGTCTGAGGAAGACCCTGAGAGAGGGTTGAAACATCGTGTGTTATGTGTTCTTTACTGAAATATAGACGGCCTTGGTCAGCATATTTAGTGTTTTTTCTAGTAAAAAGTCAAAAGAAAAAAAAAATCCAGCTTTTAATTTTTTTCACCTAAAATTAAGGATCTACTGTATTATTACATTTTCCGTGCCTCTTTTTGACATTGGTATTATATGATTTGTATTTTAAAATAGAAAATCTAATTTCAGTTCCATAAGCTTTTTCCTTTCTTTTCCTGTTCAGCCTCGCATTGTGACAACTGAGGGCCTTGATCCTCTGAGCCTGCTCACAGACGATGCTCAGATTGCCACATGGAACAACGAAGGACTGCCCAGTGACAGGATGTCTACTGAGAATGCTACGATTCTAACCAACTCAGAGAGGTGGCCTTTGATGATAGATCCTCAGGTAAACATTGAAAGTATGTTCTCCTATGGATGAGCACATACTGATGTGTATATATATATCAATAGTAATGCTCGTCAGTAATCACCTTTCAACACTGACAACCATGACGTGTGTGCGAGTATTTTAACAGTATGTTTTTGTTGTTTACATAAATTTGAATTAAATCATAATGATGGTTATAAGTGGAAGTGAATTTGTGATCTAACATTTTTTTATTAAAAGATATTTTGTTCCAATCTTGGTGAAGTAATTTATGCATGTTATATTTTCCAAACTGACGTTTGGTCCCCATGGAAGAAAGTGAATGGATTTTAGAAGAAGAGTGACAGTTTTGTACTAGTTGTGCATTTATTTCAATATTTTCGGAATGGGTACTGCTACTAAGAAAAACCTCGACTGAACAAGAAAGTATGAATTTCTTCTCTCCATGTTGCAAGTGGAAGTGTTTCTTTAAGTTGATTAAAAATATGATGAATAAGTAATTACGGAATCCCAGGTATTCCTTGTAGCGAATCAACTTCAACTTCAAGTTATGGCTAATCAAATGGGAGTTCTGACTTTTTGTACGACCAAAAAATTGTTCAACGTGTCCTTTATCCATCTATGTACTTTTCTACGCTATTGAATGTTTGCTATTCCAGAGAGAACAAATAAAATAATGCTCCCATAAGCGTAATGTCTCCTACTGCCATCCTGGTTGTGTTGCCAAACCTGGTGTGCATAAAAGAGCAATGGAGCTAAAGTTGACTTTCAAGGAGCTAGATTTACAAAGGCAGGATGAAGTGCCTCCTAGGGTAATTCTAGGTGTCAAAGGGGTGGGGTTGCTGCTATTAAAGTGGTGGCAATTTATTCTTACACCATCTAAACCTGGCAGAATCATCCATCTCAATAATCCACCGATGGTCTTATGAAATGGAAAATAGAGGATTCCTGGATAACAATATTATGTCATCTTCACGTCAGCCATGGCACTATAAAAAAGTAGCTGGGGAGGTAAGAAGGGGGTGGGGCAATGCAGTCAATAAAACAATATCATGTCACATGCAAAATGTATACTCATGGCAAAAGTTGTGGGCCGGAACCAGTGATGGCATCATAGAGGGGCACGGGTGTGGGCACCCCAGTTCACAGCCAAAGGAGTGCACAAAAGAGCCTGATCTGGCTCCAAAGGAGCTAAGTTGGCAACAGTGCCACAGAGGGAAGAGCCTCGCGAAAACTGTTCCTCATGCCCTTAAGTTTTCATTTGCAAAGGGCAGAAAGTAATTTACTAAATGGTTCATTTTCTCCCTGCATCACCCAATCTTGACCAGGAGATTATTTCCTTTTTCCTCCCCCTTCCCCTTTGTCCTCTTCATGAGACTGGAGGAGGCTTATTCTTTTCCTTTTTTCCTGTTGATGCATTTCATAGCAAAATCGTCCGTGAGACAGGAGAGGTAGAAAGACGTTCCCTTCTCCACAGGAGGACACATTGTAACCATCTTATGTAGTGGGAACACAGGACATGTGGTGCCTGAAAAGGAATGTTGTTTCTTTCACCCCTAGCAGCAAATGTGTAGAAAAGAGGAGGAGAAAATGAGATTTCCTATGTGTGTTGAAAGTGACTGTAGATCTGAGCCACATAAACTAGCTTTTGATATTATTGAGCAAAATCAGTTCTCTCATCTCTTTTCTTTCTTATTGAAAACTATAAAAATGTACTTTATTACATATTAATGTAGGCTTATCTATATGTTCACTTCGATGGATTTTGACCGCTTCTGCAAGTTGCGTAAATAAAAGTAAAAGTATATAACTTAATTTCCTTTCACAGTGAATTTTAATCTATTCACAAGCTAACAGATGTTCAGTATGAAAAAAGAAAAGCTAGCCTTTAATCATGTTTTGAAGTAAATCTTCGAACCTGCATGTGACATCTCTATCTCACCCAGGCTCTAATCAATGGATACTTGGGAACAACCATGAGGGGTAAGGCAGTCATAACATGATGCTGGTTACATCACACCAGTGTGACCAAGATTGAGAATATGTGGACCCTACCTCCGTATTTGCCTTCATGGCAATGCACTGCATTTTATCCATCACTGCTTAACACTTTAACCGAAAGACTGGTCTGTGAGACCTGAGGGGAAATTAGTAATTTGATAGTGGCAAAACTGAGCAGGTGGCAGTGCACGCTCTCCCTGTACCTTCCCCCACCCCTTCCCCTCCACAACAAACCTATTGCCATTCAGTTGACATTTGGCGCTGTGACGTGAGATATTGATTTTTAAAAGTCACCTGGTCTTTTAGACCAGTCTTTCGCTTAGCGTGAAGTTCATCCTGGTCTCTTATACCGGGTTTTTCGCATTACGTTTCTGTTTTTTTAAATTCAAGTTTTGTAAACATAACTGGGTTTAGTGTAAATAAGTAAATATCAGCGTAACTACTGTAAACATCACTCTAAATATTGTTTTATATTGCAATTGCTGTCTTTGTAAGGTGCAATGGATCAACCCTCTACTTCAAGAGATAATAGGGACAGAGTTTGTTCAACAGACAAAAACTTTATCAAGCGTGTTCAACGGTGATTCTGGAAGACAGTGATAGTAGTGATAGTGATAGTGTCAGCGATTTTGATGCGATTGACGATTCAGATGCAGACCCAGACTTTGGTATAAACAATGAAGAGGATGCTAGTGAACAGTCGTCTTCAGAAGATGAGGATTCCCTGTTAGATGGTGATCCAATTCATTCTCAAGAAAACTTAGATACCCCTAGATTACCAGAGTATATCTTTGGTAGAAGGACAAGGCGATGGCCGTTAGCGGTCTTCTATAGATTCATAAATGTATGCAGCGTGAATGCATTTATCTTGTACCTCAGCTACAGGGATTCGCTTATGATAACAAGATTTGAATTTCTGAAGAGACTCGCCGTAGAACTGATTGAACCCCATCTAAGGAACCGACTTTCTATACCGAACTTACCTCGTGATGTCAAAGAAGTCATAAGGAAGACTCTCAATGAAGACAATCGACAAGCTCGCCCAGAAGGAGTTCCTTCAGATAAGTTGATTAAAAGAAAAACATGCAGCAAGTGTCAATATGCCAAAGAAAGAAAGACTGCAAGCAAATGTATCAAGTGTTCTCTGCCCATATGCTTGGAATGCAGCAGAAAGGTTTACATAACCTGTGCACCAGATTGTGTGTAAAGACTATATTTTGTTTGGAAAAGTAAAAAACAATTTTCACTTTTTTTAACATTTTTATGATGTTAATAATTAGTTTCCAAACTTGATAGTAAAGTGTTCTCTGCTGAAATGGTTTTTATTTATGTTTTTTATCTGTTTCCCAGTAAAATATAAAAGCTTAAACAGGAAATAATGAAAACCATTCATAGCGGTCTCAGAGACCGGGTCTTTCTCATTATGTAACAAAATTCATCTTTCGGTTTAAGTGTTAATGGAATGTGAAAGACAATTGACAAAAAGGAAGAAACAGAAATATATGAGACTTTGGGCTGCAGAGGGATCTCTTATCAGTTATTTCACCTAATTACAAATCTATGTTTAACAGAAAATATCGGTGTAGCAAAATTTGTAACATGGAGGAAGCAAACTGATCTTGTGATTAGTCTTTCTCTCCTTCATGGAAGCTTCATAACACCAAGATGAAAGTTCAGAAAGCGATCAAGAACCACCTGTTTTTCTCCTTTCCATTTGTGGGATGAGTCATCTGGCAAGGAAAAGATTATCTTGAACCTTGATTTTCTGTATCAGGAATAGGGCATGTCACATTTATTACCTTGCCTACTCAATGCTGCATTGCCTGGTTGGGAATCAGAATTATTTCTTGTTGTCCTGAGCTCACTTCCTTGCACACTAGGTAGAAATACACAGCAACCATTTTGCAGGTACGTGGAGGATGATAATCTATTCCAATCAAGTCACTACTGTATTCATTTTTCCATGTAGTTTTTGAACCACAATCGATTGATTTTGTCACCTTTCTGGCATTATGTGGAAAAATGAGTAGTGTCTTGATTCAAATACATAGCAAGTTTTACTTTCCTTTACAGTTCAATAGTCCCAGAAGAGAAAGGAGAAAGAAAGGGTCATGATCCTTTGTTTTCATGTATGAATGGCAACGTATTTTGAAGTTTTATAGTGATAAATTTGTTTAGCCATCCTAACTTCATAAAGGTGAATATTTAACACAAAACGACACTTGTAAAGAACTACATTCAAGAAAAGATAAACCATCTTGTAACATTTTCTTTCAGTCAGGCAAAAAATGAAATTATGTAGTATGTTTACCATCAGGCAACTATCTGTATGCATGACCTTTCAACTTCATGAACAATCCATGCCTTCTGGGAGGGACACTTTTATTATTGATTGATTATGCTGGCAATGATTGTTTAGTTGCTGAATGTTAATATCCTCTGGGGAAACAAACAAATCTGAACTAAATGTACTTCCTATCATCTTACGTTAAACAACAAATTTGCACAATCACTTATTTCCATTTTAACGTTTTGCTGAATTTAAGTATTTTGTTCCATCGAAAAACATTGGATCAGACATTCCTGTATAGCTTTGACATTGCCATGTAAATAAATGTTTTTATAAAGGTAATATTTATTGTATTTGCCTGGTTACAAACCTAAATAAAAAGGTTAGTGAAACATTCAAGTTCTTCTTGGAAGATTTGCAATTTTATACATCTGTATCAGCAAGAAACAAGCAATACAGATTTTTTTTCTTTTTCTTTTTCTGGCAGCTTCAAGGAATCAAGTGGATCAAAACCAAATATGGAGACGATCTGAGAGTGATCCGTCTTGGAAACAAAGGCTATCTGGATGTGATTGAGAACTCCATATCCTATGGACGTCCCGTTCTCATTGAGAACATAGGAGAGGCTGTGGATCCTGTATTGGATACTCTGCTTGGAAGAGCGCTTATTAAGAAAGGAACGTAAGTAAAGAATAAATGTTAAAATATTTTTATATTAATAAAAATATAAAAAATATTCATAATTGGGAAAAGAAAGACGCGGTAGTATATTCGGAGAAACTAGTACTCACTTTTATCCGCAAAGCTGTTTTTTTCTTTTTCGATTAATTTCAGTGGCCACTGCCACCATCCTCGTTGGAACTTGCTGTACTGTTGCTTGGCGTGCGTGTTTTGTTTGTAGTTCTCTGACTGCCGCTAGATGCGCTGTTGTTAACTGTGCATCTCAGTCTGTGTCGTCTACTATTTCCGAGCGATAGCTGTTGTAGTAGAGGAATCCAAGTGTGGTGCGCTTGCCCGCCATTGATGTTTTATGCATTATGGCGTTCGTTTCCTTGATTTTGGTGTATACGAGCATGTGGGCAGTGTGTTTGACTTGAACCTTTTGAATTTTATGGCCATTGTATTTGATATGTTTAGCAAGACCAGTAGTGGGTTGGGCTTTTTTCAGATCTGCTAGGTGCTGTTGGATTCTTTCATTGACAGATCTGATGGACCTGCCGATGTAATGTGCCTTGCATTCACACTCTGCATCGTATACACCTGGGTTATCAAGGGGGGAGAGGAAGTACCGTTTGTGTTTGTTCAGTTTATCAGCTATTTTGGAATTGGGTTTGTGCGCTACTTAGATGCCATATGGGAGAAGGGCTTTGGATATGCGGGTGGAAATGGTGGGATGGTAGGGGAAGGCAAACCATTTATATTGGCTGCTGGAGGTTGATTGTTGGCTGGGTTGCTTGGGGATGGGTTGATTGTGGTTGGTTAGGTTGTCTGTCCTGTATTTCCGCTTTACTGCACCAAGTGAAAAGTTGTGCTTCAGTGTAGCCATGTTTCAGGGCTATTTCAGTGGTGGTGGCTATCTCCATTACATCGGCAGGTCCATCAGATCTGTCAATGAAAGAATCCAACAGCACCTAGCAGATGCGAAAAAAGCCCAACCCACTACTGGTCTTGCTAAACATATCACATACAATGGCCATAAAATTCAAAAGGTTCAAGTGAAACACACTGCCCACACGCTCGTAGACACCAAAATCAAGGAAAAACATGCCATAATGCACTTCCCGCAGGAGCTAAACATCGATAGCGGGCAAGCGCACCACACTTGGATTCCCCTACTACATCAGTTATCGCCCCGGAAACAGCAGACGACACAGACCCAGATGCACAGTTAACAACAGCGCACCTAGCGGCAGCCAGAGAACTACAAACAAAAGACGCAGGCCATGTGAGGGACTGGAATTTTATAGTTTTAACTAATTTTATATGTTTTAGTGAGGTTTTTTTTTAAAGGAAGATGGTAAGGGATAAGGTCAATATATTTGAGCAAAGACAAGTTTTATAAAAAATTTGTTTTACCACTTCAACCTGCACCCTTTTCCTTGTTTGATACAACTTGACGTGGATGGTGGTGATTCGTACCTAACGAAATCCTGAAGAATGGGATGGTAAGACCCCTGAAATGTCGCATTTTTCGACGGATGATACTCACTGGTCGTAAGTAATTTAGGTTTTTATATATTTTTTATATTTTTATTATTATAAAAATATTTTAACATTTGCTAAAAGTGAGTAATTCGCACAATGCAAAATTTGAAAGTAATGAATATTACATGCATCTAAGTTCTCAGTATGAATTCACCCATGCATTGTTCCATGGGTTTTTAAGACACCACCATCAGTTTTGTATCTTTCTCATGATATCATCTGTTACTGTCGAACAGTGAATGAGTTAATTCATATTAAGAACCACCTCCATTGCATAATGCTAACACCGTCACCGTGTAATCAAGGGGTCTTGCCTTTCATTGTGTTCCATGTGCAATGTACTTCTGTCAGTGTAGCACATTCTTGTTGATTGTGCCAACTTTTATATCCGTAATCTTTAAATCAGAGGATTTTAATCTTCCCAACTCTTTGTATTCCTTGCTAGAGTAGAAAATCATGAGATTATTTCACACAATGTTTTTAGACTTTTGAGCAGAGTAGGGCAGTGCAGGGGTGTCCATGAAGATATGCTTTAGTATTTCCATACTCATATTGTGTTGTGTGGGGGGGACCTTTTAGATCCCCATTTCATTTTTTTATAAAAAAGACATAGAATGCGGATAAGGTGTTTCCCCCCTGCACACTTAAAATGGTGCAAATACCCACAACTGCTGATGTGCCCAATCTGAGCATAAACTTCGACAAACATTTGAAATTTGCATTCATAATCTTCTTCCACAAACAATGAAGTCAACTCCTTAGATACTATATAGTAGGGTTGGACCGATATAAAATTTTGGCCAATACTGATAAAATTCCAAATGGTTCATTGACCTCCTTAAAAAATGGATGTTACCAAATGAACCATGCTTTTGCAATGCAAAAGAAGCAGCATATTTAGTAGGGATGGAACCGATTAATCGGTACTCTATCGGTATCAGCCGATATAGGTGTATCGGTTTATCGGTAAAATTACCGATTATTTTACCAATCCGATATATTGATAAATATCTTATAATTTAGTGCAAAATTCTGCCATTTTGTTGTAATTTTTATGGATAATCTCCATGCCCTTCTTTCTAAAAAAGTAAATGTGTAAATATTCAACTTATTTTGCACTGCAGTCACCTTGAAACACACATTTATTAAGGAGATCAATGGTCATTTCAGGTTCTTCAAGGACCATTTCTAATTTTATATCGGATCGGTAGAATATCGGTTATCGGTAAATATTTTTAGATATATCGAATTGTTAAAATTATCGGTAGTTGATCTGAGGGAGGGATTTTTTTCCAACAATGTCGCTGCATAAATTAGCTCTTAGGTTCACTCAGCCTCTTATCAATGCATACCTGGTAGAGTCAGATGGCATCTTAAATCCATTTCTCTATGTCGTTCTTTAATGCTAAAGTATTTTTCAAAGCAGCTGAAGAGATAGGCTTGGGAGTTAGCAAAGAGAAAACTAAATATATGCTTACAGTCCAAAACCAAGTGTTAGGTAATTATCAAAATCTAATTATTGATAGCAACTCGTTTGAACCAGTTTCCAAATTCAACTACTTAGGAGTAATACTAACAAATGAAAATTATATTAAAGAGGAAATAAAAATCAGGCTTAATTCAGGAAATGCATGTTACTTCTCTCTTCATAAACTTCTATCTTCTCGTATAATATATAAGAAACTGAAAGTTAAAATATACAAAACAGTAATTTTGCATGTAAAATAAAATCCTTAGAAAAATATTTAGATCTAAAAGGGATGAGGAGATAGGTGAGTGGAGAAGGTTACATAATTTAGAACTTCATAATTTGTATTCATGACTAGATATTATTAGAATTATTAAATCAAGAAGACTTAGGTGGGCAGGCCATGTCGCACAAATGGGAGAGGAAAAAAGAGTTACGGGATTCTTGTTGGGAAGCCTGGTGGTAAGAGACCAGTAGGAAGGCCAAGACGAAGATGGAGAGATAACATTGAGATGGACCTAAAGACCTAAAGGAAATTGTTAGGAATGGGAAAGAGTGGATAGATCTAGCTCGGGATAGGGACAGATGGAAGGCCTGTGTTGCTGCAGCCATAAACTTCAGGCTAGAGAGTTAGTTATGTCATTCTTGGCATTTTGTGATACATGAGCTTCACCTTTATTATATAAGGTTCCCAATTGAAATGTTTCTATTGGAAGTTTAGTCACCCTCAAAGTACAATCCCTCTGCACAGATACACATGTTCTGATTGCCCTGCCATTGCTGGAAGCACTTCTGAAGCAATAAACTTCCAATAAAGTGCTTTATTGGAACCAAGAAAATAAAATGTATAATGCAATATTAATTTTTGAAAAATTATGAAAACCCATATTCTATTTATTTCTGCATATTTATAGATTGTGTCATGTAATTCAATCAATTTAATAGCTGCATTATAGAAACAGCACTTAATATAAAATTAAATCAATTTCTTCTTCATATTATTAAAGTTAAACCTACTATATCAGAATAGAACATTATAAAAACTGCTGTTTAAGTGCAAAAACATCACCGCCATTTGTTACATATAAAATAGCCAATATTTTAACTATACTTGTTGCATTTGAAGTCTTTTTTTAAGGGGGGATTCGAAGTCAGGAAATGTCTTATAAATATTTAGCAATGTTTAACCATTCATTTTTTAATTGCACTATGATTTATACTTGTCAATTGTTTCCTCGAAAGCAGCAATGAATGTGATATTTCTATTAATGTTAGCAATAGTGGTAATAATTATACTAATTATGTAACTTTCAATTAGGTACGTGTGTAAAGTGTGGTAATATTGAGTGATTAAAAATGTTAGCCACAAGTAGAGTTTTATTTTGGTCTGATACTGACGTATTAACATCTGAAAGTATGGGTTGGACCAATACCAGGTGATACTTTTCCAGAATCCATTTATTTCTTGAGGTCTGCATAAATATTGCAGGGCACTTTTGTGGCATTAATTTGCAACAGCATTGTGGGGAGAAATGGATTTTCTGATTAAATGATCTCACATGAAGTAATTAATATTTAAAAGCAAAACTTTGGTACGGTGATAAGGTACAATTCTAGTGGAAACCTTATATTTTAAAAATTATTAATATTCTTAATTGCTTTCTTCTTTGATATCAGTTCAAAATGGTATCAATCAGCTTAGCCCTAGTTTTATTTCAACTAACCATCATTCATTCCCATTTTCTTAATTGGCCTAAAAAAGCAAGAAAGCAGATGTAAAATCAGACAAATATACTTACAAATTAAAATTTAAACAACTTTCAAACCTCAATCATCCTATGAAAATATTGTAATAATCAAGTGACGTAAGCATAACATAACAACAAGCATGTTTCTATTCCAGTGCTATTAAGATGGGTGACAAGGAGGTGGAATGGAACAACAAGTTCAGATTGATCCTGCACACCAAGCTGGCCAATCCACACTACAAGCCCGAAATGCAAGCGCAGACCACTCTCATCAACTTCACGGTCACTCGGGATGGCCTGGAGGACCAGCTGCTGGCAGAAGTCGTTAAAGTGGAGCGCCCAGACTTGGAGTCTCTTAAGGTAAGGACCCCGTCAGTAGCAGATACATTTTCATGTATCTTGCAGTTAAGGATGCAAAGTTTGTTTATTTTAGGCCCTCTTTATGCACAAATAGGCTAATCAGGATTATACTTGCAATTTAAAATGGGATCCAAACCCCAATGTGGCCACACTGGGAATTGAACATGTAACCCTCCCCAAATTATAAGGCAACTTTATTGAGCTATATTATTTGTGTTTTGAATTCAGAGCATGAAACACAGTTAAATTTAAATTATTGTGTGAAATAATAACAATTCCGTGTTATTCTTTAAAAAAAAAAAAGTAATGCTATCCCCTCCCCTGTATATTGAACTGTGCCAATGGTACTCATTGGTTTAAGGCTGGGTGAGCCCCAAAGCCACTTTGTGCTTTGATATTTTATAAAAATTCCCACCTGATATCATTCCCCTAAGGAATCTTATCCAAATTCCCATGGCAGTTAGATGCCCTAGTGTCTTTAACACCCTAGCTTATGTGTTACTCATGAAAAAATATTTTATTCATGTGATGGTTTATTCTTGATGTATGATACAGATCATAATATATCCATAGTTTATTAAGTAAAAATGTGTAGCAAATTTAGACCGCAGTTGCACTTAATTTCTAGTTAGTTCATAAGGTTTACGTTAGAGTACTGCATTGGACCACTTTCACTTGATCATACTCATTCGAGTCTATCACACTCGAGTGTAATATGCTCGAATGTATAGGATCAAATATCATTTCAATCTTACAATAATCGTAGAAATATATGTGTGAAAATCCACCCGGGTAGTTTCAGCCCTTGATGTCATCTGTTCTTTTTCATATATCGATATGTGGAACTAAACTACATTTTGACATGGAGATGACGACTATGTTCAATTAAGTTTTAATTTCACTGCATCTTTCACGTCAGGATCCATATTTGAGGCTCACTACCAGACAAATTACAGTTATACGTGAACTACTGAGCTTCGAGCATATACTGATCATTTTGCCTGTTCGAGTGTTATTAGCTTAAGCGAAGAAGCTGTCAATTGTGTACGATATATAGTGTCGTCAAACTATTTGCTGCTCAAGCAAAAAAACTTCATTGCAGCACACTAGTTTGCAAATATATTTTTCATCAAACTCTCCCACAAGGGAATTTTTATGTAAACAATGAAAGCCATAAATGATTATATATCATCTCATTGAATTTCTTTCTTCAGGAAATAATTTGAGCACATAGAATATTGTCAACACGAGGAGCTTGTTTGTTTGATATTATCTTCAAAAGAAAAAAGTAAGGTATCTGACTGCCATGCAGAGGATGCAGAATCGATTCCCAGGTGTGATTTTTACCGGGCTTAACCCCATTGGATGGGGTGAAGCGGGTAAAGGCAGGTGGAGCATACTCGAATCCTAACTCCACATCACCTATGCACTTCTATGGCAAGGTGCAGTGCACATGGAGAACTGTACCTTTTCTCCCCGAGACAGCAGTGGTTAAAGCAAGGGTAAAAGTAGCCCCTGCACATTGCAACGTGTCATATGGAGTGGATGTGGAAGTAGGGTCCCACACATTCACAATCTCTGCCATTTGTAGAGTTGATGTCGTGGGCATAACTCTCTGTCTGCATTTAACCCTCCTTTCTCCCCTCTCCCCAGGTACCCTTATTTCATGCAGGGACATTGCTGGAAATATTCTCATTTCAAATCACCCACCCTGTGAATCAAACCCAGCTCGCCCACATGGCAGTCAGATGCCCTACCGAGTGGCTACCATGGCTCTCGGCAGTGGTTAACACTTGGTTTGTAAACAGGAATTCCAGTGGTTGCTTATGGTATCGACTCAGCCCTTATTATTATTATCTGCTCCAGGTATGTGTTTTATGTCTATTCTATTGTAATGAGTGTGGTGACATGAACAATTTGCAAGAATTTCAACCAATACTTTTTGACTGATATAGACATAGCGCTGTCAATAACATTACTGATTTGATATTTTATATAAACAGTATCTAACTTTGTACATAATTATTGCATTTTGATATTTTTTTATGAATATAAAGATGTAAAATTATCAGTAACTTGGCAGAGGCACTGATATCATCTAATACCATCACAGTAGAGATTAACCTGCTCTATCTCTAGAGGTTAACGAACCATTTATGAAACATTTGCAATTTTACATTGACACTTCAGAAAAAAATATAATTTCTGCCCATGCCTTATATTAACATGGTAACATAGACTGTAAGAAATAAAAAAAATCATATCTTTATTAAAGGCCGATTTGACAAAGCAACAAAACACATTTAAAATAACATTGAAAATGCTGGAAGACGACCTGCTGGCTAGACTGGCTGCCGCTGGAGATGATATACTGTCTGATGTCGCTCTGGTGGAGAATCTGGAGAGGACAAAGAAGACAGCAGCCGAGATCGAAGTGAAGGTGGAGGAAGCCAAGAGGACGGCTGTGGAGATTGATATCAATCGAGAACGCTACCGTCCCACTGCCTGCAGAGCCTCCCTGCTCTACTTCATCCTGAATGACCTGTTCAAGATTCATCCCATGTACCAGTTCTCGCTAAAGGTAATGCCATGTTTTAAGTTGGGCTGATCTGATACCACTTTGAACATGAATATTGTAATAATTAAATAATTTTCAGATTATTGATTCATATTGATATGTAGGTATTCATTCCATTACAATTACAAGCATCAATTTATGCGAGTTTTGCTTCAAAACGTTCTAGAATTTTATAAAAATATAAAAATACTTCTCATTTCTTTACAAGATTTTTCTATTTTCTTTTTCTGTAATACTGGTGCAAATGAAATAATAATTTTGAGTTTTTCATAATTCCCAGGATAATTATACTCCACGAAAAAGTTGTATCAGAGTTTTCATCACAATATCACTTGAAGGTATCAGTAACATTTATATCAGTACCTAATTGGTATCATTTAAAACTTCTTATCATAGTCCATCTCTGTATTTTCTAGAGGCCCATCCCTATAATATGTATCTAATTGTACTTAAATTATTTTCAGGCATTTAGTGTTGTGTTCCAAAAAGCTATTGCCAAAGCAGAGTATTCAGATGATGTCCTGAAGAGAGTTAACATATTAACAGACTGCATAACATACTCAGTGTTCATATACACCACTCGTGGGTTGTTCGAGAGAGACAAGCTTATATTCACAGCCCAGATGGCATTTCAGGTTAGCACTTTGTGTTCTTTCATCAATGTGTAATTGTAACTAACTAGCAGTATTGAAACACAAGATGAGAGATATATTGTAAGTAGCAACTGCCTCCTGATACAGTATGCCACAATCTACCAAAAACTAGATCAGTTAGAGGTCCAAACTCCGAATCAGTGGATCAGAGTTTCATAACTCTTAGGTAGACTAGGAATTTAAATGTTTACATTTTTTTACCCCTTTAAAATCTGAAATTCTTTAATTTGCTCAATATTTTGATGTATTGTATTCTTTATGTTTAAAAATATGTACAGGGAGGTTATTTCAGTCGTTCACCGCCAGCGGTTCGGCCGTTCGGCGGACTCTTCATGCAACAGGTCCCGGCAAATTGCGTTCAGGAAGTCCGTAACAGAAACCGCTTGTTTTGTAATGTTTCCACTTTTCACAATTACAGTTACAATTACAATTGAAATAAGCACGTACCTTGTCGCAAGGATGCTGGAAAAGGTGTCCTCCCAAATACAAATATTTCTGGCACCTTATTTCTGACATCTAATCTTAGATTAGACATCGTTACTTTATCGTCAGTTGTCAGAAAGGGAAGACAGCATCCCGGCGCATAAAGCAAACCGAAAGCGTAAAATGATATTTAAAAGTAATAATAATTATGATCACTAACCTCCTGTGTTATAAGAGATGTTGAAAATGACCTCCTTTAACAGCAATACAACACGTTTCTTAGGTTCAAGAGATCCTGTCTATCGTAATTCCCTGACCACTTTTCTGCAAGAATTCGTTTTCACGTAATTATCGTACATAAAAACTCTCTGTTCAAGACTATATTTGTTTAACGACATAACTAATGAATGAATAACAATTAACACACAATAAAGCACTGGCCATGAGTAGCACATTACAATAACACAGTATAAGCAACACGTGTACTGATAAACGCAAACAGAAGTGAACATGAACGTACACTGACGTCTGGTAGCCGACAGTGTTGCTAACCATTTTTCGGCAATGTCCCTACAGACGTAGTCAAAATGTCCCTACAACTGACCAAATGTCCCTACGCCAAGTAAAGCGACTAAAAAAATTATCACCTCATGAGCATGCAAAACAGAAGATAAAATATACACATTTACTTACCAAATCTTTCTGCTCGGTGCTTCCACAATTAATGAAGGAGCGAATTTACATTTGCCTATCCTAACTTAACCTAACCGTACCTGGAAGCGGCCCCGGCGCCTACCCAGCGTCGAATAACATGGGTACCTGGGGGAAACCCTGGGGGGTAAAGGCGGTCAGGGGCGTGATGCTGATCACATCACCCCCACTCACGACCGGATCAAGAAAGTGTGGGGCGTTACCCTCACACCCCCTATACGCCTTCATGGCGTGGTGCTAGGCACAGGGGAACACTTTACCTTTTTTGTACCTGAATGGTTCGTGGGGCTATCCGTCAATGGTTTGTTGGGCTACCCGTTTTTCGAGCCCAAATTTTAACTATGTTTGCCTTGCCTAACCTAACTTAACTTAACCTAACCTTACCGAGAATGCTCAGTGGGGCTATTCCTGAATGGTTTTGCGGTAATTGTGATTACGAACCGATAAAAAATATTTTTTTCGTAGCACTTTAGCATCATCGAGGACGCCATTTTAGTATCCTGCAATTTTATGATTGATGTAATGTTGCCAAATTTACCTGTAATGAAATCAGTTCTTCTACATCGTGATTGTCGCTGTCACATGTAAGCACGTTCTTTGGGCAATATACTGAAATGAATAAGTTTATTAATTAGCCCTCCTGCACACTCCACCTAACAATCTGTATAACATTAACAACTTTTTTACTGTTCTCTTCCGCTATTCTTACACAATCCATGCTCTCCAAGTATGAAATTAACAGTGTGGCAACGCTGTAGACAGCGTAACTAATTGTAATTTGTTCATATCAACAAATATGGCTACCATACTTGTATACGGAGAATCATTGCGAGAATTGAAATGCTTATTTTACAACTTCTACACGTTAATTAACATTTTTTTCCCCTCACCCCAACATGTTAACTTGAGATAAATCATCACGAATAATTATTTCGTGAGTATAAGACGTAGCATAGAAATTACAGAAGGGTCCGGTATTGTAAATTCTTGCCTTAATGAATAATAGGGGTGTGCGGGACAGAATTTTTTGGGTCGGGACGGGATCGGGACGGTATTTTTTTTAAATCCCGACATTCGGGACTGAAAAATTTGCAATTTCCCGACCAAGTCGGAAAATTTTCGGGACGGGAAATGTTCGAAATTTCCCGAAGCACTGGAAATCTCGAATTTTACAAGTCATTTTCACTTTAAGTGATTGTTTTTGCATTTCTAGAATAAAAACTTACAATTTTCGATAAGTTCCAGAAACTTACAAGGCAGAAAACGTCGAGAATTAACGACTTTTTAAAGTAAAGTATCCCGCACACCCCTAATGAATAAGGTTGAGTCGTTTACTGTTGATTATGTTATTTGAAGTCATACATGCTGCTGCTGTGCAGAGATAGATGTTGGTTGGTGATGCTGTATTTCCTGCAGTCTTTAACAATTCTGGTCCCATTTTATTTCCCTTTTTTGTTTTTGTATCACTTAACATTGAAAATATTATTTCCGTTTCCGCTTTAGAATGTGGCAATGTTAGCACTATTTTCGCGAGAGTGGAAATGTTTTCAAAAAGGAACTTGCCTTGAAAGTTTTTGGTAACCGATAACATGTTCCAAAATTCTGATGGAGATTTGTTAGTTACTTCTTTTTTCTCCTCTTCGCTAAAGTATCCAGATAAACTAATTCATAAAATGTCATTTACCAAGATTGAAAAAAGTACCTACGTTTTCCCTCATTTGGCAAAATCTGTCCCTACGTTCCTACGCGGGCGAAATTTAGTGAAAAGTCCCTATGCTTAGGGACATGTCCCTACGGTTGGCATCACTGCCGACACATGCAGTATGAAGCGCCCTCTCGCGGCTGACAACTCACCCAACCCCCGATAAGCTGCCGGCGCTGTCGCGACAACTGAGGATAAAGTAGCGATGACTAATCTAAGATTAGATGTCAGAAATAAGGTGCCAGAAATATTTGTATTTGGGACAAGGTACGTGCTTATTTCAATTGTAATTGTAACTGTAATTGTGAAAAGTGGAAACATTAGAAAACCAGCGGTTTCTGTTACGATAATTACGTGAAAACGAATTCTTGCAGAAAAGTGGTCAGGGAATTACGATAGACAGGATCTCTTGAACCTAAGAAACGTGTTGTATTGCTGTTAAAGGAGGTCATTTTCAACATCTCTTATAACACAGGAGGTTAGTGATCATAATTATTATTACTTTTAAATATCATTTTACGCTTTCGGTTTGCTTTATGCGCCGGGATGCTGTCTTCCCTTTCTGACAACTGACGATAAAGTAACGATGTCTAATCTAAGATTAGATGTCAGAAATAAGGTGCCAGAAATATTTGTATTTGGGAGGACACCTTTTCCAGCATCCTTGCGACAAGGTACGTGCTTATTTCAATTGTAATTGTAACTGTAATTGTGAAAAGTGGAAACATTACAAAACAAGCGGTTTCTGTTACGGACTTCCTGAATGCAATTTGCCGGGACCTGTTGCATGAAGAGTCCGCCGAACGGCCGAACCGCTGGCGGTGAACGACTGAAATAACCTCCCTGTATGTGCACTGTTTCAAAACATTGAGCAAATTAAAGAATTTCACCCAATGAAAGAACAGAAGATTAAAAACTCATTTTTTAGGTAAACATCTCTTTCTTTCTATTTTGGTTATTTTATGTTACTTTTCTACTTCTTGGATTAATTGCAATAATGAGGATGAATGATGAATTGATGAAATAGATGATACATCCATGCATTAACCAGCATTCCAGCCTGGGATCTCTGGCTTTGTAGCACATTACACTGACAACTCTGTTTTGGAAACCAGCATGGAAAGGTAAATGCCCACATAGGAGATTCGTAGTTGAATGTTATAATTTGTTGTTATTATAATTTTCTCTTTCAATTCAGGTACTGCTCACAAGCAAGGAAATCAATGCTAAGGAGCTGGACTTCCTTTTGCGCTTCCCAATCACTCCAAACGTGAAGAGCCCTGTTGACTTTCTTTCTGATATGTGCTGGGGTGGCGTGAAGACTTTGTCAAGCTTGGATGAGTACAAGTAATTATTGCAAAACATAGCCCTCAACAGGCTGCTTGTATCAGGTTTTTTTTTTTTTTTTACAATTTTTTTTTTAAACAATCTGAATATAAATATTGGAGATTTATGTACATTAATCAAATTGTCCTTTAATTTCATGTTATGCTCTGCTTTTATTTTTAAATTTTAGAAATTATGTCATGCCAAAACATGTCACTGTGTAATCAATATGTATGGTAATAGTTTAATTCTGCATTAAACTGCACCGTGATTATGAACAAAATCATTTTACTGTAAATGAAGTAAAAGTGCATATCAATTATATCTGTAGATTGCCTACTAAGCTAGATTTTAGATTTTAAATAGCAGTTACTTTGACTATAATGGTAAACCAATGGTAGGGTTTTGGACCTGTTAAGCCCTCCCCTTATATGCAGCCATGGTGTCAGTGGCCCTGTACATTAAGTGATGCACTCATAACATCTCATGGAGATTTTTCCATGACAAATGTTAGATTTTAAAAATAACTCTTGAATAAATGCTGGAGCAATAATATAACTATGTTTCCAGGAACTTGGACCGGGATATTGAGGGGTCAGCTAAGAGGTGGAAGAACTATGTGGACTCTGAGTGCCCTGAGAGGGAGAAGCTGCCAGGAGAGTGGAAGAACAAGACTGCTCTGCAACGCCTCTGTATGATGAGGGCTTTCCGGCCAGACAGAATGACTTATGCTGTGTCGTAAGTAGCTTCCATTTAGAATAGTAGTTTTCAGCCTATTTCTACCAGCCTGTATCTACCATCCTGGAATTCCTTGAATTTCAGGGAATGTGGGTTTTATTGACAAGTGCCTGCTCGGTGACAGAGCCGATACTCGTCGATAAAATGATCACCTTTCAATCTTGCCACTGAAGTTCCCTGGTTTCAGTCCTGGCCTAGGCATTGCTATAGATTGTAATTCTCCCATCATCAGTTTCATTTAATCATCACTCATCCTCATATTCTCGATAAACCACAAGTAGCAGAAATGAGATGTTAAATGACAAAAATGCAAATGCATACAAATTTGCTAACCATTGTTATAACTGTATCTTTAGTCAAAATGAAAATAAATGTCTGATAAAGGGAGCGTGTGTTCTCCTGAAACGTCGCAAAGAAAAACTGTTTTCTTATGCTTGTAATAACCGTAAACTACAGGAAAATAATTCTACAATGCAAGCATTGCGTACATACAAGAAAAACTATGGAAAAGAGTGTTAGAGAAAGTTGAAAGGATGAGAAAAAGGAAGGAGGAAAGAAGGGGAATGAACAATGAAGAAAGAGAAGAGAAGAAGACCAGGAGAGAAGGAATCCATCCACATTCAAAAAGTCAGGAGGGGTGATAAACAGGTAGTTCCAGACTTTTGCTAATCTTGACTTGTCTATCACCTGTCAGTGATGGGGACCCATTAGTCAACTGCCAAGAGGGAATATGCATGTAAATTCCTTTAGAGAAATCGTTCAAGATAAGGACTGTCAACATGATGTGTTTTTGTGTGTCTAGACACCATGCTATGTGCATAAATACTTTCTGTTTGTCTATTCCATAATTTTAGTGTAGTTCTTCATCTGAGGAAGACCCTGATAGAGGGTAGAAACGTTACATGTAAAGTGCTTTTAATTCTTAATAAACTGCCTTGTTCAGCAACTTTACTGTTTTTAATATGGAAACAAGGCTTAATTATATTACCAAGAATTTTGCTTTGAAATATTAAAGAATTACATCAGAATATTAAAAAATATGCCATATAATCACAAATTCCCATTTTTTACACAAAACTGGTGCAAAATAAAAATATTAAAATTTTAAATAATCTCCCTGCCAGACTAAAACACCAGCCTGTATTGGTAAATAAATTCCAACCGATACTCTCCGATACCAATATACCTGCATTGACCCAGCCCTAATCAAAATCCTTGTCTCTATAGTCACTACAATTGTTTAGGTACTTGTTATACCAGGATACAACCTTTTCTATACCATTTTCAAAGACATCTGCTGCCAGCATGTACAGAAATACCTTTTACGAGAGGTGGCATTTCATAAATTTCTCGTTTGTAACAGTAGTTTAAGCATAGCTAGAAAACCATTCAGTGTGAACGAGGCCTAATTTTAATTTTTTATGTTCCCACACTATGACGTCATCGAATATTTTCCCACGTTCCTGAGTACACCGTGGGAAAATAATGAAGTTTTTTCCCACGTTATTTTCCCACGCTACGACGTCATCGAATATTTTCCCACGCTCCTGAGTACACCGTGGGAAAGTAATGAAGTTTTTTCCAACGCTATTTTCCCACTCTATGTTTCCATGCTATGATGTCATTGAGTGATTATATGTTGTTGGCTGCTGCGGCATTAGGTAAGCAATGGTCATCGATGGAGTGACAGGTGATGAAAGGATTGGTGTTAGGTATTGTTTATCGATGACATCACTGGTTGATTGGATATGCGTGGATTAGTTGCTTGCACAATTGGATCCACTATTTTGAACTTTAGTCACTTCGAAATATATGTCCCCCGAACTCCCTCTCAGGGTACGCCACTCAACATATTGCTATGCTTCAATTTTATTTTGTGATGGCTAATTATAATCAAATCTAGAGTTAAAATTGGAAATCTGCTGAGTATCAAATAGAACACAAAGTATGCAGACCAGGTGTCCATCGCAGATGGCGATGTGACAATATGCATGGTCAGCAATTTTGTTTCCCACGCTAAAGCACGTACGACATGAAATTGTTCCCACGGATTCCGAGAAGCATATCAAATTCTGAGAACTGCAGGTGTCGGTTGTGCAGTCAGATTATATGTTTTGAGTTGAGTAACATTTTTTTTCCCCACGGGGTACAAAGATCACATCCTGTTGTCACATGCAAGTGTTCGAAAACGTAGAATCGCTGACATGTTAACTTTGCACCTGCAGCTAGGGTCGAAGAGTCGTGGGAATGCTTACGGGACCAGGTGTCAATCGCAAATGGCGAATGTGACAATGTGCATGGTCAGCGATTGTTGTTTCCCACGCTAAAGCATGTTCGACTTGAAATTGTTCCCACGGGTTCCGAGAACTGCAGGTGTTTGTATGGCAAGAATGTGTGCACAACACGAATGTGGTGTAATGTTGTGCAATGTCAGATTATATGTTTTGAGTTGAGTTATGTTTCTTCCCACGGGGTACGAAGATCGCATCCGATTGCTATATGCAGGTGTTCTACTTGCGGTGATTTGGACAACGATCGAACGGCCCTGCACCAGCTGCTGAGTTATTTTCTGTTTATGTATGTAGCGATACGTGAATCTCCCTGGTGTGGATGTTACCTGTTCAACGAATTAGGAAAATGAGTGCATTATCACTGCGAGACATTGAAGGAGATAGAAGAGAGGAAAAGAAGAGTGGACGAGAGAACAGGACTTCCAAGTCACGGGTGTATGTGCAAACTACGTCGCAGGAAGGAAGAGGACAGGATCAGCGAAGCTTTGAAGGAGAGGGTGGCTTTCTTTGTTGGCAAACAGATATTCCTTGTGGTGTTCTGGCTGTGATCTTCTCTTGTTACGTAAATTAGAAGGACATCCCTGTTTCCCTGTGATTTCTCCCGAAGGTTTAGGTGTTCGTAGACGTTTGTTCGCCGACAATCGTGAGGATATTCTGGCTGTACATTTATCACCGTTACAAGGAACACCATCACCTACAGTATCTGATTGTTTTACTTTTTATGACATATGAGAGTGTTTACTTAACACGATTGCTGGACTCGCGCCGAGCCCTATGGTATCAATTACGTTTCAGTGAATTCAAGATACAGAACATACAGAAAGTGGCCTATAAGATTATGTCAGACTCCGAAAGAATTAGTGACTACAGGATTTTACTATTCAGCCTTTAGCGACAGGGTATTGTGTTTTCATTGTTCGTATGGACTTTGTGATTGGACATCCATAGATTGTCCGATTCTAAGACATTACCTGTTGGTAGCCCATTGTCCTTTTATACAGAGTGTTGCAGCATTACATTGTAACTCCAAGAGTTGCAAGTATTGTGACAGTGTAGAATTTCCAGCCTCCGATAAACCTAGTTTGGATTCTGTGACAGTTTGCAAAATATGTTTTGAGAATCCATGCAGTGTTGTAATTCTTCCGTGTCGACATTTTGTTTTCTGCGGATTCTGTGCTTCTCAATTGGGCAGGTGTGCTGTATGCCGGGCCAGCATTGAAGATACATTGACTGTTTTTATGTTTGTATGTTTGTTTTTTGGACGTTCAAGGTCTTCGAGGACCTTGGAGAATTTGTGTGGAAAGAAGTTGGAATTTTAAAATTTCCTTTTGACAATGCATTTGACTGTTTAGTGAAATCTCCATATGGTTTACACTATTTAAGTGAAAAGTATCACCGAGTGAATCACTGCCTCTGTGCCAACAAACACGGTCTCAACTGGGGATATGGGTGACTACCATATGAGAAATTAGGAGACTTTTTATATGTTGTGCTTTTGAATCAAAAAGTGTACGTCAAAGGTACGGAGAAAGTGAAATGGTTGGAAAAATTACTTGGAGAAACATGTATGGGTAAAATATCCATACATAACATCGAAGAACTTGAATGTCCAAAATTGGGTAGTGTGAAAAAGATTTCAGGAAGATGCAAAGAACATAACAAATGTGAAAATGTAAAAAACACCTGTGCAGTTGAAAATGCCTGGAAGATATACAGTTTCTATTATAATAAATACAAGAAATAAAAGAGTTTTTGAAAAGATACAAATGTTTTATTTAGGATATAGGTTTACAATACCAGAAGGGTTATTTTACAATACATAAAAATAACAATGGTTCATTTACAATATATGAAATAGATTTACAACATCAAATTATATTTACACTTAATAATATGGATATACAAGGTGGCTCAAAAAATCACTTAACACCCCCAGTACAAGGCCACTGCAGCGCACAACATGGAAATGGTGATGACCAATCATTATCAGGCCAAGGGAGAACCACATTGATGCCACCCGCGTGGTGGGCGGCCATCTTGATGTCCGCCATCTTGAATTCAACTTTAGAATTTTAAATGGGAAGTGGGTGATATATATATATCAAATCAGGCTAGAATTTCACAAGAAATGAAATGGTGAAGGTATGACGATAAATGTGATGAAAAGAGAAGAAAGTGAGACTAAATATCGAAGAGACAATTCAGTCTAAATTATCTCACTAATCAGTCACTTTGATAAATGTCCTCGGTTAAATATGAAGTCTCGATTGGCACATCATTTTATGTATATACCTTTCAAAAATTCAAATCAATGTAATAGCACAGTAGGAAGCTATGGATATATGTTGAAAAGGGATACCTGCTTACATATGCTGATGAATAGTGTTTATGTTCAGTAGGGAGGAGGAAACAGAAGGATGGATGGTGACGATGGGAACTTTTAAAGTTTTCAAATTCCAAATACTTTAAAAAGTTCTGAAATGGCGTTAATTTGGTGAGGTAATCTAGTGCACTTTACTCTGCAGAACACTTCCTAAGGTGAAAGTATGCATTTTCTAAAAAAACAAACACAATTTTTCACATATAGAGTAATTTTTGTTATTCCTCTTTTTCACAACAATAATAAATATTTTTGTAATTATTATATTGATAAAAAACTAGAAATAACAAAAGTTACAAGAGCATCAAATTATGCATTTGTTTACAAGAACATTTATAACATATAAATGTTATAAGAAGAAAATATTTCTTTATTATCTCCTTTTGAGATAGAGTAAGTCTTTGTTTTTATAATTTAGCATGCGTTCATTCTACAATTGATCATCCCAATTTCATTATCCAGGTTTTTCTACAATTCTGATCTTCAGTTTTCAAAATTCATCATCTGACTAAATCACATCCAAATGTAGAACATATGAGTGTCACTTTATGTAACTTTCCTCCAAGCATACATTTGAGGAATTGTAACATTTATAAGCTTGCTTGTTAAGGAAGATGAAAACAGATACCTATTCACTGCTTCAAATTCAACATGGCATCTTTTATACATATCAGTGTCATTCCACAACTTTCGAATCTTTATAAGATTATATCATAATCAAAGTTCATTCAAGTCATAAAAGGCTTCTATATAACTTAAGCATCCAAGTTATTATAACATTGCAAAGTTTAATGCTTTAAAAGCAACAATTATTGTACAAATATATAACCATCCCATATTTCTATATCTGTACTTATCTTTTTTCCCTCTTGAGATTTTTCAGTCTCAGACAACTAGTATCAGAGCAACTACGTAGTTCAAGCTAGATTTTTTAGTATGTGTTATCTTCAATTGTTTTTGTTTTATAATTTTTGTCAATAAGTGCTTAACAGCTTGAATGTTTGAATAGTAAATATACATATTTGCTCTGTTACAGCTATTTTACAGTGTATATCACAATATACTTATCTAATGATTACAATTACCATTTTTTGAATGTTGATACAAAATACCAAGAATGACATCATATTATACATTGAACAATTTTAAAGAGTTGACCTTTGTATATAAACCTTGATGCCAATGCAAATGTACACAATTTCAATAAATTTAATTATAAATTTGAATGTAACTTATCTTGCTTGTCTGAAAGAACACATATGACTGAAGATATTTGTTTTTCATATTGTCAGTCAAAAATAACTGTTATGAATATGAATTCAGAATATTGCACAATTTGATAATTTTGTCATGATATACAAATTGGCTTTTTTAAACATCATATTTAATTAAATTAGTTTAAATAGTAATTTCAGACATTTAATTGCATTATATGAATAAATTTTGAGTAATCATATGACTAAATTATAACTATTGCACAAATGTGGAACTCTGAACTTAACCTAACCATTTTCAAATGTTGTTATGACAATGTATTAATTTTATTGTCATAAAGGTTTTTTTGACATATCTTTAACCAGTAAAAGGTTATGACTGAATTCTTGTACCAATTTGCTCCTCTTCGAGATGTTAGAAAAATGCCTTAAAATTTGTTTAGCGCATCAGTAATGCATCAAGATCAAAGTGACGTCTAGGGAGAGAAGTTCCCATGCCATTGCACAAGATTTTAATAGGATACATCCATGAAGAGCTGTGCATTATGAATGGTTGTCGCGAACAATTAAAGTGTGATGCTTCCATTAAATGAAAAGTCCTTCACAGTGACAAGGCTAATGTTTATGTTCATAAGGAAGTTCATAAACAGAATAGTCGATGCTTTTTATCTGATAACTCATTTTTGACAGATCAAAGCTGAATGGTTAGTGCTGTTAAGTTAATGGTGTGGCGTGCTGTGTGGAACACAATTGGTTAGTCAATTTTCCATCAATGGAACCTTAAATGCTTAGGGCTACTTGGATTTGTTAAATAAACAGGTTTTTTCATCTTTGCTTATGAAAGAAGATACTTTTTACAGAGTTTTTTCAATAGGGAGGAATGCCGGAACACTATGTGTGACCAAGATTGTTCTGAAGATGTATTTCAATCAATTCGTTGTACCAAATACCATAGAAGTAGCTTACTACTCCTTTTCTTTCTGAAACCATATATTTTTTTTTGATACAATATACAAAAGCCTCCATTTCGGGTTGCAATTTATGATAACGCTCATTCATTAATTTTTGCAGAGGTCCAAAAAGTTTACATAAAAATAAGTGGAAGTTCAGAGGCTGTGAAAATAAAAGCATCTGGTGAATGGTGTTGATACATTGAAATACAATGTTTCCGGAAACAAGTTACCCCACTGACGGTGATATTTCCTGTAACCATATAAGAGAATCCTCAACCTGTTTCGACGTAATTTAAGTAAGTCAGATTTCAAAGCACACAGTTCTCTAATTTGTTTAGAATCGATGCGTACGGGTGATCTCCCTTGTTGCAAAAACTCCACACCAAATTGAAAGGGGATTGCTTTTCGAATTCTATTGCTACGTAATTGCTTTTTTCCTTGTTCTTGCAAGATAGAGATCTAAACATGTCTCTACGTCGGGCAGTTCAGGACATTCGTTTGTATCTGTGGAAAAGCCGATTTCCCTACGTCGTTTTATGAAATCACAGTCTGTAGTCACATCCATTCCCTCGTTCACCGTTTCGTTCTTGATAGTGAAAGCTCAAATTTTGATGGTTGCACATGTTTGCGAGTTTTGCGTTTGGAAGCATCATCCTGATGGGTCATACGTGTCACAAATTTGTCGTGTTTTTCCATTGTACAATCCGCAGTTCCATGATGTTTTCACTAGAGCTGTCTCGATGACACTGAGAGAAACATAGGGTAGCACATATTTTTTATAGTTGTTTTGATGACACGAGCCTGGATTGCATGGATAGAACAACACACTTGTTCCCCTCTGGGGCATTTGGAATGTGGTAAACATTTGAAGATCTGATGGGAACGGGTTAGAGCAAGTCAGCAGTATATCATAAACTGAAGACAGTGGAAAGAGAGGGGAAGAATGTTCTAGCGTAGCAAGAATATTTCGAAGGATAAATTCGAATCCCATATTATGTCTAAGTGAAGAGTTCTGACGGCGGTGTTATTTTTGTCGCAGTAGCAAATATTTTGAAGCCGAAAATGTTTTCAAAATCGAAGTTGTGATTTCCCAAGTTGAATTGTTATTTGTTTTTGTCCAACTAAAGTAAGATATTGAAAAATAAAAGTTCTTTGTTATGTAATTATAAAACTAATTATTTACCGAAAGACAAATGTTTGAAGAGTCAAAGTGTTTTCAAGTAACTTTAGTGAAACTTAGTCAAAATGATTGTTAATGTCAAATGTTTCTGAAAGTGAAAACGAGATTCTATGAATGTATGTAAACATGTCGAAAATGGAAACACTTCTCAGAGCCAAGAAATATATGCTGTATGTTCCGGCACAACGAAAGTTGTTTTGTGATGTTTGTTGATCCCCAACAAGCAGATACGGAAAAGTTATTTTTAAAGGATGAGAAAATACTGCAATATGTTTTTCAAAGTAGAAGAAAGTTTTAGATTATATTTTATCTTGGTAACAAAATTTTGAATCAAACATTCGAATCCCATGTTTGTTTCTAAGTGAAAATTTTAGAAGGTATTATTTTTGTCAGAGTAACTGTGTTTAGAAGATGAAAGTGTATTCAGTTATCGAAGTTGTGATATCCCAAGTTGAATTTTGTATTTGCTGTCCCCAATAGAAGTCACATACGGAAGATCACAAATTCTGTGTTATGCAATTTTAAAGGAATGTTTACTGAAGGGAAAATGTTTGTAGTCGAACATTTTTCAAGATATTTTTTGGGGACCAATGGGAATGTGATTTTTAAAACAAATTCGAGAACTAATGTTATAGTCAAATATTTCTGGAAGTGGAGGCATGTGTCTATTATGTCGAAAATGGAAACCCTTCTAAAATGCGAAAAGATATCTGTTGTGTGTTTCTGCACAACAAAAGACAGATATTGAAGGTATAATTTGTCAATGTTACACAAAGCAAAAATACACGTCAAAATCGAAGTTGGTAAATTAAAGGTCAAATTTTATAAAATATTTTTTCGGTACAATAATGATTATTATTCTCAATCTTACTCAAAGTGAAAAATATATTTTTATCAAACTCATTTTTTCGAAAGTCAAAATATTTGTCAATGTATGCATTTCGAATTTGAGAAGTTTTGAAAGTTAGGTTGTTTTGTTTTTTTTTACTTTAACTACATTTGTTTCGTAAAATGAAAAGTTTTTATAATCAAACTTTGATGGTTAAAGTAGAGCTTCAACGCAAAATGGAAACGTTTTCCAAACCTAAGTTTCCCGACCCTGTGGCCGAGTGGTTAGCACATCGTGCTGCGACACCAAGGGTCCCGGGTTCGAATCCCGGTCGGGCTTGGTTGTTTGTGAATGTCCATTCATCAATTTCATCATTTCATCACTCATTCCCATCTTCGCAAATTAGCCAAGAGGCACAAAACGCGAAGTAAAATAAACTAAATCAATCAATCAATCAAACCAAACCTAAGTTGTGATATTCAAAGTTGGTTTTGTTATTCGTCTCTCACGACGAAGTCAAATATTGAAGAGTACGAGTGCTCAGTGTTATATATACAGAGCATTCCCTGACATTCGCTACGAGACTTGGCGGCAAGTAGCCCGGCATGAGCGCTTGTCTTTCCCGATGGACGGGTCCGCGACAGTCGCACCCTACAGTCTGTTTTTTTTTCACTCTCCCTGCCTTTGCTCTCTTTCCCTTTCTGTTGATGTTGCAGACTGACACCAGTATAATCCTCCCTCGGAAGTTGTGTTGTGTTGTGTCCGTGTTTTGAAGATTGTGTCAAGTGTTACTTCGGAAAGAGGAATTGTGGAGAAGTGAGACGACGTGTTGCAATGAAATTTCCTGGTGTTCCCGTTCCACATAGGACCACTATATTAAACCTCGTAAAAAAGTTTAGAGTAACAATGTCAGTTCTGAATAAAAGTGGTAAGAAAAATGGGGAAATCTGAAAAATAAAGTATACAAAGACAATCCGCACACCATCCGTGAGTTAACCTTTTGCTGCCCAAGGCCTTTTTCACATGTAAGCCTCTCTTTCCCGAGCCGACTTTGAGCAAAATGCAGAGTTTCAATTAAATGAGTGTAGATCGGAGGCTAATTGCACTAGAGAGATTAGTGATATACCGTTGTACACGGAATGAACCAGAGATTCAGACTATATGAAATTTTTGCAAATTCGGCATATATGTAGCGGGGGGAGGGGGCTAACTCTCAAAATTCCAAAATTTCGGGAAAAAAAATTTGGTTCCCCCACCCTCCCCCCAAGAAAAAAGTACATGACAGTGTCGGCATGCACATGGAAATGATCGCTGACATGTAAGGAACACAAAAATATTTGCATTATTATCATATGACCAATGTAACTTGAGTTGTACCCCCAAAAGGAATGGTCGGCACGCCACTGATTCAAGCTTCAAAATGCAGCGGTACCTTGAAATGACTATAGTTCAGAAACTAAATGCCCTAGAGATATAAAAGATATACTGTTGTACGCAGAATGAATCACAGATTCAGACGATATATAATTTATGCACATTCGGCGTATATATGGACGGGGAATGGGGGGAAATCCCCTGAAAATACTTTTTTTTAAAAATGGGGTTTCGCACCCCCCCCTGAAAAAAGGATATGAAAAGTTCAAAATGCACATAGAAATTATCGCTGGCATGTAAGAAACAGAAAAATATTTGCATCATTGTCGTATGACCAATGTAACTTGAGTTGTACCCCCAAAAGGAATGGCCACTGATTCAAGCTTCAAAATGCAGCGGTACCTTGAAATGACTATAGCTCAGAAACTAAATGCCCTAGAGATATGAAAGATATACCGTTGTACGCAGAATGAATCACAGATTCAGACGATATATAATTTATGCACATTTGGCGTACATATGGAGGGGGAAAGGGGGGAAATCCCCTCAAAAATACTTTTCTTAATAAAAATTGTGTTTCCCCCTGCCTCCCCCCTGCCGCCCCGTGGGAAACAACAATAGCTGACCACGCACATTGTCACATTCACCATTTGCGATGGACACCTGGTTCTGTAAGTATTCCTGCGACTCTTCGACCCTAGCTGCAGGTGCAAAGTTAACATGTCAGCGATTCTACACTTTCAAACACCTGCATGTGGCAACAGGATACGATCTTTTTACACCCCATGGGAAAAACGTGACTCAACTCAAAACATATAATCTGACTGCACAACCGACACCTGCAGTTCTCAGAATTTGATATGCTTCTCGGAATCCGTGGGAACAATTTCAAGTCATACGTGCTTTAGCGTGGGAAACAAAATTGCTGACCATGCATATTGTCACATCGCCATCTGCGATGGACACCTGGTCCACATTCTTTGTGTTCTATTTGATACTCAGCAGATTTCCAATTTTAACTCTAGATTTGGTTATAATTAGTCATCATTAAATAAAATTGAAGCAATAGCGACCAATATGTTGAGTGGCGTACCCTGAGAGGGAGTTCGGGGGACATATATTTCGAAGTGACTAAAGTTCAAAATAGTGGATCTAATTCTGCAAGCAACTAATCCACACATATCCAATCAATCAGTGATGTCATCGATGAACAATACCTAACTGGCGTGGAAACATAGCGTGGGACAATAGTGTGGGAAAATACCGTGGGGAAAAAAACTTCTTTACTTTCCCACAGTGTACTCGGGAGCATGGGAAAATATTCGATGACATCATAGCGTGGGAACATAAAAAATTTAAATTAGGCCTTGTACACACCAAATGGTTTTATAGCTATGCCTAAACTACTGTAACATTAGAACCACTGGAATCGAAGGAAGAGAAGATTACAGTATTTGTTTAAAAGATAATTATAATATTGAATAATGGAAAATAATAAAACATATGTAACTTCTCAATAATAAATCCTTTGTTCACGTAAGGTATATCATATTTCAGTATAAATATGTAATTGAAAATGTATATTCTGTGAAAATTTTATGAAGTTTGTATTTTTGCAATAACAAAGGTAACATTTATAGAGAAAAATGTACAATCCAGGAACATACAATCAGTTTTATTCATGAAATTGAAATTGTATTGGGATATTCCGTAAGTAATGCACATATTATCCAAACCATTTTTTGTCACTTATATTCTTTCAATTTGATCCCCATATTGTAACATTATTGAAACTTTCAGTCAATAATAATATGTTTTTGTACTCAAATGTATTAAACAAAGTGCATAACAGGAAATGCCAGCTTTTTTGTTAGTGGGAGAATTCAAGGTGTTCCGAAACTCACTACTTCATTGAAGGAAGGCACTAATTGAGAACACTATTCATTGTTTGCAATTCCACATGCTTACCATTAATCACATATTAATGAACAAGTGCCAGCAGTCTCTTTTACTCCAATGTCTATCGTAACTCCACTCATGTCAAAAGGCTCACTCCACCCTTTGGTGATGATGTAACTGATACATTTACGTAACTCTATTAGGTCATTGACTTCATATTCGTAAACCTTGGATTTGATTAATCCCTATGTGAAGGTATTGTCTTGGGTAAATACAGTCAAGGCATCAATCTCTGTGTGATTATTCACAAACATGTGTACACATAATAGCAACTAAGGGCACATCATATATGAAGACCCAGGGGGAAAATAGATGAATGTCGATTTTTTGCCCATTTTGAGATCGCAGCGCCATCTGTTAGCTCAGAAGCTGTACTATAAGAATGTGAATGGCCTTGGTTGGGAAAACTGTGCAAAGTGCCTGAAAAACGCATTCCAACATACGGGGCAAGGAGGAAAAACGATGGGAGTCTGAACGTCGGGGGAAGAACGATGAGTGTTTTCTGTTAAATAATGTGTGCCTCACTGAAACGGGTTAGCGCTACGGGAAGGTTATTCCAGTCGTTCGTTGTGCGTGTGTTGAATCGTGCAGTCTTGTGATCAGTTCTATTGTGTACTATTTGTGACGAACCTGAATGTTTGCTTAATATTTGTTGAGATGTTAAGATTTTTAAATGTTTGTTATTTCAAATTATGTGCAAGATGTCACGGACAACTTTAATTAGATTGGTACAGTTGTGGTTGGAACTTGTATATATGTTTAGAAATACGTCATAATCTGTTTGCATTGACGTCACGTTCCCATCTCAACAGAGGAAGTGACTCGTACAAGTCGGAAAAAGCTGTGGTTGAAGCTGGCATCAATGACTCTGAAAAATCAAAAAGAGAAACAGAACTCTCAAGACTGGAAACAGAACACAAACTTCATTTACTGAAAGCTGAGAAGTTTTATTCCCTCAAGAAGTTATACAAAAAGAAGAGTAGAAAGGATGACACCATAGCTGCAGTTACCATGGACTTTCAGAAAAATTTACCGACCCCCAACATTAGCACCAATGATGTGTATTATAAACGTCAGTTGAGCTTCTACAGCTTCAATATTCACATCCTTTCCTCTGGTGATTCAGTTTCCTTCACGTACGACAAGACCGTTGCTCATGAAGGGTCAGATGATGTGTGCTCTATGGTCGACAGTTTTGTGCACAACTTTTTGCCGGAAAAAGTTTGTCGCTTGGTCATCTTTTGTGATTCTTGTGCCGGTCAGAACAAGAACTATACTGTCATTCGATACCTCCACCATCTCGTGACAGAAAAACGTCGTTTCGATGCCATCAACATGTTTTTTTCCAATCAGGGGCCACTCCTACTTAGAGTGCGATAAAAACATGAGCTACATAAATCAACAGTCCTATGTTGAGTTGCCGGATGAATGAAGAGATGTAATAAGGAGCAACAGACACACACCAACGCCATTTTCTGTAGTAAACTGCACGAAGGAGCTCTTCAAGACTTGGACTGAGTTCTTGAAGCCAATTTACCTGCCGAAATGTCCATTTCCTACCAGGCCAGTGCGTTGTGTGGAGATACGAGATGAAAACCCTACCAAAATTTTCTACCGCAATACCTATCTTGGCACTTACTTGCACGCTGATGTCATGTGGCGACCACCGAAGCAAGGAAAGAACAAAGGGACCTCTACTTCACCTAGAACCATTTTGAGAAACCTGTACGATGGACTGCTGCCCATCACTTTGCCCAATTACAAGAATCTCCAGGATTTGAAGCGATTTCTCACCAACCTAGAGGCTCAACAGTTTTACGAGACCATGCTAACCACCAACATTATGGTAGAAAATAATGAGGATCTCTATGTGGACTACTTAGTTGATGATCAGTGAGTAACATGATTGCTCAGTTACTTGACAATTAAATAACTATGCTTAATCAGCATTGCCTACTTGCTCCAAAAGTAAGCTTTTACCTCAATCAAGTGAAAATTAGGCCACAGAATATAGTGCCCACTGTAGTGTGCTGCAGGAAGAGCATTTTGCTTGAGCGAATAATGCTCGAACAGGCAAAACTAGCAGTATACACTCGAAGCCCAGTAGTACATGTATAACCATAGTTTGTCTGTGGGTGCACCCTCAAATATGGATTATGAGGCGAAAGGTGCAGAGAAATTGAAACTAAACATAGTCATTATCTCCGTGTTAAACTATAGTTTAGTGTGTCTGAGCAATACAGTGATATTTGAAAATGAAACAGGTGATTGTGGGCTGAAACTGCCAGGGCAGATATTTTATGTACGAGGGCCATGTCATAAAAAAGGGCCGATTGGACATTACAGATAATAAACTCAAGCAAGAAAATTTTTATTTTGATGCTATACAAGAGCATACCCTGGCTATTTTTCTACATAGTCACCATGCGCTCCAAACATTTTTGGTACCATGGAACAAGTTTGCATAGACCCTCTGCGTAGAAATCTGCTGCCTGGGATCTCAGCCAATCAAGAACTGATGTCTTGAGACATCGAAACATTGTGAAGCAAGCCACTTTTTGAGGTGAAGGAACAGAAAGTAATCACTTGGGGCAAGATCAGGACTGTATGGTGGGTGATTAAAATGTTCCCATCGGAATTTCTGAATTGTTGCAACGGTACGGTCAGCTGTGTGTGGGCGGGCGTTGTCATGAATAAGCAGAATTCCAGACCGCAACATTCCTCTTCGCCATTTTTGGATGGCACGTCGCAGATTAGACAGTGTTTGGCAATACACATCTGCTGTGATGGTTCATCCCGGTTCCAAGAATTCCACGAGGATTACACCTTTTTGGTCCGAAAACACGGTTGCCATAATTTTGCGATGTGATGGTGTTTGCTTGAATTTCTTCAGTTTCGGTGAACCGGAGTGACACCATTGCATGGATTGCTGCTTCAACTCACCAGTGACGTACGATATTCAGGTTTCGTCTCCAGTCACTACGTGAGAAAACAAGTCATCCCCATCCTTCTCCCAGCAGGCCAAAAAATCACGTGCTGATTTCATTCTTTCATCTTTGTGAGTGTTTGTCAACATTTTTGGCACCCACCTCGCACACAGTTTGCAATAACCCAGATTGTCTGTTACAATTTGGTGCAATGTTTTATCAGACACTTCAGGAAACTCCTTGCCTAGATCAGTAATGGTGAAACGGCGATTGGATCGCACTTTCTCATCAACACGTTGCACAAGGTCGTCCTTCTGAACACTAGGCCTGCCGCTCCGCTCGTCATCATGAACATTTGAACGTCCTTCCCGAAAAAACGGCAACATTGTCTTATCTTTCCTTCACTCATTACTGTTGGTCTGTAAATGGCACACAATTCCCGATGAATGTCAGCTGCACTCAGTCCTTTTGTGTTGAGAAATCTAATCGCTGACCTCACCTCGCATTTGGTGGGATTTTCTAGTACAGCAGCCATTTCAACTTCCAGCTACTTGCACATACGCACCTCCACACTGAGAAATATACCTCTGTTGCAGGCACAAAATACTAAAGCATGCTTCCGTGCATGCGCAGCTTCGTCAGTGTTGCCAGTCCCAAGTAAAAAATTATCGGTCCTTTTTTTGACATGTGCCTTGTACATGTGTCCCTGATTATTGTTACATGATATTGATATTCCATTGTAAATGCTCAAGCATGGAAGACTCAAATGATTAGGAGGGAGTGAAAGGGTTCCATGCAGTACTGTAGTCCACTGCCTGCAGCTGGAGGCAAAGTGTCATGGCATCACTAGAGAGAAAGTTTTTGTTGCTGACTGCGTGATACTCAGCATGATTTCTGAAGGAATGCAAGTAATAGAGACTGATAGATATTTTTCGTTTGCTATGTATAATGTTCTAATGGAAGTACTTGTACAGAAGATGGCCACATGTTCTAGAGTTTGATCAATGAACAGAAAGCAGTGAACTAAATGGTGCGTCCATTCATTGAGTGAAAACCTTCCACGTTGAACATTGCTCAGATACTTGACGTGCCTTTGTACTAATTGATAAACATTGTTTACTATTGTCAAGCAACTGAAAAGTGTTAGCAATTTCATTGAAATCAATGTTGAATTTTTGTGACACCCTGTATCGTAAATTAAAATTTTTGAGTAGAATAAAACACAATTGTTTCTACAATACTTCCAGTCAATTAAGATACATGTCATCTTTTCTTGTAGTGTTTTTGTGGAAGAGAAGATGGGAGCGAAGTATGTTGAGCGGCGCAGGCTGGAGTTTGCCAAGTCCTGGGAGGAATCTGGTCCCGCCACGCCCATGTTCTTCATCCTGTCTCCAGGGGTGGATCCTCTAAAGGTACAGTTACTAGAAATAGTGGATATAGTTAAAATGTGAAAAAATATTGAGCCAAAATGGGTAAAATCTGTGTGAGACCAGTTGTTGATCATGGTGACATGTAAGACAGGAATCTCTCGTGAAAGGATTGGAAGTCCTGCGATCAATTATTCCAAATATAAATCGCTTGGAAATCTCTTCATCGTGTACACATCTCACTTGCGATAGAATCCTGATTGTTGAGTTGTAAAAACACTCGGACATCAAACTGTAACTATTTTTATGGTTCCCTTAACACTAGGAGGATGGTGATTTCCTAGCTACCTATTAGGATGAACCTGTCATTATAAACATTCATTACAAATTCTGCCTCCCGCAATGGCTAATAGAGGGGCACAAAAGGAACAAATTGTCTGGTCAGAAGGACCAAGTTATTCATATTCAGTTAAATCATGGAAAACGTGGAGTTAACTTAACATTGTCAAAATTATAATTAAATATATACATAAATAAATCATCTGTCAACATCATGGTGTGCATGTAAATTTCATGTATTTGTTTAATTTATTCATTTATTTATTTACGAGTGTATTTTATTTATTTACTTATGGTGTATTTTATTTATTTACTTATGGTGTATTTTTATTTATTTTTGAGTTTTGTGTTTGTAGAAACATTTTTGCTTGCCATTTAGATTACGTACGCTTCTTCCATTGGTGGGAACTTTTGAAAAATATAATTACGTTATTCTATGACAAAAATTAGAAATACACGAACACTCACTTGGAAAGGAGGAAACGCCGGCCCCCATGGCATAGTGGTTAGCACATCATGCTGCAACGCCAGGGGTCCCAGGTTCGAATCCCGGCCTGGCATGGATGTTTGTCAATGTCCATTCATCAATTTCACCATATCATCACTCGTCCCCATCTTCGCAGTTAACCAAAAGTGGCACAAAGCGAAATAAAATAAACATAATCAATCAGTCAATAAAAATCAATTGAGGAGGAAACATCAATCTGCCAACACTCACATGTATTGTCTTCATCTTGCACACCTTCATCTGAAGAATAATTTTAAACAAGTTCGTAAGTCGTATGAAATGAACATCCATTCCGACATCTGACAAATCACTGAGATAATGAGGTAGCTACAGCATGATCTAGTAAGCCACGTTCAGGTGACATATTGGACAATGCACTGAGCCAAATAGAGTAAGCGAATAGAGGTTGCCAATATTTTACCCTAGATATTTCGTTGACCGATCTGAACTAACATTCAACTTGAAAATACGTCTGTTAGACAAACAGCAATGAACAAAGATGAACTAAGGTTCACTCACACTTAGAGAATATGCTGTTGCTGACAGATGTTCTACCTAAAAACTGAAAACACCAAAATAACGGATCATCGTACTTATAGTAGTAATCCAATGTAGTAGCCTTCACATGTGAGATAAAAGTTTAACTTTTTACACAAGTGTAGAGCATTAATATTTGTTAAAAGTCACAGAACATGGAAGCTGTGAAGTAAAATTAACATTGTCAAAATTACAATAAAAATAGGTTCACCCATCAAAATGACGGGCCCCGTTCTTCTAGTGTTAAAATGTAAGGTTATCATAAGCTAATAGAAGTACTTTGACTACACACAGTCTGCATGGATTAAATTCCCATCTTTCAGGATGTGGAAGCTTTGGGGAAGAAGTTGAAATTCACCTTCAATGGAGGGAACTTCCACAACGTATCCCTGGGACAGGGACAGGAGATCGTTGCTGAAAATGCTCTGGATCTTGCAGCTGAACATGGCCACTGGGTCATTCTGCAGGTGAGGTTACTAATCGACAGGTTATTCTTAGTTGCAAGTAGTAATATAGTATAGCTGTTATTATGGAATCATTAATCTCTAGAAAGCCTCTTATAGAACTAATTCTCATAGTTTTTTTATTATTATTTTATTTATTTATGACAGTGCTCTTAGCAGAGGTGAAATAATGAAAGTTTAAAAAAAAATTGAAATTTTACACAAAAATTTGTATTCAGGACCCCCCTCCCCCTCCCATGGCCACGAAATAGAACAAAGTGATGAACAAAAAATTGCAATATATAGCAGTGATATACAGTAAAGCCTCGTTAACACAAACTCGCCTAAGACGAACACTCGGTTAACATAAACAAAATGTTGGTCCCGGCAGGGGTGTATTATATTTATAGAACGTTTTATCGGTTACCACGAATTACGAACTGTTTCTTAGTCCGCTGCGTCATTATATATCATTTAACATGAACTTTCAAATTTTTTCATAATTTTTTCTGTTGTTCCTCTGCTATGTATGTAAGAAATCGCTCAACAATCTCTATCATCTTGTCAACAATCAAGGTATACAGTATTGTAACCAACAAATTCAGATCAACAATGTGTTCAAATGTGTTTTTCTATTCTTTAAAACATAGCTAGTACGAATAACATCAAGATTAAAACTTCGGTGCAATTGCTCAACAATCACGATCACCGCGTCAAGAATGATCTTATACATAGTTAACCAACAAATTCAGTTGTGTTTTCAGATGTTTTTTTCTATTCTTTAAAACGTACGAGAAACATCAAGTTGCAAGCAGTAAGATGGAAGTCATGGCCAAGTCATGGCATAGACCTGCAAACAAAACTGAAAATCCTAAAAGTTGAGTACCCGGTTAGCACGATTTTTTTTAACACGAACTCGTGGAATTTTCGGTCCCTAGGGATTCGTGTTAACGAGGGTTTATATGTATATTCCTACAACCATGCAAAGTCACATTGAAGATAGGTAGATACTTCTTGAGGAAAAAATCTTAACAATATATAAGAAGAGCAGTGTTACAAAAGAGAATTGCTTCTAGCATACAGATCCTAATAACTAACACTGTCAACTTAAAAACACAATTTTGTTTTACATTCAACATAACTTGATTGTTATATTTGACTTGTTATATTTGATTTGTTATATTTGACCATTATAAGGCAAACTCAGGTAATTTTGCACCCATGTAATATAGCAATCTCTCATTTATAAATTTTCTCCAAAGTTATCTGTCTGTGGTTTATTGGAACCAAGGAAAAAGTATTGAGAAATTCCAACGCCACCTGGGCTGACTAGTTCATGAATGAATCTAACCCATACATGGAAACTTATTCATACAAGTACATTGCTAGATAATCATATCATGCATTATGTATGACCCAAACAAGATAATTTAAATTTTTTCTGAAGTTTAAATTATCCGCACCCAGACTGAAATGTAAAATGGAAATCTCAAATGTACATGTTGATAAGAGTGGAATGTAGTGCAGCAAAAGCCTCTACATCACTGCTAACTGTGAAAAGGGAAGTCATATATTTGAAATAACACGATACAAAAGTAGTTTTCAATAAATAAGTTATCATTTTATTTCACATTCCATATTAAACGGTGTACTGCCTAGCTCAGAGTGCAAGTTGCTCAGTTTACCTGACTTAGCGCTTCTCACTCGTGGTGTCTTGGCAAGCAAATATCTCTCAATCCCACATGATATCTAGCATTGTCCAATCAAACTATTGTTGCACTTGAACAAAAACCTCAGATTCAGCACTCTGCTGAGTACCATATTTACTTGAATACCTTGTGCACTTTTTTAAAAAAAAAAAAATCTGCTAGAAAATGGAAAGCTTGCATGCTATAGCAGTATCAATCATTTAATTATCTATTATAACATTATTCATGATTCTACAAACAGTTTACCTAGTTTGTACCACATAGGTATGTACCTGATAAACTAAATGGTTAAAACTTGCTTCTGTTTTCAGAATATTCATCTGGTGCAGAAGTGGTTGACATCACTAGAGAAGAAACTGGAACAGCATAGTGAGACTTCACATCCGGATTTCCGTGTTTACATCAGTGCGGAGCCAGCCCCCACTCCTGAGGGACATATAATTCCACAGGTATTTTTCTCAAGTGGAAGTCATTGTTATGAAGATTTCACACTGAAGTGACAAGAACGAGTTGCATGAATGAATCTTGGAAAATATATGCAACCTTTCACACTGGAATGGCATAACACACTTCACATGTGGCCCACCACCTGTTTGTTGCAGATATATGGCAGATGATCTTTCTAGAATGGAGAGGAAAGTGGCTACTTTTTCTCCGTGGAGAACCTAGAGGGCATGTTTTTGAAAGTTGAATGTTTTTGCTTTCAGCCTCAACATTTGACCTCCAGGGACGATGGAGATGAGATGGTAGGAAAACCAACTTCACAAACGATGGTAACACCCCATAACGGCACATGTCATTTGTTGTGAAGTGTGTGTTGTCACTTTTGTATACAGTTTGTAGTGAATAAGCTCTTGCCACTTTGATGCGAAATCTCCCTAATGTGAAATGTTATGCTTTTCAAGTTGACAAATGATTCCTAAAGTGGATGATCTCAGGTAAATAATTTTCTACCTCTTTATCTGCATGGCTCTGGAGCCTGCTCTGTCCCTGATACATGGACACTTGCTGCCTTTGTGGCTGTGGTCAATCATTACATTTTCCAGGTTCCGGTTCTGCCCTGGCCATAGATGTTTCTTTCAGAATGCTCCTTTAACAATTTAATTCAATTATCATTCATCTTCCTAAAAGCATTTGGCATAGAGAGGCAGAAAAGTCTCATTAGAAGGAATAATACAAACACATGCATACCTGGTGGCCCTGGGGAGGATGGGGGTTAAAAGAGGCTGGTGCATGCAGCTGATTACAGCAGCTCTATTATGGCTAAAATGGAAAAAATGATGGCCCTACCTCCAGTGTTTTCATGGGAAAAGGTCACAAGAGTTATCAGCCAGACTTACATTATTCATAATTAGCAGGCAAATTGAGGATAATCAATTAATATTAACATTTCTATACTTCTAGTTGTTAGGAATTTATAATCCCATTGTTTTGCATGAGGTTTGAGCTTTCGTTTGAAGTCCACTTTATGCACAGATAGGCTAATTGGTACTGGACTTACAGTTTAAAGTGGGATCCAAACCACTATGTGCCTCCACCAGATATCAAACCCATGACCGCTTGATTACAAGACAACGGCATTACTACACCATCGTTCTTTTGCTATACAAGAAGTTATAGAAAACTTGGTGTACTTGTGAAGTTACTGAAAAAAAGTCAACATGTTGAAGACCAAAATGTTAAAAAAGTAGAATGGCAAGTACCATATATAAGTAATCTAACTTTTGTATAACTTATTGTACGAACATACTTCAGAAGAATATTGATGCAAACTCAGTGTTTTGACATGAAATCATTACAGAGGAAGCAACAATAGGTTTAAGAATTCCAGTAAACAAACTACAAAACAAATGCAATATCATGTCGGTCCACCCTTACTTTATTGTAATCTTCACTTCCATTTTCTTTATAGGGTATCCTGGAGACTTCAGTGAAAATCATCAATGAACCTCCAACTGGAATGATGGCTAATTTGCACACAGCGTTGAGCAACTTCAACCAGGAGACCCTGGAGATGTGCAGCAAAGAGGCAGAGTTCAAGCAGATTCTCTTTGCACTCTGCTACTTCCATGCTGTCGTGGCCGAGAGGAGGAAGTTCGGGCCCCAGGGGTGGAACAGGGTGTACCCCTTCAACGTGGGTAAGTTGCTGCATGTGGTGATGTGTTAAAGTACACTGTGGTTTAAAGTTATTGTTGGGGTTTCGTTTCCCTAAGATATTGAAACCAGTAATAATGAAAAAAGGACCTACCACAGAATATGAAAGAATAAATCAAAGATGTTTTATGCTTCAACACTGTACGTATTGCATTGTACCTGTGTTGAACCCTAAACCACCAATAATAATAACAAAAAAAGTAAAAATGAAGTGGGGGGGGGCGAGTGAAAGAATCCTATTACTTGGCAGAGAACTTATAAATACATTGGAAATTCGATCAACCATGTTGGAAGATGATGACAGTGTTTTAACAAATGTGTTCAGCTTTTTGAGGAGAACAGGCATCTTACACTGTTTCTAAGGAAGCTTTTAATCTCTCCTTACCTAAAAAAATGTGTTGTGTTTTCACTGTACAGGTTCCTTTACAACTTGCACTTCTAACCTTTTTCAAGGGGTTCTTTACACCCCTTTTAAAATTTTAAGGTAAGGGTTTTAGGTGAGGGGATTTTTCCTCATTTACTTAGAAGGGTGCAAAATGCACATACATGCTGAAGCACCCAAAAATGTCAAATCAATCAATCATTCCCAGGAAATATCCAGTTGGATTGTACTACCATCTACTAACAATATTCAACATTAATACCACCTTTCCCATAACTGTGACCAATTGACTGACTCTGCTGAATATCTGTCTACTGAGCTGAAGGATGTAGCCAGGATATTTTGGAGCTCCCAATGGATGATGTTCAATATGACGTCAGCGGCGCAGAGCATGATGGGAAATCTGGCCAAAATGCATGTGGTCCGGTACACAATCTGGCAAATGACAGCAAGCGTGAATTCGAAACAAATGCTGCATGCATGAAAATGTCCCACTGGTTAACACTTTTAATTGTATTATTGGAGATTTTCAACTGAAGTTTCCTTTTGGTGAATTAATGCATTGTGTGTGTGTGTGTGTTGTGTTGTGTCGTGTGTATGTATTAATTCTGAGAGAACATCATACCTTCATACAGTTTTGCCGGTGGTTAAGATGGCGTGATTTTTCCAATCCGCAGTGAAATATGAATCATATTTGAAGGGCAAGTACTGTGTGTATGGCTAACAGTGTGTGAATTTTATGCTACTCTTCATATCCTGATGGTTTGCAATGCATGTGGTTGCTGTATGATCTCTAATATTATTCACAAAAAAGAAGTTGAAATGTTGTTTATCAATGCAGATACATTTGCAGTATGTATATATTTGTGTACACTTTTCAGCATATCTTCTATGCTTGTCTCAACGCATATACAAAAAGTGACAATGATATGTTACGGCCTTTAAAAAATAATACACAATTTTGCTTTTCAGATGCATTTCATCCATGTCATTTTCACGAGACAACGTTTGTTTTTAATTCAATGTATGCTCAGATGGATTAGTATATCGTTAAAAATGTACCTCCACTGGGAATCGAATTTTCAATCCTTCGATTACAAGGGGATAACATTAGCCGCTATGTTATCAGATATGGCATTCCTTTATACAGCATTGTCTTGAGGTAATTAACATCTTTTTTAGATACTGTGGTCATTGCTACGAGACTAAGCAAAATTCGAAGGACTACATTTAGCATATAATCGTTAAATTTGTAGTTTGAATCACTGCCACAGACATTATAAGTGCAATGCTTGTCAGCTATATTTACATGCTCTGAAATGCTTGCCGGAATCATGGCAGCGGGCGTGACTTCGTGCAATGAATTGTGGAGGAAGTTGTTTGCTGAATGTCATCCATTGCCCTCATTATGCTGGGTCAATCCAAAATTCTGGGGACTTTCTGGGGAGCTGAATGAAAAGAAGTGGTGGGCTCTGGTCAAAAAAGCCAGAAAACTTCAGCAGTGGGTCGACTTACTGACCATGCTTCACCCAATGAAAACACACTTTGGCCCTGCTCCTCAGAGGGCTGTTGCACCACAGTGGTTAAGCTTTCTAGGGGATGGGGCTCTTTAGCTTCCTGCAGTAGTCAATACAGTATTTGTTTTCTGTACATCTTTCCAAAGAATTTGAATTTAAATTTTTGAGTGTGTCAGCACTTAAAGGCTATTTTGCACCCGTCACGTTATACGGGGTTCAGCTCCTTACCTTATCCAAAACACCGTTCCAAAGACAGAGTATGTATAATCACTCATTTTTTACGATTGTGAGCAGTCACTCAACTACCTTGCTGACAGCAGACAGTAGATAAAGCAACTGTGCCTTTACACGTCGTTTTTAACTGGGAACTATAAATACTGTTAAAGAATACAGTTATTGCATATACGTTGAATCAATTTCAACAGTGTCATTTTACAATTGATTGTTGAACAATTATTAGTGCTCATTGTAGTGAGACAAGCAGGAGGATAATAGACGAAGTTCACCTTTATTGAAATATTACATTAGAAACAAAAGTGTAAATAGAAAGCTATTCATTATGTATTGCACCATATCATTAGGAAATGGTAAGGGTGCATTGCACATATTCTCAAACATAGCCATAGTGGAGTGATGTGATCAACAATGCACTTCGGCCACCTCCACCACACTGGAATTGCCCACAGGTACCTGTTACTCACAAAGTGGGTGAGCCCCTGGGAAATTGATGTAAAAATTCCCAGTTTAGATAGTGCACTCCAGAAATCGAATCGGAAGTCTCCCAAATGGCATTCAGATACCCTACTAAATATATCACCACATCAGTTTTGTAAATCTACTTTTTAAAAGTGAGTGAGTTATAGTTACTTCACTCAAACTTAGTGACAGTCTATTTAAAGGTAACTAACTGTAAGTTAAGTTACTTTATTCTAGAAAAGTTACACCTCCAATAACTGCAAGTAGAGCAGTTATCTTTTTGCTAATGACCATCAGAAATTAAAGTATAAATAACCCTCTATGTTTCAATATAACAGTATAGAAGTAAGAAAATTCAAAGTAATCCAATATATCATTATCTACAAAAAAATTAAGGAAAAGTAACCGTTACTCATTTTAAAAAGTGACTCATTACAGTTAGTGTCACCCAGGAAAAGCAACTGTTACTCCCAATCAGTTGGTTGAAGGGAGGGGGGTATCCCTCCAGCTAGCAAAATGTTCACAAAGCATCTCCCAGCTGTCTCATCGTCACCATTTTAAACGATAGGAACATCCCCTCGGCTAACATTTTCTACTTCCAAGTGCTGCTCCCAATAAAATATATAACAGTTATTCCACTAGTAAGGAGTTAATGGTTCTTTTAAGGTGACCTGACTATTAGTGTCAATGTGTTATACAACTACTTGGAAGCCAACAATAAGGTTCCGTGGGAAGACCTCCGTTACTTGTTTGGAGAAATCATGTATGGAGGCCACATCACTGATGATTGGGACAGGAGACTTTGTCGGACATATTTGGAAGAATTCATGCAGCCTGATCTGGTGGGTTGTTTACATAATCATCCTCTAAGATTTATTAATTTTAGCAATTAATTACATAATTTATGTAAAGTTAATGGTGCTGAAGAATTGGTCAAAATGTCAAGCAGACCTCCTGTTAGTCTGTGAATGTAGAAACATCTCAATACTTTATATTCTAAGTTAATGGCCATCTCAAAGTGTGCCCTCATGGATTAAAGTTCGTTATATGAAATGGGAAGATTGTTGTGTGACAAATCAAAATGGGTTAGAATTTGACAGGAAACATGCTGGTATGCTTGCTTTCAATGTAACTTTAATCCTTATGCTGTTTGAAGTCCAAAATGTTTTTCGTTACAGTTGGTTTGATAGATGATGATCTTAACTGCACTCATTTCACGAAAATTTGTAATCAGCTTTGACATAGCACAGTGTGTGAGTGTTAGTTTGTCTGGCTGATTGTGTCCACTATTTCTTCTCAGGTTAGCATTATCAGTCGAGCGACCTGCAATGAAAATGGCCACGGTGGCTCAGTCGGTAACGCGTCTGACTACCATGCTAAAGGTCCCGTGTTTGATCCCCAGCCGGTTCAAATCCGGGAACTTTTCTAACGTTGGAAGCTGCCCTGGTGCCCACCCAGTGTCGAATGCCATGGGTACCTAGGGGAAACCCTGGGGTGTAAAGGTGGTCAGGGACGTGATGCTGATCACATCACTCCCACTCACGACCCGATCAAGAAAGTGTGGGGTGTTACCCCCACACTCCCTATACGCCTTCATGGCGTGGTGCTAAGCACAGGGGAGCACTTTACCTTTTTACCTTTCGACCTGCAATGAAAAACATTAGGATAATAGTTAAAGTTTATTTTCGACATGTAATTAAGTGGTAACATTCTCAATGTAAGGGAGTCATTTGCCATCTTAAAAACAGCCAAGAACTTAAATGGACGTACAGACACATAAATTCCCACGCCAGAATTCCTGCTGCTGCTTCCTCTCTATATTTTGACCAGTCCTTAATGTGTCTTTTATCAAGCTGTTTATTTGTTTTTTGTGGTGTTTTACAAAAATTTTGCTGGCACACAACATTTTTATTGTCACATATCCATTAGATAAATGTTGGCAATTACTGTTGGAAAAAGCCATTAATGAAAAGTTTAATGTGCTGGTATGGAGTCCATCTCATCAGGCAAAATGGGTTCCATCTTCCTCTTCAGAAACAAATATATCCCATGAAGTGCTACCATCTGTAACCAGTTGGTTGAATATCAGTTACAGTTACCAATGAGAAATGGAAGAAACAACATTGTGACAGGCCAGCTGCTACCTTTTTCTAAGATACCAGACTACCTTTTAACCTTTTTCAACAACCTCTTTACCTTTTACCATATTTTATATTGATAACTGCTATTCTGCCAGTTTGTTATAAAACTGCCATTTTTCCTTAAAAAATGTGAATGGTTCAGTAACCTCTTTAATTAATATAAGTAACCAGGTGACTGCAATGGATTTGCAAAAAGAAAAAAGAAACAACAAATTTAGGTATTTACTGTTATGTCTTAATCATTATGACATAACAGAAATACACCTGTCAAGAGTGGAACTTCATAAAACCTATATTTTAACTTATAATCAAAGTGAAAAGCACATTTTTAACACATAATGACAGATATAAACAAAGTTGATCATAGTTGCTAAGCACAAACTATTATACTTGCCCATAGCTGCCAGTTCACCATGCATAATAGGGCCTCCCCGATGGCGCAGTGGTAGCATTGTCGCCTTGTAATCAAGGGGTGATGGGGTTGATACCCGTTGGAGGCACATAGTGGTTCAGATCCCACTTAACTGTAGGTCCAGTCCCGATTAGCCTTTCTGTGCATAAAGTGAACTTAAAACAACAATTCAATCATAATACTAACAACGTATCAGAGATGTTATATTATGATATATATACTTTGCAAAACTTGGGCAAATGGATTATAAGTTTATATTGTTAAGGATAAGAACAAATTGGTAGAATTTTTCTACAATCTAGGATCTTTATAGATATATTATGTTGGTGAATTATCAGTAGTTTGACAAACTGACACACCAATATGCCTTTATAAACCAATACTGATTATTCTGTTCCATCTGTAATGCATATGAACATGCATTCTCTTTTCCAGGTTGAAGGTGACCTGTACCTGGCTCCAGGCTTCCCAGCACCCCCAAACACTGACTACATTGGCTACCATCAGTTCATAGATGACTTCCTGCCCTCCGAGTCTCCATATCTCTATGGGTTGCATCCAAATGCAGAGATTGGATTCCTCACAACCACTTCCGACAAGATGTTCCGGACGGTCTTTGAGATGCAACCTCGTGACTCAGGAGCTTCTGGAGGGGATGAAACTAGTCGCGAGGAGAAGGTTGGTGGAAATATATATGCAGTGCCTTTCCAAATCATTTTAAGGGGTGTTTGCATTTAACACTGTTTTTTGTTTCCAAGTTCTTTGCTGCTTTCATCTGAAAATCAAAATTTGGAGATGGGGTGTAGCCCCCATCAATTCCTTAACCCCAGCCTGACGTACACCACTGCTTGGAAAGTGATCCTTTACAATGACTGCTCCATATGCCACGTGCATGGCCATGAAGTGCGCGAAAAAAAATCTTCTCTGATTCTGTAAAGCTATCCGCAAACTTTCTTCTTATCCTGAGATGACAATATGTACTGTGCTGTGAATTTGTGTAGCACGCTAGCAGACTGATTTCCCGAGTTGATTGGCTCAGACCCTACCTCCTCCGTAGAACCGAAGGCCATTCGGCCAGATTCGGCATGCTGTGAAGTGGTGAAAACGTGCTATGAAGCCAATAGCCCGGTATTCGTTGTAGCAAATACATAGCCTGCTGCAAATTTTTGAGCCTCTTAACGTGAGAAGTTTCATTTCACTTCAGTGTTTCAATATATGAAATGTGTCCCTTTCTTTCTTTTCATTTTAGTAAATTGAATAATGTGCTATAGCACGGTAGCACGTATTAAGCAGCCGTCACTGCCAGAAAGAAATAACTTTTGAAATAGCACATCTGTGCATTGATACTCACTATTCTGCTACTGACACTGTGTATTAGAATCCTTTAGAAGTAACATTTTATTTCTTGAATCAGTCTACATAGTGTGATTGCTAGTCTTCAAGTGAGGTAGTGTTCTGTGCTTCTGGCAAGCTTGAAGCTTGGGCAAACAAAACTTCGAAGTTGAGCCATGACAAGGGTTTAAGGGATCTCTTTATCTCTTTAAAAACAAATCCTGTTTCATTAATTCATTTCAGTTTGTCCTACTTTATCATTCAACCATTTAGTTTCCTTATCTGTTTTCATTTTATTAGCTTCTTTCCTTTTTGTATTATATATTTCTTGGCTCGACTTAGTCTTTGTTTGAATTGCTTTGTTCTTTACTTGAATAATCCTTCTGCAATCTTCATCCCACCATTAATTTTTGGGAACTCTTCTTTATTTTTGTATAACTTTGTTGACTGCTTCTTTTATTGCATTTTGTATGTTACTCCATTTTTCATTAACATTTTTTCTTTCCTTGAGATTTTTCAATTCTCATACAATGCCGCTTGATATTCCCTCATTTTCTTCAGGTTTTGTAGCTTTGATTTATCCCATTTCTTGTTTTGAAAAGCTTTTATCTCATAGATTGAAGGGATTGTTGTTTTAGGTTACCCACACTAAAATAAGATCAGAGTCAATATTTGGGCCTCTCAATGATCTTACTGCCAGTCAACACGTGATTCCCGTAATATAGTGCTCTGGTCAGGTGATATCCACATTCTTTTATGTAATCGTTTATGCTGGAATTGAGTGCTCATAACTATCAAGTTGTTTGCAACTGCAAATTCACACAATATTTTTCCATTCTTACTTGTTACATCATGTAATAATGTATGCCTACCTGTTATTTTATTATGTATTTGTTCTTATCCCAGCTTTAATTAGTCATCTAGTATACTCATTACTAGACCTCGGATTTTTAGGCTCTAAAAAATGTGCTTTTAGATTCCTAAAATAGGCTCTAAACATCCTAAAATAGGTTCTAAAAACCTTAAATTAAGCTCGAAAAATCCTGAAAGAGGTTGCAAAAAGACTGAATTTGGTACAAAATTTCTGAAAAATACTGATTAGATACAATCGTTCAAAACAAAATTTCACAAGAACCGTAATAACCAAATATTACATAATTTTCTAAACAAATTTTCATTTCTTTATATCATTTTTAAAATTATCTACAAATTATTATAATACTGCACTTGTGCTGTTAGAAAAAGTTACTTGTTGATATGAAAAATGAATTACGTATGTATCATTTGCTGCACGAGATCAGGGTAGCTACTCACTTGGAATTCCTTGAATTCCGGGCACCGGAAATTATACTGTGAATTATTGGCTCTGGAAATTATTCATGAATTTTGGCAAGACATGAAATAAAGTACAGTCACGGACACTGCCGGCTTGTAACGATTCCATTGAAAGTCAATGTATTCATTACAAGCCGGCAGTGTCCGTGACTGTACAAGCAGGTTTACTCTTTTCCACTTTTTTTCTCCGTAGACGTGAAAAATTGCAACTTTTTTATTCCATATCCCGTTAAATGTATACATATTTATAAATGCCCTGAGGCAAGTATCTGTCAGTTTAGCTTTTATTTCATTCATTCTTTTGAGGATGAAAAAGAAAGCTACACAGAAAATAAAACAAAATGTTCTCAATCCGTTTACTTTGTTAGTGTATTTTACAGAACAATCTATCTGACAAATGGAAGATTATTACAAAATAATATATCTTGAAGTTGATTAGGTAAATTTTTTGTTAAATGGAATCATACAAACCCTTTATATTGGCAATATTTTTGTGTATGGAAGGGAGGGTGAGAGTTGGTAATACGTAAGGTTGGAATAGAGAAAACATCTGCTTGTATCCTTGAATTTTTGGAAAGTTCACCTTGAAAACCAGGAATTATACTTGAATTTTATCATGGTCCTAGTGACCACCATGAATCTTTTTGCATTATTCACACTCAAACTCCACCTTTTGTCTGTGAGGATCATTTCATGTGTTGAAAATTACCATTCAACAGAAACAGAGTCAGTAGTGCTAATTTGAATGCTGAAATATTACTTCACGAGGCGTGAATGCCAAAAAGGACCAAACTTATGCAAAAGTGAGCAAGGCCACACAGATCAGAAGTTTGCACTTGGGTGCCGAAACTGAGGATTGGGGGGGGGAGGCAGAGCAAGACCAGTTTACTTTATCCAAGTAGGCATGGCTTAGCTTTAAGAGTCGATAGTGCAGGTGTAAAGTAGGGGGAAACTGCCCCCTTTCACCGCCACTGTCTGCAGGTAACAGTGACGTCAGACATTTTTGTTTTGTTTAAAGCTTTGATGAACATCATATACTTGGAGGGAGGGAAATCAAGAGAAAACATGTTTCAAACACGCCAGTCATTGAATTATTTCACCACCAAACCTAGTAAATACCTCTGTGAGATATAAAAATCCTGTAAAACCTAAAAAAATATAAAAACCTAAAAAAAAAGTTTAATTTAGACACATAAACCTAAAATAGGTTCTAACAAGCAAAATAGGTTATTTTAGGCACTATAAAACTTAGTCAGTTGTTTCGTTTTTTTATGAAACACCGATATAACTTATTTCTTATTTACCTGCAAAGGAAAAAATAAGTTAAAAATCTAAAATCTGAGGTCTACTCATTACATCACTTTTTGGAACATTGTCTACCAGTTTATGTATATTTTCATAGAATTCTCTTTTATTTCATCTTCTTTATCTTCATAGGTGCATGTGTGTTAATGAAGGTTATATTGTTATATGTACAGTCAACTCTCAATACAACGACCTTTCACGGTTCCCGGGAAAAGGGTCGTTATTTTGAAGGGGTCGTTATTGGAATTTGCACCAATTTTGAGCATCAACGGAGTTCAAATGGACATAAAGATTCCAAGGAGATGGTAGCACCATTTATCCTGTGTAGTTATACAACCTGATATGCACAGGATGTGTGTTGTGAGAAGGAAAATAGAACATGACAACGTTTTCACAAAAAAGGATTTTAAATCTCTTTTAATTGTGCACAGTCGTTGCTCTTCCACAAAATTCTTACAATTCTAGTTCATGAGAAACCCATTTGCACTGAGACCTACGGAAAGGAAAACAATCTCTTGTTTATTGCAAGTGAAACTCGAAGAATCCTGACACCAGTCACACTGGCGCCAGAAAAAATGGCATCGGGCATAATTAATGTTGGATTTTATGCGGGTCTACTAGATCATTGTCTGTTACAGGCTTAACTGGTAAGATAAGATCTCTCAGGAGACACAACACAACCTTTCTAGGCACCAGACAAAAAAAAAAAAGCGGGGTTGTAAATTTCGTTCTGGTTCGGCTGTGTAAAATACATCATAAAAAAAGTCACGAAAGTCACATTTTCTTTGCTTTAGCCAACTTCATATTCATCCCCCTCCCCTATCTCAGGAAGCAGTCCAAACTCTTCCTCGACTTGCATTGTAATTCAGCCTGAAAAAGGAAACATGCATTTTAAACTGTATATTTAGTCCCGATTAGCCCATCGGCATAAAATGAAATCAAAACAAGCTTTATGAAACCTGAACATTTTCAAATATCGAAATGGGAAACCGTTATTTACTCTCACGTTAATCGACGATTTAATGTTGGATTTAGGAGTATTCTCGATGTCAAACACCCGCTCCTCCAAAAGTTTTCCCCTTGAATAATGTTTTTGTTTTTTAATCAGTCTCAGCGTCCATTTTTAAGGAACATTTTTTTCTTTCTTCACATTAATGGTTCTGAAGAAAAGCAGCGATTATATTGTATGTATTTCCTTCCAACACTGCTCTGAGTGCTCAATAAGTTTATTCTTGTGTCAGATGTAAAATAAAATTTACAGTTTTGCTTATCAGAAGGTGCAGAACATGAACTTGTTTTAACTCTTGTTTCTTTTTCTTTCTGGAGATTGAATTTTGTTATCTTCAAATCAAAACAGCATTGTAAGATTCAAAACAATTACTTTTTCCTTCGCGCTGGATGAGTCATCGCTGTTATCGGCAAGTGACAGCTTTGCAAACTCTAGACAAAACATTGGCGCCAGCTGCAGCATAATAACAAGGAGAACGGCTGGAAGCTCGAGCAATAGATGGTGGAAGAGAAATTCCTCCGTATTTTAAAGATTACGCAACTGTCGAAGACTGAACTTTTATCAACATTTTACCATGCAACAGACAATAATACAGGCAATATTTACTATGTAGACAACAGCATAAAAAAAAAAGACCTGAATTCTGCATTTATCACATTGCTCTGCACACCAGTGGCTGAGAATGAGCTGCGAAGGGGGGGGGGGTATTTTTTTTTTTAAAATGTCCTATGGTTTTTGTTCGTTTTCAAGAATATATCCAGAACTGGTTGCTCCATTTTAGACGTCAAAGGAAAGGAGGAGGGGTCCGCTTCCACCCTCTCCTGTAATCAGCCCTACAGTCGTTCCGGCGAAAGAAGGGACTTGGAAATTCTATTTTTGTCTTTTCTGTCAAAAGCCATCGAGGGTCACATGATCAGTTGAACCAATTGGCTTTGTCAAGTTGCCATGATGAGGGGGAATTTTTGTGGTATTCTGCGTTGCCAAATTTTTCATTTTGGGTTGTTTTCGAAACAGGTGGCACCCTCATCAAAGCCAGCACGGCAAAGCATAATGGCTGCCTCCGTGTAGCAAGTGAATGGGTCTCCGATTCCCTGCCTCTCCCTGAAATGCGAGCAAAGGGGGCTTGGTGACAGGAAGAGGTGTCGTGTAGCACTGGACAAAAATCAGGCATGTAGCAACCGGTAGCAACACCAATTTCCCCCCTTGAACTGGAGGTGGAAAGTCAGGCTTTCCTCAAGACCATTCTCTGGGCAGGCGAAATTTAGTGCAAACACGAGCAAGAAAATCGTGGCTGAAACAATCGACATCCCCCCCCCCTTTCACGTTTGCTGACAGGAAAAGAGGGCGAATTCACTCAGCCAACGGGACACTTACGGGAGTTATGATGCATGTAAGATCGAAGTAAACTTTTGCGGAAACCTGGATGACAACACATTAAGTGGGTTGACTATCTTTAGTTGGTCTGTGTGGCTTTGATTATCTCTAACAGTTCCGCTTTTTTATGAAGTGTTGCAGGGAACAAAGAAAACGTTTTGAATGAAGGCGGTTACTGGAAGTTTTCAGCTAGAAGGCCAAGAGTAACTCACTCACGGGAACCTGCTGAAACCCCCACGTGAGTTGTCAGCAGCTCTTAGGTCAAGGATACAAGTCAAGGTCGATTTAAAATAACATGCAAGCACATTCAATCTTCTCTTCTTCCGTATCCAAGAGCAAGCAAAATAACAATGGCAAAACAATCCTGGTACAATGGGTAGAGGCCGTCCGGTGCAGGGTAACATTGGCGTGTTTTGGGGAGGGGAGGGCAGAGGTCAAGTGCAATTGGATATCACTCAAGCGTAGTGTGGTGGGGTTTATTTTTAGATCAGACTCGCTTGCGAGCGGTAGAGTGCTTATGAAGAGAATGAGTGTGAATAAAATGAGTGCAACAAACGTATTTTTTGGCCAATTTCCTTCAATTTTTCAACTTTTTTCCAAATTTTTCACGGTTCCCATGAGAAGGGTCGTTACTTCGAGAGGGTCGTTATATCCAGGGTCATAGAATCGAGAGCCGACTGTACCTTTAATTCTTATTGTACATTATCAAACCCTTTTTGACATCCTAATATTTTTTGTGTAAAATATTTCATAAGGGTGCTTTGAAACCAAAGTGACACTCTACAAATGACAAGTGGCAACCAACATGAGGATTTCACATCAAGTGGCAGGGGACAAGCTACAAGGAGGTTTCACACTGAAATGATGAACAACATGGGCCCCCTCCAGTCTATATAGAAACAGTTCACTGTACATGCAGGACCAACAGACTGAGGTGACACATGCACACTATTGAGACAATGGGCTCAGTCCGAGTGACACACAAGTGACAAATGCATGTTGCTGTGTCACTGCAGTATGAAAGGTTGTATTTCTTCTGAATGTTTGTTTCTAAGTAACACATGTTGCTTGTCACTTCCTGACACTTATGAGTCTTTAATTTATGACACAGTTTATGGCAAAAATACTTAAATTTCATTAGAAAACCTCAAAATATATATATTTTAAGTGAAATCACTGAAAATATATAGAGCCAATTGAAGTATGTAAAATTATAAAATGGAAAGTTAATGTGAGTCCTGTTAATATAATGTGTTGATATTTCAGGTTTTTATGCAGATAAATACATTGGAATAAAATGTTTAACCACATTAAAATCCTGGCTTTAGTACAAACTAATTTTTACGTTTACTTTTATTAGTATTTGAGACATATTTAGCTTTATATTTCAACTGTTTTGAACAGTTTTCATCAGGTGAGATAAGAAGGGTGCAAAGACTGAGGTAGACTCAAGTTGGTTTCTAATCTTATATTTTCCTTCCTGTTTTGTAATTTCTACCTCCACCTCCAGAAGTTCCCTGATTGCTTATTAATATCATAAACACTTTTATTTTAATACAAATAAAATAAGCAAAATGTTTCAGCTTTATTTATGAAGATTTCATCAGGTTATATGATTTTACATTGCAAATTGATGAAAGCTTCATAAAAAAAAATATCTTATTGTATTTTATATTAAAATAAGTGTTAGTGAAGGTTCTAAATGTGAGTTCCCCATAATAATACCAAAATACTATTTTATGTATTCAATTTGAACCTTAAGTGAGTCTGTTTTTGCACCATTTTATAGAAATAGTTTTACAACTAGTTACAACTTTTGTAAACAACTTGGTCTTCTCCTGCAGGTGAAAACAATCCTGGACGACATCCTGGACAGGCTCCCAGATGAATTCAATATGGCGGAATTGATGGGGAAAACAGAGGAACGCTCTCCCTACATTATTGTCTCCTTCCAGGAATGTGAGAGGATGAACATCTTGACCAGAGAAATGCGAAGAAGTCTAAAGGAGCTGAACCTGGGGATGAAGGTACTGAACTTCGCCTTTAGTGGACAGGGCCATTTTCTGCTGTAAAAACTGAAATGGCAAGAAACACATGTCATACCAAACCAATACTCTGCTGATCTGATATATAATCACAAGTGACTGGTTCATTCACCTCTTTTCATGTTGATGCAGGTGTGACTTACTCACGTAGTATAAATTATCAGTACAATACAAAAATAAAAATCTTTTATAAAATACCTAAAAGTACTTATGTGGGTGAGTATATAATTTGTTTCGGGATGTAACTACTCCCTTCATCAGGTTGAAAAGCTATGCCAATTTAATTATGGCATTGGCTGCGTCGAATAAGACTTGGATTAAGAGGTATGGTAAAAATGGATAAAAAGATTAAAATGTGATTTAAGGCAGCTAAACGTGTGTAGGTGCCTTATTCCTACCATTGCGTTAAAATCCTGATGTAAGCATCTATAAAACCACTAAAACAATTGCACTCAAATTGCACTTAAAAACCACTTTTCCAGAAGTGGCTCGGTGGACCTTGTACAGCTGTCTAGAATGCGGGAAGTTGTGCCGTACATTTCCCTCTTACTCCCCTTCCTTCCCCCTACATCCGTTGGGTTATGTCATATCTAGCTCGAAATCTATTACTTCGCGAGATGCGTTGATCACGGCCGGGGTGACCTGGAAGTCTATTTTTTCTCTTGTTGTATCCCACCTTTTGAACATTTTGATCCATTTTTTCTCAATGTTCCCATCTTCTCTGTTTAGTTTATTATCCCTCCCTTTGCAGATATACGCTGCCTCATATACATTCCTACTTAATGGTTTATGATCAACTCTCATTATTTCTCCTGAATTTCATGCTCTTCCTCGATCACGTGTTCTGATAGTCCGGTCCTTGGGGTTCCTTCTTTTATATCTTTGTCATGTTCCCCCCACCTAACTTTCATGCTCCGAGCAGTTTGACCTATGTATATCCTTTATTACACGAACATGTTATACTGTAAACCCCTTTTTCATCTTCCATTTTATTTTCCTTTTCTGGAAAATGGAATGGATACAAAGAGGAAAACCTGAACAGAATACACAGGAAAGAGTACAAGGTATGTAAAGAGGAAAGAGGGGGGAGAAACGAACAGTGACAGAGGAAAAAAGACACAGGAAAACGAAATTGACTTGGAGAATAGGAAATACAAATACATTGGCATTCCATATTTCAAAGGAATTTCGGAAAAGATAGAAAGAGTAGCCAAAGAATACGGTATTAAATGCGGGATGAGGGCAACATGAACGGTAGAGAAACATTTCACACAATATAAAAAGGATGGGAAAGAAAAGGAAAATAAAATGGAAGATGAAAAAGGGGTTTACAGTATAACATGTTCGTGTAATAAAGAATATATAGGTCAAACTGGCCGGAGCATGAAAGTTAGGTGCGGGAACATGAGAAAGATATAAAAGAAGGAACCCCAAGGAACAGACTATCAGAACACGTGATCGAGGAAGAGCATGAAATTCAGAAGTGAGAAATAATGAGAGTTGATCATAAACCATTAAGTAGGAATGTATATGAGGCAGCGTATATCTGCAAAAGGAGGGATAATAAACTAAACAGAGAAGATGGGAACATTGACGAAAAATGGATCAAAATGATCAAAAGGTGGGATACAACAAGAGAAAAAATCGGCTTCCAGGTCACCCCAGCCATGATTAACGTGTCTCGCGAAGTAATAGATTTCGAGCTAGATATGACGTAACCCAACGGATGTAGGGGGAAGGAAGGGGAGTAAGATGGAAATGTACCGCACAACTTCCCGCATTCCATGAGAGGTCCTCCTTAGACAGTTGTACAAGGTCCACCGAGCCACTTCTGGAAAAGTGGTTTTTAAGTGCAATTTGAGTGCAATTGTTTTAGTGGTTTTATAGATGCTTACATCAGGATTTTAACGCAATGGTAGGAATAAGGCACCTACACACGTTTAGCTGCCTTAAATCACATTTTAACCTTTTTATCCATTTTTACCATACCTCTTAATCAAAGTCTTATTCGACGCAGCCAATGTCATAATTAAATTGGCATAGCTTTTCAACCTGATGAAGGGAGTAGTTACATCCCGAAACGTCGTTTCACGGAAATCATATACTCACCAACGTAAGTACTTCTAGGTATTTTATAAAAGATTTTTCTTTTTGTATTGTACCGATAATTCATTCACCTCCTTAAGGTTCAGTTGAACCTTTGGCCAACCCCAGGCTGCTTTTCGAATTTTCCTCTCCTTTCAAAAAACACTATGATATTCCAACATCTGAAAAATTACATCAGCTTAAAATTATCTTCTAGAGCATTCTCATAAATCTTAGTGTGGTTTCGCTATTGTCTAGATAAAATCAATAGCACAATAGACTTACGTAGAAACAAAACTATTGATAATATCTAAGCAACAGCAAAAGCAAACCACACAGATATTCATTTGAATGCTCTAGAAGGAATTCTAGGCGTATGTAATTTTTCAGATTCTGGAATATCCTAGTGTTTTTTTTTTTTTAAATCAAAGGAAAACTCTAAAACAGCTGCCCTTGCTTCAGCCAAAAGTCCAGCTGAGCTTTAAGTAATGTAACTAATCAAGTGCCTGCAGTGGATTTTGCTTTCAAAAATAACCTACATATTTAGGCATTCGCTTAGAAGACCAGGCCATATGAATGGATGATATTCAGTGAACAACTTCTCCCATAATTAATTCGATGAAATCACACTCCACTGCCATATTTCCAGCAAGCAGATCAAGATCCTGCATTGATCACATGCCGGGTAAGCATTGTGCATATGGTCTTTTCTGAAGTGATTCAAGGTATGATTATCATGAATGTTTACATGTAAAATATCACAATTGTTTTCACTAAGAAAACTTCTCGTATGGATTCCTTAACATCCGCAAATCATGCTGTTTCCTTGTACTTTGTCTCATGTATGCTTTCAGCACAGAATTTTATACCCTTAATATATTTTACTCCTTTTTAAACCTGGCAATTTTTTTAAAAGGAACTCTCGGTGCATCCAAGGATGGACACCAATTACTGTAATGCTGACACACCCATATAATTTTTAACAAACAACAATCTACTGGAAGATGAGTGCAAATATTAACCTCTCACTTTCAGGGTGAACTTACCATCACCTTGGATATGGAAGCACTCGAAGGAGCACTGTTCCTTGATCAGGTTCCTGAGAACTGGGTGAAGCGAGCGTACCCTTCCCTCCAAGGGCTTAGTCCCTGGTTCGCTGACCTCCTGATCCGTATTCGAGAACTTGAGAACTGGACATCTGACTTCTCCGTAAGTGTTGCACAATTTAAACTTATTTATAACTCCTTCAGTACAGACCCTGGTGGCCCTAGCATATGGATGTTTTCTTTTCAAGTGTTCTTCATTGATTTCATCCTCATTGTCATGAGGATTGTGATTCTCCATTACCTAAAGATCCACTTGTTTGATACAGTTTGTAATACAGCTTTATAACTCTGAAATCATATTTGTTGCCTTTCCTGTTAATTCTGACGAAGATGGTGCAGCTGAAACTTGCATTCATTTCATTGTTTGGAAAGTTATCTTATAAAAATAACTGAAAAAGTTACTTGGCTCAAAAAGTAACTCAGAATTACATTTTGCTAAGTAACTCAGTTACAGTTAGCGTTGCTTTAAATAATTAATATAAGTTTATTTTACAGTTACTTTATTACACATTATAAACCACGAGGAGCATTGTCATTTCTGATTGGATGGTATTCGCTGAAGGGAAGTGGTGGAGGGGTGGGAGTGCAGTCATTCACCTTCGCAGGAATTGCCATTTCAGTCTAACCTTGGTATTGGACAGGGCTACTGCCCACTTTGCCAGGGTTTCCATGAACCTGCTGCGGAATTTGTTTCCTAGTCGTGTGATTTCCAGTTTCGGAGATGTGCCCTGGCCGCCTCGATCCCCTGACCTCAACATCTGTGACTTCTTTTTGTGGTTTTTTTTGAAGGATCGAGTTTATCAAGACAAACCCCGCACTTTGGATGACTTGAAGGCGGCCATTCGTAGAGAGGTGGAATTGATCACTGAGGAGACACTGGAACGAGTGTGGAGGAGCTTCGAGGCCAGGATTGAAAACTGCATCAGGGAAGACGGACGTCACCTTTCTGACGTGATTTTTGGTACGTAAGGTAAATGGCATATCCCGACAAGAATGTTACATTCGTTCAATAAAATTATTTTTGGAAAATTAACTATGTTTAGCTTTTTTCAAAATGACAGTGCTCCTCGTGATCATCCTGTATATAACTAATTGAACAAATTGTATGCATGAGCTGTAAGTAGACTTCTCTTTTTACTTATGACCTGCTAAAATGAACATTTTTTTTTATTACATTAAAATAAAACTCATATGTTTAATAACAATTGCAATTGACATTGTTGATTCAGAAGGATGTCATGTTTATGACTCAATCTGACCCTCAGCTCATCTTCATTGAGAAAAATTGTCCCCCTCTTGGCAAGCTGCTAGAAGAGCAAAGAAACCAGCTGTTGCATCTTGTAGAGAGAGAATTCCATGAGTCATTTTTTGTGAATGTGTTGATGTGAGAGTGTCCACCAATCGACATGTTCATATTTCTGTTTGTAGATTGGAGTTCCTTTCAAATAGAGAATTTATGTTTTCATCAAATTTTAAATTTAATTTTTCACTTTTTAAAATTGCAGGTTTCATCTTTGCATTTCAAGACCACATATTTCTGATTTGGAGTTTGAACAAAATCCTTATAAAAATCTGCGTGATATTTGAAAAATTTCCAGTAAAGGGAAAAATTTCAGTAACTTCTTTCGAAGTATCGGATTATTATATATTATCCTCCAAACCTAAATTATTTAACCAGAGAGAGATAAGATGTAGTTCCATAACCACTAAATATTATTGTCACGAGCCCTCGTTACTTTGAAACACTGTTATATATTACACGTACACTATTTGACATGACATAACAAGTGTAGGAGAAATAAAAGAACCATATTTTTTTAAATTTACAAATGTTTCCTGCACTTGTTTCATCGAGTAAATGTGCAGTAGCCAACATGTAATGCATGTTTGAAACTCGGAAGAACATTACAAAATACCCTGTACTTTATTTTTGTATTTTTACTGTAAATTCTGAAGGCAAGAGTGCAGTTGAAATTGAGGTTCTTTTCCACAGCTTCCCTCAGCAGTCTGGCTGGGAGGCTTCTTCAACCCGCAGTCCTTCCTCACGGCCATCATGCAGACGACTGCTCGGAAGTATGACTTCCCATTGGACAAGATGTGTCTGCAGTGTGACGTTACCAAGAAAGTGAGGGAGGAGTTTACGTAAGTTCATTTCTGTTTCATTTCATTTCTCAGTGGAGAGTAACTTTATTTTCTTAACCCTCCTATATCTGAGCTCCAAAAAGAAGAATGCAGACATTATTGTGCAGGGTGGGGGGGGGGTGTTACTTAGTGATCTTGGTAAGTAATGTTACATTAGGACAAGTATTCTTAGTTTAAAATGGTATTTATTTCAGCATTATTTGCAATAATATTTTGTCTCAGAATTCCTCCATAGTTAAATGTTTAGCACTCTCACCTCTGATGTGAGCAGTCCCATTATGAATCCCCTCTGGTGCTTCAAAATTTCAGTTTGTGACCCAGCCCCAAGAGGACAGTTGCTTAAAAGCAATGGTAGGAGCCATTCAACAGCAACAAAGGGACTGCTTAGCTGCCTTGGTTCTCAAAGGGCAATTGCAATTTAATATATTGTCTCTAAAGTTTTGACATAACAATGCATAACTATTTCAGTGATTAAATATGGAATTAAAAAAATGACTTCTTTAAACTAAACGCAATAACTGTGAAATTTTATCTAAAAATATTTTAGGACAAAATTCCTCTACAGCATTTTTTTAAATAAAATCTGGAACTTTTGTGGTCATAGTACTAGTCACATATAATTGCTTTTAAAGCAATGTGAGTTTGGTGTAGAAGGCATTACCGCACCTGCAGCGCAGTTGTTCTCATGTTTAAACGTTGATTCTCGTCATAGGCATTTAGATGTTGTAAGCAGTACTTCAGCTCATGTCCAGTGAGATATAGCCAAGCTGCATCGTTGGGAATATTCCATCATCATCATCATCATCATCGTTTCTTTCCACAAAGTTGAGAAACTACTAGCAATAGCGTCCATGCTTGTTTGTGTGGAACTGCTCAGCTGTAACTTTGTATGACTTGATTTTTGAATGCTTAGAAAGTCATCAGTGTTATCTGTCACCATCTGGATCATATTCCAACATTTCACATTGCTTTGCTTCGGAGTGCAATTTTGTGCAAACTACCACCATGACCATAAAAATTAGATATATTTAGAATAGGACACTTCACCCTAGAACACCCTGTATATTGGTAAGTAAATTATAGTGTTCTAATATATATAACTTATTATATATTTAATTGTTGCTGAAATATGTCCAATAATTAGAGGCACATATTTTTGGTAAATAAAAAAGCAAAATTTTGGTACAAAAACTGAGTCAATTTTGGTTTCCAAAGCGGTAAATGAAATAAAATTTTGCTGTTATAGTGGTGAAAAAGCGGTATATAAAATGGCATTTTGGTTTTAAAAATATGAATACGCAAACCCAAAATTTGATTTTAAAACTGCACTCACTACACAAAATAAACATATTCCTTCTAATAGCACATTTATATCCTTATCAGAATGTTAAGTTTATTCCTGTATAAAGGGGTCCATTTTTGCTTCTGAAATATTTACAGAAGAATTAATCAATTTTCCGTGAATTGCATAACTCACAGGATAATTCTGACTTCAGAAAGTGCCACGTGTGTAAATAAACACTAAATTTCGTGTTTAAGAGTCTATTTCGCATTTTGCAGTTCATTTCGCAACATTTCGTGACAAAACAGGGTGGGAAAATGCACCTCACACCTTTCAGAAACATGAAAAATTAACATTACAATGTATTATTCCACAATTCGTGATTTCGTCAAAAACAAAATATGCATGCCTCTACCAATAATCCATGTTGACAGAAAACAAAAGACACACACAATTAAACATTAAAGAAATGTTCAATATCTTACTAACAAAATATAACCTAAGCAAATACACAGAACAATTATATCCACAATAGAGGTCATTGTTATTAAGAAATCACAAGAAACATGTGCACTGTTTCTGTACTTGCACCAGAAACTTGATACCTAATAAACTGAAAACATTTTATTTCCACATATTAGCTGAACAACAAGTTTAATATTACACTAAAGACATTATTTAAACAAATGGGAAAAATAGAATAATGAAAACCAACACTTATATTACTTATTGACCAAAACTAATAGGTTCATTTATATACATGTAATTTCAGGTCTGCACCTAGAGAAGGAGCGTTCATTCACGGATTATTCATGGAAGGTGCTCGGTGGGATATAAAAACTGGCTCAATTGAAGAATCCAAGATGAAGGATCTCTTCCCCATGATGCCAGTTATATATATCAAGGTATGCACTTGCCTCAATATTGCTATTATTATTATTATTGCATGTAGTAGGCTGTATGATTATTTCAAAATGCATCTTAATGGTAGGTGTGGTTTACTGGTCATCAAATAATTATAACAACTTGAGAAAAATAATTTTATTAGAAATCTATAAAATTTGTAATATTGAATGATGAATTACAATTTATCCTAAGAAGTCTAAATTTTGAGAAAATAAACACAAAATATAATTGAAATTGAACAGCTTGAATGTTCAGTTAAAAAGCCATTTTTCATTAATCACAGTTCAGCAGCACCTAGGTGAGGATATGATGTGTGAGTTGATTGTTGACTGAGCCTTTGTCTACACTTTTCCTCAGTTGGCAAACTTCTATGCTGCTGCATTTGTTGCTTGTTTACTGGCCAGTTAGTACCAAACTATTACACTAAAGATATTACTAGAGTGCGCGTCAAATCTCCTGCATATGGCCTTGAACTGCTGAACAGCACCAGCGAATCACAGACGTGCGGCGTTGCCTAGTTCAGAACCTGTTTCACCTCGCTACTAAATCGTGTACCTGGCGCTCGGATATAAATATATTATTTCAAGTGTCAGTAGTTCAACAGATGGAAAGATAATGAATTTGCGAGTATGTACGAAAAACAAGCGTGATTGTAGCTTATACCGTTCCCTCTGTAGAAGCAATGTCATTATAAACGTATTTGCATTGTATCGTTTTTGTTCTCCCTTCGTTCCTGTTGCATTCCGAAACTTTCCGATTAGCGAAGGGAACAGGGCAGGTTCGTTCCCAGTGATGGTAGAAGGAGAAATTGACGAAGAGGATAACGTCACTGTTCGTTTTTCCCACGTTTTTAGTGTGTGTGTGTGTGTGTGTGCAGCATGTCGTTGAGTAAACCAAGTGGTAGTGATAGCGAGAGAAGAGAGAACAATACAGTGTTGTACGAAGCCAGGCACGACGGGTGATTTTTCAGGTGTACAATTTTTTTAAAAAAAAAAAATGTTCGAGTGAAGAAGAGAGCAGTAAAATTGACTTTAAGAAGTGCCAGGCTCTAACAGCTCAAGCGTGTGGTGTGAATCAAGCTACCGTTTCTCGGATATGTTCGGGGGCAAAACAATGTGGATCGGGGCCTGCTCCAATGTTTCAATCACCTAGAAAGCACATTAACGTACCGAAAAGAACGACAAACTTAGATGACTTTGAAAAATACGTAGTTCGTAGAACCGTCTTTGAAATTTACGATTGTGGCGAATTTTCTACTGCCAAAAGGATAACGTACTCTTTACGGGACAAAATATCTTACAAAGGCTGTACAACTTCCACCTTGAGAATATTGAAACAATTATGCAGTCCCTCTGGCATAATCAGGTATGTTCTTTTCTTCCATTAAGTTTATTATATGTTATATTATCTAATGTTCCGTGCTCTCCGTGACAAGGTGTTTCGCTCAACCACGCTGTCTCTTTTCCGTGTGAGATTTCGACATGGCACCGCTGCAGTGCGCTGCTATTGGCTATCGCCATATGCAGGAGATTTGACGCACACTATAGGCCTGATCTGTTACTGCTTTGAACTGATGCCGATATGTGTGACTGTCTAGATTCTCACTGATAAGGGTGCTTGAAAATTGTAATAATTAAAATTTGTTCAAAATATTATTTAATATTAGTGTGTAAGTATTGCCATTAATTTATTTAATTTTGCTTGAAAATATTCAACAATTACATCACAATATTAAAATACCACTTACATAACCACCAGATACAGTTTTTCCACACAATATTGTGGTGCAAAATACATGGAAGCTTCGAATTTTGCATTTTTTCCTGGATAATTAGTCACCACAAAAAGTGTCACGTGGTTGCTGTAGTTTTTGTAATATTTAAGCAATCTCAATGAAACTTTCTGTACATTTACATTATGGAATAGAATTACATGTGCGCATACGAATTACACAACATGATAGTCAATAGGGTCGTAGGTCCATATTTTCTGCACGACACCATGAATGGTGAACACTACCTGACAATATTGCAACGGTATGTTTGACCCATCATATCTCGCTGAGGAAACATCGGTGAGATTGTTTTCATGCAAAACGGCACACTGCCACACTTTTCACTTACCGTATGGGCCTGGTTCGACCAGTTTTCTGGAATGTTGACTGGGACTTCACGAATGGCCTGCCAGAAATCCAGACCTCATGCCCTGTGACTTTTTCCTGTGGGGCTGGACAAAGGAGGAAGTGTACAAGACAAAACCCCACACTGTGGAACAATTGGATACACAGATTCTGGATGTTATCACAAACGTCCTGAAAGAATTCCTACAGAAGACCGTCAATTCCATTCACGTTTGTTTGAGGAAGCTGGTGGATGCCGCCAGTGCCTACATTGAATTCTGAGCTGGCACATATGTAATTCTATTCCATAATGTATGTGTACATAAAAATTAATTGAGATTGCTTAAATATTACAAAAACTACAGCAAATTTTCAATACCTAGTTAGTTCTTACCCACCCTGTATAATTTCAGAAAAGTATCTGTGAATAAAATCCAACTGATGCTGGAACGATTGGCATTGGTATCGGCTCAGCTCTAGATATTGCATATAAAAATATGAGGAAAAATAGAATAAAAACCAACCTGTTCCAACCACATCTGCAGGATTTTTTCCCCAAACCAGATGCCTTCCCAAAAGAACTACAGAAGAATTTTATCATCTGTATTGATACATTTCTACACTCATTCATCCAAATCTCAAGAGCATGCATATTCACCACACTAAAAAATACCAAGAAAAAAAACAAAAAAACAACAACCCACATTTCTCAGGATAAAAAGGAAAGTTTAAAAGGTAAAACTCGCAACACCATTTCCTGCCTCGTTTCACTCAGTGTTGCAAGTTTTGCCTTTTACCCTTCCCTTTTATCATAATGACAGGGATGATGCATCCCCAAAACATCAATAGTCGGTTTGTGGCCTTTTATTTTCATGCTGTTTTGTCTTCTTGTTTTCTGATTTTATTGCAGGTAAGACTTTTGAGTTTCTGGAATGAGGCATGTTTTCACATTTGAACTTGTCTGTTGTTCTTTTCCATTATCAACTATTTTTAATTTGAACCACATGTGACTTCTCAATTGCAGGCCATAACTCAAGACAAGCAAGACATGCGCAATGTGTACGAATGCCCTGTGTATAAAATTCGAATGCGTGGACCAACTTACGTTTGGACTTTCAATTTGAAAACTAAACACAAGGCTGCAAAGTGGACATTGGCTGGTGTGGCCCTGCTTCTTCAGATTTAGTTTCAGACTTTAAATTTTGTATTCAGTTGTTGTTCCAAGAGTAGTTAGATGCTTGTTGTAGGTTTTATATAACTTGGAAATAAAGTTTCTCGTTTGCATTCATGATGAAAGTGTAATTTCATATATATTTGTTAGTGAATATGTGCATAAATGTCAAGGCTTCATACATACTTAGGAAACATAATTTACTAAAGAAACTATGCAAAATTCTTCATGGTGGGTGCAGTAAATGTGGTTTAAATATTACACAAGTGGTGTTTTGTATTTCCACGTTGCAAATTGATTTTGTTTTCCTTGATTTAAAAAGGATACCGCCTTTTTTAATAGAGGTTATGGCATCCGAGATGCCCGTTTATCAAAAATATGTCTTTGTGGTTTTAAATTAGATGTAGCCTGCCCAATGATATTTTTTTTAATGATCATGGTATTTTGACCGTGGGCTGCACAAGGGGGCTAACTGTCTCTGGTTAATTAATATGTAACTTTACTTTAGGGTGAAAAGACTTTTATTACTTTAGTGAGACAATAAGACCCTATAGATCTTTATATTTGTTAGTAATATTTTTAAGTGGATATGTTGATACTCTATCGGTATCGGCCGATATGGGCATATCGGTGTATCTGTTTATCGGTAAAATTACCGATTATTTTACCGATCCGATATATCGATAAATATCTGATAATTTACTGCAAAATTCTGCCATTTTGTTGTAATTTTTATGGATAATCTCCATGCCCTACTTTCTAAAAAAGTAAATGTCTAAATATGCAATTTCTTTTTCACTGCAGTCACCTTGAAACACACATTTATTAAGGAGGTCAATGAACCTTTCAGGTTCTTCAAGGACCATTTCTAATTTTATATCGGACGGTTATCGGTATCAGTAAATTTTATATCGACCCATCCCTATTATCAATTATATATTTTGTTGGAGTAATTGCAAGATAACTCTTTTTATATACATATTCACATTGCACAGTGATTCGGATCCTACTTTAAACAGAAGAGGTGCCCATGAGGCAAAAGTCATGATTTATATCTTCAGTGGAAGAATGAGCAGGAAAAGACAGATAAGGCAGATATAGCACCAGAAACTAGGGGGGGGGGGGGGGGGGAAATAATAAAATAAAAATAGGAAAGCCTCCAATCTGCTCTCAAAGTTGCAGGAACTGAGTAAACAACTGAGTAAACAAAATATTTTCACTAATGTACATAGTCAAACGGCAACGTAAAATGCTTGGAAAGTTATTCACTTCAAGATTACTTTATGTAACTGTATATTATTAATTATGAGTGTCCAGAAATTGACGATGGTTGTACAATAATGCCACCTAAGCAAAAGCCTTAGCCCTCAGAAATCAAGCATATGATACTGTCACCGAAGGATCTGTATTATAGTCTCAACCTGTGCAGGTATGTGCTTTTGAGTGTTCCTGCATCAGTTTCATCTAATCATCATGATTGTCCAACAGTGGCAGAAAACTGACGCATACAAAAAATGAATTAATTGAGGGTGGAGGATGATGATCCCCGATAACTAGGGAGTAATTTATAAGCACTACAAATTATGAAAACATGCACTATAAAATAAAAAAGGCACCACAATAGGCAGTGAACAGGAACTCATTTAAATTTTCCTTTCTCGGTTTACACACCTAATGATTTGTTCTTGTATTCTATTGTATTATTCTTACTTTGCATTGTTTTTCTGCCACCCTAAATGAAAACAAAATGCTGAACATGGTTAGATATCAATAACTCCATCAATGTTGTTATTATATTCATAGTCTTTTAGAAACAAAAAACTTGAAAATATATTGTAAAAATTTAAGTTCACAGGGTAAATACATCATTGTGTTCTCACCTATGTCACCCATTTCTTGACTATATTTTAATCTTCATTCATGTACCAAAACATACTTTTTATCTTGATTTTAATTTGTATTATCATAACTAAATGACACCAAGCACAATCATGTTAATTCATATGTATATCTTTTTGTGTATGTATGTGTGTTTCTATGTATTTAATGGGATTACATGGCAGAACAACCATGGACTAAACCTTGCCCTTTAGTAAAGATGAATTGAATAGTGATGATGAACGATTGTTATTAGATGAAGTTGACACACAACTAGGCTAGGCTGGGACTTGAACCTAGAATATTACATAGCAAGATCATCAGTTGACCACTCAACGTGCTAGGCTGTCTCTTACTGATATTTTGTGAAGAATAATGCAATGGAATAGCTTGAGGTAACTCTACAATTAATCACTAAAGCATTTTTTTTTAAAAGAATACCGCTGAAATGCAATATTTTTACACCATCGAATGGTTATCATCAAAGTATAATTATGCACAATAGGCATTTATGGGCACTATAAAGGTCTGTTGAAACAACATGAAATGCGTTTAATACATTACTATGCTTGACCTGCACTAGCATGGTAGCTTTCAAAAATCTCTCGCCTTTCAAAAGACTGCTAAGATGTTTCAGATTCTGGAGATTAAATATCTTTAGTATTCCTTCTAGAGCATAGATCTTCATGTGCTTTGCTGTCACTGTTGTCTTGATATTTGTGATAGAAAATAGGCTAACAATGCTATAAAATTATCACTTGAAAAAAAATGGTAGGTGTGAAGCTCTGGCACCTCTGATCTCCACTAATCAACAGCTCATGTACATTTGAGCTGTGTACAATCTGTCATATATTATGTCAGACTTAAGGTTTTAATTTTACTGACCTTTGTATTAATACTTAAGTTTATATTGGTCTATGCATAATATACACACATGTTTAATTCACTGGCTTTTCAACTGTGAATGTTCCCTCAAAACATTTGATCAGTATTCTCCATTTTTTTATATGAAAGTGCTATTCTCATTCTTTAAAAAGTGTTTAGGGAATGTTTTATTCACTTCTAATGAACAATCAGGTGCAAAAAAAAAATAGTAAATTGTGTATTTATTTACACACTTGAAACTTCAATAACAAAAATCTGTAAAATTAAATTCTGTAGTGCAATTAAGAACAATGTAAATGTTCCTTTACATTGGAATACAATACTTTAACACACAGGAACATTATATTCACTTCTAATGAACAATTGGAATATAATTCTTTAACACACAGGAACATTATATTCACTTCTAATGAACAATCTGAATATAATTCTTTGAACACACAGGAACATTATATTCACTTCTAATGAACAATCAGGTGGAAAAAATCACAATGTGCTTTATCACAAGTAATCACAGACTGAAAAGAATACTGATTAGGTGATGAAACCTTGGTCCCATCTTCACATGCAGTTCCATAATGTGCAATCAAATTCACAGATGTTGGTCAGAGTAATCTTTCAGAGCAGTGTAGCAGTTTTGTGCATCTCTCTGGGTGGCGTAGCTGTTGTTTCGCAGCCAGGATACAAACTTGTCTCTGTCCTGGTGCATAACTAGGTACTGGCCATACACCTCTTTTGCCTAAAATGAAGGAAAATTTCAAATTATGGCACCACTGCTTTTGCCTAAGCACAACTATTTTAAACATTAGCATATAATAGCCTTTCCTGCCTGTAAGCCTCTACAGATGGGACCTTTTTAGGTGCACTATTTTCAAATGTGCTGTGATGTACAAAATAAAGCTCAGTAGAACTATCATTTTTTTTTAATGACAAGCGCCCACCCAAAAATTCCTGTGCCCACCCGATTGCCCACCCAATCAAATCCACTGTAAGTACATATACTTAGAGATATGTGAATGTTGAAATAAATAAGTGTTCATTACATGTATATTTTTCTAATGAATATTATCTATATAGAAATGTTCACATATCGTCATTCCTTAAAAAGCGGATTTAACTTTGTCATTAGAAAGTAAAAGGAATCACTAGAGATCTTGAAACAAGAAAAAACTGTGACCAATTGAATACTTCTATGATTAGAAGCAGCTAGTGGGCTTAGGAGGCGCAAAATTTTGCAGGGTATGGTCAAAATGAGATCAGGATTTAGAGTGAGCTTGAGGGCTGAACCTCCAGGCCTTCACTGGTGAAAGAACTGCTTTTAAAAGTACCCCATAATGAAAAAATTAGGTACTTCGGATTTGATGAAAAATGTAGAAATACGTATAACTAACCACCTCATGTAGCTTGGCGAAAAGTTATAACTGAAACTGTGGAGGGGATTGGGGGTGAGGTCTTGGTATTGTAAGCTCTGGGTCTTCACATATATAAATCCCGGCCTGCGTATGATTAAAATAATCTCTAAATAAACAAATAAAAACCTCAGCGTTGCTTCCTCCAGCAGCACAATAAGTTATTTCGACTTTTTAATTAGGTCTACATTGAAATTCCAGAAGTGCTTCTTTCTTCATTTCATTACAATTTTTATATTTATACATATTTTACATACCTGTCATTTTTAAATATCTACATGGTATATAAAATAACAACTTTGTATTAGTTCTAATAAATACTAATAAGAAGCAATAACAATAACTACTACAATACCGAGGTATATTAATTTTGATGTAACAGTTATGTGGGTTTGGAAAAAGCAACAGAATTATTGAATTGATAATGGGTTTGCTAATTGTATTTAGAAATCCTAGTTCCACACATACATTTTGCCTATTAGTTACGTAATCATGCGATTTTTCTTGTGATTAAAAGCAGTGTACTGTGGCCTTTAAATGCTAAGACTTTTCTACCAAAAAATAAAAAAAGTAAAGTGTCCTTGCCCCCAAGTTTAATACCTATTTTGTTCTTTGTTACTTCACTAAAAGATATTGTCATTATTACATAAATAGTAAAAAGACACTATGAAATCAGAGACATAACAGCAAATATTCATCATCTAGCTTACGTGTAGCTAAGACCTCTAAAATTTGTGTAAAAACAACTGTCCTGGTAAGGAAAATAATGTCAGAAAAGTAAAAAAAAATTGAATATTTATTGAATAACAAAAGAAAAAAAATGATGTTACGTCCAGTTGATGAAAGTAAAGTTCCTGATTAATATTTTATGTACATTATTATAAGTAGTGGTGTACATAACTCTTTAGAGGGATCTCCCCGATTGTGTAGTGGTAACGCAGTCACCTTGTAATACTGGGTTCAATAATCTGTGGAGGCACATAGTGGTTCGGAAGCAACTTTAAAATATAGGTCAAGTTATGCGAAAAAGTGATTCAGAATTTTGTCAAAGGAATTAGAGTATAAAATGCATCGTGGAGGACATTTTGTCAGATATTCTCTTCCACATTTAATGGCAATGTTCACCCTTTCATCTTCTTCTTCTTCTTTTGCTCTACAGCCCTTGGTGGGCTCTGGCATCCCAAACAATCTTCCTCCACCTCGTTCTATCTTGAGCTACATTTTTCCAATTGCGTATATTCATCCTTCTCAAATCTTCCTCAACCGCATCGATCCATCTTCCCCTCGGTCTTCCTTTTGGACTTGTTCCCCACAATTTCTGATTGAATACCAGGCGTGGTAGCCTATCCTCTTCCATTCTCATCAGATGTCCTGCCCATCTTAAGCGTTGAGATTTTATATATCTCACCACATGTTCATATTGAATCAATCCTTCCAACTCCATATTATTCCTAATTCTATAGGATCCATCTTCATTCCTAACGGGGCCAAAGATCTTACGTAATATCTTCCTTTCAAAACACATTACCTTGCTTTCTGCTTTAGATGTAAGTTTCCAAGATTCTGCACCATATGCTATAACTGGTCTAATAAGTGTCCTATACAGTCTTAATTTTGTGTTCCTAGAGAGGTTTTTTGACTTAAATAATTCTATATGTGCATAATACTGTCTATTTCCAGCCTGTATCCTTTGGTTAACAATCTCTTCTTCTTCTATGTTGTTATGTAGAAGAGCTCCAAGGTAAGTAAAAGTGGGTACTCCCTCAAAGTGATATGTACCTACATTCAAAGCCAGAGAGTTTCGTCTGGCTGGCGATCTGGACATTCTCATATATCTTGTTTTAGTTTCATTAATTAATAGTCCTATTTCTCTGGATTTACTATCCATCTTTAAAAAAGTGCTTTTAAGATCTGCAAGTGTCCTTGATATTATCACAATATCATCAGCATAAGCAAGTATCTGTGTTGTTTTGTAGAATATACTCCCCCTTTTTTGCAGTGGACTGATAATATCATGTAGTACAATAATGAAAATTAGGGTGGACAGAGCATCCCCTTGCCTCACTCCTGTTTCTATGTTAATGGTTCGTGAGACTTCTCCCTGCACCATGACTCCCGCTGTTGTATTTTCCAAGGTTACCTTTATCAATCTTATTAATTTATCTGGAAATCCTACTTTCTTGAATACTTTCATGATCCCAGCTCTGTGTAAGCTATCAAATGCTCGTTGATAGTCTATAAATAAAAAGTGTAGATCTATATTTTGCTCATAGAATTTTTCCATAATTTGAGATATGGTGAAGATGTGATCTATGGTAGATCTATTTGGACGGAATCCACATTGATATTCCCCTAGGATTTCTTCCGCCTGCTTAGATGCTCTCATATATAGGATATTGGAAAATATTTTGTATCCAATATTTAATAGTGTTATCCCCCTGTAGTTGCCACAATTCCTTTTATCACCCTTTTTATGGATGGGGAAGATAACTCCATATTTCCAAGTACATGGTATTTTCTCTTGATCCCATATCATGCAAACTAGCTCATGAACTTTCTTCCAAAGTGTTTCTCCACCCTTTTTAAATATCTCCGCAGGGAGCAAATCTTCTCCAGGTGCTTTATTATTATTTAATTTTAATATTGCACACTTTACTTCTTCAAACGATGGTCTTTGTACCTCACATTCTGTAACTTGGGTTTGGTCTTAATCTGCATTATCTGTTATATTAAATTTAGATTCATAGAGCTCCTGAAAATATTCTGACCATCTTTCCAGACATTTGGCTTGATCCGTAATAAGCTTCCCATTTTTGTCTTTACATAGGTTTAACCTTGGTTGATATCCAGTACTAAGATTTCTAACAGCTTTGTACATTTGTCTTGTATTACCCTCTGTCTGATGTTCCTCTATTTTCCTTACTCGCTCCTCCATCCAATATGTCTTTTTCCTCCTACAGATTTTAGTCGGTTCCTTCCTAGCATCTTTATATGCATTCATCGATGCTCTTGTTTCTCTTTGAATCATCTTTTTCCTTAACTCATTTTTCTTCCCTATTAGTACTCTACACTCTTCACCACACCAATCTTTTCTGTTAGATCTCTTCCTTTGCCCTAATATCTCTTCTGATGTTTCAGTCAGAGTTTTCTTCATATCATTCCATATTTCCTCAATGCTATTGTTTTCATTCTCATCACTTAATTGTTGGTGTATTTGTTCCTGAAAAGCTCTCTTATCGCTGTCTTTCTTTAACTTTTCTATATCCCAACCAGTTCTCCTTTTTCCCTTAATTTTGCCTATATTAGACAATCGTTGTGACTCTAAAATTTGTGTAAAAACAACTGTCCTGGTAAGGAAATAATGTCAGAAAAGTAAAAAAAATTGAATATTTATTGAATAACAAAAGAAAAAAAAATGATGTTACGTCCAGTTGATGAAAGTAAAGTTCCTGATTAATATTTTATGTACATTATTATAAGTAGTGGTGTACATAACTCTTTAGAGGGATCTCCCCGATTGTGTAGTGGTAACGCAGTCACCTTGTAATACTGGGTTCAATACTCTGTGGAGGCACATAGTGGTTCGGAAGCAACTTTAAAATATAGGTCAAGTTATGCGAAAAAGTGATTCAGAATTTTGTCAAAGGAATTAGAGTATAAAATGCATCGTGGAGGACATTTTGTCAGATATTCTCTTCCACATTTAATGGCAATGTTCACCCTTTCATATAATGTAATAACTTTGCCAACTAATAAATATATGAAATGTTTTTCCTTAAATTAAATCCTGCGTTACTTTTGGGACATCCTTTATTTATGTAGAACAAAACAGTCCAAAATTTCATTCTATACTTTTTTTTTACTATACAATACCTGAAATGCTAAAATATATTTAAAAAAAAGCAGTGTAACTTTTTCAAATTCCTTTGTTCAGGAAACATTATTAGATAGTTTCCTTTGCTTCCCTTGTTCTCCCGTCGTCCAAGACGGGCACAGCCTTCCACCAAACACTCGCACACGACGAATAACCCACCCAGTGTCCAATGAAGACTGAAGTAAAGATAGGTTTGCGACAAAGATAACTTTATGGTTTGCACGTGTAGTGTTTGAGGCAAAATTCAGAGAACCGGGGAAAGCTTAAATAAACAATACCCTCGAACTCCCACTCCCATAAGGGTGAATGGCCAAAGACCTCCGGCCCCAAACGGTAGCCAGATGTGGGTCAACCCAAATTCCATCCTTCCTCTGAGAACAAAGTACACGACAAAATTAAAAAATAAGTTCTCATTTTCAAAACTGGAATCTGTTATAATGTTTAATATAATTAATGTTTAGTCTGTCTTAAAATTTCCCTGAAAATTCGCTATTTTTAATCGAATTTCCCTTTTCCCTTTTCACTTAAAATTAGCTCCAAATTTCCCTTCAAAAAGGGAAATTTCCCTTCATGTGGCAACACTGCTTGAACGACGTGTGTTCTCTCATTGCATCTCGTACACACCCACATTTTGTTATGCATCATATGATTGGCCTGGCCTCCTCTTCTTCTTTTGAGATTTTAGCAGAAAAAGAACGTGGCAGCAGACACTGTAATACTTGATACCATGGATTGATTTGGCTGTGGTGTGGTAATAAGGCACACTTATTCAAACAATCAATTCTCAGATATGATTAAGATAATAAATAATCCTACGAAGTACATAACTTTCTTTCGTTAATTAGAACATCATATTAGAACTGTGAGTTTTTCTAGGGAAAAAATGTGGAGATACTAGTGCTTTCTCAAAAATGAAATTAGTGAAAAACAGGCTTCGTGCTTCCATGGGACAGGATCGCTTATCCAATCTTTGTTTATTAAGCATTGAACATGAACTTCTTCGTGAATTGGACTTCGAAGATATAGTAGATGAATTTTCGGCGAAAAATGCAAGAAAAGTGTGTCTACCATAAGTGTTAAGCCTCAGCTGGATGTCTCGCTCAACAGCTGAAAACTGCTTCTTATTCTATTGAAAATAACTCCCAACATATGCTTCCAATTTCAGTGATACTAGAAGGATACACGAAGTGATGTAATTAATAAAAAATCAATTTGGGATTATAGTTTGGCGTACAAAAAATTGGAAATGCAGCATTAATTGGATGTGAAAGCAGCTTTAAATGGGGCGTTTGAAGAGTTTTAAACCATTATACCATTTAGGTTCAATATTGTGCATCTTAGTGTCGTGAATTTACATAGATAATTCCAAGCGTTTACCCAATATTTTCAACAGAAATTACATGATTTTATAACAATAAATACAAGGATTTGGTTTCCTCGCGTTCTGAAAGTTTGAGGATTTCCCGACTGTAGCGCTGGTGTCGTTTTTCAACACACAACCATCCTCGTGCGGTTCTCGCATATGAGGTGCCCCTCGCAGCGCAAGGGGGGGGGGGTGGAGGTTTCACCCGCCAGTCTGTAAGCTTATCTTTTCTTGCCATCTGGGTTTGTGTTGTTCAGGTGAAATCAGGGAACTGCATTACTTAAGTGGCTTCTTTCAAAAACAAGACAGACAGTTTTTAAAGTCGAAGCTCGAAGCAGTGAATCGTCAAGATTATTATAGTCACACAAATTACGCCAGTTTACGAGTCTGATCCGAAGGATGAAGGCAAGTTACGTCGTTCAATTATTATGTGATTAAAACTCTTCGCTTTTGTTTCTACATATCTACTTTAAGCACTATAATGGGAATACATATACGCAGTAATCGAATTGAATAAAATCTAGAAAAGAAGGGACAGAGATTTTTTGACATTTTATTCTTTTTACTTCATAAAGTTAATAAATACTTCGAAAGTTCAGAGCTCACAGAATCTTTTCAGGCGGAAGGCTTCAAATAATCGTACCGATTTATATTAATTTATTGAAACTCAAAGTAAATAATAAAATATTCTTTTCGTTGTATAAAACATGTCTGTAAAGAAAATTTACATGCATAAATTCCAGATTCAAAAATTCAAGGTGATTATTAACCAAATTTCACAGCCTACCTTGGTGAATCCTTTATTGCCAAGCTCCTGTCCCCTTACTCGACCAATGCCTGGCAAATGTGTCACAGGCTTATTCCCCATTGGCTCCCCAACAAAATCCCCATGTTTCTTTGTTGTAGAAGACATTGTTTCTGAAACAATCAAAGGAATACACTATAATCTTCACAGTTGTACACCTCTTATACAGTATTAGGAAAGTTACTTTTTATAAAAATTAAGTGTGGCTTGCTTTTACAGTTAATTTACTCTGGATAAAGCCCCTATCACACGGAACTGGATTTCTAGTTGGAATGCCCTAGTTGGCGATGAACTGACTTTCTGGGTAGTAATCATGGCCGCCTGGCTGACTGCTTGACTGGTTTTGAGGAATAGGACATGTTCTAATTGCTACTAACTTCTTCGACTAGATTCTGTGGAACAGCCAATCAGAGCAAAGTTTGGCCATGTGAAGATATTCTGTGAGTTTGTAAAGTAGCCCTTTTTTGTCTGTGGCTTCCGAGTGCATACAACACGAAAGACATGTTTACAATTGAAAAAGCTAAAATATTCTTCCATACGTGTATAGTAAACGTTGTAAAGTACATATTTTATCAGCGCCGTTCTTCTCTACCAAAAACCATTTAATGCGATGCGATATTCCTCTCGGTTGGATAGTTATCGTATTTTAAAAGTGTGAAGTGATACGTTGTTTACATCTCGCGCGCCCGCCATTATGGGAACGAAAGACTATCGACAAGTACGGTGTAACAAGTACCGTGTGAGGCGAAATCTAGCAAATGGGTAGCCAGTCCAGCGTCAACTAGAGCGTTCCTACTAGAAATCCAGTTCCGTGTGATAGGGGCTTAAGTTATAATTTGTAGGTGTTGCATGCAAGTGAATTGTTTTTGTTTTTTTTAGGGTAAAAGTTTACTATCCACAAACACGTGTAACTTCTTTGTTTAGTCACTTTTAACATTCGTACTTACGTATCTGCTTCACAGAACATTCTTTAGGGTTTATTCACGTTTTTTTGATCAAAGTAATTTCAATTTTTCACATTACGAGTACTTCTTTCTTTTCATTTTTGCGCTTCCGTAAGACACCTTCATGGATCATCGTGCATCGTGCTTGTGTTTTGTCGACTTTCATTGGGTATGCAGTGTTTCCAACCTTCTTAACCGAAAAAATACAGTCAAAATGCGTTGAATCATTGACACATTACGTAAGGTTAGGTTAGGTTTAGTTAGGTTAGGCAAACATAGGTAAAATTCATGTAACTAGTTAGGTTAGGTTTGGCAAACAAAGTTAAAATTTGTTTAACTATGTTTGCCTAACCTAACCTAACGTAATGTTTCTTGGGGCTATCATGAATGGTTCAATGGACTCTAACTATTTTTGGTTGGAAACACTGCATACCCAATGAACATCAACAATCAGGATGTGCCATGATCTACGAAGGTGTATGCGGCAAAAGCTATTGTGCATCGGAGAATTAATTTTCAACAAAAATAATGAATTTCCCCTATGACACATTCCCACATGACAGAAAACACCTTCCAGATGTTCAACAATGCTAGAGGAACTAATTTCCGTAAGTAGTTTCTTCTGTAAAAATCAAGAAATGTGTTTGTGATTAGTAAACTGTTACCTCAATTTTTACTTTTTCCAAAATACATTCCCTCTTCATAATATTTTTTTCCTCACATTTTACATTTTTCACTTGGGTCCGCAAAATGTAAAATCGATGTTCCACTGTATATACATACATGTTTTCTAACCTTGAAAATGTTCATCGCTGTTGAAATATACAAAAAAGCAGTGTTTCAGAAGAGAGCATAACGCTCCAGCTGTTGGATATGATCCAGAGCGAGATTGTAAGAAGTGGACAAGAAGAGAGCGATATCTTCAGGTGATCCGATCTAGATTAGGGTGACCAGATTTTCTGAAACGAAAAGCAGGACATCCACCATGGATGCACACAGATAGAGTCTAGGAGGGTCACGTGCCCCTCCTTTTGGATGGAAGAAAGTCTTGCTACGTTCATGACCACTTACATATTACACAGCTTTTTAATCTGTTTTCTTCTCTTATGTATTTTCATTTCATTTTACAGATTACCCTTTTTATGTCTCTTGTTCTTCATGTTTTCTTTTTGTATATCTTTACTCACTTGTTCCTAGTTTCTCCCCCACCCATCTCTCTCATTTTCTTCCATGTCTTAGGGATTTTTGGATGCACCAGACATTATTATTTATTGTTATAAATAATGAAACTAATGTTTCTTTGATGCAAATCCAAAACTCATTATTATTTCTGTTTTCAGGATAAAATTGTGATTTTGATCTTAGATTTTTTTGGTTCTACAAGTGTGTTTTATTACTGAAAACACTCAATTCAAACCTTGCAAATTATCACATGCAAGTAGTGCATGCAGCTAGAGATTTCCGTGCCCAACTTCGGTGAGACAAGTGTTATTCTCCTAGCTTACACGTCTTTTTTGATATTCATGCTGAAACAACTTCCAGATCCCATAAAATATCCATACATTGTGAAATGATATTAAAATATTATTACTCAATACTGAGAATATATCTGTCTCTTTTCCCATCTGTAGTATATTCCTCCATAATCACCTCATCAATACATCAAACAATTTTAAATGATCGAAGTGCCCATGCATATACTTTTACTCATCACTCTAACTCGTATATCACATATGAACAAATCAAATGCAATAACAGTTTCTAACTAATAAATATAAATTTGAGAGGAGGTATGATTCTGCAAGTGAAGCAGGCGTCAACATTTTTAGATATACGACTATTTCTTCCTGTACATGATCTTGTACAAACACATACATGCATGTGTGTACATGTACATGCTACCAATTTATATGAAAAAGTTTATTGTGTATTTGTGCAAGGGAGGACTTTATTGAGGTAAACAATTTGCAGGACATTACACAGGGTGCTGTTGGGGGAAAAAAATTTTTTTTGGAGTGTCCATCACAGAATGCAGGACATGGCCCAAAAAAAAGGACTGTCCTGCGAAAATCAGGACATCTGGTCACCCCAATCTAGATGGGACCAGTAGCCAATGGAAAATTACTTCCTCCACTCTGGATGCATCCATTCGGTAGGCCCCTCCTGCTTTGCTGTTAAGGCATTTGTGACACAGTTTATGACATGTGGTAGTCTTATACTTACGTGCCTCACATTAATTACAATCTACTCAATTTCTTGACCATTGAAAGAATACATTTGATAACTTATATTAATACGGTAACAGTTTACGATCTATTGGACACCTATAACTTCTTAGTTTCGTCAATTTTTGACATTCGTACTTACCTATCTGCTTCGCGGAAAATTCCGTGAATGGTTTTTGTGGCTATTCATCCTGGAATCGGTGGGAAATTTAAATTAAAAAATTATTTTCGTTTGACATTTTTGAGTCCAAATTTCCCACAGATTCCGGGCTCTGCCCCTGGGGTAATTGCCCTACTGCCCCTAACTGCTAACGCGGCCCCGCCTCTGCTCCGGCTCCCCGGCTTTCTCTATGGAGTCCCTGTTAAAGGAATGTTAGAAATTGGCCAGAGTAACCTGCCCCCAAATGAACCCCAAACTTTTAAATTTGAAGAAATCCGTTTCCAGGATACGGAAAACTTACCTGAATTTCACACAAAACACCTTCCGGATGTTAGACAATACTACAGAAACTTATTACGGTAAGTAGTTTCGGAGCGATTTTACAATACTGGGAATTTCTACATTTTGTTTTAAATTCGGCATACTCACTAATTTTGGCCCCCTAATCACGAATCTGCAGTCAAAAATTGGCGGTCACACGTGGAAATGGCAAAATAATCTCAATTAAGTTCTTATTTCCACCCCTTCGATTTCCAAATTTCCCGCCGATTCCGGGCCCCGCCCCTGGGGTAATTGACCTACCGCCCCCAACCGCTATCGCGGCCCCGCCTATATCTATAGAGTCCCTGTTAAAGGCATGTTAGAAATTGACCGGATTCACCTGCCCCCAAATAAGCGCCAAATTTTAAGTGCAGATTCGTGATTACGAGGCCCAAATTAGTAAGTATCCCAAAGTTTAAACAAATTGGATAAATTCCCTGTATTGTTAAATTATACCAAAAAGGAGATCGGCTTTTTTTTTTAAAATTTCCAGACGTGACCCCCGGTATTTTACAAAAGATTCGTGATTAGAAAGCCAAAATTAGTATACCGAAAATTAACAAAATTGGAGACTTTCTCTATATTGTCAATTCGCCCCAAACAAAATACCTCGACGAGCGTTGTAAACCTTGGAGAAACTCATTGCCGTAAGTAGTTTATGTAAAATTGAAGAAATGTGTCTGCGATGTATGAAACCGTTACCACATACCCTTGTCTGAATGATTATTACAGTTTCAAAATGTAATATAAGTATATACAATGACACATGCATCGCTACCAATAAATATTTACCTGTTGTATATTTTTATCAATTGGTGTCTTCAGAATTATCAACTTGATAAAAATTGCTTTTGTTACCGTGCTTCTTGTCACTGTCAGAAAGGAATCTCTGTGTGTGTAATGTGAAATTGAAAGCAAGTCTTACAATTTGTACCGCACCGAACGTAAAAATATTTACATAACAACTACATAATTCCATTAAATTATATTTCATAATATGAGATATGTGTTAGATTGTAAGCAACAATGATTATTATAGTAGGTATTTCAACTTTTGTCGGCAAATAAATGAATATGTTTAACACGTACTGATTTTCTGCACAATGCAAGTTAAATAGACACAGCACGGAGCCGACACGCAATGTGGGTAAGCAATAAAAGTTTAGAATGCATCCAACGTTGAGTGCTTCTGGAGACACCCATAGAAGCGTACTTTACAATTAACCTACAGCGAGTGTAAAAAGTGTTTGGACACCATTGATGGTACAGTGGGATCCACTGGTATTGCACGGCAAATTGTCCACGACTATTTTCATTAATTTTTCTCTTACATCCTATATGTTTTTAAATGATGGATTTTATGTATGTTGGTGCAGAAGTTGTCAAGAGCTTGTTTTGAGATTTCTATTAATTTTTGAAGCTCTTATGGCCGCGTGCACCAACGCCGATTATTTCGAAGTTCAGATGAACGAGATCAATTTTAATCCACTCTAAATGAACTTGGTTTAAAGATTTGCATTGCACCAACGAAAAACGACGTTTACGAGATTCCGTTCAAATGATCCGAGATTAATTTGTAAGGCTATACCTGATTGGTTGGCTAAAACAAATGACAATCAAGAACGCCACAGAGTAGTGTGATGTGTTAAAGTATCAACGTGTAGGAGAAGAAAGTAATTCGGGCCGCAAACTTATATGAATTTGAGAAATGTACTGATGAACCTTGTCGACGAGTACAAGGATGTAATAGGGTGTTAAGAAATAATAATCTTAAAAAAAGAACTGACGGCGCAAGACAAAAGGATAAGGAGAATGCATGGAACCTTCTTCTACGGGACTTCAATGCCTTACGAAATGCATTCGCGAGAGAACAGAATACGCTCATATGGTATGGTACGCTCGCCCGCTCAATAAAGATATTTTTTTATTATTATTACTGTATTGTGGTAAGTATTTGAATTTTTCATTTCTTAATTCTTATATATTTATATTGTCGTGTCGTGTAAATAGCCAGTAACATGTATTTTCGTAAATTTATACAATCATATTTCCTCTGTTGTAATTTACCTTGCACATGCATATATTTTGTGTTCTGGGATAGAAAGTAAAGTATTTAGAAACATTTCGACTTTGTGCCACAGAACCACAAATTATTATTATTATTTTGGCAGTTTTTAGTTTACTTTACAAATTTCTCGAATTATCGGCATTGTACATCCAACATCTCAGCGTTTGCACGCCCTCGATATCACTTTCCGCTCTTTTTATATTGAAAAACAACTGCCTGCAGTCGAAGCGTCAGTATCGTGAACCAGGATCAGACACCAAAACGGTGGCGAATGACCGATCAGAAGATAAACTCGTTTTGATGTTCCTAGATCGCGATCAAGTGTTGAACCGTCTTGGTGCAATGGAATTTTCCAGTGATCCTTTCCCGATCCGAGTTTAAAATTTGATCTTCGTTCGTGCACACGGCCATCATTGGGTCAAATAAAGCGCACGAACTTGGTGATGGACAATTTGCACGGTAATACTCATGGATCCCACTGTACGTAAACAGGGTTGTGGATGCAGGTAGGCAAGTGGAATGAAAACCACATTATTCTACCTCATATACTTGTTTATTTGATACAACAGGAAAATACAAAATATAAATAAATATCACATATTTTGAACACAAAAAGTCTTTGGACACTTGCCATTCTTGTCCATATTTTCTGCAAAAAACACAAGCATTTAATATTTTTTTGGATTTCCTTGGGCACGAATTGCCTGGAGCCTGTCTGGTACAGATTTGACCAGATCTGCAGTAATCTGAGGTGAAATGGCGTTCCATTCTTCCTGCAATACTAATTTTAGGTCGGATTTGTTTCTTTTTTTTTTTATCTGTTTCTCTAATACACTCCATAAATTTTCTATGGGGTTCAGATCTGGGGATTGAGAGGGGGGGTGAAGTTGTTTTGGTGTGTTATATAACAGCCACAATTTTGTATTAAGGGCGGTATGCTTAGAATCGTTGTCCTGTTGAAACAAGTAATCATTACCCAAGTTCATTTGAGCCGCACTAGCGCTCAAATTATTCTTAAATATATCAATGTACAGTGGGATCCACTAGTATTGCTCAGCAAATTGTCCATGACTATTTTCATTAATATTTCTCTTACATTCTATGTGTTTTTTAAGCGATGGATTTTATGTATGCTGGTGCAGAAGTTGTCAACAGCTTGTTTTGAGTTTTCTTTTAATTCTTGAAGCTCTTATTGGGTCAAATAAAGTGCACGAACATGGTGATGGACAATTTGCACGGTATTACTTATAGATCCCACTGTACATGTACTGGTCCATCGTTCCCTCTATGAAATGCAACTTGCCGACCCCGGCAGCACTCGTCCAACCACATACTAAGAGTGAACCGCCACCGTGTTTGACAGTTGGGATTAAGTTTCGCGGCACCAACTCTGTATTTCTTTGCCGCCATACCATATGACTAACATCAGGCACGTATCCAAAAGGGGGGCTTTGGGGGCTCGAGCCCCCCGAAAGTTTTCAGTTTACACTTGATAAAATGAGGTTTTTGGTTCCTTGTGGTGTGAAATAAAATAAAATGAGGATAATGTAAGGAGAGAAATAATTATCGAGGAAAGACGGAGAATGTTCTGTAACCCTATTATTGATAATAGCACGTATCCAAGTTGGGAATCAGGTTGATCGAGCCCCCTCCCCCAGGAAATTTTTCAGTTTACACTAGATAAAATTAGGTTTTTGGCTTCTTGCATAATGTGACAATTATTTAAGGAGAGAAATCATTATCGAGGCAAAACGGGGAATTAAAAATTATTGATGTTCCTTTTCTGCATTCGACTTAATAGAATCTTTATATTCTTTTGAAATTACATCAAGAGACACATTACTTAAGCAACTGTTAGATTCAGCGGATTTACTTTGTAAACTTGATAAGTTTTTATCTGTCGGTTTCTTACGAAATCTACAAAATTTCTGAATATGTCCAAAGATCCACAATAATTACATCAATTTGCTTTAAATAACATTTACCTTTTTTATGCGTCTTTCCACACTTATAACAAATCCATTGTCTTGAAGTTCCAGGTTTCTCATTAACTCTGCTCTTCTTAAACTGATTATTAAAGTTAGTTTTCCTATTGGAGAAAGCTTGGAAAGGTTTAGTCTTGCTTTCATGAAGCTTATGTACATTATAATCAGTAGCAAAACCATCCTTTTGATGGAATAGCCGCACATGTTTCTCAACCATTTCCATATTCACGGCAATGTCGCAAGCTTTAAGAAAGGAAACGTCGCCTTATGATAACAATTTCTTTCTTGTACTTGTAACTTCACTGCTAACTCCAAACACCAGTTGATCTCTTAGCATATCATTTAAGAATGCTCCAAAGTTACACTTAGTAGCTGCATGTTTAAGAGAAACTATATATTCAGACACAGGTTGACCTAACTCTTGCTTCAGAAGATGAAAACGGTATCTTTCTGCAACAACATTATGCTTCGGTTGAAAATGATTCAACAATACATCTTTTATTACTTCTTGTTTTACTAGCAACAGAATCTGGAGTAACTAAATCCCTTAAAACATCATATAAATTTCCTCCACAGAAGCAATAAAATGACTAATTTGCTTTTCCTTTGGAATACCATTAGCAACACAAATCTGTTCAAACCGCTCCAAATACGAATCAATGTTACCTTTAGCGGTGGCTCAGTCGGTAACGCGTCTGACTACCATCTGACTTCGATCCCCGGCCGGTTCAAATCCGGGAACTTTTCTAACGATCGAAGCGGCCCCGGCGCCCACCCAGCGTCGAATAACATGGGTACCTGGGGGAAACCCTGGGGGGTAAAGGCGGTCACATCACCCCCACACCCCCTATACGCCTTCATGGCGTGGTGCCATGCACAGGGGAGCACTTTACCTTTTCCTTTACCTTTATCCACATCGAAAGGTTCCAGAATATGTCCTTGAATCCCATACATAGTCGCCAAATTGTTGTATTACCAACCACGGTAATATGATATAATAAATCATGTGGGTTCGATTTTATACAAAATAATAATTTAATCCATAACTTAGAATATACATACAACATGGCTAACTCTATGCTTGACACATGGCCTCCCCGATGGTGCAGCGGTAGCCTCGTCGCCTTGTAATCAAGGGGTCCCGGGTTCGATACCTGGTGAAGGCACATAGTGGTTCGGATCCCACTTTAAACTGTAGGTCTAGTCCCAATTAGCCTTACTGTGCATAAAGTGGACTTAAAACACCGAGTCAACACAAGTCTATGCTTGACAAACCAAATCAACAAAACAATTGAACATCTATATTCAAAGATATAATAACATCATAGATGTTTCACAATCTAGCTACTGCACAGGAAATTTTTCAGTTTACACTAGATAAAATTAGGTTTTTGGCTTCTTGCATAATGTGACAATTATTTAAGGAGAGAAATCATTATCGAGGCAAAACGGGGAATGTTCTATAACCCTGTTATTGTTAATAGCGCGTATCCATGGTTGGGGATCAGGGACTCGAGCCCCCCCCCCCCTTCCCAAGATTTTTTTCAGTTTACACTAGATAAAATTAGGCTATTGGCTTCTTGAATAATGTGACGATAATTTAAGCAGAAAAATAATTATCGAGGCAAGACGGAGAATGTTATAAACTTGTTATTGTTAATAGCACGTATCCAAGATGGGAGATCAGGGGGCTCGAGCTCCCTTCAGGAAATTTTTCAAATTACGTTAGATAAAATTAGGTCACTGGTGCTTGAATAATATGATGATAATTTAAGAATAATAATTATAGAGGCAAGACGGAGAATGTTCTATAACCTTATTATTCTTAATAGCATGTATCCAATGTGGGGATCAGAGGGTTCGAACCGCCCCTGCAGGAAATTTTTCAGTTTACACTGCATAAAATTATGTTTTTGTCTTCTTGACTAATGTGACGATAATTTAAGGCGATACATAATTATAAAGACAAGACGGAGAATGTTCTATAACCCTGTTATTGTCAATAGCATGTATCCAAGGTGGTGATCAGGGTGCTAGTGCCCCCCCCCCCCCACACACACACAAACATGATATTTTCAGTTTACACTACATAAAATTATGTTTTTGTCTTCTTGAATACTGTGACGATAATTTAAGGAGATTCGTAATTATAAAGACGGAGAATGTTCTATATAACCCTGTTGTTGATAATATTGCACGTAAACTTTTCTTGCGCTTTCGGTGTTGTCGCAGCGAACTTTTTGGAAGCTGCACAACAAAGGTAGCGCCACAAGTTGGACGATTCGTTAATAATTTTTAATCTCTGGAAAGCGCGAGAGGGAACGTTCTTGAATAAGAGAAGGAGTCGAACTACTGGCAATATTAACGAATCGTTTTATCTGCGGAACGTTCTAGAATATAATGAGGATATAAATATGCGGCTTCAATTTACCGGTTGATCTGTACAACAGAATCGGTTAATGAGACTTCAGAATTTTCAGAGTTTGGCAATTCATACAGTCGATTAGTGATCTGTGAGTGTCCATTGCTTGCGTTGTAAGATCTAGTGATTCGAAAATAAAAAGGACTGCCAAAGCTGAAGACATTGACGACAGCGGAACTTATGGAGCCTCAGTGTAGTGCAGCTATCAGGTCGAGGGCCGAAGAGATCGAAGATGTCTCTCTCTAAAGTGAATATTTCAGCGGTTTATTAAAACAGAAATAAGCTTCACAGATCAACTAAAAATCAAAGTTTTGAGTGATGATTTAGTTTTGCCCGAACAAAATTTCATGTATGCAGTCCGAGAATATCATGGCATAAAATAAATAATTTTGTTTAAGCCTACTAGGTTCGCACACACAGAAATACTTAACTACCAAGAAGGGACAGCCGAAAATTTTATGAATATCGAGAAGAGAAAGCAAGAAGATGTCGCATATGTAGTTATTTTAACGGAAACTGCAGGCTCTACCAGGGCCCGAATCAGGGCTCTGGCATACCATGCCATTGCTCTACCAACTGAGCCACCGAGCCATCATTGACTTGGACTGAGTTTGCACTAAAATGTATAGGCTACACGGCTGTTCGTAAACTCCAGCCAAGTCAGCCTAAAGCCCCTATCACACGGAACTGGATTTCTAGTAGGAACGCTCTCGTTGACGCTGGACTGGCTACCCATTTGCTAGTTTTCGCCTCACACGGTACTTGTTACACCGTACTTGTTGCTAGTCTTTCGTTCCCATAATGGCGGCCGCGCGAGATGTAAACAACGTATCACTTCACACTTTTAAAATACGATAACTATCAAACCGAGAGGAATATCGCATCGCATTAAATGGTTTTAATTTGATTTGATTTGATTTAGTTTATTTTACTTCGCGTTTTGTGCCTCTTGGCTAATTTGCGAAGATGGGGATGAGTGATGAAATGATGAAATTGATGAATGGACATTCACAAACAACCAAGCCCGACCGGGATTCGAACCCGGGACCCTTGGCGTCGCAGCGCGATGTGCTAACCACTCGGCCACAGGGTCGGGCTTAAATGGTTTTAGGTAGAGAAGAACGGCGCTGACAAAATACATACTTTACAACGTTTACTATACACGTATGGAAGAATATTTAAGCTTTTTCAATTGTAAACATGCCTTTCGTGTTGTATGCACTCGGAAGCCACAGACAAAAAAAAAAGGCTACTTTACAAACTCACAGAATATCTTCACATGGCCAAACTTTGCTCTGATTGGCTGTTCCACAGAATCTAGTGCAAGAAGTTAGTAGCAATTAGAACATGTCCTATTCCTCAAAACCAGTCAAGCAGTCAGCCAGGCGGCCATGATTACTACCCAGAAAGTCAGTTCATCGCCAACTAGGGCATTCCAACTAGAAATCCAGTTCCGTGTGATAGGGGCTTAAGCTGGGTACATCTGTTCTTAAACTCAATCCAAGTACGGCTAGCTCCGCCCACTTCCGGCTCCCTGACGTCACGGTGACGTATCCGGCTTACTTGGCTCGTAAGATTCGTAAGCCGTTCTCGATGCGGCGACTGAGTTGGCTGACTGCAGATGAAAATTAGCAGAAAACACGACGCAGCAGCTTTCAATGGCCGGCAATCATTTATTTGATGCCTTCGTAAGTCAGACAAGCCAACTGAAGGAAAAGGTGTAGTTAATATTATCTTACATTTTTTCCGTAGATGTTATACTGTATATGGGAAAAATATGCAAAAACTGGTATCCGAAGAAAAAGAGTAAAACAATAAAAAAAGTTGTTTTTCATCTGAACTGCAATGAAATAAATATTTTTAAAGCTATTTCATTTGCCATAATTCAACGTTATTAGTTGGTGTTAATGCACGGTACACTAAACTAAATTCACCAAGCAATAAAATACTAGAAAATAATTATTTTTGATATGTAGCACGGCCGTGTATGTAGGCATACAGTTGATTAGTTTTTTTCGTTTATTTTTTGTGGCAATTTATAAAATTTGTCAAAATATTATATTAATTTCTATTGATGTAGCCGAGCTTTATATAGAGGTGAGATTTAGTGCCATTTACGCCTAATACTACTTCCAAATGAGAGTCAACTGCTTTTAAACATGCTCAAGAGTCAAGCAGACGATCCACCACGCCATAATCCACGCTGTTCTTAAACTGCAGCGTGGAACAGCTGCGCTAGTGACGTCGACGTGACGTTTCCTATGACGTCTGCGCAATCTACTCGTAAGACCTGGGCTGAGTTGGCTGGAGTTTACGAACAACAGTTACATCAGAGGCAAACAGAGGCTTGGCGTGCATGTAACCGGTGTTACCGCAGGTAACAGCAAAATGTAAAGAAATTAAAAAGTTTTTTTTCTCAATAAAATAACAACATTGTTAAATAAGTTAACCGACAGCGTTGCAGTTGAGTGTATATTGCAGAGGACATTTTTTCTGCAGCCGACAAAAGCGAAGAGACAGGCCGTTCCGCTACCCCCAAGACGCAACAAGAGGAAAGGGCGCCCGCCAATGCAAGCGGGGAAAGACTTGGAGGCAAGTGTGCTAGGGGGTTATTCATATGCCTGTTTAGGGGCCCTGTTGCCGCTGCAGCATACCGGATCAGCAAGTGTTGTTACAGTGCATTTCCAGGGATCATTGTCTTAGGGTATAGTTTTTAAAATTGCTATAAAGAAATTGAGTGGAAATGTCCATTTGAGGTAGAGGCCGCGGTGGCTCAGTCGGTAACGCGTCTGACTACCATGCTCAAGGTCCCGGGTTCGGTCCCCGGCCGGTTCAAATCCGGGAACTTTTCTAACGGTGGAAGCGGCCTCGGCGCCAACCCAGCGTCGAATAACATGGGTACCTGGGGGAAACCCTGGGGGGTAAAGGCGGTCAGGGGCGTGATGCTGATCACATCACCCTCACTCACGACCGGATCAAGAAAGTGTGGGGCGTTACCCCCACACCCCCTATACGCCTTCATGGCGTGGTGCTATGCACAGGGGAACACTTTACCTTTTTTTACCCATTGCACTTTTATCCCGCTCACCTACCATCATCCACAACGCCAAGAGGATCCATTATTAACGTAACTACAGCAGTGTCCAAACACTTTTTACACTCACTGTATATTAAATAAGAGCAAAATTTTTATGTCCCCTTTTTGCTTCTTTTTTGAATCAATCAATCAAATTTCATCGTAGGTAGTTGCTCGCCATCTTGAACTTAGCCGATGTATGTGTTGATCTCGGGTAGCATATGATTGTTTTTGTTGGTCATAGGTAACAGCTGCTACCTCCCAACACTTGTGGTTTTACTAAACCCTATATCAATGTCGAAATATGTTGGAGGCGTCTTGTATTCAGTAATGTTTTGATAATTTCCGTGTTGATCTTACGTGACGTTAAGTTAAATAGATAAATCATTTATGTACCCTGTTGCATGGTTTAATATTTATAGACTAGTTTCCAGAATATGAGTAGTTAGAAAAGTATTTTGCAGAAGTATAGTCGATTCAAGTTCGAATACAGATGTCCAGAACTAAGTTAAGGAGTGTCACAGAAATTTGTGCAGACTGTGGATCTTTAGGTATGTAAAAGTAGATTTCTCGTTTTGGCATGAGGAAATGTACACTTATGTAAAGGTTCTTTCGTGTATAATGTAACTAATTTGTAATAGTAATTTTCTCAGATGCATATTAATTTTCAACTTGCAAATCAAGTACAATAGTTTGTACTGTGTTTTTACCTGCTGAAAGTTATTGGCTCGATGTCTGTTTATAGGACAGAACTAGGAACACCAATAAGACGTTGAATTTCCTTAGTAGGGCACATTGGAGTAAACCAAGTAGAGTCAGACATGCGGACATGAAATGTAGAAATCTGTTGGAGAGGTCATTTGTATTCTTAGGCATAATTAGCAACTCTGTTCATATAACTTCTTACAACTATTAGCATTCTAAATTTCATTATTTTCTTTTGTGCTTTCAATTATTTTATTATTTTTTATTGCTACTGTTGTTTCAATTATTGTTCCAGTTGATTTCACACATGTACATGTACTAAAGATGAAAGTGACAAACATTGGGTATCTATGTCTATTAGTTTATACATGTAATCCTTTTTTCTTCTTATTTTTATTCAATTTATATATTTTTATAGGTATAATTTAACAATACAGGGAATTTCTCCAATTTGTTTGAAATTTCGGATACTTACTAATTTGGGTCTCCTAATCACGAATCTGCACTTAAAATTTGGCGCTCACATATAGAAATTCCTGAATTATGGCTAGCCCCACGGACCATTGGCGCTAGCCCCACGAACCATTGGCACGTGGTTAGGTTAGGAAACAATTAAATTTTAGGGTCGTAGTAATATCAGGAATATATATATTTCGTTCTTTAAGTATTCGAAACTGAAAATCTTGCGATAAATAATGAGCAATTGTGCATTGTCGCTTGCGATGACTGACCCTCTTATTTTGCAAGTTTGACACGTGAGCGCCAAATTTTAACTTCAGATTTGTGATTAGGAGCCCTAATTTAGTGAGTATACCGAATTTCAAACAAAATGGAGAAATTCCCGGTATTGTAAAATCGCTCCAAAATTCATTTTGATGCCCTTACATCCTTGAACAAGAACTAAGCACGGCTTTATCTTGTTTTATGAGGTGGCTCAAGTAACCTTTGTTTGTGTTATTGCATTGTGAATATGAATTTTTATTAATATTAATGTATGTTAAAACCAGGGCCAGATTTAAATAGCCAGTGTCTCCAGAGTAATGTAAAATTGGCACCCCTTCCCATGTTATGTTCTGTGCCTGTTGAGGATATTTTTGAGTCAAGGTCTGATTGTTTAATTCCAAACACACATCATGTGTGCAGGGATTCCAATGTGATTTAGTAGATCACACACTACCCTGAAAACAGAGGCAGAATCAGCCTCTGAAACATTGGTAATTTTAAAAATAATACAGTGGTTAAAAGTCCAAAACTAAGAATAAGAAAGAGTGTGTCATATTGTTACACATTGTATCATGTAGACCTATATAGTAAATTTGGTAACAGTGTCAACTTTTCCCTAAGGACTCACATTTAGCTGTAAATAAAAATTTTCAGGTGTCAAGTTATGTTGACAGCACTCACTGTCAGATGGTTTGCTTTTGCAAAGGAAAATAAAAGTAAGAATGCTAAAAAAATGTACCCTAGGGGCACTCACATGTCCTTGGTTTCTGATGTTTCGTGTTTAATTTGTTGCTGTGTATGTTACAGGAAAGTGTGAACTTAAATATGGTAAGGTGCTCTTGCACCTGCTAGGCTTGGCTTACATATAAAAAAAAACAAAGTTTTAAGTGCTTGTAACAACCGTAAATTACAAGAGGAATAATTTTACAATACAAGCAATATGTACATACAAGACAAAATCTGATTTAGATTTTTATGGAAAACCATGAGAATAGTGCTTCTTTGTGTTTAAATTGATTTTTTGTGTTTAGAAAATGTTTTAAATATTTTTATATTGCCGATTAAAAGGGTTCAAAACCTTTTTTCCTTGTTGAAGTACTTGTGGCATTCAAAATTCCTAATCTTTGTTAAAATATCCCCATAACTTATAAACTATACATGTATAAGCACATTTTTGGATCTGGCGCCTCCTAAAAAAATGCTTGGTACGGGTCTGCCGTAAAGCGTGCGTTGTGTCTCATCATTGTATTGTATGTTTCTGATGGTCCTTTCATCAATTTCATGTTATTACCACCCATCTTCATTGTCACAATTAGTCAAAAGAGGCAGAAGAGCAATGTAAAATAACCGGTTGAATCAAATAACAAATTATTATTTGCAGTATGGTACCAAAGTCAGCTACCATTAAAACTGAGAGATTTTAAATGTCTTCTAATAAAAATTCACAAATGTTCCCTGTGTCTTTCAGATCCAGCATGGGCTTCCATCAACAGAGGCATCCTTGTGTGCGATGAGTGCTGCAGCATTCACAGGAGCCTCGGGAGGAACGTCTCCCAAATCAAGTCCCTGAAGAAAGGATCGTGGAATCCTACGCAGCTAGCTGTGAGTTCCTTTATTTTCATTTCTTAGTTTCTTGATTTAATTCACATGTTCAAATCCCAAGCAGGGCATTTTGTAGAGCCAAATGGAATCAATATAAAACAGGATAACAGTACTTTTTGTCTAACAACAGCTGGCTCACTTGTGTAACATATTAAGTGGGTTGTACACTTCTGTTCACAAAAAGTGGCACACACTTTTGAGTTGAAGTCCAGCTTCGTGGCCGGAAGTACAGCCGAAGTAAGTGTTTGGAAAGCAGCAGTGTTGCTTACTATCAATCAATTTAACCATATGCAGGGAATTTTGTGTCCCTCAGACTCAAAGAAAAGGCCTAATGGAAAGATTACAGCGTAAATGTTAATTAACTGGATTTTCCATGTTTACAATCAAAGTAATGTAAATGTGAAATATTCCTGAAATTTATTTTAAAAAGAAACTCGTTTTTTATGTTCGTGACGAAGTAGTTATCACAATTCGTTTGAATTTGACCTGAGCTTGGGTGTTCTTCATCGTCGCGAGAAACCGAAAATGGAAGAAAAGCAATACTAAATAACGAAAAAAAAAAAAACTAAATAAGAATAAGCGAGACAGAAATAGTGCTGTTGCAATTCCTGAAAATGAATGCATTTGAAAAATAATACAAATCCTATAGGAAGAAGAGTTTATGTCACAGCCAGTGGGGCACATGACAGGAGGTACCCCCCCCCCTACATCAGTCATCCAGGCTATTAAAAATATGTCAATGGTTGTCCTCTCATTAACTTTAAAAGTAAATGGAATTTTTGTAAAATAAAAATTGTCAGTCTTTACTTGTTTTACATGTGCTCATTGGTTTCGTAATGGAGCACAAAAGTAGAATTGTGACTCTCGTAAAATTCTAACCGAATGAATGTCTCCGTAGATTCCAGAATAATGACTCTTCATTTTGAAATAAATAGTTTAACATTAAAAAAAATTATGTGCCGTTGGTTAATGAGATTCGTCGTCACATAGCAGAATCTGCTATATTGATGGAACTAGAGAATGGTTATCATTTAGGATTACAAACACTAACCTTCCACAAAAGCACGATTTCCCAAAGTCTTCATTAATTTTCATGCACAAGCTTTACTTGTATTTTGTCAGCAATGTGTACAGAATATGAACCCTATCTGATGAAGCGTATTGCTTTCAAATTAATGTAATTAGTGAGAAGTGACATCAAAATTTCGAGCTGGACAGGAAAAGATGCAATCTTAATGATAAATTACTCGAATAGCTTTGTTTCTGCACCGTGTCTTGTGGCCATGTCGGTTAAAGGCCAGCTTTGTTAACTGAAATCCTAGGTTCGAGTTCCCTTGTCTCGAAAATATTTTTTCTTACCAAATGGGTGGTACATAATGTATTTTATTCTCGTCACACAAATTGCAGCCTGAAACTTGGTTATTGTTTGCGTACCAATAAGAAAATATGTATAGAAACTTACTTGTTCAGAGAACGTGACTGTTACTCGAGACTGCTTGAAATTAAGATTTTTTAGTTGCTGCTAAGCCTCGATATTTAAAACTAGTGCTAAAATTGAAAATTGTTGTGTGATAAAACACACCGTTAATATTCTCGAGAAGAAAACCACTGAAATTAAATGAGTAAGTTGTGAGGAACATCAGCGGATGTATTTTAAGATGTTCTGTCATTCACGTGTCACTCTCCTCATTTTATACATAGATAGATATTTACAAGTGACCCACTCAATGAATGCTCGCACCTTAAGAGTAATTTTCAGATGGGAAAGAAAGACAGCCTGGTCCAAATTGTAAAGTCAAGATGTGCGCAGATTGTAGATGTTATTATCAGCAACAAACAGAATTAATCAGTAACTACAATTCTTTACCTAAACATCACTCATATGGCACTTACAATAGAGCTGTAAAATATGTATTTTGGATGATTAGCTGGTTGAGTTATTTCATAGTGCACGAGTAAGTGTTTAGATCAACCCTCTCATCTAAATCTGTAATTTTGTAAACGTCAAGGAATATAATTTGATCCGGTTGCAGGAGTTATTACTAAGAATTAAAAAAAAACTACTTTTAACAAAAATTATCGACCAAAATTGCTTTCTTGTAGTGTTTGTTTAGAAAGAAAGCACTATTTTCGGCGACTATGTAATTCATAAACATAATGGAAAGTTTGCCTGTCTCTTTTTTATCTAGAAATGTGGATTGTTTGATTTTTATGTTGTTGGAAAATGATTAATTTAATTTATTTTTGTTTGGAGAGTTAATTTTATAGTTCTCCAGCTTAATCGTGAGCTAAGTTAGAAATTGACAAATTTCGTGACACAAGAGAGAGACTTGCGTATGTTGTGTTGTAAATTAGTCCCCTTGTAATAGAGTGGCTCTGGGTTCGATAGCAGGTGGCAGGCACAAAGTGGTTCAATTCTCACTTGCAACTGTTAGGCTCTGTCCGAATGGTACGAAGTACGTACTTGAAGCATGGTTTTTGGCGGAAGTGACATGACCTAGTACAGTTCGAAAGTGCCAAGAACAGGTGTACACAAGTGCATATCTTGCAGTGCAGATGGAAGCTGACTTGGTCATGTGATTTCCACACTCGTTGTTCATTTGTTTAAAATCGCGGAGATAGAAAGCCAGCAACACAGGTTAAATATACGTTATGGGTCAGCAAGTTGTTGCTTAAAGAACATTTGAAAATGCAACGTGACTTCTATCTTGAAAAACAAGTGTTTAAAACGTTGGGAAAACAATGAGTACTCGTTTTATCTACTGATCGTATTTGGCGCTGCAGTCGAACACAGTCGAAGTGCAATTCGAAAGACTTTCATTTCCAGTCCACGACTTCAAGACCATACTCGTAGGATGCTCGCTTCAAGTACGGTCTTGCACCTTTGGGACACGGCCTGAGTCCCATCCCGACTATAATTAAAGTGTGAGTGTGACGTATCCACAGACTTTCGACACGTTTTGAAAAAAACACTTTGCCACGTGACCTTGTAAAAATCAAGAGATATTTGAAATAAATGTATAATATTTCCTTCTCTATGTAACCTCTAAAAGCACAGAAATATAGGTTTCCCGTTAGCACCATATGTTTTTACATCTGAATGTTTGCTATTGAATTGAACATTTGCAGTTTTCGAAATTACAAATTATACATCGATGGCCAAAATAAACCGAAATATTAAAATCTACTTTCGAATCTTGCTACACTTCACTGTTTACAGCGTAAATAGAGAGAAGAAAAAAATTCTGATCCTTACAAGGTTCGAACTCGCGTCCCTTGAAGTTTGTTAATTTATACCAAAGCAAAATGAATTGTTTCTGATTCTTGGTCACAGAGAAGAAACAGCTGGATTGACAGGTTCACGTGACTACATCACTGGTGCTTACCTTACTCGAACATGGCGAATACTTGACCTTGCAAGTCTAAAGCAGCTCCTGCGAAAGCCAACAGACAAGGGGACGCTTTTATTCAGATAGTTCGTAACAAGGAAACAAACATTCCATGGAATGTAACGTCGACTTTACTTAAAACGAATTCATACGATAAGTTACCCCAGATGTTACCTGCGTAGTTGTATAATGTGAATGGAAACGTCATATTTGTCCCTTTCATCTCTATACTGCAATGGTTGTATTGCTATTAATATTAGATTGCAGTCCAGATTCAGTTGTTTTGCTCAAGTAGCACCTCGAAAACAGATGTATAATATAAGAAGAATAATTCAACCAGCTAATTATCCAAAATACATACAGGGTGAACATAAAGTCCCAGCCCATTTTGCAGAAATAATGTATTCATGAATGTGATATTACAACATTAGTATACAGCATATCAGTGCTGTTCAACGTGATGTCCATCAATTTCAAAACACGTTTCCCAACGGGTCAGTGTTGCTCGAAACACTGTGTCCAACATCGCCCCGGTGATGAGTTCGCATGCGTGCCTTATGCGTTGTTTGAGGACTGCCACATTTGCAACCTTACTCTTGTAGACCTGTTCCTTGATAAAACCCCATGCAAAAAAATCCAATGGTGTAAGGTCGGGGGACCGCGATGGCTAAACACGTGTGGATCCTCTTCCTATCCATCTGTCTGGAAACATGTTGTTGAGGTATTCCCGCACAGTCAAGGCGAAGTGCGGTGGTGCGCCGTCTTGTTGGAAGATCACGGAATCAAGAATCCTATCATCCTGTAGCTGTGGCTGGAGGAACAGTTGCAACATTTCGAGATAGGTGTCTGCTGTGATGGTGTTTTCTGCAAACATGAATGGCCCACAGTGTTTTTTTTTTCGTGAAACCAAGCCATACGTTCACCTTGGGTGTATTCCGTTCCCATTCGATAGTAGCATTCGGGTGTTCAGAAGCCCAGATACGACAGTTATGACGGTTCACAGTTCCACAGGTGTGGAATGTCGCCTCATCACTGAAAAGGATGTTCTCCATTAATCCATCCTGTGCTGCAGCCGTGCAGAGTTCGTATCACACTTCTTTCCATACAGCGTAATCATCCGGTTCCAGTTTGTGGACAACCTGGACATGGTACGCTTTCTTTTTTAAGGTGTAGTGCAACACTTTCCACACCGATGATTGAGGTATCACCAGTTCTCGACTGAGGCGACGAGTTGATGCAGTGGGACTACGCTCAATGGCTTCACGGATACGTGCTACTGTATCACCCGACATCGATGGTCGACCTGTACGTTGCTCATCGAGTACAGATCCGGTGCGCATAAATTTGTTCACCAGTTTTCTGATATTACCTCGTGTTGGAGCCTCTCGTCCACATTTTCTACGAAACGTCTCCCTGACCTCCTCGAATGTCTGACCACGCAAACGTGCCGTTACAATCACAATTCGTTCTTCTGTTGTTAGCATCTCCTCGGAGTATCATTCACGTGAAATATAAAAACCATGCATTAATTATTTCTGCAAAATGGGCTGGGACTTTATGTTCACCCTGTATTTTACAGCTCTATTGTAAGTGCCAAGTGATGTTTAGGTAAAGAATTGTAGTTACTGATTAATTCTGTTTGTTGCTGATAATAACATCTACAATCTGCGCACATCTTGACTTTACAATTTAGACCAGGCTGTCTTTCTTTCCCATCTGAAAATTACTCTTAAGGTGCGAGCATTCATTGAGTGGGTCACTTGTAAATATCTATCTATGTATAAAATGAGGAGAGTGACACGTGAATGACAGAACATCTTAAAATACATCCGCTGATGTTCCTCACAACTTACTCATTTAATTTCAGTGGTTTTCTTCTCGAGAATATTAACGGTGTGTTTTATCACACAACAATTTTCAATTTTAGCACTAGTTTTAAATATCGAGGCTTAGCAGCAACTAAAAAATCTTAATTTCAAGCAGTCTCGAGTAACAGTCACGTTCTCTGAACAAGTAAGTTTCTATACATATTTTCTTATTGGTACGCAAACAATAACCAAGTTTCAGGCTGCAATTTGTGTGATGAGAATAAAATACATTATGTACCACCCATTTGGTAAGAAAAAATATTTTCGAGACAAGGGAACTCGAACCTAGGATTTCAGCTTACAAAGCTGGCCTTTAACCGACATGGCCACAAGCCACGGTGCAGAAACAAAGCTATTCCAGTAATTTATCATTAAGATTGCATCTTTTCCTGTCCAGCTCGAAATTTTGATGTCGCTTCTCACTAATTACATTAATTTGAAAGCAATACGCTTCATCAGGTAGGGTTCATATGCTGTACACATTGCTGACAAAATACAAGTAAAGCTTGTGCATGAAAATTAATGAAGACTTTGGGAAATCGTGCTTTTGTGGAAGGTTAGTGTTTGTAATCCTAAATGATAACCATTCTCTAGTTCCGTCAATATAGCAGATTCTGCTATGTGACGACGAATCTCATTAAATCATCTCATAAATTAAACTATTTATTTCAAAATGAAGAGTCATTATTCTGGAATCTACGGAGACATTCATTCATTCGGTCAGAATTTTACGAGAGTCACAATTCTACTTTTGTGCTCCATTACGAAACCAATGAGCACATGTAAAACAAGTAAAGACTGACAATTTTTATTTTACAAAAATTCCATTTACTTTTAAAGTTAATGAGAGGACAACCATTGACTTATTTTTAATAGCCTGGATGACTGATGTAGGGGGGGGGGGGGGTACCTCCTGTCATGTGCCCCACTGGCTGTGACATAAACTCTTCTTCCTATAGGATTTGTATTATTTTTCAAATGCATTCATTTTCAGGAATTGCAACAGCACTATTTCTGTCTCGCTTATTCTTATTTAGTTTTTTTTTTCGTTATTTAGTATTGCTTTTCTTCCATTTTCGGCTTCTCGCGACGATGAAGAACACCCAAGCTCAGGTCAAATTCAAACGAATTGTGATAACTACTTCGTCACGAACATAAAAAACGAGTTTCTTTTTAAAATAAATTTCAGGAATATTTCACATTTACATTACTTTGATTGTAAACATGGAAAATCCAGTTAATTAACATTTACGCTGTAATCTTTCCATTAGGCCTTTTCTTTGAGTCTGAGGGACACAAAATTCCCTGCATATGGTTAAATTGATTGATAGTAAGCAACACTGCTGCTTTCCAAACACTTACTTCGGCTGTACTTCCGGCCACGAAGCTGGACTTCAACTCAAACGAGTGGGCCACTTTTTGTGAACAGAAGTGTACAAAATTACAAAAATGAAGTGCGAAATCCCGTGGAGATACCTCAACCTAATATTTACAAAGTATTTTAGGTAAGAAGTACAAACCACTTCTAATGCTTTCAAGCATCTCAGTTTCATATGCAACAATAACAGTCAATACATCCAACCTTGCTTTTCTAATTTGGCAAAATAGTTCCAATTCAATAGAACTGCAACCTAGAGAGCACACATGTCTCTCAAGTATTTCATCAGTACAAAACGTGTCATATCAACTACTACTACTTATAATTAAAGTTAATCTTATTTGTCAACCAAGCTTACAATATTAAATTGGTCAGTCAAGGGGTTAATAGATGATAAGATTTTTGTCATGTGTTTACCCAAAAAGCCAACCATAACATCTAAATTGAATTGAATTCAGGAACACCAATTTTATGCTCCTATGTATTCAACAAGTTGTGTGTTTGTCTCAATACACGTTTATGATCACATGCATTATTTATAATAATAATAATAATAATAATCCTTAGCGCGACAGCCCATGAAGGGCCTTGGCTTACCTACCGACTGCCGGTCTCCCTCCCACACTTTCCTTCGTCACCTCTAAGCGTGGAGATCTGCAACCAGCATTGGAATAGTCGGGGGGTCAGCCCGATGTATCCCCAGCCGTTATAGTAGGTTGTCTCGACCGGATTACGCTCACTCACTCGGAGCTCCCCAATTTCCTCACGATGGTGGGTTGCCCTATACGTAGGCCGAATAAATTCCAACCAGAGCCGGATTCGAACCTACGCCGTCCCGCAGCGAACGATCTCAAGACGAGTGAACGCCTTAACCCGCTCGACTACGGAGGAGGACTACATGCATTATTTACTTCATTCAAGATTGGCATTCAACAATCAATGTATTTTTACGTGCAATTCGAACATTAGAACAATTATTCAACTATGAACTCTTGGACTCTTTATTTAATATTAACTTATAATGCTTATACTCAGCTCTCGGCAAGGTGCTCTGAATATTAATAGTTGCTTCAAATTTACATTAAATTATACAAGGGAGGTTATGGATCATGTAAAGTAGGGAATGCTCTTTTATTTCGACCGTTGAATTATCGTCGTTGATTTGGTTACTTGTGATAACAGCAATGCAGCAGGCACAAATACAGTTCATGACATAAAAGTTCACTAGACCACGGCATTAAATTGCGTATTATAGTACAATACTTGGAAAATTATGTTTGTTGTAAATTTCATGAACTCACACACGTGTGATTAATAAGACATTATATGATCGTTCAGATAATGCAGCACATACTTAAACACAATTAATTCCTCACGGGAATTATCCTTATTTGTCCCATGTAGCACAGCACAGAACAATTTTACAGTAGATATAACCATCAACAAAAAATGCCCCACAGTATGCACATTCAATCTGACGAAGCACGGTGTGTATCGCCTTGACATGGTACTTGTAGTTAAGCCATGTCTGTGCAGAGAGAATCGGACGATAACTCTGTGTGTCTTTATTCGCTTGCCAGGGCAACTGTATACTCGGGGATTTGTATATTGAAATTTAAAGTACATTTAATTAATGAACAAAGCATCGTCTTTTTATCATTATATATATCTCTCAGTCATTGAAAATGCAAATAGTTCGGATTATCACTAATGCCAAGGCAGGGTGTGATTTGATTGTAAATTCGTGGCACAATTGGGCCACGTTAAATTCACTTGTAAATGACACGGATACACATACCTATGTGTTTCATAATTTAGGGCTCTCATGAAGTTCTAGTAGATTGTCAATCGGAAAGATGGAATTCTGAAGCATCTTCCACGTACCGTGGTCCTACCGGTACATGCATATATGACGATCAGGTTTCTGCATACATGACGCCAAATGATCCACTCTTTCTATCTATTCACTTCAGCAGGGACGTATGGTCAAAAGCTTCAAAACCCAGTAATAGACTTCAAAAGCAAGCAAGAAACATGTTTCATGGTCGAAAGCTTAAACTTCGATGCACATGCAAAATGCAGTTGTAAACAGGTACTAATCCTTATTTGTCCCATGTAGCACAACACAGAACAATTTTACAGTAGATATAACTATCGACAAAGAATGCCCCACAGTATGCACTTTCAATGTGACGAAGCACGGTGTGTGTCGACGTGACATGGTACTTGTAGTTAAGCCATGTCTGTGCAGAGAGAATTGGACGAGCACTCTATGCGTCTTTATTCGCTTGCCAGGGCAATGCTGCAAATCAGCAGAGCCACCTGGAAGTTTGAGGATGAATTACGTGAACAAAAGAATAATGCTGGTTGCAAACCTAGTCAGGGGCGGAGGAAGATAACCAAGTTGTGACTATTTCTTTTGCATATTTTATCTAAATACTTAATACTTATTTTAAGGTGCAAGAAATTCGTCACACTGGGAAAGGTGGGGAAGTCTGATTGTGTGAAGTTACTGTGTAATACAGTGTGTCGGGATTGAGACTGTTTGAAAAAGAGCCTGGCATTTTGTGAGTTCCTATAAGTAAAGTAAATATAATGAAACTAATGCAATCTGATGACAAAACCACAGTACAGCTGTACATAAAATCATTAACTACACATGTACTCCTTTTGTTGTATTTAGTTTATCTTGTCAATAATCAGTTTCCTTTCATTTGTTCTCCAACATCTGGGATGCGTCAGAAGCAACAACATCCTTTATTTGCACATGGAGTTAGTTCTTTGGATCATGGATTTTATGTCAACATAAATCCTGTTCTTGACATACCCCAGAAGAAGTCTGTGGGCTTAATGTTCAGGGATTGTGCCAGGAAAAGGGGAGCGGGAATGTGTCCACCAGATCCGACCCAATGACCAGGGAACTTTGTGTTCAGCTAATGCTGAACTTGATGGTGATAATATTGATGACCATCATCCAACTAGAAAATTATTGAAGCGTATGCAGATACAAATTTTCTGCGATAGTCAGCTTCTTGAAAATAAATGGTCCAATGGTATTCATGCTCATTGGTGTTTGCAGCGTCACACTTCTCGTGGACAGAAGCTGTTTCTTCCATCCCTTGACAGTCTTAGGTGATGGAATGCCCTTCCTAGAAACACAACAATAGTTAAGCTGCACTTGCACTACATAATTTGTCTCACAATAACACCACGCAGCATACACTCCCGCTCTTGAGCAGATGCAATTTTGACTCTCAACTGAAGCGCAGTCACCACACAATTAATCCATGTACCATGCATTCAGAAGAAAAACCTCACAGTTCCTGTGACTCATCCAATTCATAATGTGCACTTATTTCTGTTTAGTGATTTATTGCCAGAATTTGCCAATCCCGACACCCTTTATTTATGTAACACCCAAGATTTCTTTAATGTTCACGGAACAGAATTGCTAGCAAGTGCTAAGAATGGATTTGAAGCATTTCTCCTACTTTTACAGATGGTGAGAACATTGAACAGCAATGGGGCAAACAGTATATGGGAACACTCCTTGTTGGACCCTTCAAACACAAAATCTGGAAGGAGAAAACCACAGCCGAAAGATCCTGTTCAGTGAGTATCTTAGCGTTTGTTTAGTGATACAGATAATGATGTTAGAAAGATTAAAAGTTAACAGTTTTGTCACGAAAATGCACTGTATTTTAAATTGTCTGATTGCTTGATAATATGAAAATGCTTATTCATGCAAATACCTTGTTTTAGAACCTTAATATTTACCAGCTATTCAATAAGTGGTATTAATTTAATCTGAAGTCACTCACACATAGATGTAATCCAACAATCCTGCATTTATATTTTGATTGATGTTGTAGATATGGAGGTGATGTGCCAACAATACTTTTTGTTGCATATTGAAATGTAATTCTACCCAAAGATACACACACATTATATGTATGTATATACTTACTTTGTCAAGAATTGAATAAAACATACTTCTTTATAAATTAATTTCTCTTCATTATAAAACTGACATGCTTCCACTGCTTTAATGTACATTTCAATTCCAGGGTGAATTGATGCACCCATGTTTCGTCCCAGATGACAATCCAATCAATAAAAAAGAGTGGTCTTCCCTGTCAAAATGCTCCTTGAACATCTAAAACAATGACTTGATGAACTTCTCTTGGCCTTCCATTAGTGCAGTTTTTCAAGTCCATAAATTATTTGCATAGTATTCATAAATGCCTAGTGTAAAATGTTTATCACAATATTTTTGTTTTTCTTCCTTCCTTGAATTTTTGGAAATTTCACCTTGAAACCTTTGATTGCACTTGAATTCTCTCTGAGTGTTAATGGGGCTCTCCCGTCTTTACTGCTTACAAATTCCAGTGTTCTTTCCCTTCCAGCCCAACAAAGGCAGAATTCGTCCGAGCAAAGCATCAGCTACTCACATTCGTAAACAGACCAGGCAAAGATGACAGCTGCATCCTCGATGGAGACCTGAGCAAGCAGCTACACTCCAGCGTGCGGACATCAAACCTAGAAACAAGTCTACGGCTGCTGTCGTCCGGTGCTGATGCTAACTACTATCATGAGGTAGGTGGTCCATTTACATGATAATTCAGTAAGTACTTCTGTAAATGTTTGTGACCGTGGTTCTTTATTAGCATGCAATGTTAATTAGGCGTTGTTCATTGTCCAGTCTATATACTTTTACCTATGCAAAAATTACGTTTTGAAAGAATACCTCTTTTCTTGTCTTAGGTGAACAAATTTCTTTTCACCAGTGGTGGGCGATTGACACTATGGAACACCTGTCATTTACTACAAATTCAGTGCACTGACTAACTACTGTATAGAACAACTTACAATTCTATACTACTTTTAGTTATATTTGTGTGAATTCTACACTGGGATGGTCTAGAGGATTTTGGGCTAGTTCTAGGAAGGTTGGTTTTTTTGATTTTGTTCTTTTCCAATTTGTCTTTGTGTAATTCTGTTATGTTGTTCCATTGAATTTTGTGTGATTCATTGCATGCGTGTTCAGCTAGTTTTGACCTATTTCTTTCTGTGTATGTTTATGTTCATCTATCATCTTCTCTAGGGGCATCCAAATTCTCCTACGCCAGCGTGTCCACATTCACATGACATGTTTATGTGCCGTTTCTACTGGCTTGTATGAGGCTTTGTGTTTGATAGTATTCTTCTTATTCCCGTTTGTACCAACGTCGATCTACTCGCGAGTAAGAGTAAACTCAGAGTTAACCCACGAATCGGCTGATTATCTGTTGCACCAACGGAAATGCTGGGTAATCTGGGAGTAAAACGACTGTCAACTTTGCCCTTCGAGATCGGCGAGTAAAAGCGGAGTTAACCTACGTGCAGTGTAGTAATAGCTGCCATCTGCAACCGGCAATGTATCACTTCAGAATTTCAAAACAAAATAAAAGTTAAATAGGAAGTAATAGATTCAAACTGTGCATCTCAAAAGCGAGAAATATATATAGTATGTTACTATGTATATACTTTGAAGATGTTTACTGTACATATTCTGCAGTACAATAGTTTTGCAGAATTGCACGTGCAATACAAGCATATACATACACGCAGAAACCCGTAGCAATAAAAAGGAACAATCGTGAATGGTACGTTGAGATAGATGCATATATATAAAAATCTACTACAAATATAACTGTAACACTACTTACTACGATTGCAAGATGCACCAATATATCAAAATTTATTCACGTAAATATGTTTTTCCCCATCTTTATTCCGTACTTGAAATTTTCTCATGCCTGTTGTTTGTCAATGTTAACGATACCAATGTCCAGGTACCATTACTTACATCCTTTCCTTGTTTTCTACAACACCACGTGTAGAACCCCGCCAACAACGCTTCCTCAAAAGAAGTAGCCAATCATGCACTTCCATTTGTATGACGTTTAATCACTTGCTTTGAGGCTAGCTACCCTCCTAGGGTTAATCCAGAGTTTCGTGACTCGCTATGTTCATTGCACCTTACACGTTGGTGCAACAGAAGATGATCGTTACTCGAGGATTACCCTGACTCACGGATCTTTTCACTCTTGACTTAGTACAGCATTGATGCAAACGGGCATTAGTGTTTTCTCACTGTTGAATGTTGTGCTAAGATGCAATTTTGAAACAGTTCTGCGTATCTTTCCTGATAACCAGAAAGATATGGTATGCATACTGCTGCCTCTGAATGTTTGCTTGGCTATGTAAAATGGGATGAGACATCACCATCTTGAACTGATAGTGGTACCAGTGCTTGAAGATCGTAATGATTTCAAATTCTACATTACATATGTGTATAACCTGTTCAGCTAAATCACTCTTGTCAATGTTCATGCAAAATTAATGAAAAATGTGCATTTTTGCATACTTTCTAGGATATTTTGACTGTGAAAGTGTCAAGCATTGTTTAACACTAAATGACCATGCTGAATCTGCAGTATCGTCCCCAAATCCTGGCCTTTCCCAGCATGACATTTGAAAGTATGTAGTACTCACAAATAAAATTTAATGTCTAGGAATCCAAGAATGATAGAGCTAGTAATTTTTCCTCATTTTGTTGGTCACAGATCAGACAAAGGCCATGCTCATAAAAAAAACCTTGTTTCCACTCCTTGTACCACTTCCATTTATGTCCATAAGCATGATAACAATGCAATTACTAATAGCTAGGGCTGTGTAATATTGATTTTTCACTATTAAAGTTGGATATCATTTTAATATCAATATGGAGTTAATACATTGAGAATCAAAGATATTAACAATACTGACAGCATCAATATTCACGATCACAATATCAGTAATATTTTCATGGTCGATATTGTTAATATTGGCATCATTGACATCAAATTATTGAGGCTTGGATATTTTGAAAATATCTCACAACACTAATAAACTTCATGTATGAGTAGGAACATAAATCTCTGGAACATTATCCAACCTATCAACTACATTACATGCTGAGATCTTGCTGTATCCCAGCAAGAATTGGGCAAATACATGGCTGGGATATCACAAATCCCAACGGACTTTTAAGGGTTAGCAGACTCGACAAGGTACACTGGATGCAGAAAATTATCGGCTGCTATTGCTGATTAAATTTTGACCAGTTCCACTGACATCAAGCTGATACTGGTACATCTGTCCTAGTTCACCCTTAATCAAAATCCAAACATTGCAAATTTGTTTCCATGGATCTTTTATTGAGTTGTAGCTTATATCAGACACGAAAATCTCACAATGCTTTATGGTGTTTCTTTGCAGGAGAAGGGAAATTGCCCTCTGCACGTAGCAGCCAAGGCAGGTCAAGCATCACAGGTGGAGCTGCTGGTTGTGTACGGGGCCGATCCTCTTGCCTTGGACAGGGATGGGAAGACGCCAATTGATTATGCCAGGTGTGTTGTTCTCTCTTAACCATTCATTCACTCTTCTCCTGGTTAATAAATCCACACCCTATTTATCAGTAATAACATATAATGCCTTATATGAATACATAAATATCAACTCTCTTTAGCATAGTGTTCTTATTTATTTTCAGGTCTGCGGGGTATTTAGATTTGGCAGACAGGCTTGTGGAGTGTTCGTATGAGCTAACGGACAGGCTAGCATTTTTCATATGTGGACGGAAGCCTGACCACCAGAATGGACAGCACTTTATAGTACCTGAGATGTCCGACAGCGTGGACATGACAGAACTCGCGAAGGCTGCCAAAAGAAAGTTGCAATCAGTAAGTATTCTAGATTTTATGTTGTTTTTTACGACTCATTTTACTGAAATCCAGAACTTGGTGTCAATTTTTAGAAGCTTGGTAATATAAGATACTCTCATTATTAACAATACTTATTTATTCATAATTAGGAGAAGAGAGACGCGGTAGTAGATAAATAAAAAAGAAACTAGTACTCACAGTTTCACGGATAAAGTGAGTACTAGTTTCTCTGTATTTAATACTTATTTAATTAAAAGTAAATGTTATAAAGACCAACAAAAATAAGATATACAAAAAAATTTGATTTCATTATCATGGAGTTAACTCTGGCTGCATAATGCAAAAATATTTTTAATTATGTGATTTAAAACTTCAGTTCTTCCACTAAAAAAGTACTGCAAATCTAAAGAACATTGATTTTGTTTTTCCAAGTTTACTTGGTTATGTGAAGATTCATAAAAAATTGTTTTTATCAAAATAATGTGCAAGGTCTTTCAGAAAAAGGACAGAACTTTACAAATAATACCCGAACTGACAATTTGATTTTATATTTGCTATTGATGGCAGCCAGAGTCAAGTTTTGGCAACATTATGCCTCATACCGAATCATACTTTCTACATTGGTCACCATCCACATACTGTGTTCTTAAAGGTTCGCATAACCACTTTTTACAGATGCAAAATAATATATGGTTTTTTAAAGTGTTTATTTTTCCTGCATCCACGTTTCTCAGAACTTTCTGTCATACTCTACACAGAAGTAGAAGTGTAGAGTGACTAGTCATGTAAGGTTGTGCTTGTGGTTATCATGGCTTGAGAAAGTTCTGCAAAACGTGGACTCAGGAAAAATTATGTAAAAAGCACCTAAAATGTCCATATGATCATATATTATTTTACACATCCACATGCTGTCTGTCAGATTTGTGATGATGCGTAAATGAATGAATGTGTGAAATTTTGATTCAAACTCGGCCAAAAATTTATCGAAGTAATTCAAGTGCTGAAGCAAGCATACAGGCACAATGTAGTCATTGCAGTGGGTTGGAAAAAGGTTCTGCTTGACCAAAATATGTGTGCATAACTTGGCCAACCATCAAGTGACGTTGATGTTTTATTATTATTATTATTATTATTATTGGATAGCATAATTCAAAAATAACAATTTGTGTGTTTCCTGTTGGTTATTGTCACCTAAAAAAACTTGGACACACCTTTGGTATTACTTCCTTACATAACTGCAAAAGTAGGAATGAATAAGATTTTCTTTACTTTCCCTTTTACTTTTCAGTTGCCAAACTATTTGTTCGAGGACCTTGCCATGGATGTTTACGATGAAGTAGACAGAAGGGAGATTGAATCAAGTAGGCATTTTATTGTTATTGCACAGTTTAATATTTATCTGCATAAAAATAGTTGATTCATGGTGTAGCACACAAAAGGCAATGTGAACATCAAGTGGATTAAGTGTCATGTTGTGCACCTCTTCTTTTAATTAATTCTGAAGGTATCTGTATTCATTATCATAGGGTTTTGGTATCAGCCAAGTGTAAACTCTGCAGTGGTGTAATTCTGTCTCTATCCCAGATGTTGAAAGAAGAGAAGAGCAATGCTGAAACATGAAACTTTCCTTGTACAACAAAGAAAGTTAATATTCCACTACACATGCCATCAACATTGTAACAGCAACTAAGAAAAACAAGCAAGATTCATTACAGTCACCTCGTTTCAAACATTAATTAAGGAGTTGAATAATCTATTCAGGGTCTTCAAGGTACACTTGCAATTTTATATTGGGTCAGTAGAATATCTTTGTTGTTATCTGAATTTTATATCATGGCAAAAACTTAATATCAGTCTGTTCCCAGTGTATGAAAGGCAATACTTATGTACATGGCAAAGCAATTGGAAATGGATGAATGGCTCAATGATAATTATTCATTTTGCTTAATTTCTTCAATATTTATTTAGTTTGTGCAAAAGTTTTACATTACATTTTGTGGACTTTGTGAAATATTCAGTTTGCAGAAAAATATTCTCTGGATTAATTGATTAAATTTGTACTGATACTGATATTTCAGTATCAATATAAGTTCAGCAGAATTTAAAATTTTGTTCATAACTTTCAGTATGCTCGTCAATGCAGACACAGAGTGCCCTGGGCACTGACCGCTATCCAGTGCCCTTCTTGCCTGTGAGCCCAGAGTTAACGTCCACACGCAACCAGGGCCGTCAGAAGCTGGCAAGGTTCAACCGGAGGGAGTTCACCACACTCATCATCGATATTTTATCTGATGCAAAGAGGAGGCAGTCAGGTTCTGGGGTAGCTGTTATTCCTAGTATGGAGCAAGGTATGGAATTCTGTTAATTTCTTTAACTTTACATGCCCAGAATGCTAAACGATCTCACTGGGGGAAGATACGAGGGCCACTATTTATATTTTGAGCCTTGGCAACACTGATTGAAGTTAGATGCGATTTGACGTTTGCACGGAATCGTATGGCATTATTGACCATAACGTACTTCAAATGTTTTGTCAATAGCTTGATTTGTGTTGTTTATGTTGCCTTGGAGATTGCGCGACAACAATAAAATGGAATTAACTCGTGAACATTTTCGTGTGATGATTTTTTACGATTTTCGACGTGGATTATCAAGACAAGAGTGCATCGATCAACTTACTTCCACATTTGGCGATGAACTCCCATCCTTTGCCACTGTGAAACACTGGTATAACGAATTTAATCGTGGCCGCCATTCGCTCACCAACAAGATTCGCGAAGGTCGTCCAAAATCAGTTGTTGTTCAAGAAAACATTGATGCTGTGCAAAACCTAATACTGCAAGATCGTCATGTGACATACTGTGAGATTGAGGCAACCATAGGCATTAGTTCCACCAGCATATATAACATATTACATGATCATTTAGCTGTGAGAAAGGTATGTTCTCGTTGGATCCCACACAATTTGACAAAAACTCAAAAAGACGCTCGCGTCAGTTGGTGCAAACAAATGCTCAATAAATACAATTGTGGTGCTTCAAAAGACATATATATAAGATTGTAAGAGGTGACGAATCATGGATATATGCATATGAGCCGGAACGTAAACAGCAGTCGACTGTATGGGTGTTTCAAGATGAACCCAATCCAACAAAAGTTGTTCGCGCTCGAAGCACATCGAAACAAATGGTCGCCTGATTTTTCAGGAAAACTGGTCATGTGGCAACTGTGCCTTTAGAGGAACGTAGAACGGTCAACTCTGAATGGTACACAACAATTTGTTTGCCAGAGATCTTCGGTCAAATACGGAAAACAAACAAACGCCGTCGGATCATTCTTCATCAAGACAATGCCAGCTGTCACACATCTCGTCTAACAACTGACTTTATGAACAGTCAAAAAATCGAATTGATGGGTCATCCACCATACAGTCCTGATTTGGCACCCAATGACTTCTTCTTGTTCCCGAATGTCAAGTATAAATTGCGTGGACAACGATTTTCGTCTGCGGAAGATGCCGTTGATGCGTTCAAAAACCATATTATGGAGGTGTCTCAAGAAGAATGGAAAAACTGCTTTGACAAATGGTTCGAACGAATGCAAAAGTGTATTGACCATAAAGGAGAATACTTCGAAAAACAATAAAGCATTTTCAATGCCAAATTCCTGTTTTTTCATTGTTAGGCTCAAAATATAAATAGTGACCCTTGTACTTCATATCCAGCAAAAAAAAAAAAAAAAACATGAAGGGTTGATCAATAATGGAAAAAAATATGTTTTTTTTGTTTTGTATTGACTAGTTTTTTTTTTTTGCTGCATTTTTGGAGATTTTTCAAACAATGTTCCTGCATGGAGTGGCTCTGCGGTTCACCCAGCCTCTACTAAATGAGTAACTGGGATAACCCTAGAGGTAAAGGTGGCTGAAACGTGATGCTGATCACATCACCTCCATATCCCTTAATGGCATGTTTCAACTGTTCCCAAGTTCGAGTCCAGTGCCTGGTCTAGTTAAAGATAGGACACTTCTCCAATAACTGTCATTGTACTGACAATGAACCCCAGTTATGAAAGTATTCCATGAGCATTGGCTTTCTCCGATTGCTGGAAAAATTATATAATTCTCTTTGAGGACCACATTTCCTTCTCTGTTTTGTACATATATTCATTATGTTATGCTACCAAGTCACCTAAATTTACAGTGCATTAAAGTTAATTTTCAAAAAAGTATTAGTTTTGTGTGCAATAAAAAGGCATGCCATGACTGCCTGTGGGGATGTCAGATGCCAGCCATTTATTTATTTTTCATGATATCCCTGTTTCAGCTTTAAAATGCTAATTTTATGATAGTCATAATTATTCAGCCTTGGCTCAGTTCATTAGAGATTATAGTTGGTTAAATTAGTAATTTTGACCCTTTGACTTCTTTCCAGCCCTGAAATTGCGGAAATTGTTAAATCAGAATGTTCTTTAAGGCATGGCAACTTGTTTTCTTTGTTAGCAATTATAATAAATAGATTTTCACTGAGTAATACATGGTCAATATATGAAATCCCATTGTTGTATTTATGTGGCTTTCTAGGCTAGAGCTCCCGACTTCTTATCTTCAAGTAGCTCCCCAGTTATTCTCATGATGCTGTATCAGTATCGAAATTGTTGGGACTTCTGCCAGAGGCTTCATCATTCAACCATACTGACTTTTATGAGAATACATATTTCCTACATACCCTTGTTTTGAAAACAAAATGTTTTGATGTGCAGTTTCTCTGTAATTGTATATCAGATTGGTAGAATATTGGCTCTGAAGCTGAATGGTTAGAGCTTTCACTTTTTGTGAGTCCAGTCTATGGTTAGATCCTCGGTAGGAGCTCCACAATTTTTGTGTTTATCCAGTATTGTGTGAACAATTGAATGATCACTTGCAAGCATTAGTAGCAGACCAGTTTTGAAAGCCGGAAAAGAGTGTCGATGGGTCTCTATGGATTGACCAGTGAAGCCACTCAGTGGACATTGGCCCTATAAGCCTGTTGCACCATGCAATTTAGGATATTGGTTATGAGTATCAGAAAATATTTACATTGGTCTATCCCTCGGTTTAATTGTGGAATTCTAATCAAGTTTCAATGTTCCAAATTTGGCAAATATTCATGCACTGGAAATGAGCTTTTGTCACATTCTAGACACATGGTTTAGGTAAGATTCCTGAATGCACAGCTTCACAGTTGTAGTGATTTGCACAATTATTTCTGCACCTTGGTTCTGTAGATGCACACACGGAGGGGAAGGAAGCACAAGTTGACCACTGCAGCACGATCGATCTCCTGATGGTGAAGGATGGGGGGAAGTCCAAGGCCATGCTGGATGACGAACCCCTCTACGACAGCGTGGCTTCGGATGAGGATTACGTCCTGGTGGGGAAGCAGCTAAATGAAGACCAGGAGAATGGGAGCAGCTCGTTAACAGCCGATGCGGAGATTGCTAAGAAGGAGGAGGTAAGAGTAGAACGTAGCTTGCACTTTAGAGCTTCTAGGCTTATAGTCCAGTGCATAGAGCTCAGAGAGGATGTATCCCTTCAAATCTTCCTGTTTTAAACTTGGATGAGCCCTTGGATCGGTTTCCTCAGGTGGAATTTTTTAAATACAGTAGAACCCCGATTTTACATTTTCCCACATTATGCATTCAATCTTGATGGTCGCAACCTAGCAAAATGTTTTAAATTTTTCCTCAATTTTACATTTTCCCACATTTTAAGTTTTTCAGCTTGGTTCCCTGAAAAACTTAAAATCAAGGTTCCACTGTATTTGCACATAGAGTAGTTCTGGGGGTTGGGATAACATGGTAGTAATGCTGTCAAATTGTAATCAAAGGGTCCCAGGTTCGATCCCTGGCGGTGGTTCCGATCCCACTTTAATGGGTAGGTCCAGTCCCGATTAGCCTTGCTGTGCATAAAGTGGACTTTTACACACTTCCTGAGCTATGGGGATCGTCCAACTTCTAATTAGTTTTTTATTTTATTTTATGTTATTGTCAAGGGTGTACAAATAGACAAGCGATGTACACTTCTTATAAATGTTGACAATCAGTTCTGATTCTGACTGTTTCTTTCTCCTTCAGAATGCTGATTCGTCTGAAGTGCAATCCAAAGCAGAAGCTGCAGACATTAGTAGAAATGCTGAACTGCCATGTACAGAGAAAAGTACATCCAAGGTAAGCAGAATTTGAAATTTTTGTTTTTAGAAGAATTGCAATATCTCCAGTTGTGTTGACTGACTGAACTTTCATAATGAAAAGAAAAAAAACCTAGACTCGTTTCACTGACTATTTAATTGTATCGTTACTAATTAATGAATGTAACAAGACAAGTGTAATTTGTTTTGCCTTCAAAAAATCCGCTGTTCATTTAGACATATTGTAATAAATTGTCACTGTTTATTTATTAAAAAGTAAGAAAGTGGCAGAATTTTCAGCAATTTATAGAAATACCAATTTGGTAAATTTATTGGCATATTTACAATTGAATAGACTTGGAAGAGCTTCTATTGAGCCAAATGATTACTGCTCTCACCTTGTAGGTGCAAGCGGTCTCGGGTTTGATCTTTGGTGAGAGACTAAGATATTGCAGTGTTGACCCGTTTTTGTGCATGATATTGGACCCTGCAGCCAGGTAATGGTAGTGATGAGATTTGATGCACCGATCATTTTTCCCATTAAAAAGCTGCTTGTTGTGCCAGAGGGCTGATTTAAAAAGAGAATGTGTTAATCCACCGTGTACCTAATCTCTACTATAAAATACTTTTGACATGCCTTACTTTTGATTTTTTCTCTGACTTTGAAGTAAAGTTTCAAAAGTTTTGACTAAGATATTTTCTTGTTAAGAGCAGTCTTCATGGTAAAAACACGTACTTACCTTCTGTTGTTATTTTGATTGTAGACAAGTGGATACACTTCAATAGGCGACGATTCGTTATTGCTGGGTGAGGCTCTCAGGAAGCAGCTGAAGGCATCGGAATCAAAAATGGATGACCTGCGGGAGGAGATAAGGGTGCTGAAGCATACGGTAAGATTGTAATGATGGTAAGACATGTTTCTTCTGTTGGGGAAAAGGAAGCTAGTCTGCTATCGTAATGGTAATGACTAGGATGTTGACCATGTGCTTCTAGGAACTTCCAAGAACTTTTCTACTTACAGTTAGAATTTTCCACTTTCTTCCATTTCAAGGGCTCCCACTAGTGTGAACTTGTCTGTATTTCAAAACAGAAATTTAGCTTTTGGTGTAGATGAGGCATATTTGAACATCACCTGACATTATAAGAGAAATACATATACACTAAAAGCAATTTGAGTACATTTTAAAATAGCATGTACGAATGATTTCACATGATATAACATTGTACATGGAATATATACTGTAAATCTATTGTAACAGCAAGTCTTATTTTTACAACAGGAACTACTGTATGTATATCTTTACAATACTATACAACAGACACAATTGACAGTGCCAGATTATAGTTTATTGTGTTATATTCACCTGTAATTTTTACTGTCGGTACATGTTTTACACAATATATTCCAGATTTTCTAAAATTGCATTAATCAAAACAGACATGGTCCTATCGGATTCAGATAAATTTAATTTTTAGTAAGTGTGTGTATAGAGGAAAATCACATCCACTTAAGACTGTTAATATGGATTTAAAAAATTTTTAGTGCCAGACCTTTTTTTTATCTTTATTATCCTGTTTTTCAGGAAGACGTTTGGAAGGGTGAATTTGTTGTTACATCTGCATTCAGAAGTGATCGGTTGCATGATTTTTTGTATGATAATGCCAAACATATCAGGCAATGTGCAGGTACAATTTTACACATTTACGTCGCGGCACTGCCAAATGGGGGGCTCGTGATTTTCAAATTACAGGGTGGCGACAGACCTGGAAAACCGGGAAAAGTCAGGGAATTTGAGGTGTCAAAAAAGTCAGGGAAATGTCAGGGAATTTCGTCTTGATTGACTTTTTTTAATTTTTTTATTTATTTATTTATTTATTTAAAGATATCGTTATGGAACTCTGCATGGGAACAGGAAATCTCGTTCGTAAGATTCGGCCTCAGCTTTTAGGCCCCTTTTATGCGCAAGACAACCACGGCGCCAGAAACCAGTGATGGCAGGAGGAGGGAGGGAGGGGGAGAGAGAGAGAGAGAGAGAGAGAGAGAGAGAGAGGAGAGAGAGAGAGAGAGAGAGAGAGAGAGAGAGAGAGAGAGAGAGAGAGGAGAGAGAGAGGAGAGAGAGAGAGAGAGAGAGAGAGAGAGAGAGAGAGAGAGAGAGAGAGAGAGAGAGAGAGAGAGAGAGAGAGAGAGAGGAGAGAGAGAGAGAGAGAGAGAGAGAGAGAGAGAGAGAGAGAGAGAGAGAGAGAGAGAGAGAGAGAGGAGAGAGAGAAGAGAGAGAGAGAGAGAGAGAGAGAGAAATTTCTCTCGTTCTGGCTTCTCGGCGGGAATTTTAAATACGAACACTCTTTGTAGGAAATTGCTAAAACTCTGGCACTATGGGAGCAATCTACTTCGGATAACTTTTGTTTTGCAGCTAAAAACATCAGCGCATGTGTACAATTAAAAATGCCGAACGGAGAAAGGGGGTTTGCGGGGGCGCGAACCTCGAATTTCAATTCCCCACTATTTTGGAGAGAAGCCGCGAACTTCAGTATTCTCTTCAAAGAATGGATATTTCTTCTCAAGAGAATGAAACATGTTTCATGTTCTTGGGTGCCATACAAGTTGAATAATAAGCCAAAATGTGATTTTTACGAAAAATAGGTAATTTGCATTTTTGGAGGAAAATTGTTATATCTCGGACACTATGGGAGCAATCTACTTCGGATCAGTTTTGTTTTTCAACTAAAACATCATAGCATGCAACCGTGTACAATTCAGAACGCCGGACCGAGGAAGGGTGTTTGGGGGCACAACCCATGAATTTCAATGAAAAAAACAAAAATCTGGAGTTTGCCCCTTCTTCCCCTGCTATTTTGGGGAGATTGCGTGAACTTTAGTTTTATTTTCAAAGAATGGACATTTCTCAAGAGATCTTAACATGTTTCATGTTCTTGGGTGCCATACAAGTTGAATAATAAGCCAAAATGGGATTTTTTTTACGAAAAATAGTAATTTCCATTTTGGAGGAAAATTGTTATAACTCTGGTGCTATGGAAGCAATCTACTTCGGATAAGTTTTGTTTTGCAGCTAGAACATCAGAGCATGTAACCATGTACAATTTAGAACGCCGGACCAAGGAAGAGGGGCTTGGGGGGCGACTCCCGAATTTCAATGAAAAAACCCACAAAAATATGGAGTTTGACCCCTCTTCTCCCGCTATTTTGGGGAGAAGGCGCAAACCTTAGTATTCTCTTCAAAGAATGGACGTTTCCAAATAGAATGAAACATGTTTTATGTTCCTGGGTGCCATACAAGTTGAATAATGAGCCAAAATGTGAAACTCTGTTCGGAAATGTGGCATGGATATGTTGCGGAGAGGGAGGAGGTTGGTCATCAATATGAATTTCCCAGGCTTGCTCCAGACCTGTGTCAGACCGTATGGGAGTAGTAAGGGGACTTGTAAACAGATGGAGGGGATACGAGCGGGTGGGGCCGTCCGATAGTTGTCGGAAGTCGTAGTAAGGCATTTTGTTGGTCAAACTGAACAAATAGGTTCCATTGATACATACGATTTTTGTCGAATATCGCCACCCGACAAAGTACCACTACAACATGCGACAGAAATTGCATGGACTGCAACATCCAACAAAAATCACATGCATAATCAAGAATAGCTTTAGACTGCAAATATGCTGCTCGAATTTTGTTGCTCGTCTGGCTCACTTCACGTTATGTAATGCAGTGCTTATGAAGGTTTTCTTTCATCATCCTGACGTATTACTGGTTTCGCACAAGTTAACATATGTTTACAATGACATTGCACTATTCTTAGGTAACAAAAAGAATCCAACCAAATGGGATATACAGGGTTATTCAAAATGATGGATACACTTTCATTCATGTATATTTCCTTGAATATACATTACATATTAACAATATACATACAAGAGAGAGAGGAAAGTCTAAAGTTTACAATCTTACAATAGAGGTTACAGATGTTCAATATGGCAGCCGCCTGCTGCTCGACAAACATCTAAGCGGTAGCCGAACTCATTCCACACACGAAGAAGCATCTCTTGTGTGACTGATTTCACTGCAGCTGTGATACGGTTCTGCAGTTTGCCCAGAGTTTGTGGTAGAAGTGGTACGTACACGGCTTGTTTGACATACCCCCACAGGAAAAAGTTACATGGTGTGAGATCAGGAGATCTCGGGGGCCACGAGAGAAGAGCCAAGTCTCCATTTCCTATGTGACCTATCCATCGGCGAGGAAGGTCATCATTGAGAAACGGCGTCTCAAAACTCGCCATACAGTTGCTTGAGGTATTCAAAGTTCTCTGCTAGCTGCATTGGTTGACTTTCTAGGACTGCCTTCAATTCGTCTCACATCCTCCTCTGACACAAGCGGTCGGCCCGTGCTTTGTCCTTTGCAGAGACATCCAGTTTGCTGAAATTGATTAAACCAACGGTATATGCTCCTCCTAATTGGTGGTTTTATGCCGAATCGAAGACGGAATGCTCGCTGCATTGCTGTTGTCGATTCAGTTTTGCCGAACTCAAGAACGCAGAAAACCTTGTGCTGCACGGTGGCCATCTTACTCGGAACTGAACTGAAGGGTCCTTGGTGGCACGAGCATGCGCACTCGAGTGGTTGGTTACGCAACTGCGCTCTAGCGGTAGTATTAGAAACTTTAGACGTTTTCCTCTCTCTTGTATGTATATTATTCATATTCAATGTATATTCAAGGAAATATACATGAATGAAAGTGTATCCATCATTTTGAATAACCCTGTATATTGAATAACCACGAAAAAGTGAAACATAAATCTGCATTGTTGAACGTTATAAAAATTGACAAGTGCATGCTCCCAACTTCAAATTTACTGCAACACTAGTATTGCAATGAAATTAACGCCACTCTCTGTCCTGTCTGTTTAAACTCATGATAGATGGTCATTAATCTCTCACTGAGTAAGGTTAATGTCCAATATTATGAAATAAAATACTAATAATAAATATGTAAATATTTTAATATATTTACTCAAATCATTCAATCATAAAAGCAAATCACTTTCTTCAAGAATTGACTTTTCTCTTCCAGCCCTGCTAAATTTTCACTTTCCATCTACTGATTTATACGAGGGGTGGCCAAAAAGTAATTTCCAATTAGTAGGGACATTGATTTTTCGCAAACGCCCAAACCGTGAAAAATGGTAATTTTTCGCCCGTTCGAAATATCGAAATAATACGAATTTGGCATAAAATGCGAATTATTGGTGTTTTTAGGGATTTTTTTAAAAAGAAATGTCCTAAAACAACGAAAAATTCCATGAAATCCAACATTCTTGTCTTTTCTAGGCCATGTTTGTGTACATAGAACATGCAAGTTTTCCAACTTTTTACTCAAGAGTAAACTATAGAGTTATACGTACATGGAATAATTCCAACAGCCACATTAAATCATGTATTTCCCACGATTTTTTCAACTTCTATCAAAACCATTTGCATCACAGAGCAAAGTGGCAGGGTTCTAACAGGAGATCGAGTGCGTATCTATCGTCACACGGGAACCACATCTTAGTATTTGTTGCACGAGATATGTTTTGAATTACCAAGCTAAGTGCGCACATCGGCATTTGTCGAGCGAGTAATAATGGAGCTCAGTCATTAGGGCGTCTGACTACTATGCGAGAGACCCGGGGTCGATCCCCTGTGGGGGAGAACCGGGATGTTTTCCACCTATTCAAACTGTTCCGGCGCCTATCCAGCATCATATGAAGCTGGTACCTTGAGGAAACTTGGAGGGATAAATGTAGCCAGGAGCATGGTGCTGATCACATCACCCCTACCTTCAGCCGTGATCAAGAAAGTGTGGGGCTCTAACTCCACACCCCTACTATACACCTTCATGGAAAAGTGCAGGGGAGTACTTTACTTTTACTTCCTCAAAAATCGGTTCAAACATATCAAACCGTCACAAAAATACGTAGACCATGTGACCTACAATTTAAAATAATAGTTTAAAACCACAATGGAGTATTACGTTTCGGTATATTTGGCAGATAAATGTTCTAAAACAAAAACGCGAATTTTGAAAAACGTAACACGAACAAGTCAAAAAAAAGATAATGCCAATTTTTGGTGCCATAATATGTCGGTATCTGTCACGTGAGATTGATTGATTTTAATTTTTTGGGTGCGTCGCCACTTATGGTCATTATACACCCTTAAGTATAAACGGGGAGAATTCCATTATCTAAAATCCTTACCTTAAAATTAAAAAAGAGGTATGGAAAATAACTTTTCCAAAATAACTTTCAAGATATCAAACTCTCACGAAGAGGCATAAGCCATGTGAGTTAGTAGTGAAATAGTAGTTTAAAAACACCATGAAGGTATAATTTCAGATATTTGCCAGAAAATGCGCTAAAATGAAAATGTGACTTTTTGGAAAAATAACACCGTATAGTAAAAAATAAAAAATAAGAAAATAAACCAATTTTAAAAAAATAACAAAATATCAAGGTCCCTACCGATTAGGCATAAATAAAACAAGAATATCAGTTGTAATTTATTGCATTAGTAACAGTGAGTCCCTAACCTAATTTTCGGCATAATCACCACCGTTGTTCTGGCATGTGTCGTAGCATGGCACTAAATTTTGTATGCCCATGGTATATGTGTCAGACAACAAAGACTGGAACTATCTCTACCGCAGTGTAGCTGTCAAATCCTTGCCCTGCCAGAAACCTCTTCAGTTAAGCAAAGAGATGAAAGTCTGTACATTCAAGGCCAGGACTGTACAGGGAGTGGTCCAAGATCTCTCACCTGAAGTGATGCAAAGGGCCCGTGTGTACTCAGCTGTATGGGGTTGTGCAAATTCGATTGGCCTTCAGTGAATTGTCTGCACCATCGTCTGACCATACTATCACTCACGACGTCCGGTCTGCACACCTCACACGATTGCTGGTGGCTCTGTGCCAAATTCTGAGCGTGCAATATAGGCTACATCGCAGTCGGTGGGAGACTGTATGAGAGCTGCAATCTTCAACCTAGAACTGTCCTAAAACGGCTGCATTGCAACTGTACCAGATTACAGTTACATGCCACTTCTTCCTGCCTGCATGTGTGTGTGTCGCTGACCGACCACTAGTGCTGCGTATAGGCACCATTGGAGCTTTTTTCAGGATTCCCCTCGTATATGAACTTTCAGAAGCTTTTATTATTAGAGTGTTCCTGTTTTAATGTGTGGTTAGCTAAATCAGATACCTATACAATGTAATTCTATAAATTCCTTGCGTTAAATTTCTAATACCTACATACTCTTTTCGTCAGCAATAATGGTATAACTGCATGTTGTCAGTTTCACAGTACTTCACTTGGATATACCGTACTGAAGCAGAAATCCCATTGATAATGTAAGGAAATATGACACTTTATTTTGTTCGATTCAATTGTTTCACTTATATGCAAGAGTTGAGTTGTTTGCTTTACAGAGAAGAGAGAAGTAGCTTTATGCATTAAAAAATGAATCCGCACTCATGGTTCTTGCAAGCAGAGGGTTCCAAACCTCAGTGGAAATATCAACATATAATACCGAGAATGTATAAGGAGACTGATAAATTACAAATTGTATTTCTTAACCGTTCACTCTTCACTCTTATCCCATTTAGTTGTAACTTTAAAAATAATCAAGTATTTTATTTTAAACTTACTGCGTATGACAAAATTCCGTAATCCTTCCCACTGCTTGTGAATTGTAATAATTTTCCAAATTCACTATTTTGCAGTTTGAATTCAAATCATAGAGAATAGAGAAATTAAGTCAATTTCATAGAAGATAATATTGGTACTTAACAAAACCATACGTGGATCTGTGTGAGTTTATTATTTCTATTTGCAAAAACATCGATTTAGTTTAGTTTGTAATTGTCAGGGGAAAATGTAAATTTTTTCCTGGAAAACCTGGAAAAGTCAGGGAATTTCATTTCTGCTTATTTGTAGCCACCCTGAATTAGTAAAAAAATCATTTTTTTCTTTCTTCTTCTAACTCATAACGGAAAATTCTGTTTTTATGCTATAGGCTTATAGCCCCATGTGTACTGAAAAAAACTAGCTATAACTTGTAACTACAGTGTTCTTAGTTCCTGAGCTAAAATGTACGTACACCGAATTTCAAATTTCCCGCTGGATAAAACTCGGGTGCTTCGCATTGGAAAATATTTCTTGAAACTATCTTGAATATTTGCGTAATTTTTTGTACGATAATGTCAAACATATCAGGCAATGTGCAGGTACAATTTTACACATTTACATCGCGGCGCTTCAGAATGGGGGTCTTCTTCTTCTTCTAACCTATAACGGAAAATTCTGTTTTTATGCCATAGTCTTATAGCCCAATGTTTAGTGAACAAAATGAGCTATAATTTGTAATTCTAGCATTCTTAGTTCCAGAGGTATAAAAATTTCTGTAAAAGCATGCGGAAATTTAAAATTCCCACTGAAATCGCCTCAGTCCTTAAGGCATTTACCGGCAAAACACGCTCGGTCGTCTAAGGGTTAAGGAGCACCATACTTTGTCTTTTGTTACTCTAGGTATATGACTTATGATGTCTTTGAAATAAGAAATTTGACAATTGACAACGAACAGTGCACCAGTTGAGAATAATCTGTGATATTAAGTGTTTCCTGTTTGATTCCAGTATTATTATACCTATGACTCCCACATCCTGGTATCGTGTTATATTTTTGTGTTCTATGTATTTTTGTGTTTGCAAATGGTGGCTGGTATACATTGTGCTTCTATAATGTAAATTTTCCTTTTTCAGTAAAGTTAGTACAAGCGTATGGGCTACAATTTGTTGATTTTAGATGAACGGGTGAAGTTTTTACTTTGCAATTGCTACTCAATTCAGTGTTGCCAGTCTCTTGGTTCCTCTTGTACCACCAGCCTCCCATGACGTAGTGGTCAGTGTAATATGTTATGAAGCCAGTGGTCCTGGGGTCAAACCCTGGCCAAGGCACAGATGCATCATTGTGCTTGTCCTATTACCAATTCATCAGGTCATCATTCATGCTTATCATCACAATCAACCCAAGATACAGATAAGCAATATAAAAGAACTGAAATAAATATAGTAGGTTCCTGATGTTGATTTGATTGGGTTTAATTTTGGTTATTTTACATCACTTATCTTCTACTTTGGGCTAATCCCAACAATGGTGAAATTGATGAAGGGACACTCACAAAGCACATCAATGCCCAGACTGGGATTCACACCCTAGACTCCTGGCATCAGCATGCTGCGCTCACCTGTCTACCATGGACATCGACAGGTCCTGATGTACTGTGGACATAATTACTGTTAACTCCCACCTTCAAAGAATATGGGGCCAATAATATGATTTCTCAAAAGTCTAACCTAAGTTCCGGCTGCGGTAGGTCAGTCATTAGGGCATCTCACTACCATGCGAGAGACCCGGGTTTGATCCCTGGCAGGGAAGAACCGGGATTTTTTCCACTTGTTCAAGTGACTCCGGCACCCACCCAGCATTGTATAAAGTGGGTACCTGGAGAAATAAAATATAAACATGTTTTTAGTCCTTAAAAATTACCACCCAATCCCATGCCTTCACTCTGTTCTACAATAGGCTAGTAATACAAAATTGTAACTAGCTGGTGTTTTTATTTTCCTCTTTCTTTTACCTCCTAATCAAAGCAAAGTCTGAATCTGTGATTCATTACGAGTGTTATTAACGGCAAGAGCATGAATTGTGGTTGTTAACACTGCTAAGTAAGACATGCTGCACTATAAGATGTTAAAATTATAAACAGATAAAAAAAAAAATGTTAAAGGGCATATTCATGTTACTCTTGGGCTCATCAGAGAAAATATTTTTGATATAACATTTTAAAATTACTAGATTCAATATTTAGATGATATTTAATTAAACTTCGCAGTATTCTAGTAGCACATTTTTGTGATATAATTGAAAAACAATACCTGATGGTCAAAAAAGTAAAATGGACATTCCCAAATTAATTTTTCAAGTAATTTCTTTAATTTCTTAAAGATTCAAATAACTACAGCTTGCAAAATTCACCTTTTACTTACATGTGGTTTAAAAGGTTTCTTTCTAAAACCAACGTTTTGAATCCTTTGATGGATTCTTCTTCAGATAAGATCACATTAAAAAGGTGTAAACAATCATGAGAATGGTTAAAAGAGTAAAAATAGAATTTGTTATAAACTGCCCCATGGTCAATGCAAGACAGCTATTATGAACCATAATATAGGTACAGTTCTTTTGTTCTGTGGTAACAATTAATTAAGCTCCAAAACATTAACAATTTTACGAAAATATCAGAATGTTATCTCCGGACCAAAAAAGAACCTGAAAGGTAGATAATGTAGTTTTAAGCGGAATGGGGTGGAAGCTTAAAACAGTTCTGCTTAGCCTATCAGAACAACCAGTTGGCATAAAAGAAACTTTACTTCATTACAAGGAGGTTAAGAACTATGTGAGTGGCCAACTTCACATTTTATAAATTGTGTTCCTTTCACTCTTGTAGCCACTTGCAAATGTTGTAGAATCTTCTGTTCAGTTAAGGATTGTGGGTGAATACATGGTGCAGGTGTTTTTCCATGTGAATTATCTCTTGAAGACTTTAATAGCATGAAATTGTCTGCTGCATAGGTCTTTACTAAATACAGGGTGTTCCATTTACAACGCAACCCGGAGTTGGGATAGTACAACTTTTGAACCGGAAGTGGTACACATATAATCCTTAAACAAAATTGAAGCCTTGTTCATTCATATTTTTAAACCGGGAAACAATGATTGGATTTCATTAGTGTCCATGCAGTGTTGCCAGATGTAACGGGAAGTGTAAATGGAATTTTTTACAAAGTATGAAAAATGGCACATAACACACATGTACGGACATGCCGTTGGTAATTTTCAGTTTGGTTAGGTGGATTAGCTCGGCATCTATGGCAGTGCAAAAATAAATGTTCATTTCTACCGATAGCCAATTGGATGAGGCATCTTCAAGGGGGATCTACGAAAATCTTTGTTTTTAGAAATGAAGATTGTGCATTGGCAACACTACTGGTGTTTCAGTGCCACAAAAGGTGTGTTTTGAAACTGTATACATCATGAAATTACTGAAAACAATAAAAAAGAAACTTGGAAATTTCATGAAAATAGTGTTACTTACATGCACCTGGCAACCATGCGATGAGATTACATTCCCCCCCCCCCTTGCTTGGAAAGAAACAGAGGGAAGGCCAGGCCTGTTCCATTCCTGATGTATCGCATGGTTGCCAGGTGCATGTAAGTAACACTATTTTCATGAAAATTTCTTAGTTTCTTTTTTATTGTTTTCAGTAATTGCATGATGTATACAGTTTCGAAACACACCTTTTGTGGCACTGAAACACCAGCAGTGTTGCCAATGCACAGTCTTCATTTCTAAAAACAACGATTTTCCTAGTTCCCCCTTAAAGAAGCCTCATCCGATTGGCTATCGGTAGAAATGAACATTTATTTTTGCACTGCCATAGATGCCGAGCTAATCCACCTAACCAAACTGAAAATTACCAACCGCATGTCCGTACATGTGTGTTATGTGCCATTTTTCAGGCTTTGTAAAAAAATTTCATTACACTTGCCATTACATCTGACAACACTGCGTGGACACTAATGAAATCCAATCATTGTTCCCCGTTTTAAAAATATATGCATGAACAAGGCTTCAATTTTGGTATAAGGGTTATATGTGTGCCACTTCTGGTTCAAAAGTTGTACTATTCCCAACTCCGGGTTGCGTTGTAAATGGAACAGCCAGTAGTACTTGGGCAAGTAGTAGTAATGAAAAAGTACAGCTAACACTTATTTGGTCATATAAAGCAATTGTAACTGTGCGAGACTTAACTTTAGAAGTTATGTAGTTTTTATACAAGGGTTGTTTATAAATAAATAACTAATCTACAGTAAGAGTGCACTTTCAATATACTCTTCTTCACTTTTGAAATTGGCATTGATGTTGAAAGTCCACCAGTCATTTAGCATCTGATATGTCATCATATAATACCCTGCTTTCAAATTATGAATTTTCTGTTGTCTTTCATTGTCAGTGATTGTATGGAGTTTGACTTCTAACCACAGTTAAGATATTCTTCCCATTTGGGCTTCACATGCAAACTCAAAGTCTGTTTATTATACAGATGACTGTATAAACTCAGGACCTTCCCAGTCCCATAATGGTAATCAAGAAATTCCATGTTTGATCCCCGTTGGAAGAAGATTGCAATGTATTTTGGATCCCACTTTAAACTTTAGGGTCAGTCCTGATTAGCCCACCTGAGCATAAAGTGGACTTAAATATTAAATATCAAATATTTATGAACAACCATTGTACAAATGTTAGAAATGTAGTTTTCTGGCTAAGACACAGGTTAAACTGTTGAAATGAAAACATAATATAGGCTCTGTATATACAGTGTGTCCCAGAAATGTGTGTTATAAATTTTAGGATGTTCTATAACCCCAAATACTCAAATTTTCTTCCTCAACATTTTTATACATATGATTTGAAAGCAAAAACTTAAATCCAGCATCCTCATCCTAATGATATATCTGCAACTATAATGCTATTACCATAGCCTATACTATCACTTTTAGTATGTTTTCCAAAGGATAAAAATTAATGTCAGTTGTGACTTTCAATCTGTGTGCTACATGGTTGCATTCATACAAGATAACATCATCTTTTTTCAAGACCTAGTGGTGTCGAAACATCCTTAACAATTTTATTTAGTAGAACCATTTACCTTGATGTTCTCTACATGCTGTGAAAGTTTGTCATTGTGATAGAAGGACATCTTCTATGTAACCATCTGAATATACATCCCTAATAAAATTCAAACTCTGCGGAACATCTGTCCGGAGACCATATTTATATCATAATTCCCCTTTCTTATTAATATAAAGCATCCTCAAAAGATTTGTGGGACACCCTGTATAATTATTAGGGACCTTGACTTCTTACAAACATGGTAGCACCATTTAGAATGTGCATATAGTTGTGCAGCAGTACACCTTAAGTTTTACACCTTTACAAAATGGCAAAATTATGCACATTTCCTCCATTTTGCCACGAGTAGAAAATATCATGACAGTCAAACACACAGTTTTTGAAGAACTGAATTTGTGGTGGTTTTTTAATGGTGCAGGGATAGGGATATGTTGTACTCCTCATTTTTTTTTTTTTTTTTTTTTAGAATGGGGTACAGTACCTCTCTAATACCTTCAACCCAAATTGTACCCTTTGTTCAGCCACAAATAATTTAACATACAACAGGCTGCCCTCCAAATGAGAAACATTCCTCTTCCACTGTTGTTTATAATTCCTAAATGTGGATCTACAGTAACACTTTTCAAATTTATGAAGGCATCCATTATCAGGGTGGCGACAGACCTGGAAAACCTGGAAAACCGGGAAAAGTCAGGGAATTTGAGGTGTCAAAAAAAGTCAGGGAAATGTCAGGGAATTTCGTCTTCATTGACTTTTTTTTTATTATTATTATTTATTTATTTAAAGATATCGTTATGGAACTCTGCAGGGGAACAGGAAATCTCATTCGTAAGTTTCGGCCTCAACTTTTAGGCCCCTTTTATGCGCAACACAACCACGGCGCCAGAAACCAGTGATGGCAGGAGGAGAGAGAGAGAAATTTCTCTCGCCCTGGCTTCTCGGCGGGTATTTTAAATTCGAACACACTTTGGATAAAAATTGTTATAATTCGGGCACTATGGGAGCAATCTACTTCGGATAACTTTTGTTTTTCAGCTAAAACATCATAGCATGCAACCGTGTACAAATCAGATTGCCGAACCGAGGAAGGGGGTTTGGGGGCGCGACCCCCGAATTTCATCGGAAAGAAACATAATAATCTTGAGTTTGCCCTCTCTTCTCCCACTATTTTGGAGGGCAGCCGCGAACTTTAGTATTCTCTTCAAATAATGGATATTTCTCAAGAGAATGAAAAATGTTTCATGTTCTTGGGTGCCATACAAGTTGAATAATAAGCCAAAATATGTTGTTTTTTACGAAAAATAGATAATTTGCAGTTTTTGAGGAAAATTGTTATAACTCAGAAACTATTGGAGCAATCTACTTCGGATAAGTTTTTTTGCAGCTACAACATCATAGCATGCAACCGTGTACAATTCAGAACGCCTAACCGAGGAAGGGGGATTCGGGGGCACAACCCCCGAATTTCAATGGAAAAAACATAAAAATCTGGAGTTTGCCCCTTCTTCCCCCGCTATTTTGGGGAGAGGGCGTCAACTTTAGTATTCTTTTCAAAGAATGAACATTTCTCAAGAGAACTTTTCATGTTTTTGGGTGCCATACAAGTTGAATAATAAGCCAAAATGTGATTTTTTTTACGAAAAATAGTAATTTGCATTTTTGGAGAAAAATTGTTATAACTCTGGCACTATGGGAGCAATCTACTTCGGATAAGTTTCGTTTTGCAGCTAGAACATCAGAGCATGCAACTGTGTACAATTCAGAATGCCGAACTGAGGAAGGGGGGTTTGGGGGCGCGACCACCGAATTTCAAGGAAAAAAACAAAAATCTGGAGTTTACCCCCTCTTCTCCCGCTATTTTGGGGAGAAGGCGCAAACCGTATTATTCTCTTCAAAGAATGTACGTTTCCAAAGAGACTGAAACATGTTTCATGTTCCTGGGTGCCATACAAGTTGAATAATGAGCCAAAATATGAAATTCTGTTCGGAAATGTGGCATGGATATGTTGCGGAGAGGTAGGAGGGGGGGGAGGTTGGTCATCAGTATGAATTTTCCAGGCCTGCTCCAGACCTGCTCCACCCAATTATAAGAGTATGAAGGTCCAAAAAGCACATTCATTTCGTAATCAGCACCATGATACCATATGGTATCATCGGGCGAGTAGGAACTTACTCTGATGATACCATATGGTACCATAGGGTGAGTAAAGGTTAAGCCTCTAAATATTACGTGGAAAATGCATTGAATTATCATTTTTTCTTGTCCGTATGGGAGTAGTAAGGGGACTTGTCAACTGATGGAGGGGATGGGAGCGGGTGGCGCCGTCCGATGGTTGTCGGACGTCGTAGTAAGGCATTTTGTTGGGCAAACTGAAGGAACATGGAAACAAATAGGTTCCATTAATACATACGATTTTTGTCGAATATCGCCACCTCACAAAGTACCTCACTACAACATGCGACAGAAATTGCATGGACTGCAACATCCAACAAAAATTGCATGCATAAACAAGAAGAGCTTTAGACTGCAAATATGCTGCTCGAATTTTGTTACTCTTCTGGCTCACTTCACCTTATTTAATGTAGCAGTGCTTACGAAGGTTTTCTTTCATCATCCTGACGTATTACTGGTTCTGCACAAGTTAGCATACGTTTACAATGACATTGCACTATTCTTAGATATCAAGAAGAATCCAACCAAACGGGATATATATTGAATAACATCACGAAAAAGTGAAACATAAATCTGCATTGGTGAACGTTATAAAAATTGGCAAGTGCATGCTCGCAAACTCAAATTTACTGCAACACTAGTATTGCAATGAAATTAACACAACTCTCTGTCCTGTCTGTTTAAACTCGTGAGAGATGGTCATTAATCTCTCACTGAGTAAGGTTAATGTCCAATATTATGAAATAAAATACTAATAATAAATACGTAAATATTTTAATATCATATTTACTCAAATCATTCAATCATAAAAGCAAAGCCCAGCCCTGCTAAATTTTCACTTTCCATCTACTGATTTATGCGAGGGGTGTCCAGAAAGTAATTTCCAATTAGTAGGGACATTGAATTTTTCGCAAACGTCAAAACCGTGAAAAATGGTAATTGCTGCGAAGTTATGTTTAGGAATGTGCAGTGATGTCTGGACACATTCTTCGCCGGTTCGAAATATCGAAATAATGCGAATTTGGCATAAAATGCGAATTGTTGGCGTTTTTAGCGATTTTTTTAAAAGAAATATCCTAAAACAACGAAAAATTCCATGAAATCCAACATTCTTGTCTTTTCTAGGCCATGTTTGTGTACATAGAACATGCAAGTTTTCCAACATTTTACTCAAGAGTAAACTATAGAGTTATACGTACATGGAATAATTCCGACAGCCACATTAAATCATGTATTTCCCACGATTTTTTCAACTTCTATCAAAACCATTTGCATCACAGAGCAAAATGGCAGGGTTTTAACACGAGACCGGGTGCGTATCTACCGTCACACGGGAGCCACATATTCGAATTTGTCGCACGAGATATGTTTTGAATTACCAAGCTAAGTGCGCACCATCGGCATTTGTCGAGCGAGTAATAATGGAGCTGTCATTAGGGCATCTGACTACTATGCGAGAGACCCGGGGTCGATCTCCTGCGGGGGAGAACCGGGATGTTTAACACCTATTCAAACTGCTCCGGCGCCCACCCAGCATCATATGAGGCTGGTACCTTGAGGAAACTTTGAGGGATAAAGGTAGCCAGGAGCGTGGTGCTGATCACATCACCACTACCTTCAGCCGTGATCAAGAAAGTCCTAACTACACACCCCTATACACCTTCATGGAAAAGTGCAGGGGAGCACTTTACTTTTACTTCCTCAAAAATCTGTTCCAACATATCAAACTGTCATTAAAATACGTAGACCATGTGACCTACAATTTAAAATAATAGTTTAAAAGCACATTGGAGTATTACGTTTCGGTATATTTGGTAGATAAATGTTCTAAAACAAAAACGCGAATTTTGGGAAACGTAAGACTAACAAGTCAAAAAAAGATAATACCAATTTTTGGTGCCATAATATATAGGTATCTGTCACGTGAGATTGATTGATTTTAATTTTTTGGGTGCGTCGCCACTAATGGTCATTCTGCACCCTTCAGTATATATGGGGAGAATTCCATTATCTAAAATCCTTACCTTAAAATTAAAAAAGGGGTATGGAAAATAACTTTCCCAAAATAACTTTCAAGATATCAAACTCTCACGAAGAGGCATAAGCCATGTGACTTACAATTTGAAACAGTAGTTTAAAAACACCATGAAGGTATAATTTCAGATATTTGCCAGAAATTGCGCTAAAATGAAAATGTGAATTTTGGGAAAAATAACACCGTATAGTAAAAAATAAAAAAAATAAACCAATTTAAAAAAAAATAACAAAATATCAAGCTCCCTACCGATTAGGCATAAATGAAACAAGAATATCAGTTGTAATTTGTTGCATTAGTAACAGTGAGTCCTAACCTAATTTTTGACATAATCACCACCGTTGTTCTGGCATTTGTCGTAGCATGGCACTAAATTTTGTATGCCCATGGTATATGTGTCTGACAGCAAAGACTGGAACTATCTCTACCGCAGTGTAGCTGTCAAATCCTTGCCCTTCCAGAAACCTCTTCAGTTAAACAAAGAGATGAAAGTCGGCACATTCAAGGCCAGGGCTGTACAGGAAGTGGTTCAAGATCTCTCACCTGAAGTGATGCAAAAGGTCCGTGTGTACTCCGCTGTATGGGGTTGTGCACATTCGATTGGCCTTCCGTGAATTGTCTGCACCATCGTTTGACCATACTATCACTCACGACGTCCGGTCTGCACACCTCAAACGATTGCTGGTGGCTCTGTGCCAAATTCTGAGCTTGCAATGTAGGCTACATCGCAGTGGGTGCGAGACTGTATGGGGGCTGCAATCTTTAAAATAGAACTGTCCTAAAACGGTTGCATTGCAACTGTACCAGATTACAGTTACATGCCACTTCTTCCTGCCTGCATGTGTGTGTGTCGCTGACCGACCACTAGTGCTGGGTATAGGCACCATTGGAGCTTTTTTCAGGATTCACCTCGTATATGAACTTTCAGAACCTTTTATTATTACAGTGTTCCTGTTTTAATGTGTGGTTAGCTAAATCAGGTACCTATACAATGCAATTCTATAAATTCCTTGCTTTAAATTTCTAATACTTACATACGCTTTTCGTCAGCAATAATGCTATAACTGCATGTTGTCAGTTTCACAGTACTTCACTTGGATATACTGTACTGAAGCAGAAATCCCATTGATAATATAAGGAAATATGACACTTTATTTTGTTCGATTCAATTGTTTCACTTATATGCAAGAGTTGAGTTGTGTGCTTCACAGAGAAGAGAGAAGTAGCTTTATGCATTGAAAAATGAATCCGCACTCATGGTTCTTGCAAGCAAAGGATTCCAAACCTCAGTGGAAATATCAACATATAATACCGAGAATGCATAAGGAGACTGATAAATTACAAATTGCATTTCTTAATCATTCAATCTTCACTCTTATCTCACTTAGTCGTAACTTTAAAAATAATCAAGTATTTTATTTTAAACTTACAGCGTATGACAAAATTCCGTAATCCTTTCCTAGCTTGTACATTGTAATAATTTTCCAAATTCACTATTTTGCAGTTTGAATTCAAATCATAGAGAATAGAGAAATTAAGTCAATTTCATAGAAGAAAATATTGGTACTTAACAAAACCATACGTGGATCTGTACGAGTTTATTATTTCTATTTGCAAAAACATCGATTTAGTTTAGTTTGTAATTGTCAGGGAAAAATGTAAATTTTGTCCTGGAAAACCTGGAAAAGTCAGGGAATTTTATTTCTGCTTGTTTGTAGCCACCCTGATTATGTTTCAGTGATGAATTTTTCAGTCAGGAAATTGGCCGTGAATGCATTATTATTATTTAATTGTTAACTAAAGGGAAATAATCCTTTTTCTTCTTTGTTCACAAGAGGGAAGCGATTTCCTTGCTCATGTTAAAAGAAACATGTGGTGGAGGTGGGGCTAAGGCTGCAAACACTCTGATCTAATGATGACAGCCATTTCTTCTTAGTCCCTGCTTCAAATGTTTTTCCGGCCACAGTCGGTATATAAAAAAATGTTCTGCTTTCCTTCCTAGCACACATTCAGGCTTGCTTTTCTCTGTTATTAGAATGACTGCTGATATACGTATACTCCCTCTGGTGCTGTTATCAAATTTTCAATCCTAAGTTGTTGGAGGAAGCTGTTTCCCATAATACCCATCAGTGCCAGATGTTTGTATCATCATGTAGAAAGTCATACACAGCAAAAGCAGATGTAATATGTAATGTTGTTGATTTTGTCAATGAAGTTACAGCAACATGGTGGCATTCAGGCACAAGCAAAGGAGAAGTTTTTCATCTGTGGTGACTGCTACTAAACAAATGACTGTCCACTTTAGTTCGTGGCATTCTTTCTCATCTTGGTGTGACATTAACTTTAAATCAATTCTAGTTTATAATTAATTCAAACATCTGAAGGAAACCTGAAAAAAAAGAAACATTAAAAAATTGAGGTCCCTAATAATTATTGAAATTTTATGTTTGTGATACGCATGACTTGAAGTAATGATAAATAAATTCCGTGTAGTGTTGTTTTAAACTTATAGTTTTAACAAGTGGAATGAGCATGTGTTTTGTATATTTTGAGTAGATCTACTAAACTTTGTGCTTCTTTGTCTTGTAGGTGTCTCAACTGCTGCTGGACAAGTTAGATCCTGGTCCTCCTTCCTACGGTTCCCAAGTTGGTTTCTTTCATATTTTGCTCATTCCTTCTCTTTTTTATAGTTGGTATTTGTAATATAAATTTGAGAGATAAATGACTGCGAACACATTACTGCTGCACAACAGCTTGTTACAACTTCCAATATAAAGTTAGTCCTATGCAACTTGAAAACTAAGATGTCTCCTACCATTAACAGCAGTAATTACAGTGTAACCTATTTTCCATTTTTCAAGGACCAAGAAGAAACAAAATACGTGAAAATGCAAAATCTGCGAACATAAAATCTGTGTTCTGCTTTCATCACCCAAGAAACGTTAACATATTCATAACCTCCAATTTTAGTTACTAACCAACAAAGGCTTTTATTAAGAAACACCCCTTATGCAACAGTCATGTTCATCTGTTTACCTGTCCATCCATTTGTGTCAGCTGTCTATGTATCAGAAGCTACAAGAACTATTAAAACAAAATTCCTATCGATATTGTGAAAACTAGCAAATACGAAGATGTAAAATTTTCTATAAATGAAGTCCTAGTAAACACTACCTTTATTGCAACATAAGTTATGAATAAATTATTTTGATTGGCCTATGAGGCCTATGAGGGTCAAACAAAAATGAAGAGTTTACACATGTTTAATGCTACAATATCTCTCGAGATTTGTATGTACAAAATTTGGCGAGTTGAAAGAACTGTGAATGATCTACTTGATACAGTACCAATTATTCCAATTTGCCTGTCCATTTGTTCTAGACAATTAAAACCAGTCGGTACACATCAGAAGCGGCTCGTGCCTAAAATAACAGGTGAAGAAGTATATTTATAGGCAATGAAAAACAAATAGTAAGTGCCAGTGCCCCCCCCCCCTCCCCAATTTAAAACGTCTTTTTTGTCTTCATCCGCCATCTGGAAAATGGTGTCTGCAACAAATTACACACTAAGTCATTTACTGGGTTCATTGTAGAAACCACAGCTCAACACATGAACCCAACACACGATAGGAAACGCGAAACACACACGCGGAACAAGATCTCGCGAGAACGCAAAGATTTTGCCACAAGCACTGGATGCAATGTTTTCTCCGACGAGAGAACTGCTTCATCTAGAAGGCGACACCCGTTCAAGGCCAACGCTAGGTGACGTCACCGTTGCCATGACAACCAACTAAGTTTTCCGCAACCTAGCGGTGTTTGCTCTTGGGTTGGGACGAACTCAATACGTGCGTAGCGCCGAGCGGCGTGTTATTTGAGTATTATCGTGTGCGTTCTGCTGGGAAATAGTTTAATTTAACAAGCAAATGAAAAATGTCAATATTAATTTGAAAATTAGGTGAAAACATCTGCACTTGTTGCACTTGGCCAGCCGCCACTGGTACACATTGATTTCTAAGAAACCGCATATCTAAGGCAGTTACATGATCAAAAGTTAACAGTTGGTATATGTCTAACCCTATATCTCAGAATTCTATAAAATGTCTAACATTATTCTTGAAAATGTCCCAAATGGTCTGTGCATTTGTCTGTTCATGTTGAACAGTCAAACCATTGATATCTGTTGATCACTCGGAAACTAGTACAGATATCAAAATGTCGTTTTGTAAACTGAATGAAATACCAGGTGCTGGTATAGTGGGATATTTAGTATGTTGATCAGTGTGTATGTGTGTGTGTGTCTGTCAGTGGAAACAAAAAATTGATAACAATATGCATTGTTGCAACCTATCCATAACAGATAAAGGTATATCTTGTGATAAAATGCTGATAAGGTTACTTTTTAGAAACAAAAGTTACCTTAATTTGACTTCAAATACTGCATAACTACAGATGCTAGAAGCAAAATTGTTTCCGTATTCTGCTAACACCATCACTGTCATACATTGTTATTATTTTTCCCCAAGAAATATCAGTCCGTTTTCAATAAAACTTTACATGGTTGTAGGAATGTACCACTGTTACATACTACATTTTTTCATTCACTTTGGTCTATTGTGGTAGCCACAGGGCTACCATTTTAACCATTTTTTAAAAAAAATCCATTTTCTTCCTCCTTAAAGACTCAGTATTTGGAGGCATAATGCATAAATTTCACCTCCACTAAAAGCCTGTCATTCTGGGGGGGGGGAGAATCATATCTATAACAATTAGTTCTCAAGCTGTGATTTATGTATTTATTTAAGGGTGTAAGAGGTGACCTTCCACATAGTACACCCAATTGTCAACCTCACTTCCATGTAGTGCACCCTGGACTGCTTTTTGCAGACTAACGAGGCTCTGGCGACTGGCCCTATGGCCAGTATAATTGTATGTGTTTTATGTCATGTGTGCTGAGTGTCCCGTTACAGCCTCAGCTTTTAACCTAAGTCAGAATATTTTAAGATTTTAGTTATGCTACATTACCGTTATGTTATTTGTTATGGTAAGGGGCTGGACCCTGTATAACTTGACAGGTGCAAAATAGCCTAAGTGCTGAGGCACCCAAAATTTTAAATTCAATTTTTTAAAAAAAAATCACATATATTTATTTATTATTAGTATTTTCACTTTGCCTCACGTTTGAAAGAATGCACTTCAAAAGTCACTGTCTGGAAAGGCTAGAAAAGGGTGCAAGGCTATGTCTGCTAAAGGTTAATATCTGTGAACTTGAAAGAAACCAGTGATGAGTCTGGAGGCAGATGGGGAGAAACTATATTTCATATACCATTAAATCCCACAAAAATGCATATTTGCACCACTTATCATCCCCTCCCCCCTACCTTGTGATGCCATCACCACATATTGTGTTGAACTTGTTGGATCTGATTGAACACAATGTGAAATTTGTCATACTGGTTTCTTCTCTAACTCTGTTAGGTCCTGTGGCAACATGAGGAAGTGTGTGAAACATTGCCACTTGCAATAAGATCATATACGTACATTTGCCGTCACCTTGTAAACAAGGGACGATACCTGTTGGAGGCACAAAATCATTTGAATCCCACTTTAAACTGTAGGACCAGTCCCGATTAGCCTTACGTGCATAAGGTGGGCTTAAAACAAGAAATTAAATCATGTATTTCATTATCATACAAAAATTGTGAATAAATTGCATGCAAAGTTGAAGAATATGTATTTTACATAATTTACAATAACAAGATACCTTGGATTACTCATGTTTCTATCCTGATTCTACATTGCAACTTATCTTTTGTATGTTGATACATATTGCAAGAAATGTGGTTGAGATAGCTTACTTTCATTTGTGTGTGTGTGTATGTGTGTGTGTGTGTGTGTGTGTGTGTGTGTTTTGTGTGTGTGAATGTCTCGTTCATCAAAGGTGACTTGGGATGATAGGTTACAACCCTATAATGTATGATAATACATGTTTGTTGTGTGTACAGTCATGTTGAGTCCAGCTGGTGGACATGCAGACTGTTTTGAAAGGAAATAAATTATGCAGATTACTCAGATTGGAAAAAGATGTCCAATATCTAGATTTGGCCATGCAGAGACTAGACATATTAGATGTGTTTAAATGAACTGATATAATGTTTATCTTGTACATTCATTCACAGATAACCAATTGAGTTATGACCCAATAAAAAATTGCAGGCCTTTTTCATAATATGCTATATTGGCTTTGTGGATTGGTTTATTCATAAAATTGCCAATTCTTTCATGAGTTAAAAACTATTTATTTCCATAAATAGCATACAGTTCTGCCTTTCCCCCCCCCCATTAACTTTCACAAAATTAGAACAAGTACCTTAACTTCAGTTTTCTGAATTTTCACATCTACTTACATCTTTCACCATGAGATACCATTTCAAATAAATCATGGTCCAGTATGCCAGATGTTAAGAAAACTACAATCAGAGTCAGATTTTAACTTCTTCTTTTTTTCTGAAACGTCTTGCTGTTAAGCCTCCGTCTTCAGGGTAGCATGTAGTCAGTTAAATCCCTGGAGGATTATTCACGGTGGCCAAGGCTCCCCCCAAAAATAGGTCTTGACGTGGCCACCTGATGAAGTGGAGCCTGGGCCACTGAAAACCCTCCCTGGAAACTTCATGTACAAGAGGTCATTGTGACCGACAGACGAGGTGGAGCCTTGGCCACCGAGAATAATCCTCCAGGGCAACCATTTATATACACCATATGATTTAACTGACTACACGCTACCCTGAAGATGAGGCAGATTCAGCTCCGAAAAGTTGGTATTTTAAAAATTAACACAGTGGTTAAAAGTCCAAAAAGTAAGAATAAGGTATCAAACATAGTATTATGATGTTGTTGACATGCAGCCTGAAATATCAACTTTGTTCTTGTTTTTAGAAGTACTATTTCTAAATAACCCATCAAGTGCCTTAGTCGTATATCTTAAGGAGAAGAATGAAGCATGCATGGTCTTCATGAAATGTTGCCCACTGGCATTTGTTATTTCATTACTACACCTATAATAGTTATATTGTCTTTTACTTAGGGACGTAATGGATTATATAACATATTTGCATGTGGTGCATGTTACTCACTATATAATATATAATCAATACTAAATTAGTATAAAATTGAATTTACTTACGTGAGTGAGTATGAAGATTTAGAAAACAAAGGTTGAGGGTACAACTGCCCCCTTCATCAGGTTCTTATTTTCTCTAGGCACTAATCATAATGCTGCGTCACTAAGTTTTAAAAAAGGATTAGATTAGAGGTTTGGTTAAGAAACACTTGAAACAATCCCTGAAAACATTCCCATTTTTTGGGGAACTTTGGGGATTTTTAACTGGTTGTTTTTAGACAGGAATGTTGTCAGGGATTGTTTCAAGTGTTTCTTAACCAAACCTCTAATCTAATCCTTTTTTAACACTTAGTGACGCAGCATTATGATTAGTGCCTAGAGAAAATAAGAACCTGATGAAGGGGGCAGTTGTACCCTGAAACGTTGTTTTTAAATCTTCATACTCAGTCATGTAAGTAAATTGAATTTTATACTAATTTAGTATTGATTATATGATATATTTCGGCACTCTTTTATCAGTTAATATAGGCATATCAGTATATTTGTGTAATTGCAGATAATTTTATGGATTCAGTACTTTTGTAAAAAGAATGTAATTTGGTGCGATTTATGCTAGTTTGTTATACTTTTTATGAATGAAAAACAGTACTTCATATGCCCTGGTTTGGTAAAATAGGTAACTGCTTATTTGAACCTTTATTCTACAAAACTATGTCACATGAAGTCTATTTATAGTCATAAAAAGAATAACCAAATGGCAGACTTCTGCACTGATATAAAGACTATATATAGATATATTGGATCAGTAATTTTACAGATACAACAATAGGCCTGTGTCAGCAGATACCACCAGCGTATCAATTAATTTATCCCAACCATAGAACAAACCATTCAGGTTCAGTCCTAGAAATGGACTGTCTTGAACATTTGCATTTTTTTATATCAAATTGCTATCAGTAAATTCTATATCAGCAATTTATCAGTGTTGGAAGAAACTTCATATTGGTCCATCCTTACTTTTATTGAGGTAAAGTAGTAGTTAGTAATATGAAGCTGCATATTTTTTTCACCTTTGACTTTTCCAGGTCCAGAACTTAGTGAAGGAAAACACCGAGCTGCGTACCATAATTCAGCATGCTGGCCTTCAGCTACCTCATTCCTCACTGCACAATGGCCATGAACCGCAGGCACCAACACCCAGTGTGTCTGCGCGCTCACCCAGAACTTCTCAGCGACCAGCCTCCATGTACGAACCCCGTGAAGGCCTCCGGGGCCAGCAGCTCTACCAGTCTCCTAACTCTGGGTCTTTCGGGAACCTTTCAAAACTAGAAGATGGACAGGTAACGTGTCTGTTTATGTGGTAGCTACATTCTTCAGAGTTCTTAAGTGTGCATCTTTCCTGCCAGTTATACTATTGGGTGCTGGGGATAGTGAAAGATATCGGAATCTTATTTTTTGTTTTTTTACATTTTACAATGAGATATTTCACTTTTAAGTTTGCCCATCATACTATGCTTTGATTGATTTAGTTTATTTTACTTCGCATTTTGTGCCTCTTGGCTAATTTGCGAAGATGGGGATGAGTGATGAAATTGATGAATGGACATTCACAAACAACCAAGCCTAAATGAGATTCGAACCCAGGACCCTTGGCATTGCAGCGCGATGTGCTAACCACTTGGCCACAGGGTCCGGCCCATCATACTATGCATCTGACATTATAATTTTTAAAAATAATATTAAGAAAGAAGTGAACACTTTAAAAGTTTGTGTTGATAAAGAGTATTGAATATGGCTTAGAACAATGGAACTTAGAAATTGACTGTCTTTGGCAAAATAAATGTCAAGTGCTTCCAAACAATTACTGCTAGAAAGAAAATACTGCATGCACCATTTGCAATTTGAACTCCATGCTTGTATATTTCTGATATACATATATGTCACAGTCAAGGCTGGCCTTAATGAAGGGCACCCTGGACATTTACCCAAGGACCCACATGTGATTGGGGGGGGGGGGTTCCACATATAAATTAGTTGTCTCTCTAGTTTACAGGATGCAGTGCTTCAATTTGAGAAACTTCCAATTTTTCGAAACATTAATTCATGTGAATAATTTTATCAGTTGTCCATTCTGATTAGTAACATCTGTTTCCTTTTGCATTGCCCAAAAAGTACACTATTCGCTTTGCAAAGATATTTCTATTGATTGTGCCAATTTTCTTTACAATATATGTGAAGTGTTAGTAGCTGTAGCTTGTGTTTATAAAATATAGTACTACAATAAATAGTTGCCCCCCTTAATGTATATTGATGCTGAGTACAAGAAGAGAGTGTCAACCCTTACATTATCAGTGGGGCAAGAGGGCACCCATAATCATCATCATCATCATCCTTTGCTGTTTCCTTCCTCAGGCTGGGTCGGCATAGAAGTCAAGCCTCCATTTTTTTTCTGGTCTTCCACGACTCCTCTCTTTCCACAGTGTTCCAATCTTGTCCTCTTCTCCTAATATTCTCCGCTATCTGCTCCTTCCACCAACATCTCAGTCTCCCCTTTGGCCTTACTCCCACTTCTTGTGCATTGTAAGCTCTTACTGGCAGTCTTTCTGCACCCATCCTCTTCGTGTGTCCAAACCATCTCATCTGAGCCTGATCTATTCTGTCCTGAAGCTTCACCACACCCGCTATCTGTCGGATCTCCTCATTCCTTATTCTATCCCTCCCTTCTAGCCTTCACCCTAGTCACCCATAATATGGAATATAAATTAATTGTTTATTAAATATCATTCTTACTATTTAGGATTCCATTGGGTATTTTTGATAATAGGCCTCATACTTGCCTAGGGTTGGCCCCAGTCAGTGTCACAATTAAGGAAGAAAATCGGCTTATTTATACCAGTTAAATATTTGAAATCCTATTTTATATATTCTAAAGTATCAGAATAAAGATTTTGATGTTCACCACAATTATACTAGTTCATTTATTAGTGGTGAGCATGTACACATGCTCGTATGGGGATTTTGTTCTTTTGCCAGCTTATTTCTGCATGCAGAGGCTCAGTTTGTTTCAGGCAGGAAACTAACTACTTCTGCCACTCTAGTGACATCTGTCCTCATTTTTTGGTAATTTTGTTCTTGCCAAGTTAGGTTGTCAAAAAATATAGCTACTGAATATTACATTGTGTAAGGCATAGTAAAAATTCTATTGTTTTCCAGAAGAGAAACCCGAATGATTGTGATAGCTTCATGAAGCCAATGGTCCACAGGCTGAGTTCCCACTCCAAGGCAAGCAAGCACAGGAGACGGGATGAGGTGCTGCCCCCTGCAAAGGACGTCGTCTGCAGAACGGACTACATCACCAAGTGCATCCAGGAACTGTGGACCTCGATGCAGGAGAACAAGCCAGAAGCCTTCAAGCCCTGCGCAGTGAAGATCCAGCAGGCTGTCAGTGACCTGACAGCAATATTCCCTCAGGTAATTGTGATGGGTTTCCAGATGATAAGTAGAGTCTGCATTTCTAGACACTAAAAACTGCCCAAATTGCAGGGGAAAGGGCACTAAGACTTGGAAAAAGTCAAAATAATGAACATTAAAAATAAAAAATACAGTGGAACCCCAATTTTACATTTTCCCACATTGTACAGTGTGATTCATAATTCCCTCCAGGGTTTCAAACATTTATAGTGCATTACCTATAACACATACAGCAAAAAGGTGCATATCAGTATATAATCTCTCCACATTTGCACTCGTAATAGTTCCCATTACGTAATTGTAGATTTAGCCGCTAGGTGGCAGTGTAAAGCAGTTAAGGCAAACATGGCATGCACTGGTGAACACAAAGCATTTTGTGTCTTAGAATTCACTAAATGTGAGTCAGTTGTGACAGTACAAGAGAGATTTCGTACGAAACATCGAACAGAAGCACCTACAGAGAAGACAATTTGTGATTGGTACAACAAACTCAAGGAGACATGTTGATACAATGTTGAAAATTTGAGCTTTTCCATAGCTGAACGGTTAGCACTTTTGCTGGTCCTGGGTTCAGTGCCTGACTGGTTTTCACAAAATTCCAGTGTTCATCCAGCATCAGAAGGGCAGGTGGTGAGTTACTTGAAAAAAAGTATTGACTCCACTCTTGAAAGCCAGCACTGACTACATGCCATCCAATGAATGAAATGAAATGGAAATAGGGTGTGCGTCAGCACTTGGGCCATTTGCACCCATCACATTACATAGTCACACCCTTACCATAGTTAAAATGAACACATCACTCAGAACTAGCAAGATTAAAAGAGCGGCACTTAGTACACACCAGGACAAAACACACAGGATTATATTGGCTGTAGTTCCAGATGCCAGAGCCTAATTGGCTTGCAGAAATGCATTTTACCAGGGTAGTAAATGCAGTTTACCTCACATGTAAATGAGGGTGACACATTGTTATCTTAAACAAAGGTCGCCCCTACACGTTATCCAACAAAAACCTGTTTACTTTTTGCACCTACTTTTTCTTTCCCCTAGCTTTCATCATACCATGTGGCTTCCTCCTGGGACCGGGCAAGGTTTGGGCTAGTGCCACTTTAAAAAGTCTTGCAACATTTCAAAAACCTCTTTCTTTGCATCCGCTGGGTCTAGAAAAAATTCACATAAAAAAAATTACCAAATGTCATGAGACATTTTAAAGTGTTATAATGCTGCATGAGAATAGTTTGGGAGTTATTTAATGTCATTAAAGGAATTGATGTACTAACCTTTGTTATTTTAAACTGGATTTATGCAAGTATCGGCATTGATATTGGTGGGAATCGGTGAGGAGTATCGGTTCAGCCCTAGTTTGAGCCAAAACATGATAAAAGACAAACAATTAAAATATTGTAATAAGAGAAAAAGAAGGTAGATGCTGCCCTGTCTAGCTGGCACCATGATGAAATTATACCATATCAATGTACCAGAGTTCTGCTTTAAATATTAGATGGATTACATAGATTATAAGAACATTAAAACAGCTATCATTAATCATGAAATTCACTTTTGCCACACATTGTTGCTCTAAAATTAAATACAGTTAGTGGAACCTCCATTTTATATTTTTCAGGGGGCCAAGCTGGAAAAAAAAATCAAAATGGAGGAAAATTTCTTAACATTTTTCTATGTTGGGACCATCAAGATGGAATATGTGACGTAGGAGAATGTAAAATGAAAAGAAACTTAAATCAGGGTTTTACTGTATGCATTTTATATTATTTAGTGGATAATCTGGCAATACCAATACATTAGTGTCGGTGTTAGCTCAGCTCTCATTTTTTATTGTCACTAGATGCATTGAAGAGCATGGGTGGAATATGGGTGTGTGAAAAGTCAGTTTTACACTTTATCTTTGTCACAACTTAATTGATAGCTACTTGAAACCTTTATTTATTGTTATTTTTACAGAAGATCCAGGACGAAGTGGTGGCGACAGCTATCAACGAACTGAACATAAACACGTCACGGCTGCAAAGTGAGTGCAAAAGCCTTGTCTCTGAGAATCTGTCGCACGTTGATCAGACATACTTCCTCCAGCGCGTTCGTTCATGTGCATACGATATTGCAAAAGCCACGAAGCAACTGGTTACTAAGTTTCAATGTTGATTTCTCCTAAATGCATAATCAAACTAGAAAGTTAATAATGCCTTCTTTATATGATAATAGAGCTATGAGACGTAACCATTTTTACCTCATTCTGGAGAATGTTTCCTAGTGAGAATGTCTTCCTATTAACTGTCTTATCAAGTGCCTTTTACAATTGAACAGTATACTAAGTTAAGATTTCTATATATATAAATGTATGTATATATGAATATAGTGCCCTAATGTTATGACTAAGTGAACTTCCAATATCCTTGCCTTAATGTTAACTATTGTAGAATAGAACTTTTATAACTTAGTAGAAATTGTTATATATATATAATTCATTGTAGAAATGAAGCAGATTTTAAAGCAGTTGTATGTTACTTCAGATACTATATAATATTCAAATGTAATGAAAGACTGAAATTTCAATAATTTTATACTTGAGTGAATATCTTATTTTCTGTCGTAAGTCATTACATGTGTAGATTTTTCGTTAAAATATATCATGTTTCTTGCTAGTTTATTTTATATTTTTGCTTTTACAGTAGGGTTTAAACACCTTTCATTAACCAATCCTTATTCCTGTGAGCTGTATGGATAGCTTGTTTGATAGACGATGGATAGAATGAATGAATGGTTTGGTGTATTTTACTTTGCTTTTCTGCCACTTTTGGCTAATCGTGAAGATCAGGAAGAGTGATATGATGAAATTGATGAAGGGACACTTACAAATGAACATGCAAGCCCTGGCTGGGACTCGAACCTGGGATCCCTGTTATCATAGTGTGCTGTGCTAACCACTCCACCATGGAGCAGATGGATAGAAATTACCAATAGCCGAGAATGTATTGATCCTAAACATTTTGCAAAGGCATTGCCTGAAAATAAGTTTTGTGGTATCCATATTGTTGGTGGCAATGTATTGACAGGGAAATGTTCACATGGTTGCTGCTACTTCCACGTATCCTTAGCTTTTAAAAGGTGCTGACCGGGCACTATTAGACCAGCAATGATGGGGTGAAATGTGCTGTTCACATTCCTCCCATACCTCAGTCAGTTTGGACTCTGCACCATCATGGAGGTCTGTGCGAAGGAAGTAAGATACTTCATTCAGTTCATTGATTAATATATTGCAGCTGACTGCAATAATTCTCTCTTAGAAAAAGAAACGGTATTGACATTTATGTTACAAAAATAGGTTGTCAAATCTTGTACACTCACCAGCATGATTCTATCTTCTTTGTTTACCCTTTTTAATGTCATAATTCCTGGACATGGTTCCAAACATTTCTTAATATCACATCACAGCTTAAAAACGAGATGTATTCATAAAGTAAGTACCAATTAGGTTATTTAAAAAAATATTTTTTTTTTATATTTATATGTACAGTGGAACCTCTATTTTACGTTTCTAAAGGGCAAAGCTGAAAAAACTTAAAATCGAGAAAAATTTTATAACATTTTGTTATTTTGGGACCATCAAGATTGAATGTATAATGTGGGAAAATGTAAAATCCGGGTTCCGCTGTGTATATTTTACACACACACACATGGATCATTCTATGTCAAATCAAACAATAAAAAGTATTTTTCAACCTTTAGGATTCCGATTTTTAAGATTTTTTTGTTTATTCATTGTACCTATCCAGAGGACAAAAACTGCCAAATTTCAGATTTTTTGGGCTCTTAGTTTTTGAGTTAGCTTTCAAAAAAGCAAAAATCTCAAAATTTGACATTTTGAAATTATTTGACCTAGAGAGCTCAAATTAGTATCATTCTCTTCTGCTTTTAATGAACTTTGCAACATGACTGTGCCATTAGAAGTTTGTAATTTTTCAAAACATAAAAAAAATATATTTTTTTGAAAATCTCAAAAACACTCCTTTTAATTTTTTTGAAAAAAATATATGTTTTAAAGACATCAATTGATTACAGTTTGTAAAAAAATAATAGCGACACATCATCTTCACAGCAATTTTCATGAATATCAGTATGTAACAGCGGCATATAAAATGAAAGTAGAATACTACTGGGTTGTATGGGACGTTTTCACCCATGAAGGGTGCTAGTCACTTGTTTCTGTATTGTTAGTACACCCTGCAGATGGTGCTGAAATCGTACACCCATTCATTTTATGAGAAAGCAGTTGCTGTGAAGGCGTAAAAAGTCTGTGTGTGTGAAGAGCTTTTTTATCGGAGTTAACTGACAACGTGGTGACTTTTTATTGATTGTGGTGTCTGCATATTGTTTCAACAGTGTCTGGTGATAGTATTGTTGCTGTCTGGAAATTATGAATGAGATGAAACGGGTTCATGATGTGACATTTCACTTCGTAAGCAAGGGCAAATCCTTCCTTTGCATAGTGAAGGCAAATCCATGAGTCAGATTGGTGGAATAGTGAAAATTCATTATTCAACAGCAGGCAGAGTTATTAAAAAACAGAATGAACATCACAAATCATCTCTCCGACGACATTGTGGCAGAAGGAAGAAAAAATCACCTAGGGCAGATCGCAAAATAGAAACACCAGCATTGACGAATCAAGGACTGAGTTCCCGCCAAATTGCGTCTGTTCTGCGAATGGACCTTGGAATTGATCTGTCATACCAGTGTACTGTCTCGATTGCGAGAATTGGGTATTAAAAAGAAAAAAAAAATGTGTAAGAAGCTGCAGTTGACACAGGTTCACAGCACAGCAAGCCGTGAGTTTGTGAGCCAATATGCAAGCTGGACTGAAGATGACTGGAAACACGTGATTTTCTCAGATGAAAAGAAATTTATAATTCTAGGAACCGATGCAGGAGTGAAGTTGTGGTTAAGAAAGGGTGAGGAACTTCAAAATGATTGTATTTCTGAGACAGAAATTCTCTGGAGGAGTAATGGTAGAGGCTTGCTTTACAGCTAAAGGTTTCGGAAGGATGGAGATATGTGAAGGATCAGTTGATTCTCGAAAATATCTTTACATTCTACAGCACAAAGTACTAGTAACAGCCAGAGATCACTTTCCTGGGTCAAATATGGACTACTTCATCTACCAGGATGACAATACATCATGCCATCAATCACAATTAATCACTGGTTAATGGTTAATCAGTGGTTCATGGACATGGATATTCTGAGATTTCGTTGGTCACCTAACTCCCCTGATATGAATCCCATTGAAAAATCTGTGGGTCATTATGAGTAGAAAACTGTGCAACAAGACATTTTTGATTAGGCTGGAACTTATAGCACAGATTGTCAGGGTTTGGTTTCATGAAATCGAAGTTGAACTTTGCGTTATCTTGTTGCAAGGCAAGCATGCCTCAATGATTGGCTGCATTAAAGAAAGCCATGGGGAGCCTACCAAATACTAAACTGTTTGTACCTGTTGGTAAACCAAATGTTGGTTCACTCTTCATGTTTTCAATAAAGCCAAATGTTATAAGTTTCCTCTCATTCTCAAATTTCTCATCTTTGCCCCTGAAAAATGTAAAATTTAGATTGCACTGTATATCAGAATCATTCCCTTTGGCATACCTTTCTACGTAGTTTCCATATTTGTTTAGATATTTATCATAACAGAATATAAATTTTTGCACTTTCTCTTCACAGAACAAACCTCCTATGAAAACAGCAAATGAAGTATAAACTGCTTATTGCAATTACTTTGTTACATATATTAAGGTGCATTAACGAAACAGGGTCTTAATAGAGAATTTGCAATTTTATATTGGACCCGTAGAACCTTATTTATCAGTATCTCTAAATGTCATTATCAGTATTAGCAAAAATTACATAGTGGTCCATTCTACGTATACAAGTAACATAAGGAATGGTTATTCTGTTAAAAAATGCAGTATGTCCGTAAAGTCATGCATTGCATTGAAGAGTAACTCAGAGTTTCAGAAGCATAGCGAAGCGACAGTGAAGTAAATCATGCCATTCCTTCAGTCAAGATTTGGATGGTGCAGAGGAAAGTTCAATGCATCCTTTGGCTTGCAAAATTTGAATATGTGATATGTGATGCGTGTTCATCGTGTGTACAATGAAGAGGCACCACATGAAAATGACATTCGCCGGTGGGATCGCCGGCTTAAGGAAACGGGCAGTTTATTGGATGCAAAACGTTCTGGGAGGCCATTGGTTAGTGACGAGTCTGTTGAAGCTGTATGGAAGAGCTGCCTAAGGAGACCAACCAAAAAATCGACGTGTCTCTGTGCTTGAAATCTAAGTCTGAAGAAGACAACAGTTCACAAAGTTTTGAAGAAACGTCTCCGTTTTACAGGTTACAAACTGCAGTTACATGCAATCCACCCAACCGATAAACCCAAACAATTTGATTTTGCTGTGCAGATGCTTGGTGAAATGGACAATGATGGTCTGTTCTTACAGAAGATTGTGTTTAGTGATGAGGCAACATTCCATATGTTTGGTCATGTTCATCGATATCACATCAGAATATGGGCTAATGAACAACCTCATGCCTACATGGAACATGAACATAACAGACCTAAGGTGAACATCTGGTGTGCCCTCACACATGATAAAGTTATAGGCCCATTTTACTTTGTGGAGCCTACAGTGACATCAAACAACTACTTTGAAAAACTAAATATGCTGACCAAGGCAGTAATTTATTTTATTAAAAACATAAAGTAACGTAACTTTCCACCTTCTAGCAAGGTCTTCTTCAGACTCTGTATCAAGTACAAAAGTAACCAGATACAACAAAAGGCCATTATATATACACAAACATTACTCCCTCCAGACTATTTAGAAAGTTGTTAGGAACTTTCACTTGCCAACTTTACTTTCACCTAAAAGGCTAAACACAATTACTTCCATATAGAATGTGGTTGGACTTTTAATCTCACGCTCTTTTCCCTTCATTTTTCTTCCTTCTCCTCTCCTCTTTCTCTCTTGTCCTTTCCACTCTTTCCAACATCCATTCTTTGTTTAACTTCAGTCCCCCATTCCAGTTCATTGTGTCTTCTTCACCTTTCTTCTCTATTTCCTTGGCTTCCTTCCATTTTCTCACTAGCATTCTCTTCTCCCTTCCTATCTGCTTAGCCTCATCCCACTCTATGTCATGTCCTGTTTCTCTCGTGTGTTTAAATATTGCATTTCTCTCTCTCTTAAGTCATACATCATCCCTATGTTGTTTCAACCTGTCTTTCAGCCTTTTTTTCGTTTCTCCTATGTACACACTCTGACATTCTTTACATTTTACTTCGTAGATAATCCCTTCCTCTTCCTCTTCTCTGTTTTCCTTTTTCTTGTTAGCATTCCTCGCTATTCCTAAGATGCTTCTCCCTCCCTTCCTGTAAGTTTTAATTCCCGCTTTCCTAACCACTTTGCATATCTTTTCTGTGGTCTTCCCCATACTCCTTATTCCAAACCTTCTCTCCTCTTTTTCTTTCTCTTCCAATTCTCCCCTGCCCGTTTTCTTACTTCTTCTGTTTATGTCCAGTCTATCCTGCTTCTCATAGCCATTCTTTTCCAGCTGTTTCCATAGGCTATTTATTTTGCCTTCTTTTTCACGTTCTTTCATGCATATTTTCTTGATTCTGTCCTCCATATTCTTTATAAAATTTATTTTTGTCACCTCACTTACATCACTTCTTTTGTGGCAGAATACCCCTGCTGCACACTTCTTCTGATGCCAAGCGGTTTCAATTTCTTGTCCTCTTTTCCTTTTCATCAATATATCTAGATAGCTTAACTTGTCTTCTTCTATTTCAAGTTCCAATAATATCCCTTTCTTCATCTTGAATTTCTTTGGCAAAAATGTCAAGCTGCCTCTTCGTTCCCTTCCATATGCCAAAACAGTCGTCCACATATCTGCAAAACAGAATTATTTTGTCACCTCCCTTTTCTATCACTTTCTTTTCCCATTCAATCATAACCAATTTAGCCAATGCTGGGCTTAGACTGGAACCTATATTTAGTCCTTCACTCATTAACATTATTTTATCTCCCATTATACTGTAACTGTTACGTTAGTTTATGTTTTTAATAAAATAAATTACTGCCTTGGTCAGCATATTTAGTTTTTCATAATCATGGAAACAAGGCTTAATGGTGTTATAACTATTTTGACATGTTGGAATTGTATGCAATGCCACAAATTCAAGATGAAGGTGAAGATGTCATCTTTCAACAAGATGGTGCTCCTCCACACTATGACAAAATTGTTCACGAGTTTCTGGATAAGACATTTCCACAGAGGTGGATGGAAGGCATGGCCACCACGATCGCCAGACCTGATGCCTTTAGATTTTTATTCCTGGGGCTATGTCAAGCAATGCATGTTTCATGATTGTTTCAACGACATTCATCACTTGAAAAAGAGAATCTGCCCAGTCTGTTACACCTGATGTTATGAGTCATGTGTGGCAAGAATTGGAATATCGATTAGATGTGTGTAGGGCAACAAACGGAAGCCACATCGAACTGCACTAAACATGTAAGGAAACTCTTTGAGTTACTCTTCAATACAGTGTAATAATCATCATTTGTTACTTCAACTTTCTGTCACTTTTGGCTAATTGTGAAGATTTCACAGAGATTTAAATTGTGGGGAGGCAAGAGGTTGGCTTGGTAGCTCAGTGGTAAAGCATTGACATGGAATGATGAAGACCAAAATTTGATCCCTGATGGAGCCATGCTTAACATTTCAGAAAATTACTGAAATAAAAGTCTTTGAAAATAGTAATTTTAAAAATTAGCCTAACACTGCTTATTTTCCATATATTTCTTACATTGTTTCATTATTTTCAAATCTTAACTTACATCTAAATTTAATATTCAATAGTGGAAAAAAATCCATGGGAACATTTCACATTTTAATTTGCTTGTAATGAAAACTCACATATTAAAATAAAAAGCAATATTTACAAACAGATGCGCAAAGCTAGGTTCTAATATTCATGAGATTCAACTCTTCCTGCTCCCTCCTCTCCCTCATGTTCCCGACAACGATTGTCAGGAAATTGTTGAAATCCACCCTTGCCCTGTTCCCATCTTCATCCAAATTGATCTCCACCTGGTTTACTCGGGAGAATGTTGAGGCTGAAAAAAGAAAAAAATCACAGTTCAATGAACCGAATCCTAGAATTATGTGAAGCATGTCAGAATTAAATTTGTGATAATAGTTGAACTATTTGATTTTTATTCCGAGTTTTGGACTTTTAACCACTGTTTTAAATCTTTAATTACCTACGTTCTGCCTCCATCTTCAGGATAGTGTGTTAATCTAATAAATCATAGTTCAGTCCATGGACACACGATGTTTGGGGACGGAGTCTATTATGGAGAGTGAGAAATTGTTGCCTTGGAATAATGTGGATTATTCTCAGTGGCCAAGGCTGCACCTTGTCTGCTAGTCAGAATCAGCTTCCGAAACGTAGGTAATTATAGATTTCAAACAGATATGAGGGGAAGCTGTGAACATGGATGTCCGCAGAATTTTTCCCAGGGAGGGGCAAGCAAGGTTATATTTTTCCAGGGGGGGGCAAAGGACACATATTTTCCTCCAAAATAGTGATGCCCCCTCAAAAAACACTATTTCAGTCTGAAATTATCATGTTTCTTCAACGAATTTATAATAATTAACATAAATTACTGTGATTGAAATGAAATTATGTGTGAAATATATAATTTTTAGGTACACATTCATTTTCCAGGGGGGGGGCCGTGGCCCCCCCCTTCCGGACGCCCATGGCTGTGAATATGGGGTAACCTAAATAAGCAATCCAGGAAAATATTAGAGAAAAGAATAAGGGAAGTAACAGAGCTGAACATGATAGAGGACCAGTATGGTTTTAGAAGAGGCAGATCAACAGTAGATCTGATATTCACCATAAGGTAAATAAAGGAAAGGCACTACGAGTATGAAAATGATTTGATTATGGCATTCCTAGATATAGAAAAGGCATACAATAGCATGGACAGAACAAAAATTTGGAAGGTTTGATTTGATTTGATTTGAGTTAGTTTATTTTACTTCGCGTTTTGTGCCTCTTGGCTAATTTGCGAAGATGGGGATGAGTGATGAAATGATGAAATTGATGAATGGACATTCACAAACAACCAAGCCCGACCGGGATTCGAACCCGGGACCCTTGGCGTCGCAGCGCGATGTGCTAACCACTCGGCCACAGGGTCGGGCAAAGATTTGGAAGGCTCTAAGAGAGAAAGGAGTCAAGGAAAAGATAGTGTGTAGAGTGCAGAGCACATACAAGGCCAACCAGAGCTGTGTGAAGACACCAGTGGGAAAAACGGAGTGGTTCAGTATAAGTAATGGACTAAAACAGGGAAGTGCTTTTTCCCCACTGCTCTTCATAATTGCAATGGATGCAATTAACAAAGAGGTGAAGAAGAAGAGGAAGAGATGAAGTTCCTCTTCTTCGCTGATGACTTAGTAATAAGGGGGAACAGGGAAGAAATAATAGAGAGACAGCTTGATAGTTGGAATGAGGAAATCAGAGCAGGAATGAAATTCAGTTCAGAAAAGAGTGAGGTGCTAATAACAACAAGAAACAGAGCCAGAGAGGAACCAAGAATAAAGATGTTGAGGGTAGTGGAGAGCTTCAAATATCTAGGAAGCATAATTGAGAGAAGTGGAAGAATAGATGAGGAGGTAAACAGAAGAGGATAAATGGGTGGTGAACTCTATCAAAACATTCGAAGATTAATATGGAACAGGGATGTACCTATGAAATGCAAGAAGGTAATATATAACACATACTATATGCCAATAATTACGTATGGAGCAGAGACTTGGACAATGACAGAGAGAGAGACAAAAGAAAGATGCAGGCAACAGAGATGAAATTTTTAAGGAGTATATTGGGGAAGACTAGAAGGGATAGAATAAGGAATGAGGAGATCCAACAGACAGTGGGGGTGGTGAAGCTTCAGGACAGAATAGATCAAGCACAGATGAGATGGTTCGGACACATATTTATATTCAGTAGTTGCTATTATACATGAATACAATTCTTGTAAAATTCCAATGTACTTCTGGTGGGCCTGTATCACGTTGATTGAAGGCAAGGCCAGAAGAACTTGAAAACTGGTATAAGTTCCTTAGAGGAAGCAAGGTACTTCTATACAGGAAATTTTCAGTTCTGAAAATTTCTATAAAGAACGTAATTGAAAGCAGTCAGATCTATGATAACAAATATATGTATGTACATATATAGACATATACTTACACAGTTTTTCAGTGTACTTGTCACTGGTAGTAGGCTTGTAATGTGCAAATACAACACAATTTTGATACTGAAGAGCTGCTTGAGTTACAAAATAATTATACAGCATCTCCAGCTCCTTGGCATGACCATCTTCATCTGGGTTATACACAAAAATTACACCATGTGCATCACGTTGTAGAGCAGGCCAGCAAGCTTCAAATCTAAAAGTAAGATCACATCATTAATTTACTTGTTATGTGTAGTGATTGTAATGTTGTTATTGTTAAATTACCCTCTCATGGCAAAAAAATTCCCTTCTTTCACTGTTCACTATATTTATTTTCATTTGTTAATTTTACAATTACAGTGAAACCCCAATTTTATGTTCCCCATCATTAATTTTCCCGCATTATACATTCAATATACATGGTCCCAATAGAGCAAAATACTACAAAATTTTCCCCAATTTTTCATTTTCCCTACATTTTATGTTTATTTCCAGCTTGGTCCCCTAAAAAACGTAAAATCGAGGTTCTACTGTATAAGGTACCTAATAAAGTTATTTTGGATTTCCATGGGGTGGCCTATTTGAAAATAGGATCCTTAGGAAAATATTTGGACCTAAAAGGGATGAGGAGACAGGTGAGTGGAGAAGGTTACATAATTTAGAACTACATAATTTGTATTCATGTCCAGACATTATTAGAATAATTAAATCTAGAAGACTTAGGTGGGCAGGCCATGTGGCACGAATGGGAGAGGAAAGAGGAGTTTTCAGGATTCTTGTTGGGAAACCTGATGGTAAGAGACCAGTAGGAAGGCCAAGACGAAGATGGAGGGACAACGTCGAGATGGACCTAAGGGAAATCGGTAGGGATGGAAAAGAGTATATAGATCTTGCTCAAGATAGGGACAGATGGAAGGCCTGTGTTGCTGCAGCCATGAACCTTCGGGTTTAAGAAGGCTAGAGAGTTAGTTAGTTAGTTATGGGGTGGCACTGCAAATGCCCCCTACTCCTATCGTTCTGAGGTAAGATAGATAAGAGGAAGGTAGGCCTGTTTGCTTTAAACTGGGACTATAGCTAGTAAAAAAATATGCCAGGCATTCAGCAGAGATGTGGTAAACGGTGGTATACCAAATTCTAGAAAGGTGATGAATCCTTCCAGGATGTACCATGTACGGGATATCCCCAAGTCATAGACAATGAGGCACTCAATGTGGCTATTGATTGATTGATTTATTTGGTGTTTTAAGTCCACTTTATGCACAGTAAGGCTAATCGGGACTGGACCTACAGTTTATAGTGGGATCTGAACCACTATGTGCCTCCACCGGGAATCGAACCTGGGACCCCTTGATTACAGGGCGACAACGCTACCACTGCACCATCGGGGAGGCCCTGAAAAGGTGGCTATTGAGGCATTAGAAGAAACATACAATGCAGTGCAGAAACCATTCATCAGCACCTCTATCAGCTTAGAAAATGGTATAAAGTGGGACTATGGGTTCAGAAAGCGACACAAGCCAATACCTGTGTTTCTTTGCTGCCTTGTCAGGATAATGATCCATTTCTTTACAGAGTGCTGATGTGAGGTGAGAAGTGGGTTCTTTATGATACTGCACGGCACTGTCATCATTGGTTCGCACCACATGAACCTCCTCCCAAACAACCAAAACCACCACTGCTTCAACAGAAGGTTGAAACTGTCGAGCCAGGGCTTGTGAATCGCAAGCGTGTCATTGTGCTTCAAGACGAAGCAGGCCTCATGTTAACACCATTATCCGACTTGGTTGGGAATGCAGCTACCATATTCCCTGGGCATTGCACCATCAGATTACCATTTGTTCCATTCATTAAATAACAATCTGAGAGAACGACGGTTCCAAACCCTCGACGAAGTGAACCACGGACTTGGTGACTTCTTTGGTTCACATTTCGTTGAGCTTTCCTTGCTGATGGGTGACTATTTCTGATTTTCCATGTACTTCATGTTCTCGCCCTTGGCTTTGCAGGGGTCAAAATCTGACAGAACTTTATTGGGTACCTATATTATGAAAATATTACTTATTATGGTGAAGTGAATGGATAACATACATACTTAATTAAGTTAACAGGCTAGCAGGAGCAAATTATATTATAATATACCAGAGATTGTGCCACAGAGGGGTGCAAAATGGGGGGGGGGGGGTAAATGACCCCAGACCAAACACCCCACCCCCTTTCTTGACTAACAAGAAAAAATAGATAAATTAATATGCCTGCCTGTATTTCTATGTTATTTAAGGATATGTTAAGTGTGAGTGCCTCCACCCATCTCTGTCTACTCATTTTCTTCTGGCACTATCACTACAGTATAGTTTAATACAGATAGTTTTTACTGGATTATTACAGATGAGTGTGGATACAGGAACTAGTATTGGACAATGCTTGCCTAGACAAAAATAAAAAGTCACAAACAAACACCCCTCTGAAGTCCCCGAGTTGAGTTTTTACTTATCCAAAGTCATAATACTATATGTATTTTATAATAATAATAATTTGTGAAGAGAAGACATCAATGATAGTAGATATTGGAGATCAATAGCCAATTAAGCTGCATTTAGAAAGTGACATGAAGTAGAAGAAATTGGTTCTGACCAAATAATTGCATATTGCTCTCACTATTTTTGTTTATGTTTTTCCAACTTCTATGGAAATTTCCTTTTTGCCCGTTTTACTGCACATCGCTTCCAAATTCCCTATGTTGAGAGGAAAATTCTTCTCCATTAATATGTCATTGGTTATGCAGAGTAAATTTATTTTTATATACATGATAAAGGAAGAACTTATAATTTGTATCTTCAGTACAAATAGTGACAGATTGACAAAACCAAGCTGTGTGTTGCTACTCAGCCATGGACAAGACACAAAGTCAAAGACAAATAATAATGAATTGGAGAACTTACCTATGATCACCACTGCAATCCCATAACTCTACTTCTGCTTTCACATACTTGTTGTTAACATTTAGGTTTGGAGACTCAAACTCCAATATTCTCACTCCTTGAGTTGGGTGATATTCTCCTCCAACAGTCTCAGTGGCATCTGCCAGGAAATTAGCTATTGTTGACTTCCCACTCTGGAATCAAGCAATAAATTTAGTGTGGTGGTACAGCCAGCGCTTGAAGTGGAAATTGTTTGGTGGAGGGTGAGAGGAAGCTTTATGTAAATTTGATTAACTATGTGTCGGTGGAGGGCACTTGAGAAGATCATTGACATTGACCCAGGTTTGATCTCTGATTGCGCTAGTTTTCGAAACTCTTCGAAAATTTATGGTAAAACTGAAGTCAGCCAATCCACAGAAAGGAAGCTAAATGGTTAAGCAGTTTATAGTGCGAATTTCAAATCCGATTTAAAAATTACTTACTATAAATTACGGTAACAGTTTCATAGATCGGAGACACATTAAAATTGGATATTTTGTGTTTCGCATGGTTTGTACTTACCAATTGTGTATTGCATAACATAGTTCAAGGTGCCATTATGCTTTTTACACGAAAACAAACGCAATTTTTCACATTCTGAGTGCTTTTTTTATTCCTTTCTTCGCTTCCAGAACACACAATATGGCGGGCACATCTTGACTCACGTCGTGGATATGCAGTGTTTCAAGTTTCTGCACCAAAAAATACCTACTATCATGTTTGTCACCGGTGGAAATTATACATTATGCACGGGTAGCTGACGAATAGCCCCACAAACCATTATGCACGGTAGCTGACCAATAGCCCCACGAACCATTATGCACGGTAGCTGACTGATAGCCCCACGAACCATTTCCGATAAGGTTAGGTTTGGTTACGTTAGGCAAGCATAGTAAAATAAAATAATAAAAAAGGGGGGTTGAAACACTGACAGGGGCTTACGTCATCAAACGTACGCAGCATCCGGTTGTCGTAAGGCAAGCAAATGAAAGCAATGGCAATTTTGCTTCGGTGAGATATTTCTCTTGAAAAATACATAATTTCCAGTCAAATATATTCCACGATGAAAGGAAATACCCCGATGAACGTTGTAAACCATGGACAAACTAATTTCCGTAAGTCGTTTTTTGTGTAAAATTGAAGAAATGTGTCTCCGATGTATGAAACTGTTACCTAAATTACTAACTTCCCAATACATTAGATACACTTTGGTCTTTTTTTAGATATCTAAGAAAAATATTATACGTGGGTATGATAGTTACACACGTCAAAAAACATATGGAAACAGATACTTACACAACAAGGACCTAACATTAACACCTTGACTTTGAACATTTCTAATTTTCTGAGCTGACTTGAAACTGACAACGACAAATTATATTCGTCTTCCTAATCATAAATCACTCGCACTCAAAAATCTGGATGGAATTTATCTATTTTTCCTATCATTTATAAAAATGGTATTTCTGTTATAGGAATGTTCATAACGTTTCCGCACATGTTGCCATGGGAACATACACTTCACAGATTACTCACACTCTCAATCATACAGCAATGAAATAGAGAATCAAATTCATTTTCATGCTGCAGAGTGCAGACCTATGTTCAAAATTAAAGTAAGGGAGTGGCAGCAGACTCGGACATATTTCATTTAGAGAAAGGAACAGAGACGTGTCTGTCTGTTTCTTTATTCAGCATATTTGCATAAGAATCTACAAGTAGTTTTAATGTATGCTGTATAAAACACAAGTTATTACTAACTTCGTTGACCCAGTTGATCCATGAGCTGGAGAGTAATCTGTGCTTTCGTTACATTGCGGATGGTGTTTATGTTTTCTGTGTGTGATTCTGAGAACACCTGACAGTGATTTTTAAAGTGAATTCCGCTCGATCTGCTGGCTTAAATTCGACAGAATTGTACATTTAAGATTTAACAATGAATGCACCACCAACATTCGAATCATTTTTACTGTTTGAAGGAGAGAAAAAGTAAGTTGTTGGGTGCTAGACTGTGGTCAAATTGTACTATTTTTGTAACTTTTTTTCAAACAAGCGTAAGGTATTGCTTGATCATCATTTAAAAATGACTATTTTTCCCCCCTCTCGTAGCAGCGACATTCTGCTGAAAATTACTTTGTTGTGAAGTTCGATTGTGTAACTCCGGTGTTATCATTTTAAACACACATTTTCTACAGGAATCGAATTTTATGCATGTTTAAAAAATAGGGTTGCTTACCCACTATTTTTTTAATCGATAGATTTCAATGTTTTACGTAATATAAAAGTGGTTACAGCGTTAGGAAACCACAAATAACTGAGATATTTGATCCCAAAGAATGGCCAACGTGAGTTGCAAACCTGCAATTTCGGAGTACTGACGCCGCTTTTTGTTAGTAAAATATGCTTATAGGCAGGGACGTAGCTAGGTTGATCAGTTCGGGGGGGCCAAATCTGAAATTTGTTCCTATGTAAATATTTCCAGACAGTAAAAGTAAATAACTCTGTGTGTGTAATGTACACACACACACATACACACACAGATATATATATATATATATATATATATATATATATATATATATATATATATTACATTATAATATTGCTACATATATAGTGCATTGGTATATTAAACTACTAAGAAGTGTATATAATATACGTAGGCTATATGTGAATACTGGAGGTCAAATAAAAATTAGAGTTCAACAATTTTCAGGAAGCAAATCAATTTATGTAATTACTATTAAACTATTACTTTACAGTTTTCCTTAATGTATTTTACTTTCTGCTTGTCTCAATGACAACCTCTTCTTTTTCATCGAAACTATATCCCCTGTGGAAGTGCTAAACTGATAAATTATTCTGTGTAGGATCTTTCCTATTCATTCTGGAGAATACCGGGATTTTTTTTTCACCTGTTCGAGCGGCTCCGGTGCCCACCCAGCGTCGTACGTATAAAGTGGGTACATGGAGGAAACTCTGGCAGGTAAACGAGGCCAGGGACGTGGTGCTGATTGATCACATCACCTCCACCTTCGGCCATGATCAAGAAAGTGTGGAGCCCTAACTACACACCCGTATATTCTTTCATGGCATAGCGAAAAGCACAGGGGAGCACATTACTTTACTTTTTTCATTATTTGGTATCCAGTACGTCATCATTAACAAATCATATTACATACACGCACACGCACACATATACACAGTTTTTTTGGGGTAACAATTATAACTTGTTACTTATGAGAAACGCTTATATTGAAAGCGAAGCGAACAAGAAAAATATTACTAATTTCATACCTTTCATTCTTTCAAACAGGCAATAACAAATACTTTCACGAGTCATCATGTAAGTAAACTGCTACATTTTCTTCGTCCTCTTGCATCTGCCCCTCCTCCCTCCCCAAGCCCTCCTACCTCCTCACTAAAGTTATTGCTTGCTCGAAGGCAGCGAGGTCATTGGACTGTTCTGGTACTTGGCACCCTGGATAGAAGCAAAATCTAGCAGAATGAAGCGAAAACAAAGGTTTACTGGGGAAGGGAAAATTTAACCGTATTTGCGTATTGCCTTACAGAAACGGTGCACTGAAACAGCAGGGGTACAATAACTCAACCCAGGGATAAGTCTTCCCTGCCATTTGAATGCCATTTCCTTCCCTTAATCCCTTAAAGCAAGAAAGACCGCTCCCTGCAATTTGTCAGGTTCGACACAGATTAGAAATAGGTCTCGCAGGAACATTTTATGACAGGCAGTTCAGAGAGTATTTGGGACGCAGTGCCGCCTTTGGTTGTCTGCAACCATCTCGCCAACATTTGTTGAACAAGCTTGTTGTATTGTCTCCATTTAAGCTTTGTGCTGGTCTTAGGGCCGCCTGTCAAGATGTTGCTTTCCTGAAGAAAGAAGATCGCGTTTTATTCTAATTTCTGGGCCTTCCCGATGGCGTAGTGGTACCGTCGTTCCCTTGTAATTAAGGGGTCCCGGGTTAGATACCCGGTGGAGGCACATAGAGGTTCGGATCCCACTTGAAACTGTAGGTCCAGTCCCGATTAACCTTACTGTGCACAAAGTGGTCTTAAAACAATCAATCAATCTTATTTCTGGCTGTGAATTTAGGCAGGGACGTAATTATAACAATAATAGGACGTTATAAAAACATTAATAATAATAATAATAATGACGCTTTTAACATTGAAATTATTGTCAAATTTAAATTCTAGCACATTTAGTAGTATTCCAGCGCAAACAGCACTTTAAATTATGCGATTGATTTGTAACTCTCCTCTAGACACTAACGTGTGCAGGGTTTTTTTCAGAGGGGGGGGGGAGATACAGTATAACATATTTCATAATTAACCACTTTTAAGCTTCCTTTTGAAAGTTGTTCAAATACAGAAATTTCGGGAGAGTTATAGCCGCATCAGCTCCCCCTTGTGTACACCAGTGCCTCGAGATGTAGTAGGAAAAATAGATGCGTGCCACTTTTTTTGCGGCAATTTCGAAAATTGGGCACCTCTTAACTTGCACCCTGCATTCTCGCAAAACGACGTTGATGGTTTGTGCAAGTATCATGCACAAAGACACTGAAGTAGGTGTTCTCACAGTTTGTTTATTTCTGTCTTGAGTTCTTGTTATCAGTAGGGAGCGGGTTTATAATAGCCACAAAGCATGCTAAATAGACAGGTAAATTGGCGCCAAAAATGACAAAATTTGACAACTTCAAAAAGCACAAAAAATAGGTAGTAAATATCAACTTGTTATTACCTTTCTTTTTCAGTTTCACACCTATTTTTTTATTCTACGTATATTATATTTTTTAAAATGTTGTGCCGATTTTCTGTTACTTTTAGTTAATCGCAATGTTGACGATCATAAATGGCAATTAATGAAGGAAAACTCACAAATCGCCATCACAATTATGATATGTAATATGCAGAATATTATTGGCGACTCAAATGTTCTGTTTCTTGTTGTTGTTGTTGTTTTTTAACATTCTCAAGAATAAATTCATGTTTTTGCTTTATATTGCATATTTATTATAACGTCAAGTTTACCACGGCGGACCTCCTCGGTGTGGTTTACCATATATAACCAAAGAGTGCCAGGTTCAAGTCCCGATGGAGACACATTGCACAATAGGTCGGAGTCAAATTTAAATTATAAATCCAGTTCCAATTAATATATTTGAGCATAAAATGGACTTTAAACTATTTTTGATTACGACGACAATGGGATCAGTTATTGTAATAGTGAAAGAAAATAATATCTCCTTCAGGATTCAAACCTCGGACTCAGTTTTACAGAAATTGTAATCTCTAGACCAGTGGTTCCCAAACTGTGCGTCGCGGCGCCTTATTGTGCATGAAATGGACTTTAAACATCAATTCAATCAATCAATCAATCAAAGCAAGTATTAGATATGCCTACATTCTGATTTGGACGCCGTGGAAAAATCTTGAAACACTAATGGCGCGGCGAAACGAAAACGTTTGGAAATTCCTGCTCTAGACCATAGAGATTAGCTTTGTTCCTTCGTTCGTCATTGCTATATATATTTTTTAAAACAATGCAAATATAGGTAAAGATTATTTCTCCGTTGTGTGAGGTATCGGTAGACCGTTAACATCTGCTGGCAATGCCAATAATGCATTAGTGTATATTGTTATTAGATAGGCTTCCACTCTCCCCGACATCCATTCTAAACAATGGCATTACTTATTTCATTTATTCCAGTGTTCGTGGCGGAGTGGTAAGCGTAAAGGGCTACGGAATCAGAGATCCCATGTTCAAACCTCCACTAGCCATTGGTGACTCATCACCTTTCCATCCGTCCATCATTCATCTATCCACATCGACTTGTAAAAATTAACCTACGAGGTAGGAAAAAAGGTAAAATAGCCAAAATGAAAACCTATTGAATTCTAGCCGCCTCAGTGGCTGAGCACGTTAGCTATCGAATTACGATTTTGTCCCAAATTGATCTAAGTTCGAGTCCGTGAGTTTTTGTATTAAGTCCTCTTCATGCACAGATAGGCCAATCGGGACTGGACGTACAGTTTAAAGTTGGATTCAAACCACTAGATATCGAACCCAGGCCAGGACCTCTTAATTATATGGTGACGACATTACCGCTACGCAATGTCCTCGCCTGGAGAGGCAGGCGCTTTTTTTGTTACTGTCCATGCATTAATTTCTTGTATCACCGTTGCATATCTTTGACATTAGCCAGAAGTGTCAGTAAAGTAATGTAAAATCAGGAAACGAAAATCAAAGTACATCCAGTGTTCAAATTGAAATTTTTAATTTAACTCCTGACCAGGTAAAGAATTTTCCTCTTAAATATTCTCGATCATATTTTGCTATTGCTAAGAATTTGACGTAATCATTTCTTTCAACTTCAAGTAAATATTACATTAATATCAGCATATAAATTGTCAGTTTCTGTACTGAATTTTACATTAAAATTAATACTGTTGTTGGTTTGCAAATTACAAGATGTATTTGATGAGAAAATATTTCCTGATTAATTTGCCTTCCTCTAAGAAAAATAATTCTGATATGAATTAAAAGTCCACTGAGACGAGATCAGTGATTACTGAACTCTTGTACATTAATTGGAAAATTTGTGTTATTTACTTTGAACTATCAGTCCGTATGTTTTAGGTACAAATCTCAAAATTTGAAAAGGGAAGCTGATATGACTTTTCTCCTCAGCATTTTTTTTCAATTTGAACACTCGATATACAGACATATACATATTTCATTATTTAAGTTAAACCACGAACACACACACACACACACACACACACATATAATTGTTTTACAAAACTGATTGGTACTCACTTTGTAATTCGCCCACAGTTCCATGCATTTTAGATGATAGGACGCTCCTCCGTTTTCCTTAATTTTTTCACATGGTTTCTTCCAGTTGCGAATCCCTATTTTCCTGAAACTTGATTCTGCATATCCTGAATCTGTGCCAAATTTACGGCATGGAAAACAAAAGCATGCGTCAAGTTCCACACTATATTCTAGCCACGGCGCAGATGCAAACCAGTATTTTTGAAATAATCGCTTTCGCTTTCCGAACGTAGTATTTGGATAGTTTTGCAAAAGTGGTTGCCTAGGATTATCTATACCCCAAGATCAGTAATTATTTTCACATTAGTACATTCACTTGTTTTGCCTAACTTTGGAACGTCATAACTTGGATCAACATCATCTTCATTGTCGTCATGTTCCACATGTTTTGTGATAGTTTTAAAATATCCAGTTTTGATAAATTTATCCATTCAAAATGGAAATGCACAACAACGCTAGAACTCTTCCCACACACGAATAAAAACACAGTGACCGTAGCAACCCGATATCAGACCTTGCTCGCAAGCAAGAACACAAAGCTAATCTGTGGCTCTGAAGCTGAAGCAAGGAGCAATTTTAAATCTCAGAACAATGTCAGTACTGGAGAACTCTCTCCATATGTCGCTCGACCCCCTACTGTTGACCGCTCGGCTTCGGCGGAGTCTTTGATTCCATCTGTAACGGAAGGGTCATTTGCAACAAAAGGCAAAAGGTTTTCACAAACTTAGGGTAGGGCAAGGGTAATAACCTCAAAGCATTTTATGCCTTTGGTTATAAACTGGTAAGCAACGAAAGGGTGGAATTTTGCTGTCCTACATTTTCTTCCGAAGATTTTCTTCGGAACAGTGTTTCCAACTCTGCTACAAATTTACCAGAAAATAATATGTAGTATTAATTTAGGATAATTTTTAATCGATCAAAATTTTGTTTGCGGGGGCCAGAGTTACAACTGCCGGGGCCAAAGCCCCCCAGGCCCCCCCCTAACGACGTCCCTGCTTATAGGTACACTAAAATAGCGAAAGAACATGCCTAGAGTCGTTTTCACGTTCAGAAGACACAATGGGCTCTTATGGGCAATGCTTTTCTTATGGGAAATACGAGCGCGCTGTTGTGAAATTTCTGGATTTACAAATTTAGGGTAAGTAAAATCGGTACCTGCAGTTTTGCAGGAAATTTTGTAGAGAATACGATGGTGAACACAAAAAACTGGTAACTTGCTTACATAATTTTAGATAAATTAGAAACGCAAATTTTCCGTGAAAACACAATTTTTACATTGTTTTCATTCCTAACATTGAAACATGCCGTAAAATTGAAGCATTCATTATTAAAAAAAATGACACTGTTTTTTAATTGTCATAGGTGATGGTGGTACTCAGAATTTATCAATACTTTAAAGCATATTTGCATTAAAAAATATTCAAATAAAGTATGTGGAGATTTTTTATATTCGTGCAGTAGAAAATGTCGTCGCTGGCCATTTTTTGTTCTGTAATTCCAAGTAAAAACTTCCAGCTACAAAGTTGTGGAGAAAATAATGAAATTATTTTTTATAACCACTCAAAGGTTCCCAGAAATATTACTTCCATGCATTTGGAGTTTCTTTTTAACCCGAACCGCGCGCGAAGTAAGGAGACGTTGTCTGGCCATCTTGAGCCGACTCACCGCAGCATTCCGGCTATCACCACCAAGTTTTCGAGTTGTTATTTTATTTCCATTCAGTAAAAATATGAACTTCATGCAGTTTGTTATAATAGAATTACTTAAATTTAATAATTGACAATTATTTCCAATGCTGCTGTTGTGAGCAACATTAGTGCTGTCGCAAATACACGTTGTTTTCGTTTACATTACTGTCGACATTAATAGTGAAATGATGATCACCTTTCAGTTTCCAACGTACACATAAATTCATAGACACCATATTAACCTTTGAAAGGCTTTCCAGCACGTGACAAAATATGGGGCTTCAAGATAGAAATATGACATGCCTTGCTTGAGTCATTCATGTCTTATCAGTTCACGTGGGCCATAACTCATTTGTTTGTTTGGGTTGCAACTTGAATCTAACCCATGTGCCAGGTTCCCCTTACTTGAGTGAGAGATCTGCTTTGGTCTGTTTAGATTTTTTCCCTCTCTCGAAAAAGTGTTGTGAGTTCTCAGTGATTTTTACTTTTTAAAGTGATTTCTGAAGTGTCATATTCGTGCATTACACTCGCATGTGTAGTGATCGCAATGAATCATAGTAAAAAGGGTAACTGTAACGTTCACAGTATAATATTAATATTAATAATTACATATAATTATCATTATATATACAAAATATGTAACACCTTCATTGTGAAGGAAGGTCATCATTTCCCGGCGACATGAGCTAGCGCTGTATTGGCAACACTGTGCGGTTTCTCCATAAGCGCCGTTGTGTCTTCTGAACGTGAAAACGACTCTAGAAAAACTATCGGTAAAAATTTACTATCCATCAGACACCTATAACTTCTTCGTTTCGTAAATTTTTGTCATTCGTACTTACCTATCTGCTTCGCGGAACATTCCTTAAGGTGTATTGACGTTTTTTTGATTAAAGTAATTGCAATTTTTAACATTACGAGTACTTCTTTCTCGTAGTCTTTTCGCTTGCCTGAGACACAATATGGCGCGTACACCTTCCTACATAATCGCATGTCGTGCTTGTGTTTTGTCGATTTTCATTTGTTATGCAGTGTTTCAACCTTCGGAACCCAAGAAATACCCGTGAACGAAGCTCATCTGATCCATTTTTTTTTTAAAAAAACTTTTTCGTATTGTTTTACGAAGAAAATTGTAATCTTTCGTGGCGCTATCCATCCCGGAATCGGTGGAAAATTTAAACTAAAAAAATTATTTTAGTTTTAATTTTTTTAGTCTAAATTTCCCATCGATTCCAGGCTCCGCCCCTGGGGTAATTGACTTACCGCGGCCCCGCCTCCGCTACGCTCCGGCTACCCGGCTTTCTCTATAGAGTCCCTGTTACAGACATTTTAGAAATTGGCCGGAGTCACCTGCGTCCAAATGAGCCCCAAACTTTTAAATTTGAAGTAAACCGTTTCCAGGATACGGAAAACTTACCTGAATTTCACCACGCATACACGACATGTCATATTAGGCATATACCCACAGCCCATTCCTTCTAACGAGTAGCTTACATTCACTGCCACATTTTATTTGTCTTCCTTGTTCCGCTTGGGTAACAGAGAATATGGTGTGCACTCGTCATGGATCATCACGCGTCGTGCTTGTGTTTTGTCGATTTGGACTGGGTATGCAGTGTTTCAACCTTCTTCACCGAAAAATACTTACTTTCGTGTTCATTATGTCATCACAAACCATTGACGGAGAGCCCCAAAAAACCATTTACTATAGCCCCACAAACCATTGACAGATAGCCCCAAAAGTTATTCACGATAGCCCCACGAACCATTGACGGATAGCCCCAAAGACCATTCACGATAGCCCCCCCCCCCCCCAAAAAAAAACGAGCCCTCAGGGGCACGTGATCTTTTATTACGGCCCTCACACAGTCCAGAAGGAAATCCATTGCTGCTTCTGTGGGGAGGAGGTCCATCATTGTCCAAGTTGCTCCCAATTGACTCTTTTCCAGTTGTAGACTGGTCTGAAGGAGGGGGAGGGCCTGGGGCTTTTCCAGGGATTTGGAATTCAGCATGCACCAGGGTGTGGTCCGAAGCAATGAATTGCTCACCAGGTGTGGCCTTGACCTTTGTGTACAAAGACAGCAACAAGTCCAGCGTTTCTTTGGTTCTTGTGGGGAAATTTACAAATTGTTGAAGTCAGATCGCCTTAATGTAATGATCGAAAAACCACCTGTCATCATTGTCTGTGCAGAGGCCAGTGTTCGACGATGACCATTTTTTATGAAGGTTGAAATGTCCCATAAGAATAATTTGTTTCCTTCATAACATTTAGCACAGAATCTAATAATGTTGACAAGGTTGCAGTGCAAGATTTAGGGGGTCTATAAAAACAGCTGATTAAAAGTTTATGTGAGCCTATATTTACCTGAGTCCATATTAACTCACATGACATTTCCAGATCTAGACATCTGATGCAGGGCCACTTGTTTACTAGTAACATTACTCTGCCTCCACGTGAACTTCTATCATTGTGGAATACCTGAAAGTCCTTCAGGGGTATTTCACTATCACCGACCATTTCATTGAACCACACTTCATTGAAACCAATCACATCATATTCGTTAAATTCACTGCAGAACATTTCTAGAGTCGTTAGCTTTTTCGTTAAACTTTGCATATTTTGATAGTATATACTGAAAACACAGTCTTCACGGGAAACCACCTGAGGGCCAGGGTTGACATGAATGTCGCCTGCCAGCAGAAGGGCGAACGCAGCCACAAAGAGACAGTGCTGGGCCGAGCCACTTGGCTGGCAGAAGCTATGTTCTTGCGGCTTCCAGAAGCTGTCCAAACAAGGCTCCAATCCGAACTCATAGCCGAGAAAGGAAATTGCCTGTAACTAAATGACCAGTCCTCCACACACTTGCAGTTATCCAGCATTTCTTCTCTTGAGATACTTTGAGTCCACATCACAAATAAGACAAATACAACAGCACCCAAATCACCTGATAACAGTTGAAATTTCAGAGCACTAAATGTGTGTGGACAAGGCTTTGGCACCATCTATCACTATATATCAACAAATCTATTTTTGAAGAATAAAAATAGTAGTTTTGTAGAAAATTCACTATTTATAATATTTTGTGTGAATAATTGCAAGTTGGAAGTCTTAATAATTCTTGAACCAAACAATAGTATTTTATATTTTGTAAGGTTACGAAATGTTGGTTAGAAGATTTTAGATGAACTAAATCCTTAAAATACTATTTCTTTTGTATTTATAAATTTACCTTAAATAACATTCGTAATGGAGGTGCCCACTTTGAGCAAGGCGTGTAATGTTCTTTAATTGTATTGTTCATTGATTCCACTTACATGAAGATGATTGAAGTATTATTTCTTGTACACAAATGTGAATGTTAGCAACATTTGTACCTTGTTGGATAGCAGATGACACAAGGAAGTAATTTAAGTAATTTGTACGCTTCGTGTCATACCATTTTTGTTATTAATACGTTGCCAAGTAAACTAAGAGTGTATTTTTTTATCACTTGTAAGTTTAGACCCACCCGTTACTTACATGTGATGGTTATTTGGGAAAACCTTTTTTTTCAACGAACCACTTATTTGTCAGCTTTCAGAAAATGCTGAAATAAGTTCCATACAATGAGCAGTTTTTTCTCAGTTCATCTTTTTATGTGGAAAATTGTCATTTTTTAAAAAAAAAACAATAGAAATTCGATTATCTCGAAAAGTACTAATTTTCAGACGGGGTATCATATGGTCAAATTTATTGCAAATTGTCTCTACTTTAACCCCTTTGAGGGAATACATCTAATTACCACTCATATATATATATATAAAGTGAAAGAGGAGAGACGTTAGTTATACGTCTCTCTACTCCTGAAGATGTGATATACCATCACGAAAATTTGAATTTTTTCTTTGTCCGGTGAGTGTTTCCTCTCTCCTCTTTCACTTTTTATTTAGCCCTTGTGGCCCTCCTTCCTTTTATCCTATATATACATACATACACACTCACTCACTCACTCTCTCTCTCTCTCTCTCTCTCTCTCTCTCTCTCTCATGGACAATTAAGAGAATGAACAGAGAATGTAATTTTCCGGGTGAATCACCGACCCAAACGTGCAAAGATTATGCCCCAATGAGAACACTGATTGACGGATGTGCATACGTATGTGAATGGGACAATGGTGGTGGTGGTGGTCGCCATAGGCATAAATAGTGCTGCAGACCCACCCACCACGTATTGCATCCGAACAGTTCAGCGTGTACGTATCGTGTGTTGAGACAGTCTTGGTGAGTTGATACGCAGTGTGGTTCAATGGGTATCCACTTATGCCTAGATGACGGATTGCGATGGAGAATAGTGGACAGATTGGAGGCAGGCCAGGCTCAAGTGCAGGTGTCTCAAGAGCTCAATGTGACCCCCAGCATCTATAATTTATGGAGGCAGTTCCAGGAGTCGGGATCCATAACCAGAAGGCCTGGGCAAGGGCATCCACAGGTCACAACAGCCAACAAGGACCGTTACGTAGCACTGACAGCGAGGTGCAACAGAAGATTCACAGCTACATAGCTCTCCCGTGACCTCTCTGCGGCCACCAGAACCGTTATTTCCCGACGAACCGTGTCCCGAAGGCTTCACGAGAGGTGACCGTATGCCAGACGACCTGCCGTTCATGTCCCACTCACCCCAGCCCACAATAGAGCCTGCCTTGAGTGGTGCTGGGAACATCAACCCTGGACCCCAAGACCAGTGGGGCCTTGTTCTGTTCAGTGATGAGTCCAGGTTCAGTTTGGACAGTGATTCCCAACGCATCTTCATATGGAGAGAATATGGTACCTGATACCAGCCCTCAAACATCATTGAAAGGGACTTTACGGCGGCGGTGGTGTTATGGTGTGGGCCGGTATCATGTTGGACGGCCGCACACTGCTCCATGTGTTTGATGGAGGCACCCTGAGTGGCCACAGGTATAGGGTGGAGATCCTGGAGGCCTGTGTGCTGTTGGTCCACAATTCATCTTCATGGATGACAATGCCCGTCCACATAGAGCCCATCTGGTGAATGAATAACTGAAAACCAAGGATATCCGGCGTATGGTTTGGCCAGCCAGGTCCCCAGACCTGAACCCGATAGGGCATGCCTGGGATGCTCTTGGCAGGGCCATTGTGCGTTGTCAACCTCCTCCCCGAACCATCCAGGAGCTAAGTAACGCCTTGGTGCAGGAGTGAATGCTACTGCAACAGGGTATCCTCAACAGTCTCGTGACCGCATGTCTTACTAATGCCATATCGGGTGAGTTCTACGACCTCTACATTTAGACACTTATGGTGTGATGCTCATTGTCGACGCCCATGCCAGCATACCTGCATTGTCATATGGTGGTGTAGGTTGTTGTATACTTATGTGTATTCATGCCGAATGTCGTTGCATTCCATCTGCTACTTTTCGCACATGTTTCCATTCTGTGTTCATTCTTTTAATTTCGTCCATGAGTGTATATATATATAAAGTTTAGTTACGACTGCAGGCAAAATAACAAACTTGTTGATTAAGAAATTAATGATCTGCTCTCTGTCAGATGCAGTCGCAATCTTCTTGTCAAAAGTTCTGAGTATTTGATAAGGCAGGCAAGTTGAAAAATTTACAGAGGCACGGAACTTAAAAATCTATTGCATATCCCAACTTGCAACATTGTTCCTCATCCACCTTTCCAACTTGCAAATAATCATCTCACAATTGAAAATGTGACGAGATAGTACAATCCAGCAATCTGAAGTTTGGTCCCAGTAAATATGATCAAACATGTCAAGATATACTCCACTGGTGCTGGCTCTTAATGCATTGCCTTATGGTTTCAGAATCATCAAAGAGCAGGACACAAAAGTTCCCAATGCAGCCATCTTCACTATCAACAAGGAGGACCACACCTTGGGGAACATGATAAGAAAGTAAGTAAAAAAAAATCCAATCTGAGTTTAATATAATCAGAGTCCTTGCACTGAGAAATAATCTGTAAATACTAATGTAATGATAAATGTGATGTCTAAGGCAGCTTTCAGTCTGAACTAACAAGTGACATGGAACACAGGGGTTCACCACTGAAGTGACAAGGTGCAAGCAAGCTGTTGGGAAAGCTGTCCAATCCATGTGCAGCTTGTTCTGTCACTTTCATACTAAATGTTGCATTTAATAAATGTTACAAAGTAAAATGTCCCATTCTTGAATTTTCGAGTGAAATTGCCATGTCATGCAATTTGCATTGGATTCAGTGAAGCATTCTTAAATTGGTAAATACAACTTAAAACAATTTATCCACAGTAAAGTTTCTAATAACTTTTTTTCTTAATAAACTCAGAAATGACCAAAATGTCATGTTTTACACCTGAGCCCTTCATTTGATACAGTAAGACATAAGATTCTCTTTTTCAACTTTGCTTAAAATGTTTTTATTTTTATTGGTACATGAGTAATCTTCAATGTCAAGATTTAGTTGTTTCATTTTGTCAAGATTCCACCTGTCATGTGAGTAGAATCTACATAAAGACTCAATTCTTCTTTGTAGCTAATCAGTGGTGATTTATTCATTCTAGTTTTTGGACTTATAACCACTGTTATTTTTTAAAAAGAGATTTACCTACGTTTCGGAGGCTGAATCTGCCTCCGTCTTCAGGGTAGCATGTAGTCTGTTAGATCATATAAATGGTTGCCTTGGAGGATTATTCTTGGCAGCCTAGGCTCCACCAAGTCTGTCGATCACAAGGACCTCTATATACATAAAGTTGCCAGGTAGGATTATCAGAGGTCCAAGCTCCACTTCGTCAGATGATGACCAAGTCAAGGTTTCGTGTGGCACCGTCAGGTTTCCACCTTGATCCCCGTGGACTGGACCACGTGCTAGTCTATAGAGACTATGCGTGAGATCTTATGTGTGTGGAGGGATAGTGTCCGAATTGTGCACCCTGGTCCCGTTGTTGTTTATGATTTTTGTAAGTTTGTATTTTTGTACAATTTGTTCACTGTTTTTTAGTGTTTATGTTGTGTTCTGTGGGTAAATGTATGACATGTGGATGCGTTGGTGTAGTGCTGCAATCTATTGTTTTTTGAAAACGTTTCTGACTAATGGTGTCCATATTGGTCTGATCTCTAGGCTGGGTTGGCTGATCTGTTCTGTTGTTGTTGTCATATGCGATGCTTCCTTGAATTTTCTGCTGTAGCCATTTTCTTCCCTGTTTATTATCTGTGTTTTATCCCATTGTATTCTGTGGCTGTTTTCCCAGGCATGGGTCGCTAGTTTAAATCTTTCAAAGTATCCCAGCCTGAGGTTTGTTTTGTGTTCCCCCACCCTCGCTTCAAGTGTTCTGCATGTTTCCCCAATGTATTCCCTCCCGCATTCACATGGGAGGTATATATATATATGTATATAGGTCCTTGTGACCGACAGACGCAGTGGAGCCTAGGCCACCAAGAATAATCCTCCAAGGCAACCATTTATAGACCATTTATATGATCTAACAGAATACACGCTACCCTAAAGACGGAGGCAGATTCAACCTACGAAACGTAGGTAAATCTCTTTTTTTAAAAATAACAGTGGTTAAAAGTCCAAAAACTAGAATGAATAAAGACTTAACTTTGCAAAAATGTATCTTCAAGCTTGGTGCCAGGACCTGTGTAGTGTGTAGCTGACCATTCATGAGCTACTGATAACCTATGATCAATTATCTGGCTATCCTCGTTCTAGAGACTATGTTAATTACTTTAGGAAAAGGGGTTTAGTTTTGGTATATACTTATCTGGGGTAAATATTACTAAATTTTGCTATAATTATGTATTATATACACTAGTTATGAACATTAGTCAGTATGTAGGAGGTGTCACATAAAAACTCACCACTGAAACTGGTGTGACTAAGTGTGAATTTTCATCTAAGGGCTCTGATTTTCTTACATATATCACCTTTAACTGGATGCCAAAACTTTGGGGTTGGGGCAAGGACAGTTAATTTTTTCTTGGTAGATATGGGATAGCATTAAGAGACCATACTGGGGCAAAAAGTAAGGGGACAGTCCCCCCCACACACACTCCCCTAATCGCTGCTACTGTACATACATGTTCATGTACATTAATTGTCCTAATGACTTGGTCTGGAAAAGTCAGGGAATTTTGTTTTCACAAAATAGCAGACACCCTGATTTATATCTGAAGGTTCCAAATAATACTTTTCTCTTGTCACTTTGGTCTGATAGCAGCCAATTTCCTACAATGTATGGAAGAATTAAGGTTGACAGAAGGAGGTGATGGTTCCCCACCTCCTCAAGATTGTGTAAAACTAACAATAAGTGTTCATGTCTCATCATCCATTTCACCTCTGTTAGTTCAGATTGAATGAGTTAAATGCAATCTAAGATGTAGAAGAGTGGTGTAAAATTATCGAAATAGAAAGGTGTCGATGACAATCACTTCTTAAGTCAGTTATAGCCCACCCAAAAATGTATAAAATTAACAATAAATCATGAATTAGTATAATCATAAATGCTTATCACTTCCTCTTTACACAACATCTAGAAAGTAGCACTAAAGTATCACAAAACATAAGAGTAAATATTGTGTTTCCTGTTGATATCAAAAAATTAACTAATCAACCCTTGACCCTGTCAATGCATCTAAGATTAACAGTAAATTTGGAAGCGTACATGATTAAATAGGAGTTGCCTACCTGCAACTTCTGTAATTCATGTTTTTATTGTTTCATCTTTACTTATGAAACTTTACTTAACCCATGTAAAAAATACATAACAGTAAAATTGTTTGACCACTACTTGTAGCATTTTAAAATTATTTTATTTGTATTGTATTTAGTATTTTAAGTTAATGCATTGCAGAATTTTCTGGAAATATATTTGAAAATACTTGAAATTACGGCAGGGATTTTCAACTGTGCATCTTCACTTGGTTTTCAATGTTGTGGCTATAAGAAAACAACAAAACTGATAATGTACCATGAGATGCGAAAACAGGCCCAACCATCTTATTAAAATGTAAAACACTGTAAAAATGTGAGATCCACATGAAAAGTGTTAATATTGTGAGACACATTCATGTATCATTTGTATGTACGTAGAAAGACTCATATCTCATGCCTATTTCATTATAACATTTTTTTTCATATTCAGTTCTGTATTTTTATTATTATTATTATTATTTTGTATTTTAAAATTTGAAAAATATGACAGTAGTGTAAATTACTATATTGCTTGCTTTTCATGGACATCACATAGAAAATGACTTGTGACGAGTGGCACAGATTTTAAAATTTTCGGAAACTGAGTTGGGGAATTTGTTTTGGAAATAAATGAATGGTAACAATGGATATGGGAGAACAGTAGATTGAAGTTTTTTGTTAGAACACTTAGCATTGAGTTAGATACATCTTGCATACTTTCTTTCTGTATGCTAATAGCCTGATACTTATATTCCATTTGCAGCCAATTGTTGAAAGACCCAAATGTTCTGTTTGCTGGCTACAAGCTCCCCCACCCTTTGGAGCACAAGTTCATCATCCGCATCCAGACAACGTCTGACTACACCCCCCAGGATGCCCTCATGAATGCCATCACAGATCTCATAGCAGAGCTCTCACTGTTTGAAGAGAGGTTCAGGGTAAGGTATCTTTTATTTACTCTGATGTGTATATATTGTCTAAATCTTAAGAGGGAGATCGTAGATAGGCTAATCCAGCCTCGAGCAACTCGCTAAGCAAGAGGGACTTTGTACCCATAAAAGGGGCTAGCCCCCGTGAAATAAGGACAACACTTAAACTTCAGATTAAAACACTTCAATTGACTGGTCTGGCGGGGTTGTGAGAGAATGATATACAAGGATATAGGAATGTTCGTTACCACTGGTGTCCTGTAGTTGAAGATCTTGTTGATTCGTAGATAAAACACTCCTAAATTAAACTTTGATAACACACTACTCCTCGCTGTAACTCCTTTTGTATCGATCGATAATCCGACTTTAAGTCGGAGGCAACAACTATTCACGCCATAACTTTCTTAGTACAACTGCTAGTATAACTTCAAGACGACAACTGTGTACGCGATAAATTTCTGATAGCAACTGGGCTGAAAAATATTCTCTCGAGCTATTTAACTGAAATTCAAACTTTCGATTGCTAAATCCGCTGGCTTGGCCGCGTCCCTTGCCAACGGCGATTTCTGAGCATAACTCTGATTTACTGATTTCATATTCTTCCCGGCCTAGTGCAATGTCAGGGGAGTTTTACCAATCCACTGAAGGCCGCTGGCGTGATTTACTTTTAAGAAATTCTTTTCCAACACTTCAGCGGGACCCCTTTTATGACATGATTAGATTATTTATTTATGACGTCCTGGGTTCGAGTCACGTCTACGGCATGATACGATATGTCCACTTCACATGAATTGCATAAAAAAAATATTAGTTTCTTTTCTCTAACCCTTTGTACTTTATAGCAATGGTGGCTGGTGGTATGAGTCTATGGGTGTGCATATCGAAGAAACACTATCTGCATATATAACGATGCTAATTGTATTGATAATCCTAGTTTGTGTTTAAATCCACATTATACACAGAAAGGCTAGTTGGGACTGGACCTAGAGTTTTAAACTGGAATTGGAACCTCTATATATATCTACTGGGTATCAAACTCCTTGGTTACAAGGTGACGGATAATCCGTGTTCTATACATTATCTCTTGTATATAATCAAGAACTTAATAGCACACTAGAGTGGCACTCCTACTCCACCTACCATTCTTCCTTGTGTGTTACACTCCATTTTTATCTTAACAATGGTGGCTGGAAATGGGTGAAATATCAGTTTGGTTATTTTATCTTCTAACAGTAAACTTCATAGGTTTGTTGCATGTGAAATCATGTAGGACTGGTTGCTCAACAATCTTGTTATTTTTTTTTGTTTTTTAGTAACTTACTCAAAAAAAATTTTTTCTGTCGCCATGTTGGATTTAGATTTCCTTTTCCTCACCATGGCAAGCAAAAATAAGTGTTTGCAAGGGTGTATAAAAAAAGGTTACTTTGTAGGTTCTATTAAAGATAAAAAGTTATGGTTTTTGCTGTCTTAAAGCAGAGGTCCTAGCCTTTCGCAAAGTGTATATAGATAAAATATATGACTTAGGTAACTGTAATTTTACAGTCATTAGCAGAAGTTAGCCATCAAAAGGAGAAAAATTTGCTGATTTTAAAGGCCTGTAAAATTCAGAGCTTAAAACCAAAGGTTGGCAATTTTGGTACAAGAACTAGGAAAGGTTTTGAGAAATTATGAAATGAAGCCAAGTCCATCATATGGCCATTTTTCACTCCAAAATTGGGAATTTCTTAAATTTTAAGGTCAGATATCTCAATGGGGAACTTGCCAAAAATTTGAACTTTTGTCTATGGATACTCCTACTAGCACTTAGTAAAACCTGAGAGTTTAATTTTGTGGTTCACATTGATGTACATTTTACAGGCTCTTAAAAACCTGTAAAAATGACAATGCTAAAATGTATATGATAAAAGGCTTTACAGATGACATGGTCCTATGGAAACTAAAGGAATTCCTCTTTTTACCCCAATGTTTACCTGGCAGTGTGGAGACAATGCCCTGGCCTCTATTGTTCACACAGTGTTGCTAATTTTACTGGTTTTCTAATTTGTGCTGCGCCAGTACAATTCTATCCTGCTTGAATCACCACAAATGTTAAACTAATGAGTAGGGATGTGCCGAAGCCAATTACAGATGTATGAAAATTGGCTGAAATTGACAATCGGAATCGGCAAAAATCCGATATTTAAACCAGTATAGATTATACTAGAGTTTTTACCTTCTAATAAGTTTTATATTCTAGTTTTGTAAGATTTATTGAAAATTTGGTTATGATTCGTCATTATTGTAGAGTTTTTGTAATAAAATTATTGCAAACGCATTCAGAGGATGAACCTAACTATAAATCGGAAATAAAACAGTACATTGCTGAACCAGGATCTGCTGTTGTATTGGAAATTCAAAAATGAATATTCAAACCTGAAGCAAGTCCTGAGAAAATACTTGGGCATACCTGCTGCATCAGTATTCAGTGATTGAGTGTTCAGTGTTGCTGAACAGATTTGAGATAAGAGAAGAAGTAGGTTACTTCCTGAAGTGCTTCCAAATCTCATGTTTCTGAAGTTGAATCTGGCTGAACAGGAATTCATTTTGCATTTCAAAGAACTGCTTGTGTACTAATGTTTAATCTCTTGAGAATCCATTTTCTTCTTAAAGGTTCACATTACATTTTGTAGATGCAAATGTACATTCGCATCTCTTGAGAATATATATGTATATACACATGATATGCAATAGAAATGTACATAGCAAATTTATTTTTGTCATGCTGAAAATAACATCCCATTTCTGTTTAATAATCTTATGTATCGGAATTGGTTAAATGTCGGTATCGCTTCCAAAAATTATCGGTGAGTACATCGGCATCGGTAAATTTTCAGCTTCGTCACATCCCTACTAATGAGCTATAATGTAATCCTTGATGAATATATCTGTATTCGCAATAACAGCAATACTGTGACAATTCTGTACAATGTTAATTCTTTTTCAGGAGGCAGTTAAGGAGAAGAAAGAGGGCCTGGACTAAGCTGAGAAAGGCAGGAGGGATGAAGGTGTCATTTCAGGTATTATATTAATATCAATGTATATAGTAATGTTCTGTACATTTTTACAGACATATTTTATATTTGTGTGTCCTTTTTTTATCATATAATGCCAAGTGCAAGTGTTTACAGAAATAAAATGTAATTATCCATAGTATTGTATTTTTGTTTGTTGTTATTTTTAGCTCACACACACACACACCCGAAGTATCCCTGGTAGGAGAGGTAAATTTTCATCCCTGCAAGGAATGATTTATGCCCTTATAACAATAATGTTTATAAATACAGAGAAACTAGTACTCACTTCTGGTAATTGAAGCATGCCAAGCAACAGTACAACAAGTTCCAACGAGGATGGTGGCAGTAGCCACTGAAATTAATAGAACAAAGAAGAAGAAAACAGTTTCGCGGATAAAGTGAGTACTAGTTTCTTCATATTTATCTACTACCGTGTCTCTCTTCTCCTAATTATGAATAATGATTATATTCATCACACAAGTATTTCCATTAGATTTTCAAATATAAACTTGTCAAGCCCAGTTTCATACTTTCAAATGCAACTAATATAGTCATTGACTATAACTATTTGAAAAAATCCAATATGTAGCACTGCTAAGTAAAATTGAAAACTGTTCCATAGTTTGTCATAAAAAATAAATAAAATATATTATGCACCAGCAAAAATGTAGTCTTGCCAACTATTCCCAAGTCGGTTATTGGTTTCAGTAAAGGGGTATATAACTAAAATTGCACACCACAAAAGACTACTCTGAAAAAATATTACTTTTTTAAAAAAAATATTTGGAAAAAATAGGAACAATAACTGAAACACCACCAAAATGTTTTTTTTATTTTTAAAGTTTCTCCTTCCTTCTGTTTGAATACTATTTAGCACATGACATGAAAAGTGGTTTCTGATTGCATGACCATGTATATCTCTATACAGGGTCCTACAATCCAACTATCTGTCCACTTATTCCTTTTTTTTTTACTATTGTGTAATGCAGTGAAATATTTTTTTGCAATGAACTATGTAACAATCATAAACACAACTTTGCACATATCATGAATTATTGTATTCATTTTGGTTTATTGCAGGGACCTTTGAAATAGGAATTTTTGTGTAACATTTAAATTTTCTTTTAATTTTGTGTGTTGGGAAGGTGATACAAAAATTTCCCTTCTCACAAGAGCATGATTCCTTTAAAAAAAAGAATGCCTATGGTAAATAGTTGATCTGCTACTTTTTTTTCTTTCTTTCCTTGTAGCCACTGCACATTCAAATAACCCTCCCATTCCGAAATGATAAGTTCTTGTTAATAATAATAATCATGGGCAATTATCCCCCACAAAGGAGAGAGGATACCTTTCATTTTCTTTTTAATTTGCCGGGAACTTTTCTAATGGTGGAAGCGGCCCCGGCGCCTACCCAGCGTCGAATAACATGGGTACCTGGGGGAAACCCTGGGGGGTAAAGGCTGTCAGGGGCATGATGCTGATCACATCTCCCCCACTCACGACCGGATCAAGAAAGTGTGGGGCGTTACCCCCCCACCCCCTATACACCTTCATGGCGTGGTGCTATGCACAGGGGAACACTTTACCTTTTTTTTTTTATGAGTAGTATCCTCCTGTTGGCCTCTGTGGCATTATGGTAAGTGCTCATTGTGTGCTTCAAATCACAAATTCCAGGTTCATGAACCACAGGTGGGATATGAATCTTTTGAGGATTCAGATATTGGATCCATTATCCGATGTTCATACAGCAATTCATGTTATGGGGCTTTAAACATGGCGAGATATTAAATAACACATGGAACGTGCTTACGTATCAGCTCACTTATGTATTTCATTCGACTAATTTTGATGACCACTGTCACCATCCACATTGGAACTTGTAGCACTCTGCTGTTATGCTGATAACCACTAGCAATTTAGCAAATATGTCGAATTTAGGATTCAAATCCAGAATCCAAAGTTTAGGTACTGAATTCAGGTTTTGAATATTGGATCCAGGATCAGAGGGTTGGCTACTGCAGTTGGGATTCAAATATAGGATCCAAGGTTGAGATACTGAATCCATGGTTTGGATATTATTGTCGAGATGCGCTAGCAAGCGGCATGGAACCACCCACTCTGGTAGCGACGCGCTGTTGCCAGATTGACCTACTTCAGGATTTTCGCGAGCTCACAGAAACATGAGGAAGGCTGAACTACTGCAGCTCCTTATGTTACACAAACCCCAGTTCCCCATATATCGAATAGACAAGCTTGCAGAAGAAGCGGGACATACAGTGGTCCGTCTCCCGCTTTATCATTGTATGTACAATGCAATCGAACGTATTTGGGCACAGGTCTAAGGGCTGGTAGCACAGAGCAACACTTTGCCACCTTTTACACCGTCTAAAATTTTTCAACTGATAGAACAGGCTATTGGGGATGTGACACCAGATAGGTGGCGTTCGGCTGTAGAACACACAAGGAAGATTATTTCCGAAGCAATGGAAAAGGAGGGAGTTGAAGAGCAGCAAATGGAGGATTTTGTAATTTCACTTGGGCAGGAAGACAACAGTGACAGTAGTAGCTCAGATGAAGATGTTCCTTTACCAACCAACAATGAAGATGATCTTGGGATAGCGCCACTGCAATGGTAGCCGGTAAGCAAAAACAACTGATTCTTTAACTACTACTTCTGTTCTTTCATTCATTTTTTATGTTTTTACGTACAGGTAGCTCAAAGCATTAATAACACATGTACTAAATGTATCATTAATGTTAAGGAAATCGAGCAATTGCCAAGCGTTTCGTTGTAATTTATTGAACTCTGTATTGCCAGAGCCTGTATTCTCATACAGCTTTCCAAATTATCTCACTTGTGTTGTCGCCTTGTAATCAAGTAGTCCTGGGTTTGATACCCTGTCGAAGGTACATAGTGGTTCGGATCCCACTTCCAACCGTAGGTTCATCCCAGATTAGCCGTAGTGTGCATAAAGTGGACTTTAAAACACCAACTCAATCAATCAATTCACACACAATGATTTGTTCTTGATAAATTCTTCTCCGTAATACAGTAACTCAGTTCTGTAAAATTCTGTTTTAGAGGTGAATTTTTGTAGGTTCCTCAAAATATAATTTTAAACCGTGTTAACGAAACGAAGTTGTACGTAATTTGCCCTAATTTTCAAGAAATACATTTCATTTGTAAGTTCTGAAGCTTCAACAATCGCGGCGTGACAAAGAAGGCAAAGAGAGGCGGCATGAAATCAAAGGAGAACGATTTGCCACAGTGTTGTTCATAACACAAGACGCATTTTCTTTTGTTGGTAATTGTGATACGATACAACATAAGTAAAAAGATGCCGGTAGCTGATGCTTGCAATGTACCATAATAAAAACTCAACAAAGGTTCTTTCAGTGAAGGTTTTCGGTTGCTGTATAGAGCAGGAAGATAAAATGTTTCATGCTTGCCAGAATGTATGATTCGTTAAATTATCACTTTACGACAGAAATAATATATATTAGCATACTGATACATTCGTGCTTTATTTTGGGTGACGCTTTTTTCCCGAGCTTGCCAACAGCTGACTAGCCTGTCCGTGTGTTTGAGCGAACGTGGCAACGTAGAAACCTCCCAGCCACATGGCAGCCAACGAGGAGACAGAATTTGGTCACGTTCTGCGTTCTGATTGCACGCCGCTTCTTATCGCGTCCGTACAGTAGATCCATTTATAAGAAGGAATGTACTGTTCCTTCAATGGAAGTCTTTTTCAAGAGTGTACAGGTGTCATAAATCTCTGGAGAACTTTAGGACAAGATCTATATGATCTTCAAAAAGGACCCTTCTACTGTGATCATGAAAAATCGTCCATACACAACTTAGAAAGTAGCATGCTGCAAGAGTGAAAGGTGTGAAGCCAGCCTTTCAGTTTCCGATTTTTTTTTTTCAGAAAAGTTTCTTAACCCTATGGTGCGATTGCAATTGAAATGTCATTATTGATACTAAGATTTTACCTTCTTATGCTATTCAAAATTAATACCTGCTTTAGTGCCTCTTTTCTTTTAAGAGCATATCATTCAAATTTTTAGTACTGAGAAATCTGGGCTCCAGTACTTAGGGATGTGTTGGAACAACATTTTTGTTCAGGATGGGGAACAACAAAAATACCTGCATTTGAGGTGGAACATTTTTGCCATTTCCCAACAAATCTGGAAACGTTTTGAGGTAGAAAATGTTCAGGATTTTCTGAATTCTCTGCATGAAGTGATTGTTTTAGAATTCCTGGTATGAAAACTACCTTTACTAAGCCTTTTCCGAACTCATGATGACGAAAACTTCAAGAATTAAGCACTTTTAAAACTTGACCATTTGACTATTTGAGAATATTATCATCCCTAAGTTGAAACCATGATGGGAGATTTTTTTCTCATCGACATTTGAGGATCCTACGCACACCCCTACTTATAGTAATTGAGAGTATTTTTGTTGGTCAATTCCTTCAAGTGTTCATTAACCAATGAAATGTTGCCAGATCCTTTTCTGATCGCTATAATGTAGGAGGTTTATCACTGTTGGCTTGCTGTAGCTGCAGACAACATTAAGTGACTAACACCCTTGCCTAAGATTAGCACACCCCTAATGCCAGTGCCATCTGCATGTTATGATTTCTCCCTGCCTCCACTCTTTTGGTCAAAACAAAAGTGAGTCTTATGGTTTATAGTGGTTTTTCAGCCCTTGTGAATGTAAGGGACTGAAGAAGTTCTTTTGAGTTTGAATTTGGGGCATGTAGGTAGCATGAATGATTTATTCCTGTTCATTTGTTATCATTGTAATGAGAGATTTCTTAACTGTCCTCATTTAAGCACTGAGCAAAAACCTTTGCATTGTGGCAACAGTGTTCAAGGGATGTAGCACTTAATGGCAGCAAGAGCATGGGTTTATGCTTAATGCTGCATGATACTTACGGTACAAATTGGGGTTATGCAATAAACACAGCTCCAACTGGTTCAATAATAGTGACACTAAGGGGTGTTATGAATACAGTCATTTATTACAAAGGAGCCGGTGTAGGTACACTCATGAGTGGAGATTCTACAGGTTCAGGGGCTATCTTGATGTTTGGAGATTCCTGGTGTGCATCCACCCTCTTCTGCAGGGCTGCATACAGGCCCCGGACTGTCTCACTGTGCTGTTGAAAGAAACCAGAAATTATTAATTGGAAACTTCACATGAAGGTGCAAAATAATAGTGTGAACACCAAAATATTAATTTTTAAAAAATAATTAATTTAGATTCTTAAACAATGGATATTTGGTTTATCCACAAACAAATGGTGGAATATTTCATGTGGTACCCTGTACATACTAGATTTCCAGTGCTTTGATACATTTTGAAGGGGAAAAAATGGTTGCCATCCTTGCCCAATGAAGGAAAATGTAAAGTCAAGATTATCCTATATTTGGAAATATCTAGCATTAAAGTGAGACTATTGTTGCAACTCTGCTTTACCACCATTTTATCTTGTACTGGATTGAACTTAGCATTAACAACGAAGGGTTGCCAGGTGTAGTGAAGTTTACATATAAAGCAGAAAGTTGATTTAGAATTTTCTAGCTAATTTATTGTCAAAACATAGTTATATCATGCTATGGACTTGGTAAATGTGGTGAATATTGACTAGTATGCATGTAGACATTTGGATGACTGAAAAATGAAAGCACTATGAGCAAAGAAGATAATGAAGAGACGGGTTTTTTTTAGAGTATCTATTGGTAAAATGTAAGAAGCAAGTACCTGGTGGCTTGGTTGCTGGAGAGACTTCACGAGGGTCTGCAGCCGGCTAGGAGGGAGCTTCAGATAGACATACCACAGCAGCTTCAGTAGGTGTCGTATTACATTCTCCCGAGCTATGGCTGTGAAGAAGAACTCGTCGAATATCACCGTGCAGAAATCTTCAGCTGAGAACTCCTCTGGTACATGGATAAGGAGAGACACCTGGACAAGAAAATAAGCACAAGGTCCGTGCAACCTATACTTCAATCATCAGGTGATTTATTACAAACAAAAATTACAAAATTTATTATTTCTATGTCATATTTTGTAAAATGACTACTTGTAGTTAAAGTTCCTTCTTATCCATTAAAACAATCTTGTAAAAGTCATTTATCAAGTTCTGAACTCAACCAATGTGTCATTATGATGTTTGTTTTTGCTTTGTACACAAAATTGTTATATGTGGTTATTTTAAACTGCAATAACTACAAGTATTTGAAGTAACACAATTCAGCTCTACATGAAGTATCACCATTTCCTGATGAACTGTCTACTTCCAAGTATTATGCCTAACTCCCTGTTATGTAGAAATATTTTTTCGCAATATAAGATCATTTTAACCTACCAGAACAATATTTACTAGGGATCAACGATCAACTGAGTCATTCTGAAGGAATTTACTCAACATTTCAGCTCTGTGATTAATTTTTTAAAAAAATAGCTTGCTCATAGCCGAAAGCCACATGTATGGAATGAAAGGTGGTTAGTATACCATTCCCTTCACTGTTAGGCATCCAGGTAGGTTTAATGCTGGAGCCAGATATTATGCAATTATTGCAAGAAATGATGAATGCTGACTCACCAAAAAATGTAGGAATGGATCCTCGAAAGCCCTGTCGTTCTCACAGTTTGCAAGCGTCCCCAAAACCCTCATGAGGCCCACGCGATCCTTCTGCTTGGCTGTGTGTAACGTGTAATACATAGCGAGGATGCTGGCAACACTGCTTTCCTGAACGTATGCTTGACAAGCATCAGGTGGGGGACCTGGAGTGACGAATAACAATTAAAAATTATTATTACATTATCGTAAAGTATGAACCTTACGAATAATTATATTTTTAGGTTAATAGCAACACTAAGGATGGATGGTGAATTGATGAAAGACGAAGGAATAAATACAACATTCTAGGATTCCAATCTGAAACCCCTGGCTTCATAGCATTCTACAATAACTACTCCACCTAGTTAGTTGTGGTCTATTACTATGGAGCTCAATTTTTTAGTTTTCCCCCCTCGAAACACAATTGGTACTCTATATTAAAATTATATTTTTATCTGAATGTTGGTGACAAGGTTCTTTTATTATTACAATTTAATCTTAATTGGGTAATCAAGGGGTCCAGGGTTCGATACCAGGTGGAGGCTCATAGTAGTTCGGATCCGACTAAGCTGTAGGTCCAGTCCCGATTAGTCATACTGTGCATAAAGTGGACTTGAAAACACCAAATCAATCAATCAATCTTAATTGGATGTGCCACAGTGGTGTAGTTGGTAGACCATCTGATTGTCACACAGTGGGAAAGTTTTCTGACAACAGGGAGGAAAAGATGAAATGCGTTTACAGTTTGTAATCCTGGAAAGCAAGAAAATAATTTTCCTGACTTTGCAAGCCTCTTGAATTTTTTACAAAATTTCTTTAACTTTTCAATGAACTTTGCACTCTGAAATTGAAATCCCTGACTTTTCAAAGTTTCCCAGGATTACCAGTTTAGTGGTAACGCTGACATTTGCCATTTATTTTGCATCAGCATTGTGTGGAAAATGGATTTTGTGATTAAATGACTAGCTATTTTAATGTGCTGAAGTCAGAATGTATCTGCCATGTGGGAGACTAGATTCGATTCCCAGGGTTGGTATTTTCCAGCAATGTTCCTGGCTCTATGATTCACCCAACCTCTAATGGGTACCTGGGGGTACAGGCAGCCAGAGCATGATGCTGATCACATCAGCTTCACAAGTGGCACATTGTGAATGTGTGGGCCCCTACCTTCATATCTTCCTCCCCTATATTCCTTCATGTCATGTTGATGCCATGTTTACACTAAGAATTTAAACAATGGAGTTATCTTTTTCATGCAAATCAAATGGGAATCTTCTTCCGAGATAAAGGGTGTTTTTTTTAAAGGTGGAGAACTTTAAACTGGCAACACTGTTTTCTGTGACAGCATAGAAGGCAGTTCCCACTTGTTTCGAGGTTAGTTTGGTTTGGCAAGTCATCATGACTAGACTCACGCCGGAGCAACGGTTGCAAATTGTGCAACTTTATTTTGAAAATCATGGTTCCGTTTGACAAACTCATCGAGCATTACGTGCAATTTACGGTGCTCATAATGGTTATGTCAATAAACAAAATTGAAGCATTTGGAGTGATGGTAATCCACAAGCCATTGTCGAAACACCATTACATCCAGAAAAGGTGACCGTGTGGTGCGCTCTATGGGCCCGTGGAATAATTGGTCCGTATGTCTTCAAAAATGATTTTGGTCAGAAAGTGACAGTCAACGGTGCACGGTACAGGGACATGATTACTAACTTTTTCGTGCCTCAATTGCAAGACATGAATGTGGCAGACATGTGGTTTCAGCAGGACGGGGCCACCTGTCATACAGCGCATGCCACAATTCATTTACTGCAAGAAACGTTCGACGACCGAGTAATTTCATGCAATGGCCCTGTTAACTGTCCACCGCGTTCGTGCGATTTGACGCCGTTGGATTATTTTCTCTGGGGATATGTCAAGTCGCACGTCTACGCCGATAAACCAGAAACAATTGAGCACTTGGAAGCCAATATTCGACGCATTATTGCCGACATACAGCCTGATGTACTGCGAAGAGTGTGTGAAAATTGGACCTCCAGATTACGTCATGTACACGCCAGTCGCGGTGGCCACATGCCTGAAATCATATTCAAACATTAATGCCATAACATGATCTGTAAAGTACAACCAATTACAAGGATATTGAAATAATTTTTCTGTGTTTTATTTTAACTTAAAGTTCTCCGCCTCTAAAAAAAAACACCCTTTATAAACTTAAAACATTTCATGCTGAATTAACTATTGAGATAGTTTACTAGAATGGCAATCACATGCACAAGAAGACCTGTCATAGAGGAAATCAGGGTGAAGCTGGGCAATTCAGGGGCAGAACATTTGCACAGAATGTCAAACACTGAGGTTCACTCCCTGGTTTAGCCTCAAAGTTTCACTAACCTTTCAGTAAGATAATACTTTTAATATTCTTCACTAAACAATTTCTTTGTATGCTCGATACGACCAAACTAATAAGAACAACAGTCTACAACAAGGAATAAATAAAGCATATACCCGAGTGTTCGATTATGGTGATAGCTGATTCTCTCTCATCGGGAGGCAACTTGCTATTTAGTGCTCGAACTTGGTCGTCCACCATGAGTGACATGAGAGCTGGAAGGAACTTCGTCACAATCTGGCTGTCCAGTTTCGGTTCCTTGAATTCCTGTGGGGGAGAAAGAAATGTATGTTTCAAATAGAGATTAGATACCATTATAATTTGGGCATGCATGTAATTCCAGATGACAATGAAATGACATACTCAGTTTGCATGTTTGTAGACAGATTTTTGCAAAAATCATTAAACATTCTGATTTCCAAAAATAGTTTTGTGAGCAAGCTCCCAATGGTTAGTGGTTGAATGTTTGAACCCTGGTGAGATGCTGAAAATTTTGGTGTTGGCACACCATCATGAAAGAAGTTGCATTTGTATCCGGTCTCAAAAGCCAGAAAACAGCAGCGATGGGACTCAATGTGCAGACTGTGTGATAAGGAAAAGTCACTTCTCAGGCCTTATCCCCCAAAGGGTTAAAATCCCATGTCCATCTGTGATGTAGATCCAGTTTGTCCTATATATGATATCCCCATTATCTATTGCACCACAAACAGAACAACCAAAGTAAATACAGCTGTATGACCAAATATTATTAAATTAAGCATCCCACAATTAACTTCATAATTTTATATTGACCTCCCCTTTTAGTATAACTAAAGCTGTTGACTTGCAGTAACAAACTCACTGCTTCTATCCTAAGTAAACGCACATTCCATAGTGGTTCGGATTCCCATCAAACTGTAGATGCCATCTCAGTTAACGTATCTGAACAAGAAGTGAACTTAATGAAACTTTATTTTCATGTTCTTTGTATTGGTTTGTACATAATTTCTTATCTACACTATTATTTACAAATTTGTCAGATCATTAGAAGGTACACACTTAACTAAAAGTTTTCATGCCATGCAGAGAAGAATAAAACTTACTTGTGAATCTATCATCACCCATGCACTGAGACCAAGAGCCAGCATCCGCAACAGAAGAATCAACACCGTGTTATCCTAAAAACAAAAAAAATATACATGCAGTATACGAATACAATGGAATAAATCTCTTCTGTTCATTTACCTGACTATAGCTTTGTAAGGGTACAAAACACTAGTGACTAATTAGTCGTTAGTCTAAACAAAAAATTGACTACTATTTCGACAAATATTAGTCAACTAATGCCCATCACTACAAAACACTAGGCCTTTTTTTAATCCTTTCTGCACAGATAACCAATACCTACATTTTTTCCATATTCCTCACTGAGAGAATTGAGCCAGACTTTTTGTTTCCAGATGTGGGAGTTAAGTGCAAATAGGAATGTTACCATATGCCTGATTTTTACTCGGTCATAAATGGCACATTCTGCTGTCAAAACGCACCCTTTAAGCTTGACGTGCACTGAGGAACAGTTTCGCTTCTGGCATCTCAGCGGGCCATAACCCTCAAGATAACCTGCAGACTTCTAGCCGGAAATTCTGTGCTTCGGTTCCGCACTTTCCCCTGTAGTAAGCTAGCCATACTGTGCATAAAGTGGACTTAAAACACCAACTCAAACCAAACCAAACCCTGTAGTAAGTTACACCATTTGATTTCAATAGAAGCAGACGACCGAAGTTCTGCTGCCGGATTTTTCCATGTTTACCCGCGTCTCAGTGCGCGAGGTCCTTTACTCGCAGTCAGGGTTGGGTAGAGAATGGGAGAGCCATTCATTTATTAACCACTGGCAACCGTTAGGCTTAGACCAGACCAGAACTGTTGCTCTGAGGCATAAGGTTGCCAATACAATATACCACAAAAATTTCCCATCGCCTTGGTAACTGGACCAACTTAATTGATTTCTCTCCTGTGCAAGAGCCAAAAATAGAATTCCAAATTGGTTCTCTCATTGCACGGGGAATGGTGGCCGCGGTGGCTCAGTCGGTAACGTGTCTGCATACCATGCTAAAGGTCCCAGGTTCGATCCCCAGCCGGTTCAAATTCGGGAACTTTTATAACGTTGGAAGCGGCCCCGGCACCCACCCAGCGTCGAATAACATGGGTACCTGTTGGGGGGGGGAGGTAAAGGCAGTCAGAGGCGTGGTGCTGATCACATCACCCCCACTCACGACCGGATAAAGAAAGTGTGGGGCGTTACACCCACACCCCCTATACGCATTCATGGCATAGTGCTACGCACAGGGGAACACTTTACCTTTTTTTTTTATTGCACGGGGAATAGTGTGAACATGTCCTGATTAATATGTGCACCTGTGTGAATATATTCTTAGTTTTGAGGTAGGACCTCGCCCATACACAGTAACTATTTATGGAGGTGATGTGATCAGTACCATGTTCTGGCCACCTTTTACCCTCCAAATACCCATTTGAGGTTGAGTGATCCCTGGAGCCACTTTACACAGAGACGTTATTTTAAAAAATTTCACCCGAGACCACCCACTTCGGCAATTGAACCAGGGTCTTCTGCATGAGTCAGACATCCTACTTTGTGCACCTTCATGGCTCTTGCACAATGAGAAAGAAATAGTTTTTAAAGAAATGATCACATGACTAACCAAGTGGTAAAATGTTAATGGTAAAAAAAGGGATAAACTAAAACACAGAGAGCCATCAGTATGTGCCTTCCAGGTATTGATAACCGTGTTTTAGTTTTTATCCCTTTAATTTTATGACTGATATCAGAATTTTACTTCAGAATATATGTAATTTCACATAATTAGATCACAATATTATAATTTTAGCTATTTAATAACAAAATTAATTTTTCCAAAAAATACTGGTGCTAAGTTAATGTACACTGTGAATTTGCACAATTTCCAGTGTATTTTTAGACTCACGAAAGTACTGCATGGCAGTTTGCACATTCCACAACAGGCTGGAATTCTGTATCAGCTGGTATCAGTGATAAATTTGAACCAATACTTTCTGATATGATAAATAAGTGACAAGAAACAAGTCTTGCGATGATGGGACATTTTCAAGATAAAAAAAAGCCTTCCTACCCTAGGCATGCTTTCACAGTTGATCAGATGCTGAAGAATCTTCATGGCAGACGTAGCAAGAAAATTGATTGCATAAGGGTCACAGAGGATCATGGAGAGATCACCGAGCACCTGCTCTTGGCCCCTCTTAATGCTGTCCAGGAAGCCCTGCAAGAACAAAAATTTACCTCCATTTTAATTGCAGATAAACGTGCACAACAAGAAAAGAATAATATGCATAAATATGATAATATAACAGAGAATAGGCATTGGGCATAAATATGCTTTTCATCAGTGTTTGTTGAATGGTTGGTTGGATGGCAAATGTGGAAAATATGGTTGGGATATGAGGGGTGCTCATGGGTATAGGTTTGAGGTTGCATGACATCAAATTACAGATGCTCCACAAAGCAACTTCCTTAATTAATGTATGTAATCAGGAGACTGCACTTGGTGTCTTTGTCAAAAAGACTGCATTTAAACATTTACTTCAAATCAAAACCATGACATATATGTTTGTATTCATAAAAACAATAAGCAAATGGTAGAATTTTGCACTAAATTGCAGGCTATTTATACCTACATCTGATTGGTAAACCTATAAGTCACTTCTATCAATAAAAGAATATGCCTACATCTGCCAATAGCAACAGTGTGCCAAGCACTGATTTATCGCTCCCATTCCAATAATTAATATTACATTTATTACTGAATACAGGGTTAGTGAAAATAATGTTCCCAACTTGAACATATATTACTTGCATTTAATAAAATCAAAGTTCAAAAAATTGGCACAGATGAAAAGTAACTGAAAAGTCGTACATATTTCATTTTGACTAACCTTGTATTATCTGTGATACAAAGACAAACTAGATGTTGGTATTAGTTCAGTGTGGTATTAACACAGGTCTAACTTAAGTAGTATACCTCACCTGCAACTCTCGGGACCTCTTTATGTCGACGTTCTTCTCCCTGATGCAAGCATCCAAGCACCATGTGAACTTGTGGCACGGGTCAACGCAGATTATATCCTGCAGGCATGAAAAGTAGCAATTCAATGACAATGGAGTGAATGTGGGGAAACATATCTATTTACAACTACAGTGGAACTATAAAGACACCAATAGCTTAAGTTGCTATGAAAACTTTGTGCTATAAAATATTTTGTGTTTGAATGTTTTATTAAGGAAATCTGTTGATAATATATGAAATTGCTAAGCACTCTAATTATATGAACATAAATGTTTTCCGAATTTACATATTTCTTTTCACTGTTTATACAGTATTAGAAAATGTTATCTTACTCAACTATTTTTGAATAACATTCCACTCTTCGTCCTCTTAACTTTTCATGTCCTCAATCAACTAAATCTAAATGCCATGGTGCAACACAATAGATGAAACATGGTCAGAATGTCAACTACCATCCTCACTCTTTTCAAAAACACTCCCAAGTTGACCAAGTGATGGATGATCAACACCGAAGTGTTGAGTTTGCGCTGAGGATCGAACCATGTCTTCCTCAAATCAAAAGTGTTAAGTCAGCCAACCTGCACTCACCTGCACTTCCAAGTCGTGGAGAGCCATGAGCAGTTCAGCCCTGAGCGTGCAGTAGTGAACGTTCCGCGTTTTCAGGAACAGAGTTCGGAGAAACTGCAGAGCCATGTCGTAGAGCTTCACACTGTTCCCTATCATGTGGGCCAACTTCTGAACCACTTCTCCCTGACGACGTACCTGCAAATCAAATGTCATTGTCTCAACCCATACACCTACAATTTTTACCAGTGTTTTTAGACTGGTTTAAATGTCTCCCACTAGAAGCTTTCTACAGATCTACTCATAAAACTTATAGAAAACACTTCTGTGTATATTGCCATTAAATTTTGCATTTTATCAAGAAATATGACTATTCTTACAGCAGATGATATTTCAGAATGATGTTTGTGTGTGTATGCTGAATTTGTGGGGAAGTGGAAAGGAACTTCATGTTACTTGCACTGCCATGTCCTCTCACGTCTTGTAACTCACCACTTCGATAGATTTTCCTTCTTAGAAGTTGGGATGTGCACATGAAAAAGTGGTTTATTGCATGCAGTTTTAAGAAAGTGCCAAGGTGAACAAAACACTCCCAAAAAGCTGCAAAACATGTCTGTGGAAAAATAAATAAATGGATAGTGTGAAGCAATGTGTTTTTGTACGAGTTAGGGAAGGTACATTGAGCTACTGTATGTAGTGGCTTCTGCATGTTTGAGTATGCGACACGTCAAATCATGCAAGGGCCAAGCTGAATTACATGGACAGGAGACATCAAAATAAGCAAATGGTTTAACTAATGGTTACCACACAAAAAAAGGTATTCAAGAAAATTACCGTACATTTAATCCAATGACAAGTATTTCTTGCATGGTATTTTCCTTATTTTTCTAGAACTTTTCACTAAACATAAAAGATAATTAATGAAGATTAGTTCAAATAATGAAAGAAAAAGAAACCTTTATTACCTTTGGAGATGGGGTAAAAAACAAGTTGGTTAGGTTCTGGTGATCAAAGAGGACCGTCTCCTTCTCCTTGATGTACTGACTGAGCAAGGGAGACACCTCATCCCCAAACAGTGACTGGTTGTCCTTCCAGATCTGCCTCTTCACTTCTGTGTCTGTGTCATTGTACAGTTCCCGATCTCGAACCTGAAATGCCACCAAAAATTTAATTTAATTATTCAATAAACAAGAAATGCCGTAAAAAAATGCTGCACTAAGGACTTTCTTTACAGTTTCACCCTGAATTTCAATTCTTTGGCAATTTACCCTTTATATATTGGTGTATAATTGAATAAATAGCAAAATATTATTATTATATTGTACAGTTGAACCTCAATTTGCATTTCCGAATTTTACATTTTCTTGCATAATATACTTAATATGTCTGGTCCTAGTTCAACAAAAAGGTTTCCATTTTTCAACATTTTCTTTAGTTGCAGTCCACCTGAGGAATATAAAACTGAGGTTCCATTGTATTAAAAATACAAAATTAATATCTTTGCAGATTATTCATGTAAAACAAACAAAGCCTCGAGTCCCATCTCAGCTGTTTTCTGCTTTCAAACAAAGTCTGCTGCTTTTGCTTTCAAGTAGCTCTCCAATTCCACCAGGAATCAAACCTGTGACCTCCTGCACCAAAACCAAGGGTGATAACTAGGGAACGGAACTTTATGTGCTAAAAAACTCAGAAATATTTATTTTTTATGTGTCATAAATGTTGAAAATATGTGATAAAAACAAGAAAATATGTGACAAAAATAAAAACATTTGGTAACAAAAACAAACCATAACATTAAACATCTGAAATTAGTTTCTAAATGATTACCTCTTAGCGAGCTATTTTTTGGAAGAGTTGCAGTGGATCATTGCAAATCTGTGACGATTATCTCTAAAAAGCATCTTATATTGTGAGAAAGATCGCTCCACGTCACAAGAAACAATTCTTGCATATTTGAAGCATGAAATGTCACTAACGCCGAAGTTTTCCAAAGCTTCCTCTTCCTCTACTTCACCTCCTTCCAAAACACATGCAATTTGGCACAATGTTTGAAAACCTTGGTTTTTCCCCAAAAATTCTGTACATTTAGACATTTAAATCCAGTGAGTTCTTTCAGTTTCGTTTCTACTATACGGACTTCACCAATGGAAGCTGCCAAAGTGTTCGCGGACGATTCAAGCTTTCATATGGAATTAGAGAGAATGGACAGGTTTGTTGAAGTGTATGCCAATTCGTCTTTTAAGGAGGGCTCCATCAACAGTTCTTGCAGAATTCTTCTTTGTCGAGATCATTTACAACAGATACAATTTTTTTCAAAGTTCTGGGCATAACATCTGCATCGCGTAACTACAGGTGTAGGGGGAAGTGAAACCTCAGGACATTTTTGTTTAAAAATGTCTATTCTTCTAGACGACTTGATAAAAACTTTCTTCCCATTTGAAACCAGTTTATCGACATCGGGATAAAGAGCTCTTATCTTTTCACATATTCTATGCAATGCATGTGCCACACATGTAACATGCACCATTTTGGGGTAGCTAACGGCAAGACCACTGCATGTAAGCTGCAGCATCTGTCAAGAGAAGAACATTGTCAAATTTTATGCCTTCTGGCCACAATAGCTGCATTGCTTCATTAAAAACCTGGCTATCGTTACGTGTAGCCAGCCCCAGCTACTTACAGCTATTTTCTCCCGATAGGATCGTAGGCGAGGTGCCAGAAGTCTGCCAGCGAGCGTTTTCAAAGACAAAACAAACCTAGCACTCTCGATATGAAAGAGGTGCGGAGAATAAACATTTTTCCTTTGAGGATTTTGAGGTAGATGAAGTCAATGAGCGATTTTATGTATTTAAAATGAAATTCGCAAAATATGTATTTACATACGGAAAACTGGAAAATATGTGTTTTTATGTAAAATAAAATTTGCTGTGTTGACATATAAGGCTATGATCAGAATTTTGGCAAAAATGAGGGTCTCTATCTTATCGCAGAAAAAACATTTATTTACCTAAAGTTCCTTTCCCTAGTGATAACTAGGGCTCGGAAGTTGAAGACCTATAAATTACCAAAAAAAGACCTATAAAAAGACCTAAAAATATAAAAAAAAAGGACCTAAAAGTGGAAAAAAGGACATATAAATGTGATCCAAATTAATTAATAACTTCAGTTTTAATTACATATTTAATGAATTAAAAAAAAATCTGGTGGTATGGAACACACAGTGCGAAAAAACTGAAAGCTTCAAAACAAGAGAAAGTTGCCACTTACAGCGCGACCTTCCAGACAAGTTACGGTTAAAGGACCTTGTTCCGTACTTGCTTCAGTCGTCCAAAAATGTTTTTCTCTCATTTCAGAAATGGTTCAAATAATATATATATATATATATATATATATATATATATATATATATATATATATATATATATATATATATATTTTATTTCTTTACTACAGAAAGGATGTTTAAGAGGTGATGAACTGATGATGATTCGAACTGAGAATGGACAGTAAAAATGTAGTCGAAAGAAGGTGAAATTGCAAAAAAAAGCCGTTAAGACCTAAAAATAGGTTAAAAAAGGACCAATAAGCCAAAAAACGCCGAAAAAGGCAAAAAAGGACAAATAAAACCCACCTTTTTCTGGCCTACAATGACCCAAAATGAACATATATTATGTTGGGCCTCGTCTTCGAACACTAGGAAAAACTTCCTCAACTTCCGAGCCCTGGTGATAAGATATAACCATTAGGCTTAACAGAAGCAAATTCCTTTAAGGTATGCATTTTATATTAAATACTAACATTAAAAAACTTACATTTCATGGTTAAACTTGGACACACATGCCTCTTCTTCAAGAGCAACAAAGGATTAAACAGTGCGACACACAGATTCTGCATTTATGCACCACACTGATGGCTGTCACTTAAGTGTAACTCTTTCATCTGGAAGGACATATGTGAATGCTCTTTGGCTAATCAGTTGAGAGAAAAGGTAGAGCAGTGCGGAAACGCACTGTGTTTACTGCTACAAAACAATTACTCATATGAAATATTTAGTCACATTAAATTAATATGACCCAGATATTATTAGGAAAGCTAAATTGGGCAGTAGCAGCAAGAACACCAAACCTGAACAGAAATGGAGAGATATTTTCTACATGAAAGGTATCACCGAAAAATGGTTCAAACTCGCTGAACAAAAAAAGGTTACAAAGTTGCCTACCAAGCTTGGGCGGAACGAAATAAAACACCTTCTTCCATTTGAATTTTTTTTAAAAAAAATATTATAGAGGTCCACTGATGAATTCTGGAATGTATAATCCGAGAGAAAAAAACAAGGCTCTTAGAGGTTTTCTCCAAGCATGTTATTGAAACTAAGCATCCCTTACCTGGTAATGAGTTTGCTGTGTCTTGTAATACACTTTTAACATGAAAGACTCTGAAAGTTTTAAGTTTGTTCACAGAGAAAAACACATATATGTACATAATGTGCATCATGAGTTTAATTAAAGAGGCATGCCAACTTACTTTGCAAGGAAAGCAGATACTTACAAGAACTTTCAAATATTTGTCTTCAATGTGAGGCATGTTCCGCAAGATGCACATCACAATCGGTCGCAAAGACTTGACTCGTACCACAGGAAAGCTCTTTGAGAGGAGCTCCTTCAGTTTGCGATCCCTCTCTCTCCCCTCCCTTTGCCCGATCTCATTGATATGCTGCACCAGGCGGTCTCGGAGCTCCTTCAGAAGAAGAAAAAACGAATTAATATCAAAATAAGCCAATTCTGGGTGTTCTTTGTATGTGTCGATTCACAAATTTCATCTTATTTATCATTTACTCATCCTTTTCATAGTGATAAAGTAACAAAAATACAAACACAGAAGATTTGGTCAGTTTCTGGTTCATTGCGATGCCAGGGATCCTGGGTAAGGCATTGATATGGGTTTGGTCCAGGTATTCATCTGATCCTCATTCATATTGTTGCCACTAACCTGGAGAGGTAGAACAGGAACGTACAATCATGAAAATATACATTTTAGACCTGACATTAAAAAGTAATTTTATTTCTAATTATTTTAACCTTTCTTGATTTGTCTTGCATTGAATCTTACCTCCAATACTGATGTGTGGAAGTCCAACCTTCGAACACCATGAAGGTCCAGTAGGGGTAACATTGGGCGCAGAGAAGGCAGGAGGATCCCATTCTCCAACTGAAAAATAACATTTAGTTCCATTGAACATGGTGATGTGAAGGCTTTCCTTACATACAGCTGCTATGTATTATTTTTGCTTCAAATGATAGGCCAAGATACATCAGATGGTTAGTTATTTCTAATATATATTACCACATTTCAAACATCTCATTTTTTACATTGTATGTACATTTTCAAATTTCCCCCCCTATTGGAGGCCCAGGACTGTATGCCCCCCAACTCCAATCATAATGTGACAATCCAAGAATTTTAGTAGGTCTGATTCAAACATCTGTGGAAATAAACATCAATGGTTATTGTCACATTCGACCTGATTTCGGCTGATCTATTACTCTTCTGTGTTTGGGTGTCATACCTATTGATGATGAGGTAGTCACATTGCGTCAGGGAAATTGTCAGTGTTCTGGTAAGTTTATACGTGCAGCACGTTATCAAAATAGATGACAAAATGCTGGTGTTGGAAAAACCTTTATTGAAAACATTGGAGAGGATGTGAGGAGTGGGCTAATAAAATTTTGAAAATAAAGGAGAAGGATGATGAGTTTCACACTGTTTCCAAAGCTGAAAATTTGAAATTTATGAATGGGTTCCCACATCCTTATTTATTTAATTCATAAAAAGCTTTTATTTGTGCATATATGAGGTACTTCTTTCTTGATGTCTCTTGCAATAGTTTACATTCATCAACCAAGTCAAAAAAAGAACTTTCCAATGTCCACTGAAGCAATGCAAGAAGTCAATTATAAACAGCACACAGCACTACAGTTTTGGCATATTTGATTTGGTTCCATTCAGTTAAACACACCAGAGTAGCTCATTGCCAGTGTGCCTGCCCACACTTATTTACATGATGTTGTTTGTTCTGCTCTGGTTTGAAACCAGATAATTAATTACTGCATCAGGCAGTAGAAAGGCAAATACCTGGAATTCTTCAATAGCTTTGAGGGGGTCTGTGCAACTTGTTAGGGCTTCACGGAGATAAGCCTGCCCTGGAACACCCAGTTCCTCTAAGCCAGTGCCTGACATCTCTGCTGTAAGGAAAAAAATCTGAATTAACACAGAGAACTAGCCCATATACTATTGTATAAATTGTTTCTTCTTCTTTTGTTATTGTGTTGATTTAACTAGCATTGCTTACAAGTACCAATCAGTTAACAATTAGGAGAAGGTGAAAGAATGAAGGAACAACAAATGGGGATGGCGACGCCAAGGGTCCCGGGTTCAAATCCCGCTTGGGCTTGGTTGTTTGTGAATGTCCATTCATCAATTTCATCCTTTCATCACTCATCCCCATCTTCGCAAATTAGACAAGAGGCACACAATGCGAAGTAAAATAAAACTAAATCAATCAACAAATGGGGATGAAGTGTCAGTGGCCTGCACTAAAGAAACATTGAAAGTAGTCACCTGGAGTGTCTTCAGAAATTGTCAGGGCTTGAAACTGCAACCTCCTCAATTATACCTGTCGTGTTAATCATACTGACATATGCTGTGTGAAACTGGAATTTTTATGAAAAGGCCTAACCTACAATTTAGCAAAATCAGTAGACTAATATTAATAAATAATTGGTAGGGCAATTCCATCAGCAACTGACTGACAACCATACCCTATTTAATCAGATATTTTATTTCTTTCGGCAAGAATAAATTTATCTTGCAGAATGTCTTGAACATAAGTTAAATACAGGAAGCTCTAAGCTACATCTGTGAAAACAATAGGTTGCTGACCAAGGCAGTTTATTAAGATAAAAACACTTAACACGTAACGTTTCAACCCTGTATCAGGGTCTTCCTCAGACGAAGAACTAAAAAAGTTTTTTTTTAGTTTTTTTTTTTAGTTCTTCGTCTGAGGAAGACCCTGATACAGGGTTGAAACGTTACGTGTTAAGTGTTTTTATCTTAATAAACTGCCTTGGTCAGCAACCTATTGTTTTTAATATGGAAACAAGGCTTAATTATATTACTACATCTGTGGTAACTGACTAGACATATTTGCAACTTTATGCATGAAGTTAATAAATGTTTATTTAAAATTATCTGAAAATTATTTTTTGTAGTGCAATCTTGTCAATCAATACTGATGAAAGACATGCTAACGCTAAGAACACTTTTAATGGATACCTCTTGCACTTTTTTTTTTTCAAAATCAAATATTCCTTTTGTAAATGTACTACTGACAGTTTGCCTATAAAGAAGTAAACTTTAAAAAAATATTTTTCTTTCATATTTAATGAAATTTTAACTTGCAATTTTCAAACCCTGAAGTTTGAAATTTAATAGGTCAGTGAAAACAAATATGCTGTCAACACTAGCAACATGTACTTTAGACCAATCACCATAGGGGTAGGGCTCCACACATTCTCGATCTCGGCCACAGTCAATGTTATGTGATCAGCACCACACCCCAGCTGACTCCATCCCAACAGGTGCTCAATGATAGGAGGCTGTATGAGCTCAAGAGCTGCTATCTGAGATCAACACACTCCAGGAACTGAACTCAGGTCTCCCATGTGGGATAATGACCGGTGGACTGCCACATCATTTAAAATTTACATTAACTCTCTCTACTAACAGTGTACTTTCATCTCCCTTCCTTCTTCCTGATTAAAAATTATCAACAAATCCGTGCACAACATAAAGCCGAATGTAATGAATTTGATACATATACAGAAGTGGCAAATTATCTTGACACTCAGAGTTAAATGTTGTACATACATGTGTTCACTAATGAGAATGTTTTATTATATTTGAAGAATGAGTAACAGTTTGTACAAAATCTCAGGCATTTTGCACAGTACTTCTGCTAAAACAAAGAAATTAGGATATACTAGAAAATGGATAACAATTACATGCACTACACCTGCTCAGTCATAATTTATAAAACATTTTATATCACAAATAGTTACAATAATGTAAAACATTATTATTTAATATTATCAGACCATTACCAACATGATCAGTCAGTTGAATGTTAGAGTCTGTACATTTTTAAATGATCTCTAGATGGAGAATATGAATTTCTACCTGAAATAATTTATAACAATACATGCTCTGAAACCTTTTACGTATCACTGGTTATTGACTGACACTGAAGAAAAGGCTATTCTATAAAAATATTTTCAATAATCTTATGCATATAATGCCATACAATTACATACATAAGGAAACAAATGACCTTTTCAAATATGTTAGTTTTCAAGTTTTAAGACCTTTTATTGATTTTTCCGAAAAGTTAAATAAAAATATATGGACATTTAGAAAAAGCAAGAAGTGTTTTGCCACCTTTAAGGGTGACCCCCAATGGGAGCACATTGCACAGTGGTTCAGATTCTACTTTAAACTGCCCTGGTTAGCCTATCTCCTCAATGGCATACTGGTAACACTGTTGCATTACGGGGTCCCACGTTCAATCTCTAGTAGAGGAGCTTTGCACAATGGTTCGAATTCGAATACCACTTGACACTGTAGACCTAGTCGTTAACTAGCCTATCTGCCAGTGGCATAATGGTACCACTGTACCAAGGGGTCCCAGGTTCAAACCATCATTCATCCTCAATCTTCGCGATTAGCCAAAAGTGTAGGAAAATAAACCAAATCAATCGACCAGGTTCAAGCCCAGAAAAAGCACATTGCCACTGTATGTCCAGTCCTGATTAGAGCATACCTGAGCACAAAACGGACATAAATTTTAATTTTCATATGTTACACTATCCCATGCATTTTCTCTTTGCATGGAAAGTTCTGTACATATGTAGAAAATAAAGTGTGTAAATACTTAAGAAACAATCCTAACCTACTTAAAATGTAAATAGTAACGCAGTAAGCACATAGTAAGGTAAATATAACTTGAACAAAGTTGCAGTAAGCGAGCAAAAAACATATGTATAGCATGATAATATTGGAATTGCACAATCGGAACTTTGGCCCCTTCTGTTGATAAGATACAATTCAGAAGAACAAATAAAGCACGGTAACAGTTCCGAATGTTTAATGATATTTTGCAAGTTTTATAGGAGTATTAGGAAGTGCTTTAGAATATTGGAAATGACTGTGGAAGGAAGTTCAAAGTTTGGAGAAACTAATTAGTACAGTTAAAAGCTTCATTAACTCTGCGTCGGTCATGGACGGTCTCTAGTTCAGGGTCATACATGTAACACTGAAATTTTCATAGTGTGGAAAGTTACTTCTTTTCTCCTGTGCATTTATTTTAATAACTAAAATATATGTTTCATAGTCTCATAAATACAATCTCAATTGTTTGTAAATAAGATTTAATCGTAAAAATAGATGGTTTGGTGTTTTAGACCATTAGCCCAGGAGAACCTGCGTGATGGGGATTTGACCACAATTTTTTATCTTTGCTCACCTTTTTGTGGATGCATGTTTGTTTGGTTCCTACACCCCACCTTATCCATGCTGGACATGTAGAAGATGCGCTGGCCAGCCAACAATTTTTACATGGCCTTCTACAATTAAAAAGGCAGAGTTTAGTTTCTTGTGCGGTGTTTTTCACCACGAGTTTGACCTTCTTGTGTTATAGATTTAACAATAGATCTTTATTGTATTTTCCTTTTCATTATGAACCAGGAAGAAGAGAATCGAATTGATAGACTTTTTGAAAGATTCGAGGAGGAGAAGAAATGTGATAAAGAGCTTGGAAGGCAATTTAAATTTGGCGACGAAGAATGTGAATCAGAAAAAGAAACGAAATGCATCTACTGTTCACTCTGCATCTGCAGTGAGCACATAGCTTTTTAATGTATGGAATTTGCAAATGAAAATATTGATGGCGATGAAGAGGATGTGAAGTAAATAAAATAACTACTTAAAAATGTAGAAAACATACAACTGAAAATAACATTTAGTATCATAATTTTCTTCTTTCTAAAATCTTTGCATCAAAGGTATATAAAATTATCTTTTTTTCATAATTATGTTGTATTCTTACAATAAAAAAATTAATAAAAACAATAACAATTAAATTTTGGTAATTTAATTGTTTTCTTCGCCTATTATATTCTTAGAAAAACAACAAAACATTTTTTAAAAGTGCGAAAACTCATACCAGCTTTATATATTGTATTTTCGATTGCACTCATTTTGACCATGTTAATTGACCAGGTAAATTGAAGGTATTTGAAAAACACTGACACACTGCATGACCAACGATGTACTTTTTCTCGCAATCCATGAAGAGATAAGGGTAAGAGTAACAGTTTCATACATCGGAGACACATTTCTTCAATTTTACACAAGAAACTACTTACGGAAATGAGTTTCTCCAAGGTTTACAACGTTCGTCGAGGTATTTTCTTGGTAACACTATAGTATAGGGGTGACGGATTTCTTCAAATTTACAGGAGAAATGACGGGAAAGTACATATGGAATTGAGTTCCTGTGGACTTTTGGAAGCTAGGAATAGTGTTTTTTTCCATTCGAGCAAATTATTCGGCCGGTAAATAATGTCATTTTCGACATTAATGCATCTCCGTTGCACGACAGCTCGTGCCACCAATACCGTCGACTACGTGAATCAAATGTTCCGTGCGTTCGAATATGTAACCCCCTGTCAGTGTAGCAACCACGCGGTAGTTTTACAAGATGGCGTGTGAGCATTTTTTTTTTTCAATTTAATTTTCTGTTTGCCTAACCTAACCTAACCTTCCGTGAATGGTTTGTGAATCAATGTTAGCCTAAAAACCATCATTTTTCAGTTAATAAGTGTCAGTGTAGCAACCACGCGGTAGTTTTACAAGTTGACGTGTGAGCGTTTTTTTCCCCCCAATTTAATTTTCTATGTTTGCCTAACCTAACTGAACCTGGTAACACTTTACTATACCAGAGAGAGATTTCTTCACATTTACAGGAGAAAGTACTTTCGCAAATCATTTTCTGTAGCGTTGTTGATGTTCGGGAATGTAGTTTTGATCCATTTTAATGCGAATGCATGTGGTTTTCTACAAAAATCTATTTCAGACGCGCTATTGCTGCTGCCGCCATTTGCTTTCTGCACGAGAGCACAATATGCACTATTGCTGCTGCTACAAGTCGATGTTGTCCGTATATGATAAATTGAACGAAAGGAGTGCTAATGGAACCTAACCTAACCTAGTAGGCATACCTCGTCCCAGTGATGGTTTGTGGGGCTATCGTGAATGTTTGGACTAACGTCAATGGTTTTTGGGGCTACCCGTGGATGGTTGGTGGGAAATAAGGAACAACAGTAAGTACTCGTTAATGTAAGAAATAGACATTATCTTCGTTAGAAATTCATTATTTCACCTAAAGAAATGTTCCGCAATGCAGAATAGTACGTTAGCAATGTAAAAAATTGCGAAATAAATCATTGATAGGTGTCTCCGGTATAGTAAAGTAGTATCCTGAACCTAACCTAACCTTCCGTGAATGGTTTGAGGATCAATTTTCGCGGCATTTTTCGGTTCTTAAGTTTGGAAACACAACATATCAGCTGCCGACACTGCATAACAGCTGACGATAGACAACGTGAGTCAAGATTTGCCCGCCATATTGTGTGTAACGAAAGCGACTTAGCAACGACCAATAAATACTTGTAATGTGAAAAATTACGCTTTTTTCAGTGAAAACTACATAATCCCAAGTTGAAAAATGTTCCGCTATGCATATAAGGTAAGTACAAATGTAAAGAATTCGGAAATAAACGAGTTAAATGTGTTTTCACTATATCGAACTGGTACCCCATGTTCTTTCACAGAAATATCATCATCATGAGAAATATAGTATTTCGGAGTTGGAGGAATATTGGTAGGTTAATGCTCTAACAATTGGCCCTGTCTAGAAATTAATTCTGATAACTTTTCTTCTCCTAAAATATTTGAAGTTATTGAGTTCAGATCTCTAGAAAACAAAATATACAACAAATCAGACAAGAGTTTAAACAGCAAAATGATTATGAACGTAAGCTACCTTATGTAGCTACAACAGTATATAATACATACTTATTTCAAATTTGTTGCACAAATTAAAGTAAATTAATTGCTTCCTACATTATACAACTGGATGCGGAAGAAAAACAAAACAAGAACGAAAATATAAACATCATGAAATGCATCCAAAGAAACTAAACACTCTCAATCGAGTTGAGTGCTTCTGTTATCAACTGTTGAGTAGCAAGTGCAATCCTAGTTATAGCATCCCACCTGCGGTTGGTTGTCGTGTCGATGATCGCGTTATATATGTTCTAATATAAGAATTGCGAACTTCATGCTGTGTTGTGGAAATGTTTGTAATATTAATACAATAATGTGAATATTACTATACATGCATGGATGTCCGGAAGGAGCTCACGTCCCCCCTTGAATATGAATATCCACCTGATATATTTTACACATAATTTCATTACAGTAGCAGTAATTTATGTTATTATAAAGGAACATATAATTTCAGACTGAAATAGTGTTTTGTGAGGGGACATTTCCTCCTTTGCCTCCTGGGCATGTATTTGGACAGGGTGTATGATATACCCTGTATATGTGTGTATTAATATGCCTTTGATATATTTGAGACCTCCATATCCTTTAGGCTGTGATTGTATCTCATATCTCGTCAAATATACTGTAGCTTACCCTGGGTCATATGTTCCACAAGGATCGAAAGAAACACAGAAAATTCTCGACAACCGGGTGAAGCGATTAAGTAATACAACTAATCTGTGCTTCTCGAGTTGTGAGGTATGAAAAGTTAGCGCATTCAGCAAGGTTAGCATTCAATATCGAGAGTGATTACACTTTTAATGGTCGTATCAACGGTTTTTGTCTACTGTGGTAAGTATTTTAATTTCATGTAGAAGAAAATTATCTGACGTTTTGCCAGTGATTTCAAACTGCTATGTAATTACAAAATATTTTGTATTTTGTTTAGTCGCATCGCATACTGGCTAACGTTAACGCACAAGACATTTTACGTCGTTGCGGAATGGTTATCACAGCGCGTTACCCAGGGGGTCCGGATTCGAATCTCGACCTAGACATTGGTGTTCTTTGTGAGTGTCCCTTCATCAATTTCATCATATCATCACTCATTCTCATCTTACCGATTAGCCAAAAGAGGCAGAAAGACAAAGTTTTTATTATCCATAACTCAAATCAACAAATCAATCAAGACATTCTAGGAGCAAATGTATGAGATTTAGGGGGAGGGAGCCGGAGGTAATTCTTGTTCGAAGTGATAATAAATTTACACAGCCAACAATAACACTGCTGTATTATTGTGCGGTGTCGCCCATTGTTCACAGACGTGCTTTTCCATTCAACAGTGCGTTGGAATTTTCTATCAACGGTTTTGTGCACTGTGCTATTTCCATATCCTCTAAAATAACAAGAGTGCTTTACGCTTAGACGTGTTTGCATACGGCTAAGTAATCATTTCGTTTAGTAGCAAAACTGACTAACGATAAGTTAAGGCACAAGACATTCTAGGTGTGAAGATATATTTGGAGAAAGGCATGTTGTTCGAACTGATATTCAAAGTACGTCTGTCAACAATAACACTCCTTTTCTATATTAGCATTTCATCTTCTAGACGACATTCCTTTGCATTTACATATTTTCTTATTAAAAAAAAACACCACGTTTTCAGTAACAAGGACAATAGCTACAGCCTACAACTAACTGATTTGCTGGTGAAAACCAAACCATAATGCATAGGCAGATCCAGATTTTTGTGGGAGGGGACACAGCTCTTGCCGTAAGCATATATACATATACGTAATCATTCATTAGGGACAGGATTTTAAGTATAACACCATTAAGCCTTGTTTCCATGATATGAAAAACTCAATATGCTGACCAAAGCAGTAATTTATTTTATTATAAAATATAAACTAAACGTAACGTTTCAACCTTCTAGCAAGGTCTCCTTCAGACTCTGCACCAAGTACAAATGTAACAAGGTACAAAAACAGGACGATATATATACACAAACATTACTCTCTCCCAGACTATTATAAAGTTGTTCTGGAACATTCTAGCAGGTGGCTTTCCCTTGTCAACTGTACTTTCACCTAAAAGGTTAAACATATTTACCTCCATCTAGAATGTGGTTGGACACTTTATCTCACGCTCATTTTCCTTCATTCTTCTTCCTTCTTCTCTCCTCTTTCTCTCTTGTCCTTTCCACTCTTTCTAACACCTTCTTCCATTCTTTGTTTAACATCAGTCCCCCATTCCAGTTCATTGTGTCTTCACCTTTCTTCTCTATTTTCTTGGCCTCCTTCCATTTTCTCACTAGTATTCTCTTCTCCCTTCCTATCTGCTTAGCCTCATCCCACTCTATGTCATGTCCTGTTTCTCTCGTGTGTTTAAATATCACGTTTCTCTCTCTCTTAAGAGCCCGTATCAGCGTGGCTCGAAAAAAAGCAGAGAACAGATATCATTTATTCTTCCTAGTCTTACCAATATTGATTCCATTTCCCCCTTCGAACGCAAATCCATTGCATTGAGACTTTGCTGGAGGGAGGGTTGCTCTGTCGAAAGAAGCAGACCACAAGGTTCCCTGTCCGCTACTCTCCCCCCGCTCAAGAGTCTGACCATAACAGACCTTTTTTTCCAGCCCCCACGTTTATAACCCCTACAGGTTTCCTGTGACAAGACAAAACTTTTTTCCGAGTGTCTGAAAGAAGAAAAACACACATTGACGACAGTGGGGTCTTCTGATCCTGAAATTAAGTCGTTGGCAAATAAGGAATGTTAACCCCTCCCCCTCTCATTTCTGTGAACCAATATTACAAATTTTCTCCGTATCTTTTTGGTATAAATTTATAAATATTTAGAAAAACATTAAATTACATAAATTATTTTAAATGAAGTAAATACTTCATTTAAAATGTAATATATTTGAAGGGTAAGGAGAAGCAAGGACTGTTTATAAGAGAAAATTAATGTTCAATACTTCGCCATACAATTAATTTTTAAAGCACGAGTTTGCAACCAGAGGGATTGGTTGAACTCCCATCACCCCTACAAAAAACACCGTGGACATAAGAATGAGCCGTCCATTGCAAAATCGCTAAAATGCACATTCCCGGTTTTTCCCCTTACCCTTCATTTATCCTTTCAAAAAGTAAATTTTGAAAAATCAACTGCTCATTTTTTACAGTTACTTGAATTCCAGCTCTATTCTTCTTTCTTTAGAGAGAAATGCGCTGATCACCGCCTCATAAAATTTGGATTTATCCCCTTCTCGCAGCTTAGAAAGTAATTCTTTCTCGATGGAGATAAGACTTAAATTCGTCATCCGGTTCTGAGTTTGAGTAGATCGGCAGAATGTGTGGATCCTCTTCAGTGATTAGAACGATCTCTCGACAGATGACGTAATGGAAGGAATTGTTGCGATCAACACTGCTAATTTATATATTTCCGTAAATCCACCCACTAGATTCGTATCCAGTAGATAATTTACAACCTCAATTGGTGTTTTCTCTGATCCTTCATTGGAAGCATACCAAACAAAGTTCATTCTGCAGTTTGGTTAAATTAAACAGACTGCCATAAATTTCCTGCAATTTATGTACGAGATGGTGAGGAAAGTATTCTCTTGTATTATTGTGGGATTTAGTAAATCAAAATATTGCAATTTCTCAAATGATGAGAATGTAATTGTTATCTGGTTGCTGATATTATCAATGATTTCAAAGTAAAGCCTCCGGCAGTGGTCTTTCTGTGATTCGTTGTTCAGTCACCTCCTTTTCATTTCAACAACCTCTTCCTCTTCTACTGCACCAGTTATAGAATTCTATAGTGTTTCGAAATTCTCACTTTCCTCTTTCAGCTGTTGTTGAAATTCAGTTATTTTATTACTGCAATACAAAATATCAACATTTTTAGACTGCAATATACTGAATAATACGTCTGAAAAGGCAAGCAAGTTGGATAAAGCCTTTTTTAAAAATATATTTTCGAAACCCTTCAGGAAGCTAGAAAATCCTCTTGAAGTCATTGCAGTCAAATGATCGAAGTCTCCACTTTCACTAACATGTTCAAAAAACATAAGCAGTGCTTCTCTGTTGTCATTGACTGTCCACACTAGCCTAGAAGTAAAATTCCATCTCGAAGGAGCTAATGACGGGAGCTTTCTGGACATGAAAGCAGAATGTTCGTGTAACCTCTTTGGAGAAGGAGAGAAAACGTAGACAGTGATTTAAGACCACAAAAGAACACCATAAGCTCTTTGTTGCATTCTAACGATTGTTACAGCACCAAGTTCATGACATGAACATAACAATGCGTAAAAAAAGCTTTAGGATAATTTTCCAAAACTTTACTTTGAAGGCCATTCAAATGGCCACTCATTACAGGATATCCATCGTATGTCTGGGCAATTAATTTATCCCCACACTTATTTATTCATTATTTCAGTCATGTGACTAAAAAGAGCTCCTGCAGTTTTATCGGCGCTCATGTCATGAAATCCAAGAAATCTTTCAATGACTTTTTTTCTGTGAGGCCGAAAAAAAACGTAACACTGTTGACACCTGAGATTTTTTGCTAATGTCTGATGTTTCATCGACCATGATAGACACAAAGTCTGTGTTTTGAATTTCATTGTAGATTTCATCTCTCAGAACATCCGAAACTGAATTTATTAAATCATTTTGAATGCCTGCCGAAGTACCGCGAAAAGCTATAGAATTTAATAAATGTTCTTTTAATGAGGGACCAAACTCGGCACTTGCAATAAGGAATTCCATGCAATTGCCCTTATTTAGAGATGCTGCATTTTCCTCATGGCCTCGGAATGGCAGTTTTTGCTTTGCTAAATAGCAGACGGCGTTAATCAACCTCTTTTATATTTCCCTGTTCTTTTTTACTTTTTCATTGTGTAGCTCTATTTCAGCTTTTCGTTGAGTATCCAAAAGAACGTCAATTCTAGTAGGGGTAGCAACAAAACTACTAAATTTAAAGAAACTATAAAGATGCAATTCAGACTCGCTGCGTTTTCTCACTGCAGTATTGAAATGATTCAAATCCGCATACCCTTGATAATTCCCAACACATTTTTTAGTCTAGAATAATAAACATGACCAACAGTAAAATTTATTCACCACATCATACCCGCAAAGCCAGTCTGAAATTTCATAGAGTTCTTTTCAAAAATGTCTCTCAAAACCTTTTTCAGCACCACTTTTTCCTTTAGAGTCCAGCACAGATATTTCTGCCGTGCGATGCGCGACACAACTCAAGAAGCAGTGTTGCTAATGGAGCAGATAGAAAAATCGCTGCAGTGCGCCGATGCACAGCTGTTACGTACAACAAGAAAATTAGAGAATTCAGGTCTATCTAACGTTGAGTTTTAAATGTCATGCATTATACCAGGACTAGGATTAATATGTACTAATAAGTGGCTTTGTATGTAGCTACATACATATGGACTAAAAATTTGCAAAATATGAACTAACACATACGTAAAATTACCAAAAATACTGCAAAGAAGACTTCTTCATCCGATTCCTTATTTGAGTGATTTCAAACAAAATAAAAAAAATATATATTATTTTTCATTGCATTAATGCACTGGTGGCGTTCTAACTGTTACTCCCAAAACCCATATACTCTGGTAGGGAACTGCAACGGCAGATAATAGCATGCCAACGTGTTAAACCGCGACAATTGGACCACAACACTCCTCCTCAAGGAGTATTATTATTTCCTCTCTGTGATCGGCGACAGTCGGTTGCCTTTGTTGTACATTCATGGGCGTCCGGAAGGGGGGGGCAAGGGGGGGCCGTGCCCCCCCCTGGAAAATGAAAGTCAACCAAAAAATATGTATTTCACACATATAATTTCATTTTATCCACAATAATATGTGTTAATTATTGCATGAACACCATAAATTCAAATTTAAGCAATGTTTTTTAGAGAACAACACTATTTTGGGGGAAATTTTGCCTTCGTTTGCCCCCCCCTGAAAAAAATACCTTCCTTGCCCCTCCCTGGAAAAAATTCTGCGGACGTCCATGTGTACATTTACAAACGATGCCGGCTTCCACCACAATAACAAGTACATATACTGCCACTAGACGATAAGCTGCGGGGATTTTTCTTTTGCTATGAACCAGGGCCGGCGCTAGTCATTTTGCCTCCCTGGGTGGTGGCGGCAGATGCCGCTCCATTTCGACCCCCCTCCCCACCCCCGTTACGCAGCAACGGGAAATTGAAAATCAATATATTCCTAAGTAAAACATCAAAATATAAAATAAATAATGAGACTGGGAATTAAGAGTGGCGTTACTTTGTAACCGAAACCTGTACACACATAAGTCATATACCAAATGTTAGCCCTGTCCAAGTAGATATTTTTAAACATAGAAACAACAAACGGGGTGCAGTGTTGTTCATGCAGTGTTGCCAAATGTAAGTGAAAGTGTAAATTTATTTTCCACAAAGCATGGAAAATTGCATGTCAAACATTCGTACGGAAATTTGGACGTCAATTTCCACCTTGGGTAGATGGACTATTTCGCCATCTATAGTTCAGAGAAGAAAACCGATCGTTTTCGCGTATAGCCAATCCTGAAATGCCTCGTAAAGGCGTACCAGTCCAAATGGGTGTTTAAAAAAAAATATGAGGTACAGTGGCAACACTGTTGATGTTTGAAAACAACAGTTGCGTTTAGTGATGGTCTATGACATGGAAATACTGGAAACAGGATAAAAAGAAAATGAAAATTATTGTGAAAAAAGTGATTTAATGTCGTAAAATACATATTTCAAACGATCGGTATGAAAACAACTATATTTTTGGAAAGGTGCTGCACCTTATAATCGGTTCCCTAGTAATCATGTGCATAGGTTAGTAGGTCCAGTCCTGATTAACCTGTCTGAACTGAGTATAAAGTCGACTTAAAACAATCTGACTTTGACAAACAAATCTTGTATATCTGTTTTGTTCGTTTCGAAGCTCCGAATTCTCGAAGAACAACATTTTCTAACCTACACATATGCAATCACGGGACCAAAATTCATGTTTGATACTGACATTTATTATTATTTATGTTGCAAAATGGCAACATTTGCAATACGATACGGATAGATTAGGTGACATCCTGTGGAACGGTAGATTAGTGAATTCACGCTTACAGCACCTCAGCTGGCATGACATTGCCTCTCTAGCAAACTGTCTCTTTTAGAATCTTAACAGTAAAGATAAATGTTAATGGCAACAATGAAGCTACCGTGGGATTGCATGTATTCAGGATACATAATCAAGGGGTACCAGATGCAGGCACATAGTGGTCCCACTTTAAACTGTAGGTCCAGTCCCGATCAACCTTACTGTGCATAAAGTGGACTTAAAACACAAACTCAAGCACGGATACAACTTGCCATTTTTCGATGACTTGTAATCATAGGCGTAGCTAGAACTTTATATTTGGGTGTGCACAAAGAAAAAAAATGAGGTCTTTTACCTTTTTAATAGCATATTTTGCAACACAATCACTTGGCTCTTTAACTGCACTGTTGTTTGTAAAGGAATATAAATTCACTAAATGACAGTGTTGAAAATTTCTGAATATATGTAGTAGAAAAATCAAATTGCATAGAAATTACACACACACAAAATGTTCAAAATGTTACAAACAAATACATCAAAATACACGTCACCTATAATGAGAGACGTCTGTCAAAAGGTACAATGTTCTTAAACTAATCAATAACTTCATTTACATCAATAGACTAAGCTTTTTCCTGTTCCACAAATAGCAAGAGCAGGGCTTCCAATCTATCCTGCTTCTGAGTTGATCTTAATTTAGTTTTAACTTGGGTAAGCTTGGAGAAAGCTCTCTCACACGTGCAGCTTGTGACAGGTATAGAAGAAACGCGCTGCAGTACAGAGTAGAATGCAGTAAATATCTTCTTTCTCCAATGACATCAAAAAATCGAAAAACTATAGACACTCGTTTCATCAGCGATAATGCACACGTTTGTACCAAGTAATGACATTTTCAATTTCTTACAAACTTCCGCTTATTTTCTCTCTCATTGAAATATCTGTCTTTAATTCTCTTTGATAAAGCAGCCCATTAGGGTGTGCCTAGGCACACCCGGCACACCCTGTAGCTACGCCTATGCTTGTAATATGAAAACGAGCATCAACGAACAAACTGTTACCAAGACGAGTTGTTCGCCTTGATGTGCTCTGGCTTCTCCCAGCAAGTGGAGCAGATAAGTTACAAGGAAGGTTTGGTTAGGAGCCACCACAAGTCACAATCACGAAAAAGCAGACGACAATAAACAAAGTTTGTTTTAAGTCCACTTTATGCTCAGAGAGGCTAATCTGAACTGGACGTACAGCTTAAAGTGAGATCTAATACTATTCAATGTGCCTCCAACTGGGATGAAACCCAGAACCCTTTGATTACAAGTCGACAACATTATCAGTCAGAGGGAACATTGCTCTAAAGTATTATTTGATATGGTGTCTGTTATTTAGCGTTTCTTTTCTGCTTAAAACATCAATTCGAAGAATTCAACAGCTGAAACTAAGTATAATTCTATTTCACTTCTACACGTAAGGTACCTGAACCCAATATGGCCTATTTGCTGTATCCAAGTAGTTACATGGTTAATTCATCAGATGACGTTAGTATGTCAATTAGACTGTCCGAATGACGTGATTGAACCTGTTTGCTGTGCCTATATTTCAGTAACTTGAGGACAATGAAACGAAATAGCTGGACCTCGTGATTGTATTCTACGTGATCTAATATTGCAAATGGATATTATTACTTACTACAATTTCCTAGTGATAGGTGTTTAGCTATATCTCTAGTACATATTATGAGAGCTCATAATTTGTACTTTACGTACTTAGTTTAGACTTTAATCTAAAGGTACTGTTTATAACGAGAAAAAGAACACTATGTAAAGTCCGCGCGTTTATTATGTCCCCATCGGCAACCCTTTTATAAAACTTAACACTGACAACAATAGCAAACAATAGCCAAGCCGCTCCCGATAAGCGCGTGCACTCACACGTTGTTGCCACGTTTTCTTTACTTACATTTCTTGTAGTTGCAAGCCGCCTCTCATTATTTTTGCTCCATAACCACGTGCGGGGTTGATTCTTTTTAACTAGTTGTGTTATGTGCAGTTTTGTTGCTTTGTTATAGTGTTGTGCTTTTAGTTTTTTCCTTAGACTTTGCATGCAAGTTATCACTCACGGCTGATAGTGAAAATCCTAAGTATGAAGACAAAACTGCAGAATATTATTTCCTTCATGCAGAGCACAGGTGCCCACCCTCCCTCAAAGCCAATGGCGCATTCCCCCCAAAAATCATGTCATGCGTCCCCCCAGATCATATCATGTGTCCCCCCCAAAAAACATCATTCACGTCCTCAAACCATATCGTAATCCCCACAAAGTATTTAATTACGACAGTGTGTCTACAGAAAGTAACTTTTTTCTTAGCTTTACAGAACACTATACTTGATCTGCCCTTATTCCCTAAACAGGGGTGCCCATCACTCAAGACCACCTTTAAAATCGTTCATAAACCCCCGAAAATAGTTTGGATGAATGTGTAATAGATGATGTCTATTTGAATGAAATACCATGTTACATTGTCCATATTTTTTGATTGTTCGATTTTCGAAAAAAAACTTAAAGCTAGCACATTGATTGGTTAAATGTAGTAAATTAAAATATGTAAATATGCATATAAATAGTATTTTTGAGTGGGTTTATAAAACTCAATTTTGAGTATTTAACACGTTTAATTCAGAATACCCCCAGAACACCGGTGTCAATTAAGGCCTAATATGTAAGAGTTGGATATTTCTCCCCCCCCCCTCCGATAATATCCTTAAACACTTCCTTTTTAATCTTTATCTGTATTTATTTTCTCTTTCCATATTCTTTAATCTTGTTTCTCTTTCTTTTTCTTGTTTCCTTACAATTTCCTTGTGCTTTTCCTCTTTATCTCTTCAATTTGGCAACATCGCTTTCCTACTCCAGTTTGGTGCTTCTACTTCAAAAGAAAACCGCCAGCTTGGGTGTTTCTTTTAACAAAGAGTACCGCTCCCTTTGTTAACCGCTGGGGATATAATGAACGCGCGGACTTTAAGGTAGGCCTACATAGGAATATATCGTGAAGGACATGGGCAAATGCGACATTTGTTACTCTTATGTTCACGTAGAGTGTGTGGAACTCACTGAGGATGATAAAAGTCAAAGGTTCTATCATTTGCCCCTGGTCTTCTGGCAACAAATTGTGATATGTCACTCCCTTGTTTATTGGTTTGTAAACAATATTATTTCTTTGTGCAAATCTCATGTTTCATTATGTAAATATAATGTTAGTGTATCAATGTACTTATCTACCTATAAAAACAACATTGTGGTACTTTCTTTAAAATTTCTGTTGCATTTTTGTTGTGAAAGAACAAAATATATGAATAGGCCATATTGAGTACATGTGTACCCAATATGGCCTAAACTTTTTAATAACATCTTTCCTGCACCCATGTTATTATTTGGAATTTTCAGTAATTATATTTAATTTTCAGTAAACATCCAGAAATGTTTCCTCTTTGGAATCTTGCGGTTAGTTTTAACTGACTTTGCACACTATTAGAAACAATCGTAAACCTTAGGTAGGTCATAAATTGGGTTCAGGTAACTTAGAATGTAGACTTTTGTAGTTTACGTGTGGACGTACCACACTGGTTCCTGAGCAATAATAATATTCCACACACTCACAGGCTTTTTGTTTTCCAGAATAGAGACTGAAGATGATTGCATCAAATCTCTCAGACGGGCAGGGGAAGACGGCTGGCTGCAAGAAATGTGGCTACGCGGGTCACCTGACGTTCGAGTGCAAGAACTTCATCCGTTCTGACCCCAACAAGGAGGTGGTTCTGGACGTCACAAGCACCAGCAGCGAGAGTGAGGTCAACTACTTGCTGCAGCAAAAGGAAATGGAAATCAAGAAGCTGAAGAGAAAGATTAAGATGAAGAGAAGGAGGAACAAGTCAAAGGACAGATTAAGTAAATCAGAACGCGAAAAAGTTGATGGTAAACAAGACCAGTGCAAAGAAAGTAAAAAGAGCAAAAAGGCGAGACATAATCGAAAGAAGCACAAGAATATGAAGAAAGAAAGCAACAATTAACACATGTCATGAGTATTTTGTAATGGGAATTTCCAATGTGAAATTGTACGTCATTATCTAGACTATGACAAATTATTCTTTATGCTTTAATCATCAGGAATTCGTGTAATTCCATGTATTTTTTTCATTTATACAATACACACCTTTAAACGTTAAGCTTACTTATTATTAAATTACGTTCATATAAATATAATTCTAAAATGAGAATGATTTATGACGTGAGACAGTGGCACTTATCCTTTATCCCATTCGTAATAAATTACTTATATGAAGTAAATATCTTTAATCAGGCACGTACCCAAGGGGGGCCAAGGGGACCCTTCGAGCCATGAAATATTTTAATGCAAAGCTATAAGAACCTACAAAAATAACTTGGACCATTTTTAGGATCTCGCAAGAATTTCGAATTTCTTCTTTCATAAATGAATGGGTTGTTTCTGGAGAGAGGCAGACTCCAGAAGTCTGCAGTCTACTGGGGTGTCCCAGAAATAGGTGGCATAACTTCAGGAGTGTATTCCTTACATGTAAACAATGAAACAAGTCAGGCACGTATCCAGGAATTCCTTTCGGGGGGGGCTGAACACAATTTTTTTAAGGGGTATAGATAGAACCTCACAATTATATGTTTAAGGTCAGTGGTGGCAATTTGGTTCCAAAACCTGGGGGGTGGGGTGCAAGGAAAGTTTACTTTCTCTTGTTAGATAAGCAAGGCTTAGGATTAAGTGGCGATAGTATGGAGGCATAAAAATAGGGAGCAACTATCCCCTAAATCGTCACCACTGTTTAAGGCTGTGATTTTAATCAGAACGTGAAATCGGAACATTTTTTTACCACTCGACTCCTCAGTTTCCATTAACTTTGTGTGCCGGAACCATCTTAGTATGTGTGTTCGTCCATTTCTTCTCGTCAGGCATCAAGACATCTGTGTACCAGGTAACCAAAAGTGTTTTTACGAAGCTGTTACACATGCACGGGATGGACAATCAATCCACTCGACAACACGAGATTCAAACTGTGTGCTGCGAACTGGACGCAGACAGTTCTCGAATATTTCTCTGATTCGAGCCTGAACACCACTAATGTGTCTTGTCCTCCCCTGTTTGCAACTCTTTTAAAATCCGAAACCCACCAAACTGTTCATATTCAGGCCTAAGCACTCGCAAGTGTTCAAAATTGTCTGTCACAGCTTCCGCAGTCTTGTCATATATCGGCACGAAACAAAGGAAGTCTTCTATAGGATACAGCTGGATCACGAAACAATTATTGCACAGTGAAAACCCTTCCTTTCCCAACACATCTAATGCTTCTTCTCCCACGATCAAATGCTTACTCATTTAGATATCTCCAGTGACGTGCCCAAGGGAGGGTTGGTGGAGTCATAACACCATTTTACACAGTCCTTAAAAAAAGAACGTCAAAAACAGGAAAATATGGCCAAATGAGGACTGACCACCAAAAATAGTATGCGTAACCCTTCTCCCTGCCGAAAATCGTTGGCACGCTACTCTTTATCTCGGACACGTTTTTAAAAATCAACTCACGAGAAGTTTTTATAATTTCGTATTAGAGACTGAAGTAAAGCACCTTTAACACGATCAAATAAATCATGAACAAGTCCTTGAATTGAACGCTTAAAAGGAAATGATGTCAGAGACACGCCATTTTTTTCATTGGATCCAAGGTTCGGTCAAAGAATTTCTATTTGGGAATGGTTCTAATTAACGCATATTTATATCCTCAGTAAAAAAGGTAAAGTGTTCCCCTGTGCTTAGCACCACGCCATGAAGGCGTATAGGGGGTGTGGGGGTAACGCCCCACACTTTCTTGATCCGGTCGTGGGTGGGGGTGATGTGATCAGCATCACGCCCCTGACCGCCTTTACCCCCCAGGGTTTCCCCCAGATACCCATGTTATTCGACGCTGGGTGGGCGCCGGGGCCGCTTCCATCGTTAGAAAAGTTCCCGGTCTTGAACCGGCCGGGGATCGAACCCGGGACCTTTAGCATGGTAGTTAGACGCGTTACCGACTGAGCCACCGCGGCCATCTCAGTATATTCTAGAACGTTTCGCAGATAAACGATTTATAAATATTGCCAGTAGTTCGACTCCACTTATTCAAGAATATTCCCTCTCGCGCCTTCCAGAGATTAAAAATTACAACGAATCGGTCTACGTGTGGCGATACCTTTGCTGTGCAGCTTCCAAATACTGACAAGTTTCTACATAGTGCTCAAGTTTGCTGCGACAATACTGAAAGCTCAAAAAAAGTTTACGTGCAATATTATCAACAACAGGGTTATAGAACATTCTCCGTCTTGCCTTGATAAGTATTTCTCCCCTTAAATTATCGTCACATTATTCAAAAAGCAAAAATCCTTATTTTATCTAATGTAAACAGAAATATTTCCTGAAGGTGTGTGTGTGTGGGGCGGAGGCTCGAGCCCCCTGATTCCCACCTTGGATACGCGCTATTAAATTATCGTCATATTATTCAAGAAGACAAATACCTAATTTTATCTAGTGTAAACTGAAACATTTCCTGGGGGAGGGGGGTCGAGACACCTGATCCCCACCTTGGATACGAGCTATTAACAATAACAGGGTTATAGAACATTCTTCGTCTTGCCTCGATAATTGTATCTCCTTAAATTATCGTCACATTATTCAAGAAGACAAGAACGTAATTTTATCTAGTGCAAACTGAAAATTTTACTTTCCTGGGGAGGGGGGCTCGAGCCACCTGATTCTCACCTTGGATACGTGCAAGTAACAATAACAGGGTTATAGGACATTCTCCGTATTTTTTCGATAATTATTTCTCTCAAATTATCATCACATTATTCAAGAAGCCTAAATCCTAATTTTATGTAGTGTAAACAGTAAAGTTTCCTAAAGGGGGGTGCTCGAGCCCCTGATTTCCACCTTGGATACGCACTATTAACAATAACAAGGGTACAGAACATTCTCCGTATTGCCTCGATAATTATATCTCCTCTTAAATTATCGTCACATTATCTTATTTCACACCACAAGAAACAAAAAAACTCATTTTATCTAGTGTAAACCGAAAACTTTCGGGGGGGCTCGAGTTCCCTAAGCCCCCTCCTTGGATACGTGCCTGAAACAAGTTTATATGAACATAGGTCCGGAAATGTTTGGTTTCCAAGTTATAGGCTGTCACAACACGTGCTCACTGGTTTGTGTCTATCTTCCACAGGTGGTTTCCTGTAACACAACCAGGTATTTGATGAGTGGGCGTTGTTGAGACCATGTACACCAATCAGGAATGAGCAAATATGCACTTCGTGTTTGGTTTGGTAGATGACAATGCTGTAGAGGCCCGTCTTGGAAGATGTTCCAGTGAACATATGTCAACAAACTCACTACATGCATTATTGTGCTCCCGCACATTTTAGTCTTGTTGCCCGCAGATATCTGAATCGAAGATACCCTGGTCGGTGGATCGGTAAAGGTGGACCAATTGCTTGGCCTCCACGCTCGCCCGATATAAACCCCTTGGATTTCAACTTGTGGGGCCATTTGAAATCACTGGTTTGATTGATTGATTGATTTAGTTTATTTTACTTCGCGTTTTGTGCCTCTTGGCTAATTTGCGAAGATGGGGATGAGTGATGAAATGATGAAATTGATGAATGGACATTCACAAACAACCAAGCCCGACCGGGATACGAACCCGGGACCCTTGGCGTCGCAGCGCGATGTTGAAATCACTGGTGTATTCGTCTGCACTGGTAGATGTGAATACTCTCCGCAATCGCATTGTAGCAGGTTTTGAGACAATACGGAACACGCCAGGCATTTGGGAGCGTATTCGAGTGGCCATGCGACGTCGATGTGTGGCCTGTATTGAGGCCAGGGGTGGTCATTTTGAACATCTCTTCTATGGTACTGTGAATAACTAAGTGCCATAGACCAAATGTGGAAGATAGACAAATTCCAGTGAGCACGTGTTGTGGCAGCCTATAACTCGGAAACCAAACATTTCCGGACCTATGTTTATATTAACTATTTTCATTATTTACATGTAAGAAACACGCTCCTGAAGTTATGCCACCATGTATATAGTAATTTTAGTTTTATAACCATTTATACAAAGCTACCAAACGTCCAATTTTTCGGGACAGTTCACCATCTTTAATCCCTGTCCTGATTTTTTTCGAACTGCCGTCTTCATGAGAAAATGTCATTTTTTTTTGTTAATTCACATTCAGACGTTCTTCGTAATAAGAATCATTCCTAATACGTGTCATTTAATTTATAAATATATTATTTTGTAAACATAGATTATCTTTATTATAAATCAAATCAAATAATGACTGTTCAGTGGTGCTGTTATAAGAAAATTGAAAATATTGTTAATTTGGGAATACTGTATAATTCGAATACTTTTTTTGAGAATTGAATGGAAGCAATAAGCACCAAGCTGTACGCCGTGGGACAGCCTTTCTCTGTAAGCGACTGTATTGTTGACAGGGAGAGAGGGTGTATTGCTGAGTTGATTTTTTTCGCGTTACTTTGGTCCATAATATTGCAACACTACAATTGTACAGTCACGGACACTGCCGGCTTGTAACGATTCCATTGAAAGTCAATGTATTCATTACAAGCCGACAGTGTCCGTGACTGTACGTCCAGCTACAATACTACCACAGCATTGGTGGTCACATCCAGGATACGAATCCCCATGGCAGAGGGGGGATCCCACCAACGATCTTCTATTAAAACTTCCGCCCCATCAAACTTTTGCGAGTAATTTTTACGAAGCGCATTTTATTTTCATAAAATTTTAAATCAAGGGGGCAGTTGCCCATCTGTGTCCCCCATGCAACTGCTCTTGGCAGTCTGGAAGAAAAATGCATGAAAACTAATTCCATCTTGAGTATCATTTTGTCGTGCTACTCTTAGGCCGACTTTAGACGAAAGCATTCCCTTTAACATTTTTGCTAGCATAAGTGCTATGCAGGGACGTCATTAGGGGGGCACGGGGGCACTGGCCCCCCGAAACTTTCAAGTGGCCCCGGCAAACTGTTCTACACTTGCTGAAAATTTTACTTTCATGACAAATATTGCAAATTGGTGTTTCAGTAAATTTTGCTTTCAGTTTGAAACACTGCTCTTGAATGTGAGTGGCACAAACCCCAAACAATACATTTCTTTCTCGTTTTCCTGGTTCTAGCTATAGTGGATGTCAGTGTAGGAACCTAGCACTTCGATGTTTCTCGGAATTTTGAGGGAGTGGTCTTTTTCCACCCCTCGCAGTCGCAGGTCAACAACAGGCAGGGTTGGGCGTTGTGTGTTGCCATTGCGTCCAAATAATGTTTCGAGCTTGAGTAGTTTGTGACGAGATTAAAAAGGACCGCTTGGCAGCGGTAAACCACATATATGCAAACAGTTACACGTGGTCCCGAATCAGAGCGCAATACACGCAAAAATAAGTATAATGGTGGCAGGATGCCTATGTAGATTATCATATCTCCGGGTAAGTAGTATTATTCGCATCAAATAACTATTCTACTATTGAAACAGTCTAAAGCACGCAACATGTTAAAAATAATTATCTTCACAAACTGTACGATTTCTTGAGTCGCATATTTTTTTCGATTTCGTGAAGACCGATGTTGAGAATCCTCCTTAACAAACGATGCCTTTCCGATGGCGCAGTGATAGCGTCGTTGATTTGCAATCGAGGGGTCCTGGGTTCGATGCATGGGTGGAGGCACATAGTGGTCTGGATCTTACATTAAACTGTAGCTCCAGTCCTGAGTAGCCTTACTGTGCATAAAGTGAACTTGAAACACCAACTCAACTCAACTCCTTAACAAACGTTTCGAATAATCGAAAATTTCAACAAGTAAATACATTTTTGTAATTTTCAAATAAATTATTATTATTATTATTATTATTTTGGCTATTTTTGGTTCGTATGAATCTGCCTCGCACAGTAAGTTTATTTTATTGAGTCAAGTACAATAACCAACCCTTGCAATAAGTCACTGGAAAAAAATGTGTGGTTGCACATACGTATATTTAAGCATCTATAAATAAATAATAACCCGTTGTTCGACAGCCCTGGAAGGGTCTTGGCCTATCTCCCGACTGCCAGTCCCCCTCCCACAATCCTACCTAGAGGTGTGGAGATCATTAACCAGTAATTGGGTGACGTGGGGTCAGCACGTCGAACCCCCAACCGTTATGTGGGATATCCGTAAAGAAAAATTATATTCTTGTGGTAAGGAGTCGTTGTCATTTAACAAACCTTATTGATTTATTCCATCAGCATTAATTAAAATATAGTGCCATACTGAACATACCAACTTATCAAAGGAACATTGATTGCTTAATGAGGCATGTCTTGCAGAGCAGGTTCAGTTTTGGAGTATTGAAATGTTTTACACAGTCCGTTCGAAGAATTTTGAGAATATTGATATTTTGTCAGAGGGACCACCCCCGAATAAATATCTGTGGATGTTTTACAGGTTTCATCGTATTTAAGAAGGTAATTTTTCCGGTGCTACTTTCCTCCGTACAACATGTCTTTGGCACTCAAGCTGAAGAGCCGATTCATAGGTGCAACGACCTTGGCAGAAAGAAACTCTGATTGGCACCATGTTGACAAAAGACTCAACCGACAGAACTCGAAGCGCTCGGATCCTACGGTGACATACACTTTGCTTGAACACAAACAGATGCATTGGTAGGAAATGCAGTGATTTTATGGGCCGTCCCTTTCTGGGAAGTCGGGGACCTTTTGAAAACACACTTTCCCTTCATGCACACCAGGGGGGCCTAAGCCAGGTCACTCCTTCCCACAAACTCTTCTCTTCATCTGGCTCTGGTTATCGGCCGCGCCGAAACGCACTGCAGGTAGCTAGAACTTTCTGGGTTAATTACTCTATGGTTCAGCATGGACATAGGGTTTTCAAATTGCAAGAGACAAAATTCTACTGTTTGTCCCTTTTCTGGCGGGAGGTGAATGACAAAGATGTCACGGTTCCTTCAGGTTCCCACACTCAACCCTTGTGTTCATAACACCGACTTTATATCTTTCCTTGGTAACTTTCCACTCATTTTCAAGAAACATCTGCTTCTTTTTGCCCTACTGTGTTGATTGGTCGACAATTGATGACTGTCAAATAGTTCGAAGAACAGCTTGATCCGAGAAGTGGTTTCATAGTGGTTTCTGTAAACGCGAGATTCCGGCAGGATCACGGAGTGCTTGAGATCTCATTTTCATGCATTGCGAGTGAAATTTCGATTGATTTGGTTCATTTTACCTCGCTTTTCTGCCGCATTTAGCTAATTGCGAAGATGGGGATTAGTGATGATATGATGAAATAGATCAATGGACACTACAAACACCTGGTATCGTAGCACAATGTACTAACCACTCCGCCACGGGAGCCGGCGAACCTGCCAGCTTGTCTTCCTCTCGAAAAAATGAAGTAGGGTCGACTGATCAACCACATGTTTGATCTCACGTGTGATGAAGAATAAGTCACGTTTCATTCATGGAAGGAAACGAGGTAAGTAGTCAACTTTTTATAGTAGTGTGCATGCTCTAGAAATATTACGTTTGAAAATACTGCATACTTTTATGACTTTTTCTGATTTTTCTTCATTTAGCGTCGTCTTGGCGAAGAGAAAGTTTCTTTCCTTGGGAAGAGCGGCTCTTAGCCAAGAGTTTCTCAAGATACGACTATGAAACGACACTGTCTCAAGACGAGATTACCTTCCCAAGATCGTCTTGGCTAAGAATCTCTTACACAGTGTCTTGAGATTTAACTATGAACACGGCCCTTATTGGGTTCCGTTGCAGGACCGGAAGCTTTTTCCTCGCACAATATAAATTTGGTCCAAATAGTGTATTGTTCCATTAAAAAAAGGTTACTGGATCGCATTTAAATTGATCTGGAAAAAGATTCATTCACCGAATTTAAATTGATCCGTAAAAAAAGGTTCCTGGACAGTGTTTAAATTCAGCCGCAAACAAGATTCCCGGACTGTATTTAAATTCAACCGGAAAAAGAGTTCCTGCACATTTTTTAAATTCATACGAAAAAAAAAAGTTCCTGGACTGAATTGAGGCCTAGAACCGATTTACACTTGCTGATTTTCTCTCCCGGATGGGAAATGATTTTATTTACAATTCCTGGAATTGTTAAAGATCAAGAAACGCGTACATTCTAATTTGTTCTACAGGGTCCCGTAACAGGACCGGAACCTTTTCTCTCGCACAATTGAAATTCGTATCAAGTTGCGAATTGTTTCATTTCAATACGGAACTTGGACCCTATTTAAACTGATCCAGAAAAAAAATTTCGTTGACCATATTTAAAATCATCAGGAAATAAGATTCCTGGACCGAATTTAAATTCATCTGAAAAAAATATTCCTAGACAGAATTGAAAACTACAGACGAAAAGGTTCCTTACTGTCCAGAACCCATTTACGCTTGCTGATTTTCTCTTCTGGACTGGAATTGAATTTATTAAAAATTCCTGGATCTTTAACAACCCTGGCCTCCACCCGCAAATGCAGACGCTGTGACTGCTGCTTAGGCGGGAAAGTTGACTACACATACAAATGGAATTAATCCGAAGTTATATAACGAATAATAGTTACTTACATAATAATATCATGAAATATGGAGAGTGAAATTACTTATCAAGCAAATTCTGTTATTTACTATCCTAGTGGGAGCGAAAATTTTTTGCCCTTGGTGGTGAACTCGGTTCCTGTAAATTCAAGACGGCATTTTCTAATTTCCATTTCCATTTTCGCCGTCAACTCCATGGTGGAGTGGTTATCACGTTACGCTAGGAAGCAGTGTGTCCCGGGTTCGAATCCCGGCCTAGGCATGTGTCTTCTTTGTGATGGTCCTTTCATCAATTTAATCTTAACTCATTCTCATCTTCACGATTAGCCAAAAAGTGTAAGAGAAGTGAAGTAAAAATGAACCAAGTCAATCAATCATTTCTATTTCGTTATTTTACGCCGTTTTTCTACCTCTTGGGTTAAATGCGACGATAAGATTGAATGATGATCCGAAGGAATAGCGATGCGAGAGACATGATGCAACCACACCTGTCCAAGGTCTGAAACTGGGACCTATGGTTTCGTAGCGCGTTATGCTCATGCTTCGGGAGTGGAATCCTTTGAATGTATAACTATAAAAGTAGGGTGAAAGAAAACAACATTGTACTGTGCAAAAAAGCAATGTTTAGGTCCTCTAAAGAAAACTACAATTATTCAGTAAAATTAATTTTGAAGGACAAAGCCTCCGAAGTGTTTTTCCATTCGGCGACGCGTGGTCATCACATCGAGTCCCATCTAGTTTTGAGAGTGGAATTCGCTTACATATTGATTTTAAGTAGCTTCCCAATTGTCCTCACGATGTTGCGCCATCACAGAAATTTTGGATTTCCTACCAGGGATCGAACCTTGAATCTGTCGTACCAGAATTTTGTTATTTCTATTGCCATCATATATTCAGTTTTGCTCGTACAAAAATTATTACTTTAAGAAATTAGATGTGTGCATAAAATTTCTTATATATCGTCATCGTTCTCCAATGTGTACAGTACGACGCCACAAAGACTCGGGCATGTTCCATAGAATAGTGATTAACGGTGTCGCCTTGCACTAAAGGGCGCCGGATTCGATTCTGCTATAAACAAAAGCCAAAGTGTTCTCTACTTCTCAATTTCCTTCGATCAAATTTACATATCTAAGGAGTAAGGACTAATGGCATTGTTGTTTGTGTCTCGAATCTAACATAAGAGAAAATATATGGATTTTTAAAGACTGTCTAGATGCCATTAAGTTAATGAGTTCATTCTGCATTTAAATTCTCGAATAATAGCCGTGGATTTCGCGAGTCTATATTCGTATTTTTTTTATGTATATATAATATATATAAAGCACAGACACACACATACTGTACATATATGTAGGCCTATATGGTCTATTAATAGTTTGTTAGTTTTAATGGTTTGATAGAAAAAAATATTTAGTTTTGCCCCCTCCCCAAACTAATCAACCTAGCTACGTCCCTGATGCTATGTAAAAGCTTCCAAAAATCTTATTCGCGATTAAAATTACCACCTGAGCGCTAGTGTTGCTTCCAATATGGCCGCTCTATGTAGGATAAATCTTTGTTTACATTCAGTAGCAGTACGTAATAGCATCGTTTTGGAAGATACGTTTAAAATACGCAATATTTTAAAATATTGCGAATGCGATGTGAATTCCAGGAACTGTAACGAAGGTGAAGCTGTGCTGAGAGCGAAGCATTTAATTGTGATAGGCAAAAGTAACACGGAAAACGTAGACGAAACTAAAGCCCCTATCACACGGAACTGGATTTCTAGTTGGAATGCCCTAGTTGGCGATGAACTGACTTTCTGGGTAGTATCATGGCCGCCTGGCTGACTGCTTGACTGGTTTTGAGGAATAGGACATGTTCTAATTGCTACTAACTTCTTCGACTAGATTCTGTGGAACAGCCAATCAGAGCAAAGTTTGGCCATGTGAAGATATTCTGTGAGTTTGTAAGGTAGCCTTTTTTGTCTGTGGCTTCCGAGTGCATACAACACGAAAGGCATGTTTACTATTGAAAAAGCTAAAATATTCTTCCATACGTGTATAGTAAACATTGTGAATTATGTATTTTATCAGCGCCATTCTTCTTTACCTAAAACCATTTAATGCGATGCGATATTCCTCCCGGGTGAATAGCTATCGTATTTTAAAAGTGTGAAGTGATACGTTGTTTACATCTAGCGCGGCCGCCATTATGGGAACGAAAGACTATCGACAAGTACGGTATAACAAGTACCGTGTGAGGCGAAAACTAGCAAATGGGTAGCCAGTCCAGCGTCAACTAAAGTGAGAATCATAGAACTTAAGACCTTCTGTAAACAAAAGCACGTGTACCCTAACAGTGTTGCAAATATGAAAAAAAATAATCCACATAGCCTACAAGGAGTAAAAACATTCCATTTGTCAACAGATGCGGAATAAGCAGGGTATCACTGAGTGATGACCTGTTGAAAGTTATTGAATTTACGTTAAAAAAAAAAAAAAATGTACATCTTGCCTGGTGGCCGACTTTCAGACTCTTCACCGAAGTTCCCTGGCTCGAATCCCGGCATGGGTGTTATTTGTTTGTGTTCCTTCATCAATTTCATCTGACGATCACTCATTCTCATCGTCGGGATTAGCCAAAAGTGGAAGAAAAGCAACGCTAAATTAAAAAAATCAAATCCAAATGTACATCTTATCCCCCAGAAGTAAGACGGTTCCGTACCAAAGGATTAATTTTCTCTCATATTTTACTAAAAAAACCTTGCTAGAAGAATGTGACACATGAGCTAAATTACGTTTTGAAACCGGAGTTTCTTCATTAAATTTATTTGATGTTGGAAAGTGTTATGATTTATTATTATAGATAATCAAAGTAAGCTAATACATATGATTTGATTGACTAAATTAATAATTATACAGCCAAGACACCAAGGGAAACTAAAACGGCAACTTAGAGAAGCATAAGAGTGGGGAAAGAAGACTGTAGAATACAGAAATATTTTGAGGCAGTCACATTTTTTTGTACGCTACATATAAAATAAAATTCATATTTGGGGGTGAATTTTTAAATATTGTCACATTTTTCTTCTCTCTTGTTGTGAGGTGTTCATTTTAAATCAACCTCCCTCACCCTACGGCCTGCCCTCCTTCACCTGCAAAAGTATTCGGAAGTGTGAGGATGTCACCATCCGGATGGTGAACACCTCTGTATTATAGATCGACTCCTGCGTCCCACCCCCTTCCCCATCCCCGGAGGATCGTCACTGACAATGTGAAATCACACTATCATATGCCGACAATCAACATACCACTTCCGTTTCTCTACTTGACTTAGTGAGAAGTATTGTGGTTGGCAACAGCCTAATAACGGATTTCTTCCGCATCATGTAGTCCGTTCTATGAAAGTACGCTAATGGAAGAAAAACGTGTAAATTACATCGGATTATACATTTTAAAATATATTTTCATTAAAGGTTTATGTTTATAATAATAATACGTGATTATTGTATAAATTACAATCGATCACGCGAACAGCAAGAAAATAGCGCCAGTTTCGAACATGGCGACTTTCATGCGTGCAGGAAGGTCTCCCTTTTTTTCAGAGTAGTCTTTGGGAAATACAGCCGTTTGAAAAGTGGCAAGAAGCAGGTTGTTATTAACGTTTATGTGACGTTGTGTCGGTGCTATCCTGAGCAAGCAGTGAAGTTGGTGTCCAAGTGTAATTGTGTGTCTGCGTCTTTGTGTTTTCGGTGTGGTGAAAGAAAGGAAAACGACCGCTCAAGTTGTAAGTCCCGCGAAAAAAACACGTTGTTGCTCGTATAAACAAGTACACCGATTTTGAGATAAATCAATACAACCCGAGGTGCTTTCGTATTCTTTCAATCAAAGAGCCGTCCTGTCCACTGTGGAGAAGATGTTGATAGTGATGTTTGATGACGATCTCCCCAATTTTAGCAGTCGGCGTTAAATCGCCTCTTGTGCCACGCTGAGTTCCTTTTTGGCATGCAAATTTGACAGACCGTACTCTGACAGGATCATGTCTAGCGCCGAAAACAGGGAGTCGTAACGTACCCAATTTGCGTTACACGGTACGTTCCATTTTGTAGGAGGAAGAGTATGGTTCAACTGCTGGTACCCATGTAACGTAACGAAATGCAATATCTTATAGAGTGACGTTACAAGGAACGTAACAAAATGTATTATGGTAGATATTAACGTTATAAAGGAACGGAACGAAATGAGCACATTGGAACATAACGTAATATGCAATATGGTATATACTACCGTTACAAGGATACAAGGAACGTAGTAACGAAATGCATTGTGGTATATACTAGCGTTACAAAAAAACGTAACGAAATGCAACATGGTAGTAAATAACGGTACATAGGAACGTAATGAATGCAATCCTCCGTAACGGAACGAAGTGAAAGGCAATATGGTTAATTAACGTTACATAGGAATGTAACAAAATGTAAACCACTGTAGCGGAACGGAACAAAATGCAGTTGGGTACATACCATCTGCATAAGGAACGTAAATAAATTCAGTATGGTAGATGTTAACGTTACAAGGAAAGAACAATTCACAAATGTTTGCTAGTAACGTTATAGGTGCGTGACAAATATAATCTATTAAACATCAAGGAAGAAAAAGGAATAGCCCAAATCTCTTGCCATTCATTGGAACATTGCGAAAAATAACTCAGTATATTGTGTGGGATTAATGTTTCGTTAAAAATATGGTTGTTTGTAAATTAATGAATTTCCACCAGGGTTGTTAAAGGATCAGGAATTTTAAATCAATTCAATTCAGGTTCAGCAGGGAATATTAGCAAGCATAAATGGATCTGGACCGTAAAGAGCCTTTTTATGTTTAAGGTATTTAAATAAGTTCCAGGAACCTTTTTTCTGGATCAATTGAAATACGGCACAGGGTCCTTCGTTCCGGATCAATTTAAAGACGGTCTAAGTTCCATATTTGAAATGAAACAATACGCAACTTGGACCGAATTTACACTGTGATAGAACAGGTTCCGGTCTTGTTGCGGAACCCAATAGAACCCATTAGAATTTATGGGTTCGTGGACGTTTAACAATCCTGATTTGAAAATTACATTTTTGGCTCGAAATTGAATAAAGCTTCCAACTAGTGTAGAAATGAGTAGTCATAGACTACTCTTGAGGAATCTTATCGCCGGATTAAACGATATTATGCTCTTGAAGAAAATGAAGTATTACGAAGCCGATGAAAGTTCACAAAGCAACAACGGCGGAAGAAGGTGCAGTGGCGCAACCACAGGGGGCAGGGGAGATTAGCCCTCAAACTTGTACGGAAATCAATTCTAGGAGGTAAGGAAGGCAAACATTGGACTATAGAAAGAAAGGTTGCAGAATCTAAGAGTAGCAAGACAAAGGGATACTGAAGATGGATTTAGTTTTCACGTCTGTCGTGCACTATTTCTTCCAGACGGTCAAGAGCACCTGCAAGGAGGCACAGAGGGGCAATTGCCCCCTCTTGATTTCTATCTTTATACAAATATAAATAAAGTTATATAAACTTGGACAGTTGCTGCTGCTTACGGTGTACGTTTTGCCCGTGTAAGGTAATAAATAGATGTATTATTAATTTTTGAAACCCCACCGTTCATTTATAAACACACTGTATATGAGTCATTGTGAATTCGAGTCAATTAAAACATTTTGCGTTGTTGGGAGATTATATATTAGGATAAAATTTGGACATAATGAATCTAAGTAGAGAAAATGCAACTTGTATATCAAAATTGCCATGTCCAACTGATCTCCGAAAGTAGTGTTTAGCACGTCACATTTCAAGTATATTGTAATAATCTTCAATTAGGCCAAACGTTAACGAACAAAACAACATTTATTTAACTTATAACTTCATGTTATATAAACTACATGAAATACATTTAACAAAGACAAAAGACAAAATACAATCTCTCTCCAATTCGACTTGTTCACAGTATCTCTTCTAAAATTTTTATCTTTTTCTTAACTTCCATCATATATGATTGATTGATTTGAGTCCACTTTATGCACAGTTAGGCTAATCAGGACTGGACCTACAGTTTAAAGTGAAATCCCAATCACTTGTGCCTCCACCGGGTATCGAACCCGGGACCCCTTCATTACAAGGCGATGACGCTACCTTGCGCCATCGGGGAGGCCATTTCAAGTATAGTCCATGATTGTATCTAGTAGTATATGAACGAGATGTGTCCCTCCATTCAAACAATACGTGGCTTGTCCCTATAAGTGTGTCACTTATAAATTAAGTTTCCGAAAGCAGGTATTATGCATGGACAGAACAAAATATACTCGTGAGAAATTACAAAAATTATAAGTAAGTTCGTGGCGGGAGTCATTGACGGTTTTCCCCACAACCTATCCGCTTTAGGTTCCGGGTTCGAGTCCTGGTCTGTAAATATCTTTTTTAGGTGTCTCTTCATTAATTTAATCTAATTATCATCCATCTTCATAGTTTCGATTAATTATAAAAGTCACATAAAAGCGAAGCAAAATAAGAACAAATAAAAATAATTGCAAAATGATTACAATGTCAGAAGTACGTTTGAAAAATAAAATGCGGACAGAAGATTCATTTTCAAACAGGTATTTGGGTAGAATTGTGTAGACAGACAGCATGCTCCCGAAAGTTGCCAATCCACGTGTGGCATGACCTTCGATACTGGGGTTGTGCTTTTTCAGGAAAGTTTGCTCGACGCTCCTCAAGCGTCTTATCAAGAATGCCTCGGTGTTTGCAGCATTACCAACTTATTTTCCGTCGGGAAAATCTTTTTTCTCCTATTTAATCTGCGGTTGACTCTACAATACAGCATATTAATCAAGATACAACAACTGAATTACGGCGAAGTAGGTTAGAAACCCTGCGTGCTCAAGAGCAGCTTCGATAAGGCACCTGAATTGTTTCGAGCTGAACCAGGAAATGGGCGATGTTTATTCCCCAAGGCCATTCTGTAAAACTAATGCCACAAGAAGTTTTCTGTGTGGATTTGTGAGCATGAAATTGTAGGTTAATGATAGTACTACAAGACGTCAAGTGGATTTATTTTTCTGTTTCGTTATTTTATATAGCTTTCCTACCTATATAGTTTGAATAACTAATTAATCATTTCATAAGCAGACAAACACGAAGAAGCCGATCCCGTGGCAAATTGGTTAGCGTAATAAACTGCGAAGTCTAATGTCGGATTAGATTGATTGATTTAGTTTATTTTACTTCGCGTTTTGTGCCTCTAGGCTAATTTGCGAAGATGGGGATGAGTGATGAAATGATGAAATTGATGAATGGACATTCACAAACAACCAAGCCCGACCGGGATTCGAACCCGGGAGATGTCGGATTAGAGCCTGGACTAGAAAATATGGATGGGTTGGGTCATTGTCTTTATACCACTTTCATCACCTATCACATCCTTTATCATCGCGATTAACCGAAAGTGGTAGACGCGAAATAAAAATAGAACCTTTGCATGGAAGTCCGAAAGAGAGGCAAGGGGGGGGGGGGTGCACGACCCACCTGGAAAATGAAAGTCAACCAAAAATTATATATATATCTCACACAATTCCATTTCAGCTGCAATAATATATGTTAATTATTGCATGAACATAACTAGCTAACTAACTAACTCTCTAGCCTTCTTAAACCCGAAGGTTCATGGCTGCAGAACACAGGCCTTCCATCTGTCCCTATCCTGAGCAAGATCTATATACTCTTTTCCATCCCTACCGATTTCCTTTAGGTCTATCTCAACGTTGTCCCTCCATCTTCGTCTTAACCTTCCTAAAGGTCTCTTACCATCAGGTTTCCCAACAAGAATCCTATAAACTCCTCTTTCCTCTCCCATTCGTGCCACATGGCCTACCCACCTAAGTCTTCTTGATTTAATTATTCTAATTATCTCCTCATCCCTTTTAGGTCCAAATATTTTCCTAAGGATCTTATTTTCAAATAAGATGAATATGATAACTTCAAATTAAAGCAATGTTTTTTGAGGAGACAACACTGTTATGCACCTTGTTTGCCTCCCTCCCCCCGGAAAAACTACCTTGCTTGCGCCTCTTTGGAAAAAATCCTGCAGACGTTCATGAACCTTTAGTATCGACTTCGGAGTATAAAGCATTGATTCTTCAATGTATAGAGCGGCAATATACCGCGACAGCCTCTTACAGAGTATTTGCCAGGAAATATCAACACGAGAACAGGGATAGGAATTCCTCTTATTTTAGATTTTCTCAAACTAATTTCAAGTATCTGGTGAAAATTCTTTCTATTTAGTATGCAAATAAAGGTTTTAAATTTGAATGGGCGTATTAATTTTCTGGGTTTTTCCTAGAGACGATATGAAGCACTGCGGATACGAAGGGCGAACTCAACAAAGTGCATTGTGAGGGAAATGCGTTTCAAGTTGTCAGGCACAATTCGAGCTTCACAAAAACTTGGTAACTGTAGATCGGAATGTTTCATGCGTGATTTTCAAAGATTTTATGGAGTTTGCACTGTGCCTGGCAACTTGAAACGCATTTCCATCACAATGCACTTTGTTGAGTTCGCCCTTCGTATCCGCAATGCCTCATATTTTCAATTACTTTGAAGCATTTTGGACCATTTTTTATTTTTATAAGCAACTGCATTAATTGATAGAATGATCTTAAACATGAAACTAATTGTTTTTTCCAATGATTGACTGTTTTCTTTGCCTTTCTTTACGCTAGGTCACTCAGCCGCTATCTTTGTTGTGAGCCTAGATTAAGTGTGATTGGAGCTTATCCTATATGCTCTCTTCATACAACATGGCTGTCGGCTACATGTTTGACATCTTAACACAACTTCTTTGAAACATCGCTCATGAAATGTATTTCACCTATCGTCCTACGGGAATCAGAGGAACGTAACTACAAAAATTCTGTCTTCAGTTTCGTTAAAAAAAAAATCCTCTGAAGAGTATTTGGAGAAAATCGACATTTTCCACTTCTAATTCTTATCTGTAAGGCGGAGTCACGTTTAAGAGTCATATTCCTAAGAATACATTATTTCCTCTCCTATTAATTTGATAAATTAGAGTTAAGTCGCTCTGGTTCTCACACACGCTATCAGCCCCTATTTTCCAAAATTTGGCACGTTAGGTATTACGCCAGATGTGTCATTGGGTATGATGCATTTTTGTTATATGCCTGTGGAGATTCGAACAGTGTTCTCGGCTTGCGAGCCAGGTTATATCGGCGTCAGCGTCCAACGTTTGGAGCGCATACATTGCTCTAAGCAGGATGCTCTCTACCTTATGATGGGACACTTTTTTACCCATGAAAGTTATTGTCCGTGGCCTGCAAGCAAAGTTCTTGCAACAAACTGCCTCGAGAGAATTATGCGTAGGCTATGTGTGACTTTTCTGTTTCTCAGACCACGTGTGACTACCTACAAATTATGTGAAACAATAACATAAACAACTTCCCATGTGAGTATGAGAAAACACTTGCATTCTAGCCGGGTTCGATTCCTGTGATTCGAATTCCACTTTAAACTGTAGGCCCACTCCCAATTAGCCTATCTGTGCATACAAGTGAACTTAAAACAAGACAAACTTTCATTCTAACCGCAGTCACTTATGGGAGCTGCTTAGAAGTAGTAGTGTTGACTGCCATGACTAAAATTTCTGGATCCAAGTTCACTTCCTCTCAACGATTTTATTTGTTGTTTTAAGTCCCCTTTATGCACAGTAAGGCTAATCGGGACTGGACCTACAATTTAAAGTGGGATCCGAACCACTTGTGCCTCCACCGGGTATCGAACCCGGGACCCCTCTCTCGACGATTTGACTGAGTCTGCACTCCTGCGCTACACTCCGCTGTCTATGCAATGTAGTTTTAAAAGTTGTTAACTGAGGTATCCTAGTCACTAATTCCACCGTGCCACCGGTTAGTCAAGGTATGACTCATCATCAGCCAGGCTCGGGCGAAATGCAACTCATTAAACCGTCGCGGACGAACTGTGGCATTTTTCTAGGAATTTCGCTTTCGGACCAAACGCTACTGAACGTACAGCAGTCCCAGTGCCTGCTCCAAGTTGCACAGCTGCTTTCGGAGCCCTTGGTTTTGGAAGGGGATGGGGGTGAGGAAAGGGTCTTTATTTTTCATACTGAAGCTCGTTCATTTCGTTCTCCTATTTCTCTTGGTTGAATTTTCTGAGATACGGAATCTACCTCATTTTCCTTTTCATTTTGTTTTATTGCGTCACCCACGGTACTCTTACATGTACTTAACATTTTTAATTTCCCTGTACCTGCACCCTTTGGTTAGGTAAAAATAAATAGCTGCAGTTCGTCAAATGTTGTATTTTTGTTTTTGTTACCCATTTTTCTCGTACTTCAGTCAGGGGCAATGGAGCTACTGGTAACAGACGTAGTTAGGAAATAGCATGAATTGTTTCTTCCCCGCACTGTAGTTGACCGATAAAAGAACTATGTAAAGTCTCGTTTCTATTACCACAAATTTTACCGCGCAACATGACACGCGGCATGCGACGCTGCATGTGCCAAGCATTTGTTGAAATGGAAACTGTCTGCAACATGCCGCGGCGCAAGTGCCGGGGACAAAATTGCCCCAAACGATTAAGACGCACAACGTGCGCGGCGGACAATGGAAACAGCCTGCAGCAAGTTCCTGGGGCATACGAACTAGAGTAGGAACAGACGACGCGACTACAATCTGTGGTCCAACAAAATTTAATAACAATGCAAAATCACTTGCAGTCATTCTTACAAAGTTTTCGTATCCACTTTGAAGACGTAAGTCTCTCGTCAACGAGTTAATTTTTTGCTAGAAAACTTCTAATCCACCATCTAGGTTGTTTTCGCCTCTTTTTTTAGAAATTCATGATACGCGCCTGCCATAACCACAAAACCCGCCATAGCTTTATTGTTCATCTTTACCCAAGTTAAATCACCACCAAATTATTACAATACAAGAGAAGGAACACTGACTACTCTAAAGCACTGCACAACGCTACACTGCGATCCTGCACTCCAGTGTTGTTGCGGACGTATTTTGAAGAAGTAGTTTTGAATTGGAAGCAGTACGAGTACACTAAATGACGCGCAACATGCGCCGGCACATGTTGCACGTCATGAGTCTGGAACTTGTCTGAATGGAAACGTAGCTTAACAGAAACAGAAGGCTTTCACGATTTGTCTGAATATTAAAGTGATCTCTTCTTTCACACCAAAACATAAATAACTATTCTCAGATTTGAAAACGTAACAGGGGTGTAAGGGGTGACCTTCCACGTATTACACCCAATCGTCAACTTCATTCCACGTAGTACACCCTGGACTGCTCTTTGCAGACTAACGAGGCTCTGGCGACTGACCCTATGGCCAGTATAATTCTCTGTGTTCTGTTTTTTGTCATGTGTGCTGAGTGCCCCTTTAGAGCCTCAGCTTTTTACCTAAGTCAGAATATTTTAATATTTCAGTTATTCGATATTACAGTTACGTTATTTGTTATGGTAAGGGGCTGGACCCCGTATAACGTGGCGGTTGCAAAATAGCCTAAGTGCTGACGCACCCAAAATTAAAAAAGAAAAAAATGTAACAGGGAATATAGCTTTAATAAATGCCTATAAATATTTCACTATCGTTTATATTTATGTACATGTTGTTAATTTCGAAATATTGTGAAGAAATGCAGCAAAATGCTACATATTCGATTACTAATTTGAGCCACTATACATGTTATGTTTTTATTTCATGAACAATGCGACACCACAGGTCCCGAGTTCAGATCCCAGCCTGTGTATTGTTTTCATTATTTTCTTCGTGATGTCCTTTCATCAATTTTGTCATTGCATCACCCATCCTCGTCTTCGCGATTAGCCAAAAGTGGCAGAAAACCAAAGTTAAATATAACAAATCAAATCAAACATTACTTGCAAGACAAGAATGGATAGGTTATTTTGAAGCTTCTGTTATTAAAAGCAAATTGTGTGTAGCTTTCCTAGACAGAAGTTTCAAACACAGAAAGTGATTGATTGGATAAGGGCTGTGGATTCCTACTCGAGCAGAAAATATATATGTTTCAATTTATTACTTACAACAATAGCAAACTGATTTCCCGCTAAATCAAAGAAAACTTGCATTCACAGTTACAAATTGACGTGTTGAATGACCTTAACTACAGATTTCTCTCACTCCAATTCTGATTAATCGAACAGCACACCACAACGTGGGTCATTAAATATTTCCAACTTACTCTCGAGTTCCTCAACTAAAAATAAATTGACTGCGAGACAAAAACTCCTCTCCGATAACACATTATATGCAGAGTATACGTAAGTTGAAATTCCATCATAATAATTTGAATTCTTCAAGTAGTAGCTACAAATATAATTTTTCATGCATATTTTCTTAGCAGAATATGAAGTTTCTCACTTCAGATGGATAACATATACACAGTATTTCACAAGCGTTTTTAGTTCGAGCTAGTCGTAGGCCTAATATGAATATAAACGTGACTTCATTACTTAGTTTAAAAAAGTGCCAGGCAATCAAAATTCGAGGGTATGCCTGAAATTATTTGTAGTATCTCATGTGTCAAGGGGGCTTTATAAGTAGTAGTAGTAGAAACTTAATTATACTGCATGTTGCAACTGAAACCGTAGCCTCGAAGACCGAAGTCGTTGAGTGGTCCACTCATACACTCGGTACCAAACATTCCAAGTTCGAGTAGACACCTGGGCATGGCTGTTTTTTTTTTGTAAGCATCCCTTCATAGATTTAATATGATCATCATTCATCTTCATCGTCGCGATTATCTACAAGTGGCAGAAAAGCGATATAAAACAAGAATAATACAAAAGTATAACAAACAAAAGAGGATAAAAGGATGAACTGAGTTAATGATAGGAAGTTTTATGAAATTACTGTTTCTTGAAGAATCCTGTCCTTTGTTACGATTGTATTTCTCAGTCACACGTTGCACAATGTCCATGTCGACTGCCGTTCTTGCGTTCTTGAAAATTACTTTCATGTCTGCCTATGCTCTTCTTTCAAACGTGGTAGGTGGGCGCTCTGTCTGTTTCTACACCAAAAAAGTTTAATGAACCTCCTGTCCAAGAAGACAAGAATTACTGAAAGTAATTTTCAAAATTGTAAGCGGATGAGGGCCCTTGTAAATGATAAAATATACTGTCCTTTTATTCGCTTAGTTTTGAGAATCACTTCCCATACAATTCTTGCCTTCTTGAGAGTCCAATGGCCCTGTCTAGCCACAAACCAGTTGCACAAACGCGGTTTCGTTTGTTTCGTACAACAATTCCATCTAACGTTTCGTTTCTACGTAGTTTCTACTTGCTAAAAGTGCCTTTCATATCGCCCCAGGGCGTTGTCTACTCGGCTGCTTCGTGACCGAAGGTCACGTGTACAAAGTTTGAGGATTCACATTTTCCGATTTTGCGTGGTGCTGCTGCTGCTACGAGCGAACACAAGTGAAAAAACCTTGGACGAAAAGTCCGCGCACAGCTCTTCTACTCTTCAGCTCGGCCCATAAGGAAGAACGGTCTACTCTCCCCCTCCCCTCCACGTGGTAGTACAGTGCACAGGAGTTGCGGGTCTGCACAGGTTTCTTTCCTTGTGGTTCAGTTCGTCTTATCAAGGTCGTGCAGCAAATAATTATTTTTCGTCTTCCGATAGGAAAAAGCTTGCCTCTCGCTTACGTGGATGAACGCGTAGCACAGATGATTCCTTGGTTGGTCCTTTATGTTTCGTCCTTCAGCAATTTAATCTAAGCATGAATCATTCTCATCGCCAAACATACTGTATTTTTTAATTGATGTAACACATGTAAACTGAAAGAGAGAGACAGAGAGAGAGAGAGAGAGAGAGAGAGAGAGAAAGATATACATAAACGTTTTCTTACAACAAACGTTTGTTTTCTATCGTATAAAGTGAACGCACATGTTAAAATTCATCTTGCATACATAATCAAATTAGAACAAATCCACGTAAAGTGATTTAGTATGCAGAAAATAAATATATTTGTGATAAATACATAGTTAATCAGTAAATTCCAATAACCAGAACTTCTGTCACGCTGAATCTTGTTTACGGATGTTTTCAAACGTTTTGTTTTACAATTTCATTTTTTCACTGACATCCAAAACGAAAATACGTATTATAATTTAATGACTTTCAAAATGTCAAATGCTGTAATGTTAGTATGCTGCCGATCATAATTGTGAGGCTTCTTCGAAAACGCCTTCGATAACGGTATTTACTATTCGTAACGGATATGTGTATCACTTTTTTGAAACAGACTTTTGTGAAGGGAAAGAACTGTAACGTTACAAAAGTAACGAGCACAATTATACGAGAGACCTATGTTATTCTCTCCGGAACACGGCATCGGACACGTTATTGCACATCGGAACGTCTGTATGATACCAGCTATAAATAACGTTGTTGCTTTGAAGCAAAGAGTGTAACGTTTTTACAGTCGTGACCTCAATTAAGTTACTGGTTAATTGTAACGTTACTATCACTTTCCACACACACTAAAGTTACTAGTCAATCGTGACGAACTTGTTTCTTACCCTGTAACGTTACTGGTTGCCGGCAATGGATGGAACGTTAAAGCGTCACCTAACGACCTACTGATTTACAGATCAGTTATGGTTCGGTACCGTTATGCACACCTGTAACGTAATGTTCATATACCTGAGGTAACGTTTCTGTTCACGAAAAAAGTTATTCAGTTTCTGGTTGTAACGTAACGGAAACCGTAATTGAAAATACAGTTCCATTTCGTTACGTTACGACTCCCTGGCCGAAAATGCCTCAAGTTCAAAAAGGAAGTACTGAATCAAGGTAAGAACATGCATTACTTGCATGAGACGTGCGTAAATAATGTGCTTATTATCGTCTTCTTGTTTTCTAGTGCACGAGAAACCGAGAGAAAGATAAACAATCTCTTTTTATTCCCCGGCTTATCTTTGTTTAGCTTTTGCTAAAACTGGCGGTATATTTCTTGCACAAAGGAGAAAACAATACTCTACATGTCAACAATGTTGGGCAATAATTTGTTGGTATTAAAACCAAAAGGCTTGAATTACTGAAACGAATCTCTCTCTCTCTCTTGTATAACGTTGGCGCTGTCATACTGAGAGAGGAGGGGGGAGGGGGATCTGTTAACTCAGTGTCAGATAAATTGAACTTTTGGCGTAGAAAAATATGTTCATTCTTGAACAAGAACACGTATTTAATCACTTGTAGAAAATTATCAGTTAAAATAAGAATAGGTTTTTCCATGTTACGTAAAATTAAAGGTTGCGAGTGAGCAGCTTATGATGGCCGCACCATTCCCGAACAGCTGGCGCGGAGTGATACGTTACTCGAAGTGAGACAGTTGTTTACAGAAGGTCGGAAGGTTCGTGATTCTTACTTTAGAGCATTCCAAATAGAAATCCAGTTCCGTGTGATAGGGGCTTAATGTATACGCACTGGTTCTTCAAAGCAGTGCTGTTTCATCTGCACCTCGGATGTAACTGGGGCTCTCGATAAAGCAATTCACCTGTATTACATAGCTTGGACAGGAGAAAAATGTAAACATGCCGTTGCAGTTCTTTCCCCCAAAGAGGCAGGCTGGTTTAATAACAGCACAGGATAATAATAATAATAACAACAACAACAATTTCATTGAGAGTAGCACGACAAAATGATACTCAAGATGGAATTAGTTTTCATGCATTCATTTTCCAGACGGCCAAGAGCATCTGCATGGGGGACACAGAGGGGCAACTGCCCCCTTGATTTAAAATTTTATGCAAATAAAATGCGCTTCGCAAAATTTTGATGGGGCGTCTCTTCCATGCATAACATATACAGCATGAAAGGCACGTCGAGTTACACCATACATGGCGAGTGTAATGATATTCCATACTAACTTTTCTATGTCCATACGTGCACAGTAAACGTTGTAAAGTATATATTTAATCAGTGCCATGCTTCTCTACCTAAAACCATAGAGGAGTTAAGGAGTAGAGGATTACCCCACATTTAAACCTCGCTGCGCTTTGAAATTGCATTTCCATCGGTGGCCAGTAGATGGCGCGGCCGTCTTCTTTTGCTGCTCGCAGTAAATAGGGGGGGAGATTCATTGTCCCACTGGAGTGTCCTTCACCACAGAAAGGACAGGGGTGGGTTGTGAAACAGGTTTTCTCAAAACGAGGGGGGAATATATGTCTTTTTCTGATTTCATGCAGTTCGTGAATTTACGGAATGAGGACTTTGCCAGGCAGCTACATACCCTACCAGGGCGCGAAATCATTGAAGATTGATTTTTTTTTGGGGGGGGGGAAGAAGATTGTGGTCTACACAGATATACACAAACTATACATATATATTATGTATGTGCATGAAACTTTTCAAATTTTCTACCAAGCAACTGACAAGAAAGAGCCTATATGATTAATATTTATAATGTTATTAAATATAAAAGTAAATTACTAAACATGTAAAAATACATTAGTATTTAATACATATAAGGGAATTTATTTGATATTTTTTATGTATCAGATATTTATAACTGCCCTTCTCGATTGCGCCGTGAATAAGTTTTCGCCTTGCAATCAAGGAGTCCCGGGTTCGATACCTGGTGGAGGCACATAGTGGTTCGGATCCCACTTTAAACTATCGTTTGATTGACTTGTTATTGATTTTTAGTTTTGGTTATTATGTATAGGTTTTCTACCTACCTGTGGGTGATCGCGGTGATAGGGTTGAAGTAAAACATTATCTCTTATGCCTTTAGAATCGGTTTGGATGGAAGGGGGAAGGGTGCGTGGTATTCGCATTAACACAAGGTTAGTCGAGCAACTGTGCAGATTAAGGTTGACTAACAATGGCAGTGAGCCTAAAGTATCCAAAGTAAACATATATTGCTTAAATACAGGGTGCTCGGAAATTCCCCTTACAAACTCCTAGGGCTAGTAGAGGGGACTGAGTAGACAATATTTGGAATAGGAACCCAGGTCCGGAAACGTACCGTTTCTGTGCTACAACCATGACAATGTAGACAATGACGTCTACAAATTGTTGCGTTCCACTGTCGACACAGGTGTTGATTAATGAATAGTAAGTTTCTTTTTTGTTCCCTTGGCATTGTTACCAAATAAATGTGTTTGTATTATGGACTGAGTCACACGTCATTCACTTCCGTACCTTACGTAACACCTCATTTGACATGGTTGTAATAAATGATTACACTTTAGGTCATCAGGTGATCTTCTGACGTCATATACTGCCTACCCGGTTGCATACCAACACAGGCACATCCGACACATTGTCATGGTTGTAGCACGGAAACGGTACGTTTCCGGACATGGGTTTCTATTCCAAATATTGTCTACTCAGTCCCCTCTACTAGCCCTAGGAGTTTGTAAGGGGAATTTCCGAGCACCCTGTATGTCTGCATTATACAGTGACTCAACTACAGGGGGGACAGGGGCTAATGCGAGCAATTACCCCTTCGATTTCAAATTTTATGCAAATAAAAATTCATTTTGTAAAATTTTATTGCTTGTTTCGCTCGCATTATCTGCTATTCTTTTTTTAATCAAGTTCAGAGGGGCGGCGGGAGCCAGCTATTGGGCACGAATGATCTAAAAAAAAGTTGTAAAAGAGAGAATGCCATGGCGTCCAGGGAAATTAATTGCGCACTAATAAATCAATATTGTTTTCAATTGCACAAATTGGATCTAAAAATTTTTGAGGTATCTATGTGCATTTTTCCGGACCTTCTCATCGGACTAAAATGTATGATATAAAGTAATCCCCTCACATTAGCCTTCTAATACTAATAGTAACTAATGTATTCAACAATGTGCTCATTTCTGTTTTGGGGGTTGAACTGGACCTCTAGATTTCCAGTGTTAACCCAGCATCACAAGTTCAATTGGAATCTAGTAGACGGAAATATGGAGGACTCCAGCTTTGAAAGACGGGTAATAGGGCGGTGCTGGGACTTCATTCACTGAAAATTCGTCACTCAATGAAAGTCGATCGGAAAGACTGAATTCCGAAAAGGATTTCAATTTTAATAATAGTGGACATTATTAATAATAATTTCAACAATAGCATTTCTTTTCGATATATTTCATGAAACAAGACCTTTTTATATTAATAATAGATCGTCAGTGCTGGAGTTGTGGGTGTGGAGAAGGAGTGCAGAGGGGTGCTTTTCCCCCAGTTATGTACATTTCCATTAACCATCCCCTCCTGCTAGGATAATTTGCATAAGCATCCCCCACTTCTTCATTGTCTCCATGCTGATCTACACAAAGACCCTCCTCGACCAAGAGGCCTCCCCGATGGCGCAGTGGTAGCGTCGTCGCCTTGTAATCAAGGGGTCCCGGTTTCGATACCCGGTGGAGGCACAAGTGGTTCGGATCCCACTTTAAACTGTAGGTCCAGTCCCGATTAGCCTTACTGTGCATAAAGTGGACTTAAAACACCAAATCAATCCAATCCTCCTCTACCAAGCATACCAGCTATAGGAGTATCCACTTCGAGCACTGTAGATCATAAAATAAAAACACACTGGAAAGAAGGAAATGTCCACAGAATTTCAATATGGAAGAAAAATGAACTTCACAAAATGCCCCCAAATAATGGTAACATTTAACCCATACGCTGTGAACCCTTAGGGCAAAGGGATAATTCGACTCCACATCAAACTGAGTTTTGGGACCACTTTGAAGTAACATGGAACAGGTGTAAACTATTTTAGAGTTTTTTTCAGCTCTTATTTGAATATAAAAAGGCTTAGAGCCATCTTGAAAATATTTGATGTGAAGTTACATTTAAATACCACACATAAAATTAAAATTAGTGATAAAAGTTCATGATTTATCAAATTTAATTCTTTATATTGTGCAGCAACAAAGCAACGACTGGTTGAGTAACTGGATCTTTCTATACTGGATTAATGCAAGAAATAATAAGTTATGTCAGCGTTTCGTTAAAAAACGCAACAAAAGTTTTTTAGTGCCTAAAAACCTATTTTGCTTGTTAGAACCTATTTTAGGTTCCACTGTTACCTGTGCAATACAAAGTGGTCTGATCTGTGTGGTCTTGCTCACTTTCGCGTCACTTCCATGCTTTGTGGCATTCACGCCTTGCAAACGAACATTTCAGCATTGAAGTTTGCACCACTCACTATATTTTTGTTGTAAGATTTTCAGAATATAAGATGATCCTCACAGACAAAATTGCGGAGTTTTACTGTGGATAACATGAAAACAGATTGGTGCCTAAACTATACGGCGATGAGTGGAATTTGATAGCAAATTTCCAATGTTGAGTTCTGCCATCGCCGTAGGGTTAGGCAACACACATAACGTTATGCAAGATAGTGCATATTTCAGGATATATGTGTCTCATTTTCATTGCCGGTGACTATACCTAATCAGCAGTATTCAGAAATTTTGAACTATTTTAAGTTTTTTTAACCTACTTCAGGATTTTTCGAGTCTAACTTAAGATTTTTAGGACCTATTTCAGGATTTTTAGAACCTATTTTAGGGTTTTTCGAACCTATTTTAGGATTTTTCGAGCCTAACTTAAGATTTTTAGGACCTATTTCAGGATTTTTAGCATCTAAAAATCCGAGGTCTAGTTATGAGATATGGGATTTTTCCTATAGATGTCCACCTGCGAGCAAGGAAGTTAATTCTGCATTTCGGAGGGGACACATATGTTAAGTTAGCCGGGCCCCTCTGGCCGAACCAGAACGCCCCTGCTTATTATCGAAGATGTCGTATCATATGTTACTGGAAACCAGATTTCTGTCTTGTAAATTAAATTATTTCATAAGCGACACTTCCTGTTGAATTTTTGAGCTATATAAAATTTCAGAAGCAGAGAGAGAGAAAGAATATTGCGGGGCTGGTTCTACACCTCGCCACACCCTGCATTGCCGGGCGGCCACTACGCCACTGTCTCTAATTATCATGATCAATTGAGCTTTCGTGGCTCCCTTCAGTAGCTGTTATGTCAATCTTCGCAGGTTTCAGATTCAAATCTTCTGTGGAAAAATAGCGACGCATTGGCTTCGAGGAGGAGGGGGGGGGGATAACCTTGAGTTAGGACTCACTCACTGTCGTAATGTTCCCAAGTTTACGACCGCAACCATTACCCCGATGCCCAAACTGCTCGCGGATCTGATTCAGGTTTGGCCCGCTTTTGAAGGTCCTACAGGCATTTTCTTCCCCCAACTCTCGTGTTTACAATCCCGCCAGAGCCAGTTTCTCTGTGACGCAGGCCCGTAGCCAGAATTTTTAGTAGGGGGGCGAAGTCAATCCTAGAGGGGGCAAATTTTTAATATATTGTGTTGCATTGGAAGATGCCCCTCCCCCTCCTCCAAAAGTGATAAGTAACAGGAAAGGGATGATATCTTGAAACTCCAACGAACAAAAAAAGTTCGAGCAACATCAAATAACAATATTTCGATAATGACATTTTCGGACTACCAAAGAATACAAAGATAAAGTTTAACATATATAGGCTAATCGGGACTGTATCTACGTTATATTTACAGGTCAATAATGTTAATAGACGATTAATATGTACCAACAGCTTTGAGCTTCTCTGCAGAACTGATTAAGGAAGACGTTTATAAATCGTGCTTCATAATGTTTTCCTCTAGTTTCCAGTATGCAAGATTTTTACGCACAAAGGAATCTAACGAGAATCCAAGAACACCATTGTGTTGTGTTAGGCAAGAAAAATAGAATTAATTAAATAATAATGGTTACATATTATCTACACTTTGATGAATTGTGTAAACATTTACATTTTTTTAGGCCTACTTGCTAAAACATTAAAATGGGTCCCTTACTCCACCATGGATTCTATTTGCTTCAAATGAAAGACTCTTGCATCACTTCAGACAATCTTTGCCTACGTTAACCATTTTGCAAAATATTGTGTTGACACCTTACAAACAAATAGGAATCCCTTGATTGATCAGCGACTTCTTGGATTACACTGTCATCATTAATATTTCATGTTTTATCAAGTTTTATCGAGGGAAATGCTGTATCCTCTTTACATTTTGAAAAATACCTTCCTTAATGACTATGGTACGAAACCGAAAGATATAAGGGGCCACCTTCGCTTTACCCCATTTCCGCGGCACGAAGTCTCTGAGCAGCTTATCGTCACCACTTTTTGAGCAGAAGAGTACAAACCCCAAATATCAGGGATTTTTATTCTGATACTAATTTTTACCAGTCACACAAAGGCTTAAGATATATGAATAAAATTAGGAGAATCCACTACATAGCAGAAGAGTTGACATAATTATTTGTCAAAAAATTAGGTTGTGCCTGAGGTAGGTTTAACAGACAACTTCTGCTACAGACACAATTTATTATTATAAATATAAGAAAATAAATAGAATGTAATTTGAGAGATTTTCAATCGTATTTATTTCACTGCAGCTTTTTTCTACTTGTCATTTTCTTGAACCTATATTCATAAGGTGCCGCCTGATAACATTGACAACTTTCACAGTGTGTGCAGGACATCAAGGCAAGCAACTTTTCTCAGTCACTATTTGCGCCTCTAATTCATCTTTCGATGTTACAAGCAATCAAAATAGGCATCTTCTGTCCTTAATGGATGCAATCCCATTGTAAGCTTCGTAGTTGCAAATGTCATTTATTTTTACTGCCGATTAAAATTCTGAGAGCAATATATAACATGCTATTGAAACGATATCATGCAAACAGTCAGGGTTAAAACTTAACTTTTCCTTTATAAAATGGATATCATAACACACACCTATGTTGCTTACCATATTTGATGCGTTTGCATAGAGAAATGATTCATAAGATTTGAAATTGATATTTACACTCCATAAGATGCTTAGTGTAACCCTATGGAACTACAAATTTTATCGCTTTCTAACCGAAATAATAATTGTGAAACACTATCACATTTTCATCGTGTTTGATATTTGAGCCAGTAAGCTGTCCTACATCTTTCACTAGCCGACCTACATGGTAGGATGGTTACATAACACACTGCGAAGCCAGGGGTTCCAGGTTCGAGCCTGGGCATGAGTCTTCTTTGTGAGCAGAGGCGAAACCACAATTTTTTATCTGGAGAGGGGGTCAAGTACCAGGACAAACGTGCCAATAATAATAATAGTAATATAGTGCTGGTAATGGTAGTAATAATAGTAGCATTACAAGACGTTATTATCGTCGTAAATCATGCAAAAGGGGATAGAAGTCGGTGCTAAAGCATTTGTGTTTGAACAAATTATTTGAAATATTTTTCCAACACGTTCAATTTCATATTAGCTAATAATGGAAAACAAGCACACAAACCGTATTTTTCAAGGACAGAATAATGACGAACATTATTATTTTGTACATATGACAAGTATAACTTTCATGTATACAACATATATTTTAAACATATGTAACATAGAGCGACATAAAATAGCAAAACACATATGCAACATGTTAACGCTAAATTGTGTACATATTCAAAGTTTCTTTAATATATATATATATATATATATATATATATATATATATATATATATATATATATATAATTTAAATACATTACATGGTCAATTCATCCGCCAAATTGTCTCTCAAATGTGAACGCTCCATTTCCTCAAAAGAATTGTTCATGCATTTAAGCAGCAACAGTCTGAAGTATTTATATGTCTGGCATTACCTCTCTCTCGGGTAATTTAGAATGCATTACAGAAATAATCATATTGGGATCGAAGCGAGCAGGAAAATCTTTAGTATCAAATGTTTGCAAACTGAAAACAATATTTATTTAATAGGGCGCAACAAATTTCACGGGGAACATGGCATTCTCTTTAACATTTTTTTTTATTTAGATCGTTTTGGCCCCCAGGGCTGACTCCCGCCGCCCCCTAGCTATAGCTCTGAACGTGGGACTATAAGAATATCAGATATTGCTCTTGCGAGCGAAGCGAGCAAGAAAATTTTACGAAATGTACTTTTATTTGTAAAAGAAATTGAAATCGAGGGAGCAATTGCCCCTCTTTGTCCCCTGCAAGTGCCCTAAGCCGTCTGGAGGAAAATAGCAAGAAACACTTGAAAACTAATTCCAACTTGAGTAACCATTTTGTTCTACTATTCTTAGATTCTGCTAGTCATGTTTCTTTACTTCAATGTTTGCCCCCTCCCAGATTGGACTTCCGTTCAAGTTTGGGGGGGGGACAATGCCCCTACCCCCTGTGGTTGCAGCACAGTTTGTGATTGTCTCTTCATCAATTTCACGTCACTCCCTCTCTCTATCACATGAATCGCTATTACCAAAAGGTAGACTTGGGAAACAAAAAATTATGCTGTTCAAACTTCTTAGCAACACATCCAAGAAAAACATCCAAATACATTAGGCACTTTTAATACAAGACTACTCAAAATATCACAACTGTTCTACATACTGAAAATTGATAAATCATTTCCCGAAGTTTGAATCTGGAAGAGATTTTATTCCCCAAATCCTGATGCGACATTATACGGAATCCCACACACCTTCATAAATCACAAAATCAATAAATGTCTTTGTTATGTTGCTAGAGTAATACAGGATCAAATTGTAAAGATTAGTGAGAATTCCAGGTAGATATTTATTCTGTACTTTTTACAGGGGGGGCAGTTGCCCCTCTGCCCCCTATAGCTACAGGCCTGCTGTGACGTCACCTACGTAGGTGAAACTTCTTCCGAGGGTCGCCATTTCAGCAACGAAAACATGTTGATTTGAAGAAGGGGGGCGTATGTCAGGCTCACACAAAGCATTTGTGGGGGGGGGGCAGATTCGAAAGTGTTGAATGCTCAATTGATTGAATTAGGTTATTTACGTCGTTTTCTGCCACTTTGGCTAATCACAGCGATGAGGATGAGTGATGATATGATGAAATTCATATGAGAACATTCACAATGAACATCCATGCCCAGGCCGGGCATCGAAATACACGTAGAACGAAACAATTTAATAATGATTGACTACTATAAATGTGGAGCTGAAAAAAAGGAAGGGGTGGGCTGACATCTGATTGGTGTCGTTCTGTCCGAGTCACTAAATAGCTATCCAGGTTCTTTACTCTGGTGGTGAGAAATTGTAATTTCAATAATATTACATCCTTTGTAATGTGATAACTAGGGCTAGGATTTTGATGCAAATGCATATTTTTTTTGGTAAGGCAGAAACATTGCATAAGTAGATAGGAACGTATTTTACACGTAAGTGAATAAATGGGAACGCCTTTGTTTGGGCATTTTTTTGCAATTCTTTGAACCTTTTTGAAGTAAATGTAAGTTTTTAGACTTTTTAAACCGTTTGTCATTTTTCGGCCATTTTTTAAGTCATTTTATGAATTTTCTACATTTTGGTGAAAGAAGGGACATTTTACATGCAAATGTAACCCTTTGAAGGAGAGAGGTTCCCGACTCTCGTCTCATTGTCTTCAGCGCAGTTCTGAATGACTGTGTTTGAAGAAAAAAAGAAATTCTGTGCATAATTGTTGACACAAGGTGTTGTATAACAATTCAGCTCAAACAATGTGATTTCCCCTATATCAGTAAATATATTGTCGCCAGACGGATTATTGTAAAAAAAAAACAAAGGGTACAAAGTTTTGTGTTCTGTATCGGATATTTTGTCAGGGAGCAATTTGCACTCTATGGAATTGAAAGTGACTTAACAGGAAGTGATATTGTTCATTTCAAGTAAGCTACTCTTGTGTAGGTGGAAGTCGAGAAAAAAATTTCCGTGTACAAGGCTCTCTTGTCCAAAAACCGACAATCATTCGTTGTGTACTGCAACTCAGTACTTAAAGTGTAAAAGATGACAAAAAGTGAACTTTCTTACTTGTACAGTGGGATCCATGAGTATTACCGTGCAAATTATCCATCACCATGTTCGTACACTTTATTTGACCCAGTAAGAGCTTTAAGAATTAGAAGAAAACACAAAACAAGCTGTTGACAACTTCTGCACCATCATGCATAAAAATCCATCGCTTAAAAACGCATCGCATGTAAGAGAAAAGTTAATGAAAATAGTCATGGACAATTTGCACGGTAATACTCAAGGATCCCACTGTACTACCATCATACGCAATGAGCATGTGCTAGATACTGTAACGTTGATTTGTAATTTGAATTTCTCTTGGTAGTTTATAAATTTGTTTTAAAAATCTTTCAGAATTTTTAGGTCATTTTTCTAAGTTTATAGGGCATTTTCTTGCATGTATTAGGTCATAAATGCATTTACAATGTACTTAAACCTGAGTTGAAGAAATAAAGATGAATAAAAAATAATAGAAAAATTGGTATTCTAGGCAATATTATATAATATGGGCAGGCCCGTACCCAGGGGAGGGGCCAGGGGGGGCATGCCCCTCCTCGAACTATGAAATATTTAAATGTGAACTTACAATAAGCTACGAAAATAACATCGACGATTTTTCAAATTTGTAAAATTCCAATTTTCTTCTTGCAAAAATGAATGTGTTTGTTGTGTAGAGAGGCAGACATCAGAAGTTTGCAGTCTGCAATATTGTGTATTTTTAGTTCTATTTTACAATCATTGATGCAAGGGGGGATTCTCTTCGAGATTCAGACTTCGGGAAATGATTTCGCAATTTTCAATATCTAGAACAGTTGTGGCATTTTGAGTAGTGTTGTATTAAAGTTCCCTAATGTGTTCGGATGTTTTTCTTTGATGTGTTGGTATGAACTTCGAACTGCTTAAATTTTTGATTCCCAAGTCTACCTTTTGGTAATATTGATTCATATCATATGAATCATATGGTAGAGAGAGGGAGTGGATATTTAATTTTTGTTACTTAGCTTTGCTTTTGTGCAACTTCTAGCTAATCGCAAAAATGAGTGATGACATGAAATTGATAAAGAGACACTCACAAACAGTGCCACAAGTACAGGGGTGAAGGGGGCATTGTCCATCCCCCCTCCCCGACCTTGGATTGAGTTCATTCTAGGGGAAGCAAACATTGAGGAAGAAAGAAAAACAAGGACAAATGGATACTCAAGATGGAATTAGTTTTCACGTGTTCCATGCATTTATCTTTCAGACGGCCGAGGGCACTTGCAGGAGGGCACAGAGTGGAAATTGCCCCCTGGATTTCAAATATAATAAAAATAAGAATACATTTCGTAAAATTTTCTTGATCGCTTCGCTCGCAATATCTTCGCACTTATAGTACAAATTCAGAGCCATACCATGGGGCGGCGGGAGTCGGCCTTGGGAGCCAAATGATCTATGTGGGGGAAAAAATGTTAAAGAGAATGCCATGGAGCCCCGTAAAATTATTTGCACCCTTTTAATTAAATGTCTCTCTATGAAACTTCATATGAAATATTAATGATGCCACTGTAATCCAAGAAGTAACTGATCAATCAAGGGATTCCAATTTGTTTGTTGGGTGTCAAACACATTTATTTCAACAATAAAATAACAAAATTCACACAACATTTTGCAAAATGATTAACGTAACCAGGAGGCAAACATTGTCTGTTGTGATGCAAGAGTCTCTGCCCTTTGAAGGAAATAGAAACCGTGGTGGACTAAGGGACCCATGTTTTAGCAAGTAGAAAAAAAATATTACAAAGTTTTACATAATTTATCATCAAAGTGTAGATAATATGTAACCATTATTATTTAATTAATTCGATTTTTCTTGCATAACACAACACAATGGTGTTGTTGGTTTCTCGTTAGATTCCTTTGTGAGTAAAAATCTTACATACTGGAAACTAGTGGGAAACATTATGAAGCACGATTTATAAAGGACTCCGTTAATCAGCTCTGCAGAGAGGCCCAAAGCTGGTGTTTTTCTGGCTTTGATTCTCGGGATGGGTTATCTAAGGTTGGTACTTTTCCGGCCTTGTGCCTCCAAGGTTCACCCACCCTTATATCAATGGGTACCCGAGAGTAAATCAACGTGGTAAAGGCTGCCGGAGCGTAGTGATCAGATCACCTCCAAAATGGTCGAGATCGAGAATGTGTGGGCCCCACCCTTGCATATGCCATCATGGCACGGTCATAGGAGCCGACTCCATGGGGCTTGGGGGGCTCGAGCCCCCCCCCCCCAATGTTAATGATATGGGAGAAGAGACCCTCAAATAATTTTGCTTAAGAGAATCTAATGTATTATTTTGCTTCTCTTGTAAAGTTTACTCTGAATTGTGCAACATGAACTTAACTTAAAATACACATTTGAAATGTTCTAGACCATCAAATTTGGGGGCTGAGACCGCTAAACCATCAACTTTTGGGGGGGTGGGCTATGAGCGGAGACAGCAAAACACGTGACTTATTACTATATACTAAGTATATAATTATGAGTATTGATAATATTTTTACTAAAAAGAGTTTCAAAATAACGAGGTGATATGACAATTATACCAGTATGTTGTTTAGTTAAATCGGAACAATTTGAGGTCGTAAACACGACTTTCAGGCAATATTGATATGTGCGATATTTAGTTATCCTCGAAATCTCTTCCTCTAGTCCAAAGAATAGGGGGAAAATAATTCTAAAGTCTTTGAGTTTATTTAACACTGGCTTGCAGTAAAGTACGCAAGGAAAGCTTATGAAAAGTCTGTATTGCGAAAGCGGGAAGGGCTATGATCAAAGGCATTATTGCTAAAGCACGGCGTGCTATGTGTTTATTTATTATTGCAAAATTAAATTAAAAAAGTAAAATATTGTAGCAAGAACAAAAAAGTAAAACTATTTGCCTGCGATTTGTGTTAGCATTTATGTAAATAATTAAATAAAACTGTTAAATATTGTAAATATTCGCTATTTTTATGGGTACGTCAACACTAAGGTTCTTTGCACCCGTCACATGTCCTTTCTTTACAAATCTGTTGCGGACATTAAAACACACCCATGCCCTCGCCGGGACTCGAATCCGACACCTCCGGATCAAAGCGAGTTGAGCCGACCACCCAACACGCTCGGCTACCGAGGCCGGCATAAAACTGTTATGTTGGCCTCTTAATGTAAATACATAGCCTACTTTTAAATAAAAATGTTAATTGTTATCTAAAAAACAAATGAGCAGACACACGTTTTTCATGTTACATTTCATTTGCATGAGGAATATAATAGCTGCTTAAATCTGCTATAAGAAGACGTAATTTTTATTTTTAAAAAAGGGAGGGAGTGAGTCATTCATTCATTTATTTCAGTGATCAGAGCCACCCCAATAATTTTGACAAGTCGGCGCCCCTGGGCACGGTGTTATATGCACGGGAAAATTTACATTACCTTTACCTATGGAACTCACCAGAATACATGTTGCTAAATTCCACTGAGTCTATTTTTGCGTTCACAAGTAAATTTAAAAAAATTGCAACGCATTAATCACTTCTAGGCTATTCAGAAAGCACTTCATCAACATTATTTACTGATGTAGATGTATATTCAGTACCACTTGAGAGTTCACAAGGGGATACGAAATCAATACCGGGAAGAACGTTCGCAATAACGACGACCCAATGCGACGAGGAAAGGAATTTTCACAATTCTGGCAAGAGTCACCGCGTGACTTTTTTTGGGGGACGGGGAGCGGGAATGCAAAATTGAATTTTGCGGTGGCGGTAGCTTACATGGTTTAGACATATCGAAAGTTCTCAAACGACACTGTAAAGATTCGTGATAAACCTCCAATACCGCTCTCCAAATTTTCCATTATATAATCAAAGCTCAAGAATGGGTTTAAACTCGGTACACTCAGTACACTCCACTGATGTTCACTCCACGTGAACACATCACAGGAAGGCAAGTTCTTCGAGCCGATGTGACGATGACGTCACAGAATTTTCAGACCGCGAGGGTTGACAAAATCCCATTCATTCTCTTAGCAAAAGGGGATGAGGCCTTGCTCGAAAAAGGTTTTATATCCCTGCAAAAGGGGACCTTCAGGCAGTGGGCAGAGAACACAACGTAACTTGACTGCGGGACAGAAGGGATGCCTTCTTGCGAGGCATAGAGGACCAGTCGTCCTTGAGCGAGGGAAGGTTTGGGGAGAGACGAATCCATTGACCATAGTTTGATGTCGTGCGTAAACGATTTCTTTAAAAACAACCCGCAAACTCCGTGCTGTGACTTCCTGCGTGATGTAGGCTTTGTCTTGGTTGGGACCAGAGGCGCAAACACGAATTTTTGTCTGGGGGGGGGGGGGAGGCAAGTACCAGGATAATCGTACCAATAATAATAATAATAATGTTAATAAAATAATGTTAATAATAATGTTGCTAATAATGTTATTGTAACATTATTATTATTATTGATTTACTTTATTTTACTTCTCTTCTTGTGCCGATCACCACTACTAATTAGCAGTCTTAAAAATATTCCCGAATCAAACGATAGTATTATATATATTGTAATATTGGGCAATGTTTGTTAGAAGTTTTAATTTAAATTTTAGATTAACTGAATACTTAAGAAGAAATGATGCCTCTCGCTCGAGCGCGTTCGTCTCCCGAGTTTTTCCCATTTACTTCTGAAAGAAGTAATCAATTCCACTTCTGCGTAACTATTGGACTTACGACCTTCAAATTTTTATGGGACACTTTTCAAAGGTTTATTTCATAATCTATTCATTCAAATTTTCATTCTCACAAATGGTTTGATATTTGGTTTTATTTACATTAAATTTGGCAATGTTCATTCCAAATGCCATAAACAGGCGAAGTCAAAATCGACCCTTTACACGGAACGGGGTCTTTCCCGGCGGTTGGAGTTTTCCCCCCTCATTTCGGCAGGACCGCGAAGGAAGGGAGGGGTGCTGCTAATGGCCCGCCTGCTTTTGACCACAGAATGCTTGAACCTCCTTTCAGTGTGTTTTACGAAGCAACGGGAGTTTGTGTTATTTGTAACAAGTGCCAAACCTTCGTTGGAAGAGTAAACCTTCAAGAAATGGAAGATCGAAGAGAGAAAAGGCGCAGAACACCATATTCAAAGGTTCCAAAGAATAAATCTCGGCAGGGTGCTCTTCTTCGGAATTAATGGAAAAACCACCATTCATCTCTTTTCATTTAGATCGTTCGGCGCCCAAGGCAGACTCTCGCCACCCCCAGCTACGGTTCGGAACTTGATAATACTAAGAAAATCAGGTACTGCTAGCGAAGCGAGGAAGAAAATTTTACGAAAAGTATTTTTATTTACATAAAATTTCACAATATTTGTTATTAGCTTTATTTTTGCTTCAACTTTTGTTCACTTTTTGGCTAATTTGCGAAGACGGGGATGAGTGATTATATGATGAAATTGATGAATGGACACTCACAAACATCCATGCCCAGGCCGGGAACCCGAGACCCCTGGCGTTGGAGCGCAATGTGCTAACCACTCCGCCACGGGAGCCGGCTGAGTTCACAATGAAAATTGTTTGCATGTCCGGGTAAAAACAAATATTTAATTTCGATTTTGTGGTTCGATTGAATTGGTTTATTTTATTTGCTTTTCTGCCACTTTTAGCTAATCGTGAAGATGAGGATGATTGATGTTCTGATGAACCGACACTCACAAAGAACAACCATGCAAAGCCCTGGCTTCGAACCTTGCATCCCTGGCATTGTTGCGCACAGTGCTAACCACAGCGTCATGTAGGTCGGCGATTTGGTGTATTAAAAATAAACAGAGAATCCTTGTGTATTAAATCATTCTTAAGCGAAGTGATAGCAAGGGACACCAGATCACCAAAAATAAAAAAAAATAAAGACAAAATGAAATAAAAATAAAGAATACTGCTTCGGTAGTCTACTCGGTAGGGCGTCTGACTGCCACGTGGGAGACACAGTTTCGATTCTGGAGGTGGGCCTTGTCCCCTCATAAAGCGGCTCTGAGGCTCACCTAGCCTCTAATCAATGTGTATCTGGGGGCAACCCTTGGGAATATCAGAATATCAGAAACAAAGACAGACTTTATCCAGCAAAGTACAGGCCTCCATGTTCAATTACCTTCACCCACCTCTGCGACAACAGTTCAATCTGATGGCGATACCAGGTGGCAGGTTTAGAATTGAAAACCTCACGACAGGCAGAATTTACCTCATCATATGAACTGAAGTGCCGACCACACAGGAAATGAGAGAGAGCGAAACAAACCGTAATCCGATGGTGCAACTTCCCAACTATAGGCGGGATGAGGTAACAACTCAAATCCGTCAAGCTCAGCTAGTGTGTTGGCCACTCTTCGAGACCGGTGACTGGGAGCATTGTCATTTTGCAGCAGTAACCTCTTCCTCCTCGTTAATGCCGGGTATTTCCCGTCCAGAATGGCATACGCTCGGCGTAATTGTTCAGAATACATTTCACCTGTTACAGCATGGTCTTCTGGAACAAACTCATAATGGACAATCCCGTCAATATTCCACCACACACTCAGCATGAGCTTTTTCCCAAATCTGTCCTGTTTCACATGGGCGATGGCCTCCTGCCTTCTTTTCACCCACTGTTTACGTGTATCGGGGTTTTCAGAAACACATACTTCTCGTCTCCTGTCACAATTCTCCTCCAAAAACGAAGATCATGCGGGTTTTGTAGCAATGTCTGGCAAATTGCAACTCTGCGCTGGGCCTGCACCTCTGTCAGCTCGTGTGGACTTTGTCGAGACTGTGTATTGGTGTAATCCATGTCATGCAAGCGAAGTTTTACTGTCGATTTGGATGCCCCAACCCCTCTGGCTAACACGTGTGCTGGATTGTGGTGTAGCATGCACAGCATCCTGCAGAGACTCGTTAATGTCCATCGGAGGTCACCCCGTGCGGGCCTTGTCCGCGAGGCGTAGTTCACCCGAAGCGAATTTTTTAAACCAACGGGAAGCTGTCCATCGATTCACCACTTCTTCGTTCTCCACACGACAAATTTCCTCCGCTGCCGCTTTTGCTGTTAGACATTTTTTCCATAAAAAAAAGCTAGCACTGCACGAAGTGCAATTTGGTCCTCACTCATCGTGCCCACTTTAATTTCAAAGGAACACTGGCTACACATGCTGCGCGTGCCTTCACTTGATCCCACGAACCTGTCCTCTATGCCTGCCAACAGCCTTTCACCGGTGGCGCCACCTACCCTCGCAAACTTCATCTCTTGGGGCTCAGTGTGCTGATGGTGCAGGACTTCTGGGACAGCCTGGTATTAGTGTTGAACTAGTGTTTATTGACTAAATTATATATTTTACGCATGTACATATTTGTTGTGTGTATATGATAGGACAGGGTTTCGCCGATAAGCTGTCATTCTTCTGCTGGCTTCCTGCTTAATTGACTTCTATAGTGAGTACAGTTTTAATTAAAATTATTGATTTGATTTGCTTTCTTTTACTTCCCTTTTTGTGCCATTTTTGTCTAATTTGCGAGGATGGTGATGAGGAATGATATGATGAAATTGATAAATGGACACTCACAAACATCCATGCCCAGGCCGGAATTCGAGCCCAGGACCCCTGTCGTCGTAGCGCGATGTGCTAAGCACTCCGCCACGGGGGCCGGCAGTTTTAATTACACAATTAAAATCAATCAATTTAATAACACAATAATCAATTTTATACGGAATAATATTATATATTTTTTATCAGAAAGGGGTTTGTCAATAATAATGAACAGAAATTAATTTAATGATGATGGCTTGAGGAACTTATATGCTATAATATTGCATTGCTCCAGTGATTGGTAACTAATTTAAATTTATATTTGTCAGTCTTTATGATTATACCACACTTTCCAATTGTTAGTATAAACTATAAAAAAAATGAAAAGTATTTACGAATAAATTTGTTGGGATTGGGCATCGTCCTATAAAATAAAAAAATACTAGGCCGAGGTCTCGAAAAGGTTGAGAACCACTGGGATAGAGTAACCAACCTACCATCTGCTCTGTGTTCCTATGGACACAAGCAAGTGGAGAATAGAAGCTGCTGCGAATTTTGTCACGCTGCCCCTGCCCATGGCTATAGTAAAAGGCCGAGGCTATTTATTCTGGAGGAGGCAGTTCACTCCCCCCTCCCCTCTCTCTCAATCCCTCCCATCGGGCGAAACACTAGAAACCACTGCCCGCTCGGTCCCGTCGATTCTCGAAACCTGTTTTGTTTACCCTCGGAATCGGAAAGTGAGAAGCCGACCATTTAGTGAGGCAATTGTACGCTGTTACCAAACTCAATATAATTAAAATCAAGTATGAAATCATTATTGCTACAGAGAATTTGAGTGAATAGATTATGAAATAAACCTTTAAAAAGTGTCCCATAAAAATATGAAGGTCGTAAGTCCAATAGTTACCGAGGAGTGGAATTGATTACTTCTTTTACAAATAAACGGGGAAAACTCGTCTTTCTAGGAAAGGGAGGGGCAGACGGTCGCGCTCGGGCAAGGGGCATGATTTCCTCTTAAAATACTATTTTTATATTTATAAAGTTACTGGACAAATGACAGTTATACAAAATTTTATTGCTTGAGACCTCAATTCGAGATGTTGGAATGAGCTCTAATTTATATGACTGAAAATGTAAGAACATAACCATCAACAAAATTTTCAATATGCAGTTATTCTCACAAAATACTTTAAAAATGAGTATTTCACAAAATAATCGTTTATTTTTTAAAAATAGATTTATTGATTTAGTGTGAAAGTTTATACTATTTGGAGCACTTCTGAGAAAACCAGACATTCATAGGCGTCACCGTTCCCGAGAAATATCAAACCAAAATAAATCTAATACGGTGGACTATTTTGAACATGGGAGGCATCGGCACGCACATAGCGATTGGCTCCTCGACTGAAAATTCCTTAAATGGCATAACAATTATACTACCAAGTCTCTTGCTTTTATCAAAAAGTGTAACAATTCGTCAATCATTAGGGACTTAGCCGCTGGACAGTGATCAAGATTGTGGGTACGAGTCCTCTATTTGGAGACACATCTTATGGCGATTCTTTGATTAAATACATTAAAAGTTATATCAGTTTAACGCTTATAAATTAGGCTATAATTTTTATTCCAAATAATATTCTGTCGCATAATTTATCTGATAGTTACAATCGAGAAAATTCTAAAAGTACAGGAAGACTTGTCTCTATTTTACAGGGGAAGACAAGACTTGTCTTTATTTTAAAAGATGATTTCTTACATAACGTGAAAACCACTTACATTCGTATCATTGCCTATCCTTCCAATTTTCATTTATTTCGAATTGAAATAAATGAATATCCCACATCTATCACCACGTGGGATCGTACTACGGGTAATGTAGCTCATTCATCATTCATCACCCCCAACTATTGGCATACTCGCTGTTCATGGCAAACCTGATGGTAAGGTGCAAGTGGTACTGACTAAACACATACGTGTGGCTAGGGTTAGCACTTAGCAGATCGCTGTAAGGGAAATGTAGGACATGCTATCCAAAATGTAGGTAGGACACAAAACATTCTCAATAAATAATAGATATTTCTATAGAACACTTTAGAAAGTAGTTGAAAAGTGACACTTTTCAGTTTTAAAAAAATTAATTCTTAATGAATTTTTAAATGCAAAATTTCAAAACTTGCAATCATACTAATCAATGCACCTCTCACTACATGATTTAAGCGGTACTTCTCAGAGGAGACAATCTTTATCAAAATTTCAGGTTTAGCCAAACTATATTTATGTTAGAGTGGACAGTCAAACTCTTTGAAATTATAGGGACCAGTACCAAACAAACATTTTACAGAATTCAGGAAAAAATAATTTCTCTCGTGAGTCTGTTGTGCTGATGGTAATGAAAGTACTCTCTCAACATTTGAATTATGACCTGTAATGGCAAACAAATATTCAGCAGTTACCGTAATTGAAAATGGTTCGAGAAGTTTCATCTTGAGTAGTGTCCAGGGTGTCTACCAAAATAACACATCCAGAATTCTTGACCTTTTCTGGACTTTTCTATACCTTTTTCCGTTTTTCTTAATGTCTATTTATTCGACCGCTACTTAGGTAAAGTTGAAAATTAGTAATTAAGAAAATAAATATTTATTTAATGAAAAACCGTACTAAAGAGCCTGAACTGTGTTTGGCAAATAAGCGAGGCTTTGGCGTCTACTCATGTGGGGCTTGTGTCGGTTGTCCCTATATGTTTGTGACTGTCTCTTCATCCATCTTATCTTACCACCATTCATCCTCATCTTCGCGATTAGCCAAAGGGACAGAAAAAAGTGAAGTAAAATAAACTAAATCAACCAATCAGTCATTATGATAGCAAAACTTCTTGACCACAAGAATAATTTATTGCCTTTTTATTGACTTCTTGACCTACTTGTTAATATATTTACTTTTTCTTGACTACCATGACTTCCTTGACTGGCAGACACCATGAATAATTTTGTTATCTATACCCCTGCTTTACAATCAAATTGTATTGAATATTGAATCAGAATGGGCAAGACCTTGTTCCATCAGTATAAACCCTAAGGCAAGAAATTCTGCTCAGGCATTGAACAGTGACGTTATCAGAAAGTGGTCCCAAAACTTTGTTCATTAAGTGCTTCCGTTTTCCTGTTTGTTTAATAGCAGGACAAACTTTTGGGAGGGGGGGCAATGACTCATTTCCGCGTTCACCAACTCCGATTATTTCGAAGTTCAGATGAACGAGATCGCCCGACCCTGTGGCCGAGTGGTTAGCACATCGCGCTGCGACGCCAAGGGTCCCGGGTTCGAATCCCGGTCGGGCTTGGTTTGTTTGTGAATGTCCATTCATCAATTTCATCATTTCATCACTCATCCCCATCTTCGCAAATTAGCCAAGAGGCACAAAACGCGAAGTAAAATAAACTAAATCAAAATAAATCAAGATGAACGAGATCAATTTTAATCCACAATAAATGAACTTGGTTTAAGGATTTGCATTGCACCAACGATCAGGAGGTTCCGTTCAACTGATCCGAGATTAATTTGTAAGGCTATACCTGATTGGTTGGCTAACACAAATCACAACCAAGAACTCCATAGAGTAATGTGATGTGGTAAAGTATCAACATGTAGGAGAAGAAGATAATTCGGGCTGCAAACTTCTCTGAATTTGAGAGATGTACTAATCAACCTTGTCAATATGTACAAGGATGTAGTGGAGTGTAAAGAAATAATGATATTAAAAAAGAACTGACGGCACAACACAAAAGGAGGAGAAAGCATGGAACCTTCTTCTACGGGACTTTAATGCCTTACGAAATACATTCGATTTTGAGAGAACAGTGTACGCTGAACCTCGCCCGCAATAAAGATATATTATTATTATTATTTCTATTATTACTGTACTGTGGTAACTATTTGAATTTTTCATTTCTTAATTCTTATATATTTATATTGTCGTGTCGTGTAAATAGCCAGTAACATGTATTTTCGTAAATTTATACAATCATATTTCCAACACCATGTAGCAATATCGTAAACATTGCTGTGTTCTAATTTACCTTGCGCGTAATATATGACATTTATATATGTTTTGTGTTCTGGGATAGAAAGTACAGTATTTATAAATATTACAACTTTGCACCACAGAACCACAAATTATTATTATTATTTTAACAGTTTTTAGTTTACATAGTTCTCGAATTATTAGTATTGTACATCCAACATCTCTAGCGTTTGCACGCCCTCGATATCACTTTCCGCTCTTTTTATATTAAAAAACAACTGCCTGCAGTCGAAGCGTCAGTATCGTGAACCAGGATCAGACACCAAAACGGTCGCGAATGGCCGATCAGAAGGTAAACAAGTGTTGAACCGTCTTCGTGCAATGGAATTTTCCAGTGATCCTTTCCCGATCCGAGTTTAAAATTTGATCTTCGTTCGTGCACACGGACATCAATGACTGAAGCAAAATAAATTTCACTATTGAGTTTGGAAGCGTAGTCCATAGACTTGTAACTAGCATGATTTCTTTCTGTTACCTATTTTCCTAATTAATATTTTGTGACGCTCAAAATGTAGAACTTTTATGATATTTTTCAAATTCCTCCCGGACCCCGGACATAAGGCTAAAATGTAGGACATGTCCGGGAAAAACCGGACGTCTGGTAACCCTACGTGTGGCAAGACACACCACTTGAGTTTTAAACCCCCAAAGACTGGATCAACATGGCTTATTGGAAAGGGTATACTTGTCTCTGCACTACTGAAGATATGCGATGAGAGGTTACGCTCGAGACTATACAAAGAGTCTGACTTGCGACTCGTCTCGACACGGTCTTCCCAAGGCGTCCTCTTATCTCTCTTCGTAATCCTCGTACTCGCTCCTCGATTGACTGACTTAGAACTGACCACTGACCCCTCTCCTTCCAGACATTTATTCCAATCGAATTTACTCAGTAATGCCGACTCAGTTATCTGTAGACTCTTACTTGATTGCGATCGTTTACACCTGTTTGCAACGACGGCGATCAAGGAAGCTCGGCAATGTCTAACAAGACATTCCTTAGATGGTTCTAGCAATTTCCTGATTTGGAAAGTGATGGCTAAATGTCTGGGATTTTAGAGTTCGTTGTACGTTACATTTAAAAGATTCTACAGATCGTTACGATGCCCCTCTCCGGAAAATAATTCCTTTGAATTCGTCTTTATATGTGATCCAATCTTATAGGGGTATCGTTCATTACCAAAACATAAAATCCTACAGATCGTTACGCATTATTGAACAACGAAACATTACCTTTTCTTCAGTCTATCTAATGAGGATCAAAAGTTTAATAGAAAAATAACTGCTTAGATATAAGCCAGTAACTAAGAGTCTGTGAATCCGATGCTTGAGGGGAAGCACAGGGGAGAAGGACGTGAACTTTTGAGATTTTTTTCTTCTAGTAGAGGTCTAACAACTGACCAAAATCCATCTTTTACGGAATCATTCCCAACGTTCGTCGTTTTCAACTTAATTTTTTTTTTTTGGCTAACACAGAAGTTTTCACAACACTCCCACATCTCGTCCCCATGAACGCGGCTAAAAATATGAAAACAGTAACGTATAAATTAGCAATTACAGCACAAAATAAAGGCTATTATCAAGAGGAATATCATCTGTCCCTGAACAGTACGTATGTATATCCTCTAGCGCGACACAAATGAAAAGTCTCATTATAGCTCAGTTCATTGCTGATGCAGGACAAATTTCAAATTCATTTTTCTCTCTTATATATAAAAAAAACCTTCATAAAACTTTATTAGTATGAAGAGGAAGGATGGTAGTTAAAAATATTCAAAAATGAGAAAAATCGATGAGGGGATGTTTTGAGCTGTTCAAACTTGAAATTTGAACATTTGAACAGTGTGTTCAAATTTTACAAAGTTTCAACATTTTATCATCTCATAACATGCAACCGTTTTTCCCCTTTACAACGAGCTCAAGAACGCTTCTGTATCTTCGTTCGTTCCCGAGATATACTTAATTGAAAAGAGCATGATGCTCAAAACTGACATTTTGAACAACCCTCATATAATTTGTAATAATCATATTTCAGCAAAATCCTTTCACAGGTTTTGGAGCAAAGCAAAGCTGTGTCCGAAATATCATCAACATCGTGACTATGAGGGTCAACTCCTGCCTGATTTGACATGGAATGAATGACCCGACCCATATTTATATATATAATGTAATTAAATGTCTCAAATTATTTTATAATATATACAATATATTATATCGACTGTCTTTCATTCAAAATGTATAATTGCAAATAGATGAACAATGATGTGCATAAGGGAGGAGGGATAAAAAATAAGATATATTAAGATGATATAGTTTCATGTATAAAATTCACATATAAATGCTATTACGTGTTTTATTAATATATCTATGTACTTCGTGGTTGCTAACGAAAGACGATGAGAAATGGAGAAGAAGTAACAAGTCGGTCCAATTTCTGTGTTCTGGGGATTGCTGGGTTTAGTGTCCTTAGAGGTGAGGCTCTTTGTTGTCCGTTCTTTTTGTATGTTCTCGATATTATTCCAGTCATGTATATTCGAATCTCAAACTAATTGTTTATATTTGTTGTTAAAACAAAAACTCTTCCCCCCTTGGAAGAATTTTTGTGGGGGGAGGGGGGAATTTCAAGACAAGATCGTTGGTGGGAGGAATTCCCCCGTCCCCCCGGGATTCCGCACCTTGGTTTGGAACATTTATGTTACATATTATGCTGTTCATTAAATCACATTTTTGTAATCTGTAATTTTAAGGCAGTATATTGTTTGAAATAAAATATGCCAAACCATTTCAAAGGTAGAATTACAAGTATTGTCAACTGACCCCGAACATATCGTCAACTCACTCCACATACAGGTTGAATTGACAATTGTCACTCTTCAAAAAAAAAAAAAAAAATAACAAAATAAAAAAGCAATAATTTTACAAGTTTTTTGGAGCATGGTGAATTAAAAATTTGTAGTGGTTGAGGAAAATACAAATATTGCTCGTAGGATTTCATCAATAGTATATCTTAATTTTTAAAAGCTGCAAAAATTTAAACATAAAATCATGGTCAAGTACGATTTGATGTTGCTCTTAAAGTAGGGTGACCATAATATTTTGACCCAAAGGTCACTTTACTCCCTCCTGAAAAATTGGTTAGGCCTAATTAGCTATAAAATTATTGTCATTAACGTATTATTATTATTATTTATAGTAACCGCTGTAGCTCAGTCGGTGGTCGGCCTCCGTGGAGGAGTGGTTAGCATAGTGGTCCCGGGTTCGAATCCCGGCTAGGACTTGGATGTTTGTGTTGTCCGTAAATTTAGAAAACCGAGAATATAGAGAAAAACTGATATGTACGAATGTTGAGAAAATGTGTGTGAATGACGGGGGATACCACCGAATAGGGGAATTTCTTTATTTTATATATAAAAAAGTCGGTATGGCGTCTGACTACCATGCGAGAGGCCCGGGTTCGATCCCCGGCTGAGAGAACCGGGACTTTTTCCACCTGTTTATGCGGCTCCGGCGCTCGCCCAGTGTTGTATAAAGTGGATACCTGGAGGAAACTCTGGGAGGTAAATGCGGCCAGGGGCGTGGTGCTGATCATATCACTCCAAGCTTCGGCCGAGATACGCCTTCATGGCGTGGTGCAAAGCACAGGGGAGCACTTTACCTTTTTTATTATTTATTATAGTATGGATCACATAAATGATACATCATGAACAATATCTATGTAAAATATGATCTCTCGTTGTCAAGAGCTATTAATTTTTATAATCTCGGTATGACTACTATGCCAGAAGTATTTTGCAGAAGGACCAATCTTCTTGAGAACAACTTTATTCTTTACTAACCGTTAATAAAGCTCCCCGAAAAAGTTGCATCACATATTAATATCTAACACAAAACGCGGGATTTGACATTTGAATTTCCGCCAAGACACAGAAAGTCATTCTTTTTAAGAATCTCTCAAATTTAGACTTGGTTTTCAAGCTAATTCCTAGACTTTTAAAAAACGGGACAAATAGTGTTTCTTGTATAATATCGACGGGACAACTGGGACACGCCTATGAAACGGGACTCTCCCGGTCAAAACGAGACGAATGGTCACCCTATCTTAAAGAAACGATTTTATTTCGAGCAAAGTGAAACAAAAATTATTTGAATTTCACGCTATTCAGTTCATTTTCATTTCTTGTGCGGCAAGGCCGAGTAAAGATTGTTGCAGTCAAGAAATGATTGTTGCGCGGGTGCATGGAATTCGCCGCCCCCCGTTTGTACTTCAGTTATGAGCTATTATTTTTTTCTTTTTGCTCAGGCCAATCGGGACTAGACCTACAGTTTAAAGTGGGATCCGAACCACTTGTAGCTCCACCGAGTATCGAACCCGGAACCCCTTGATTACAAGGCGACGACGATACCACTGAGCCATCGGGGAGGCCCACACACTGTACTCGTTATTTCAAAAGTGGTAATGAAAATTTCCACAAGCGAAGTTGAAATATTTTTTAAAAAAAGTTTTTTGAGAACTGAATTTGAAAATTCAGGCGCCAGTTGAAAATGCCTACATTTTACATTCCCAATTTCGCCTTCAAATAAACACTCAAAGAATCTGTTAATTGCATAGGAAAGGCAACCTTACTTTCGAGTAAAAGATTCCGAAGAACTTTGCGGTGGCGGAAACGCATCACCCATCCCATCTCTTCACCCCACCCCTAACAGCGGTGCTTGGAAGGGAACCAGCGAAAAAGGAAGCCCTTGCCATTGGTAACAGCCTTGATGGGATACAAGAGATCTGACCAATAAGGACGTTTGAAACCCACGTGACTGTCACCGAAAGAGCTCTCCCCCCAATTTGTGCTGGAAACAGCAAAAGAAGACGGCCGCGCCATCTACTGGCCACCGATGGAAATGCAATTTCAAAGCGCAGCGAGGTTTAAATGTGGGGTAATCCTCTACTCCTTAACTCCTCTATGCTAAAACCATTTAATACGAAGCGTACTTCCTCTCGGTAGGATTATATCCTTGAGAAACAAAATTAAAGGAAAATGCTTTCGTCCTAAGCGGGTGTTACACGGTAGCATTTAGGTCATGGCATAAATGTTAAGAAAAATGCTAAGGAAAATGCTTTCGTCTAAAGCGGGCGTTAGATTCTGCTAGCGTTGCTTTTCTTTACTTCAATGTTTACCCTCCCCCTTTCCCCGTTAAAATTGGTTTCCGTCCAAAGTTGGGAGGCAATGCCCAGCCCTGTCCTGTGGTTGCGCCACTGTGAGGGATATGATGAAACTGATGAAGGGACACGAACGAAGAGAACACCCATGCCGCATTCATCACACAGCACTGTACTGAACCCTCATCTAACTGATGAGAATATCTGGATGCACTCCGAAACAGGTGACAGGAGAAATACTATTTTCCTTCGAGTGTTCGACAAAATTGAAAACGGATCTTCGTAAAAATTCCACGCTGGGCATGAAATTCGTTGTTATGAAGAGAATTAACATTTCTTATTGTGACAAGATTGTCCAGGTTCATCATTCAGATGAAGTTGCCTACTTCAAATTGTAAATATAATGTAATTTAACGAAAAAACACATCTTCATTGTGCTATGCACCCCGGGATTAATCGAAATAGTTGTATCAGAATACAAGTACCTCAGGCAAGGAACAAGCAGTATAGATGTATGAATCTATATTATAGGTAGTCAATATAATAAAATGAAAAATGGTGAAAATTTTAAAACTTGTCGTACACCAGAAAAACTTCAGTGGTGAGTAACTTTGTTCAAAAACTTACGATTACTATTGTAGAAAGAAGTTCAACAGCACAACATTTTTTTTATTTAGCTGTATGATTATTCAATAAGTTCTCTCCCTATTCTAGAAAAAATGTTGCCCTTACGTTTTACTGTACGCTACGAGTTCCGATTTTAATTCAGAATTAATCATGGTTCACACGCATTTCTGAAGTGGTTGGGCATGTTTTCGGGAGACTAAATGACTTCCAAATGACTCTTCGCAAGCAACCATTCATTTACTGCCTCTGTTACGGTCTGCTGCTGGCATCTAGGTTATATGTGTAAGGTGTGAAAAGGATTTTCTGCAAAGTTTCCAAATTCTCCCACAAAACTTGCAACTTTTGGCTCATTTTTCATCCACATGTAATGCAGAGTTTCATATTTATTATACATTTTTAATAATTTAAAATGGGGTTGTTCTTGAGACTTGATACCATGTGACCAACTACTGATAGCATTTAGTTGTGGCATTTTAATGCTAAGAGCACAAAACCTAACCCACCTAACCTATCCATGAAAGCATTTAGGGTTTTGAAATTAATTGGACAATGGGTAAGTATGAGGAATACAGAGAATGTCTCCAATTTCTTTCCTACTTCACTAAATATGCAGTCCTGGTAACGTATCTGGAGTTAAGATTTCGGGGTCTCGTGAAAAAAATTGTACACTTACTTCTATATATGTTGCAAAATTATGTTCTTCATTACCGCAATCATTCTCCATACAGAAACATAGGAACGAGGTTTGATGATATGAACAATTGACGTTCGGCATTCGTTGTGCTGTCTACAGCATTTCCACACTGTTCCTTCATTACTTGCAGAGCATTAATTGTTGCTTCGTTACTTGAACGAGGTAGAAGAGTGTGTGGAATGCGGACTTTGATGAGAGGTAAGTTTGGCAACGGTGTTCAAATGTTCTTCTACAAAAAAAATTGTCTTGTGCAGTGAGGAAGCTAGTGCCCCAAACCATTCACGAATAGCCCCACGAACCATTTCCGGTAAGGTTAGGTTAGGCAAGCTCAGTTAAAATTTTGTTCTTAAAACAATGCGATACAGCTGTAAAAAAATCCACTTATATCGGCTTTTTTCCCTATTTCCACACGTGACCCCTGCATTTTAACAACAGATTTGTGATTAGAAGGCCAAATTTAGTTAGTATACCAAGAATTAACGAAATTGGAGACATTCTCTATATTCTTCATTCGTTCCGGACAATGTAATGAAAGTAAGACAATAATTCATCATATGGTAACAGGTCTCCAGTAGAAAACCCTTGAGCTTGATGCAGATGGCAGCAGCAGTCCATATCCAAGATGACAGTAAATTAATTTCTGCTCACAAAGAAGTTCACACATTACATTATAGCATATGGGAGAGAAGAATTATTCTCTTCAAGACACACACTAAGTAATTACTATGATGATTCAGTATGTGTATGCAGACGTGGATAGAAATTGAATTAGTTTGGAATTAAAATTGGTTTTCTGGTTATCTTTTGTTCAAAGGGCAACCCCTTCCCCCCAGCCATTAATTTTCAGCATATGTGTAGTATATATATCAAATTGTATTAAATGTTTTTTGTTCTTGCAGGTGAGGATTTGATTATCAACCCAAAGGACTTCCCCTCTGTGAAGAAGGGGGACATAGTTGAGGTCTATCACCAAGAGGATGAGTTCAGTCGACTGCTCCTTCAGGTTACCTCATTCAAGGAAGACCTGCAAGGAAAAGGTACGACTCCATGAGTTGCTTTCATTATAGAGGCAAGGAGCACCAAGGCTCGTACTTTCAGTTTCCTAAACATTCATGGGGAGTGAATTTACGGCACGAGTTTACAATACCGGAAGTATCTTCAATTGCTTTCAAATTCGGCATACTCACTAATTTTGGCCTCGTAATCACGAATCTGCAGTTAAAATTTGGCGGTCACGTCTAGAAATTGCAAAATAAGTCGAAAAAAGTGGGTCCGTGAACGGAGTAAACACCATTGATCTATGAAGGAAACAACTGTTTTTTGCAATGATTAGCGTTTCAAAACTATGTTTATGATGACCCTTAATTTTAACTATGCTTGCCTAACCTAACCTAACCTTACCGTGAATGGTTTGTGGGGCAAACATGTTTTCCACCTTTACGCAAGATGCCATTTTTTCACATGCAAATCAACGCTTCACTTATTGCACCACACTTGAGCAACATTGGTAGCAAGACTGTTGTGCGGAAAGGAAGACGTCTTCATATCGTTTCCATGTTAGTGTATGGAGAATCATAGCGGTAATTGAAAAGGTTATTTTGCAATTTCTAGACGTGACCGCCAATTTTTAACTGCAGATTCATAATTACGAGGCCAGAATTAGTGAGTATGCTGAATTTGAAAGCAATTGGAGATACTTCCGGTATTGTAAATTCATACCCATTCATGGCTCTTATGTAGAAAGGAATTTTACATGTTTCAAGCCTAATGCTGTCCATATATGATTCAACTGATATTGAAACAGTGTGCTCGTGATACAGTATAATTGACTATTTGAGGGCATTGAACAGCATTATCATTGTAAAAGATGAAAGATGTAAAAAGCACACAATCGTGAAAACAATGATCTTTATTTCACTTCTTATCTGAAAGGTAGCTGTGCATATTGCAAGTAAATCAAATTAATTTGTCGTTAAGAAGACAATTATTTTGCTTCTAATGTATTTTCGAAACCCAAATAACTGTGATTCCCTTTCTCACTAAGGTGAGGTGGAGCAAGTGCAGTAAGGTAAGGCTAAGGTACATGCTGGTTCGGATCCCACTTTAGTAGATCCATTCCTGATGAGCCTATCTGTGCATAAAGTGGTTCTAGAACAAATTTTAATGTACTTTTATGCCTATACTGGCTGTGTACAGTACCAATTAATGTGACCCATCCATAGTATTTACCTTATTTTTTAAATGAAATTAAATTGTCCTTAACGTCTGTTTATGTCAGTTACATGAGTACATACCCTTTATTTGTAAATATCGGACCAATAAAGTGTTATTTTCTCATTCCAGTATGCTTTTCTCAATGAATAACAATTACCAGTTTGTCTGTCGCATTTGAAAGATATGTAAGACACTAGTCTCGACTATTTTAATTGTAGTGTAATGACATGCTCATCTTGACTTGTGAATTAATTTTTTTCTCCAGAGACAATCAGTGTGGAGCAAAGTATCGCAAATACTTTCCAACTGCGAACATATGCCGATGTGTATGTGAACATTGTGAACCCAGAGGATGTGATCCTGGACTCTGTCGAGCTCACCTTCAAGGATCAGTACATGGGGCGGAGCGACATGTGGCGGTTGAAGAACTCTCTGGTACATTGAAAGTTTCATCTTCGAAATTATTTGCATGGTGATCATTTGGATATTGTTGTGGAGTCTCCAGAATCTAAAGATTGTTTTGCTAAGAAATTTCCAAATGAATTACAGTAACTTGCTTTTATGCCTGTGGATGTTACAATTTTGCCTGTAAGTTCCATAATCACTGTATTCCACCATCTTATTAATTTCAGTGTTGGAAAAATGTCATATCATGTACAGGGTGGTCCGAAAGTCTTGCACCCCCTACTGAAAATTAAGAAGTACAATAGAGGAACAATATCAAACACATATACTGGTTTTTAGTATATTCACTTTCATTGACACTGACACCGTCACACATCGAGAAGGTCTGTACAAACACTATCATTTTCGTGGCACAAAATGATGCGGTGCCATGTCTTGTGTGATATTTTACGAAGCTGTGTTTGAAATTATTATTATATTGTTACTTTATTGTTCTTCTTTCTTTTTGGTAGGGGGTGACAAGACTTTCAGACCACCCTGTATAGCTAATTTTGCTTGCTTCTAGCTATTTGAGCAGCACAATAACCATATGAAGGCACTATATGTTATTCACAATTATCTTATGAAACCATTTTGTGTACTGTACAACCATCTTGATTATTTAATACTGTAATGCGAATATTGCCTCATTGTCACAAAAAATATTTGTTTTGTGTTTAGTAAAAAGCTGTATGCATGTAATTGAATAATACTGATACTATACTGTCAGAATGCATCAGTTTGAAATTAACAACAGATACACCTGATACTTTTCTTTGAGTTGGAGTACCTCGCAGGGTACCCAAAATGCCATACAACACTCTTGGAATTTATGTAAACTGCAAAAACATCATTATGTTAAAAAATATATTTCTTGAAATGAGCTATGTTAATATTCTGATTATCTCATATGCGAAGTTATGCATAGTTGAAAATGGAACTTTGGCAATTTGATTTGTTATAACTCACTTGGGATATTAACATATTTACATTATACTAATCTTGCAAAATATGACTTATCGATACTGGTTGGAATCATCAAGAGTATTGGCATTCATATCATTACCAGCACAGCTGTAGTAATTTGTTTGTTATAAAAAATATTTTAAAGTTTCTAAAATGGGTTGTTTTCATGCATGTTTTTCACAGATCAACACATGCGTGTATCTCAACAAGAAGATAGAGTTCTGTTCGGGAAACATCAGGTGCCAGGTTTACGAGATGTGGGCTCAAGGTGATAGAGTGGCATGTGGAGTCATCACAGAAGACACAAAGGTAATGTGCTTCATATGCAGGCTGAGATTAATTTCATAAGAGGGCAATATTTGTAAAACTGAGGTCAAGATGCAACAACTTGCTATGCCATCAAATGAAAAGTTATAGTGCAAGTTGAACCATGGTATTTTGAATATTCATGGTTTCTCTAAAGGTGTACACCAATAGGGTGCTATCAATTTCAAATGGGAAAGCAGGTCATGGGACACCTTATTGGATAAGTCTCTCAATTTTCCCACCAGCCTAGAGAAATATTTGTTGTGCATGCATGACAAACAGACCAAGGAGACCGGTTGAATCTTCTAGGATAAATGGTCCGTTTCGAGTGACATCCTAGTGACAAGTGATGTGTGCAGCTAGCATGTCATGTTAATCCATGTTAATAGGCTTTCCCTAGTGGTGTAAAGTGGTTGCATTGTAATCAATGGGTCCATGGTTCAGTACCTGCTGGAGACAGATTGGTTTGGATTCCACTTTAAACTGTAAGTTCAGTTCTGATTATTCTGTCTGTGCATAAAGTGTATTTAAAGCAACTCCATGTGAGTGGTTACACTTGTTTCTTCAGGTATGTATCCAAGTGACGTCTCACATATTTATTGTCACTTTGGTGTGAAATCTCCCTAAAAATAATACTGGTTACGTAGGAATAGTTCTGTAACACTTACGCCCGACCCTGTGGCCGAGTGGTTAGCACATCGCGCTGCGACGCCAAGGGTCCCGGGTTCGAATCCCGGTCGGGCTTGGTTGTTTGTGAATGTCCATTCATCAATTTCATCACTCATCCCCATCTTTGCAAATTAGCCAAGAGGCACAAAACGCGAAGTAAAATAAACTAAAATCAAATCAAATCAAATTCTGTAACACTTAGAGACAGATACTTGGAAAATGATTCTATGTTTTGGCAAGTTTGCTTTCCCCCAAACTACAGAGCTACCTTTTTTGTCACACAATGAAAACCTACACATGTAACTTAAGTTTAGTTCTGTTGCAATTTTGCCATCACTACGTCCCATTTCTTACAGATCGTGTTCAGGTCCTCCACAAGCATGGTGTACCTGTTCATCCAGATGAGCTCCGAGATGTGGGACTTCGACATCCATGGAGATCTCTACTTCGAGAAAGCCGTAAATGGCTTCCTGGCTGATCTTTTCCACAAGTGGAAGGTTGGTTGCATTTTCTTCTACATCAGTTATTTAAATACTTAAATGATGTTGAGGTTGCTATCCTTAATCAATGCTTCCAGAATGTTAATACGAATACCACATATTTGATGTAAATATATAAACAGTAGGCACTTGTCATGAATGATGGACTTAAAACAACAACTTGTCCTGAATAATGTTTGTATTTAATGTATATCAGTTCAAAGGATATTTGTACTCAGTTGTTGATTATAAATACTACAGAAGCAATCTTTTTCCTTCAACAGAAGAATGGAAGCAACCACGAAGTGACAATAGTACTCTTTTCTCGGACGTTCTACAAGGCAAGTACTCTGGAGGAGTTTCCTGGCCACATGAGAGAATGTCTGCAGCAAGACTACAAGGGACGCTTCTATGAGGATTTCTACAGGTCAGTTGCTGCACTCATTATTTACTTCCTTGCTTTGGAGTGGTGAAGTATGGACAAAATTTTGTGGTAGCCTAGAAGTCTGGCAAACTTCACCCTTTGGAAGACTGGAGAGGGTGGCTATAAACGAAGATAAATGGAAGTAATTATTGAAATACATGCTGAAATTCCTTCAACTTGAATATCATCCGGAAAACAACCTTCCATCACATATTGGTTCTTCATTTCTACCATTCCCCAATTTGTCTGTGACTAAGAAATATAAATTGTAGGGATTTTGGGTTGTGATTTCATGATTTTATAACAGTGGCAATTTTATTTATTTATTTATTATTATTATTAAAGTAGGGTTACAATTAAGCTTACATTTTTTTTTTACATTGATTCCGAACTACAAAAACATCTTTTTGCCCTACATGAATTAATATACGGTTACGCTATTTGTTTATAAGTATACATAAAATGGAATATTATAAATTTATATAATTGAAAAATATAAGAAATAGACTAAAATAAACATTTTTTGCAGCTACGTTTTATGAAGGAGGAAATGAGGTAGAATAGGCACAGTGTCAGTATTCATAGATTAATGTCCTAATCTGTTGTTTAAATTTGGCCAAATTTCTCTCCTTTCTGCAATTTCGGGTAGTTGATTCCACTCTTTACTTGCCAGTGATGACAGGGATTTTGATCCGTATCTTGCCTTGTTACATTTTGGTACTCGGATACTGTGGTGTTGTTGGATCGCAGATTGGGATAATGTATGTTACTTGATATCATTACTTTGTCCTTTGTACAAATTCTTACTTGACGATGTAACACACAGTTTTTTAAAAGTCAAAATAAACCATATTTACTTGAGTACCTTGTACATTTTTGCCAAAAATATGCGATAGAAAAGGAGGATTGACAGCTGATATGGGGTAGGGGGGCTTTCCAATGGTGTAGTGGTAACATTGTCACCTTGTAATCAAGAGATCCTGGCTTTGATCACTGCTGGATACACTTTGCACAGTGGTTTGGATCCCTGAGCATAAAGTAGACTTAAAACAAACTTTGATAAACTTCTCGTCAGCCTATGTGGGTACATAGGTCCTAACCAGATGTAAACACCATTTATCATACATAGGTGTGCAATGTGCTAAGCACAATGGTGGTGTTGAAGGTGGATTTGGGAAGCAAATAGGATGTGAAAAACATTTGTATGTATACTATAATCCGTGTATGCAGTAAAAAAAATGTTAAGAGAGTATTCTGGTTTAATTACTACTTATATGTCTTGCTATATGTTTTTTTTTTCATCTCCCAATCCTTGCTGCTTTCTATCTGATTGAAAATAAAAACCTGCCACTATTGAAACTGACGGGAGACAGGTTTGTGAAATTTCATCAAAGTATATTAAAATTTGCAGCAGAAAACTTTTGATGCAAGAGAACATGGCACTGAAAAAAAAACAACCTCTTCTCCAATTTAATCCCTTCATAAGCAAGGTGTGCGACTTGTTTAAGAGTACTCATGTAAATATAGTATCTATTAAGGCAATATTGAAACAGATCGTAGTTTTAAATGTAGTTTACATGCATTATATTGCATACCTGAAACAGGGTTGCTGTACAGAATGAAAGGTATGACGACTGGACAAACACCCTGGTGCAACTGAGGAGGCTGTTCACAGATTACCAGACCAAAGTGCTGGAGCACCACAAGAGACCAGGTGCAAAGATTCCGAAGGCCATCAACTCCACAGCTGCCCAGGGCAACTTTCTTGAGGTCCTCAACATGTCGTTAAATGGTGAGTGTGGATGTTAGTTGTTCAGGAATCATGCTGACCTTAGCTATTTGAAAATTCTGTGCATCTAATCATCTATGCAATAGAATAGGGATATGATATTTTGACTTCTGAAAAATAAAATTTTAAATAATTTTGAAATTATAGTTTTGAAAAGACCTCATGTAGTAGAATGCTGGCAACAGCTTAACAGATGAAAATTTCCATTTACTGCTGAAATATGTGTCCTCACAGATGAAAAGACTTACCATATAGAGTATACAAATCATAACAGTATGACCCAAAAAGTGGAATAAGTGCTTCATTTCTTCTAACCTAATCTTCCTATTGCCAGAAATCAGAACAATCCACAATATTCTTCCGAAGTGAGAAATCGCTTTGTGTTGTAGCACTAGATGTCTCACAGTTTTCAACCACAACCATGTTGAGATCAACAGCATGGCATCATTTTAAGATTTAACCCAGGAACCATTCCCAGACCAACAGCGGTGACTGTATTTGCGGTTTCTCAACTGTTAGATATCCAGTCCTGGGGGTGCAGTTGGAGGTTTATAATTGAGCCTGCTGATGGTAACTAACTAACTAACTCCCTAGCCTTCTTAAACCCGAAGGTTCATGGCTGCAGCAACACAGGCCTTCCATCTGTCCCTATCTTGAGCAAGTTCTATATACTCTTTTCCATCCCTACCGATTTCCCTTAGGTCCATCTCAACGTTGTCCCTCCATCTTCGTCTTGGCCTTCCTACAGGTCTCTTCACATCAGGTTTCCCAACAAGAATCCTGTAAACTACTCTTTCCTCTGGTTACGTACATTTTTATACAGGGTTGCTGGAAACAACAGCTAGACACAGAGTCCCATCTGAACTTTACAAGATTTAGCCAGTGATGTCTGTAGGTCTAGAAACAGACTGGCTTCTTATATTTCTATCACTACACACATTGTTTTGACTGCTTGACGCTTCATTGTAACAATTTAATGCTCTGTGATGTCACATGAGCACTGTTTTTTCTTCTTAAAAAGATATAAGGCCTCTCTGATGGCACAGTGGTAGCATTGTTGCCTTGTAATCAAGGGGTCCCGGGTTTGATTCCTGGTGAAAGCACATTGTAGTTCGGATCCCACTTTAAACTTTAGGTCCAGTCCCGATTAGTCTTTCTGTGCATAAAGTGCAATCAATAAATTTAAAAGATATAAAGCCAGAGTTTCCTTTTGCAAGACAAAACCTTTTAATGCTATACCATTGCATATGAGGAAAGTCATGTAAATCAATAAATATGTTTAGCTTACCAGAATTAGAATCCGAACACATTTCACTTTTTCCTCCCAACCATTATCTTCATCATTCATTTAGAAAAGAATGTTAAATAATAACATTGGATCAACATGAACATTTCAAGACCTAAGGGTATTTATTAGCATGTTAAATCATTGTAGAGCAGTCTGGAAACTTATTGAAAATTAGTTAGAAAATCTGGATAATTCATAGAATTTAATTTTTTTAAATGAATGGGATTTTGGATTTTGAACTATTTCCACAATATTTTTACATTTTATACACCGTGCGAGATATCCAGGTTCTGTAAAAATATATTTTGATATTGGTGAAGAAATTTGCATAGCTGCTGATATATCAATATTGGCCCAGCCCTAATTGCAAGTATGGAGCATTATTTTGCTTTAAAATATTCTTAGCCTTACATATAAGATTATCATGATATTAATTCAGATATTTTTAATCATTGAAACTTATAAATTTAAAAAGTATACTTAAAAATCTTGCTGGAAATCATTTACATGACTGAATATGGCCACTGAATTAAAGAAAAATGATTTCAAGTATTTTTTGTTCCCATGAAAGTGTCTCTTCGTGTTTTGCATACCTCACTCGGGAAAGATGTTGCTCATAATCTAGGTTGGATTGATTTGTTCCCCAGTAAAATTTCTTGAATATGGCCATTTTTACATTGCTTAAATACACCACGAAAGAAATAAAATAGTACTTATAATTTGAGTTTTTTTTGCAGGATAGTTTCCAATGTTTTAAAAAAACAACAACTTGTATTTTCTTGTTCAATGCCCTTTTTACATTGTGGTTGATGTTAAAAATTTTTGTTGTGCCAGGAAGTACCTTGATATTCAGTCATGTACACACTTCCTGCATCATCATCATCCCTTGACGTTTCCTGCCTCTGGCTGGGTTGGCTTAGAAGTCAAGCCTCTCCATTTTTTCCTGGTCTTCCACCACTCCTGTCTTTCCACGGTATTCCAATGTTGTCCTCTTCTCCTAACACTCTCCGCTATCTGCTCTTTCCACCGACATATTAGTCTCTCCCTTGGCCTTATTCCCACTCCTTGTGCATTGTAAGCTCTTACTGGTAGTCTCTCTGCATCCATCCTCTTCATGTGTCCGAATCATCTCATCTGTGCCTGATCTATCCTGCCTGAAGCTTCACCACACCCACTGTCTGTCGGATCTCCTCATTCCTTATTCTATCCCTTCTACTCTTGCCCAATATACTCCTTAAAAATTTCATCTCCACTGCCTGAATCTTTCTTTTGTCTCTCTCTGTCCTTGTCCATGTCTCTGCTCTGTACGTAGTATGTGTTATATATTACCTTCTTGCATTTGATAGGTACATCTAGCAAGGTTTTTTATTATCTTTTATCATTGTTTAACATAGGATATATCAGAAGTTTCCTAAAATCCTTATTTCTCTGAACTCTACAGTGTTTGAGAAGCATTACCTGGACAGGAGCTTCGACAGGACAGGGCAGCTGTCTGTGGTGATCACCCCAGGAGTTGGAGTCTTTGAGGTTGACCGAGAGCTTACAAATGTCACCAAGCAGAGGATAATTGACAATGGAGTAGGGAGCGACTTGGTCTGCGTTGGAGAACAACCTCTTCATGCTGTCCCATTGCTCAAGGTAATACTGTGTAAAGGGATGAGATACAGGTAGAGTAATGAATAGTCTGTAACATGCTTTCATAATTCTGCCATTTATTATTATTACAAAATTTGGAAAATTCTTTTGTATTTTTCCATTATCAAAGGAAATACTTTCCTTTTCCAAGACAAAGCACAGTGTAGTTGCCTGCATTTCCGGTGTGCCCCAAGAAAGTTCTCTGGGGCCCCTGTGTTTCTCTCTCTTCATGGATGACATTCATGAATATATTTCTTCCGAATGTTCAGTATTATTGTATGCTGATGACTGCAAATTATTCCGAAACATTACCTCACTTCAATGTGGCCGCGGTGGCTCAGTCGGTAACGCGTCTGACTACCATTCTGAAGGTCCCGGGTTCGATCCCCGGCCGGTTCAAATCCGGGAACTTTTCTAACGGTGGAAGCGGCCCCGGCGCCTACCCAGCATCGAATAACATGGGTACCTGGGGGAAACCCTGGGGGGTAAAGGCAGTCAGGGGCGTGATGCTGATCACATCACCCCCACTCACGACCGGATCAAGAAAGTGTGGGGCGTTACCCCCACACCCCCTATACGCCTTCATGGCGTGGTGCTAAGCACAGGGGAACACTTTACCTTTTTTTTACCTTTTACCTCACTTCAGGACACATGCTATATCCAAGACAATCTCAAACACATTGAATGCTGGTGTCAAGACTGGAATCTCAAATTAAATCCGGATAAATCTGTTGTCATGAGGTTTACTCTAAAATCCAATAGCACAGCGCCATCCTACAAGTTATGCAACCAGGCTATTCCCTTTGTAGGACAGCACAAGGATCTTGGTGTCATTTTTGATAGCAAACTGACTTTCAACCATCACATAGACTACATAACTTCGAAAGCGATGAAAACACTTGGACTAATTTACAGATTTACAGACATAACACAAGTTTCTGCCCTCAAAACCTACTTTACAATGTGTGTTGTTACTATTCTTGAATATGGCTCCTGCATTTGGTCAATGGCATGTGAAAGCAATTTAAAGAAAACAAATAAAGTAGTAAGTTTCTTCTTCAGAATAGTCAAACACAGATGCCCAACCCTTGCGAACTTCTCCAAACAAGAAATTTTATCCACTCTACAAATTCATGACCTTTTTCTTCGCCGTCAACTCTCAGATTTAACACTACTCTTCAGAAACATTAATGGGCAACTTTTCACCAGCGAACTCTTGCCACTTCTTAATATCAGAATCCCACGTCCCAACAGTAAATGCAACAACTTCTTTTACATTAAATCTTCAAGGCTATCTTTAGAACAAAGATCACTTCTCTACAGGCTACAAACCATTTACAACTCATTAAAAGACGCTCCGGGCTTCAATTTATCAAAACAGACTTACAGAACGGCGTGCATAAAGCAGCTGAAGAGTAAATAATATTTTTTTGCCCTAGTTGTTATTCTTGTTATATATATATATGTGTGTGTATGTGTTCATCTTATTATTTTGTTTATTTCTTTTTCGGTTGATATCCTGATGTAAAATGGATTTTTCTGTATTCAGGACTTTTTAAATAAATAAATAAATTTACTTCTAGCATAACTTAATTGGCCATGTTGTATTGGATGGACATACTATTAGTTATCAGTAGATTTTATTTTGATACTGTATTGGCAAGAATAAAAATTTCATACTGAGCCACAACTGTATATACGAGGGCCAGCATTATTGTGGCAAAAAATAGTTGCCATGACTTTTGCTGTAAACCTCGTATATATGTTTATAAAAATGAACAGTCAGCATCCAAGTCAGAACTGATGATGCTGTGGCAACAAACCTCCATTTTAGGGATGCAAGAGTGTAAGTTACTTGGCTAATCTCTGATTTTGTTCTTTCTATCCTTTATTTTGTGAGTCCTTCTCCATATTTCTACCCGTCACTCTTAATTTCATATCTCTCTCTTGGTAGCCTGTTTTTTCCACACTCTCTCTGATATTTTCCATGCCATCTTATTCTTGCTCCCTCTCCATTTTGCTGCTTACTCAATTTTCCTGATGTTTCACCTCACCTTGTATTTCCTATTGTTCTTGTAAGAAACAGCTGATGGTGAAGTGCATTAATTTTGCCGCACTCCCACTCTCACCACCATTTGAATTCTAGCCTGGATACTGGTATTCCTTTGTAAGCACTCTTTCATGTATTGCATTATCCATCGACATCATTGCAATTAATCTAAGAATGCAGAAGAGTGCCAGAAATAAGAAAAATAATTCTAAGAATCTACCTCCATTACCTGCATATCATTTCTCATTAGTTTCCTTGTTTTCCAAGTTAATGATGTGGTGTGTTTATCCTAGCATCTACGAGGTTTATTTTTTAATTAGGGGTCGTTTTGCGCTCCCATTGGCAACACTGCATGCTTGGCATTTTGCACATTTGCGTTAGTTACCAACATGCCTTGCATGTAAACAGATGCCATTTGCACATTCTGAAGTGCTTGGTGTGGTTATGGTGGACAATGGAAGTGGTGCAGGTGATCGAAAATCCCACCGAGTGTGAGATACGATCAGTGATCAGGTTTTTGACCATGAAAATTGTGAAAGTGGCAGACATTTATTGCCAGTCCCTCTACACCCCCAAAACAAAACAACAAGGAATTGCACCACACATCATCCCCCACAAAGTTGAAGTTCAAGGAAGCGATCTCCACCAAGAAACTCATGCTCACCATATTCTGGGACAGGTTCGGGGTGCTTCTGATTGAGTTTCTGCCGAATGGACAAAAGTTAATGCAACCGTGTATTACAACACTCTCAAGAAACTTCGCCGAGCAATACAGAATAAACAACGAGGAATGCTGTCTTCCGGTATCATGTTGCTGCATGACAATGCATGGCCACACACTGCAGTTGCTACACAGTCACTCATTGACTCATTTGACTGGGAGCGGTTGGACCACTCTCCGTACAGTCCGGATCTCACCCCTAGCGATTATCACCTATTTCCCCACTTGAGGACTTTCCTCACTGGGAAGTGATTCAACAGCACCAATGAAGCCAAATAGACCGTGACGGATTGGCTGTCTGACTTGGCGGCAGATTTCTTTGATGAGCGTCTACAAAAGCTCATCTGCTACTACGATAAGTGTCTCAATAACTATGGGAACTACGTTGAGAAGTAGCTGAATGTACATATGAACAGCCACAAAGGTTTTCTTTTTTTTTTTAAGACTGCCCCTAATTAAAAAATAAACCTCGTATTTAATAATTTGTCCCCCTTATCAACGTTTAACTGAGGCAGGTAAAAAAGCAACATAGCTAGATAAAATAACTAAACTGGAAACTTAAATTGTATTTCAAATTGTGTTAAAGCTTTCATTTTTCAATTTCTGTTGCAGTTTCACAACAAGGATACCTCAATCACAGCTGTGGATGACTACAGCATGCCTCATTGGATAAATTTAAGGTAACTCTTTGTTTTAGCAAAGCTGTATAACAGTGCTAAGTGCTTTTCTGGAACTACTCCTTTTTTCTCACAATGATGAAGTTGACATTGAAGCCCATGAACTACCAGTAGCTTCAGGTACTTTTCCAGTGTCCCAATATCTTGCAGGGTCTAAATAACCTGGAAATTATGTAATATATGCAATTTTCATTAAATTTGCACCAGTATTATTCACAAGCTAAATTTTATGATTAAATGACAGCTCTTTTAGCGTGATTGTGTCTCTTATGTAAAATTATGAATATTTTAAAACAAATCTCTGAATACCTATATATTAGGGAGGGACCACCCTCATCCATCCTCCCCTCCTTTGTACTAACACTATGTCACAATGAGAACAATCATACTTGGGTGCATCTGTACAGGGAGGTCACAAAGTGGGTGCTCCTCCCTTTGTTTCCGATACTACAGTGGTGGTGGTTGTTCTAGCGATGTGATCATGTACCTGATAGTTCACTTGCCCAGGACATCAGTATGGAGACCATCAGGGATTGTATCACAGCTGAATTCTGTGCCATGTCCTGGCAGATGTTTTGCGGAGATATTCCGGTGCCACGTCCTATCAGCAGCAGAGAGTTTATTAACGTGACAAGGACAGTACGGCTTGCACTTTAAATGTGTTTTCATGTGTTTCATCATGGTCGAACGATTGCAAATCAACAACAATTAAACATACTTTCTGACGAAAACCTAGGTGTTTGCCCACTTTGTGGTCACCCTGTACAATTGGATTAACTATAAGTATTTCAGATGTATGTTAATCATGATTTTGTATTTCTTAATATTTGTTTTATAAAAACAACTATATCTATAATGATATTGGCAGCATTAATTTGGTGCGAAAAGGGTTAAATTAGGGATGGGACAGATTAATTGGTACTCTATCGGTATCGACCGATATAGGCATATCGGTAAAATTACCGTTTATTTTACCGATTCGATATATCGATTATTATCTGATAATTTAGTGCAAAATTCTGCCATTTTGTTGTAATTTCTATGGATAATATCCATGCCCTACTTTCTAAAAAAGTAAATGACTAAATATGCAACTTCTTTTGCACTGCAGTCACCTTGAAACACACATTTATTAAATAGGTCAGTGAACCTTTCAGGTTCTTCAAGGACCATTTCTAATTGTATCGGTAAATTTTATATCGGTACTTTACCGGTAACATCCCTAGGTTAAATACAGTTGTATTTGCAGTGAATGAATTTACACATATTCCTAAACTGCAATTTTGTACAACAGGTGTTTGTAAATACACAATGAAGATTGAATTTATAATGCAGCAAAATGTAAACTGAGACCTCCATTCTATTGGCAATTTTTTATTCATTCACTGGTATGTATATTTAGGCTGATATCAATTAATCTGTTGCACCCATAAAATATTGTGTTGATAAACATAATTGTTCTCCCCTGCAGCTTCTATTCCACCAACAAGAAGGTGGGCTACTCCACATTCATTCCCCGCATCAAGCTGCCTCCGAAGAGGACGAAGCCCAGCAAGTTCCTCAGTGGAGACCTCTCGAGAGCCAAGCTGCTGAAGGAGGAGGAGCGGCTGCCCAACTCCCTCTTCGACTATGATGCCTACGATGCTCAGGTGTTCCAGCTTCCTCCTGTCCATGCGGCTTGGTGAGTCCTTTGTGGAGATAACAACATATAGAGTACGGAAATGTGAGAGCTATTAAAAAAATCCACTTCCAAATTAGGTGATTAGGAAAGGTAAAGCATTGCACTGGTCCAAGGTAGCACATTGGAGCTGTGGAAGTAGAGCCCCATATTCTTGACGTGATCAGCACCATGCTCATTACCTTTAATTTTCCCAGGTACTCATTGATTGAGAGACTGGAGGAAGCCCCAAAACTCCCCTATGTTGAGACATTGTCAGATAATTTTCGAGATATACCTGAGATCATCAATCGGGGGAATCAAACTCGAGTCTCCTGCTTAGCAGTCTGGCATTATACTAACTGGACTGCTGCGGCTCACAACAATTAAAATAGGATTGATTAATTTGTTTTTCTGTTACTCCACTTTTCTGTAACTTTGGCCAATCCTGAAGATGTGGACGAGTTATGATATAATGAAATTGATCAAGGGACCATTCAAATAACATCCATGTGCAGGCTGAGATTTGAACCCAGGATCCTTGGCATCATAATATGCTGTGCTAACTAGTCTGACATGTAGGTTGGCCGTGACAAAAAGGAGAAAATGTATTATGTAGAAAAGTTTCTTACCTACTATGACGCTCTTCCTCGGCTTACTGAATGTCATGGTCATACATTTTTAAAAAGGGATTAATTAATTGTTTTAATATTTCAAATCATAAGTTTTCCAAAAGTTCAATCCAAATTTTCATATATCAACTTAAACTTACAAATAACTGTGTTAACTTTTGCAGAAATAAAGAAAATTACCACATGTTAAATATTAATGAACAGTGTATTATAAATAAATTTCACAAGCACGAAATATTCGTTCATACACCGTATAAAGCATACATTCATATAATCAACTAAGATTTTACATTTCTATATCACATTTTCATATTTCAACTTCTTTTACATATTAGTCACGATCTCAAGTCAACTTATAAGCATATGGAAAATTGTTCCAAGTTTCCAGGCACTAAACGCTCGATTATAACGAAGAATTATCCAAGACAAATTATGCGTGTTTGTGTGTTCTATAGACTTTCCACATTTCAAAGTAGTCAATTCTTTCATATTATAAAATTAGGCCTTTCATTTAAGTAGCTACATGCATGTACGATACTTATCTGAAAATTCAACATCAAGAGAAGATGGCTGCCATTTTTACGAGGTCATTTTTTAACGTCCCTTTGACCTAAGCTGCACATTGCGAAGTTTTTGCAAGTTCAAAAATCGAACACAATCCTTATCTGCACTTCCTAATCACATTTCTCGTGCAAATCTTCACGTTATAATAGAATAGTTCCAATTTCAATTTTCGAAAATTTTAGCAACTCCATACTCGTCGTAGTTGATCTTTTAGATGAAGCAGTGTATCCAAACTCACACTGTTACAACTTTAAGCACAGAATACAAACTTGCGAATACTTTTCAAATGACAATTATGAATTTTACAGATATTATGCATGAAAACGCTTGTAATATAAATTAGATACAATAAAACATATATTACAATATTCTATCACATGTTTACGTATTTTGTTGTTACCTTTTACCGTTATTTTAAGTTTTACAATTTTGGTGGGAAAAAGGTTATTTACGCACAACTTAGATTTTTACCTTTATGTGAGTTGGCTATGTTTCACAACTTTAGGATTACTTCACAACTTTAGGATTACTCTTCAAGGCGCTCATTTTAACAAATCGTAACTTCATCGTCGAAATTCTGCCAAAACTCATCTTAAATGGTTTGTACGTGTTAGTAATACATATTAAATACATGTTCGTGCCCAAATACTTATGAATGAGCAAGTAAAAGCTGTTGAAACCAAACATATGTGCGATTTTGCATAAATTGGTAATTCACGGTAAGCACATTCTTTATACATCACCAACCAAATTACATCGCTGAGATATAAAAATATTTTAAATGCTTGAAGTTTACATACGTACTTCAACTAGAACAAAGCCAAAGTGATGCAAATTTGATATTGGGCAAATATGAACCACCAAATACGAACTTAAATCATAGATTTCTACTAAAAGAATTATTTTATTTTTCACGTTATGATGGTACTCATTATGATACCGTCATACTACCAACATTACTTCTCCACATGGCGACCACCAAATTATATCCCTGGTCACACCATGGCACAAGCTTTCGAAGTCCTTCATCAAAGAATGGTGCTGCAGTGTACTTGTCCGGTTGACAGACCAGAACGTGTTAATCCAATCTGTGCCAATTCCATAGCCCACAAATTTTGGAGAAATTCATCACCATTTTGCACACACAATTTCAACTTTTTGAATAAATTCATGTCACAATAGAATGTTATCCTTGATCCTCTTTATCACACATTCTGTACAACCAACCTTGAATTTTCTGCACCAATTCCTCATGGAACTTCCAACCATTTTTTTTAAAAAAAAGTATTTTCAGGGGATTTCCCCCCTTTCCCCCTCCATATATATGCTGAATGTGCATAAATTATATATCGTCTGAATCTGTGATTCATTCTGCGTACAACGGTATATCGTTCATATCTCCAGGGCAAAGAGTCTCTGAGCTGAAGTCATTTCAAGGTACCGCTGCATTTTGAAGCTTGAATCAGTGGTGTGCCGACCATTCCTTTTGGGGGTACAACTCAAGTTACATTGGTCATATGATAATAATGCAAATATTTTTGTGTTCCTTACATGTCAGCGATCATTTCCATGTGCATGTCGACACTGTCATGTACTTTTTCCTTGGAGGGAGGGTGGGAGAACCAATTTTTTTTTCTGAAATTTTGGAATTTTGAGAGTTAGCCCCCCCCCCCTGCCACATATATGCCGAATTTTCATAAATTTCATATAGTCTGAATCTCTGGTTCATTCCGCGTACAATGGTATATCTCTCTAGGCAATTAGTCTCCGATCTACACTCATTTAATTGAAACTCTGCATTTTGCTCAAAATCGGCTCGGGACTGAGAGGCTTACATGTGAAAATGGCTTTGGGACTCAAAAGGTTAAAACACCAAATCAATCAATCAAATCCACTGACAGGAACAACCACCACAGGGTCCAGTGTGCACCACTGCTGAAAATTGACTCTGGGTTGGTGTGTAGTGTTGATTACTGGTTACTTATATTTACTGCACATGCACCATTTTGCTACAGTGACTTTGTATTTTTGTCAACCAAATGGATGTTTATTTCTGAGCAGGCTTCATGCAATTTTAATGTTATTACAGTTGTCATTATTGTTTCATTAATGGTCATTTATTCTGTGCACATTGCAGTTTCTCTCACATTGTCCAGCCGCCATCTTGCCAGAAACGAATCATTCTGCCTGACGTCTGTTCTCAAAAGCAGATGAAAAGGAAGCTGTCTGATCCTGACATTCACCACCTGTTCAACGACTATGGACGCTCTGTGTCCTCTGCTGCTCCCAAGTCTTCGGCTATCGCTATACCCTACAGGGCTGCAGAGGAGGTGTCCCAGCTGTCGTCATTCAAGGCTCTGAACATAGAAGGTAATAGACTGAAGTCCTTTATCTTCAGAAATTGATTGTTTATTGCTATCAGATTCTTTCTCTTGGAAGTCTTGGAAAAGTCTGGGAAATCAGCTTAGGAATGAAAATAATTTTGCCTAAACATTTTTCCTCTAAAAAAATATTGCTCTGATATTACATTACTTCCCTGCTAAAAAGAGTCTAAACTTTGATTTTTGTTTGAAACTAAATATCAGTTTTGGCTCTACATTCCAGCCATTTGCATTAGATATGGTAAAAAAAGGGTACAGAATATAAAATGTAGCCTGAAATGTACTGAAAACGATGTTTTTTACTCCATTTTTCTTAGTTGAGATCATAATTATCGCAAGTGTGTACAATGGCCAAAAATGGCAAACGCCATGACACAAATATGGTGGGGTACAGCAACAACAACAAAAAAAGTTTTTTTCAAAACATGGTCAAGCAACCAATTATTTTTTATTATTATATTTTGGACCATGTTGTATGGTTAGTATGACATGTGTGCCAATAAATGAAGTAGCTAAGGCTACACTTCCATAAAGTGTCCTTACAATGGGTTCCACACCAATGTTCTGATGAACACAAGTGCTAATCCCTGAAGCGCAACTTGCATTATCATGCAGAGTGGGAGGACTTCATCAGTCAAACCATTATGGGGGACGAATTGTGGATCCACAACTTTCCATCAGAATCAGATGTGCCTACACGAAATGGAAAGATACTTCCCGCCCAACCACCAAAAAGTTCAAGGTTATCCCATCAGCATCCAAGACTCTGCTAACCGTGCTTTGGGACTCGGAGAGGGAGCAAGCTCCTCCAAGACAAATGTAATATCTATGGTTCATGGTGACACTGTGAGTGCCAAAGACTGTTCAAACAATGGGATAGATGTCTGAAAGTACAGGGGTATTATGTGGAAAATGAACCATAAAGAAGGCAAGTATTTGCAGTAGTTTTTTTTTTTTTTGCCCCATTTTGTGACTTGTATACTGATATGTAGATCCACCACCACATTTGAAACCCTGGCATGGAAGCAAGGTGGCTAGTTTTGTTGGCTTAAGTCACAGGGAAGCCTGTAGTTCACATATTCAGAAATCTTGGTGCTAGTATACCCTGGTATCAATGTGTATGTCCCATTGTCTATTTCTTCAGTTTATCATTCATCCTCATCATAGTGATTAACTCAAGAGGTAGAAAAGGTCATAAAATAACTGAAACGGAAAGAACGGGAACAGGTGACATCACTTTTTTTTCTTGCATAATGCATTTTTAGTTATTTTTTGTTGCGGTCAGCTGGCATGATAGGTTTTAAGTACAGTTAATAGTAGATCTGTAATGTAATAATATTACATAAGAACACTTACACCCTTCATCAGATAAAATTAAAGAAATTATAATGCTTTTATTTTTTTATTTCAGTGAAGCAGAAAGCGTTCATATCAAAGAATGAATGCATGGAGCTTGAGATATCTCCTCCACCTCAGAGATCTGTTGTGGGGAGCGCAGGATCATCCGGCGACCCTTCACAGCTCCAGCAGATTGCTGCTCGACCGGGGAGAGCCCTCATCAACCCTTTTGACCCCTCCCATGTCACCATCAAGCTTACATCCAACCGAAGGAGATGGACACATATCTTTCCAAAAGGTTGGTTCAGAATGTCCTGCTAATGCATCTTAGTGTGAGTGGAGTTTCCACTGCACAGGGTACACTACATTCAACAGTTAATTTGATTGAAAACAGTAGGTTAACTAGCTGACACTCCCACCTAAATTCATCTTTGTCTTGGTCTTCCTACAGGTCCGTTGCAATCGTGTTTTCCAGCAAGAATCCTCTAAACTTTTGTAACCCCTCCCATGCATTCTACATGGCCTGTCCATTGAAATTGTGATTGAGGAATTAGTATAGTGTTACACCTGCATATGAACTATCTTCGCACCAATTCTCAAAACCAACTCCCCATCAACCAAATGTTCCTCCTGAATGTACCTCTGAATATCATGATAAAGCAAACCCTGACCAATTGGAAGTCATGTGTCACATGCAACCTACCTGCAGTATAAATTTCACCTTTTACATATCTTTAAAGTATGTTTGGATTTCACTTTCAAATTTATGAATGCTTTGGAAGATATGCTATGTTTTCTGATTATGTTGTTTCATTAAATAACTTATAAATAATTCTACAGATTTCGTTTGAACTCTTAGAATTAGTAATAGCACTTTCTTGGTCACACTTTATTACGTGGAACATGTAATTGTAGTTTCGAAAACACACGTGAGGAGTCTAATGTATTGTTTAATATTTTATTTTTAGGAGAAAGTGTTTCTATTTCTATTAATTATATGATTTAAATAAGCACATAGCTTGGAGTGTTGTAATGCTTTGTTTTCCTTCAGGCCCTACAGGTGTGTTGATTCAGCAGCACCACTACCAGGCTGTGCCTACACACTCTACCTCTGACCAGGGCTCGGAGAGCACCTACAGCTCTTCTCCTGGCCATGATACGATTCTCCAGAATGTGGGAACCATCAGGACTGTCGTGCAGTCTGGTTTTCCAGGATTACTTTCTGGTGTGTAACTAGTTTTTAGGATTATTTTCTAGTATGTGACTACTACTAAATACTTCTTTTTTATATATATATTCCTGAAAAAATCCACTTCATGTGTATTTTTTTTCCATTGGAGCCTGTTCAGCTGGTAGTTTAAAAAATATGACATATACAACTGATACAGATAGCATAATGGTTAGCACTCTGGACATTGGTGTGAGTGGTCATATGAATTAGTGTTGTATGTTTGAAATTTCAAAGTACAGGGATGTGCAAAATAGATAGTAGGATTTGAAAGCTTGATTGATTTGGTGTGTTAAGTCCACTGTATGCACAGTAAGGCTAATCGGGACTGGACCTACAGTTTAAAGTGGGATCCGAACCACTATGTGCCTCCACTGGGTCTCGAACCTGGGACCCCTTGATTACAAGGCAACGATGCTACCACTGCGCCATCGGGGAGGCCAATGACTTGAAAGAGCTAGTATGATAAGAATGGGAGGAATTTGTTGAAAAATATCACTGGTACAAAGCCAAAGGTGTGCCATTTACAATATAATGAAAATCTCAAATTCCACTTTTTGAAGACATTCCCGGTGACAAGGCATGTCTGATGACTGATTGCCAAAGACTTCAGAGTCATGCATGCCAGACTCTTATGAAAGACCATTTTTTTTTGTCTTTGCTTGATGCAACATCACTTTATAATAGTCCAGTGGTCTAGGACTTTTCCATTATGTTTTAATAAGAAATGGCGAAAAAAGATCCTTTGGACAGTAATGACTGATTCGCTATTTCTACAGCATTTAACAGTGTTCTGCATTCCACAGCACAATAATTAACAGCAGACCCACATAATTTTCCCCCAAAAGCACATACAATCCTGCCATACTACTTGAATATATCCTACTTTTGAATTTTACCCAACTTGTATAATTAATTCCAGTTTGAAATCTTTACATGTTCTACATATTTAACAGAAAGAATATAGGTACACAACGCTTTTCAGATATTAAAATGACTGCAGAAGCCTTGTTGATTGAGGGTATTGAGCAGTTGGTACATGACCTCACCATCATGGTCATGTGTGTTGCTTTGTGAGTGTCTCCTCATCAGTGTCAGCAAATCATCATTCATCGTCATTTTTGATATTTGCCAAAAATGGCAGGAATGTGCCGTTAATATAAAATCAACCTAGGAAGGAGACAGATAAATCGGTATATCTATAGGCATATCATTGTACCAGTAATATTATCAACAACTTTATTGATTTGTTATTTTTGTGAGAATATTTTGTAGCAGAACCTACTGCAGTAACTTATGTTTAAGGAGGTTAATATACCAAACAGTCTCTTCATGGAATATTTGCAGTGTTACATTTGGTTGATAGAATATTGGATGTTGGTTTCGGTAAAATTCATGTTGCTTCTTCATTGGTATCACCAAAAATTACATACTGGTCTGTGCCTAAAAACACCAAGCGACTACTTGTGAATTTTATTTGCTTGGATCTTCCTGTTTCTTTCTCATCATCATTATATTTTCACTTCGTTGCAGGTGGGAGATATTCCTCAGATATCCATACAAATGAAAAGCTCCCTGTGAACAAGAGACACACCCTGCTGTGGGGTGCCACGGGTGAGCAGGAATGGACCCCTGCATTGACAACAGGTAGTACATTTTTATCTTTTCGTTACAATTCATTTGTTTTCATGATGTGGTTTGAGTATTGTATGGGAAAGGATCTGTGTTTCATGCTGGTTTTCTTTTCTTCTGACTTGATAAATTTTTAATATTATCATATCTACCTAATTATCATAGAATATGGCGTCACATCACATCTAGAGTGCAGACAACGTAGCTTGGCAGGTGAGAATTTCCATTTACAGCCTAAATGCAAGTCCTTGAGGACAAATTGACAGTGTTACCATCCACTAGTTTTATACAAAGTGCAACAGTACGATACATTTTTCTTTAGTATGAAAACTAATGAAAATATTCACTATCTCACAAAAAAGTGGACAAGTGATCCATTTCTTCTTTGCCCTCATCATCATTTCTTTTTGTCACCAGAAATCAGAGTAATCTGCAAATTCACTCAAAGTAACAAGTTACGTGGTGATTTAACCAAGAACTAGGAGATGGATCAGTTCTGCACCGTGGCTGTGTGGTCTAAGGCATCAGGCTTTGGGCTTTAGTTACGGGACATGCACAGGTTCAAGTCTCCTTGAGGAAGTGTAACAACTTTTCTCCTGAGATTTCGTGAGGAAATTTGGGAGCTACAAATGAGTAGTGTAACCCGGTCATGGAAACCTACAACAATGACTGGGAGTTCATCGTGCTGACCACATGTCACCCCATAACAGGTTGGGTGATCTCCCACCTCAACAGGTGCGAGTGAAGCCAGCAGTTGGTAAGTAGACCCTGCCCCTCACGGCCTGTTGCACCATGGGTTATTGTTATAGGAGATGGATCGTGATTTTCAACCTTACTGGCATTTTCATATTGGTGAAGGTGATGTCCAGAAAATGGCATCACCAGTTTTACTGAACCTTGAACCTACGTTCTGAGCCAGCAACAATATTTGTTTTCAGACACAATAAAAATAACTTTTCTGAGGACCGACAAGGTTACATGATGAAAGTACTGCTATTGTGGTAGTTGCTTCATTTAGATTGATTGATTGATTTGGTGTTTTAAGTCCACTTTATGCACAGTAAGGTTAATCGGGACTGGACCTACAGTTTCAAGTTGGATCCGAATCACTATGTGCCTCCACCGGGAATCGAACCCGGGACCCCTTGATTACAAGGTGACAACGCTACCACTGCGCGATCAGGGAGGCCTTCTTCATTTAGAGAAATGCAGGAAAGAACATACAGGGTGACAATTAATGAACTATATGAAATAAAACCGTCATAATTTCTGAACGGTTCGCGTGATGACGTCCAAACTGCGTGGCTGGCCACAGGGCATGATGGGAATTCGTATGCGCATGCGCACACAATGTGTTGATGTCGGCCATTTTCAAGTGAAAATGTCATGGTACAGCATGCAGGAGCGTATATCACTTGTGAAGGCCTATTATGCGAGTAATAACAGTCCGATTGTGGCGCAAAGGAAGTTTGCGACCGAGTGCAAGTTAAAGACAACCGGTCCAAGTGTGCTAACAATCAAGAATTTGATTCGCAAGTTTGAGAGAACAGATAGTGTTTGTGATGTGGTTCATGCAAGACGGAGCTCGACCCCATCGGACCATGAGAGTGTTTGACGTCCTGGAGGAGTATTTTAGGGACCACATTCTGGCTCTGGGGTACCCAGAGGCCACTGGAAGGGGACTCGCTTGGCTGCCATATTCCCCGGATCTGAACACATGTGACTCTTTTTTGTGGGGTTATGTTAAGGACAAGGTGTACAGAAATAACCCCAAAACCATTGCCGAGCTTAAAACTGCCATTCAGGAGGTCATCGACAGCATCAATGTTTCGACACTTCAGCGGGTCATGCAGAATTTTGCTATTCATCTGTGCCACATCATCGCCAGAGATGGCAGACATATCGAACATGTCATAACCTAAATCTGAATGTCTGTAGTGCCGTTTACATGTGCAATACAGTTTGTGTACTACGTGGCTTGTCACTAATTTCCGTTTTATTTCATATAGTTCATTAATTGTCACCCTGTATATACATGCCTAGAGGCATGCATATTTCGTTTTTGACGAAAAAACGAAATTTGAAACAACACATTGTAGTGTTAATTTTTCATGTTTTTGAAAGGTTCGAGATGCATTTTGTGACCATGTTTTGTCACGAAATAATGCGAAATGAACTGCAAAAAGCGAAATTAACTCTTAAACACGAAATTCAGGGTTTATTCACCGACGGGACACCTTCTGAGGTCTGAATTATCCTGACAGTTATGCAATTCCCAGAAAATTGTTTAATTCTGCTGTTAATATTGGAGAAGCAAAAATGGACTCCTTTACACAGAAATAAACTTAATACTCTTATAACTACATAAATGTGCTATTAGAAGTGAAATGTTAATTCTGTGGAATCAGTGTAGTTTTTAAATCAAATTTAGGATTATATTCACAATTTTAAAACCAAAATGTCTTTTTATATACCACTTTTCATCCAATTTTTCACCGCTATAACACCGATATTTCATTTTATTTACCGCTTTTGAACCCGAAATTGACTCAGTTTTTATACCGAAATTTTGCTTTTTTATTTACCAAAAATATGTGCCTCTATACATGCCATCACAGTACTATCAGTATACCATTTTATGATGCTGGGGGATGTGAAGTGCCCAGATGCATCACCCTATGATAATGAACTTTTGATATGTTTTGAGTTGGAATTAAAAGAAGAGAATAGCAGAAACACAGATCTTTTCCCACACAGTTCTTTTGTTGTTTCTTTATATTATTTGCGCAAGGAAAGAGAAAATTGTTGTTTGTTGATTAAAACTTACTTCAAATAGAGGTTAGAAATCATAGAGCAGTAAATTTTCACTATGTCTAGATTTTCAACTATTGTTTGGAAGTAAATGGTTACTTTTAAATTAACTGTAACTAGTAACTTTTTTAAATGAGTAACTGTAATTCCAGGACTTTTTCAGGTTACAAGTAAAAAAAAATTATGTTACTTTTCTGCTTTTCCAATGGTAATGCACAAAGGTATTGTGTGCCAAAGGAGCAAATATTTTGCATAAAGTTTTTTTTTAATTTTGAACTTTTAATTTTAATTTTCTAATCTCTATATTTTCACATTGAAGCATTTGAGATGTATTATAACCAGTGAGATTTAATTTAATGAAAATGTTTATTTTGTATGGTCAGCGATAATAAGAAGTGTAAACCTGCTTGTCATTCATATAGGAAAGCTATACACATTTGATGAGTTATAGATTTATTAGAAAAAATAACTAAATGCTACAATTACTTTTCAAAGTAATGGTAACTAAAATTTACATGCCAAGGAGGTAACTGTAGCCGTAACTCAGTTACTCTAAAAAGTAACTTTCCAAAGACTTTTTCAACTAACACTTTCACATCATTACAAATGAAACAAGTGAAATGACAGTGGTTCATTTGGTAGATTATGTGGTTCCTTATTTATCTTTTGGGGTTTTAATAAGAAATACATTTATCCCAGGATGGGTGATCTCATGCAACAGTGTCCCTGCATAAAACTGCTCTGTGTTTCATCCAGCCTGTAATGAATGGTACAGTCATTATTACAAAAAGTTTTGTATGTAATTTGTCTAACTCCTACGTCTCTCCAAATTATGTTGGCAGCTTTGCAACAAGAGTCATTCCATGCGAAATCAACACAGCCCCCAACCTGACCATCACCGATTTTCATGAAATTTGAGGAGGTGAAACTATGCATGGAACTTAGAAACTATGGAAATTTTGAGTCTCGTTTGTCTTGTAATTGTTAAATTATTCAAGGTGAAAGTTCGATAAATTGATCTTTTTGAGCCCGCTTAACTGTACTAAATGTGCTCTAACTCCGCCCCTATTTTGCCTAGGAAGATCAAATAAAGCTTATTATCCAGGGAATTGAACAAGCTTTCCAGTGATACATAACAAGTCTACCTTTGGATAAAAATATAATTTTGTCACGTGACCTTGACCTTTGACCTTGAATATCTCAATACATGTCCACCAAAAATCATGAAAAAAATATATCTGGTCCCTTATGCCATACTCTAAAACATCAAAATATGATTCTGGGACTGCAATGGGATCAGGAGATACAAAATAATATGTGTAACTATGTGACTGATAAAAGCCTCATTACATGAACTATGACGAGTCAAATTTCCCTTAACACCCCCAACAAAATGTAAAGGAGTTATCCTGGGTATAATTGGTCATGAAAGAAATAGGTTAGGCACAGGGAGATCCCTAGCTGTGTGTGTCAAGCGCAGGTCCGGCATATTGTTGACCACCATATTGAATTCAACGAAAAATTTCAAAGGAAAGGGGGTGATGTGAGTTTGTTTAGCTGTACTAAATGTGATTAACTCCGTTCCTATTTGACCTAGGAACCTCAAATAAAGTTTATTGTACAGGGAATTGAATAAGCTTTCCAATGATATATTACTAGCCTACCTTTGGGTAAAAATAAAATTTTGTCACATGACCTTGACCTCGAATATCTCAAAACATGTCATCTCCAAAATTCATGAAAAAAATGTATATCGCACATCATGCTATACTCGAAAACATATCAAAAAATCATTCTGGGACTGCAATGGGATCAGAAGATACAAAATAATATTTGTAGCTATGTGACTGATCAAAGCCACATTTTGTTCATTTTTGTCAACCTGAGCCATGAATTGGTGTAATTTTGTTGCTAATTATATCGCAAGAGGCGAGAATAATATCATTCTAAAGCGAAGAATAGCACTTGTTAAGTGATATACTAAACAATGATGGTCCTAACTAAGGTCACTCAATGTGATCTTTAATGATGAGATATATTCTATGTCCACATATCCCATTGCTCTTATGGTCAATTTAAATTTTGACTACTCAAATAGCACACATTCCTATTTCGACTAATTACAGTAAGCTAGCCATGCCAACAAGCCAATCACAGGCATTCTTATTTTGACCAATTTCAGTGAGCTAACAATGCCACCAAGCCAATTGCAGATATTCTTATTTTCACCAATTACAAGAAAGCCAATCACAGGAATTCTTAACTTATCACACATTACCTGTCAGTGAATAAATAGTCAGGGTTCCAGAAATAGTATTTTTAAGTAACAAGAGGACACAGCAGTTAAGCTGCTAGTGAGAAAACAAACCCAGAAGATGGATTTTGAGAAGCTGCTATACTGTTGTAATCTTTTCCGGGAAGATGGACACAAAAGATACAAGAAATATCTACATAATGTGCAAGTGTGGGTGGTTCGTATAGCCAATGGTATAAGTACGGAGCAAAAGATAGGCGACACATGTCGAAAGAAACTCTCACAGAAGAAAGGGGCATTGTCATCTTCAAGTACATCCAAGGATGCAGGAACCACAGAACTGCAGGACCCTTCTAATCCACTGTCATCAGAGACATATGAGTCTTATGTAGCCCCAAGTGTTGCTTTAGATGAATTAAATGTGAGTCTTACATTTCTCGGTGAGTCGCCAGTAAAAAGGAAGAAATTGCAAGAAAAACAATATCCAAAGGAAAAGTTTGAGAGAGTTAGTCAGGTACTGACAAATAGGTACGTATCCAGTGTGGAAAGAAATGAAAGATGTGAAAGAAATGTCGAATCCAAAATCGTAAATCAATTGAAAGAGAAATTCAATAGTAGTGTTACAAACAGTGAGAAGATTGAAATATTGACAGTTCTACCAAAAAGCTGGGGCATTCGACAGGTTGAAAACGAATTCAGAGCTTCAAACTATTTAGCAATGAAGGCGAAACAGTTAGTAAAAGAATGTGATATACTTGCAACCCCTAATCCTAGACCTGGACGAGTCCTAAGTGAAAATATTTTTCTCGAGGTGACAGCATTGTATAACAGTGATGGCATAAGCCGATGTTTGCCTGGAAAGAAAGATTTTGTGTCCATGAAGGAAAATGGAACCAGGGTTCACAAGCAGAAGCATTTGGTTTTAGGAAATCTGAAAGAAGTGTATCGAGCATTTAAAGATAAGAACCCGGAACTGAAAATAGGACTGTCCAAATTTTGTCAATTACGACCCAAGAACTGTGTTCTGCCTGGTGCAAGGGGTACCTGTAGTGTATGTATTTGCACTATACACCAAATCGTGAATAAGTGTGTTGACATGGGATGCACACAGGCCACTGAACACGTATAAACACTGTCTTGCGCAAATAATATGTAATCCTTCTCAGTCAAAATGCTACCTGTCATCGTGTGAGAGCTGCCCTGGTACATCTTATTTGTTTGAAGTAAACGGAATTGATGAAATAACATACCACATGTGGACATCTACAGATAGGACAACTCTCCAGTCAGTTATCTCTCCTGCACAAGACTTTGGAAATTCTTGAAGAAAAATTACAACAGCTTTCATTGCAACCCAGCAGTCTCGCTTCCTAAAGGATTTGAAGAAGGTTTGCGACAATGAATACATTATTTTGTGTGATTTCACAGAGATTTATGCATTTGTTCTTCAGGATGAAGTACAGGGGTTCCAGTGGAACAATGCACAGGCCACTATTCATCCTTTTGTTGCTCATTACAGAAATTGTTAAACCTGTGCATTAGATCACATTTCTTTCGTTATAATATCAGAATGCCTTCATCATGATACTGTCAGTGTGCATCTTTTCCAGCACCATTTGACAAAGTTTCTGATATCCCACTTCAATATTTCTAATGGTTCTGCAGCCCAGTATAAGAACCGGAAGAATTTTACCATTATACTGATTTCAGTGTCTCGGCAGAGTGGCATTTCTTTGCCACATCACATGGCAAAGGACCATGTGATGGTATTGCTGGTACTTTCAAGAGACTTGCGCCCGTGCAAGTTTGCAATCTTCATACAATTGCAGATCATGACACCAAGACAGTTATTTGAATGGTGTTCACAAAATATTACATTGTGTTATTTTCATTTCACCACTAATATGGTATGACGGTATCATAATGAATACCATCATAGCATGAAAAATAAAATAATTTTTTATCAGTTAAAATCTAAGATTTAAGCTCATTTTTGGTAGTTCATATTTGTAAAAAATTAATTTGCATCACTTTGGCTTAGTTATAACTGAAGTACGTATGTAGACTTCAAACATTTAAAATATTTTTGTAATTTTGCGAGGTAATTTGGTTTGTATTCAATAATATGCTAACCGAAAATTGCCAATTTGTGCATAATCGCACATATGTTTGGTTTCTATAGATTTATTTTGCTCTTTCATTGATATTTGGGCACAAACATGTATTTAAAATGTTTCACTACCATGTACAAACTATTTGAATTAATTTTTGGCAGAATTTCGATAATAAACTTACGATTTTGTAAAAAGAGCGCCTTGAAAAGTAATCCTAAACTTGGAAGTAATCCTAAACTAGTGAAACATAGCCAACTCATAGAAAGGGAAAAAACTAAGTGGCGCGTAATTAACCTTTTTCCCACAAAAATTGTAAAACTAAAAATAACTGAAAAGGGTGAAAATAAAATACGTAAACATGTAATAGATTATTGTAACATCCATTTTATTGTATATAATTTGTTTTACAAGCGTTTTCATGCATGATATTTGTACAATTCAAAATTTGTAACTTGAAAAGTATTCGCAAGTTTGTATTCTGTGAAAAAAGTTGTAACAGTGTGGGTTCGGATACACTGCTTCATCTAAAAGATCGCCTTGGACCAGAATGGAGTCGAAAAATTTGACAAGGACATAAATTGGATCTATTATTCTTAAAAGAACAAGATTCGTCCGATAAATGTGATTATTTTGTCACATAAACAGCAGTAGCGGTTTTGATCTTCGGAAATTCCGTGAAGAACTTTTAAAAAGTGAAAGAACATGAAAATAGTGAACGGTTACAAATTCGTAATAATGGCAGCCATTTTCTCACGCAACTGAACTAAAAGATAAGTATTTATTACATGCATGTAGCTACAAATGAAAGGCCTAAAAAGTTAACTTATAAAAGTGTTTAATCTGAATTTGGAAAGTTTCTTAAACTCATATAAGCGTTTATAAATATAATTCGTCTGGAATTGTGCTTCGTTATTTCAAAGCGTTACGTGAAAATTATCTTGCAAAAATCTTCGCAAGATCGCAAGTAATTACAAATAATAATAACTTGACTTGACATCTTAGCAAACGTGAAGAAAAACCTGAAATGTGTAGAAATGAAACGTTTTGCAAGTTAATGCTTAGTTCTTGCTGAATGTTCACTGAATGATGTGTAAGAGTATGTGTTTCGACTTTGTTAATATTTTTCATAAAATACATAAGTCTTTTATACTTGATATGTGATAATTTTCCTTAATTCCTTCGAAAGTTAATACTGATATTAGTGTTGCAATTTCATTTATGTGAAAATTTGAGTTGAATTTTAGGTAGCTGATAATGTAAAATTATAAAACAATTTTCTTTAATTTAATTTCTTTTAATATAATTTTGATCTCGACCGTGTACTTAGCCGAGGAAAGAAGGTCGTGATATATAGATTATGAGACTCATTTAGTCTCTTAATTCTTAAGAGGTAATTTGTCTAAAATACATTTAGTATAACTTGGATACATTAAGATTGATCAGAATCGTTTTTCGTCTCATGATAGAAAGATTGATGAGACTCATGTTTAGTCTCAGTTATTATTAAAGTAACTGAAACTCAATTTTGTGTTTTTAAAAGTCTCATAAAAGTCAATTCGTCTCTGATAAATAGATCAGTGAGACTCATTTATGTCTCTTAAGTGATAAGAGGAAGTGAAATATTTAATTTGTGTATTTACAAATTTAATTACTAAATTTGTTTCAACATAGCCTATAAGCAATGACTGAAATTGTTGAAGGAAATGTCACACTGATGGACATTGTGGGGTTATTAAATTCCCTAAATAGTAAACAAGACACTGCTTCGCAAATGCAAGCAGAATATAATAGTAAAATTGACACTGCTCTGCAGGTGCAAGCAGATGCAAGTAAAGCTCACACAAAGGAGCTCAAGGATCTCAAAATGGAAATAAGTCAATTTAGAAGTGAATGTATGGTTAGGAACGAAAAGGTAGTTAAAGACTTACAGGTGCTTGACAACAAAGTAAATCTGGGGTTAGTATCGTTAGCTGATGATTTTGATGATAAGATTGAAGCTGCAATTAAGGATCTGTCAAGGCAGTATGACTTGAAGCTTGATAGATGCTTTAGAGCTTGTGAAGAAAATGATCTGTCTTTGTGTGATGTCAAAAGGGATTTGGGGCATGTGCACACTGCGTTAGATCAATTGCAGTTGTCTAGACCTCTTGGGAATATGTTAGCTAGGGGTGATCATCAAGATAAGTGTGTTGTTGATTATGATTCCGATGACGTAGGTCATGTTATCATGTCTTCCAAACCTTCACCTAATTTTACCAATGAAAGCGAAGTCCATGATTGCCTACATGAGACTGATACTGTACAAAATAGTGACATGTTTAATGATGGTGCAGTTACTTGTTTAAATGTTAACATCAGAAAGGCTATGTCTCTAATTGAGTCTAGTTTAACAACTATGGTCAATAATGTGCTGACTCCTATTTCGGTTAGAACAAATATGACATCAAAGAAAGAAAATATGAATTCTAAGCAAGATGTTTTTTGTGAGCTTAATGATAGACAGGCTGTTTTAAATCATGAAAGCCATGAAGCTGTAAGTAGACCTAGTGTTGGTTACGTTTCACATGACTGCCATAAATGTAGACACCTTTCGGGTGCAATTTCAGATTCGGAAACTGATTATGAGGTCAACTCAGTTCATGATAGTACATGTGTAGATGATGGTCCGTATTGTAATACTAGACTAGCTCATAAGAGAAATAAGTTAAAACGTGACAGGTTAACTAGTAGGGTTGGACAAAATGTAAGCTATACTCCTCAGATAACTCCTCCGACAAATGTTCCAAATGTTAAACATTCGGAAGTTGATCCGTCGAGAGATACATCAAAGGTTAGGTGTAAGCCAATAATTAAACCACAAGATTTGAGGCACTTCCCTCATTTTGATGGTGTTTCCGCAGACATTATACCATCTGAATTTTTAGAAAAAGTAGAGGAAAACCTGGAAATTTACAATATACATGAGAGTGAGTATATGAATTATTTACCTAAATTGTTCACAGATTGTGCACGTACCTGGTACATTGAAAATAAATTAAAGTTTAAGTCTTATGCTGAGTTTAAGGCAGATTTCTTATCTCATTATCAAAACGATAGGTGGAAATCTGTAAATTTAACTAAAGTTCTAAATTCACCTTATGACAAAGACAGCAAAGAGAACTTATTGCAGTTTGCGAATAAGAATTACAAAAAATTGAAATCCATACAACCACATGCTGACGAAGCACATCTTATTGCTCAGTTATCTTCGTTGTTACCTTACAAAATAAGTGAACACTTGGTGGTGAATAATATTCACACACTGAGACAGACTTTGCAAGCCATAGAAAATTTTCAATCTTTAAAAAATAATTCAACTAGGTATATGGATTCTAGTAAAATTTATGGTAACCAGAAGAATAAATCGAAGGTAGCTAATGTGTCTATGTTTAAGGAGCAAAATGACCGAAGTATGTCTAACAGAAATGGGTTAAGAAACTTAAGGTCTAATAATGAGGTTGGAACTGCTCGTAAATCCTATGCTAATGGTAGGACATGGGTAAGAAATGATCAGATTTCTAGAAATGTGAATTTGGGTTCGAGGCAGGAAAACTCTTAGATGCTCCTGATACAGGAGGTGTCTTGAGCATCAAAGCGGTTGAAAATCCTCCTTTTACCAAATCTCAAAATAATGCACGCTCAAGTGAAGTAAATAATAATCATCATTGTGATTTAGGTGAGTTCGTTCCAAAGTTAGGAGATCATCATTTACTTGGTGACAGTATGTTAGTTAGGTATGCCAACAGTATTTTGGGTTACAAATGGAATATGAATGAATCTGCTTCCAGATTCATAGGTTTGTGTGTCTCGGGACAAACCATTGATGATCTGCATAGGCGTGTATTAAATGCTAAGAAAATCTCAGACAAAATATTGGTCATGATAGGTACCAATGATTTAATTAGGAAACGCAGCTTCGAACAAATGCAAGTGTCTTTCAGCAAACTCTTGAATACGTTGAAATCTAGATGTGCTGAAATTACGATACTGTGTTTGCCACCTCTTCCTAAATATATGTCATCTCCCAATGAACATTTGTGGCAGACATGGAATAATTTTAATCTATATTTGATGTCATTGCACGACGAGTCTAAAGTAAAAGTTTACAATATAGCGCCTTTGTTCTTCTTAGAGAATGATAACATAGATAACTCTTTGTATCAGAAATTCCTTGGTCATCCTTCCAGAGGTAGAGTAGACATGATACATTGGAATTATGCGGGAATGTCTAAGTTGAAACAATTTTTGTATAGTATGGGTTTTGGTAATACACCTTGTACTGCAAATAATAAAGTGGGTAGAAATATAAAAGTGCAAGCTACCGTACACAATGTCAGTGTTAGTCATTTTAGTGATACAAACAGCATTGAATGTTATCCCGATGAGAATAACGTTATGTCTTTTCAGAAAAACTAACAAGCGACCTTTGTTTAAAAGTGGGTGATGAAGGTCAAGTTAATAATCCCACTACTGATAACATTAATCTAGGGAAATGGGAAGAACTTTATAACAGTGATGGGTATGGATCAAACGAAATTCCAACACCAATTAATGCTTTCGGCAGTAACACACTTACTGCAAAACTAAAAGTTTCAATATTTGATAAATTTTATACTGCTCTCTGCGACACAGGCGCAGAAATAAGTCTAATTTCTAATACTATTTGGAAAGAAATTAGTATTAAGGCCAGTAGACCCAGGCTCACACCTGCTGATAATGTGAGATTGGTGGATTTTTCTGGTAATAAGAAAAGCAAAGTATTAGGCATGGTTAAACTGATAATTCAAATAAGTAATTTACAATGTTACGTTCAATTTTTGGTGGTTCAATTTTTACAAGTGGATATAATTTTAGGATTAGATGTGTTGTATGCACTTCAAGCATCATTAAATTTTAAAGATCAAACAATAACATGTGGCTCCGATAAAGAACGCACTTTCGCGCGCTTCATGCCAATAATTGAAGATGGCAATAATTTGTCTTATTTTGAATGTTCTCATGTCAATAAGTATAATGGCTTGGAGGATAAGTCCAAGTTCAACCTGCTTAAGTTTGAAGAGTACATGAATAAGGCTGATTCGCTTACCAACGAACAAAAAACTTTGTTCATAGAGTTACTACTCGAATATCAAGAAATATTTTCTAATAAGCCTGGTTTGTGTAACGATTACGTTCACAAAATGGTTTTAGATACAGATCTACCTATAGTAGGCAGAAATTATCCTATACCTTTTGCTTATAGAGACCAAGTACGTGAACAAATAAAAATCATGCTTGATTGGGATGTTATTGAGTTGTCTAATTCAGAATATCTGTCTCCACTTTTAGTAGTTCCTAAATCTGGGGGTGGCATCCGTTTATGTGTTGATCTCAAAAGAGTAAACCAGCATGTAAAGCTTATTCAAGTGCATCCCATAAAGATACAAGAATTATTAGTTGAATTCCAAAATTGTAAATACTTCACTTCGGTGGATCTTTTGAATGCTTTTTGGCAAATAAATCTACATCCTGACAGCAGAAAATATACTGCGTTTGTGTTCGAAGGTATCCTATATCATTTTAAAAGAGTTGTATTTGGTTCGGTAAATGGTACAGCTGTATTCGTCGATGCGTTAAATCGTGTGCTTAAGGACTGTAGAGATTTCGTGGTAGTCTATGTTGATGACGTTATCATAAAGTCTCAGGATTTTACATCCCACATAATGCATGTAAGAACAGTTCTTGAAAAATTGAAGCAGGCAGGCATGACGTTGAAACTTGAAAAATGTGAGTTTTGTAGATCAGAAATTAAATTTTTGGGTCACATTATTACTTCGCAGGGTTATAAGAAAGATCCTAAGTATGTAGATTCCATTGTGAATTTGCCTGTGCCCAATTCAGTTAAGCAACTGCAAAAAATCTTAGGTTGTTTTAATTGGTTGAGCAAATACATAAAAAATTATGCCATCATAGCACAACCTATGTATGACTTATTGAAGGCTGGTAAGAAATGGCGATGGTATGACCAAGCTTCTACGGCTTTTAAAACACTAAAAGATAAAGTTAGTGAACAAGTACTTTTATCTTTTCCTAACTTTTTATACACTTTTTATGTACAAATTGATGCATCAATAATAGGTGTTGCAGGATACTGCTATCAGCTGATTGATGGTGACATTAAACCTCTAGGTTTCGTGAGTAGATTGCTCAGGAGTTATGAAAAATCATACACTTCTACAGAATTAGAGGTTTTAGCCATATTGTTTACTATTGATAAGTTCTGTTCTCTGTTAAAAGGCAGACATTTCATTATCATAACTGACCATAAGGCACTTACCTGGTTAGAAACGGCGCACACATGGAATGCACGTTTAACTCGTTGGTTTGTACAATTACAACAGTATTCATTCCAAGTACAATACTGTAAAGGGTCGGAAAATATAATTGCTGACGTTCTGAGTAGAACATTTCCGATGCAAGAAGGCCTCTTGTATCATGTAAATTCTTTGCAGTTTAAGGAAATATTAGAATCTTTCATTAATATTGACGATTTGATTGTAGCACAAGAAAAAGATGATGAATTGAAAGAAATTAGGCAATATATTTTGCACTCTTCAATTCTTAATGATAATCCAAGAAGTAGAACTTGGAGTGAACGTTATCTTCTAAGAGACAATATTTTGTGTGTTAGAGACTTTCATAACGTTCAAAAAGTTAGAATTTGTGTTCCAATTACATTAGTGGGTTCAATATTGAACAAATTTCATGACTTATCGGGACACTTTGGTGCTAGTCGTACACTTTCTCAAACATATAGATACTTCCAATGGAAAGGTATGAAGAGAGATGTACAACAATATGTAGCAGACTGTGATGTATGCATTCGCACTAAACCGAATAAGCATCCGTCTAAACATTTAGCCAAAGTACACATAACCGACAAGCCTGGGAAAATATTGTTCATTGATTTACAAGGTCCATTCACCATGGGTCCTAAACGTGAACGTTTCTTATTTACTATATTGGATGCAGCATCCAGATATTTAGTGGCATATCCAGTGACAAACAGCAACGCTGTTACGGTACTGAATAAATTGTGCCAAGTATATTTTGTACATCTGGGCATTCCAGAAAAAATAATTTCAGATAATGGACCACAGTTTCGTTCATGTCTTTTTAATTCTAAAATGAAAGAATATGGTGTCAAACTTATGTTTACTCCACCTTACCACCCTTCATCCAACATGGTTGAACGGTATCATTCGGAACTTAACCGTTTAATGAGAGTATTGTGCATCGATAACCATGCTAAATGGCCCCAGCAAGTGTCCATGGCTTTGCATTGGTTAAACAATACTATTTCCTCACAAACTGGTTTCGCTCCGATAGAGTTAAGGTTAAATAAGGAACCTAACCTACAAATAGGAAATGTCATATTTGATGATGGTACACATCAGTCATGGAATGACAAACTGCTTATGGCTCAAATTAAAAGTCATGCAGCTAGATCTAATAAGTTAAACAAGTTGAATTGTAAGCAACTAGATAAAATATCAATTTCTTCTGGAAATCTTGTTTTTATTCGAAATAGACAAAGAGATATGGATGATAATCCTATTAAAAAATATTGTTTTCTGTATGAAGGTCCATACTTATGTATAAAAAACTTTGGTGACTCTCGTATATCTGCCTTACGTTGCAGTGATGGGATTCTTCAGGAAAACATTGCTATTGAACATGTAAAATTATGGAAATGTTCCAAAGACAAGAAAATTTCTTGGTTGAACACTTTGCATAATGCGAGTAGCACACATAAAGATGTGGTGCAACATATACTTGATCAAACAAAGCAAGAAAAAAGTGATTTTTCTTCATCTGTCATTACAGATGTGTGCACAGTTTGTTCTTGAAACAAACTTACCATTAATGAGGTTGGCCTAAAATTGGTGGCACACCTCATATAAAATATTAATGTGTTAAGTAACTCTTATAGTTATTTCATTTTTTTTTAAAAATGGTTGGCCTATAAATGGTCGTGCTTTAAATATATTGTATTATAGTAATAATTACATTTCGTTGTTAGGATTTACCTCATGGGCAGCGAAATACTAAATAATACATGAAACAATTCAGTGCATAAATGTCACACTTTAGCAATAATTGATTGTTGAACTGTGATAATATGTAATTGTATGCCTATTTGTCTAAGGTACAAGTTACTCAAGTTTTGGTTTATAATACCCAGGGAATGATACCAAAAATCCAAATGCTAATTTTAATGTGAATTATTTTGAGTTATTCGATTCCATAAAATGAATCAAATACTCACTGTGTGTTGCAAAAAGTAAGCCAAGAGATCCATGAGTTGATCCGAGCTCGTTGCACATGCGGTTATGCCATAGAGCATAAAAACTTGGGGTAGGTTCACGTAAAAGGCAATAAGTAAGTCCTATAGTGCCACTCAAGAAACTGAATATGAAAAATGTTATTAATATTTTTTGTCAATATTATTGAGTATTAACCATTTTATTCTAAATGGCGAAGGTTGACAAAAAACTTAATATGAAAAGTGTATAATTTTATTAGCATAGGATATTGAATGGTACATTTTCTTCAAAAGTTGAAACCTTACTCGAGCGGTTTCTTTTTGTATGATTAGATTAAGTGAGTAATAAGACATTATTTGTACTGGGCAAGCGGGTAGTACTGGAACGTTAAGATTGACTTCATGAAATGTTTCGCATCCTCAATAGTACCTGGCTCAATGGTGTGTTGATTGCTCAAATTAGTAACATTCGCATCTGATAAATGGTCATGCTACTTGAGATAGCAGTGTATGCAGTGTTGACATTAGATATACTCTAAAATACTGATTTAAGTTTCAATAGAAAGTTTTCTCACGTCCACAGCAGTGTGAAGTTCCTTTCAACAAAGTTTTCGTTCAGAACAGTATATAACTGTTATGTATTTCTAGTTTGTCAATATGTAATGAACAATAACCATCTATCTTGAATGGTGAAGATTGGTAATAATTTTGTACATTAGCCATATTATGAGTGGTGAAGTTTGTGATTATTCTATCATATAAACAATAAGTTATAATAATTTCATGTTTTGTATTTGTTTATCTAAAGTGTTGATGTATAAATTTTAGTAGCTTACTCTACTAGAAAGGATATAGCTACAAATGTGTCAACGTACTAATCTTTGCTTTTGCTTGTCATTTGACACTTAATACTTAATATGCTATTGAACTTCACCATAACTTCGAAGTTTGAACTTCATTTTTCGTGTATTTTAGTATAACATTATATCACATTGATAATGGTTATATGATATTTGTAGCTCTCTCACACATAAATGATGAGCTGGAAATTTCTTAATATATAGGTTGTAGGCATGTAGCCATTCAATGTTGGTATTGTATTGGTACTCTTTTCTTTTAATTATCTTGGTTTCTTTGAAATAACAGATCTTATTATGATCTCATGTGTTGTTACAACTTTAGTAAATTGTAATTTATAATTTGGCGTGGGTAAGCCCATTGGGCGCCAGTATGACGGTATCATAATGAATACCATCATAGCATGAAAAATAAAATAATTTTTTATCAGTTAAAATCTAAGATTTAAGCTCATTTTTGGTAGTTCATATTTGTAGAAAATTAATTTGCATCACTTTGGCTTAGTTATAACTGAAGTACGTATGTAGACTTCAAACATTTAAAATATTTTTGTAATTTTGCGAGGTAATTTGGTTTGTATTCAATAATATGCTAACCGAAAATTGCCAATTTGTGCATAATCGCACATATGTTTGGTTTCTATAGATTTATTTTGCTCTTTCATTGATATTTGGGCACAAACATGTATTTAAAATGTTTCACTACCATGTACAAACTATTTGAATTAATTTTTGGCAGAATTTCGATAATAAACTTACGATTTTGTAAAAAGAGCGCCTTGAAAAGTAATCCTAAACTTGGAAGTAATCCTAAACTAGTGAAACATAGCCAACTCATAGAAAGGGAAAAAACTAAGTGGCGCGTAATTAACCTTTTTCCCACAAAAATTGTAAAACTAAAAATAACTGAAAAGGGTGAAAATAAAATACGTAAACATGTAATAGATTATTGTAACATCCATTTTATTGTATATAATTTGTTTTACAAGCGTTTTCATGCATGATATTTGTACAATTCAAAATTTGTAACTTGAAAAGTATTCGCAAGTTTGTATTCTGTGAAAAAAGTTGTAACAGTGTGGGTTCGGATACACTGCTTCATCTAAAAGATCGCCTTGGACCAGAATGGAGTCGAAAAATTTGACAAGGACATAAATTGGATCTATTATTCTTAAAAGAACAAGATTCGTCCGATAAATGTGATTATTTTGTCACATAAACAGCAGTAGCGGTTTTGATCTTCGGAAATTCCGTGAAGAACTTTTAAAAAGTGAAAGAACATGAAAATAGTGAACGGTTACAAAGTCGTAATAATGGCAGCCATTTTCTCACGCAACTGAACTAAAAGATAAGTATTTATTACATGCATGTAGCTACAAATGAAAGGCCTAAAAAGTTAACTTATAAAAGTGTTTAATCTGAATTTGGAAAGTTTCTTAAACTCATATAAGCGTTTATAAATATAATTCGTCTGGAATTGTGCTTCGTTATTTCAAAGCGTTACGTGAAAATTATCTTGCAAAAATCTTCGCAAGATCGCAAGTAATTACAAATAATAATAACTTGACTTGACATCTTAGCAAACGTGAAGAAAAACCTGAAATGTGTAGAAATGAAACGTTTTGCAAGTTAATGCTTAGTTCTTGCTGAATGTTCACTGAATGATGTGTAAGAGTATGTGTTTCGACTTTGTTAATATTTTTCATAAAATACATAAGTCTTTTATACTTGATATGTGATAATTTTCCTTAATTCCTTCGAAAGTTAATACTGATATTAGTGTTGCAATTTCATTTATGTGAAAATTTGAGTTGAATTTTAGGTAGCTGATAATGTAAAATTATAAAACAATTTTCTTTAATTTAATTTCTTTTAATATAATTTTGATCTCGACCGTGTACTTAGCCGAGGAAAGAAGGTCGTGATAATGGAATACGGTGAACAGGCTTCCTTCTTTCATCAACGATTTGAAAAGATTCGTACAATTGCAGGTACACAAAAGATATACTGCTATTCATGTAAAAGTCTTCTAGCATTCTGTTGACAAAACAGGAATCACTGAGGAGAAAGCGACATGAATCAGAGTCCACTGATATTACTGGATTTGTTACGTGCATGTATGATGGTCACTGGTGGCTAGGATGTGTTTTGCAAGGATACACATCGGGTTGCACTCAGCTTTGGCCATCCCCATGAGCCTTCCACTTCGTTTACATTTCCTGAGAAACCTGACATATTCACTGTGGACAAGATAGCCATCCTTACAAAGGTTGATGTCAGAACACCAACAAGAAGAACTTACGTTATGTTGCCACAAGAAATACGAAGGGTCCGATATCTTGTACACCAGTATTGATGTTGGGTGTAAGGACTGTGTATTCTCTTTTTTTTCAGTTAGTTTGAACTTGAAGTTATTGTTCATGCCTCCTGCAGTTTGAAGGTTTATTTTAACTGAAATATGTTTCTTGTTGAATTTTGATATTCTGGGGATTCATACCAACTGTATTTTTGGCATGTTTTGTAATGTGTTTTTATATTATTTATGGTCAAACATCCATATAATAGTTATAGTCACAGGTGTGTTGTTTAATTTACTTCTCATTCTAGTTGGTTGTCCATTGTAATCTCTATTCACTTTCAACTTTAGTAAATGCCTCAATAAATAAGCTGCCTTATGCACCAAACATCTTCATTTTTTCTATTTGTTACCTTCAAATCCTTCATAATAGTGTAATTGGCCGTGAATACCACAGTGCTCCTGGCAAGCGGTGTCTTACTTCTTAACTTCCTTGGTTTGAAGGATATGTGGGTCTTTCCACACATTCTACAATGTAATTAAGCATTTATCAGTCACATAGCTACACATATTATTTTGTATCTTCTGAACCCATTGCAGTCCCAGAATGATTTTTGATATGTTTTAGATTGATTGATTTGGTGTTTTAATTCCACTTTATGCACAGTAAGGCTAATCGGGACTGGAGTATATTTTAGAGTATAGCATGGTGTGCGAAATACATTTTTTTTCACGCATTTTGGAGAAGACATGTTTTGAGATATTCGAGGTCAAAGGTCAAGGCCACGTGACAAAATTTTATTTTTACCCAAATGTAGGCTTGTAATATATCATTGGATAGCTTGTTCAATTCCCTGTACAATAAACTTTATTTGAGGTTACTAGGTCAAATAGGGGCAGAGTTACAGCACATTAAGTATAGCTAAACGAACTCAGAAAGGGTAATTTGTGTGAACTTTGACCTTGAATAATTTGACAATTACAAGATGCACTATATATCACTCATTAGAACAGTTTTCACATTGTTTTCACCACGTGAGATGATATTTCATTTACATTTACGGTAAAATAGTGATTTAGATGTAATAAACAGTTTTCATTAATTTAGAGATGCATTTTTTATTTGTTGAGTTAATAATTAGGCTAATTCATTATTTTTGGGGAAAATAGGAAACCACAGCTGAAAGAAAATACACAAATTGCATTATTGAGGTCAACAGTTTGTTTTAACATCACTTTATGCACACATAGTCTAATCTTGACTCATTTAAATTGAAATCTGAAACATTATGCGACCTGACTGGAACTCGGAGAAGAACACACTGATTACAAGACACTGATATTTTACCGCTATGCTCTGGGGAATGCATATAATAATGAGAGGTTGTATGATATTTTCTTTACTTCCATCTCAACATTATCAAATTTTGGGATCACTATACTCATCATGTTAACTGTAAATTTATATGTTATATGACAATCATGTCAGCAATGTCTAAAATCAATATATTTAAGCACTATTTTATTATACAATGTTGTCTTATGTTCTGCTTACTCTTCAATTTTTCTTTTTTTGTGAGGGAGAGGGGTAACTGAAGGTAGGGAATAAATGGTATTTTTTGGGTATTGAATTTTATATTTATACACACACATGTATGTGTGTGGGAATAAGAGAGGAACAGAAAAATAGGAAAAAGAGCTGATTCCTTTATCATCATGTAAATGACAGCTATTTTGATTTTCTTATGGAACTTATGTATATTTTGAAGTAGCCTGTTAGATTAATACACCACAGTTTAAATGGAATATTTATATTAGGGCTGATCTGATGTCAAAATTGGTTGGAATCTAATGACGATACCAGCTGATAGTTTCTATGGATATAGTGGAACCACAAGCAAAAAAACTTAGGCAGACCCGCAACTCCTGTGCACTGTACTCTCACATGGAGGAAAGGGGCAGAGTGGAGCATGCTTCCTTATGGCCTGAGCTGAACGGAGGAAGGGAAAGCTGCGTGCAGATTTTTCATCGAAGGTTCTTTTCCTTGTGGTTGCTCTATACCTTATATATTAAAATTTTGTACATATTCTGAACTATTATGAATTGCTATAGTGTTCAAGTATTGGTGGGAATTGGTGAGTATTGGCGACGATATTGATATAGGTTCAAAATGTTATTGCCTCAGTGTGATGGAACCTTGTGTGTCTGTGTGTAATTGTTATATCAGGATTTAAATGAAAAGAAACGAACACAGAAAAATGCCATTGGTACTTATTTCTCTTTGCCACATAAACAATGCTATGTAAAGGATAGTTTCGTGCTTAGCATGTTGACATGTATTTCTTTTTTGCACTGGCAATCAGGTAATTTAATGCTATATTAACTACCATTTAGTGTATTAGCAGCATGATTGATACTTATAATTGGTGATCAATGGTGGCCGAGGTGGCTCAGTCGGTAACACGTCTGACTACCATGCTCAAGGTCCCAGGTTCGATTCCCGGCCGGTTCAGATCCGGGAACTTTTTTAACGTAGGAAGCGGCCCCGGCACCCACCCAGCGTCGAATAACATGGGTACCTGGGGGAAACCCTGGGGGGTAAAGGCGGTCAGGGGCGTGATGCTGATCACATCACCCCCACTCACGACCGGATCAAGAAAGTGTGGGGCGTTACCCCCACACCCCCTATATGCCTTCATGGCATGGTGCTAAGCACAGGGGAGCACTTTACCTTTTTTTTTACCTTTTTAATTGGTGATCAATAAATTTTCAAAGTTTGTGCAGCAACAAATGTGGAAATATTTATGCATGTATGCTTTAAAAATGGACTGACTTTTCAACCGAAAATACTAAGGCAACTGTTTCTTGAGTAACTTTTTCTTTTTGACAAATATATTAATGCATGGGGAGCCCTTAGCAAGATAAATGATAAATTCTGTGAAGTTAGTTAGATAGAGCAATGCTCTTGGTCTTACCCATCCTGTAATGAGATGAGTGGTAGCTGGGATGACCCTTGGAAGGTGAAGGTGACTGAAGCGTGACTCTGATCCTTTCACCTCCACTGTGGCGAAGATTGTGAACAAATGGTGGTGGGGGGAGGTTCCTTCACACCAGCTTTGTGCGTTCATTGCACAGTTCAGTGTAAAAGATAGGAGAGACTCGAGTAGCCTAGTGCTTTGCCACTTATATCAATTTGCAATAAATTTCATACTAACCAATCATACTAATACTTATAGCTGTAGCAAGATGATCGGTATTTTGTAAAACACATGCAAATGTATAATTTGTATTGCATTGTTGTGTCGTTTGTTTGTCTAAGGGAGATTTCAAATCAAAGTGACAAGTGACATACAGTCTTCCAAAAACATTCAAACCTTCACTGCACATGGATGATCACAGATTGAGGTGACACAATTGCATGCTATTGAGAAAATGGTCCAGTCTGAGTGACATGCAAACAACAAACAACATGTGCAACTTGTCGTGACACTTCAGCATAAAAGGTTGAATTTATTTGTGAAGTTTTCTATCCAAGTGATATGTGTCAGTCTTGTCACCTGTGCCATGTCACTTGTCACTCTGGTATGAATGCTCCCAGAGTCAGCTTTTATTGTGTTTAAACTTGCTGCACTTGATCTGTATCTCTAACATTATGGATACTTTTGTTAATAATAAACTCCCAATACAGAATTAATAACAATAGTAGTGTTCTAGTGGCTAGTAGGCTATTAACGAGCTTGATGGCTGTTCATGTTGAGCAGTCATCTTATGATCTTGCTACTAATTTCAGGTTTGAATCCTGGCCTGAATCTTAGGATGTATTGAAATTCATTTATTTATTTTTTTATGCGTAAATACACGAATGATCTAATAACGACCTAATAATGTGTTGGTTCACCTTTTGGTGCCATTGTGGCTTGCAGACGTCAGCAAACAGATTTCATAAAGTGGCAAACATTCTCCTTGTTCAACTCGCTGCCACAGCTCCATCAGCTCATTCACATTTTGTGGGGAAGTGGGAGCAGATCTCATAGACCATTTCAGGGACCCAAGCAGTGTGGCAAATTCATCATCATGTTCCTCCAAGTCGGTACTGATCTGAGCCCAATGACGCAGTGCATTGTCCTGTTGAAACCGGCACTCTGGCGTGAAAAGACCTCCTGGACATATGGGTGCAGATGGTCAACTCACAGGTTCTTGTAGCATTCACCAATGGTCCTAGAGCATACTAGGACAACACTTACCAGACCATGACTGCACCACCACCACCAGCCTGTTGAACAGCAATGGTGCAATGAGTGGATGCAGCTTCATGCTGTTTACTCCAGATATGGGCCCAGCCATCCACATAGTTCAACAGGAAATAGGTTCATCACTCCAGACGACCTTCTTCCATGTGTCCATGGTCAATTGACACCTTTTCTTGGTCCATGTGAGGTGCAGGTTGTGATGACATCGAGTCAACAGGGGTGATCTTGGTGGTCTAGGACTGTACAACCCCAGTCAATACATGACAAAATCCATCTCCACACAGGCAGAGGGGTGGGAATCATCGTCTCTGATTTTCCTGAAATTTTAATATGTGAAACTGAGAGAATCTGAGAAATACGTATTTTTTATTATTTTAATTTTCACTCTAGATATAGCTGTTCAAAGTTGACCGTGCGGCAGCCATTTGGGATCTGTCAAATTTTTTAAATTGCAATATCTTCTCAACAAATAGAGATAAATGGATGAATCTTTTTTTTTTTTGTTTTGAAGTATTTATGTTTCTACATATTATAAACAAATAATATCTCCAAAACCAACATTGGAACAGCACTTAAAAAATAAACAATTTTTTTTAAAAAAATCTTTATTTCAAAAACACCAATCTCAAAAATTCTGAAAATATTATAGGAGCTATATATCTAAGGCACTGAAAAGGGGAGCATGCCATTTTGTTTCTCAAATTTTTAATAATTTTTTTTAAAATCCATTTTTGGTCAAATTTGGAACCGTGGAAATGTTACATTAATACACTTATAAATTTGTTATGCAATATTTTGTAAATGCAGTTCCAAATAGAAGGAATGGGCTTATGGCTGCTCCAGAAGAATGTTCTACACACATAACAGTAAATGACAAATCCTTGTTCATTTCCCCCATTACTGAACAGGAATTAAAGATAATCTTCAGGCATATAAAAAACAAACGATCTTCCGGCATTGATGAAATACCAGACTTCCTAATTAAGAAATGTAATTTTGATATAATACCAGAGTAAGACCCAATTTTTTACAATTTTTGGCTATATCTTTTGTATTTGTAAAATCTATTAATATAGTATTGTATTGTAATGTAAGTATTGACATGTCCTATATTACCATGTACTGTAATTTGTACATACCGGTAGTCCTTGGATGCAAATAAACTAAACTAAACTAAACTATAAGACACTGTTTGCTGAAGCAATTAAAAATAACAGTTCTAATATAACAAAGACAGGTCATCTATTATCCTAGTCCACTATAATCACTGAACAGTTGCTGAATAGATTTAGTGTCAGCATCTAACATGGAATGAACTCTTGCTGATGCACCAACAGGGACAGGAGGATCAATTGTCTTGAGAATATCGTGCAACTGGATAGAATATGTGTGATAAGCATGCTGTTTCTTGTCGGGAGAGTGGTACCCAGTGGATGGGCCATGAGGCAGCATGAAGTTAACAGTAACTTCCTGTAACTCATTGCTGACCTGTGTAACTTCTGCCACCCACCATTCACCTTCATACACACAGGCCAAAAATATTCCAGTCTTTAAACTTTGGAGATCATGCAGTTTAACAGCCGTTATATCCTCACTGTTGCCAAATGAAACATATTCCATGATGCTTCCCACTGGTCTTGAAACTGAGAGCTTGTTTCCATCATAAGCCCACACATGAGATTTTTGGATTCCTTTCACTGGTCCAATTGTTTTCCAATCTTCCAGTTTTCTAGCTCGAAAATCTTCCACATCATCTTTGCATAAGGTATCAACCAGATTGCAGTAGTGTACTGTGTAACTGTTTGGACAAAGTCTGTTGCACTCTGAATGGCCTGTATTACAGGTTTAGATAGTTTGTGTTTAGTGGCATGATGTTTCACTAGACCTCCAACCCCGTCACATGGCCCTTTTCCTTGCCCAGTTGCACTTAAAATCCATTCTGAGGGAGCTGGTGAATTTGAAAGTTCATAAAGTTGAAATCTGTTTGTAAAGTGACTAGCAGCCCCATCCGAGATTATGCTAGTTCTTGTTGGTTTAACACCAAGGTTTTCTTTGATCTTTTGTTTTGAAGTGCTAATAAAGCATGAGAAGAATCGTGTCCTGTGTCATCACTAATAATTGCAAAACTTGTTGTCTCCTTGTTTTACAAGTTGACAGCCTTCCCATGTTGCGTAGCTTACTTCATCATTCTCTTCGTTTGTAGAGTTACTCCACCCTGACATGGACATTTGTGACATTATTGTAATTAGCATGATTCACTCTCCATAGGACACACAACTAATGATAACACCTTACTCACAAGACTGTCCGAACAATCATTTTCTTACAGCAGGTTTTTCAGGGTAACTACACAGAGATTGAAGTTTGAACAGTACACACACACACAAACACCTCTTGTTGGATGTGGTAATACCCACTTAGGATGCAAAGAGAAAAAAAATGTACCTATCTTTATTTCCAGATACTCATGTTTAAAAAGGCTGTATGTTTCACTAATACTCCTTGTCATATAGCATTTTATTTTGGTAATTCTTTGACCATTTTCTAGCACAGTAACAGTATCCTTTTTATGAGGCGTATTTTTTAAGTAAGTACCGTTTTGATATGTACAAAAAACAAGTAAATTTTTGTAACAATTCTATTGTTACATGAAAGACCACACTTTTATCTACTTTTACACATAATTGCCACCAATATTAAGGCACTTATCATATCGAACTACAAGCTTTTGTATTCCGTCGTCATAGAAGTTTGCCGCCTGAGTTGACAGCCACTCTGCAACATGGCAGTTTTGAGGCTATCATCGTCATCGTGGTGCTGAACTCCAAGTTGCTTTTTCAGTTGCAGAAACACGTGGAAGTCACTGGGTGCTAGATCAGGGCTGTATGAAGGATGATCAAATTGTTCCCAGCTAAATGATGCGATGAGATCTTGAGTTCTATTGGCTGCATGTGGACGGGCATTGTCATGCAGCAAAACGATCCCTTTACTCAGCATGCCGCGTCTTTTGTTTTGAATGGCATGCCGCAGTTTTTTTAAAGTCTCACAATATGTTTCGGAATTTATTCTGTCACCACGAGGCAAAAAAATCAACAAGCAACACCCCCTTCCTGTCCCAAAACACGGTACACATGATTTTCCGGACTGAAATTGCCTGCTTAAACTTCACATTCTTGGGCGATGTTGAATGCCGCCATTCAATGGATTGTTGTTTTGTTTCGGGTGTAACGTCGGCCACCCATGTTTCATCGCCTGTACACTTCACAAATCTGACGGTGAATTTCAACTGCTTTCACGCCTTTAGCACTAAGAAAACTAATAACAGCGCGTATTTCACAGTCGGCGCGATTCTCAATCGGCGGAGGCATTTTAAATACGCAAAAGCAAATGTATACACGATCGATTGTTGCTGCAATGGTGTCTGTGGCTTGCCAACAGATGTAGGTACACAGTGCACATGCATGGGACACTGACCGCAGCGCTGCAGCGGCGGAATTTCAAAACGGTACTTACTTTAAAAATACGCCTCGTATTAGCACTGCCTTGTAGAGTCCCATTTATCGCCTGTGTAAAATGATACTGCTGTCTAAGTCCTTGTCCATAATGGGATGTCCACAGTAGGGGTCTGGTATGCCAAAAATTCCTTTCTCCACCACCAGTCTTCGTGATTTGTCAATCATGTGTTTGATAGAATTTGGGATGTGTTCTAATATCTGCTGTTTAGTAACATATCTGGGAACAATAGACATAACTTGAACCTTTTGGTTGTAAGTTGTTCATGATTCAACAGCTGTATTTATATTTTTTAACCATAATTCACAACACTCACATTGTGGAATAACATTATGTTCTGTCAAAGGGGAGGTCGATTCAGCTTGTAAAATTCTGGACACTCCTTACACATCTACTGCTGTTACAAGTTCACTCTTTTCGTTTTCTTCTTACATATGATTGTGGATTGCCTTTCAGGTAACCAGGCTTTCTAATGGGTGACACTCCAACTGCTGATGCTGTTGTATTTAGCTGCTGCAACTCTTCATTTTCAGACACAAAGGTTGTGTCACTGCCATCTTCAATTGCAACAGTAGTAGGTGGCTCGTATTCTTCATTACGTAATCTATTGTAGCATTTGGAGCACAAGTGATGGTTTGGATTCACTCCGTAATTAGAAAACCTCTCGGAAAACACATCACTTAGATCGCCAACCACAATAAAGTCTGGCCTTTTGCTTGTTTTGTAACACACTTTCTTGTGCACATGACCGTAATCTGCTCATTGAATTCTGTTCTGTCCCCATTGTGAAGCCATTTTTTCCTTTCAGCAGACCGGTTACAAAAACTTTTGAATTGGGATCCTGTGTAATCACCTACAATGAGTAATCCTTGCACAAAAGCTTTCAAGTACTGCTGGACCACAATTTTGGTGAACTACTCTCTCTTTAATTAACTCTGATACACTTACTATTCATTTTTTGGTGAAAGTTTTTTTCAGCAATCGATTTCGCTACTTGTCTGGTGGCTTCGTCAGGCGTGAACTGTCTTGCTGCGGCCAGCATGGTTCCTTCTTCTTCCGCTTGTGTTTGTGGTGGCACTAGTTGATGCAGCACTTTCACTTTTTGTCGTTCTTGTGCAGGTGTAGAACTTCCTTCCGTTGCCACACCTCGGGGTTTGGGGAGGAGCAGCTTGGGTGGGAGCTAGTTGTTGGAGAAGAGCAGGTTGGGCAGGTGTGGGAAGCCAGGTTTTATTGAGGGCACGGTCTTATTAGGTTGGTGGGCACGGTCACTATTGCGTAGGTTTCTTTTGAACACCTTTCTAGTGTGGATTTTGCTTGCATGATTATTTTAGCAGAGCCTATGCTATGGTTTTTGTCTATGAGGTGACAAGAAAGGCCTGTTCTTCTCCTCCCAAATCCTGTCCTTCCATAGCCTCCCACCTAACCCATTTCAAACGTTATTACACCAACCCCAATGCTAGAAGTGGCGTCTACATGGTCACCTGCGCATGTGGAGGCAAATATGTATGGATGACAAAGCGCTGGCTTGATGAAAGGCTCAAGGAGCATATTGCTACCACAATTTTGGGAGGAGAAGAACAGGCCTTTCTTGCCACCTCAATGAATAGTAAGTGTATCAAAGTTAATTACCTATCTCCACGTAACCGCCGAACTGATATATTTAGATGCAATACTCTCTCTTTGTTTGCATGTTGACAACTGAACTGTGAATTCCTTGTGTCCTCCCTTTTATATGCTAGGCCAAACATCCAGAATTATCTGAAAAATTCAATGAGGTTCTGTTACAATCTGGAATTATCTGGAAGGTTGCAGAATGTTCGAGAAGGTTCTGTTACATTCTGGAAGGTTCCAGATTGTTCCAGAACATTTTCATGGTTCCAAATTTGTCTGAAAATTGATTTTTTTTAAAAAAAGATCATTAAAAATTTGAGAAGCAAAATGGCATGCTCTCGTTTTTCAGGATATGTAGTACTCTTAGATATACAACTCCTGTAATATTTTTTAGAATTTTTGAGATAAAGAATTTTTTAAAAAGATTTTGTTTATTTTTTAAGTGCTGTTCCAATGTTGGTTTTGGAGATATTATTTTTCATCCATTTGTCTCTATTTGTTGAGAAGATATTGCAATTTAAAAAATTTGACATCTCAAATGGCTGCTGCATGGCCAACTTTGAACAGCTATATCTCGAGTGAAAATTAAAATAAAAAAAATACGCATTTCTCAGATTCTCTCAGTTTCACATATTAAAATTTCAGGAAAATCAGAGATGACGATGTCCCCATTTTCATTTTCACTGCCTGTCTGGAGATGGATTCGACCACATGGTCATTGTTGAAATTTGTTGTACTTTCCTGCTGTTGTACTGGTGAGTCAAATGTTCCACAGTTGTTCATTGGTGAAGATCCTAGAAGTGCGGTGATACTGCTACTATTATTAATTTTGCAATGCCTTGGGTTGGACAGAAAATCGATGAAGAATCCAAAATTGAGAGTCCAGTATCACACAAGCGGATTCAACTATAATACAATTAAGGCTACATTAAGTGCTAAATTATTCAAGCATATTTTTTTTTACAAAATTTGACAGTTTAATTTTAATTTAAGCAAAGGAAGTGTATGCAGCTTGAAGTTTGAAGAGTTTGTGTTTTGTAATCAATAAATGTGCCCTTTTATGTAATTTTTATTCTCTCAACAGTTTAATTGAACTTTTTTTTTTGCTTCTGTTAGTAGTATTTAAATTAAAGATTGCGCGATATTTCTTATTGGTCATTCTCTAATTAAAATTAATGTTAGATTGTGCAAGACCAATTAGAATGATAGAAATAGACAGCTCATAAAGGTATGCTTCTTGATATTGGTAACCTTGTGTAATGTGGAAACAAGGGCTACAAAATGTTTATGCTTTGTTTCAGCATTCTGTGTCTTGAAAACCTCTCTCTTTCTCTCCTTGGTGGGCTAATGTTTATAATGTTTTTCCGCTTTTTTTCATGTCTGTACTTGTGGATCCTGCATTCAGTTGGAAAAATTATAATAGGTTGGTTGGTTTCAAGTAATTCTCCTGTGACTGCTTAAAGTGCAATGGCAGCTCTTGCTGTGACACCCTCTTTTCCTGAGCAATTTTAGGCAGCTTTCAGACTGAATTGACAAGTAACAGATGGCAAGGTTACAAGGTGGGGGTCACATCTAAGTGACAACAGACTGAGGTGCCACAATGCATGTTATGGCCCAGTCTGCATGACCTGCAAGAGAAGCGGCATGTGCAGCTTTTTGTGTCACCTCAGTGTGAAAGTTTGCATTTCTTTCTGAAGTTTTGTTTCCAAGTGACACATGTTGCTTGTCACTTCATTCTGAAAGCTCCTTTTTAGATGATAGATATTATGCATGAACTTGTTCGTAAAGCTTGCTTCAGTGTGACGTACTCTAGAAACTGGGAACAAACTTTGAAGGAACAACCAAGAATCAACAAGAATCCATTGTACACTCAGCAGAATATTGCTGTTATTATGGAGTCATTAAAGTACACCCTGAAATTCCTACAATTTATGTTCTTTTTTGTCAGTCAAATTGTACGAGGGAGAGTCCGAAAATAAGTTTCCCCTGGTGACTGTGGACAGAGATGGGAAGGAAAAGAAAAGAATGTAAATAAGAAAAGGAATAACATACTTACTTTATTTTTCCACATAGGAAAACCGGACATTCAGACATTTGTCATACCGCTTGATAAGCTTCAAGAAACCCTCTTGGAAAAAATGAGTGTCCTGTATACGGAAGAAGTGTTGCACGTAATGTGTCACCTCAGCATTGTTTCCAAAGCACCTTACTCCGAGAGCCTTCTTCAAAGCCAGAAAAAGATGGATGTCACTCAGCGTGAGATCAGGACTGTACGGCAGATGGGTAAGGCGCTCGCAACCAAGAGTTGCAAGATGGTGTTGCATAGCCCTCGCTGAGTGCGGTTTCGCATTGTCATCCAACAACAGCACGCCAGATGTGAGAAGGCAAGGCCGCCTATGCCGAATAGCCTGCTTCAATTTGGACAGGGTGTGACAGTAACATGCAGCGTTGATGGTTCCTTGTTACAAAAAGTCCAGCAACAAAACATCATGGGCATCCAAAAAAACTGTGAGAAGCACCTTACCTGCCGAGGGAGTTGTCTTGAATTTCTTCCGGACAGGAGATGACGGATGTTTCCACTCCATTGATGCGGCCTTCGATTCGGGTGTGCTATGGTGGACCCACGTTTCATCCCCCGTCACAATCCGAAAGAGAAACTCATTTCCTTCCCGGTGATAACGCGTGAGATGCTCCAAACTGACTCCCATGCACTGGTCCGGATGTTCTTGGGTGAGTTGACGGGGCACCCATCGTGCTGACACATTCCTGTACTGATGATGTACATTGATGATCTTGTGAGCTCGCACATGGCCTATTCCCAGTTCTTCAGGGACGTCATCGATGCTGATACTCCTGTTCGCTTTAATCATGTCATCCACCAACCTGACGTTTTTGTCTGTAGTGGACAAATACGCCCGACCAGGTCGCGGTGTGTCCTGCACTTGCTCACTACCCTCACTGAATTGGCGACACCATCTCAGCACCATTTGTTTCGACATCACTTCTGGCCCATACACTTCCACTAGGCGGTTATGAAATTCTGCTCCCGATACTCCACGTGCCCATTCATACTGGACAACCAGTCTCGCTTCCTCCTTTGACCACGAATTCAACATGCACCTTCTCTCCATATCTGCAGGGCCACGACTGAGAGGCACCTCCCCTCATTTACATGCACTACGCTCACGCCATGTGTTGGATCACGGTTGTACTTCACCCACTGTAGGATTTTCCTGGCAAAACTGGGTGTGGGGGGGAACTTATTTTCGGACTTTCCCTCGTATAATGGTAAATATCAAATGACAATATGCAAGGCAAGGTTTTTTTTTAGGATAGGATATGAGTTGTAAGAATTTCAGCATCTTTTTATGTAAGTCCCTATCAATGGAAATTTTCTCCTGACTATACATATTTCTTTGAAGTTCTTCGTTAATTATTTGAATTTTATTTTTTGTTTCGTTGTTTTTTAAGTTACTTTCGGGCCACTCTTGATTAATCACAATGATGAGGAGGAATGACGATTCACTTAGTCATCATCTTCAGTGTGCTTTAACCCTTTCAGTGGGTATACACAGAAATGGAATTATCACAGCAAAAATATCAGTTTTGTCCCTTTTCTGAAAATTAATTTCTTTACTATGTACTCTATAGACCTTAAATTTTGTAAAGAAATACAAAATACAAGTTTAAAATAAAACTTGCAAAAACTGGCTTTAATTATCTTCCAGCACCAGTGTTGCCATTCCACAAAAATCTGTAAAGAATCTCTTTAAAAATGTTTTTTGTTTGTTCATTCTCTTTATTTTTCTAAATATTCACTGAATGATGTAATCGATGCCAATAAAGCCGCATATATATTCATTTTAAGGTACAGTTCTATTAGTGGTGTAAACCAAAACAATTTCAATGCAGGCAGAAATAACAAAAATATCTTTGCCATTGTGGCAAATGTACAGCACACATGCCACAAAGACAATTAGAGAAAATACAAAGAAACAGCACCTGTGCTGCCAAGAAATGGGCAAGTTATGTACTGAAATTCCAAACCTTTGCAGCAAAACAATCTGCGAACAATGAAGAAACACAATCACATTTCCATAAGCATGCAAAAAACTAAGAACACATATGTATGTTAGCTAAGAAATGCTCACATTAGGGGAAATTGTAGACACATGTTGTCTGCACTGAAAGAGTTAAAACTTTCCTCTTAAGTAACAAGATTGATATATTTGTAATAAACTGGGTAGAAATTGATATGGGGGACTTTTCTCTCCATTCCCCCAAGTATATTTTTCAAGGAAGTTAAATTTTTATTCCGAAGTTCATAGGACAAGAAAACGTGTGCATTCTTACAGGGTTTGTCCTTTGCATTTTGATTATATCATTAAATGAAAGCTAATAATGTATGTAACAAATAATATCAGTAGAACAAACAATGATTCATCATGTAGTTTATATAATATTAATAGTAATGTTTTCTTCCAGTTATAGTTATTAATGATGATGATAATAATGTTTGAATTCAGAATTCAGCATCCCTGTAAAAAAGCAGGTAGTTTAACTTTAAAAAATGCTTAAATTTTTCTATGTTAAGCAAAAGAGGGGTTTGTACCTAATTTTTTGTGCAGTTGTTGAAAACAGGCTATAGAGATCATGTAGGTCAGCATAGCATCCTTGTAATTAAGTGTGCTAAAATCTGTCATGTAGGGTTAATCTGAAAAAGCTACATATTGGCAAGAATAAAGAAATTTTGTTTTTTTGGAGCACAGTAATATATCATTAATTAAATGCTACATAAAGCTTCTACATAAAATTTTGAAATTTTAAAATTCAGACATAGTTTACTTGTGTGTGTGTTAAAAGTAAAAAAAAAAAGTTTGTTAATATTTCAAAAATAAAACAGTCTGTCAAGCTAATAATGAAAACATTTTTCTTTTGTGTATGAGTAAAATATTACCTAGTTTGTTCAGAGTGATTGCTACAGTATTTTTTATAAAGTAGAATAACATCCAATATGATGGAATGACATCCAATATATAGTTTTACAATGTTAAGAAAATTAACATATTAAAAAAAACTGTATGTAAGACTGTGTGTGTCATAAGCAAGCTATTTTCATCAATATTATCCCTAAAATATTGGGAAGTTATTATGAAACACACTTTGCATTACCTTATCATTTGGCCTGCACAGAAGTTTTATTACTTAGAAATTTGTCCAAAAAAAAATCAGTATCGGTCAGAACTCAAACCCAGGTCTCCATCATACCTGCTATTCTCTAGCAGCTGAGCTACTGAGCCAGCCTTTGTTTCACATGATTTTTTTTTTCCTTTTTGCTCTTTTATGTGTGTGGAATTGTGTCTGGCTCAGTGGCTCAGTCAGTAGAGCAACGGCACAATTGCACGAGACCTGGGTTCAAGCCCTTGTTGAGCCTGCATTTTTTTTAAAAAATCTACAGTTTGGGTTAGCATGGATGAATGGCACAAAATAAAAAGTTCATAACTGGACATGTTGGAGTCAAATTAATACTGTATACTAAATTTGATTATGTAGAGCATATGGCTATGAAGCATAAGCAAGGTATTGAGACAGTCATCATTGTTGCCAGTATATCTTTTGATGTGGAAACAACCAACACTTGAGTCACTGGTTAGAATTAGAATGCTTATCAAATATTTGAAACTGACTTAATGGTAAATGTTTTGATTTTTTTGCAGTTTTTTGTTACAGAAAATTATACACAAAAAATGCACCAAAAGTTTGTTAGTTAATATTTTTTCCTCTTTAATGTATTTTTACAAGTATTTAAAATAATTGTGATGGTTTAATTTATAATTAATTGAATCTTGTCTATCCTGTATATGAAACTACATCATGTGCAGATTTGAGGTATATGCAGTGATGGATGGTAACCAGCATTATTGGTACAAGTATGGTTGTTATTTATGGAGACATAACAATTTCAGTGTAAACTTCCTTCAAAATTCCATCAGAAATTCATTAAAAATTACAACAGGATAGATGAATTAAAAGTTTTTGCACAAACTAAAGAAATTATTCTGGCAACTACATGGAGAATTTTAGTCATATGTCACATGGTCAGTTATTTTTAAGGTCAAATAACACATTCATTGTGAAACATTATAAAATTGTGAAATTGTTCATTATGCTTTTTTTTATGTAAAAATAGATAAGAAAGTTAGATATTAACATTTTCATACTTCTTAAATCTTCTCACTCTTTTTCATCTGTATTTTAGCTATGTAAATCACCAATTTACACATTAAACTTTACACTTTATTCATTGAAATGTAAAAATAAGCAGGAAAAATCAAGTTGTCAAGTTAAAAATGGGCTTCATCGATGGTGTAGTGACAACATCGTTACCTTGTAATCAAGGGGTCCCAGGTTCAGTACCTGATGGAAGTATATTGCATAATACTTCAGATTCCACTTTAAACTGTAGGCCCAGTCGTGATGAGTCTGTGCATAAAGTCGACTTAAAACAAAAATTGAAATTCAAGTTACAATTTCTCCTATCCACACTTAGTTTTCTTAATTTCAAAGCCATCAAAAATTCAAATTTGGTTCCTATGTCCCCCCTATTTTTTGTTTACTTGAAAACGTGAACTAGTAACATAGCCTTTGAATATTAATAGGCGCTATAATTTTTGTGAAATAAAATTGAAATTGCTTATAACTGTCACGTAAACTGCAGGTCTTGTCCTGAGCATAAAATGTGCTTAAAACAAACAAATAAGTCTTCGTATTGTACTAAGACACCTTGTGCAGAAACATTTTCATGTACTCCCCCTTGTTTTAAAGTGAATTATGCAATTTCAAAGTTTGTGCCCACTTTTCAGTAACACCCTGTACAAAAATTATTTACATCATAGCATACTTCCTGTTATAGTTTTGTTACTTAACGTTGACATTACAGTAGTTAGCAAGGCAAAGCAGGAGCTTATTTGTAGAAAGAGTTAAGCCTCATGTGTAACCTTTTGATAGTGAAGACCATAGATTGTTGCATATGATTGATTTGATGTAGTTTATTTCACATAGCTTTGTTGCCACTTCTGGCTAATTGCCATGATTTGTTGCATATAGAACTAACTTTTTGCATTGTAGAATTTTACTTCACCCAGTAGTTTCATGTACTTGAAATTTTAGCAGAGACTACCCACTAAAATATGTGTGTATTGCTACACAGAGTGGCCAAAGAGGTATTACTCTTAGGCTGTTTTCATGCAGGGAACTGCATGTTCAAGAAGTCTTGTCATCACCTTGGGTTGCATGCCAAGTAATCAACGACAGACTTCTTCAGGTACTTTCTTGTCAAAATTCAGAAGCAACCAAATAGTAGTTATGTGAACCAGTTTTGCAAAGAGAAAGACAAAAGCATGCTTACATGTGGTTTTCGTAGTCTAATTTCTGTCGTGTGTCCAGATCCTTCCTCAGAAGTTTTTCTATAAGTAACTGAACCAAAGTCTGTGGCGCAACAGCTCCAGGGTCTGCGAAAGAGATTTTTCTTGGATGATGCATCATCAGTGCATCGAGTCCCATCACTGCTGCCATTCAAGAGTGGAGTTTATTACTATTGGTCCCTAGTACTAGCTCCCCAATTGTCTTTGTGCTACAGGAATTTTGAAGCTCCCACCAGTGATCAAACCAGGGACTGCTCACACTAAAGGCAAGAATGCTAACCATTCTGCTAAATGAGAACTATTTTCCACTAGTTTAAAACTAAAAATTCCTTGACAAATGTGTTTAAAAGGAATGGATGAACAAATAAAAGCTATCTGGAAATCAACTTCTAGTGAAATGGGATAGCTGTAAAAGTTAGTATATACATATTTATTATGTAAGTGCCTCCACTACTTCTCAACATAATTATCAAGTGAATTGAGACACTTATCATAATGAAGCACCGTATGCCCTTGTATTAGTCTGTAATTGTGCTCATGAGGACCTCTGGTAGACACTGAAACAAGACAAAATGAAGTTGTCATGTCAACACACTACTTGCGCAGGCAGTATCATTAACCAATTGGCTCCTACCACATGTTGACACCACCTGTGAAGTCATTGCATACTTTTCAGGGCCTCCCCGATAGTGCAGTAATAGCGTCGTGGCCCTGTAATCAAGGGGTCCCGGGTTCGGTACCTGGTGGAGGCACATAGTGGTTCGGATCCCATTTTAAACTGTAGGTCCAGTTCCGATTAGCCTTACTGTGCATAAACTGGACTTAAGGCACCAAATCAACCAACCAATTATTGCATACTTTTCATCCTCCAAGTGCAAAATTCACTGTGAGAGTCGATTTTTACAAGTTGAAGCATCCAGTGCAGCTGGTATTCATCAGGGGATGTGTGTTGCAAGTAAAGGATAGTTTAAAGACACTGAGGGGCTGACGAGTGCTATTTGAGGTTTGATGAGCCCTCAGGCATACAAATATTTGTGGTCTCAGCTTGGTGATTATGTTGTTGCATATACTAATTGTTGGCCCTTTATTTTACCATCTCAGTGGGGCATGATTCCTGGATAACTGTTGCATTTAGAAAGGAATGAAATAGGAAGGTGTCATAATGAGGATTCACAGCACACTAGAGAACCCTGGTCATGGAATATTAAATATTTTACCTGAGGTATTTTAACGTTTAAACTCATGAATAAAAACTTGAGGGAAGTTCCAGAAATAACACTGAAATGTCAAAATTTAGGGCCAAAACTACATGTATATATGTTGTTTTTCTCTTGTGGAATAATGGTTATGCAAACATTCAAGAAGGCATTAGAATAATTTCAGCAGCCTACAGTTAGTCAGTTGTGTGAAGACATTTGCATTTGATAGTGGACAAAACTCTTTTACAGCAAGAAGATCCCTGTGTGAACATTGCCTTCTGTGAATAGGTAAAACTACAATACAATTGTAAAATTACAATATTAAAAAACATGGAAAAGTCAGGAAAATATATATGATTGTTGGAACTTGTAGTGAATATGGATTTTCCTTGTATTTGTAAACTCTAATTTGACACAACAGGTGTTTATTCTACTTGCAGATTTGCTAACCACAGATATATATGTGTATATATATATACAGTGGCGAAGCAACATATCGCGAGGCCCTGGTCGAGATTAAAATGCGAGGCCCCCTTTCGTTTTCTAAATTTGAAACACAGTTCATGGTGGTTGCGGTAAACGCGGTTTAAAATTACTTACGTGAAATTTAAAAGATTTCGTAATTCCGCGTTGCACAATTTAATGGTTCAATCCTATTAATTTCGAAGATCCACTGTCTTCATTCACAAAAGGGTACTAACCACACCATCTCCTCCATATCCATACTTCACCCAACCGGCTCTGTCATAGAAAACACCATCAAAGAAACCCATGCTATCATCCAGCAGAAACCAGCACTAAACCTAGACAATGGACAAGCACACCCAACTTGGCACCCTGTCCTCAGAAAGATCCCCGACCTGAAAAAGAAAAGATGCTATGCGCATACTCGACCCCCCTCCAGCCACGCGGGGAACAGGAACGGCACATTACCGAGCAACACGGCCCAGCCCCCCAACCCCCAACTCGCAACGCCACCGGACAACAGGAAGCAGACGACGCAAACCAAGATGTGCGCGCCAGTGCTGCCGAACGGGAAAAATCGCAACCACCGCCGCCCGGGAACAAACAATGTACTGACGCGGTACCATCTCCGCTTCAAACGCCGTACCCTTTTGTGAATGAAGACAGTGGATCTTCGAAATTAATAGGATTGAACCATTAAATTGTGCAACGCGGAATTACGAAATCTTTTAAATTTCACGTAAGTGAAACACAGTGTTGTTCGATACAAAATCTCCAGTCATACGTTAGCAAAATTTTAACAACAACAACAACCACCACCACCACAACCAACACCACCACCTTATGAAAGTGAAAATATTATCATTTTATTTTATTCACCCTAAAAATGTCGTTCTCTGCTCTTCCTGGAGCTGAATTCGCTCACAATTTCTGAATAGTCCAGAGTTGAGGCGATATCGTTCTTTATCGATAGCATGGCGAGTTTTTTTAGCTTCCTGAATACGTGACTGTGTTACATGGTCATTAGAACTTCCTTCTAAGGTACGCTGTTCTAATTCAAGCCACTTTAACGTGGAGTTGATGTGACTTTCACTGTTTTCATGTTTCTGTAACACACTGCTCATGTGTTTCCAGTCATGACATCCACTTAGCACTAGGGAGGTCTGTGTTACAGAGAATAATCTACATGAAAAACAATAAACGCAATTGTAAGAGACAGAATATACTAACCAACGTCTGTTCAAGTTCTCGCCATTTTTCATTATTCTGTGATAGTGAAAATTGCTAAAATGTCTACTCTGATCATCCTTTGGGTACTGTTCGTCACTCAGCAAAGGGCGCAATGGACCGTTGTGTACTATTTCGCAGCACTGTTATTCACTTGCAGGTAATATCCACTTACCTGGATCTTTGAAACTTGGTTCCGCTAAGTCTTTGCTTACTGACAAACAGGAACTCGAATTATCTTCTTAGCAGTAACACAATGTAATTCACTTACACTATGATCTACACATGCACCATTCTCTGAATGTACCGGTTGACACTCATCTTCATGTATTTCATTAACATCACTTGCAACACTTTCCCCTGCATTTGTTTTCAGATATTTCACCAGTGAACCACATGAACTTTTATTCTGTTTTGTTATTTCAGCTTTTCTTTTTCTCTTAGATGCACCGGACGGGAATTTTCTTCCCACATCGCGATCTCTACCCGACATTACTGTAATATCACTACCGAACACTAAACACGGTGGAGAGTTAATAAAGTGAGCAACGCTAAGAACCACTTGTTACCATGCACAACATTCTGTGTGCATTGCTGTGTCTGGCTTCAAGGCTTCAAAATATGTCAGCAGTGAAGATCTTACGGTTACAACAATCGCAATAACGCTTGTGTTTAACAGAACTCCAAAACAAAGAAAAAATGTTGTCTCTTTTGTTGTCGCCATGCTGCGTAAGGTTTGGATTTCAATGCATTGCAACATCTACCGCTGTGGGTTGCAAGTTTGTAACAATAAGTAAGACTATTCTTTCATTTGAGTTTTTACATTTTTAGTAACCCTATGTGTGTGTGTGTTTCAAATTCTTTCGTCAAGCTTAAACCAAGCATACCGTCGGAGACAGAAAACGGCCAGTTTTATGTTCAATGGTTTCCAACATGGCTTCCAAGCCCATAAAACGAATGAATAATAGACAGAGAATTGATAAAACAGAAAATTATTTTATTCTTAGTTTGTTTATAGAGACGTGGCTTCTCAAATGCTAAACATGTAACGTATTCAGTATTACTTTTATTGCCGGGCAAACAATATAACTTTTCATATATTTTTCTCACTTCTAATTATTATATATTTTTTTCGTATAACCTGGGAACGTGAGGCCCTTTGAGGCAAGAGGCCCCGGGCAGTCGCCCACTTCGCCCACCCCTTGCTACGCCTCTGTATATATATATTACAAAATAATAGTCTTATTTTGAAAGTGGCTTCAAATTTCTCAACTTTCTCAAGCTAGCCAGCCACTTTCAAAATAAGATTTGTTGCATTACTTATTTTCTCCTTTCAAAAAAAAAAAAAAAAATAGACATAATACTTCTTGCAACTGAAATGTTTACCTTTAATTTTCCATCAAGAAATTAGGCACAAGTGGTTTGGATCCCATTTAAACTGTAGGTCCAGTCCCGATTAGCCTTCCTGTTCATAAAATGGACTTAAAACCCAAAAAATTCAAACTCAAACCCATCAAAAAATTATGCTGTAAACAGGGTTAAATTAAGAATTACAAATTTCAAAATCCTGAAAGGTCAGAAACTTCGTTGTGGTAAAATAAGTGGGAATCCTGAAATTGTTCATGGTAGTTATTACCAGAGTGAGTCATGAATTTGTAGCAGTTCAGTACAGTGGAACTGGTACTGGTCATAACCTGGCCATCTGTCCACCTTATCAGGCACAGGCCTAATGATGATGTCTGGAAAATATTGGTTCTTGGTCTGGGAAAGCCATGGAATTTCTATTTTATGATATTGTAGGCACTATGTCCAACAACATTATTGGGGAAAAAGGTGGTCTTGTCAACAAACTGAGGTGTGGATCAGTAGCGGCTCGTGCCTAAAATAACAGGTGAAGAAGTATATTTATAGGCAATGAAAACAAATAGTAAGTGCCAGTGCCCCCCCCCCCCCAATTTAAAACGTCTTTTTTGTCTTCATCCGTCCATCTGGAAAATGGTGTCTGCAACAAATTACACACTAAGTCATTTACTGGGTTCATTGTAGAAACCACAGCTCAACACATGAACACAACACACGATAGGAAACGCGAAACACACACGCGGAACAAAATCTCGCGAAAACGCGAAGATTTTGCCACAAGCACTGGATGCGATGTTTTCTCCGACGAGAGAACTGCTTCATCTAGAAGGCGACACCCGTTCAAGGCCAACGCTAGGTGACGTCACCGTTGCCATGACAACCGGCTAAGTTTTCCGCAACCTAGCGGTGTTTGCTCTTGGGTTGGGACGAACTCAATACGTGCGTAGCGCCGAGCGGCGTGTTATTTGAGTATTATCGTGTGCGTTCTGCTGGGAAATAGTTTAATTTAACAAGCAAATGAAAAATGTCAATATTAATTTGAAAATTAGGTGAAAACATCTGCACTTGTTGCACTTTTCCAGCCGCCACTGGTGTGGATGACCAGTCACCAATACTGATCCATCCTGCTCCCTGTTGAGGAGCCTACGACTTGTATTGCCAAGGGTTTTCATCATTGGTTGAATGCTGGAGAAGGACTGGACTGAACTTTGCAGAGCAGTTGTCTGTTGTCAACATGTGGTATGAATATGATACCCAGAAATGCTAAGAATTTATGACTCATCCTGCTGTATAACATTGCAATTGGGTTAAATCAGTGTAAAAGGATTTTTCTCAAATTCACATCTGGGATAATGCAGGTTGCTTAATGTACAACCTGTGCAGCCAAGAAGCTAGGGTTGATTGGATGTCCTCTGCATAGAGTAAAATTAGCATTTCTCACAATTTTCTCCTTGTTTTCAGGCGTTGACTGGAAGTCACTGACTATACCAGCATGCCTTCCCATAACAACTGACTACTTCCCTGACAAGAGGAGTTTGCAGAATGACTATGTGGTGTCTGACTACAACTTGCTGCCAGATGATGTGAATGCAGACTATGCCCAACAGAGGGCTGTCTACAAGAAACCCCTGACAACAGGAGAGGTGTTCAGGGAACTTGTGTCTCAAAGATTGGCCCAGGTGAGTGGTAAAACACACCCAGAGAACGATAGAAGGCAGAAGGTGGAATGTTTTCTGGAGATGCATATTTGCCGAAAGAACATTTATTTACTTAGAACTTCTTCTTTGCTAGGGAAGAGGCAGACTGGCCAACATAGAATTGATTCCCATTACCCTCAGATGCTGTCAGTGTGTAGAAAAATAACCGAACAACTAAAATATAATAATAATAGAGTAAACCATTGCTGCAACAGTGAGTGAAAAATTAGTCTCCAATGTGTTAGATATTAGTGATATTATCAACATTGTTGTGACATTTTGCCTAGCAACAAAGAATATCAATAAATTTTATTATGTGAACATTGTGGATGGTGAGTTGAGCATGGATTTTGCCCTGAATGCTTATTTTGTTCCTGTGAACTGATTCATAGACTTTTAGTACAGAAGTTCATTTCAGGGTCCAACTCATTGTATGTAAATTCTATTGTGTCTAAAATTGCATATTTCGACTGCTAGTTTCCATTTCAATTATTAGTGCTTATAACTACCTAAACTGTAAAAGGAGGGACAGATATGTCCTTGTGTTTATCTTTTCCAGTGAGGAGATTAAGAGGGTTTGAGGAGGTGAAAATTTTGAGAAAAATTGTAGAATATTTTCGGTTTTTAAGGCAACTTTACAGGTCTGTAGAAATTACTAAATTGAAATATGTCATAGCGTGATGCTAAGTTAAGAGAATTTTTCTCTTCATATAAAAATATTTTTCTGAATTTAATACACAAAGAATAATTTATTGCTGCAGAGTACCTTGGAGCAAGTTTTTGATGTAGGTATGAAATAGAAAATTTTAAACATTGTTCTATCTTGAAAGCTAATAGAGATAATGTAAGAACATATAACATTGATTGTTTCTGTTACTACACAAAATATACAATTTTCAACATTGTTGATTAATGTTATGGACATATTAAATCTGAGACTGAATTTTGGACTTTTCATTACTAAAAATATTTCAAGTTTATGCCGATCAAATGATTTTTTTACCTTCATATTCGGGTATTTTTAATTCCTAAAAATGTGGGTTCTGATGTGCTTCCAGGGTTTCCAGTGGATCGTGCTCCAAAAACCCAAGAAACAGGAGTCGCAGGTTCTGGAATTGACCACCTCCCAGCCACAGAGCGGACTTACCTCTCTAGTGAGATCGAGGCCTAAGGACTCGGAACCTAATGAGCAGTATCTACTCAGCATTGGCCGCATATTTCACAAGATTACCCTTAATGGCTCTGCTATAACTGTGACGAGGTACAGGCCCAGGTGAGTGCACGGGACAAGGACATGTCATAAGATTAAATTCAGAGTTCTCACTAAGAAGCATGACTGAGCCAGTATCGATGCTGATGTATCAGTATTGGTTGATACCAGTGGTATCATTATTGGAAGGTATCGGTTTTGTAATCAAATAATTATCTTGTGGGAAATTATGAATATTTTAAAGCAAAACTGTGATATACACCCGCTGCAAAGTGACTTCGGACCTCATAACAAAAGCACAAAAAATTACATCTTTATCACAGGCCAGAGGCTGTGTCCCAAATCATTGACTTGTTGATAAAAACAAGAGACTTGGCAGGATTAATTGTTCTATCATTAAAGATATTTTCAGTCGAGTAACCAATCTATTCTATATCTGTGCTCTGACGGCCGCCATCTTGAAAATAATCTGCCATATTTGATATTTTTTGATTTGATATATCTCGAGAACGGTGTCTCCTATCAACGTCCAGATTTCTCAGAAATGTTCCAAATAGTGTAAACTTTCATAATAAATCAATAAATCTATTTTTGAAAAATAAGAAATAGAAGTTTTTCAGAAAAACTACAAAACATTTTATGAGAATAACTGCGAGTTGAAAGTCTTAACAATGATCTCCTTTTTTTTCAAAATTTATGTTCACTTGTTTGTAAATTGTATATCTCTTAAAATGTTATTTAAGGTAAATTTATAAATTGAGAAAAAATAGAGGTTCAGTTCGTCTAATGACTTCTAACAAACACTAAGTAATCTTACAAAATAGAAAATGCCATTGTTTGGTTCGAGAATTATTAATTAAGACTTTCTGATAAACTTCAATTTCTTATTTTTCAAAAATAGATTTATTGATTTACTATGAAAGTTTACACTATTTGGAACATTTCTGAGAAAACCGGACGTTGATAGGAGACACCGTTCTCGAGATATATCAAATCAAAAAATATCAAATGTGGCGGATCAGTTTCAAGATGGCGGCCGTCAGAGTGCAGATATCGATTGGCTACTCGACTGAAAATATCTTTATTGATAGAAAAATTAATCGTACCAAGTCTCTTGCTTTTATCAACAAGTCAATGATTCAGGACTTACCTCTTGCATGTGATAAAGATTCCTCTTGCCTGTGATAAAGATGTAATTTTTTGTGCTTTTGTTATGAGGTCCGAAGTCATTTTGCAGCGGGTGTATATTTGTATATATGATATAGTTCCAATTAAAAACTATATTTTAAAATTTATAAATATTTTGAACTAGAGCTTGCTTTAAAATTGTTTAGTTCATAAGTACCTGCGTTAGTATTGGTGGGAATTGATAAAGAGTATTGACATTCGTATCAATATTAGGTCAAAGAGATATTGGCTCAGCTCTAATTGAAACCTGTAATAATTAATCCAATGATGATAATATAAAATTAAAAATGTTTCACCTGCTTAGTTAACCAGGTAACTGCAATGGGCTTAGCTTTGAAAAAGAAGCTGCATATTTTGACATTTATGTTTTGAAAGTATCGTTGAAATACTTTTTTATAAAAAAAGTGTAATATGTATCAGAAATATAAACCAGTGTAAAAGCTGAGCCAACCAATGCCTAAACAAATTCCAATACTGCTACCAATTCCAACCAATACCAATACCGAAAATTGTAAAAAATTAATACGTGTTCAAAATATCGATTAATATTAGTGTGTATTCCACCCCAATTACACTGCTCTCCATAAATTAAGCAACAAATGGTGACCTCTTCCTTGCACGTGCGTCTTCGACTCCAATACCTGGTACGCCAGAAATCCGTGCGAGGGCACGATGATCGCACTTTATGACTCACCTGTTTTCCCTAATGCATTCGTTGCTTTCTTTCAGCGTGCCCACCACTCTTCTTCTCTTTTCTCCAACTGTTTTCTCTTTTACCTCACATTTTCTTGTTGCTTAATTTCTGGAGGGCAGTGTATATGCAATTTGCTTAAAAATATACAAGAATTACATCTGAATATTAAAATAAATGTTATGTAATCACAAAATGAAGTTTTTCCCCACAATAATGGTGCAATATAAATGGATTTTCAGGACAAAGTGTTGCATTGCATTTTTGTGGACCCCATGAAAGACCAAAATTCTAGAAGAGGATCAGCTAGTATCGGTAAATAATTTTTCTCTAATGCTTTCCAATACCAATACATCAGCATTGATATTGGCAGCCTTAATATTCATATATACAGTGGAACTTCTTAGATTTCAGTTTTTTACAGGGGATCAAGCTGAAAAAATTAAAATGCAGGTAAAATTGAGGAAAATTTTCTGATATTTTACTATGGTGGGACCATCAAAAAATCAGGTTTCCACTCTACATACATTATATATATAATTCTTCTATGCTTATCTGTTTATTGCTTTGTTTCAGACACCCGTACCCACCTTTCAACATCCACTACAGATACAAATTCCAGGCTCCGGACCATGATACATATGAGGTGTCCTGGGTTTCATTCACGACTGAGAAGCTGGAGAATTACAACTGGAATTACCTTGATCATTACATTTGCACAAGGGGTGACAGCGACTTTGCTCTTGTCCCGGTAAGTGCAATTGTGTCTTGATGAGGATACAAATTGGAAATGTGTCCATAATTTCTGATTTCTTTTTTCTATGCATTGTGAATCCTTAATCTGCCAAAGACTGTGTGAGAGTCTTGCACTTAACACAGTCACTGCAACTGGCTTTAATATAAACCTGCATTACCTGTCCAACTTGATGCACAGGTGTAATTTTTTATTGATTCAGATTTTGTAATTAATCACAGTGTTGACTTTGCCATAATTCTGCTTCTTTCCTTTCCTTTGCCTATTTGTTCTGATTAAGTGCTGTATTACAAAAATATATTTTCAAAAATACTAGACACAAAAGAGAAATATTGATATATCGCAGCCTGACCACATGTTCACAGAAGAAGAAAACAGATTATAAAAATGGAAAATATATTTTCCATATTTATAAGAAAGCAATGCTCTAAAGTGAAGTTTATAAGTAGAAAATTACTTTCTTGCTGTATCATCCTAATCTGACATAGTTGTGTAAGCTCTGTGTGCAAACATAAGCACTACAAATGAGATAACGTTGATTTTTTTTTTTGGAAACGTTCCATTATGATGTGACAGTTCCTTGTGTTTCTGCGTGCAACACTCAACGAACACAAAAGATTCTCTCAGGTGGAAATGAAAAATCAGGCAAAACTAGGGCTGCTTAGTAGTTCAGTTGGTAGAGCAGTGGCATGGGTTTGAGGGTTTGAGTCCTGGTCAAGCCTGCATTTTCACTAAAATTTCTGCACAAAAAATGTAATTGGTGTTTATGCCTCTACATGAGATAAGCAATGATATGTATGAAAATAAGATACTGCCATGTATTGGTAGTTAACAGTGCCAATTAAAAAGCCTGAAAAGTGGAAGAAAGATGATTTTTTAAAACTTAAAATAACTCTTCTGCAGTGTGTCATGGTGGACTGAAAGATACCAAAGGTACACAGCATCAGTACCAAGTAATGTATGTGTGCATCACCAGCAGTGAATGAATTAGAGCAAACTTTGTCCAACATGTTTTGGTAGATCATTATTTTATTGTTTCATAATTGTCCTAATTGTCCTACACAGAATGACCCAAAAATAATTTCAGGATTTAAAGTTTCAGTTACAACTTTGTGTATACACAATGGAATCAGTGAAAATACATCTTACTACGTGTTTAATGTAATCTCCATTGCAATGGACAGTCTCCTGAAGAGGAGAAGAGTCTCATCATATTTTTGATGACTCTGCAGCACAAGTCATCATGGATTTCTTAACAACTCTTCCTGAAACTTTCTGTATAACTGACGAATGAAGAAGCATTACTTGATGGTGATGGCTGAGTCAACTACAACAAAATACAACTTAAAATTTCCATTGCCTCAATGTAACTCTCTTTGATCCAGTATAAAGCATTACGGTTTTAACATTGGTAATAGAAGAGAGAGGTCTACGTTTCTCACTTACTGACATGAGCATCTATACAGGCATATCCATGAAACAGGTCATCTGGTGAATTTTTTATTTCATTTTCAAATGCATCAGCTGTTTGTGGGTCACCCTGTAGTGTGCACAGTTCTAATCACAGACCAAACATGCTTCTTCTTTTCCAGAATCTGAAGTACTGGCGCTTCCGCATGTATTTCCTACCCCTCAACCATCAGGGAACAAAGAAAATCCTGGATGGGTCCAAGCATTGTGATGTCTATGCTCTATTCTCAACAGAAGAGAAGTGTGCCATGGTGGATGGCTTTTTGAAGTTCATAGAAACTTGGGTAAATAAAATTCGGAGAACATCTAGTCACAAGAAACCACGGGTAAGTGTATTTCTATTTATTGCAGTGTGGAAATCCCTGTTTTTATCCTTGCCCTGATGCTTGATCAGTTGAAAGTATTTACGATATGGTTGAACTACTATGATGTGCCATTACTGAGAGTAATAGACTTAATTAAAAATAAAATATGATAATTATGTTAATCCAATGTATTCAAAAGAAATTTTGTAAATTTTAAAAATTCACAAAAAGTGATTTTTCCGCCACTATAATCAATATTTAGTAGCATACACAAGCAATTCCACGCATGTCAATATATACTGCGTATTGAGTACAGTATTTATTGTTTATCACATTGATTGCAATTTTTTAAGTGTAGAGTAAATAATAATAATATATTCCAGATTATCTGAAATTACATTTTTCTGAAACTGGGGAATCACAATATCACAACTAACCTACAGAGGTAGAAAAGTGATCAAAAAGAGTAAACTGCAATAATATATCATGTACCAAATAACAGTCGGAGCAACCCATGAGGACCAGGGCTTATCGACCGACTGCCAGCTCACTCTCACCTGCTGAGATGGGAGATCATTCAACTAGGTATGATGTGATGTGTGGTCAGCAAGACGAACACCCAGTCATTGTTTTCGGTTTTCATGAATGAGTTACACCACTCATTCATAGCTCCCCAATTTCCTCATGATGCTGGGTGGCTACTGGTCCCATACACAGGCTGAAATCTCAGGAGGAAAGTTGTTACGCTACCCCCAGGAGACTCTAACCTGCATGTGTTCCATAGCCAGAGTCCAAAGCATGATGCTTTACACAGCATGGCCATCATGGTGTGGGACAATTTAATGTACCAGATTATATTATTATTATTATTGTTCGAAGCTGCTTTTCTGCCTCTTGAGGCTAATCCTAATTATGAGGATGAATGATGATTAGATAAAATTGGTGAAGGGGCAACACAAATTAACCCCATACCCAGGCTGGGATTCAAACCTGGAACTTTTAGCCTTTAGTTTGTGAGTCAGCTGCTCTGTCCTCTTGCTATTGATTTAACTATTATTATTAAGTATGTTAGTTTACTGAAGGTTAAGAAGTTCTGATGAACCTTTCAGCAAGAGGATTGTTTGGCAATAACTTTTTGCAGAACACTTCATACATGGACGTAGGAGAGCACAGTCTTTCCATATATGTGTTGACTATCCATGAAAGTGTGGTATGAGATGTTCACTTTTAAGTATGAATCATTGAATTTTTTGCAACAACTTTCAATTGCTTCTCTGTAGCTGATCAGTAGTGATTGATTACTTCAGTCTCTGGAACGTAGGTATGGAAGAAACGTGGTTAAAAGTCTAAAAATTCAACATGAACTTTCAAATGGGCAAATAAATTAATTTGGGGAGGTTTTTGTCTCTGACAAAGTGAACTATTAGTCTGTTATTTGAGGCAGGAGTTATGGATCTCCTTCCTCTCTCTCTCTCATATTATTCATGTAGATTCAAAACTATTCATATGTAAATGTTAGAATTAATATATTATTGATGGTGACTTTAGCATACCAAACTATGAGAATTTTGCTTTAAATATTCTTAACCCTTAATGAGGTATGCACATGTGACTAAGATAAGATGCCTTATGGAGTATTATTTTTTCATCCATTAATTTGATTAGAAAAACATGTTTATATGATAAATACTTTAGTGGTATTTTTATAATTCTATAATATTAAATTAAGGCACAAAAAAAAACAATAATAGCCATGTAAGGGAGTTGAAAGAAAATGGGTAGATTCTCAATTATGTAATGTATTGTAGCAAATATATTAGCAGCTGTTACTGGAGGTTGGTAGGGAAAAAAATGTGCAGAGAAAAGCTGAGGTTAGTTATTGACTTGTTAAGTCTAGTGAGTACATTAAATGTCATTTCCTTATACACATATTGAGTACTTTATGTACAGGGTGATCCAGAAATTAAGTCAAAAATGTACATTAAACATAAATTCCTTCTACACATATTGAGTACATGTATACAGAGTGACCCATATGTGTGGAAACAACCATCTAAACAAATACATATATTGAAACACAAATTAAACCTCCTTATACATAATATACAGTCCGTCACAAAAAAATAGCACCACTCTTAAAAATTACATGTTGAGCGTGATTTAATAATAACAATAACCCATGCTCGACAGTCCTCATAGGGCCTTGGCCGATCGGGACTCTGCCAGTCTCCCTCCCACAATCCTACCTAGAGGTGTGGAAATCTTCAACTGGAAATGGGGTGCTGTGGGGTCAGCACGTCGAACCCTCAGCCGTTATAGGATATATCCGAGACCAGGTTACGCTACTCTCTCGTAGTTTCCCAATTGCCTCACGATGGTGGTTTGCCACTGGTCCTATACACAGGATGAAAACCTAGAGACTTAATCCAGGCAGACTCGAACTCATGCCATCTCGCAGTCGGAGTCCAAAGTACAGTCCCTTAGACCGCATGGCCACAGAAGAGGACGATTTAATAATAACCATAATTTTTATCCACCCTAGTTTTTATTGTATGTACGCATTGCTTGCATTATAGAATTATTTTCCTGTAGTTTACGGTTATTACAAGCATAAGAAAACAGTTTTTCTTTGTGACGTTTCAGGAGAACACACGCTCCTTTCATCAGACATTTATTTTCATTTTGAGTAAAGATACAGTTATAACAATGGCTAGTAATTTTTTAAACAAAAAGAATCTGTTATATAATGGATGTTGTCAATGTTACATTGTTGTAACATAGCAACTTAACTGTGAAAAAAAAAAACAGTGTTTTTTTAAATTATGAATCCCAAATATCATCAGGTAATTCAAATTCATCATTGTTTTCACAAAGTCTCTTGATATTTTCTGTTACATTAAATTTTAAAAATGGTGGCTTACTCCATTTGTGAAAAAGAAAACTCCATACTGGATCTATGTTACCATTTTCATTATTTAATCTATTCCAGTGTTCTTCTGCAATGAACGAAGCTTCCCAGACATTCAACTCTGTGTTTCCCGTTAATCTTTTTAAAACCCTTCTCTTTTTAATCAAATGCTTCTCTTCGATGATATGAGTTGACAAACCTGTTCTTGGGTTTAGATTTATAATGTCCAAATCGTGTTCATGCCATCTTATTGCCATTTTCCTTGCTGTTTGTCCTACATAATCTTTTGAACATGAACAACTTATATTATATATTCCTGTGGTTTCCACATCTGGTAGAGAGTTTCTCATTTTGAATTCATTAAATGTACATTCCAAACTTCTTGGTGATTTAAAAACAATTTTGAAATTAAAACGTCTAAAAATTTTTGCAATTTTATGTGAGAATCCCTTGTGGAATGGAATGCACACAAATTTCTTTTCAACAGATTTTTCATCTTTGTCTGTATTTCTACTTTCCTTTAGTTTTCTTACAACTTGTTTTTTGATTTGGTTTATTCTGTTAGTGTGAAAGCCATTTTCTTTTGCTACATTAAAGAGCCTTTCTTCTTCATTTTTGATATCCTCATTATTAGAACATAGTCTTTGTGCTCTCAGGAAAAAAATAAAAATATGTTATCCATTGTTATATGCAAATGTTCTGATTTGGCATGGATGTATTTTTCCCCCGCTAATTTTTTCCTATGGACTGATGTTTGAATTGTTGAGTCAGTTGTCTTAATTTGCAGATCAAGGAAAGAAATTACATTGTTATTCATGGGTTCGCAAGTGCATTTTATGCGACGATGCAATTCATTTAACAATTTAAATACGTCCATGATGGTGTTCTCATCTTTAGCAATAATTAGCACATCATCTACATATCTGATGTAGAGTTTGATATCCGCACCTATCGCATTAACAATTGGAGATTCTATGTAATGAAGGAAAATGTAATAACCGTAAACTACAGGAAAATAATTCTATAATGCAAGCAATGCGTACATACAATAAAAACTATTATTCATCTATTACGGGGAGTGAGGTACGTGCATTCCAGAAATATCAAATCAAGATTCAAACAACACTTCAGAGAATCAAATTTTTGAGAAGATGCAAGTTAAACAATATAGTGCCAAATTTTTTGAAGTGGAAAGTTCGAACTCGTAATACCTACACCAGTGAATTTAAAGGAAAGCTACAAATGTTAATGATAGGACGACTAATCAGGGACTCGTACTCAGAATTGGACAGCCTTTCTCGAAAGACATATGATCTCCACATAACATTGTCAAATTCTTTGCATCCACTCATATGGGATAAAGTAAACAGAGCTACACAGCAAGTTGTAGAACACTACAACAAGCTTTCAGAAAGGAGACTTGATAGGAAATTCTACCAGCTAATTCAAGAAGAACAAGTTATCAACAACAATGAAAGAAGGGAAGCAGTTAATGTCACTGGTAAAATAGAAACTAAGAACATTGACAACAGATTATTTATAAATCTTACGGATACTGAGGTACCTGATGAGTATATAGAAATTTTTCAATTCGGAATGAAATTTTCAGTTGGTAGTGCTTATATACACAAGGAAGATTTTGTGATTTCAATAGAGAAAGCACTGAATTTCTTAGATGATGAGGAGGAAAAGAGAAAATTACGAAGTCTCACACATGATGCTCTTGATGAACGGTTAAGTTTTGAATACAACAGAAGAACTAACAGAGGTCCAAAATACACAGAACGGGAGAAAGAGCATATAAGGTTGGGGAAAAAAGTTCATGGTTTCAAGATCTGGTTGAAAGAAAACGACATTTTCTTAATAAAATCGGACAAGGAAAATAAACCTGTCCTTATCCAAATTAAGGACTATAAAGAAAAAATGGAAGAATGTTTCAAAGTAAACAATTTCACAGAAACCTCTCGAAACCCTATAACTAAAATAATAAATGAGGTAAAGAAAGTAATTGAAAGCAGTATCACGATACCAAGAGAAATAAAGAAAAAACTCATTGTCAAAAATTCAACCCTGCCGATTGCCTTTGGACTACCAAAAACTCACAAACCGGGAACTCCAATACGACCCATCATTGCAACTTTCACACATCCTGCATACAAACTATCCAAATATTTAGTTCAAAGACTTGCTATAATTAAACAACAAACACCATTCAGTGTTAAAAATGCATATGAAGTGAAACAGAAACTAAAAAATATTGTTTGGAATAATGAGTATCGTATTGCAAGTTTTGATGTTGAAAATTTATATCCCAGTGTCCCAATAGAAGGTGCCACAGATGCATTACACAGATGGCTTATTGAGATGAAGGTTAACCCAGTAGAATCATGGGAAATGGTTCGATGGTTTACTGTATGTGCAAATTACAATTACTTTATATTTGATGGCAAAATCTATCAGCAAAGTAATGGTCTATCAATGGGAAACCCAGTATCCGGAATCATCTCCAGCATTTTCCTTCATTACATAGAATCTCCAATTGTTAATGCGATAGTTGCGGATATCAAACTCTACATCAGATATGTAGATGATGTGCTAATTATTGCTAAAGATGAGAACACCATCATGGACGTATTTAAATTGTTAAATGAATCGCATCGTCGCATAAAATGCACTTGCGAACCCATGAATAACAATGTAATTTCTTTCCTTGATCTGCAAATTAAGACAACTGACTCAACAATTCAAACATCAGTCCATAGGAAAAAATTAGCGGGGGAAAAATACATCCATGCCAAATCAGAACATTTGCGTATAACAATGGATAACATATTTTTAAATTTTTTCCTGAGAGCACAAAGACTATGTTCTAATAATGAGGATATCAAAAATGAAGAAGAAAGGCTCTTTAATGTAGCAAAAGAAAATGGCTTTCACACTAACAGAATAAACCAAATCAAAAAACAAGTTGTAAGAAAACTAAAGGAAAGTAGAAATACAGACAAAGATGAAAAATCTGTTGAAAAGAAATTTGTGTGCATTCCATTCCACAAGGGATTCTCACATAAAATTGCAAAAATTTTTAGACGTTTTAATTTCAAAATTGTTTTTAAATCACCAAGAAGTTTGGAATGTACATTTAATGAATTCAAAATGAGAAACTCTCTACCAGATGTGGAAACCACAGGAATATATAATATAAGTTGTTCATGTTCAAAAGATTATGTGGGACAAACAGCAAGGAAAATGGCAATAAGATGGCATGAACACGATTTGGACATTATAAATCTAAACCCAAGAACAGGTTTGTCAACTCATATCATCGAAGAGAAGCATTTGATTAAAAAGAGAAGGGTTTTAAAAAGATTAACGGGAAACACAGAGTTGAATGTCTGGGAAGCTTCGTTCATTGCAGAAGAACACTGGAATAGATTAAATAATGAAAATGGTAACATAGATCCAGTATGGAGTTTTCTTTTTCACAAATGGAGTAAGCCACCATCTTTAAAATTTAATGTAACAGAAAACATCAAGAGACTTTGTGAAAACAATGATGAATTTGAATTACCTGATGATATTTGGGATTCATAATTTAAAAAAACACTGTTTTTTTTTTCACAGTTAAGTTGCTATGTTACAACAATGTAACATTGACAACATCCATTATATAACAGATTCTTTTTGTTTAAAAAATTACTAGCCATTGTTATAACTGTATCTTTAGTCAAAATGAAAATAAATGTCTGATGAAAGGAGCGTGTGTTCTCCTGAAACGTCACAAAGAAAAACTGTTTTCTTATGCTTGTAATAACCGTAAACTACAGGAAAATAATTTATCCACCCTGTATGCGACCATGGCTCCACCCTTTCTCTGGTCCAATTCATAGGCTGAGAACAAAATAAATTGTTTTCTATATCGTCCAGTTGCTGAAGATCACATAATTCATAGCAGAGCACAAGCTATTTTAAATGCGAAAACCTTGGGTTGTTTTCCAACATGTCAGGCATCTTGGGAGTCAGCTTCATTTTCTTAAATGGAAAGGTGATTATGTTATTTATCAACATGAGAACACATTGGTATGCTTAATTACATTGCAACTTTATCCTTAATACTACTTAACTCGCAGTGTTTTTCAGTACATCTGCCTTAATTGATGAAGGTATTATTTCAATCAACTTGGTAGTCTGTCTGAGCAATGTTCATTGAAATCTTTTGCAATAACGTGATGGAATCAGAACGCTAGTTTTCCTTTAGATAACATCATCGTTAATCAGGCCACATGTAATGAAGAAAGATTGGGGTTCAAACTGTGAAAATGTATAAATGTGAAAGTTACATTGAAATTAGGCATACCAACGTGTTCATTTTGATACGTAATATGAGCACATTCCCATTCAAGAAAATGAAGTTGACTCTAGGATGGGGGACTTTAAGACCCTAACACTTTATGACTTTAAGATGGACATACCCTTTCCTATATAGTATACAGGAATGTTTGATTGCGATTCCCCATCCAATTTTGGTTTTCTATTAGTGTTTTGAAGCTTATGGACCACCCCGTAAAATTGACTTCAATGTGGAACTTAATTGGATTACACATTACAATACCTAGACTCTAGAAAGGTATTTTGAAGATAAGTTTAAGATGATTACTTTCTGATACTGATTGCTATCTACTCCGCTAATGTGTGTTGTCTTTGCTCATGGTCAGCAGAAGGGTTCAGTTGGGTGTCCATTGTGCTGCCATTTAAACCATGGGTTGCTTTTTTACAGACAAGCATCGCCGGATCCTCACCATTCAGAGAGAGACTCGGAAGCAACCGAATGGGCGACAGACCTCGGTCGAGGTTGGTTCCAGTCGTGTTTCTGTTAACTGTTCTTCCTTGTTTCACAGACGAGCAAATAACCACTGAGCATGGCATGATTCACGGTCGCCACTCTCTGGAAGGCACGTCCTAATTTCATGTTCCTCCTTCTGGGTGGTTGGCTTATGGGAACTTCACGCAAGCCGCTTTTTGTTTCTGGTGTGGGCATCTATGCTTACACTATTCTTAATAACAATAAAAATAATTATAAATATTTCTCTTTCAACTACTAACGTCACATTTTTGCATTTTCATGGAGTTTTGCCAGAAAATACCATGTATGTGTTGAATACATTCATTTTCCTGGCTTCTATCATGTTTATAGTTACCATAATACATTGGAGAATCAAGTCTTAGGTTTGGATCAAAGTTCAATAATTAAGGATTTTATATGAGTATCTGCGCAGAATCAAAAATTAATATGCGCTGATGATTTAGATTTAAAGTAATTCATCTGAAAAAGAACTGGAGGGATGGACTTGAACCGGAAGTAGTTCATTTCAGGAAGGTAATTTTTCTCAAACTAGTTTCTTTTATGAATTAACTAGAATTAGAACTAGTTTCCTTTTAGGAAGGAAGTTAGAGTGGAACTAGTTTCTTTGAGAATGTAAAGATAAACTTTGACTACTTTCTTTTATGAATGAACTTTAACTAGTTCCTTTTGAGCAAGGCAAAATGAGAACCAGTTTCCTCTAGTAAGGATCTTGAGATTAATTAGTACGTTTATGAAGGGAGGAGCTAGAATCAACATAATCAAGAATTTTGATACTGAACTTTGAGTAACCATTTCATAGTAGATCCTTTATCCATGTACAAAGCAAAATTCACATCTCATTTTTAACAAATTTAGAATTTCTGGCAAAACATGCAACGAGGGAGCCATTGTCTTCATTCCTTGGAAAACATTCATTTAATGCATTGTTTATAACGATGCATTGCTTCATTGTGAATCTCTTCTTTAATAATTTCAAAAGATGGAAGATGTTAGCTTTAAATGTTCAAAATATATTAATTCCAAGCATTAACAAAACTACAGGCAAAAAATATAGTGAGGTATTGAAACTGTCAAAACAACCATTTTTATTTTTTAAAATTTGAATGATTATGCTGGTATTCAAAATTCTTAAAAATGACATCTGTTTAGAATTTTGAAGCAAAAAAGAATAGGCAAGTAAGCAATCCAATTGAATATTCGATGGATGTTTCTCAGCAGGCCCAATTTTTCAGAATCCAGAATAATGGTATCCTTTTCCAAAATCATTATATATATATATATATATATATATATATATATATATATATATATATATATATATATATATATATATATATATTGAAAAAGTTGTTCATGGTACCTGAACACTTATATGATTGTCAATCCATTCCAACATGAGGAAAATGAAATTCACTCATTGTATGGTGAAAGATACTTTAAATGTTGATGTAGGCTCGTTAAAAATAATTTTCATTTTTACTTTCAGTTTGTAATGCTTACCACCTATATCTGCTGTTGTTGTACGTAAGCTCTTTCACTGTGCTAATTAAACATACATGTAATTTGGTGAAGGTTTTTTTGTTCCACCTGTATGTATTTGCATGCGTAATGACACATTTCATTTGTGTTCCTTGTTCCTAGGAGAAGTTTGTCCTTAACCGCATGGCTGACTGGCACGTTTCAAGGTAAGTGCATCTTTGCAAGAAATACTTTTTCTTCCCTGCATGAACTGTAGAAATGTGTTTATGCTCTTCTGTGTTACTTTTATGCATTTACCAGGCATGGCCTCAAGATTTCAAGGTAGCCCGTGTCTCTCAAATAGCCTAGTAAGGTAAGGTAAAGTTCCCTGTGCATATAGCACCATGCCCTGAAGCCACATTTAGGGGATGTGCGGGTGGGGCTCCACACATGCTCGATCTCTGCCATTTTGGAGGTGATGTGATCAGCACCATGCTCTGGCTGCCTTTACCTCCCAGGGTTGCTACCAGGTACCCCATTGATTTGAGGATGGGTGAACCCCAGAGCCGCTTTATGTGGGGACAAGGCCAGAATATTCTGACCTTAGAAGATCACTCACCCTGGGAATCGAACCCAGGTCTCCCGCATAGCAGTCAAATGCTCTACCGACTAGACCATCGTGGCTCTACAAATATCCTAGTGGTTAACCCATAAAATATTGAACTTGTATAGTATCGGTGCCATTGAAGCTCCCAGCAGGGAAACCAGGCTCAATATTGAGGCTCGCACCATGGAAAGCAGCCTCAATGTTGAGGTTCACATGGAAAACAGCCTTGGTATATGTTGCAAACCACCTTGGTGGCCGAGGACATTAAGTGATTTCTCCACTGTAGGTTGCAGTGAGTCCCAGCCTGGTATCAGTGTGTTTTTGTAAGTGTCCATTTATCAAGTTCGCATAATCATCTTTCATCCTCATTGTCACACAGAGTCAAAAGTAGCAAGAAAGTGAAGTAAAATAAAGGGGAAAGTACCTCTGGTGCAGGCAGTCCTGGCTTTGATACACAGTGGGGATGCAAAATTTTGATGTTGAATGAAAGGACAGCTGGTGAACTAGTTGAAAGAAGTAGTCGATTCTCAGTCATTTCCATATTGGAGGTGATGTGATCAACACCATGATCTGACTGTCTTTATCTCCCACCGTTGTCCACAGGTACCCATTGAATGGAAGATGGGTGAGCCCCAGAACTGCTTCATGCACAATGACATTATCAGAAAAATTCCCACCTCAAATCCCCACCCTCGAAATCGTGAAATAAATTAGTTGATGCATCCCCCCCCCCTCCAATGTTTAAAACAATGGATATCTTGTTTTTCTTCATAACATATATGATAAGAGTGGAAAATGACACCAATATTTTTTGTCATAAGACCAGTGATGACAACTGGTTGGTACTTGGACTAGATAATGCTGCATGGTGAATGTTGCCACATCATGTGTGGGACTCAACGATCCTTTGGTTATCGGTCACTTTTCTTTTCATATATATGTGGCATGAGGGCACTTTCACCCAACCACTTAATGTTGGTCACTGTCAGAGAGAGCATTCTGATCAATTAGTGGTATCAGCAGGAGTTGGTAATAGTATCAGTTTTATATATAAAGGCAGTTCTGTTTATAACCACATATTTCCAACTCATTTTCAATTGTCTCCCATCCTCAAAGCCCTTTGGGAGCAGAAAAAAGCTGTTACTTTTGAGATCATGCCTTTTTGATTCACATTTCAAGCACTTGCTAGTGATGCATTTTATTATTACATACACTTGACATGATCAGATTGTAGTCACAAAGTAAGCATAGCATGACTAGTAGCATGGCATGATATGCTAAATCAATAAGAGAAGCATGCAAGTAAGCATTTTAACTTTTCTTTTGGTAATACTTTCCCCTGCAAATAGAAATGTTATTGAATTTTTATTTTCTTGTACATCTTTGTACCTTGCCATACATTTTTGTAGCTACAAAAATTGTAGTGTAGAAGAAAAGTTTTGATCTGCATATAAAATCCCGATTAAGGATCAGTCAAATGAAAACCTTGATTTGTTTTTGTTTCTTTGTCTCGTAGATTTTTGCATATAGGATTACAAATTAACCATTTTTCAACACAGGGTCCTTGGTGATCTACATATATTTTCTAGTTTCTAAGTGCCTAATTGCCTCTAGGAAGATATTCTTCGGGTTGTGCATATATAACTTCTCTTGCTCTGCGAAAATCTTTCTGTGAATTGATGTAATTGTCAAACTCTTCTCCATTCCATTAGTAGGAGTGCTGGGCATACACCATTGCAATATTGAATATTCATTCGCTAATAAAATTCTATACGTTTGAAGCTCTCGGAGGCCATTAAACATTTCTGTTCCACTGATCTAAGTGTTTAGTGGAGCTGCCATCTGTAAAATGACCAAAAATATGCTTTGCAGCTCACATATCTAGTGTTGTACGCTTGTGAACATTTTGTAAACAACAGCTGGTAACTTGTGTGCATTTGAGCTATAATGTGTGTAGGATTTGTAGGGTTTTCATTTGACTCACTTTCATAGTTGGTCAGGAGACTAACAAGAGTTTTGAGTGAAGAAATGGCTCCGCCAGGTTTCCAGGTTGATCCATGCCTTTCACCCTCCTTTGTGTGACTCACTTAAGTAGAAATGTGAATACTTACATTTTTTCCTGATGTACAGTGTCTAATGCTCCAATTATTACATGTACCTCACATCCCAGACCTGGTGATCTAGTTGATATGGCACCTGACTGCCACTACATGAGATTTGATTCCTGTGGTGGATGAATTCAAATTGACATTTTTCTGACAATGTTCTGCATAAAGTAACTTTGGAACTCACTCAGCCTGTAATCAATGGGACTTCAGGGCAAACGTAGGAGGTAGAAGTCCTGGAGCAAGGTATTGACCATTCCACCTCCAGTATGGTCGATAGCTTCACATCTCCTATGTGTTTTCATGGTTCGGTGCAATGCTCCTGGAATAACCTTGGCCTTTCTTATCACCGATATCTAAATTCAGAATATTATCAAGGGAAAGTGATGGAATAGAGCAATTGAGAATATAAAAAAGTTAAAATGAAACGTAGTAAAGGTAGTTGTATTGTGGTCATCACCATGCTGTGACCACCTTACACCCTCAGTTTTCCCCAAGCACCATTGATAAGAGGCCCAGATCTGTTTTATATAGGAGCATTAGGAGCATTGTTGGAAAAATTTCCACTTGAAATCTTTCATAATTTATGTTCCAAATCTCTGTACAATTTCTTCCAGTCACTGCAATTTCAAACCAATTCTGGTGCTTTCTACAATACCAATACTTGGACCTATAGTGCATTAGAATTACTGTAACTAGTTTACTTGGTTGTGGTGAAATACTAGAGTTTTACCTAAATATCCTTTGCATTAATTTTATGTGATTATGACAAAATTTAGAGTAGCTGTAGCTGGGGCCATTCTTATATAATTGGCCCCAGAATTCATTAATGTTTGAAATACTGTAAAATAATTTTGGCCCCAAAAGAATATAGTACACTCATTGTGATTAATTTTGAATTGATATCTCCACATTAATTTGTAAACTTATTTTGTTTGTTAACGGATTGTTAACTCCACAATAATTATTTGCTATGCCTATATATATTGTTGATAAGTGTAACTGTGCATCTCTTGAAAGTGATGCACATTGGTTGCATTGAAATATGAAGGATATAGAAAATTTCTACACAGAAGAAACATTGTGGTGAAAGTTTACAAAATGAATACTGATAATTCAGATAATTACTAATACTTTGAGTAACATTAATATTGAACAATAATTATGCATCTCCATTTGTATTGCTATGAATAAAGAAATGATAATGAAGGTACTGTACATAACCTGAATTAGAAGCTTTGCTGTGAAAACAAATCTATTGTGATCCCAGGTCTGGTTCCAAAGTGATGGAACGTGTGAAAATGGAAGGCAGTTCAAGTGGAAGAGGATCTCCAGCAAGTGAAGCAACTGGAGAGATCAAGGGAACTCCATCCTCCCATGAAGTGCCACTTGACGGTGGCCACCAGGAAAATGCCGAAGACAGGTAAGTGAGGTGTTCAGTAGACTATCACAGTATTAATATGAACTTAATTTTTCACTATTTCATTGTTCATTCTCCTTCAAACTCCCATCTTCCTCTCACTCTCAGGTTGGGTCCTCCCAATAATTTATCTCAGTCTATTTTCTCTTTCCTTTTACTCCATTCTTCCTCACTTCATTCTCTACTTCCTCTTTCCCTTGACGCCAAATGTTCACAGTTAATCCTTTACTTCCACTTTGCTTTGTTCAAAACCTCCTCAGTTCATCCTCCACTTCTTTTTTCTTCTGTTCCAAACCTACCCAGTCTATTTTCCACTATATCTTTAATTTTTTCTATGTTTCCTCAGTTCATCCAATTCCTCTTTCCTTTCAGTCCTTCAACAGTTCATCCTCCCTTTTGCCCTTTGTTCAAAACTTCCTTGGTTCATACTCCATTTCCTCTTTTCTTTATTTTACGCTTCTCCAATCCATCCTCTACTTCCTCTTTCCTTGTTTCAAAATTCAGTCCCTTCTCTGTTTCATCCTTCCTTGTTTTAAACTTCCTCAGGTGAACCCCCCACTTACTCTCTTTTTTTTAGTCCAAAATTCCACAGACATACTCTTATTTCAAATTTCCTGACTTCATTTTCCACTTCATCTCTCCCATGTTAAAAACTTACTCACTTCATGGTGTGCTCTGCCTTTCCTTCCTCCTAAACTTTCTCACTCCATTCTCCACTTCCTCTTTCCTTGTTCCAGACTTAACTCAGTACATACTCCACTTCCTCTTTCTTTGTTTGAAACTTTCTCGATTCATACTCCACTTCCTATTTTCTTGTTTCAAACTTTCTTGGTTCATACTCCACTTATTTCCTTGTTTCAGACTTTCTCAGTTCATACTCTGCTTCCTCTTTTTTGTTTGAAACTTTCACAATTCATCCTTCACTTTCTCCTTCATTGTTTCAAAACTTACTTGGTTCATACTCCTCTTCCTCAATTCATATTCAACTTCCTCTTTTCCTTGTTTCAGACTTCCTCAGTTCATTCTACAACTACTCTTCCCATTTTTCAAAATTCCTTGGTTCATGCTTCTCTTCCTCTTTACTTGTTTGAAACTTCCGTAGTTCATCCTAAACTTTCTTCCCCATGTTCAAAACTTCCTTAGTTAATACTCCACTTCCTATTTCCTTGTTTCAAACTTCCTCAGTCCCTCCACAGTTTCCTCCCTCCTTTCTTCAAACTTCCCAACCCCACTTCCTCCTTTCTTACAGTCCATCCTCGACATCCTCCACTTCCTCTTCCATGTTTCAAACTCCATTGGTTATACTCCCTCAGATTAACTTCCATTTCCTCTTTTTTTTCACTCCAAACTTCCACAGTTCATACTTCAATCCTCCATGTCCTTTCTATTATTTCAAACTTCTTCAGTTCATATGCCACTATTTTTTTATGTTCCAAATGTCTTCAGTTCATCCTCCACTCCCTCTTCCCTTATTTGAAACATCCTCAGTTCATACTCTGTTCCCTCTTTATCTTCTCTCCTAAACTTCCTCAGTCCATCCTCCACTTCCTTTTCCTTGTTTCATATTTGCTTGGTTCATACTCCACTTCCTCTTTCATTCTTTCAAACTTTGTCAGTTCATCCTCCACTTTCTCTTCTCTTGTTTCAAACTTTCTCAGTTTACCCTCCACTTTCTTTTCCTTGTTTCAAACTTCCTTCATTAATAATATGCTTCCTCTTTCCTTGTTGCAAACTTCCTCAGGTCATCCACCTTATTTTTCCTTGTTTCAAAACTTACTTGGTTCATGCTCCACTTCTTCATTTCATCCTCCACTTCATCTTTCATATGTTCCAAACTTTCTCTGTCCTTGTTTCAAACTTCCTCAGTCTCTCCAATTTCCTCAATCCTTGAAACCCTCCAATTTTCTCAATCCTTGTTTCAAATTTCCTCAGTTCATCTTCCACTTTCTCTTTCCATGTTTCAAACTAACTTGGTTCATAATCCTCTTCCTATTTCCATTTTCCCCTCTTTCCTTCCTCCTAAACTTTTCAGTGCATCAACAGTCTCTTTTTTTCTTGTTCAAACTTCCTCGGATTAACCTCCAATTCCTCTTTTTTTTTCACTCCAAACTTCTACAGTTCATTCTCAACATCCTTCCACAGCTCATCCTCTGCTTCATCTTTCCTGTTCCAAAATTGCTCTACTCACTCTTTCCTTCCTCTTAAGCTTCCTCAGTCCAATGTCCACTTTTTCTTTGATTGTTTCAAACTTTCTCAGTTCATACCCCACTTCCTCTTCCTTATGTCAGACTTCATCCCTTCATACTTCACTTTCTCTTTCAAACTTCTAACTTACTTGATTCATATTACACTTCCTCTCTCATTGTTTCAACTTTCATCAATTATAACACCATTAAGCCTTGTTTCCATGATATGAAAAACTCAATATGCTGACCAAGGCAGTAATGTATTTTATTATAAAACATAAACTAAACGTAATGAGTGAAGGACTGAATATAGGTTCTAGCCTAAACCCAGCATTGGCTGAATTGGTTATGAATGAATGGGAAAAGAAAGTGATAGAAAAAGGAGGTGACAAAATAATTCTGTTTTGCATATATGTGGACGATTGTTTTGGCATATGGAAGGGAACGAAGAGGCAGCTCGACATTTTTGCCAAAGAAATACAAGATGAAGAAAGAGAGATATTATTGGAACTCGAAATAGAAGAAGAAGACAAGTTAAGCTACCTAGATAGATATATTGATGAAAAGGAAGAGAGGATAAGAAATTGAAACTGCTTGGCATCAGAAGAAGTGTGCAGCAGGGGTATTCTGCCACAAAAGAAGTGATGTAAAAATAAATTTTATAAAGAATATGGAGAACAGAATCAAGAAAATATGCACGAAAGAATGTGAAAAAGAAGGCAAAATAAATAGCCTATGGAAACAGGTGGAAAAGAATGGCTATGAGAAGGAGGATAGACGGCATAAACAGAGGAAGGAAGAAAAGTGGCAGGGGAGAATTGGAAGAGAAAGAAAAAAGAAAAAGAGAGGAGGTTTGGAAAAAGGGGTATGGGGAAGACCACAGAAAAGATATGCAAAGTGCTTAGGAAAGCGGGCATTAAAACTTACAGGGAGGGAGGGAGAGGCATCTTAAGAATAGCGAAGAATGCAAACAAGAAAAAGGAAAACAAAGAAGAGGAAGAGGAAGGGATTATCTACGAAGTGAAATGTAAAGAATGTCAGTGTGTGTACATAGGAGAAACGAAAAAGATACTGAAAGACAGGTTGAAACAACATAGGGATGATGTATGACTTAAGAGAGAGAGAGAAATGCGATATTTAAACACACGAGAGAAACAGGACATGACATAGAGTGGGATGAGGCTAAGCAGATAGGAAGGGAGAAGAGAATACTAGTGAGAAAATGGAAGGAGTCCAAGGAAATAGAGAAGAAAGGTGAAGAAGACACAATGAACTGGAATGGGGGACTGAAGTTAAACAAAGAATGGAAGAAGGTGTTAGAAAGAGTGGAAGGGACAAGAGAGAAAGAGGAGAGAAGAAGGAAGAAGAATGAAGGAAAAAGAGCATGATATAAAGAGTCCAACCACATTCTAGATGGAAGTAAATATGTTTAGCCTTTTAGGTGAAAGTACTGTTGACAAGGGAAACCCACCTGCTAGAATGTTCCAGAACAACTTTCTAATAGTCTGGAGGGGAGCAATGTTTGTGTATATATATTGTCCTGTTTTTGTACCTTGTTACATTTGTACTTGGTGTAGAGTCTGAAGAAGACCTTGCTAGAAGGTTGAAACTTTACGTTTAGTTTATGTTTTATAATAAAATAAATTACTGCCTTGGTCAGCATTGGTTTCAACTTTCCTCAGTTCATGCTCTGCTCCTTCTCTATTTCCTCCTAAACATTCTCAATCATTCCTGCACTTTCCTCTCTTCTTTGAAAATTTCTCAGTTCATATTCCACTGCCTCTTTTCCTGTTACAAACGTCCTCAATTCATGCTCTGCTCCCTCTCTTCTTGTTCAGACATTGTCCATTCATCCTCCACTTCCTCCTTCCTTCTTTCAAACTTCATCAGTTTATATTCTGCTGCCTCTTTCCTTCTTTCACACTTCCTTGTTCATACTCCAATTCCTTTTTCCTTGTTCAATCTTTCTCAGTCCATTCTGCACTTCTTTCAAACTTTCTTGGTTCATATGCCTCATTCTCTTGTTTCATATTTCCTCAGTCTATCCTCCACTTGCCCTTTCCTTTTTTCAAACTTCCTCATTTCATACTCCACTGCCTTTTTTCTGGTTTCAAACTTCCTCAGTTCATGCTCTGCTCCCTCTTTCCTTTTTTCAAAGTTCCTCAGTCCATCCTCCACTTCCTCTCTTTTTTACAATTTTCTTAGTTCATACTTCACTGCCCCTTTCCTTGTTTCAAACTTCCTCATTCCATCCTCCAATTCCTTTTTCTTTCCTTTGAACTTCCTCAGTTCATGCTCTGCACCATTTTTTCATGTTCAAACATCCTCCATTCATCCTCCACTTCCTCTTTCCTTCTTTCAAACTTCCTTGGTTCATACTCCACTTCCCTTTTTTGAAACTTCTTCAGATTAACCTCAAATTCCTGTTTTCTTTCACTCAAAACTTCCACAATCCATCCTCAACATTGTATTATTTCAAACTTCCACAGTTCATCCTCTACTTCGTCTTTCATATATTCCAAAATTCCTCAATTCATGCTCTGCTCCTTTTTCCTTCCTCTTAAACTTCCTCAGTCCATTTCCCACTTCCTCTTTCCCTGTGTCAGACTTCGTCAGTTCATTCTCCACTTCCTGTTTTCATTACAAACTTCCTCAGTTCATCCTCTGCTCCCTTTCTGCTTCCTCCTAAACTTTCTGAATCTATTGTCCACTTCCTCTTTCCTACTTTATAACTTCCTCATTTCGTACTCCACTTCCTCTTTCCTTGTTTCTAACTTTCTCTGTACATTCTCCACTTCCTTCGTCCAAACTTCCTCAGTCAATCCTCCATATCCTTTTTCCTTTCAAACTTCCTCAAACTAACCCTCAATTCCTCTTTTCTTTCACTCTAAACTTCCAGAGTACATCCTCTACTTCATCTTTCCTAAATTCCAAAATTCCTCAGTTCATGCTCTGCACCTTCTTTCCTTCCTCTTAAACTTCCTCAGTCCATTCCCCACTTCCTCTCTCCTTGTTCAAACATCATTGGTTTATTCTCCACTTCTTTCGTTTGTTTCCAATTTCATCATTCCATCCTCCACTTCACCTTTCCTTTGTTTCAATCATCCTCAGTTCATCTTCCACATCCTCTTTCCCTTTGCTCCAAATTGCCACAGTTCATCTTTTATTTCCACTTTCCTTTGTTTCAAACTTCCACAATCCATCTTCCACTTTCTTCCCTTTGTTTCTAACTTTCTCAGTTCAATTCCTGCTTGTTCTGCTTTGTTCCAAACATCCTTAGTTCATTCACCAGTTCATCTTCCACTTTCTTTAAACTTCCTCAGTTTATCATCCACTTGTTCTTTCCTTTATTTCAGACTTTATCACTTCTTTCTCTGCTTCCTTTCTCCTTTGTTCCTAACTTCTTCAGTACATCTATTGCTTCCCCTTTGCTTTCACTCCAAATTTCCACAGATGATCCTCCACTTCCTCATGCTTTGTTTCAAACTTCCTCAGATTTATTCGAACAAGTGTTCGTGGTTTACCAGCCAGATAACATTACGGGCAGGACAGAAGGACAGAACTGATGCAAAGGGTTGTAACTATTTCAGCCCATGGAAATTTAGAATTCACCCACCTTAGAACTACGTCACAACAGAAAGGATACCACTTCTAACATATCAACAGGGTGCTTACCAAGGCAGTTACATCTCAGCAGAGACCAACCATAGATAATAGTGTGGTGCTTGGAAAGCCGATTCTTCACAACCTGGACCAACAGAACATGGGGACGTTGCCCTTCACAAGCCCTGATTCCTCACTGCACAACCCTCTGCTTGTAGCAACATGATAGAGGAACATCATCTTACAGCAGTTTTACCGTTCGTCTGACACCTCCTTTCAGAAATTAAACAGAATTCTCGCAAGGCCATCCATAGACCACCACTCAAAACCAAGATTCTGCTCTGCTCAGTCAAAGATGACCTGGAACATCATATTCTAGGATTATACCACATACCATGTGGATATGGAACACACCATTGAACAGAGACAAAATGAACATCAAAACTACATCATACTATTCCAGCGAGAAAAGTTAGGACTAGCAAAACACAGCATTATTAAAGATCATAGGATTTTTTTGCTGACACCAAAATCATAGCCAAATGCATTGGTTACTGGGACAGAAGAATAAAGGAAGTCATAAATATTGCCTGAGAAAGCATGAATCTCAACAGAAATGTGGGACTTCAGCTCAGTCATGCCTGTAATCCACTTCTCTGTAAAAGTGTGGCATCTACCAATAAAACATTGGGACCCAGAGCTAACCAATCACAGGACAGAGTCGTCTAAGCTCTGCCGCTTCATGCTCACATATATAACCTTACACTTGGTCTCCAATTTAACATCCCCTGATGATGAGAGCAATTCATGTGCTTGAAACTTTGGATGCTAACGTCGAATTAACCTGGCCTGTAACCTGAGAACTCTTGTTCAAATCCTGTCACAGGAAAGCTACAATTCCTACTTCCGTTCATCCTCCTCTTGCTCTTGCTATTCTCCACTTAATTTTGCTCAAACGTTCACCATTTTGTGATCCTTTCTCTTGCTGTCATGTTCTCCAGATCATCCCCCCCTCCACCCTCAGACATAGAAGGTAAATATCCAGATGTTACTTGCAAATATGTATTATTAGCTTGTCTATGGTTAATTTTCTTTGTAGCCAAGGCACAACAGACCCTTTCCTTGTGAAGAAAGATGCGACACTTCCTGAAATACTGGAAGCCATGAGGAATCCCACCAGTGGGGTTAATTTCTTCATGCAGCACCCTAGCTTACCCAGCTTCACGTTTGCTAGTGCGGATGCTGTTATGTGGCTGCTTGCCCATGTGGAGGGAGTTACAAAGGAAGCGGAGGCTGTCTCCATCATGCAGGTGAGGCTGCAGGCTACAAATTAGTTTTGTTCTTATATGTGCGTAGTGCTTCTATACATCTATTTGATACAAGATATGCTTTATAGAAATGTCTAAAAATAAGGAGAAAGAAATTGCAAGAACCTACCTGGAAAAACTTGAATTGCGTGTGGGTTCCAGAATAACAATCCTTATATTTCTTGTACTGATATTAATTGAAATGATGTAACTTCAAATATTGTTTGTACAGACACACTCAATTTAATAGTTTTACTGTGACTTCAGTGCTGACACAACCTGAGATGGAAATTGTGAAGAATGATGGTGCTGATGTTGGATGATCTCCAAGGTGATATATTACAAAGCATTGATAACAATCCCATGTGAAAGTTAGATTGTTGCATCTGCTATTGTTGTACTGTCTCACAGCTGAACAGGGGCTAATTGATTCTGCATTGAGGTAATCTGGAGAAGTCAGGAAGTTATTATTATTACTATTATTGTGCTTGCCAGGATTTCAAGCTGAAAACTCATTTTACCTTTTCCTTCAGCACGGTTTCTTTTGATTTGTTTGATGAACATGCAAAGATGAAGACATACTACTTATTTCTTAGTGTGTTAAATCATTATAGAATGCTATTTAAAAGTACCCGGAAACCTTGGAGAAGTCGGGGAATTTTGTTTTGTAAGAATTAGTGTTCATAAGCATTCCATTGGAAGTATACAATAAAAGTCTACCAGAGATATGAGATAATCAGAAAAATAAAAGAATCATTGTTTAATCACATGTCCATTTTCCCACAAATAGTGGTGGAAAATTAATGAAAATTTATGCATTTTGCATAATTTGCTTGATATGTTGACTCTTGGAAAGTGCAGCATGGCATTTTGTGACATACCCATACTGCATACTTTCTGATACTGGTGTTATTGGTATTGGGCGATACCCATACATCAGAATTGGTCATATCTTGGCTCAAGTCATTAAAACTCCAGTAGTTTCTGAGATGTCAGTAATTGCCATGGCAGGCAGACAGATGATCTTGAACATTGCTCCTTTTAATGATAGCATGTCAAGAACTGGCACCATTCCTGATTGCATAGATATTAATAGAGTTTCATTTGAGGGCTTACCTTGATGTATGTCACTCAAATGTTATATCATGTTAGAGAAGAAGCCCCTTAACTAAAACAAAATTGAGGACAGGCCCTTAGCAAGAAAAGAAAATAGGTATGTTAAAAACTTCTACACTCAATTTTTAAAACTAATTCATTCATTCATTACTTAACAAGAAATAAAACTGTGCTGCTTCTGAGGATAAAATCTTTTTACCTATTAAAAGCTGAGGCTGTACAACACACACACACACACACACACACAAGGACAAACACGGGACAACACGACTCCACAGAGGAATATCCTGGCAACGAATCCAGGCACCAGAGCCTCATTGGCCTGCAAGAAGCAATTACCGGGGTGTACCTTGGGGAAGTGACATTGACTTTTGGGTGCCCTGCCAAAAGTTCATCCCTTACACCCCAACAGTAGTTAGAAAATGGTGGTGATGGGACTTCGCCCAGTATGAAAACCACATTGGAAGCCTTGGTCCTCCAAAGAGCTGTTGAATCACTGAGCTTAGGTTCATTAGTATTGCAGCTTCAAAGTACACAGAACATTTTTTCTGTGTGGATTATGACAAAAATAACACCATAATACAAAAAAAATGCACATCATTGGTAAGAACATTGAATTTGTCTCAGTGTGTGTGTGTGTGTGTATATATATATATATACAGGGTGTTGCAAAATACCTGTTACAACGCTTGGGAGGTGATTCGACATGTAAAAACAAGGAAAAAATGCCATGTGAAAAAATGTCGAAATCGGCACCGTTTTCGAGTGACAGGCGTGCGAAAATCGCCTCACACTATGTGTAAAGCACAATAACTCAAGAAGGAAGAAAGATATCAATGTCGGATTAAAAGAATACAAAGAAAGTCGTGCCTGACGAATACAATGGTGCATCAATTGAGGCCCAGTGTAAATTGCGCAAGGGGACTCTCAAAGAAAGTGGAGAATCCCCTGATGGAAAATACAGGAAATTTACTACTATCTGCTACATAATGTTGAGATCGGAATGTAGGCAGTAAAAAATGACGACGTATGTCCACATGTCTCACTACTGCTGGGACACCGTCCCACACTCGGGAAATAGGAAATTCACTCGAAAATGACGCTATGCCATCAAATTACGCTCAGATTGATTTCAACTAATTGATACAGAAAGCCCCACTAGAGGCGCTGTGAGTGTAGGTCACCTGTTACGTATTAGTGTTGGTGGATACTACGTAGAGAGTGTAGTCGACCGTTGTTTTTCCTGTCTGTTCTGCGTCTCGCAGCGTGGAGTTTAGTCTGGCGTGTGTGTATGGATGAATTGCGCCAAGGAATATTGTACGTAGAGTACGTATTTCCGTGTTCTTTCTCGGTTTGCAACAACTGCGTGGACACCTGTGTGACATTACGTGGGTGCTAATCACGGTAGTTGTGATCCGTCACTCGGAGGGACAGTGCCCCTGTTGCTGGGCAGTTCTCGAACAGGACAATGGTGGAGTATTCTACCCACTAACTTGCTGATATGCATCTCGTTTATGGGTAGGCAAACCGAAACAGCCGTGAAGCACGGCGTTCGTATCACGAACGTTTTCCCAATAGGCGGTTACCAGAACATGCACTCTTTCAAAGACTTGATGCTCGACTGCGTGAAACTGGATCTCTACTAGCCCGTAGGTGGGATTGTGGAAGACCCCGCACTGTGCAATTTGAAGAGGACGTGTTGGACGCGATACGAGTCCGTCCTGACACCAGCACACGTGTCATTGCTCGTACTCAACAAACCCACCATAGCAATGTGTTCCGCGTTCTTCAAGAGGAGGGGTTGCACCCATAAAAAATTGCATAAGGTGCACTACATACTGCCCACGTACTTTTCTCTACGCTTGGATTTCTTCCAATGGTACGTGCAACAAACTCTTGCCATTCCAGATTTCCCAACAAGAGTTTTGTGGACCGATGAGGCAATATTCACCAGGGACGGCATGTTCAATAGCCACAACAGCCACGTCTGGGATATGGACAATCCGCATGCAATCATTGTGCGCCATCATCAACATAGGTTCGCAGTGAATGTGTGGTGTGGCGTAGTAGGTGACCACTTGATAGGCCCGTACATTTTGCCCTCTACTTTGTGTGGTGGGAATTATCGGTTGTTTGTACATGACGTATTGCCTGAACTTTTGGAAAACGTGCCACTGGCAGGTAGACAACGTATCTGGTTTCAACACGACGGCGCCCCCGCACGTTTCGACCGGGAAGCCAGGGCCTTACTCAACGGTATTTTCGGCGATCGTTGGATTGGCAGGGGTGGACCTTTACAGTAGCCACCTCGTTCCCCCGACCTCACACCACTGGATTTCTTTGTGTGGGGAGAAATGAAAAGGCTCGTGTATGAAACCCCTGTGGAAAGTGCTGAGGATCTCGTTGCTCGTGTTAGTGCCGCTGCTGGGACAATTGTTGACATGAAAGAGGAATTTGCGCGTACCAGACAATCAGTGCTTCGCCGATGTCATCTTTGTCTTCAAGTCAATGGCGGACATTTTCAACAAAGTCTCTCAGTATACCGGTGTTTGTGAGCCCCTATCAGCACCGCATAGTGTCCTTTAGGAAAGGTGCGAGTGAAGATGCTGGATATCGCTGTACTTCATACCGTCGATCTTCATGTGCAGAGGCTGTGCGCTTCTCAGTGGAATCCCTTCCAGATGTGCTGTGCCTGGAAATGTTACATGCCATTGTGTGCGTTTTCTCGCCATTCTCCGTCTTCATTCCTTCGAGGATTATCCACTTTCTTTGGGGAGCTCTCTTGTAGTATACGTATGTACAGCCTGACGACATGCGGCCATTGTTTAACTTTCGTTTTTCGTACTGCAAAGTAGTGTGTCAACATTAAGGGATTGAAAACGTTTTTTTATGATTTTCCCGTATTTTTTTCCATTTGGGATGGTGTCCCAGAAGTAGTGAGACATGTGGACATACGTCGCCATATTTTACTGGCTACATTCCGATCTCAACATTATGTAGAAGATAGTAGTAAATTTCTTGTATTTTCCATCAGGGGATTCTCCACTTTCTTTGAGAGTCCCCTTGCGCAATTTACACTGGGCCTCAATTGATGCACCATTGTATTCGCCACGTACGATTTTGTTTGTATTATTTTATTCCGACATTGATATCTTTCTTTCTTCTTGAGTTATTGTGCCATAAACATGGTGTGAGGCGATTTTCGCACGCCTGTCACTCGAAAACGGTGCCGATTTCGACATTTTTTCACATGGCATTTTTTCCTTGTTTTTACTTGTCGAATCACCTCCCAAGCGTTGTAACAGGTATTTTGCAACACCCTGTATATATATATATATATATATATATATATATATATATATATATATATATATATATATATATATATATATGGATAAAAGCAAGGAGGGCCAAAAGGGCTAAGTAAAAATCAAAGAAGGTAAAAGGAAACACTCACCGGACAGTAGAAAATTTTGAATTTTTCTACTGTCCGGTGAATGTTTCCTTTTACCTTCTTTGATTTATATATATATATATATATATATATATATATATATATACACACACACACACACACACACACACACACACTAATGATTCTCTCTTCTTCCTTTCAGAACTTGCTTACGGAGAAGTTGATATGCCATGCCTCGGGAGAATTCAGCCATCCTTTTGTTCTCGGGTTCTACCTGTACCACATTGTGCTGCAGGAGAAGGAGATGAACAAAGGTGAGAGTTTCAGATTATAAACTCCATGGTGCAACAGTCATCTGGTCAGTGGTCAGTGCATCAAGTACCACCACAACTCTTTTCTGTCTTTCAAGATCAGAGCCCACACCTTTTCCTTTCCACGTAGTTCCCCAATTGTCCTCACAATTCTGGGTCATCACCAGAATTTTGGGAACACTCATCAGGAATCAAACCTGGGACTGCTTGCACAAAGGCAACAGTGCTAACAATTTTGATATTCAGGAGCCTTCCATAGGTATGGCCAGGATCTTTCAGGTGGGACTAGGGCTTCAATAAAAAAAAAATGTTGAAAAATTTGACAGAAAAGAATACTAAAATAACAATGGTAACACTGTTTAGCCTTGTTTCCATGTTAATAAATCATTAAAGTGCTGACCAAGGCAAAATTTATTGTAAAAAAAAAAAATACACTAAACACGTAACGTTTCCACCCTCATAACAGGGTCTTCTTCAGGCAAAGATTGGTCAGCATTTTAATGTTTTATTAACCTGCGATCGGTCGCGAGTGAGCGCCGCGCTCACTTTAAATTTTAATGAAGTGCCATTTTAACAGTATTTAAAATATGGGCCTGTGGTTCTCTCTAACTGACTTTTAGAGTTTCACAAGCGACCTGATCATATTTTTATGAAATGACGTAAATGGCATTATTAGAGAGACCATTGTTGTGGAAATAGTGTTGTCAGAATGAGCGCAGAGCTTACACGCAACCGATTCCATTATATATTTTTTATTTACATTTGTGCATTATTTAGTCAATAGGTCTATCCTGTTTCTAGAGAGTTTTCATACCAATATGTTCTAGTCGTGTTAATAGAAAATTCAAAAAGTGTCGAAGTGATTTTATATCATATCAGATTTCTGGAGATCAGATGGAACTATCTCAGAGGAACATGCACTTTTTGTTAACGCTGAGACCTGTTGGCTTCGGCGATGTATACTACGCTGTTTCAAAACGAACAAACATTTTGAAACAAAAATGTAATGAATAAGAAGGATTATAATAAACAAATCATTACAAGTACAAAAAATAAATTTTAAAAAATTAAAATATGGTGAAATATGCCTGAAAAGCAAGTGTGAGTGCTGTGCTCACCCGCGACCGACGACGTGACTACAGCGAGCACGACCGATCCTGGGTTAAAATAACAACTTGCAATGTACCTAGCATTATGTGTATCACTTCTGACTACCAAACTGATGATTAACTCAATTTAGTATATTTTCAATTACAATTTTAGTTATTGAAAATATTTAGAGTTTAGATGGTACAGTGTGTAATTACAGTGTTGTAATTCCCTGTATTCTCTAAGGAATAATCCTAGAACATACCTGAAACTGTGGACAAAAAAGAAGTGAAGAACAGTCCCTTCTGAGCACAAAAGGTTTTTAAGTTCTTTATAAAATTATCTCCAGTGATAATGAGAACATTGAAGAAAGTAGTAATGAATAAAATAAATAAATAAAAAACCTGGGGAAAAAAAGCCACACTAACAAGTGCCTAATTTCAAAATCTTTTATCTAAATTGTTTTCATTACCTCAGAGGCTGAGGTAGACTCACCAATAAAAGTGGAATATCCAGACACTTTTACATTCATCTTGAGCCTGCCCGAGTTCCTACTTAAGCGAGTGGTTAATTCTCTTGCCTTTGGTGCAAGGAATCCTAGGTTTGATCCATGATGGGAACTTAAAAATTACAGTGTGAACCCAGTATCGTGAGGACAATTGCAGAGTTACTAGAAAGCAGTAGTAGCAGACTCCAATTTTTGATAACCAGAAAAGATCGGTGACCATGCATCACATAGTGAAACAACATTTGGCAGACTTTGGCCCTCAAAGGATTGTTGTATCATGACATTTAGAAGTGTCATCCTACCTTCTCATGTTATCCTTTTTATTTTAAGCATTTGCTTTTTTTGTTTGTTTGTTTTCAAATCTGAGCTTTGCTACAGAAGGAATCGAAAATACATTCAATTTAAACCCATTGCATAGGTATTTGTGTCGGCTCAACCCTAATCCTATCTCACATTATCACCACTGGTTATGTGAACGTTCAAGGAAGCGTCATATTGAGTAAATTATTTTCCTTCTATCTGCAGATGGAGACTACTCACTGCCCCTGGGTGATGCTGCTAGCTTTGAGAATGAATGGGTTGAGGTGGACGTGAAGCACCCAACGGGCTGGATCATGGGCTCAGAAGCTCCTTCACAAGCCACCATCATCCCAGAGTTCCTGCAGGATGAGCTCGCTCTGTGCAAGGAGGAAGAAAGGGAGCTCAACCGGAGAGGTAGGGGAAGTTTAAGCATTCGTCATGGTGTCCACTTCCTGGTAATTCCAGTAATTATTGACACCACGATTTTTATTTTCAGATATGAAAAAATTGAGCATTGATATTAGTATTCATATAGGTTCTGATAAATTATAATATGTGATGCTCAAAATAAGGGAATTTATGATTTTTTCTAAAATGTAGGACATGTCTGATATCTCTATCTTTATGTGATAAATGAAACTAACCTTTTGAATTCGGCAAAGTTCTGCATAGGTGTATATTATTTGTAGGTAGAATACAATATATATTTTTTCAACATAGCAAATATTTTGTTATTCTGTTATGCTATTATTTTAATTGCATTGTTCTATAACTTCCAGTCCCACGTTACAAGCACACTCACCTGGAGATAGATGTGAATGCCAAGAGTGACCGCATCGAGTGGGGACACACCAGATACCAGTCGATGTTCCAGTCAGATGAAGCATATGAGTTTACTGTGCAGTGGGTGGCAGCCACTGGCGTTATCATGGCTGAGTTGGTGAGTGACCTTTGATAATTATTGATAATTTTACTGCTCTGATTTCATGAAGTTGAGATAGGACAGATTAATTAGTACCACTATTGGTACTGCTCTGTGTAGGCATATTGATATATTCCTTTATTTTGTTAATATTTTTATGTTTGTCAGTCTTACCTGTCATGGGAACACAGGTGAAAACATCACGCATAAATTAAACTTAAGTTCTGACATTTTGCCAGCTTCCCACTAGTATTGTCAAGGATAAAATGGAGTTAAAAGCTGGAAAGCAGTAGGAAACTTTTAAAGTTCTCCTTTTATGTGTCTTCTCTTGTGTTCCTGCTCTGTGACAGACAAGATGAATGTGTTCTGCTCAACAGAAACTATTTGGTGTTGGGCACTATTTGTGTCAATTTTTATGTTTGTAAACGTCTTGTTATGTAAAGTGAATATGTAGTTTCTCTTTCAAAAGCAAACCCCATTGCAGTTACTTGGTTACGTACATTAATTAAGGTGACTTAAGCATTCAGGATGTTTTGCAATTTTATATCGGATCAGTAAATACAATGTCTGTATTTAATTGGCATTGTCAAAACTTCCGCAAATGTTTCAGCATATTGCTTTGAATTCTCTTCAAAATGTGAGGACCCAAAAAAGGTGTGCAATGGTTATCCTTTCCCGGAGATTATACAGATCCTGGATTTTCACAGTATATACCTCAGATTTCAAAATTCTCCACGTGGGGTTGATGTCAGGTGACCGAGGTGTCCATTCCACAGACCACAACTCACTTGTAATCAGAAAAGAATACCAGCATTGGTTCTATACTTTATGACCTCCCTGTATTCGAGTAGTGATGCTAGAAGGCTGTTTATTATTCCAAGTATAGACTAAAATATTTTTGTGTTGGATCAGTACATTATCTGGTGGATTTCACTAGATTATATTTGTATGTTGTGTGATTGTAGTCTTTTTGTGCGTTACAGATAATGGGTTGGGCAAGGAAATCGCAGACATGTGGAATTCAGTTGATCCCAATTCCAAGTGACCCATTTGCTTTGCCTTTCACTGTGAAGTCAGATCCTTTGCGTGGACCAGTCTTTGTTCCTCTTGATATAGAGTGCCTGAAGGAGACCAAACAACATCTGTTTGAAGGTATCGGAATTTACATTGTCGTTCATCATGGAGGGTGATTCTCTTGATAGGAAATATTCCTCAATTACTTTTTAATTTTTGTATGGCTCTTGATGTGTAACTTATGTACAAAATTGTAAACCTTGTGCTATAAAAAAAAAACAACTAGTATTTCCAAAAATTAAATCTTAGCTTAAATGTAGAATATTTAGCAAGACATTCTGAGGCACCCAAAACAAGCTTTCTGTATAGAATATAGAATTTTCTAGATTTTAAAAAAATTGACTATTTCAGAGATTTTTTTATGTTCTTGTCCTGGATAAAGGTGTGGAAATAACAAAGAAATTAAACGTTCTGCAAAGCCCATCAGCAACAGCATCTACACACATGAATTTCAGTATTTTAGTTGATTTTCCCACATGCCCTTTTCAGGTTTCAATGCTATACACATCAATTAGACATAACATGGCGACTTTCTGTCAGTTGTGTTCAATATGTTGATGGCACATGGTGTGAAAGACCCTCCCTTTTTTTCCTACTAGTAGAGTATGTCATTTATGGAGAGTAGGATGAAGCAAAATCAGGGTAACAAGGTGCAACATGAAATCGTTTCAGTTGCTCCATTTCAGCTCACGGAAAAGTCTCACCTTGAGCATATTTTTTTCTTTTATGTAACCAGTTAGAACACAACATACACTGAGAGTGGAAATCCTAAAATGAAAAAGAAAATAAAGAAAGAAGACAATCTAATATCCACAAAACAATATGTGCAAATGCATTATTGGGTTATTTGCAATAACAATTTTCAAGAAGCTTTATTATTGTTCAAAAATAAACTTTGTATTTACATGAAGAATTTCATTCCACTAAGTTAAACTTATGGAATGAAAGTTTTGACAAGTGTCCTAGAATATGTAATTCCACACTCATGTTTTTATCTTAATGATTGTAATAAAAAATGGGTCCTCTATGAAATAGCTTAAGACGTACAAGGTTTCTATTAACCTGGAAATTCAAGAAAACTTGGAAAAGTCAGAGAAATGGACATGTTGCAAAAAAAAAAGTCATGGAAAATACAAGACATTAAATAATGTGGGTCAAGTTTATACTGAATATAGATTTTTCATTTATAAACACTAATTTCCTGTAACTGATGTTTCATATGTAAGCATGAAATGACTTAACAATTAAAACGGTCTGCCACTGGCATGGGAGTACACCCCATTGGGTCGCATGGAAATCCCCTTCATGTCCATCATGTCAACGAACTTCTCAAACATTCAACTCCCTCCAAATTTTAACGGATTTCCATACAATGACCGTACAGTATTGCAGTATATCACATGTGAGCCCTGTGCAGTCCTGAACTTGCCAACGAGAAGGAATAAACCCCTTAAAAAAAAAGAAATACAATACAAAAAATAGAAAAAAAATGTCAAAATTATTTAGTTATTCCCCCTTTTATCCTTTTTTTTACTTTTCAGGAGACAACCCACGAAGAAACATCCTCTCAGTGTAGTATCAACTGTAATATAGTTCAACCAGGCAGTACTAACTAGATAATCGCCCAGGTGTAATTGTAATCAATTTATTCACCAATTTAGCCCATGTCCCCTTAAGGGTTATGCAACTGGCGAACATCATTGTCATGGTTACTTTATAGGATTGAAATAGGTACCATATGAATTGCTTGGCAACTACCCAAGAATTTTACCCACTACTTGCAATCTGATAACTTATTATACTTTTCACTTTCCCTGACAGGTTATGCAAAATGACATCATGTTATTTTTTGAATGACAGGTATTGTGCACTGTAAGCACACAGCTTCAGTTCCTGTAAAGGAACATCGAGATTAAAACATGGACATGTTGCATGCACACTATATATGCAGGAATTTGAGGATAACTACTTTTGAACAAGAGTGTACGAGATTCAGTTTTCTATATTTATTGTCTTTGTCTTAAACACAATGATATATAAGAAGATTAATTAGGTCATTGGACAAATATGACACCAGAATTGTTTTCTTTCTCTTACCGATAGTAAAAAAGGTAAAGTGTTCCCCTGTGCATAGCACCATGCCATGAAGGCGTATAGGGGGTGTGGCCGGGGATCGAACCCGGGACCTTTAGCATGGTAGTCAGACGCGTTACCGACTGAGCCACCGCGGCCACCCTCTTACCGATAGTGTTACTAATAAAATATCCTCATTAACATACCCTTACCAGATCACGTGATCACCTGTTTATTATTATTTTAATAAGTAATCTACCTGCCGACTATGCTTTAATACTCTTTAATAGATTTAGGTTCGAGACCTATCACATTACTCGATTGTGAATTACAAATTTACTGTTTATAATAGTCTAAAGATACTTATGAACAATTGTGTACTCGTCCATAAAATCACAAAACGTTAATTTATACTGGTGACTTACATTGTTTACATTCAATGGCTTTGCTTTGAGAATATTGTTGATATTATCTGTTACAATTAATTACTTTCGTTTTTACAAATCTTGTTAACATTTATTTTTCAGTAACAGCACAAACAAAGTTCAATACTTTCCCAGATATTAACATCGTTTGATCTGTGCCACCAGTTTCTGTAAACTGACGTGCATTTGCATTACGCGAACATAGCGCTATGGACATGTAACCGTAAAGGCATTAATATTGTACATGCATTGCAAAGTGCGCCCAAGTAACGTTATTCTTTCATATACTTCAATTATTCACTTTTCTATGTCCATGCTATTTTAGTGACAATTACATTTGTGTAATTCCGCTGCTCATATCCTCGCACATGAAATGGCATCGCAGCACCCTTTACAATGCTGCTCAGTGCATGTGCACCGATGGACTCAAAAACATTTAAGTTACTAAGCATTAACATGCAATGCCCCTGCAGTGAATATTTCACTTCCAATCACAATGAGAACTTGCACTGGTGTTCCTGGATTTCATACAAGAAACAGCTGATTCCTTACTTACACATTGTGGACATCGCTGGGGATGACGAGCATTGACGGGCAACCTTATTTCTTCTTCTTACCTGGATCCCATCACCTACCTCGAAAGATCTTCACTGACAAAGGTCTCCAGAGTCCTTCACAAAAAACCTGGACCACACAATGCTTCAGGCTGTGCTGTCCTTTGCCAACCTGAATTCCATTCAAACCCCGAATAACTATTTATGACTACAGCTTTTTGTCCATTGTTTTACCTTACGACTTTGTCCCCCAGTTTTCAGTGTGTCCAAACGTCCACTACGAAAGTACATTCCGGTCGGAATTTTAATTTGTATTCCAGAATTTGAAATCACTTTCGACAAAACAAAGTGCCGTTATTAGTACATAATAACAATGTGTGTATTCAAATACCACAATTTTATATATATTGATACCTTCAAAATGAACTTGATGCAGTACTTTACCTAAATAGAAGCATCCTGGCCAACAAAGGCACTCAAGACATCTATCGGATTCTCTACAAACTACATCAAATTTTCATCCATGCAATAGCTGGTAAACATATGCCATCTATCGTTCATATTACAACCTAAATGGTCTATGACACCATGGGCAAGCATACTGAACTAAAATTTACCCACATAAGAATACATACGTCAACTCCTTCGTTTTACATTAATTTAATCATGAGCATATGATCCGTCATAAAATATGGTATTTCTGCCAGACCCTGTGGCTGAGTGGTTAGCACATCACGCTGCGATGCCAAGGGTCCCGGGTTCGAATCCCGCTCGGGCATGGTTGTGTGTGAATGTCCATTTATCATTTTCATCATTTCATCAATCATCCCCATCTTTGCAAATTAGCCAAGAGGCACAAAACGCGAAGTAAAATAAAATAAATCAAATACAAAAATATGGTATTTCTAGCAGCTGGAGTGTGTTCTTTCATATTTTTGCTCTCAAAATATACTGTAAATAGAGTTAAAGTTTGTTAAAACATTACATAATGATCTGGAAACTCATGTGGCATTATGTGCAGGGACACTAACTGAAAAGTAATACAAGATAGCTATATTTCTCTGTAGTACGTCTAATGTGTGAGCCAAAATCTAATGAATGAATTTAATTGTTCTTTTTAAAATTAATTGAAAATTCTCATGCTATTCTTATTTTCATTACAGAATTCCCAGAGGAGAGTTGGGGACAGCGACTTTTCCTCTTCCAGGAGGCGATCGTTGGACGATTTGGCTTTCTCCCGTGCCTCATTGAATCCTCTCCCACCCACAGTTCTTTTGGCCAAGCACCAGGGTCAAAGAGCTCCACGTCCCATCACCATCAGTATGTCCACGTGACAGGGAACGCCTTCATCATGATACCATCCGAGCCCTGTCCCCACCACTCGGGAACCCCTTCCACAGCACGTTCGCAGGCCATAGGGATCAAGCCTCCAGCCGAGGGGAGGAGGTACTCTGTACACACAGAGGTCATACCGAGTCCACACGAAGAGTACATTACACGACACGTGAGTGGCAAGTACAGGGAGGACTACCAAGAGGAGAAGAGGGTAAGTAGAGACTTTTTGTTGCAACAATACAGGCCTACCTCACTAATACGGTGTGCAATGTTCTGGGGTACCAACATAAAGTAATTCTCAGTATTTTAATTACCTTGTAAATTCACCTCTTATATAGACCTTTGCTAAAGTCACCATCCACTTCAATAAAACATTTGCATGTTATTCTTTGTCACTTGTTTTTTTCTATTCTTGACTTTCTGTTCATGTTTTAATGGAAGCCTGCAATTTACTAGATTTTTCCTTCGGTGTTAAATTATAATGAGCAGGCCCTGGGACTTTATGTCCTATAAAACTGTAAAATATGTATGTAATTATGTCATATAAATTGGAAAATATGTCATGAAAAATTACAAATATGTCAGAAAAATGCAGAAATATTCCCAGTAAAGCCTAAAATATGCACAACAGTACTCACGAATTTCTCCCATACCCGATAGAGTAGAGTAGGGGCTGTAATGTACCTAATGTTATTTTTACTTTTGACTGATTTTTGTGAAAAGCGAAAAAGGCAAAGAAATGAGAACGAAACTTTTTTACTTCCCGTGCAACAATGAGAGAGAACATTTTTCCTCAATATTTGCATGGCTATCAATTGTCGGCGGGATAAAAAAGTGGGGTATTATATTGTTCTGTACTAAGAAAAGACTGCACCTTTCTTACTACATAATTTCCATATACTGCCATCGACAATATGAACTATCCGTTGTGCTAAAGCTGCGAAGAAAAAGATTATGAAATAACCAATTATGTGCAAGAGAATTACGAAATTATGCAGAAATATGTCTTATTACAACAAAATTGAAGAAATATATTGTAAAAATGCAAAATTGGTGAAATATGTCAAAATATGCTTTGTCAAGTTTGTCTATTTTGGCTGATTTTCATCAGATATGTAAAGATCTCACCCCAATAATAGATCCGAAGCCAACTGAAAAATATGTTATAACATAAAGTCCCGGGCCCTAGTAATGAGTTTTGAAAATTGCCAAAATCCAATAATACAGTAAACTGATAATTTGTGGAAATTAAAGTGAGTTTGCATTGCAGGCTATCACAAATGCTGTAAAGGGTGTTGTTTTTATTGTGGTGCAAGTAGAAGTAGCAGTAGCAGTAGTAGTTGGTAGTAGAAGAAGGTAAAGTTGTCAACAACAATCAAGAACATTTGATGGACAGAGTAGCTCTGGAGGAACTCAATATGTATATGATCTTCAGGATATGCCAAGGTTATTGAGTATGTTCCCTTTGTAAAACACTTGACAATCGTTGTGCATCATGAAAGGGACAAAAAAAAAGTAAGTAAAATTTAAGGCTTACGGGTTCCAATCTGTTTTTTATTCTTTTATAGTGCTTTCAATTTTATCATACTATTCCTTTCTTGTTTACATAAACAGCTGTTTCTGTTAAAATCATGTATATCAGAACAGATTTAATATTGATGTTACAAAAAAAAACCAAGAAACACAAATAACCGAAAGTACACAGGTTGTCTACTGAGGGAATTATACTTCAATTCTGCATGCATTTTGTTCATAAAGATGAAAAATTGTGACACATTTTTTTTGCATGGGAAGTCAGGAGTATATACTCAACAGATCCATGAGTTGTGGGAAAACAAGATACAATACAAACCAATGGTTAGTTTTTGAATGTCATTCAAAAATCAGTGACATTAAAGTGTCCAGTAGGTACAGCAAGGAATGTGATAGCGCCAGCTGAATTTTAGAACATTGTAATGTAAAGAAATTAGTACAATACAAGTAATGACTTCTTCAATTTCCTCTGATTTTTCTGTGTAAATTATTTATGTAATCTGTGAGGTGTGCAAGGAACCATACATAAGCATACTGGTCCATCTCTACCGCTACGATGCCAGGGGTCCCGGGTTCGAATCCTGGCCGGGGCATGGCGTTTGTGAGTGTCCATTCATCAATGCATCATATCATCACTAGAGGCACATATTTTTGGTAAATAAAAAAGCAAAATTTCGGTACAAAAACAGAGTTGATTTCGGGTTCAAAAGCGGTAAATGAAATAAAATTTCAGTGTTATAGCAGTGAATAATAACATCAAAAGTGCTATATAAAATAACATAATGGTTTTAAAATTGTGAATATAATCCTACATTTGATTTAAAACTGCACTTATTATACAAAATAAACTTATCCCTTCTAATAGCACATTTATGTAGTTACCAGAGTATTAAGTTTTTTCCTGTGTAAAGGGGTCCATTTTTGCTTCTCAAATATTTACAGCAGAATTAATCAATTTTCCGTGACTTGCATAACTCACAGGATACTTCAGACTTCAGAAAGTGTCATGTCGTTATATAAATGGTAATTCGTGTTTAAGAGTATATTTCGCATTTTGCAGTTCATTTCGCATTATTTCATGACAAAACAGGGTAGAAAAATGCACCTCACACCTTTCAGAAACATGAAAAATGAACATTACAGCATGTTGTTTCATATTTCGTGTTTTCGTCAAAAACGAAATTTGCATGCCTCTAATCATCACTCATCCTCATCTTCGCAAATTAGCCAAGAGTGGCACAAGAAGCGAAGTAAAATAAAGCAATTCAATCAATCAATCAATGGTCAATCTCTACCAGTATTTAAGTTCTTTCCATATGTTTCTATTTTTTATCTAATGAGAGTAACAGATGTGTGAACTTTATATGAAATGTGAATGTTTCCATATAATTTGCCCTGCACTAGTTTGAGAAGTTGGAATGACAGTTTTTGCAGTAAATAAGTTAGTATTTATAGCTGTTTGTTTTTCTTGTATTCTGGATAGGTATGGTATACATTGTATGAGGGTGAATCAGATGAAAGTGAGCCAAGGCAATTTCTTCTGTACTTAAAAAAAAAAAAAGGCACCGCCAGCATTGAGCCATTGGTTCCATTAACTAGCTTTGTTATTCCACATTCGTAGAACTTTCTTGGTTACTGGTTCAGAATTTGATGGCCTCCAATTCAAATCCATAATTTGCTGCTTCTCCTTCAACTCGCAGAAATTATGAAAATCAACAGTGAAATGTCCAGACTGTAGGGAGGGTTTGAAAGGCTCTTTCACTTGAACTTCTGTAGTTTCCACTCTACCCGCATAGGGTTGTGTATTGTCTTGCAGCAATGTGACACTGTTTTACTTCTGGAGCATCTCTTGCTGCACAGGCTTGTGTTCAAACCATTGCAACATTCAACACTAACTCGCCTCACAACCATGTGTTGCGTACAAAGCTGACAGGTAATGGTGTTTTACAGACACAGTCAGTGGGCTAAATCATTTGACCATGTGGCTGGCCTCCATGGTGGAGTAGTTGTCATGGCATGCCATGAGTATACATACAGATAATATATGCATACAACGAATAGTATTATTCATAAGAATGCATTCTGTAGTGTCTAAACTAATTTAATCAGCAGAGCTAAGAATTAGGGCGGAGCTGATACTGATTCTGATGTATTGGTATAGCTTCATACCAGTAGTATTGGTTCATGTTTAATCACCAATACTTTCTAAAGTCTGGGTATCTTGCAGTATTTGCAATTATGTCATGCAACGCGTTTGTGGAGTCTAATTATCCTGTAAATTATGCAAAATGCATAATATTTTTATTCAATTCTGCTCCAACATTGTCTGTCAAATAATTTTTTTGTTATCAAATGATAGATGTTTTTCATATGATATTTTGAAGCAAAAATATGGTAAATTGATGTGGTGTAATTGCAATGGAATATTTTTATTTAATATTTATAAATATTTGGAACACAACTTTTAGTCGTTACAAGCATCGATATTGGTTCAAAATGATATCGCTCAGCTTTACTAAGAACCGAATGTATTACATTGAAATTAAGCAGTTAAGGAGATATAGCTGTTAAATACATATTTTTAATTAATAATAATAATTGTAAGATACGATATTTGTATGTAGGTGGAAGAACGACTGCAGGTGAAACCTCGCATCTTAATAAAGAATAATTGAATTCTACTGTTGCTGCGTAGACTTCAGCATGGACGTTTGTTTTTCATCTGTTTCATAAATTCATATTTCAACATAGTTTTGCTAGAACTAGGAAAAATACATATAATAACAAAATAAACCAACATATATACATTTGTCCCTGAGGAAGGCTGGCCCACTTTCACTCGTCTTACCCTTGTACCATGTGGTGTGTTCTTACATTTGAAACATTTTTCAACTAGTTGTGGATTAGAAAAGGGTTGAAAAGGAGCTGTTTTCTGCTTACAGACTGGCTTCCTGTGGTCGTGGAATCACATGCTGAGCAAACGGTGGAAAACATCCTCCACGACAGCCACAGGAGATGAAAACTTCCAGAATAAATTGATAAAGGACTTCAAGGAGTTTTGCGCAAACTGTGATAACCGTTTGCAAGGTTTCTGGGAATCTTGCCTTTCTGCAAAGTACGAGCAGTTGTGATGTCAAATGTTCCTTTGGGTGTGTTTGTGTGTGTGTGTGTATTGGTGAATGTGTGTGTATGTGTGTTTGCATGCTCAATGAAATATTTGTAATCATGTATGTATAATTTGTATATATGACTTGAAAATAAAACAGAAATTGTGCCTTGTTCAGTTAGTTGAACTCATGTGATTTTGAAACCAAAGGTTAATATTTGGCTTAGTGACTGCATGTCTAATATAACCCTTAGATGCACATGCTGTTTTCCTAGGTGTTTGCGTGAACACCCAGTATGTTTTCAGCAGGAAATTTCGAATTCTGCAACATTTTAATAAAATTTAATATCTTGGAAATTACGAACAGTAGAGTTACAAGTCATACCTTATTTTGTTCAGTACAGATTGGGCTATCAGCCTATGGGCCATGATCCTATGGTGTGAAAAGAGAAAAACAATTAACAACTAGAAGAACAAGAAAGTCAGTATTTTTTTCTTAATTATCGGCTTCCACAGAGGTATCACTACAACGTGATAGTTAAAAATGGTGCCAATATGTTGCTATATACATGTTCTACTTATGCTGCAAAAATTAGGCAATTGGTATTGATACTTTCAGAGAAAAACAATATTTTTCCAAAGTAATACAACACCGTAATTTTTCTATGACTCCGTGCCCCAAATATAACCAGAATAAAATTTCCCTTCACTATTTACAAATGACATACCTCAAGGCTAATGTAGCATCCAAACATGTATCTTTGAACATTATCTGAGACACAATGTTTCAAAAGTAACATACTTCATGAAAATGCTGCGTGGTACAAATATGTACCAGTTGGGCATTGGCAACCATACCTGTTTGATACACATTTGTACCAGCTGGGTATTTAAGGAATAGTACGTACTTATGAGGATTACCTTCCTTGGCAGCTGTGCACGTTGAGTTCTCAGCTCATGATTTCCAGGTCCCCCCAGCTTGTACATGGGTGTTTCCTTGTAAGTGTTCTGTGGTCAATGCAATTCTTGATCCTCATGGCCATGATTAGCCGAAAGTGGCAGAAAATTTATGTTTAATAACAAAAGTACAAATACAAGAGTAATTGAATTTCTTTTCTTTCAGATCAATATACTGTCTTAAATATCCACATTAACCACTGTCAATTTGCACTGATAATCTGAAATCTATATCTTCTTCTGGTGCAGACTGATACATGAGTATTGGCATGGCTAGTGTCATGTATTGGTACCACTCAGTGCCAGTTCCAATTAATACATGAGTTAATATGCAATTAAGGTTTCACAATGGTGAACTCGCAAAATTTGTGTCAAGTCCATGTTATACTCAGATAAGCTTATGCAATCTGTACATATTGTTTAAAGTATGATCTGCACTACATCAGGGATGGACACTGAGGTACCTTAATTGCAAGGCATTAGTGTTACCATTGCCCATTCTCCTGTTGTAGTTTCTGTTTTAGTAGCAATGACATCAAAAGGAGCTGGGAGTGAACCAGTACCTTTCCAGCAAACAAGAGAAACTAGACAAATAAATGCTCTTTTGGCCCAAATATTCATTTTTGTATAGTATTTAGTGACATATTAAATATGGCTGCTGCCTTGTAATCAAGGGGTCCCGGGTTCGATACCCAGTGGAGGTACAAGTGGTTCAGATCCCACTTTAAACTGTAGGTCCAGTCCCGATTAGCCTTTCTGTGCATAAAGTGGACTTAAAACAACAAATCAATCAATAAATGTGGCTGCCCCCACTAGGAAATATTCACCCCTTCTATCCCCACTCATGTTTTCGTGACGCTGTCTCTGTGTGTTAATTAGATACGAGGGCCACTATTTATATTTTGAGCCTTGGCAACACTGATTGAAGTTAGGCGCGATTTGACGTTCGCACAGAATCGTCTGGCATTATTGACCATAACTTACTTCAAATGTTGTGTCAATAGCTTGATTTGTGTTATTTATGTTGCCTTGGAGATTGCGCGACAACAATAAAATGGAATTAACTCGTGAACATTTTCGTGCGATGATTTTTTACGATTTTCGACGTGAATTATCAAGACAAGAGTGCATCGATGAACTTACTTCCACATTTGGCGATGAAGCCCCATCCTTTGCCACTGTGAAATGCTGGTATAACGAATTTAATCGTGGCCGCCATTCGCTCACCGATGAGATTCGCAAAGGTCGTCCAAAATCAGTTGTTGTTGAAGAAAACATTGATGCTGTGCAAAACCTAATACTGCAAGATCGTCGTGTGACATACTGTGAGATTGAGGCAACCATAGGCATTAGTTCCACCAGCATATATAAAATATTATATGATCATTTAGCTGTGAGAAAGGTATGTTCTCGTTGGATCCCACACAATTTGACAAAAACTCAAAAAGACGCTCGCGTCAATTGGTGCAAACAAATGCTCAATAAATACAATTGTGGTGCTTCAAAAGACATATATAAGATTGTAACAGGTGACGAATCATGGATATATGCATATGAGCCAGAATGTAAACAGCAGTCGACTGTATGGGTGTTTCAAGATGAACCCAATCCAACAAAAGTTGTTCGCGCTCGAAGCACATCGAAACAAATGGTCGCCTGTTTTTTTCGGGAAAACTAGTCATGTGGCAACTGTGCCTTTAGAGGAACGTAGAATGGTCAACTCTGAATGGTACACAACAATTTGTTTTCCAGAGGTCTTCGGTCAAATACGGAAAACAAACAAACGCCGTCGGATCATTCTTCATCAAGACAATGCCAGCTGTCACACATCTCGTCTAACAACCGACTTTATGAACAGTCAAAAAATCGAATTGATGGGTCATCCACCGTACAGTCCTGATTTGGCACCCAATGACTTCTTCTTGTTCCCGAATGTCAAGAATAAATTGCGTGGACAAGGATTTTCGTCGGTGGAAGACACCGTTGATGCGTTCAAAAACCATATTATGGAGGAGTCTCAAGAAGATTGGAAAAACTGCTTTGACAAATGGTTAGAACGAATGCAAAAGTGTATTGACCATAAAGGAGAATACAAGGCACGTCCAGAAAGTAAGTTCCGTTTGGTAATAAAATTAAATTGTGTACAGATACAGAAAAGTTATTTATTGCACAAAATTCTACAACTCTTAAACTACTTTTCCACATAACTGCCGAAATTTTGCAGGCATTTGTCATAGCGTGGCACAAGTTTTTGTATACCTTCTTCATAGAAATTTGCCGCCTGTGTCTTCAACCAGTTGGAAACAGTTTCTTTCAGCTCGTCGTCATTGTTGAAGTGTTGACCGCCAAGGAAAGACTTGAGATGTAAGAACAGATGAAAGTCGCTAGGAGCGAGGTCAGGGCTGTACGGAGGATGGTCAAACACGTCCCAGCCAAATCCCTGTAGGAGGTTTTTCGTCACATTTGCAGTGTGTGGTCGTGCGTTGTCGTGAAGAAAAACAACACCTTTTGACAGCAATCCTCGGCGCTTTTTCTGTATTGCGCGGCGCAATTTCCGAAGTGTCTCGCAATAAGCATCTGCTGTGATTGTTTGACCAGGCGGTAAGAAATCAATGAGTAAGATGCCTTTCCAGTCGCGTGAACCAGTTCTTCTGTAACCAAAGATGGACGCCCACTTCGTTCTTCATCGTGCACATCACTACGTCCGTCATTGAACTGTCGGACCCATCTTCTCACCATTGAATCACTCATCGCATTTGGTCCGTAAACATCGCAAATTTGCCGATAAATTTCACTTGGTTTCACTTTCCTCACATTCAGAAAACGAATCACAGATCTGATTTCACAAGCGGCGGGATTTTCAATCAACACCGACATTGTAAAGAAGCACAACAAAGCGTACGTGACTGACAGCGATCTCCAAATGGCTCACGTTTCTTCTCCTTGATACAGAGCGTCTACCGCGCATGTGTGGAACTGCGATCGCAGCGCTGCAGCGGAGATAAATTGAAACGGAACTTACTTTCTGGACGTGCCTTGTACTTCGAAAAACAATAAAGCAGTTTTCAATGCCAAATTCCTGTTTTTTCATTGTTAGGCTCAAAATATAAATAGTGACCCTCGTATATACAGTCACTGACACTTTTGGGTTGCAATAAACCCATTTACTTTGAGTGGGTTTGTTACAGCCCGGAAGTGTCTGCGACCGTACCAACCAATACATCACATTCCTATCTTTTGATTTTTTTTATAATATCATGGAAATATTTGTTGAAAACAAGGTATAGGTATTATACTGATACTTTATTCATTCATACATTTTGTATCTGTTCTTAATACAAGGGGTATAAATCTTTTGGCAGAGGAACTCCATAAATCTCATTGGCCAAATCCCAGTAGCGTCGTCTCATGAAGTGGGCAGCTGCCTTTGGCTGCCTCTGCCTTGTGAAGATGCCCTTCATGCAGAACTGTGGCCGGAAGTACTCTGTAAAAAATAGAAATCCATTTACATCAATATTTTTTAGAAGTAAAAGGTGGGGGTGAAGTAAAGCTATTCCTGGCATTGCATCTTGTCATGATGGCATATAGAGGCTTCTGAGGTAGGGTCCCACACATTATTGTATTGGTGTTTTATGTGCATCACTTTTCTGGAACTTTTGGCTAATTGCAATTATGAAGTTGATTGATGATTAGAAGAAATTGATGGAAGGGTTCAAACCAAGAACATATCCTTTTTGCTTGTTAGTAACTTTTTCAGTGTTTTTTTCAGTTTCAATTGCATTTTGAGCCTTGTTTTGACATCTTCCCAACTACAAGTTACGCTTTCATGATTGTTTGGTGGATTTTAGTTACACATACTTCTTCCAAAATTTCACAAGTACCATGACTTTTTTTTGGTCATTTGTGAAAAATTCAAACTTCCATTGGAATAGGGAATTTTTAACATAATGTATGGGTCATTTTAAAATAATTGGCCAATTTTGAGACTTTTCATGACATATAACTTCCAAGCCCCTGTATCTCCCTGAATATACCCCTTGTCAAGCACTGAAAATAATAAACATGAGAATGATCAGGTCAGGCAAAGATAATTACAGGTGGTAGCACGATAGTTATGCCCTTGTGCTTCAAGCAGGCAACTGTTCTCCCATTTAAATACATAGGGAATTTGATGCGAGATGTACTATTGTTATATTACAATACATATTTAATTTTGATTTTAACCTGAGAAATGATGTAGGAACAAGATAGAAGAATAATGAATGCTTTCAAACTAGATTATAATAGATGACTGTCGTTAACAAAACAGAACATACCCAAACTCCAAGACACATTAAAATTTGTAATTTACAATTTTTACAATTTAAATGCTTTATTGGTGTGAGTTAGTGCATTAAAGAATAATGTATAATAATTCAATAAGACTTTATTTTCATAGTTGTTGTTAATAGTTCCCTTTTATTTTTTACGATATCACACTTTTTAACACGGTTAGTAAAAATGATACTCTGTTTTATGTATGCATTTATCAAGAAGAATGGTTAGCTAAAATAAAATATTCTGTTTCATATCTTGCAACTCCTAAGGTGTTCTTATTTACAGGAATTACAATTTTGAAAGTATTGTGTGTGTGTGTGTGTGAGAGAGTGTAAAAAGAAACGAGGAAAGCAAAAAGGGAAAATGACAGCTGAATTCAAAGATACCATATTTTAGCACATATTACTGTGGAGGGTAAAGTGTATAATAATAAATATCATGCATATAAAATACTTAAAACATTTTCTAGATTATTTGAGGACTTTCACTGAAACTGACACCTGTGGTTGAATTACACATACAAGTTCAAAATTTTTGTTCTGTCCGAGTATAGTTGTTGGAAATGATCCAAATGACACCAATTTTAGTACTCTTTGTGCATAAACATATGCTATTTAGCCTATCTGAGCTATCCTGCCATTGCACTTTAATATATTATTTTTTAGCCTCACAAGAATGTCATTTTTGGAAACTTATGAGTCACTACATGTTTTAAAAGGTTTATGAAACAAATTTTTATTATCGATTTAGGAGTGAAACTATTCCTTTAATCCTGTCTCACATGTGGCAACTGTACTCACCACTACTGTAGTAGCCAGGTTAGTTGTGGCTACTAGCAACTGCAAATGCCCATGATAACTTGAACATATTCAATTGTACTCGCCAGGAGCATGCTTCATCGTGGTCACCTGGCTTTGTAGCCATGAGGAAGTGCTGCAATTGTCGCATGTGACGTGACAAGACATGGCTGGTTTCTACATAGCATGTGCTTTGACGTGTGTTGGTGTTGTATTATTAATAATTTTATGTTGTTTGGTTGATGCAGTGAGAAGAAATCCGACAGAACATTTTATATTTTGGGTCAGTTACAGAAAATACGAGAAATTATTGGACATTGCCAATGAAAATTTCATGTGAAAAAAATACACGGGACTATTCTACTCATGCTGTGTGACAAGCCAATGTGGCATAATTGTCAGTGTTACTAATAGTGGCTAGCGCCGTCGCCTTGCAATCAAGGGTTCCCGGGTTTGATATCCCGTGGAGGCACATAGTGGTTCGGATCCCACTTTCAACTGTAGGTCCAGTCCCGAGTAGCCTTACTGTGCATAAAGTGGACTTAAAACACCAAATCAATCCAATTACTAATAGTGGCAAGTAAAGTCACCATGTGTAACGCAGGCTTTAGGTGAAAATAATGCTGAACAACAGCAAGATTCATCCTCTGTAATACTTACGGCAGTCAAATGATAATAACATTTTGTAAGAACACAACTATCCTGAAACCACTGAAAAGTTTGAGAGTGAATAGTCAGTCTCATTGGTAAAATTCCAAAAGCTGACCTTGAGGAGTGGCAAAGTCTGCAAAGTTCCATATCATCTCTCCTATGAAGAACCCTTGGCTCCTGAGGTTGTCGAATGCTTTGAAGTGCTCTCTCATTGTCACCACCTGGTAGTCTTCGGTCCATGTGAATGCAGGATCCTTAGGGCAGAAATAAATCTTTGTAGGGTGTCTGTGTAACCACATTATTTTATTAAACACTAATATAAAAATTTACTTCTTTTTGATTGGATTTTGGGTATTCACTCAAATTTCAAGGCAAACATAGCAAATAATTTCATTATATCTTCCAATAGATTACAGATACAATCATATGCAGAGGAAGCTCTAGATTTTTCAGGGGACCAAGGCAAAATAAACTTAATCCAGGAGAATTGTATAACATATTTCTTTATTGGTATCATGAAGATTGTATGCAAAATGCAGAAAAATATTAAATCCAGGAATGTAAAATTGGGGTTTCCACTGTACATACATGTATTATAGAATAGAAAGGTCTTTTTTTTAGACACACATATTGCCCTCTTACAACAAATCCTTGTCAAGCAAAGGGAAATCATTAATCATAATAATGTATAAAAAGTACAATGGAAAATAATTCAAACAAAAATATAATAGATCATAATGAATATATATCATGAAAATGTTCTGTAATTTTAATGTAAACTTACTTTAAAACTTACAAATATATTAGTAAAGCAATTACAGTTATTATTGGGTTGTCCGGAAAGTTCTGAACATTTTTATCATAGAAAACAAATATGATATTGCAAAAAAAATCTTGATTCTGCAAAATATTATCCACTTTCTTGATGACCTTGGTCCATCATTCTTCCAACTTCAAAATATTGTCAGCATAGAATTGGCCTGACTCGTAGATGAAAAACTCATTGATATGTTGTTTAACAACATTGGAGTCAAAGAATGATTTTCTGTTCTGTAAAGACCGGAACATGTGGAAGTCAGAGGTGCAGCATCTGCTGGATTTGGTGGATGGGGTAAGATGTCCCAGCCTAACTCGTTCAATTTTCCTGAACCAAGGACACATGTGGTCTCCTGTTGTCTTGGTGGAATACAACACCCTTCCTATTCTCTAGCTCTGGTCTCTTCTGCTGGATGTTTTGTTGCTGGCCACAGTACACATCTGAATTTATTGTCTGATTTTATGGGAGCAGCACATAGTATAGAATGTCCATAAAATCCCACTAGATCTTCTGTGAATGAATGTTTGGCTATGGTGTTTGTTTTGGTGGTTTGCTAGCTTGGTCCCATGGTAGTTAGACAGTTCCTCTGACAGTCTGTGTGGGACCCAAATATCATAGCGAGAGGTGTATCCAAGTTTCTCCAAATGTTCATAACCAGTGGTTTAGGTATGTTCAGCACCTATGCTATTTCTCCGGTGGACAATCTTGGGTTAGATTCAATTTGTACCTTAATTTGGTCTTTGCCCACTGTTGACAGCCATCCAGCATGAACTCCACCTCCAGGCTAAAATTCCCGCTTTCAATCTGTTAAAACCACCTTTGAACTGTTGATTCACTTGTAGCATCATTTCCATATATGTTATATGACAGGTCTGCTTACATGTCTGTGCAGTGTTTTTACCTTTGTTGTGGAGGAATAACATAATGTGTCGAAATGTAACATGCGATACAAAAACACATCAACCGCATGCGACCAATGCAGTCAAATGTCTGCTTTGCTTTTCAGTACCACCAACATTTCAACTGTTTTCCTTTTGTGTGGTTCCATAGGGGGTTACTTAAATGCATGTGTATGTTTCCTCTCTGTATTTTGTTCTATCAAATGGTGAGAATGCATGGAGTAAATTAATGTTTGGCAATAAGTGTGTAATGGCCCACATCTCGTTTTGCTGACCATCAGTTACAATGAGTACAGCATATGTGATATTAATTTAGTTTTTCACTTTACAAAGGCACATCATATTCTATGAACCTGCAATACAAAGTTATATCATATTTTCAAACATTGTAGCATGCTAAGAAGGAATCTTACCGCATGAAAGCCAGGTACAGAGCCAGCACCATATTCACTCATAAGCACTGGCTTGTTGAACTTCTTGTGCCACTCCGTGAATTCTGATTCGGTCTGTCTCTGAATGAGCTCTGACATCCCTGTGTCGCTGTACCAGGCACTGTACCTGTTAACGCAGATCACGTCAACAAACTCAGCCTGTAGACATACAGAGAAATCTATTATTACTAATGATCATACATGAATAAAATCGACAATTATTGTCAGAAGCAATGGTTCTTAACCTGTTGTCTGCAGACCCACAGGCAACAGTCATTTCCTCCCAGGCAGTCTGTAAAAGCTTGATGAAAAATTAACTAGCTTTTGTGTTTGCTTTGTAAATTGAGGAAAATACATTGCCACTTACTAAATAAACCAATTTAAAAACTGACTTTATAAAACCAGCATATATGAAGTATATCTTTATAGTAAGAAAGATTATAACATGTTGGCAGAATTTTGTACTAATCTACAGGCTATTTATGAAAATATTGGATCGCTGAAGTTAATTATAATTTTTCCAATAAACTGATACATGAATATGCCTGTTTGAACCAATATTGATATGGTAGTAATTAGAGTTGAGCCGATACCATGACTGATACCCACCGATACCGATACTTGTTTAATTCCAGTATAAAATAACAAAGGCTAGTTACCGAGTCATACTAACTCGTCACATCACTAGGCACGTATTTAGAAATATATAATTTGGGGAGCCAGCCTGAGCAAAGTGTCTCAGAAATATAATAATAAAAATGTTTCTATTTAATACGTTAATATAATTATTGGTCGATTCATAATAATATGTAAATTAATTAATTAGTACTTAATTTCTCTGATGCGTATGGAGTATTATTGTATGTAACCACAGACTAAGAAACTGGGAAAGACAACGTTAATACCTATTTTGTTCTTTATTTCTTGACTAAAAATATTATTACATAAGTAGTAAAAAGATGCTATAAAATCAGATAAAGCAGCAAATATTCATCATCTAGCTTATGTATAGTTAAGACCGCTAAAATTTGTGCAAAAACAACTGTCCTGGTAAATATTGTATGTACATTATTCTAAGTAGTGGTGTACATAGATCTTTAGAGGGGCCTCCTCGATAATGTAGTGTTAACGCCGTTGCCTTGTAATCAATAGATCCCGGGTTCGATACTCGGTGGAAGCACTTTAAAATGTAGGTCTAGCCCCTATTAGCTTATCTTCCTTAGTACTGCCAATCTATGGAACTTCTTGTCCTGGTCTTCCAGTCTGTCACAAGGAAGGGTGAACGAACTTTTCGAAAGGACAAATGTTCAGATGAGCTGTTGCCTTTGCCTGCTTTTCTAGCCACTGAAAATCTTCGGTATCAGATGGTATCAGTAAAAGAAAATCGACCGATGCCGATACTGCCGGTATCTGTATCGGCTCAGACCTAGTAGTAATTAATATTGCTCATTCCTAATTGGTATGTGATGAACTGTATTTCATAAATTTCAATGCATTTTCATTCAAAGACTTATGAGAATTTGTTTATTAGTATGAGGTGGCATGCAGGTTTTTTAAGCAATATTAATTATTAGTACTTACTGCCTTGTCATTAGAATACTGCTGTGATGTAACTATGGTAACTGGCCTCACAGGATCCAAGGATTTTGTGTGAAAGATGACCTCGCTGTGGAAGAAGCAACCTTTGTTATATTGTTTCAGACATACATTTCAAGAGAGGAAAGATGTTTATTTTCTTTCTTTACATCCTTTCTGCATGTTTTATTCTCATTGCGTTGATGAGGTTGAATTATGATTAGATAAAATTAAAGAAGGGCCACACAAAGAAATCCCATGCCTACACCAGGAATTGAATCTGAGACTATAAGAGGTAACATCATAAATCCAGACGTCGACAGGCTTGGTTATTGAGGCTGCTCAAGATACGATAAAACTGGATATGACTAGATTCTCAGAACTACAGAAACTACCATAAGTAGAGTTTACACTGACCGAGAAATCTTGAAGTGTTGAAAAGATTCTCTTGGGCTATCGAGCAGGTGAGTTGTGGAAATGATTCCAACTTTTCGAGAACTAACGTCACTCTCATCTTCAGGCTACCCTCGAAGATTCTCTCGGGCTATCGAGCAGGTGAGTTGTGGAAATGATTCCAACTTTTTGAGAGCTAATGTCACTCTCATCTTCAGGCTACCCTCGAAGATTCTCTCAGGCTATCGACCGGGTGAGTTGTGGAAATGATTCCAATTTTTCATGAGCTAACGTCACTCTCATCTTCAGGCTACCCTCGAAGCTCTCGAAAGCTTTTAATCATTTCCACAACTCACCTGGTTGATAGCCTGAAAGAATCTTTTCATCATTCGTCGCCAGGAAAGCTTCAAGACTTACTTCAAATTTTGAAGTGTGAAATTAATCTATGATTTAAAGAAAACATGGAAAAGTTCTTTTGTATCGTGCGTACTGAAAGTCGTGATCAACATGTTACAAGAAGGAAGTAAACTGTACAAAAAAGAATCTAATATATGCCTGTTAAAGTACATACCTTTATTAGTCTTCAACATAATCACCATCTAATCGACACATTTTTGCCAACGTTCTGGAAGTTTGAAAATTCCTCTGTTGTAGAACTCCGTTCGGGCACGTCCGAGTATTCTCCTAACGGCAAGTTCCACTTCCTTGTTGGTGTCATATCTGTTTTCCCGCATGTGTTCTTTCAGAAAAAAAAACAAGAAAGTCAGAAGGAGCCAGATCTGGACTGTAGGGAGGATGTCGAAGGAGTTCCCACCCAAATCTGGCAACTTCATCCCTCGTTAGCTGTGCTGTGTGCGGCTTGGCATTGTCGTGTTGGAGGATAACACTATCCCTGCCAGGACGTTTTTCACGAATAGCACGACGAAGTTTTCTCAAAGTGCGCACATAGTGAGCAGTATTAATTGTTTCCCCTGGAGTGAGAAAGTCCACGAGAAGAACACCCTCCGAATCCCAGAAGACAGTTCCCATTACTTTGCCAGCTGATGACATTGTCCTCGGTTTCTTCTTTCTTGGTGATGTTTGATGTCGCCACTCCAGGCTTTGACGTTTACTCTCAGGCTCATAGAGGTGGAAAATGGTTTCGTCTCCAGTAACCAAACACTTCAAGAAACCCTCGCCTCCATCCTCTGCTCAGTACCATGCCAAAAGTTCCGTGCAAACATCTTTTCTGTTTCGTTTTTGTGCTGCATTCAAATCCCTTGGCACCCATCTGCAACACACTTTCCGGTAACCCAGTACACCAATCATCTCCTGGATAGCACTGTGCCCTACTCCAACAATGTGTGAAAGTTCCCTAACCGAAACACGCCTGTTCCCCTGGGTGATTTCCTGGACGCGAGCCACGTTCCTGTTTTTCGAGGCAGTTCTCGGGCGGCCTGTGCGAGGGAGATTACTGATGTCTGTGTTTCCACCTCTAAAATGTTTTATCCATCGCCTGATGCTACTGGCAGCCATACACTGATCACCATACACTTCCTGCAATCGGCGGTGGATATCTGATGCCGATGCACCTTCCTTCAACAGAAATTCAATTACTGCACGCTGGCGAAACGACATGTCAAACGGAGCCATTACTCGCTACTCGCTAATGTGCATACGTGCTGCGCCGATCACCCCACTTTCAAGTGTATGTTGTCACAATAGATGGTTCTAACTGTCTTATACAGCGCATCGCTCTACGTAAACATTTACGTCTGAAATAAAAAGTTGATCACGACTTTCAGTACGCACCAAGTACTTGCCAGAATTTGAGATTGAAAATAAATTTCATTTTTTGTTGAACCAGTCTTTTGATGGGAGATAGCATGTATAAAAATAATTTTATAGTTACTCTTGATAATTTATATTGAAAAATGTTAAATAAATTTGATTGTTTTAAATAGCAAGTGCAGTTTAACACTTAGAACTTGTCATGTTAAAGAAGCACAGAATGACATGAAAATTTATTATAAAATTGCATGGAAAATTTGGAAAGATGGAATTTTCTAAAATGAGTTGGAACCTTGGGAAGTTACAGGCCAACTACAAGGTGGATTTAAAATTATTGTTGGAGTTTCTATAACCTATTGTTTTTGAGTTGGAAACAATGGGGTGTTTCGCTTATAAGATATGAAAGGGTGGCTTAAAACATTACATTACTTCTCTCTCTTATGGGGCAACTGAACAATGTAGTAGTTTTGCCATTGTCAGCATGGGACAATTGTGACAATTACACATATAAAACTTAATTTTTTTCTTTTTCTATTAGGCGCATTCAGAAAGTAAGTTTCCCTGGGGTCTTGCACAAAAAGGAAACATTATTTCAGTCAATGATTTATTACCACAGATACAGCACTTGTCCAGTTACTTGTCAACATAATTCTTGCCGGAATTCAGGCACTTGTCATAGTGTGGGACCAACTTCTGTATACCTGCATCATGGAAGTCCACTGCCTGGGCACCGAACCACTGTGTGACAGCCATTCTGAACCTCTTCGTCTCCGTGAAAATGTTGACCGGACAGGAACTTTTTCAGGTGCAAGAACAGGTGGTAAGCACTGGGAGCAAGATCCGGGCTGTACGATGGATGATCGAACACCTCCCAACCGAACCTGTATAGAAGGGCTGCAGTGCACCTAGCCATATGCAGCTTTGCATTGTTTTGGAGCAAGATTACCCCGGCACTGAGCTTACAGTGTCTCTTATTCTGAATGGCTCGTCACAATGTCCCCAGTGTTTCACAGTAACGGCTAGCATTCACAGTCTCACCTCTGGGCAGAAACTCAATGAGCAGAATGCCTTGTCTGTCCCAGAACACCGTGCACATCACTTTTCGCACCGACACAGTCTGTTTGAACTTTGTCCTGAATGGAGATCCACTGTGATGCCATTGCATGGACTGCTGCTTGCTTTCTGGCATGCTGTATGCAATCCACGTTTCATCCCCTGTGATGATCCAGTTGAGATGTCAGCACCGTGCCCATGTGTTTTCCTTTGTGTTCGGGTGTCAGTTGTTTCGGCACCGACTGGGCACACAATTTCCGGAACAAGAGGCATTTGGTAACAATGTCGTGCAACAACAACCGAGAAATCTACGGGAAATGGCTGCTGAGTTCCGTGATAGTGATGCGACGATCCTCCAATATGCGCTGCTGCACCTGCTCCAAAGCTTGTCCATAACGGTCGATGGTCCCGGGTTCGATACCCGGTGGAGGCACATAGTGGTTAGGATCCCACTTTAAACTGTAGGTCCAGTCCCAATTAGCCTTACTATGCATAAAGTGGACTTAAAACATCAACTTAAACCAAACCAATAACGGCCGATGGCTGCCCACTGCGCTCATAGTCATGTACATTTTGCTGGCCTTCATTAAATGTCCTGCACCAACGATGCATCATCTGCTTGCTCATGACGTCTGGCCCATACACCTGGCACAGCTGACGACGAATTTCGATCTGCTGTATGTTTTGTGCGTTCAAGAACTTGATCACCGAACGAACCTCGCACGTGGCGGGAGATGGAATAAGAGCCACCGTTTCATCGCTGCCGTGACGCTACTGCGGACTTTCGGGAAGCATCTTCTAGGACATTCACTAGCCAGGGCATGTGCCTTTCACGCATGCACAAAACCTGTTTCAGTATGGCGAGTGGGAAACTTACTTTCTGGATGCACCTAATAATTACTAACATATACAACCCTTTTATTAGCATGACAATATCACCTGATCTATGCTAATATTATTCATGACATTACTGTCATTGGTTTTTGAAATATAAAATGATCTAGAGTAGTAGGCAATTTCAAATTTTGCACAAAAGACAGCCTTGGCAGAGACTAATAACACGGAAAATAGCATCTAAGAGTTACAGATTCAACTCTGCGATGAAGTGTGTTGATATTGCTTTAACCAATGTCATACAGCATTATCTGAAGGTGGAATTGTAAATTTTAAAAATTTACTAAAAAACATTTTGGATAAACTAGATTTTCATGTAAATGTGATTGGGCTAAACAAGTTAGCGACATTTTGAAACTTGTGACTACAAATTTCAAACACTAGTAGACCAAGAAGAAGTCTATATTAAAAAATAGCAAACTTTCGTAACCATGAAAAAAGAAAAAAAATATCAAGTTTTTCATTTGATTCATCATTTGAATATTTTGAAGCAAGACTTGTCTAGTTTGATAAGGCATAATTGGTAGAGTAATACTTAAATTCTAATTTATCGGCCCAGCCAAAAGCAGAGAACATGGAAAAATAGTGAAGTGGAATGACCTGAAGTAGGGACCAGCATCTGTCTTCTGGGACTGTGGTTCGTTGCTGAGGGACCACATCACGACGCTTGGCCTGTTCTTGTCCCTCTGAATCAACTCTTCCACCACAGCCTTGTGTTTCTCAAGCAGTTGGTCATCAAAACCACTGAAACACCAAACAGAGAAGAAATAAGCAGGCTTTTAAGATTCAGTACAGGAAGAATCTTTCTTCCATGAAAATTGTGACAAGAACAAAAAATACTTATGTGTAACAAAACTTGTCAATTGACACAGCCCCTCACCATGAAATTAGCATTGTTCATTTCAAATTAGAAAAACAGAAAAAAAACAAGTAGTATTCTAACAGCAGAACCAAAGAAAATATGAGTTAGCTCAAAATATTGAGTGTGAAATGTAAGATTTATTATTTAATCGAAGGATAAATGGTTTCACATGTTTTCAAAATTTCAAAAGGGTGATTTTCATGACAAAGGTCATGCAATATAAATTTTATGACTAAAACTTCTCCCCTAACTTTTAAAGTTTTTTCTTGAATGAGCTGTGAATAGTTACTCACAAAATAGAATTACTATGCATTTTAGTATATTAACGATATGCAATTTTTAATAATAAAGTAACCAATTGTGCTCTATAATCAGTCAGGTAGTGGACCAAACAAGTGTCTCCTGAAGAATATAATGATAATGGTAATAAATTGACAAAAGTAATTGTTTATTATTATTAGTTTATCTGTTATTTTATTAATATTATTTCTATTATTACTAGTGCTAAACCAACCTGTTTTGAATGAATACCAACACCAATCCCGATCTTGCAGATTCCCACCAATATCAATGCTGATCCTTGAAGATTTTACCAATTTAGAGTTATTATTTATGAATTTTAATGTATTTTCCTCATTGGAACAATAACATTAGAAATCTACCATAAGGTTGCTCTCACAATTTCACTTGAGTTGATAATTTAATCACAAAATCAATTTCTTCCGGCAATGTTCTAGCAAACAAAATGTATGTGCATTTTGCATGATTTGCAGGATATTTAGACTGTGAAGGTGTTGGGTGCCATTTTTGCAGATTATGCAAGATTTCCAGCTTCCAGAAAAGTGTTTCTTCGTATTGATGATGAAATACAATCCATAACTTGCATTTACCATTATAATGGTATTGGTATAACCCTAACTACTACATTTTATGTCCCCATACAAACATTTCTGGCAATGTCCATGTTTGGTAGTCTGTCTTTGTAACATACATGATGCAATAATGGCATAGATATTTGTTGGGAAGATTATGGATTCTAATGTTCAATTTACCTTTAAGAGAATGGTTGATACTCGAATTAGGCAACACTGCTTGGTTTGCTGGGTCTACAATTCTTGTCCCTTTATTGCTTTGCATTTTCCACATATGGTACCAGTGCACTTACATGCCTATATGTCTAATTTTTTAGCCAGTGGTATATTATTTCATATTTCCTAGTTTCACTGAACAAACATTTTAAAAATTATTTGCCATTGTTTATCTCACTGTGGTAGACATGAGTAATGGAGTTATTTGCTAATTGTAGGAGAGAGTTGTACATACTCAACACCAATAGCAGGGCACTCATCAATGATGACAATTCCTTCCCGGTCTGCAAAGTCAAGGATCTCCTCTGCATATGGGTAGTGGGAGGTGCGGTAGGAGTTGGCCCCTACCCACTTGATGAGGTTGTAGTCCTTTGTCACTAGAGGGTTGTCCAGTCCTCGGCCTCGAATCTACTTAACACAAAGAGAAATGGTAATATTCAAGTCGTGACTAACATTTTTGACCAGGATATAAAAGTCTTGGTAATGCTACATTATTAATTTTTTGCATCACAATGTGCAATTTTGTGGGAAAATACTCGTGAATTAGGAGTATTCAGAAATGAATTTCCTGATAATTTGCTGTTGCTGTAGCAACATGGTGCTTATACAGTAGCCATGAGTAACCATTAATCTCACCACTAGCTCTTTGTGCTTCGGCTTTTTTACCTAAAATATTACCAATTATATAAGGTTTCATAAAGATTTTTTTTTATCATTTGCTATATTACTAATAGCTTGCTATTATTTTTTACTATCTAAATATTTGGTCAATATAAATGCTGCGAGTAATATATATATTTATTATCGTAATATTTTCCACACCATCCCCTGCCCATTTTCTTTAGTAGTGCATGGTAAAATTGTCCCTGCCAATGCCGTTCCTGTCAGCTAATTTGTTTCCTTCAAGCACAAAGAGTTGGTTCTTCTGAGATTCATCATCACTTATGTGGTGTGTATGGGAATAACATTATCTCTGACAATGATGTGAGGACTTGGTGCAGAAAATTCAAGACTTGTCATACAGAATACATAATGATGTGGGAAAGGGGCAAAGACAACATTCAATTGTGATTGATAAACTCGGAGAGATTGAGGATTTTTGAACATCTTCCCTACATTTTCTGCCAGTGAAGTACATTATACTTAAGTGAGACAAATATTAAATGTTACTTCGCATTTTTGACAAACAATTGAATGCACAATCAGTTTACTTACATCATAATCCTCATGCCTTCCAAATCCTGTGAAGTAGAATGGTTCATTGTTTATATAGAATGTTGTGTTGGACCAGCTAACAGTACGGATGCCAACAGGAAGACGATACGTGTCTACTATATTATCCAGTCCGAGTGTTACCTAAAATTATAAATGAGTAGGAGGATGAAAATTATGTTCAAATTTACAGAGATTCGAGTTGTATGTTATACATTTACTGTGAATTACAAGCTATTTATAGAAACGTCAAATTGGTGAAATTATTGGCAATTTTTCCAAAAAAATGTAATACCAATATGCCATTTTGTGATCAGTAATCATAGTGTACTGACTAATGTGTCCCATTCCTGATGAAGCATAATTTATAATAAAGAAAATGACTAACCAAAGTACATAGTTGTAAAGCTGTATACACTATGCAGTAAACATCCTAATAGATTTTATCTAAGTAAAGTTGTGCTGTGTATAATGTCAAAATTCTACCTGCAGAGTGTAAAGATAGCCAGGATTGGGCCGGGTCAAGTACGGCCACCAGAAGTTGGCTTCTTTAATGTTGATGATTCCAGCAAGGCCTGTGCTCTGAGCCACCACTGCACCATCTTGGTCTATGACGCTCACATTCACTTCAGGAGTTTCCTCCACTGAGTTATATTCCCCACTGTAGGTTACACTGTACTCAATCACTCCTGAAATTGGTCCAGATGACAAATATGGAGAATATTAAAAATATATGATTGTTTTATGTAGGTGAATTATATCAAGAAACACTGCTAAGTAAAGCTGAGGAGGTACAACTTTCAAGTGATACTGATGCTGATACACCAATTTCTATCAATAGTAATACTTAAACATTCTATCAGAATTTTAAAAAGCTAATATGTGGGCAAATCAAAAAGTAAGTTACACTGGAGCTGTGTTCCTGTACTAAAAAAGAGAAAATAATCACGCTTGGTGGCAGCACTGCCTGGAATGTATTCTCCCCATACCCAAAGCAGCCATGCTGCAGCTGCTTTAATATGAGAGTAGTCACCGTGTCAATATGGTGTGTCATACTGAGGTGGCGTCCAACATTGAGTTGCGCTCAGTCGTCCAATTTTTGTGGACACGAAGGCATAATCAGAGTGAAATCCATCGCCAAATTGTCGAGGTGTATGGTGGGAATGCAATGACACATCCCATGATCAGGAAATTGCCAGACGTTCGAAAGAAAAAACGTGAACAACAAACAGTGTGTCGGGCAACCTGCAACTGGAACACTATCGACAAAACGGAGCATGTGAATGCAATCATCCTTGCCAACCACCATGTGAAAATTAAAAGAGAAAAGTGCTTGGAATACCTTGGTGACTATGTCGTAAAAAGTTAAATGTTCATGCATTTTTCTCCAATAATTATTTTCTTTCTAATGTGTCTTGTTCGTTTTATACAAGGGGGTGTTACTTATTTTTTTGATTTGTCCTAGTATATAAGTATTTCTTTGAAATTGCACCATATTGATATACTGGCAGGCTATTTCAAAATAACAATCACTAGTTTAGATATCAGTTTACCAGAATATTAAAACAGTTGCCATGTAATCACAAGTCCATTATGCTTCAAAATTAATTAAAATAATGCATTTTGCATAATTCACAGGATATTTAGACTCCACATCAGTGTTGCATGTTTGTTTTTGCACACACTGCAAGATACACAGCCTCCAGAGAAGTAGGTGATTGTCACTTCATCAGTTTCATCTAATTAACATTCATCCATTGTTGTAATTAGCCAAATGTGACATAAAATTATAGGTGGATTAAAGGAGGGAGCAGGGCCTCCAAGACGATATGAAAACTGACTAAGTTCTCACCTAGCATGAATAAATAGTGAAAGCTAACTATTAATAGTCCATTATTACAACAGTAAACAGTGATCACCTTCTTTAATGTCCAAAACTACAAAAAGAACCTTCAACAAATGTAGTGGGTTCCACTTAAAGTCATTTCCCAAGAAGAGAAGGGCAGTATAAAGTAAGGCAAGTACAAAAATACAATCCTGGAGCAACCCTAAATTTGTAGGGCTCCTGCTAAGATTGAACTGGGACCTATCACACCAATGTCCACAACATAACAATAATACGAGGGTCACTATTTATATTTTGAACCTAACAATGAAAAAAACAGGAATTTGGCATTGAAAACTGCTTTATTGTTTTTCAAAGTATTCTCCTTTATGGTCAATACACTTTTGCATTCGTTCGAACCATTTGTCAAAGCAGTTTTTCCAATCTTCTTGAGACTCCTCCATAATATGGTTTTTGAACGCATCAACGGCATCTTCCGCCAACGAAAATCGTTGTCCACGCAATTTATTCTTGACATTCGGGAACAAGAAGAAGTCATTGGGTGCCAAATCAGGACTGTACGGTGGATGACCCATCAATTCGATTTTTTGACTGTTCATAAAGTCGGTTGTTAGACGAGATGTGTGACAGCTGGCATTGTCTTGATGAAGAATGATCCGACGGCATTTGTTTGTTTTCCGTATTTGACCGAAGACCTCTGGCAATCAAATTGCTGTGCACCATTCAGAGTTGACCGTTCTACATTCCTCTAAAGGCACAGTTTCCACATGACCAGTTTTCCCGAAAAAAACAGGCGACCATTTGTTTCGATGTGCTTCGAGCGCGAACAACTTTTGTTGGATTGGGTTCATCTTGAAACACCCATACAGTCGACTGCTGTTTACGTTCCGGCTGATATGCATATATCCATGATTCGTCACCTGTTACAATCTTATATACGTCTTTTGAAGCACCACGATTGTATTTATTGAGCATTTGTTTGCACCAAATGACGTGAGCGTCTTTTTGAGTTTTTGTCAAATTGTGTGGGATCTAACGAGAACATACCTTTCTCACAGCTAAATGATCATCTAATATTTTATATATGCTGTTGGAACTAATGCCTATGGTTGCCTCAATCTCACAGTATGTCACATGATGATCTTGCAGTATTAGGTTTTGCACAGCATCAATGTTTTCTTGAACAAGAACTGATTTTGGACGACCTTCGCGAATCTCGTAGGTGAGCGAATGGCGGCCACGATTAAATTCGTTATACCAGCGTTTCACAGTGGCAAAGGATGGGGCTTCATCTCCAAATGTGGAAGTAAGTTGATCGATGCACTCTTGTCTTGATAATCCACGTCGAAAATCGTAAAAAATCATCGCACGAAAATGTTCACGAGTTAATTCCATTTTATTGTTGTCGCGCAATCTCCAAGGCAACATAAACAACACAAATGAAGCTATTGACAAAACATTTGAAGTACGTTATGGTCAATAATGCCAGACGATTCCGTGCAAACGTCAAATCGCGCCTAACTTCAATAAGTGTTGCCAAGGCTCAAAATATAAATAGTGACCCTCATATGTAGGACAATTTACAAAAATGTAGTGTAGATATTGATAGACGCATGATAAGAGGAAGAAGAAGAATTTGTATTCTATAGCATGTTATTGATTGGTTGTTATAGTAACCATGTGTAAGATGTACGTGAATGGCTTCCATGTATTAAAGTTAAATTGTTTAATTTGAACCTACGTATTTTGTATGTCTTGTGCATGTATACATAAGAAATCACACAACAAAAACAAGGCTTACATCTATGGCGCAGTCGGTAGGATATTCTTGGTGATTCTTCGTAAGAAGAAGTATGGATGCAGACGTCACGAACAGTACGCGACGATCATCATTCCAGCATAGGTTTATGCAAGCAGAAATTGTGTCGGCTTGATCAATTTCTACGGTAAGAACCAAGATTACACGGTTTGTGTATTGATTACAATAATTGTACAAGAACAAAGTTTAAATCAGTGTGATACAGATTGAGTTTAAGATATTGTGATATTTAGTTGACCACAATTATGAATATGTTCGGTTTGAATTTATTCTCTGAGTTCCGGCCAGATTCGGAAGAAATAGAAGATTATTTAATGAGGTTTGAACAGTTTTGTTTGGCTCATGATGTTAATGAAGCCAGGAAGGTACCCATACTGATTGCAGTTATAGGGTCTGAAACTTTCAAAGTGCTGAAGACTATCCTTGCACCTGAACCAGTCGAACGGCAAACGTATTCGACCCTCAAGGACAATCTACTTAAACATTATGGCCACAAAATAAACAAATATGTGGAACGTTTTAAGTTCAGGCAGTGCATGCAGGAAAGCGGCGAGGATGCAACACGATTTATGGTACGTGTGAAGCAACAAGCACTTAAATGTAGTTTTGGTCAGTACTTACAAGAAGCCATTGTAGAGCAAATAATTGTAGGCGTTCGGTCTGACGCCATTAGAAAGAAATTACTGTCTGAACCTACATTGACTACAGCAAAATATCAAGATATTGTGCTTCAAATGGAATTAATTGAGCGGGAAACCCAAATGTTCACACATCGTGAAAAGGAGTGTAGTTCTAATGTAGTTGCATTTGCTGGGACACAGAAATTTAAACCATGTTTCCAGTCCTCGCAAGCGCACAAAAAGAACTTTGTCAATCCTCAGAATAGATGTTATAAAAGCACTAAAGAATGTGATAGATGCTCCAGAAGGCATGATCTTGGACATTGTCCAGCAAAATATTCGATATGTTCATTTTGCAAAAAGAAAGGTCATTGGCATGTAAAATGCAAGTTTAGGAAAACTAACCATAAACTTACGAGTAAGACAATTACCTCGGATCAAACTTCTAAGTCGAATATTAAACCTTTAGACGCTATTGTTGAACAAAACATACATAACGAATTTCATGGTTTGTCTTTATTGCACGTCGAAGTTAGTGATTCTCATCCGCCAGAAGATAATACTTGCACTATTTCATCAAGCACAGACAATTCACAAGTGGAAGATGCAACACTTACTCGTTCAAAAGCAAGGAGTGTTAGTTTCAAGCCAAGAGCACAAGCTATAGATGGCACTGATGTTCTTGTGTCAGCAGAACCGTGCTTAGTTGATTTGTGTATTGATAAGCGAATTGTACAATGCGAAGTAGATACTGGATCTACAGTTACTCTGTTTAATAACAAGTCTTTCAAACAATTGTTTCCACATCGGCGAACACATTGTACTTCACTAACGTTACGAGGCGTGAATAATGATAAGTTAAAGTTGAAAGGTCAAACCTTGGTTGATTTATCATTGAATGATGTATTGTATAAATTGCCGGTTATATTGTGTGAAGAAGAACTGCGTTATCCGTTGATTGGACGTTCATGGCTGGACAGTATTCATCCGGGTTGGAGAAAACTGTTAGCACAATGTAACACATTGTTCACAAATACGGGGTCCGAACGAAATGATAACGCAGATATTAATATTAAAATACCGGAAAGTGAAGGTTTGAGGGCACAGCTGGAGAAGAAACTTGACCAGAAAGGAAAGGAGAAGAAAGAAGAGCATCTGAGGCAGTTGGCTCAGAAGGCGAGAGAAGAGAGAGCAATGAGAGTTAAGGATGTTGAATCAAGGGAAAGTGACCAACTGCGATACAAGAGACATAAATATATGACTGAACGGGAAAGGCGAGTGGATCGCCCACCATTTCTTGGATCACGGCGGGGCCGAGTAGAGAGAAAGAAACTTGACAAAACTTATCTTGCATATCTTCCAAATGATCCAGTCTGGGTGCAGACCCCGAAGGTAAATTCTCCTAAGCATGTACCAGGAATCGTATTGTCTAGAGTTGGCAACAGCCTGATATATAAAGTGCAGTTGTTCGACGGATCGACACGAACAGTACACGTCAGGTGGCTACGAAAACGTGAGTGTGAACCAAACCCCTCATCAATAGATCTACCTGATCCAAACCTTGAATCGATACCAGAAGGACAGCCGGAGGATGCGGACGGAAGAGATAACCAAAACCAACCATATGCAGACGCTGGGCACACACCAATCAGAAGATCGAATAGACTTAGGAGACCTCCTGATAGATACGGTGAGACCAGCACTTAAAACAAAAAAAGAGACTCCAGGAGGAGATGATAGACGCATGATAAGAGGAAGAAGAAGAATTTGTATTCTATAGCATGTTATTGATTGGTTGTTATAGTAACCGTGTGTAAGATGTACGTGAATGGCTTCCATGTATTAAAGTTATATTGTTTAATTTGAACCTACGTATTTTGTATGTCTTGTGCATGTATACATAAGAAATCACACAACAAGAACAAGGCTTACAGATATTAAGGCTGAGCTGATACAAATTCCAATGTATCACTATTGGAAAGTATCGGTTTGAATTTAATCACTGATACCAGCCAAAACTTTCTGGAGTCCAGATGTTTTACAGGGTCCACGAAAATGGTGGATGATTTTTTTTTTGCAGAACCTAAAGATCACGGAAGTGATGCAAATTGTATAATTTTTGTTATTTTGTCAATAGCATTGTGGGGAGAAATGCATTCTGTGATATTAAACTATTATCTCGTGAAATTATGGATATTTCAAAGCAAAAATAAGGGAGATTGATATGGTATGGTTCCATATCAATGGTTTTATATTAAAATTTATGAATTCTCTGAACTGAGTTGAATTGTTACAATTTTCAAGTATCGGTATTGGTGGGACTCGGTAAGAGCATGGCATTGGTATTGGTAACTGTTCAAAGTGGTATCGGATCAAACCTAAAACACCCACCCACGAACACATGCATGCAGTTACTCTTTTTGAAATGCAATTCAGTAACTATATTCTTGATTACCTACAACTTGTAGAATGTACTTTCTGTTTTAACTACAAGGTAACAGAAGAAAATTCAAAGTAAAGGCTTGAACTTGAAGAATTGCATGATGCAAAACATATGCTCACAAAAAATATATATGAAGATTTAAAGTTTATTTCTATTTTTTTTTAGGAAATCATAATTTTGTTCATTACTGTTAGAATATACAGAAAAGAAACTGATAATTATACTACTTGTCACCTGGAAATGGTAAGTGTGTCACAGTTACAGATGTTCATTTCAGAAGCTAAGTTGTAACTGTGCTACAAGTAGCTCTTTAATTCTAAAAGGTGATATACACAGTGGAATTGAAAATATAACATTCCATAGTGTGTGAGTTACCTGCTGTATTGTCCACAATGTCCGTCACTACAGTGATGTCATCAACATAAACATGTGGAGTTGTATACAAGTAGACAGGCCGATCTATTCCAGCATAATTGAAGAAATCAAAGTTGAAAGTCTGTATCATGTAGCCTGGGGGATATCTACAATCACAATTTAAAAAAAAAATTGATTTAGTAAACAATGTTTGCTGAGTTGGTTAAATATTACCTCAGGTGACAGCAGTATATACGAAATTCAGATCTTAGCACTTATTTATTGCTGTGCTAAAAACTGAAAGTTCTGTAATAAACATTTTAAAAAAAATGTTCTTAATTGTGGTTCTTATTCTAGTTTCATTTGTTTTCATTTCTATTTACTTCTATTTTGACTGCAGAATTTTCATAGGAGAAACTACACCTTGAAATTTCATTTAGCTGGCTTAACTTTTGAAAAAGTATTTTTCTTTCCAAAATTTTATTTGTGAGGGATATTAGATGGTCTTAACTCTATATGGATAGGTGAAGGGGGAGGATGGAGAGGTTTGTGTTCATGGGCGTCTGCAAGGGGGGGCAAGGGGAGCCATGGCCCCTCCCCTGGAAAACGAAATTCAACCAAAAATTACATATTTCACACATGTAATTTAATTTCAGCCACAATAATGTGTGTTAATTATTGCACGAACATGATAAATTCAAATTTAAGCAATGTTTTTTGAGGGATGAACACTATTATTGGGGAAAATATGCCAGTTGCCCCCCCCCCCTGGGAAAAAATACCTTCTTTGCCCCTCCTTTGCGGACGTCCATGTTTGTCTTGTAAGCGAATTTCATTCATACAGCTCAAGGGCTGAAAAACTATTTTTAGGTGGGCTCTATTTTGATGATAGATACCAAGATTCTCTCTTCGCTTGACTACTTTTGCCCCTCTTTATCTCTTTCTTAGTTACTTTCATCTTGTGTTTATCTTTCTTCTTTCTCCTGTTGCTCTTTCTTTCTTTCTGAACTGCTTTCTCTGTTTCTATATGATCCCCTTCCTCATTTTTTATTCGTCTATTTTCCTTTCTTTCATTTTCCCATCTCTTCCTTTTTTGCTTGGTTTCTCTATCATCTTTTTTATTTCTGACATCTCATTCTAGTAATTTCAGTCTCATTCCTTCTATTTTTCTTGATCTGCGTTTCTCATTATTCCTCTGTATACTTTTGATTCATCGATTCTTAGTTTCTCATATTGGCAATTTGGTGAGCTAAGCTAAAAGTATTTCAAAGTGGGCCAGAGCTTACTTGTTGGGCATGTCCATGGGAATGGCCAATCACCCTAACTGAAACATCTAAAACAATTGATAAATCATCAATTAATATAAGAATATATAACGATTGCCTCCTTTTATGTCTTCACATCTGAAATTAAGCAATCACTCCTGACATCATTTGAGACTAAGATTTTACATGTTCCTTATTTTTACATTGCTTCCTGCAACTTTAGATTAATTGCAATGATGAGTAGCGCAAGGGAAGGTCGTTTATCCACCCCCAGATATCTACTTACTTGGAAGTGTCGTTCATAATCTTAATTGTCCCCTGAGGCACTGTGTGTGGGGTGAGTGTATTGTTTACGGCCACCGTCACTCTGTTGATTTCCCCAAATGCCAGTTTGTCTGTTATGTCCGCTTGGAATGGAAGGTGACCTCCGCTGTGGTTTGCAACCTGCACTCCATTTACCCACTGAAACAAAAATGCAACCCTAATGTTTACAGGAAATTTACATGATTTGATTTGGGAAAGAAAATAAAAAAAAATGAAAAAGATGACAAACGCTAGGGAGAACTCAATTTTTTTTCACATGTACAATGAGATGTACAAGTATTGCTTAGCAAATTGCTTATTATTAATTTTTCTCTTGCATCCTATGTGTTTGTAAGGAATGGAATTTTATGTATGCTGGTGTAGACAATGTCAACTGCATGTTTGTCATTTTATTTCGATTTTTAAGCAGTTAATTTCAAGCCCAACAATACCACTGAGCACATTGAATTGTAGATTCATGATCTACCCTCTGAAGGTTCTAGTTTTGAGTGTTGGTTTGGGCATGGATGTTCTCTTGGGATGTCCTGTTGTTAGTTCCATCTAATCAGCATTCATCGTCATTATGATTAACCAAAAGTGGCAGAAGAGGAACAGGAAATAAAAAAAATCAAACACAAAATCAAGTACAACATGGAATAATTTTTAAAAATTGCTTGCTTGCTGACTGTTTGCAAAGATGAATTATACAAATTCAATTACAACGATGGAACTTTTTTTAAAAGCTTACATGTAATACACATTCAATAACAACAATGGAATGATTGTTAAAAACTGATTATTGTTTGGCTGCTTCAGTACAGTACTTGTTGCAGTAAAAGGTAAAAAAAAGGTAAAGTTTTCCCCTGTGCATAGCACCACGCCATGAAGGCATATAGGGGGTGTGGGGGTAACGCCCCACACTTGTTGCAGTAATGACATGAAATTCCCATCTCCTTTCTGGGTGTAAATTTTAGACCTTGGGTAATGCTTTAAAAAAAATTAATTGAATTTTTGCATCTTGATATTTTCTAATACTATACTGCATGTAATGAAATTAAATGTACAAAGTTCAAGTATAATAAAGTACTGCAAGGGAGAAAGATGCATTGAATGTCTAACAATTAAAGAAGAAGAGTTACTCCAGGCACAGTTCACATCTCTCTAACATCGCTGCAGCTACATAGACAAAGTAAAAAGACTATTAGAAAAGCAATTGAACTTACTACGATTGCTTCATAGTTTACACTCCCAAAACGAAGGAAAACATTGTAATTCTGCATCTCCCATCGCTGAGTTACAAAGAATCTTCTGTCATACCAAACCCAACCAATGTGGTCCCTGATGCTCTTGTCTTGTGTGACGTCATTGTAGCTGGATGGCACAGGCATGGGCATCACATCTCCTGTCTAAAGAACAAGGGAAACAAGTGACCAATTTGACTTGTAGGTAAAATCACTACCAAATCGAGATTAACAAAAGGAAATAAAACGTTGTTGTGTGTTTTTGGAGCAAAATGAAATTTAAAAATGTGTCAAGAAATGCAAAAATATGAATTTGTGCAGGGTAATGACCTATTGTCATGTATGCCTCGGAAATATTCTTCTCAGGGAAAATAAAAAGAGAAAATAATAGCAACATGCAAAAGGAAAGTTAAAAAAAATCTTTTGCCTTAAGAATGTAAATCAAGAATGTCAAATAAGAATAAATGATGAACAGGTCTTTATAAGAATGCAGACATCCTACTGACTGGCACTGGACCACTGTGGCTCCTCAGTGTTAAAAGTTTTAAATAAATTTTCAAGTTCTCAAATAAAATTTTATTTCCAGTGTACGTGCATTGCACAGTGGTTCATATTCCATTTCTAACTGTGGTGGCACCAGATTTTCTAGGGTGGGTGGGTCACTGGCTAACTGTTTAAAATTTGTATAAGCCAAATCTTCAAGTAAAAATGTGGGTGTAAGGGATGACTATCTGGCAGCACATCCAAAAGCTATGTAGTAAACCATGGTAACTGCTTTTTGCAGACCATCGAGGCTCTGGCACCTATATCCATGATCAGGATAATCCTCTGCGTCATCTTGTTGCCCTGTGTTTGTTCTTGTGCGTGCTGAGTGCCCCATTACAGATTCAGGTTTTAATATGTATGGGGTTTTTATCCTTGGAAACAGTATAGATTTAGTTCATGTTAAATAATGCATGAATGAATTAGATTTAAAATTTGAATGAGGAAAGTTTAATAGACATCTTTTATTTCCGCGTTAGGTGTCTGTCCTCAATTTTGTTTTAACTAAGGAGCTTATCTCTGTATTGTGTGATGGACAAAAATAGCCTAAGTGCTGATATGCCCATAATATCAAAATCAGTCATTCAAGTAAATATATATTTTGATATTCACATTCTTATGATGAGATCTAAACAAGGGACGTCTCCATCATAGTCAACATTATCTATACACTTTCACTTTATTTTTGTCATGACATTTTTTAATTATATTTAGACAGGGTGGGTTAGCTTGATTTGGGTTGAGCCGTGGGCCACTATGGGCCCTGTTTACCTACTTGAACATAAAGTGGACCAAAGAAAGTATGGGCAAAGGGCACAGATGCTGTCAGAATGTCCTTTCTAGTCTAGCATACATATAGCTGTGATATACAGCTGACTGGTGGGATTTGTTCTTTTAAATTTAACAATTCATATATTAATTTTACGCACCAGCTTCAAGTCCTTCAAGTACCATTCTTCCCTGAAGCCAGCTTCCTGATCGTCCATGGATGCCCGCCTGAAGTCCCAGACTCCATCCAGGGATTTCACCTCTCTGCTCTCTGACTCCCGTGGGAAGAGGATCCCTCCAGAGGCCAGGGATGCCGAAACAACCAGGGTCAACAGCTGGACTAAAAGCTCCATCACTCTGGGTGCTGCCGGACAGTGAAATTAATACATTAGGACCAGTATTTCTTAACCTGTGGTCTGCACACCCCAGGAGGCTGCCATTCCCTTCAAGGGAGTCCATGAAGGCTTGAAGAAATGTTACAACCTTTTCTACTGTGAAAGCTTGAGGAATGTAGAGTCAATTATTACACAAACTAGAAGTGTAAATGTGACAATATTTTTATAGTTTTTTTTTATTCATGTTAAGAATTGTTTGTTATAAGTGCATAAACATACGATATTTAGCCTGTTCGAGCTACCCTGCCATTGCACTTTAATATATTAATTCTCAGGTTCAGGAGAATGTAATTTTTGCAAACTTATGGCTTGCTGCATAATCTTAAAGGTTTACTAAACACATTTTTATTATCAATGTACATCAGTAACCCTTATCTTCGGTGAAAATAATGTTTGAACAGCCAAATGAGGAAAGAAATTCTTTGAGGATACAACGAGCCCCTGCCACCGCCACCAAACAAAATTAACAATAAACAGCCTCATTACTCACACAACAAAAATTCAGTCACATTGTGTAAGTTTGCATTTAGGAGGGTGTAAGAGTGTATTTAGACAATACATAGGATAAGAATCAGAAATTGGGGACTTCCCATTTCACCGAGCACACATGCATGTTCACGTTTGGTATAAGTCTTCCAGATGACCCATTAACAGCGGAGCATAGAAGGTGTGGCAATAAAGTTTCCGGATTGATTTTCTTATTTATTTCAGGTTACGTCGATAACAAGAGCTGGGTAGGATACCTGACCTGTGGACTATCCTCTGCCTGCGCACAAACATTTACGCACATGCGTGGAGCAGTGTCAGTCTGGCTGTAGCATTTGTTAGAAGCGGACCGTGCGTCTGAGCTCCGTCAGAATTATGTTAATTTCAAAAGTGGAACAACGTGTTAATGTCACAAAACTTGGGAAATCTGCCACGGAAACTAACAATTAGTTGAAATAAATTTATGGGGATCAGTGTTTATACTTCGCACACTAGTTTTTGAGTAGTTTAAGAAGTTTAAAGAGGATAGAGAATGTGTCGGGGAAGATGCACAATCAGGCCACCCTTGCTCTTCGAAAACTCAAGTCAGTATCGAGAAGGTCACTAAAATTGGTCATTGATTAGGTGCCTGAAGGCCAGACTGTCAATCGGTTACATTATAAGAATCTTAGGGACCCTTCGTGAACGGGTGAGAAGGAGACCAGACATGTGGAAGAATGGCTCATGCATTCTTCATCAGGATAATGTGCCAATTCACAATGCGCTATCTGTGAAGAAGTTTTTGGTAAAACACAACATTCCAGTGTTGGAATTACAACCGTACTCGCCGAACCTAGCCCCGTGTGACTTTTTTCTCTTCCCAAAAGTCAAATCTGCACTAAAAGGAACCCGGTTCGAGTCTGTGGATGAGGTGAAAGCCAAAGCGACGCAACTCTTGAACAGCATATCAGAAAATGACCTGCAACAGTGCTTCTAACAATGGAAGATCTGTGTGAAGCAGAGTAGGGATCGAGGAGGGGATTACGGCTGTGTCTGAATCGGCAACTGGTGTCACCTAGAGCACCGTTCCATCCAGGGACTCATCCTACCTCCGTTGTCCGAATTGGCGGCAGACGTGAAGTCGGATGGGAGAGATGTAAGGCACAACAGATGCATGCTTAAACTACCTGTAACCCTGCGCTTGGTAGCCATATTGCAACTTCCGCTTTGCGGAGACAACTGTTACTGAATACACAATGTAAAATTCATTGATTCTTGGACATTTAATCGATAACACTGAATATAGAAAAATTGTAAAAGAAGAAACCATATGCCACATTTTTAATATGAGTAGTAAATAGGTGGAAATCATTGTAATGTGTGCTTGGCGTCTGGCTTCTGCGCCTGCACCCCAGAGCGCGGTGAGTTACGTTCGGGCTGACACCTGGCGGGAAAAGTGACAACCGTACTGCAAGGGGACATGTAGATTCGGACGATTTCGACGGCACACGATAGCAACGGGAGAGGCCGGGACGGTGCGCTTGCCATTTCAGCCTAAATTGAAGGGTACAACATTTCGATTGTCTGATTTATTCAATAAAAGAGTTACAACATGAGTTCGGAAGCTTTATTGCCACACCTCGTACGTTCATAAATAAGATAAATGTGTCAAAAGTAGCAAAACATTTTCCCGCGCCGGTTTCACAATTCTTTAAATTATCCTTTGTTTTAGAATTTGTCGCGGGAAGTTTCGTCGAAAGCTTTATTTTTTAAAGATCAAATGTGGGATATTTTTTTTGTGCAGTAGTGGGACGTTACGAGTCTACCTAGCAAGTATCCGGCGAAAAAGAATATTTCTACAAGAAGTCTCAAAAACAAGTACAGAATATAGTACGAAAATTCTATTTTCATAAACGGCCATTTTGCGGACCGAAAAACAAGCAAATAATCGAGTTATTCAGGTTTCATCTCCTTACCGAAAAGTAAAATTTTCTATTTATGCCGACTTTTTTTTGGCATTCTGGATCACTGTGCAACGTCTCGGACACAAAGTCTCGGTCTCGTCTCGACTTACAGAGGCCTGTTTGTTCTCATCTCGATTTTTATTCTATTCACTTCGTCCATGATCTTCCATTGGATCTGCAAGACCTGCGGATGAGAACGGTGTTGATAATGACATCTGAAGATTGTCGCGTTTAATGGCTCTGTTGTATCCTTCCGACCTCTCGCCCGAGCGCCTTTGAGAAAAATTCCCCCCCCCCCCACCTCTACACGAGCCGCGGTGGTCCAGTCCGTAGGGCGTCTGACTGCCAAGCGGAAAATCCGGGTTCGATTCCCTGTGTGGGTGATCTCAGGTCGGAATATTTACCAGCCTCAAATCAATTGGTCCTGGGGGTTCATGGCACGGTGCTGTATGCACAGAAAACTTTACCTATCTTACACGAGCTGCCTCCCCGATGGTGCAGTGTTAGGGAGAATTCACACCGAAGAGACACGAGACACGTGTCGCTTAGAAGCCAACACTCAGTAATCAATGCAACCTTTCGAACCGAAGAGACACGGCAAGATGCTCGTGTCGCGTGTCGCTTACGTGTTTCTCGGACTGTGCCGTTTTCTCAATCAGTGCAGCGTGTCGCTTCAGTTTGTTCTTTGCCAATGCGCAGTGAATGCTTCATTGCAACGAGCTATATTTAGACTGTGGAAGATAGCCCAGCCGGGATTATATTTGAACCTCTAATTTGCTGATATAATAAAGTATCCATATGAACAATGTTTTAAGATTTAAACACAACGTTCTTTTCGCTTTATCAAATTTTTGATGCAGTTATCGGTTGTAATTTGCCTTCAACATTGTGTAAAGATGCCGTGTTTTGGCTATTTACCTGACTGCTTTTATTTGAAAAAGCCAGCATATGGAGGCACTTTAGTCCAAAATATATTAGTCAATATGGTAAAGTACTCTAGTGCATTGTTTCTCAACCGCCGGGCCGTGACCCGATACCGTGCCCTAACAGTTGGGCTGAAAAGTTCGTAGGCTAACATAGTAAAAAATATTTTTTTGACAAAATTCGATTTTATTATTCAATATAGTTGCCTTCGAGGGCGATACAACGATTATAGCGGTCATACAATTTTTCGATGCCATTTTTATAGTACGATTTCTCTTTAGCCTCAAAATAGGCCTCAGTTTCGGCGATTACCTCTTCATCAGTGCTAAATTTCTTTCCAGCGAGCATTCTTTTAAGGTCTGCAAACAGGAAAAAGTCACTGGGGGCCAGATGTGGAGAATATGGTGGATGGGGAAGCAATTTTAATACGGTTGAATATCGCTAAACATTGCTCCGAATCATCAAAACGTTGATGCTTTTGATCGATTGTGAGCACGCGCGGCACCCATTTTGCACACAGCTTTCGCATGTTCAAATATTCATGCACAATATGTCCAACACGTTCCTTTTTTAAACACGACATTTTTAAAGTCTCAGCTATCTCGATCAACTTCACTTTACGATCATTTAAAATTATTTTGTGGACTTTTTTGATGTTTTCGTCGGTAACAGCCTCTTTGGGGCGTCCACTGCGTGCATCGTCTTCGATGCTCATTTCGCCTCGTTTAAATTTAGCAAACCACTTCTCAACGGTTGATTTTCCTGGTGCAGAGTCCGAATAATGTTTATCAAGCCAAGCCTTGACTTCAACAGTATTTTTTTTCGCCAAAAAGCAATGCTTTATTAACACACGAAATTCTTTTTTATCCATTTTTTCACAATAACAAAAGCTGCTTCACTCACAATGCTATATCTCACGAACTAATTATCCGGCAGCTGTGAAATTTATGCACGTATCTTTTGAAGGTTAGTACTAAGTAAAAATCACATGGATTTAATTCTAGTAACGCCATCTATGAGTCAGCCTACGAACTTTTCAGCCCAACTGTTAGTATCAACTATACTGAGCAGCGAAGGGTTCTACTGAAAGTGGTTGACAACTATCATAATCCTAATATCATATTTGAGTTGTGAGTTTTCGTTTTTAAGTCCATTTTATGCACAAACAGACTAATCAGAACTGGATCTGCCCGGTGCCTCCACCGGTTTCGAACCCGGGATCACTTAATTACAAGGAGACGACGTTACCACTTTGTCTTTCATATTTTTATATTTGTCAACAAAACAATCCATTAATTCCATTACAATACACACGTAATCAAATTATTATTACTCTTTATGATTATGCTAGAATTTATTTATCAGTATTTAATATGTTAATTCATGCATAAAATCTTAAATACTGTAAAGATTTACGAGGAAAATTCTTCGGCCAAATACCGTGACATGATTTCACGAAGGCTGAGAACCATTTCTCTAGTGTTTAGATATTCACTTTATTCAGGCTGAGAAGTCTAGCGTATACAGTTTGAGGTCAGTGCATATTATTTTATTTCTCAGTTTTCTCATGCACAACATGCCTCTCCCAAGTTTCAATAACTTGCACAAATTTTACAACGCAATTTACATGTAACAATGCCTCTTGTTACTTTTTTTCGAGTGACTAATAAACTGATTAATGCAATTATATCGGTACCATCATGCAAACTGAGCAAGAAACCAGTGTCGCTTGCCGCGTGTCGCGTGCATCTTGTCTCTTCGGTGTGAAACTCTCGTGTCACTTGTCGCATGTCGCGTGTCTCTTCGGTGCGAATTCTCCCGTAGCGTTGTCGCCTTGTAATCAAGGGGTCCCGGGTTCGATACCCAATGGAGGCACATAGTGATTCGGATCCCACTTTAAACTGTAGGTCCAGTCCCGATTAGGCTTACTCAATCAATGAATCAAACACGAGCTGCTAAAGGGGTTTGTTTCGTCTAGCAAAGAGGGAGAATTCCGGGTGTTATTTCTGTGAATGTGTTTATGTAAATGCACCCCCATTTTATTTGGAGGGGACTGTATGCTGCATAGGCATATTTGTAAACAATGAGTGATTTTGACCCGAGTTTCCTTCCGGCTTGAAGTTTCTTTCCAAAAAAATAAGGCATGTTTGTATGTAATTTTAAATTTAACTTTATCTGTATTAAATTTGTGTTTCATTTGTGCATTGCAAGAGCGGGTATTTCTGATTTGGACTTTATAGCCAAGATATTACTTTTTACAGTACTTGTAAAAATCTGTGTGGTATTTGAAAAATTTCTAGTGAAGTAGAAGAATTCACTAATTTCTTTCGAATCATCGGATTCGGATTGTGGTAAAATATGAAACCAGAGTGGAAAGCAAATTGTTATTTTTTGCAGAACCACTAAATATTTTTTCTCACCAACTCGGAGCATAGATTCCATTACGATAGTACGCAGAATGGCGTATTTACTGTGTAAATATACTTAAACAAAGAAACACAAGCATTGTTCGCCAGATAAATCTGGAACGTACAATCACCCACCTGCTGTTAATCCTTCCTTCTAGAATAGTTCGGGTCCTGTTTCACTAGTAAACACTCGAATGGACTCAAAATGAAGTCCATTGCTTGTATCTGTTTTGGTTGCCAGATAAGATATTTCTCGAGAGGGTCTCCTGACTAGATTGAGCTGTTTTATGGTCAGCATTGTTCTGTTGTTAACTGGTCGACGGACTTGACTCGCATATCAGATGGGGTCAGGTTCAGGGCTACCAACGGTTTTGTACTGTATTTATGCTCGTCATCTTTCCCTTATCTCTAGTGACGTTTTTCAGGAAAGAAAAAGACAACTCTGTTTACTCTTTTTCTGCAAATTCAGAGAAAATATTCAATGATTTTATTATCGATGGATGGCGTATTTGGCGTCCGCAAGGGGGACATTGCCTCTCCCTTAAATTGTATTTCACATATGTACAAGGGTTGGATAAAAAGTAATGGCAACACTGCTGTCCCGTGAAAGGGGCGAGTCACAGCGCCACAACCGTTTCGTGGTTGATAAAGGAATGTCAGACGAGGAAGTATAGTGAGTGGGGTGCGATTGTATGTTAATTAGTCAAAAACAGCAGTGCTCTGAAGCAGAGGACGAGAGTGGAAGCGCCCTAACAATATGTTTAGGCAAGAAGAACAACGTCTCTTAGGCAGACGGTCAACGCAGCCTACTACTGCACCTTCTTGCAACACCACCTTCGTCTCGCATTAAGAAGGAATCGACGGCACGTTCTGGCACGGTGTCCCATCATCCTGCTTGACAATGCAAAGTGTCACACTGCGAACACTGTGACGGCGCTCCTGCATAACTGGTAGTGGGAGGTACTGGAACATCCGCCGTATTCACCGGTATGAGACCGTGTGATTACGACCTTTTTGCCAAAATGAAGGAACCACTGGGCGGGAAGCACTACGACACGCGCGAAGCCATCATACGTGCTATAGGGCGGTCACTGCGGGACATCGACAGAGATGGACGCGCTGACGGTGTACGACGCCTTCCATACGTGTGGCAGAAGGTCGTAGAGATGGGGGGGCGATTACATTAAAGGAATGTAACACGTGCTCCTCTGCCAATACAGTCAAGTAGCAATTATACCAGTGTTGCCATTACTTTTTATCCAACCCTTGTAATTTTTAAACAGTCACAGTAATTTGAATTAATTGTTAAAAATGGACTAATAATTACAAGTAAGACTGATGCAATCGTTGCAGGAATCCGACCGCTTCAAACTAAAGCATGTTTGGGGGAGAGGGGAATGCTAGTTTGTAATTCCTTGTTAGGAATAATCGTGCTTTAAATTCAGGATGAATAATTTAAAAACTTCGACCGTGCAGAAAAGAAATCTAAAATACAAAGGGAACTTGAACATTTAGTATTTTTAAGTGAAGCATACTCGCTTATTCTTACTGTGTTCATTTCTAGTCTGTGGTCTTACTCGTATAGCTAATGCCTTGGATAAGCCAGCCGATAAATGTCACGTTAATGGTATCGTTTTGCCCTTATTTTAAAATAAAAAGTAAGAGCAAATAAATAGGAAATACTTGAATAATGAACGACTTCTTCGATTATAGTGCCAATAATATTTCATATTTATTGTTAATCTTTGGGCGCACAGAACAAATAGGAAATTCTATATGCTGAATATGAAGACGTTGCTCTTTACTTTATGAAAACTTTCACCATCACATGAAAGAAATCATGTCTTCTAAATATTACCAATTGAACAATGATTACAACAAAAGTTTCTAAATGACAATGGTACGGAACCAACCGTTTGAAGCCCCGCCCCCTATCTCGTCTGCAGGACACTTAAAATAAAGTTGTTAAACTGTCCGCACCTATTTATTCAAATGCAGAACTTGGGAAAGAAATCATGGAGGTTAGTTTTTTAGTTTCCACTGAACACTATATCCATAGTCAAGCAAAATTAGAAAAGAAAATAGCAAAAAGTAATCGAAGTTAATTTTTTGCAGAGATATATAGAAATGTTACTCAGCACGACATCAGAAGCTCCCTGCTGACTCCCGTGGCGGAGTGGTTAGCACATCGCGCTACGACGCCAAGGGTCCCGGGTTGGACATGGATGTATATGAGTGTCTCCATTCATCAATTTCAACATATCATCACACTCATCCCCATCTTCTCAAATTAGCTAAAATTGGCACAAATGGCGAAGTAAAATGGAGCAAATTAATCAAAACCAGAAGCCCCCCTAAATCCAAGTTGAGCTTTCACCGCAGCATTGCAATTAGCGGCCAATTTACCATTTGTGACTCCTAAAAGTCTTAATCAGAAAGTGTTCTATTCAATGAACTGAAATTTCTTTCCCTTTTTTTTTTTTTGTTCTTGTTTTCATAATTCTCCCATTTTCACGTTATCAATTATTTTGCGAAAAAACATCAAATTGGCTGGTAGATTACAATCAAATTTGATTTGCTTTTGCAACTGGGTGATATTAAAAAAAAAATCTCGTTTGAGTGATCTCGTAGGAATAGTGCCAAAAACGAGATTATAAAAATCGAGGGGAGAACGAGACAGCCTTCTGTAAATCGGGTTTAGATTCTCGCCCTTATTCTTTTTTGCTACCATGTTTGAAAAATGTACCTAAGCCAATAAATATTAGCCATGATTTCTTTATTTTATTTTTGTTAATTAGCGTCGCTTTTCTTCCACTTTTGGCTAATCGCGGCGATGAGGACGATATGATGAAATTGATGAATACCATTGCCCAGGCCGGGATACGAACCAGGACCCCCGGCTTCGTAGCGCTCTGTGAAAATTTACTTCGTCACGGATGTCGGTGAATGTTAAATTTGCGAAATCATAAAACTTACTTTTTATTGCTTTTCTACTAAGGTTCCATGAGGTTAACAAACGTACATTTAACTTGTAAATTCTAATAAACCTGAAAATTGCGGGGGGGGGGGGGGAGCGACAAAGGTCCCGTTTGCCATCGCCAAATTACGACTATTTTTATCTTAATAATTTTCCAACATACATTTTTTTTAACCGAATGCTGCGACCCCACCAGAAAAAAATTCAGGCCACGCCACTGATACCGAGATATTTTTTTTTAAAATACTCTTTTTGGAAACTCTTTCAGGGATAGTAACACTTACTTTTCTTTTGGACTCTGGGAGGGGATTCATCCCCAAAATTTATCCTCTTGGCTGCCCCATACTTCCAAGGAAGATGGTCGTCAGATAAATCCCACGTAGCAACGAAATAATTGCTTCGATTTCCTCCGATTTCCTGTTCCAACAGCTGTTCGGCATTTACCGTAACCAGTAACCCCGCGTAGGAGACAAAGCGCCAACGACATTGACAATGACCCGAAAGAGGAAAACATGCAGATTGGCTCTGAAAAAGTCGTAGAACCAACATGAGAATCCTTCCAACACAAACACAAGTGTCCTTCCGTTTACTCAAGTGACACAAAAGCTAGCTCGTGCACAGATTGTTTGCTTTTTTGTGTCTAATAAAGGGATTTTTATTATCCAAACTCGCTGGCTGTTGTTGGCGTGCGCACTTGCACAAACAGGGGCGTTCGACGGCCGCCTCATGGAGATACAACTACTGTATATAAGCAGCTAAGCTGAGGAGGAAATATGTTTTGTTTATGCAAGATTTACAAGTTGCGATACGATATTATATTTCTACATAGTGGAATTGTGTTGAACACCACTCGCTTTCAACATGGAAGGAACTATGAAAGTTTTAGGACAACATTTGCTTCTCCTTCTCCTTAATTTGTGGTTGCTTCAATCGGTCACTGGCCAGGTTGCATCTGTGACTGGTAAGTATTTCTATTTTGGGTTATTTACAAGGGTAGAGGTCGAATTAAAGACGATGCGACGGATCACCCTCCCCCCTAATTGACCCAAGTATTCCTGCCAATTTTTCATTCCTGTCGTGAATGATGTTTCCCCCATAACAAAAAAAAAAATAACAGTAGTTACACATATTTCAGATGAATTTTAGCCGCCCCCCGTGGCGAAGTGGGGGGAGGTCGACCTCCGTGGCGAAGTGGTTAGCAGAGCGCGCTACAACGCCAGGGGTTCTGGGTTCGAGTCCCGGGTAAGGCATGGGTATTTGTGTTCGTCCAGTTGATAAGAGACAAAGAAAAATGTAAGAAATGAAAAGTGTAGAAGTGAGAAAAAGAGTGAATGGTGGGGGATACCTCCGTGTAGGGGGCATTTCCTTTTGAAAAAAAATAGTGGTTAGCTCATCGCGCTACGACGCCAGTGGTCCCGGGTTCGAATCCCGGCCTGGATGCTTGCGAGTGCCCATTCATCAAATTCATCATGTCATATCTCATCCCCATCTTCGCAAATTAGCCAAAACTGGCACAAAAAGAGAAGTAAAATATAGCAAATCAATGAATCAAAATCAGATAAATTTTAAAGTGTAAATTAATTGTTTATTAATGAAGCAAACAAGGTGGGATGAAGGAAATTCACATTCTGTTTGTGCCTGTTTGTATAATTTATAAAATATCCCTATGCTTCAAGAGTAATTACTGTAATTTTACCCCAACTGTAAAAGAGTATCAGTTAGGCGTATAGGGGGATGTGAATGTGGGGCCCCACACATTGTTGAACTCGGTCCATTTTTGGAGGTCATGTGATGAGCACTAAGCTCTGGCAGTCTTTACCCCCTCCCCCTCAGGTATCCATTTACTTGAGGCTGAGTGAACTCCAGATCCTATTGTAAGATATTCGTAATTTCCTCTAGAAATCCCACAAATATCAATTTTATAGTATGTAGTGGTAATTAATTTTTACTTCTTTAGCAGGATTAAACATTTTGTGTAATAAGTTGTAATAACTGAGCCATTCATCTCCACGGTAGAAGACTGAAGCCCCCCCCCACTTTTTCACCTTTAGGCTGCCTCATTTCGACGTTACGAACAATCGAAAAAGCGTTTTATCCCGAATCTACATGCGCCACGCAGTTCTGCTTCAAAATTGCCACTAATGATTAGACTTTCGAGTTTCTATGAACTAATATATAAAAATGGATGTGTGTGTGTGTGTGTTTGTTTGTTCCGCCATAACTATCGAACGCATGGAGCGATTTCAACCAAAATTTATACACATATTACTTGCAATATGGAAATAAATACTGTGGGTGTAACACACCCCTGGCACCCCTAGGGGTGGGGGTGGGAAGGGGTGACATGTAAAACTAATCGAAAATGACCGATATTAGTGTGGGATCCATAGTTTTCGGGGTCGCTGAGATGAATAGTGACACTCCCAATGCCGTTCAACTCCAAAATACCCCTAGGGGTGGGGGTGGGAAGGGAGTGACATGTAAAAATAATCGAAAACGACCGATATTAGTGTAGAATCCATATTTTTCGGGGTCGCTAAGATGAATAGTGACATTGCCAATGCCTTTCAACTCCAAGACACCTCTGGCAATCCTAGGGATGGGGGGTGGGGTGGGAAAGGGGTGACATGTAAAGCGAACGATAGAGGAAAATAACCAAACCTGGACCCCACTCCCTAAGCCGGACCCCCTTCCTGTTTCCGTAAGTAGGTGCTGCCAAGCGGTGTCAATGGGCGAAACACGTCAAGAATAACGAAAAGATTGTGTAGGGAAGGTCTCAGCAGTAACGTGCAAGTATCAGGTGCTGTAGTCCGCCATGACTTGTTTTTGTGTGAATGAAAGTTTGTACATCGGTGCACAACAGTGGGAATTTTGCTAATTAAGAGAGATGTAAGTGGCAATCTTGTTACAAATTAGACACTAGTAAGTATTGTACTTTGAAATTATGGCAATGGTTTGTTTGAAGATACGTGTGGTTTTATTGTATAAACAATAAGACTCCACGAGTAAAATGCCCTAAGCAGGACCCCTCAATGAATGCCTAACATTACAATTGTAATTGAAGCAAATGGTCGTTACTCGTTAGTAAAGTCCTTTTACATATTGTTTCAGATGTTCAAGGGAAAAGGCAATGCAGGTGGGAGAAGGTGGGATGTCCAACAAATGGAAAGGACGATTGACGCAGTTAGGATATTGGTAGTCTATATTATATTACATTTGTACATCTATATTCTTTATGCAAGCTCAATAAATGCAATTCATTTACTACATATCATATATTTACATTTCTTTGCGTCTTTTAAAATTTTTGGAACTTGCTAAAGTGGGGGTCCGACTTTGGCCACTTTTTCTCCGTTGTTACTTTTCGTCCCTTTTTACAGAAATGCTTACTGGCAAAACATAACCTAATGCGCTTTAAGGTGGATTGAGTTACTCAAAACGTTAGCAAACATATCAAGGAACCCATTAAATTAAATTTCTAATAGAAATAATGTCCCATAATGACACCAGGGATGAAAAACAAAACGGGGGTGTCATTTGGTCACTTTCCTCTATTAGTGTGGAATCCATAGTTTTCGGGGTCGCTAAGGTGACGCTCCCAATGCCATTCAACTCCAAGACACCCCTGGCAACCCTAGGAGTGGGGGTGAGAAGGGGGTAACATATAAAAATAATCGAAAATGACTGATAGAGGAGAAGGTCTAAATATGGGCGAAGGTTTAAATATGGGTTTTGGAATTATCAGCGCTCCCTCTGCAGCCTGACAGAGGCTATTGGAACCGGTTATCTGTCAAAGACAAAGGTTGCGGCGCCAATTCGCAACATTAAGTGGTGGTTAGTTTCGGCCTTGGACGCTGTTATAGAATTGCGACTTCCGATAACTTTTTGCAGGATAAAGTGTGGGCTTTTATAATGTCATGATTTGTTTGTGAACTATGTACCACAGAGAGCGAAAATAAATTGAAGAAGAAAAATAACGTGATGGTCTAAATATGGGCTATGACATGAGGTCTAATGTTGAGATCACATTTTCAACAAATATTTGGATTTTTTTTCTTAATTTCGATTATTCCCATTCCGCGTGATTTTCAAAACAACAGATTATTCATAAATATGAATTTTATAATGTTTTAGCGATAAATGACTGTGTTTTAAAATTTTATTTGCTTTTTGTGATATTGCCACTAGTAGCCCATATTTAGACCACAATTTTGAAATACATCATTTTACCATTTTTTGGATTTTTTTTTTAAAAAAATGGAGACCTTCTATACTTTAGCATGCTATTACATTTAAGTACATATTTCATAGATATGCATTTTACAGGCAGGTGTGTTATTTTTTTCCTCCGAAAATGACAAAATAAAAAGACAGGCCCATATTTAGACCATTTCCTATATTAATGTGGAATCCATATTTTTCGGGGTCGCTAAGATGAACAGTTACACTACCAATGCTGTTCAACTCCAAGACACCTCTGGCACCCCTAGGGGTGGAGTTGAGAAGGGGTGACATGTAAAACGACCGATATTAGTGTGGAATCCATACTTTTCGGAGTTGCTGAGATGAATAGTGACACTCCCAATACCGGTCAACTCCATCTGGCACCCTTAGGGTTGGGGGTGGGAAGGGGGTGACATGTAAAAATAATCGAAAACGGCCAATATTAGTGTGGAATCCGTAGTTTTTGGGGTCGCTAAGATGAATAGTAACACTCCCAATGCTGTTCAACTTCAAGTTGATCTTACAGTTTACACTTAAGTTGGAATTCTTTATTTTCCTCTCTAATAGAAGATTGGGATAAATAAATACCCAAGCAACGCCTGGCAATCAGCTAGTTATCTATAAATATAATTCATGTATATCCGCATGGTATGTGTGATTACCTTGAATACTGAAAATGATCGCCCAAAATTCTTGATGACACAAGCAGTGAAGACAAGAATCGAATGCTCTTTCTTTTCCCTTTGATTGTTTTAGGTCACTTTTTTTAAGTATTTGGTAAATCGCGACGATGAGGATGATGGAAGTGCTTTATCCAGAATTCATACCTGGGACATATTGAATTACGGGGATAATTGTGACACGGAGATCGCCAAGAAGGAAGCGTCAAAAGTCTCTTAACATTAACACACCCTGTAAAATATACAGGAGTTAGGCTGGGTACAAATTGTCATGATAGAAACAGGTTAGGCCTAGGGACAACCATATTGGTGTGTTCCAAGCGGACATCCCCCACATTGTTGGCCGTCATATTGAATTCAACTCAAAATTTTTAAATGGCAAAGGGGTGATGTGATATATCAAATCAGGCTAAAATTTCACGAAAAATGCAATGGTGAAGGTTTTCTCAATCTACATTTAACCAGGAGAAAGTTATGACTGCATGATTGTAACAAATGTTTCATTTTTCAGGTGTGAGAAATCAGATTTTAATTTCTCCCTTTATGAACCTGAACAGCACTGGTCCAACTCCTATCACCACCACTTACTTACTTACTTAAAAAAAAGAAAAAAGTTCATGAACATTTCAAGTTAATGACATTTTTATTTACCTCCTGAAAGCTGAGGAGTGAAGTAACAAGTAATTTTTATGATTTTGCAAATGTAACAGTTATTTTTATCAAAATAGTCCTGGATGCTATTTGTATGGGCTTGAAAACTTTTTGATTCTGATCCCCTCCAAAGTTAAGCCCAAGTTTGATTCTGCCTCCCTCTACAAAGTTAGGTCCCAAGTTACACTTTTACATAGTAAGGTTTACAATAATGTAAGAGTCACAAATTTCCAATGGAGGAGGGAAAGGTGGTTGACCCACAGTGTAGGAACTTCGAGGCAGAAAACTGATATTGTGCACCTAATATTTTAATTTTGATCATCGATTCTTGAGGAAACTGTATTTCTAAATAAGATAGGCCTCTCCGATGGTGTAGTGGTAATGTTATCACTTTATAATCAAGGAACACAGTGGAGGCACATAGTGGTTCGAATCCCACTTTAAACTGTAGGCCCAGTCCTGATTAGCCTATCTGTGCAAAAGTGAAAAAAAAAAACTCAAACTCAACCCAACTCATTCTAAATAAGATATAGTGATGTTCTTTGGCCAGAAGGGAATTTCCCTGTCATATGCCACCCTTTTCCTCATTCCTGTAATACAGTAGTTTGGCTCCAAAATTCCATGCTGGATTCGCAACACTGATCAGGATTTGTGAGAAACCCAAGTACCTTCCATACATTGCCATGGCTAGCGAATTCATCAAAGAAAGTTGCAAGGTTACCAACTCCTAAAACATAAGGTTTCCAACTCCTGAAGCGCCATCTTCTTATTGGAATGAACAATTTTGTGCACATTTTCTGATCGATTTTCCTTCTGTATTTTGGTATCTGAGCCTCAGGCTTGGTAGATAGCCTAGACCTAGAATATACAGCCCTGATGGAAAAATTAATTTGCAAATAAATTAAAACGTACACTAACAAATGAAACTGTCAGTAGTTTCTTATGAAAATTGTGGGCATTGTTATGGGGCATAGAATAATTGTCTCAGATGAGAGATGATAGATTGACAGGACTCATCACATATACTTCTAGTTTTATAAGGGAGATTTCACTTTGATGTGACAAGTTACATTCATTAATTTTTTTCATTGCAAATTCCATTTATGAGGTGGAAATAAACAGATCAACCATTCTCACAAATGAGAAGAACATTCAGGTTCCCCCTCTGTCAACAATTTCTGAATCCACCTTTGTGCCCCAGAAGATGTAGCTAGAAAATATTAAATAGGAAATTGGCCTAAACTTGTTGGATATTTTCCTTTATTTTAAATATAGTTTCCAGGGAAGGGTTTTTTTTTTTTTTTGGTAAAGAATTTTTGAATTGGCATTCCAAAACTATTTAAATCTATGACCAAGTCTCTAACTTTGTAACAGACTGTTATTTACAAATTGGAAAACATATGTTCTCCCCAGCTGGAATTTTCTATTGGTTCCAATTGAAATTTCAATTGGATTGAATTGGTTTTAATTGGTTTCAATTGGAATGAATCGGATTCCATCGGATGCCTAATATTTCTATCAGAATGTATTGGTTTCAATCGGAATCTCAACTGTAACCAGCAGTGGCGTATGCTGGTTTTAACTAGTGGGTAATCTCAGACACTTGATTCATCCACCCACTCCTGAAGTCTCCCTGCAAATTTGCCTCAACATTCATACAGGATTTACGAATGTATGTGTGAAAAATGTTACCTTATTGTTGCGACCACTGTCGATTGCACTTGCAGTTAATCTAAGTTTAGAATTTCAAACAATAAAACAAGATAATATAATAACTCTATAAGAAAAAACCTGTAACAAAGAATATGAAAGGAATTCGGTAGTGAAATAAAAACCCTCAATATTAATTGAAGTGTAAAATTCAAGTTACCCCAGTACCCAGTTACTCGTGCATTCCTGATTTTTGTTTTTATACACGGAAGTTTGAGTTCAAGACCTGTGGTACAAGAGATTCTACTGGCCTACCTACATTAACTATTTGCAATTTCTCCGGAAAAGGTCCCGTTCCAAATATAATCACACGAAAATATTATATTATATCCATTGCCTTTAACTTTAAACACAGCACTAGCACGAATACTAAACCACTAACAGCTAAACAAATATTAAATTCTCGAATCGCTACAACACGCATTCAATTCCCTGCGCCAATCTTCTATTGTGGTTCCTTACTGCTTGACACAGACTTCATATTCCCTGTGATGCACGAGGTTCTATAAGTTGGAATCATTGCGTTTTTTGTTTATATATTTTACATTCAAACATCTTTTATCATTATGATCATTATTAATCTAGAGAGAGGGGAGAAGCAACTTAAATTACCTAATATATGTGTACGTATATATATAATTTATTTCTGATAGCTTTCCCTTTTAAAAATTATTCATTTCTGTGAAAGAAATACTCTCACTGGTTTTGAAGGCTACAAAGAAAGTAATCACGCATTTTAAAATACAAAAATGAATAAAAGTAAGCATATAAATAGTTTAATTACTTCATTAATCGATTTATTAAATTGTTATTTCACGTCGCTTTTCTGCCACTTTTGGCTAATCACTACGAGTGATGATATGAAATTGATGAAGGGACATTTACAAAGAGCACCCATGCCCAGCCCGGTATTCGAACCCTGGAGCTCTGACATCGTAGGGAGCTGTGGCAACCACTACGCCACAGAGGTCGGTGTAATTTCTTGAATTTCTAGTTAAAATTTTAATTTATTTAATTACCGTCATCTTCAATATTAAAGCTTTTTTTTTCCTATGACAGTATCTGTTGAAATAGCAGATATCAGGAAGACAGAAGCAAATGTAGAATGAGAATTAACATAGAATTGGTTCGCAAATGTTGTTCACATTTCCCTGTTTCTCGCGCACTTTCAGATGTATTTTCTCTACTTTCCTTTTCAGTACGTAATTTGCGAACCCAGAATTCTGTTTCCTGAGAAATTTCCCTGTCGTAAATAACACAGCTCATAGGATACAAAGGCCATCGGGGAAGAATGGCAGAAGAGGGTGCCAGCCGAGGGAACGGCAAAGGCTCTGGGGTGGAGAGTGCGACCGATGGACTCTCTCCAGAAGGAGCTTACCCTTGCCACGGAATAACCACGCCTGAGAAGAAGTGTTTCCTTCCTTCCACTCCCTCCCGTCAAGGGATTTAAAGGGAGCCGGTGGAATCTCACCCTGACATCACCAGATTCCACCAGCTGGAGAAAGTGGCTGAAAGCCTCTCGGACATTCAGCGGCAAACGTTTGAAAAACATTCGTGCGCTGGAAGTAAAGAAATATGCGAATCAAAGATTGGTTCGGAAGAATATTGCGAAGAAATAAAAACATTTTTTTAAAAAAATTATAGTCGGGTCATCTCCGATTACCTAGGTGACCCAGAGTATACGCCGCTGGTAACCAGTGGCATCGCGTGCGGTTCACATACGAGTGTTCACAATAATGTTTTTGCACTGCATGCAGATTTACTCCTCTCCCTTGTAACTTCATATTCAATTGACAAAGTGAGAATAACAGTTCAATTTATTTTCAACAATTTCCCCCAAAAATCACGCTATATTTGAAGTAATACAAGAAGGACCTAGTGGAAATTGTCCCTCGCCCCCTTAAAATCCGCCAGGTTTAGCGAATTGTCGCTAAAGTTTGCAACTATGTAGCACAGACCTTTTCGAGTCCCCCTATATGCCTTGTATATGCTGCACTCTGGTGCCGAATGTAAAAAGTATTGTCGCTTGCATCAGTGTTCGCACAGCGAAGTGAACATCTTCGGGGTATAGTGGCCAACAGCCCCTTAGCTGTCAGCTCTATGCAACACGCACAGCAATTGTGTTTAACGCCCTTAGTGGAACACCGTGGGAGTCAGGGTTACCAACTATCTAAAAAAGTTATCAGACGTGAAAGAAGTCGTGTCAGAGTAAATTGTGTGTGTATACTCGTACATCAAACGTAGTATTTTTTCGAATAAATCAATCGGTGAATTGTATTCAATTGTGTGTGTATATATATACATATATACAGAAAAAATAATATAAAAACATATAAACAGTATCAGAAAAGGTGCCAGAAGGGCGGATAAATACAAATGATGAAGGGGACAGTAAACACTTACCACACGAAGAGAAATAATTCTATATTTCGCGATCTGAGTCGCATTTTCAAGGTAGAAGGAAGAAAGATCGGCGTCACATGGAGTAGAGGCACAATATATATATATATTGTAGAATCAATATGTTATAAATTCATTTATTGACTCCAAGCACAAGTAGTTCAATTCTTGACACCACATTTCCTATGATGTAGAAATTCATTGGAAAAACAGCACACTTGAACTGAATTTCTTCTAAATTCTAATGCATACTACTGAAGTCAGATTTATCGTAATATAAACCTATAGAACTCTAACCAACTCAACTTTAAAGCAGCTAGTAGTTGGAATAAATGTTCATATTAGTTCTTGTTTTTTTTTTCAATATGGAATTTCCATGGTTATTCTTAAGTGTATGTAATGCAATTGGAATAAATGAGCAATCTTTTGATCAACTAAGTTGATCTCAACAGTGTTTTGTTTGTTTATCACTTTTTCAAGTGTTGGCACATTAAAACGTACATAATAAATCAAATGGTGGTGTTTTGAAAATTCATTTTTTCACTTTATCCAAGTGCATTCCTCAAAGAAAGAAAGAAAAAATAGAACAGAGAGTCAAGTAGTCAAGTGGCATCTTGTTAGATAGGTCTCATAATTTCAATCAAATTTTTGGTATGGGCCACCATATTTGAACAGATTACCAAAACTACTTTTCCACATTCACAATTTTGTAATTTTGAAACACACGCATAACTTATTATAAATATTTATGCATGTTGTAAATATGTACATATAGGCAAGCATTATGATAGAAAAGAGAAAAGAACTAATGTTATATACATTTTCTCTTTTCCAATTCAGAATAAAATTAACAAGTTATTTAAGAATTGGAGAAATCCAAAATCAATTTTTGGCATCCGTTTGAATACAGTGGCCCATACTAAAAATATTTTGCACAAAATTTGCTTGAAATTATGCAGCCTATCCAGCACCATTCAGGATTCAGTATCAGGTTTTTAAGTGTATTCCATTCATGGATACTATCTCACTTTTATCTTTTGTGCAGATTCATTTACAGGGAAGTGGTCAGTGGTAGACAGAGCGGAGGAGAATGTGTATGGAACCTTCAGCTCACGGAGCTGTCTACGGCCATGCTCCAGGCGAGTGTCTCCAAGGACCTGCTACTTCAAGTTCCATATCGAGTTCTACATGACTATGAATGAGTAAGTTTCTTTGCAGTCATAAGTTAAATGTATGCTGAGTTCAATGTACATATAATAAAGATTTTCTCAGCCTCCACTATGGCCAAGATTGAGAATGTGTGTAGTGTGGCTCTACCTCAAGATCTCCTACCTGCCTTCAAGTCATGGTGCATTGCATAGGGGTAGTTTTAAAAATGTACTATACTCAATCTTTCCAGATCTTTCCGTCGTGACAAAAGAATTAGATAGGTAGAAACATGCATGAAATTATGTTGTGGGTTTCAGGTCAGAATTTCGCTTGTGTGAACTTTGAATTCACATTAGGAACATTCTTCACTGATAATTTCCAATGTACATCAGATACAAGTAACAGTTATTTTCTTTGGGTAATGGTGACTGTAAGTAGTTATTTTTTTAAATCAGTAACTGTAACTCACTTAGTTGAGTTTCTTCATGTAATGAGCAACAAAATTACCTTTCAGTATGTTTCAACAGTAAGAACAATGTTAATGTTTACTACAAAAAATATAAATAAAATGTTATGTATAAAAATTTATTACCACCAAAGGTTTTGTGATATTTTCAAATATCAAGGCTTAATTTGAAATTTCTTACCTCTAAATTTTCATATTTAAACATCTGAGGTTTATTATAATTTCATGGAAATTAGTAATAATTTTGAGATGGTCATTACTAAAGATAGAACAGCCCACTTGCAGTTTGTACATTCACACATTCTATGAGTTATAACTTTTTAAATATGAAATACCTGGAAAAAGTAACTTAGTTATTGTTTAAAGTAACTGGAACTATGAGTAACTATTTTTCAAAAAGTAACTTTCAGAAGTCGGTAATACAGTTTTCTTTGTGGCAATGCCACAGAGCTACTTATTAACATTTATACTGTTATGTACTTTCAGTGCTTGTGGAGACTGCCCTAGGAATATGACAGACTGCTTTCGACGCCAGTGCATTGGTGCAGATGGGTACGAGAGAAGCGTGAAGGCTGTAAACAGGCAGATGCCAGGCCCAGATATACAGGCATGTGTGTGATGTTTAGATTTCGAATGTAAGGTGTAATTGTTAATGTTTAAGATATATTGCAATCAGTTGAAAGAGACTATATTTATGCAGTCTATAATAATGAAAGGAGAAGTGTTCCCACTGCCTGAAAAATCTAGAAACATCTGGAAAATCAATTCATGAGTGAAAAAGCCATGGGAAAGTCAGGGAGTCTTGTAAATACATCCATAAATCTGAAATCAGATAAAGATTGAGTGTTGCCAGCATCTAGGAATGAAAATAATTCATTTCTTTCCTTGACCCAGGTTTTTGATGAGAGGTATTCTACATAAAAATATTTGTATAGTATATTTTTAACACTTAAAAACTTGTTGTTAGTGGTAACATCTTAGAGCACCACAGAATGATCTGGAAATTTATTCTAGAATTGCCTAGGAAATCTGGAAAATTGTTTTGCCAAATTTAGTGGGGAGCCTGAGAGATAGAGAGAGAGAGTAATGGAGAGGCAGATATCTTTACAGCCAATTAGTCTATTTTCCTCCCCAACAGACAAAAAAAGTTTGGTAAGTGGCAAAATGATACCATTTTAAGTAACTTGTGGCTGTTGACATTAGTTTATACAGTTCATAGACGTTGCCAATTGGGGACTTTAGCCTCTCTTGAAATAATTATAGTCCAGTTGTTTGCTTACCCAAATAGCAAAAATCACACAAAGAAAGCTAATGAAAGAGAGTGAATGAAGTAAAGGAATGAGGCAGAAATAGATTGAGAGAAAGTGGTAGAGAAAGTGAGGAATAAAGAGAGAGAAAAAGAGATAGGAAACAGAAATAGAGAAACAGAAAATGAAGGAGGTAGAGAAAGAGGACACAAGAGAAAAGGAAAGAAAGAAAAACAGGAGAAAGAAGAAAAGAGAAAAAGAGATGGGGAAACAGAGAAAGAAAGAAAACATTGGAGAAACAGCTGAAGAACGAGAAAGAGAAAAGAAATGGAGGAACACAATATTAAGAACGAGAGAAAGGAATGAATTCAAATTTGGAACGCAGGGAGGTCAGGTTAGTGGCATGCTTCTATTTGGAAATTCTGGAATATAAGAAGAATGAAATTTTCGGGTAATTAATGCTCTTGTCCGTTACCAATATTTATTTAGAATTCACATAACGAGGGGGATGGTCATGCCTGAGCTTGATCAGAAGGTAATTAAAACTGAATAGAAGAACTGTAGCTGTTGTTTCAGTGGTGTTAGCTTGCAGTTGGCACAGCCCAAAACTTCCATGTGGACCCACTCTATGGTGCACACGCTAAGGCTACTTCTGACTCTCCCGCCCACTAACTTCTGACTGTCCCAGGGACCTCTTGTCACTGGGAAATTGGCTGATGTTTGCTGATTTAGCACTTAAGTTCCGGCTCGTGACAAAAGCATTAGATAGGTAGAAACATGCATGAAATTATGTTGTGGGTTTCAGGTCAGAATTTCGGTTGTGTGCATTTATTATCACTCACTTTTGTTTTTGTGATGACTGTTAGAACTCGAAATAAACCCTTTCAAAGTGGAACAGAGACAATTTTCACAGAACTTGCTTCGACATATAGCTGTCATTCCTATTTTGCCACTGAACTCCTTCAGTTAGCACATGTGCAGTTGCATTGATGGTCACAACTAATGGAGAGATTGTCATACAATGTAAACATAATTTTACATTTCTGGATTTTACACTTTCCTGTATTATACATCCAACTTTTCTAATAAAGCAGTGTATTATTTTTTTTTCTGGATTATACATTTTTGTTCCTTACTAGGAACTATAGTGCACGTAGGAAGTACTTGGCACCAACATCAAAAGCAATTATTGCACTATCATTACCTGAGAATTTCTACACGGGTAAGAGATTAGAAGCAAGAAATAAGATGAAACCAGGTCTGTCTCTATAGGAATGGCACAGTATGCCAGAGACCCAGATTCAAGTTCAAGTCTTGATTGAGCCTGCATTTTTCACTTACACTTCTATGTATAATTTTCTTCTTTATAAGTTCTTTAGACGCAAACCTCTGAAAACCCTATAATCGAGATAATGACAATGCTTGGTTAATGTGTGTCATTATTTAGATATTGTGTTACTATTAACATTGCAGGTGTGCAAAGGAGACCGGCTGGTGATTGATGTGGAGAATGCAATGATTGGGGAAGCAACGACCATCCACTGGCATGGTCTCCTACAGAGAGACACCCAGTACATGGATGGCGTGCCCATGGTCACCCAGTGCCCGATCATCGCAGATACCGTATTCAGATACAAGTTCTTAGCTGACAGTGCGGGCACATACTTCTGGCACTCACATTCAGGTACTTCTACAACATCCTTCATAATTCGTATCTAGCAGGCGCGGAGCGTCCATGTAAGCCGTGTAAGCCGGGCTTACACTTTATTAATTCTAGTAAAATGTATGTAATTATATGGCAAAATTCGTAAAAACTTCAAAGTTCATCTCGGCCTGATACCAGTCTTCGAGATCCTGTTTGTTAGACTGCAACACTTCACACCAGATGGCACATGAGAACTCCCTCCTTTTGCTTGGGGAAAGTTGTAAGCCGTCTGAATGTTGCCTTACAAATTTCTGACCGCGAAGGAGCAGTGCCTACCGTCGCCCACCGTATCTGGAAGGAGAAGAACAGGGAATATAGGGAGAAGAGCGCGTCGAAACCCTAGGTGTGTAAACCTACGGGCAGAGGCTTACAGCAGCGTTGCAAACCTCATGTTTAGAAAAAGTGTTGTTCATGGACGTCCGCAGTATTTCTTTCCATCAGGGAGGATTAAGCAAAGTATTTTTTCAGGGGTTGGGGTAAACTAGGTATATTTCCCTTCTCAAAATATACTAATTCAATTTGAAGTTAACATTTTTCTGCAACGCCCTTACAATAATTAACAATTTGATGTGACTGAAATGAAATTATATGTGTGAAAATGGTTAACATTCATTTTTCAGGAAGTGCCTCCTCCCCTTGCCCCTTCTGGACATCCATGGCGTCGTTTAAACTCCGAAATTATGCTACATACTACTAAATTGTTCTGGGATTTTCATATTATAAATATTAATTTATAACAAAAACAAATATAAATTTGAATGGTTCAACCAACGACATGGGTTCCACGTTATGTGAAAAGTTTGAGAAAATTCAACCACAACGAAAAGCGGCCCTGTTGTTTTATTTATATCTCCAACTTACAAATGACTTTTTAAACTTGTGCGAGATTTAGCACCATTATGCTTGGGTTGGCTTCACTGAATACGCGGCAGCGAGACACAGGTCCTGCAAGAGGAGGGGCTCCAGCGTTGTCGGGTATGAATGGTTGACTGCAAAGGAAATTTGAGCCGGTGGTGCTTCAAGGAGGTTTTTTTTTTCCAGGAACAGGGAATTCTGAAGCAAAAAACTAACAGGAAGGGGGAAAAAGGAGAAACCTAGAAATGAGCAGGATACGTAAAAACTAGATACACATTGATGTGCTAAATTCTTGTTGTTTCTCTTTTTCGCTTGTAGGAGAGCATAAACATTAGACATATTAAGACTCTGTTTTCCGTTTATGTATGAACTCAGCTGGTAATAATTGAGCTAAAAAGTGAAATAAATAAGTAAATAAATAAATAGATGTTAATGAAAACTGAAGATTGAACCAATTTTACAAATTTCATGTCAAATGTGAACCAAATATTATTAATTACATAGTCCGTGATTCAAACACTCTTCGAACAACGTACGAAAAGCCTGTTTCTGATCTTTTAGGTGCTAGATTTGCTTTTACACTATCCTAAGAAAACACTTACATGTCCTTTGATAGAAATTTCTGGATATATCCCTACAATTTGTGAGCATTTCTTTTATATTTTATATTGTATTTTTTTTTTTTTACTAAATATAGGGAATTTTAAGGCAAGAGAGGGAATTTATTTATATCCGAAAGGGATATTCCCCTCACAGTCCGAAAGATCACTGCTTTGAGCAGTGACCGATTTTGGATCTGGTTTCTTTTTGTTTTCCCCTTCTTGCTGTGTGTTTGTTAAAGTCTCGAGATATTGCTTTTGCGAATTCCATCTATTGAAAAGCGGACTGTCGTCCCTGTGCTGTGGTGTAATACAGTAGTGAAGTGCATTATGGAATAAAATGAGTGTGATTGTGCAGTGGGGTGGAGAACTTGTTGAAGACGCCGTTGTCCAGCAAGGATTTTGCTGCCAAGAAGAAACTTGTGGATATAGGTAGGCCCACCCCTTCCTTCTCTAGCAGACATAGTAACAGAAACGAAAAATAAAGTGCGCCGATTTTGCGATTAATGATACGGAGCTGATACTTGGTTATGCGGTTGTAAAAAGTATTCAGCACTTTTCTGTTTCCTTCTGTTTTCGTTTGTTTATTATTATTATTAATTTTATCTAACTTTGCATATTTTTTATCGTTACGTTACTCATTGTGCTAGGAATAACACTGACTTAATTATCAGATATCCAGAATTTTTAATTTGGTGAAAAATTCCAGGGAAGTGTTCTGAAAAATTGGGGGGGGGGGGGGCGGGGGTCGATGTGTGTGGATAAATCACTAACCACGTCAGCCTAAAAATAAGCACAACGGGAAATAGCCTTCGTCATGCTAGGCTTACACTGTTGGAAAGGTCACGCTCCGCCACTGGTATCTAGCATGCATGTTTGATGCAAGTGTGTCAACTGTGGGCATCAGGAGGGAACATTGAAATGGTTAGTTGTCTCTCACTAGACTTAGAGTTGTTAGTTACACTTATGGAGAATAAAATAGCATCCAAAATTAACACCTTATTTTATTCCATGTTAAGGAGACTTAATTTTAGACATCTTGGTAGGCTGATTACTTTTAAATTTATTTTTACTTTTATACACCAAGAGAGATGATCAGAGCATGGTGCTGATCACATTTCTGGTATGGCAGAGGTCGAGAATATGTGGAGCCATATCTCCACACTCCTTATGTGCCTTCATGGCACAATGCAAAACACAGGAGATAGCTTTACCTTTACTAGCCTATTAATGCATTGATTCAGATTTTTACTTTATTTTCATGTCAGAAATTTAAATATGACAGAGAGACACTGGGTGCAACACTTTTATTTGATATAATTATGTGTAGAGCTATTAGGATTAGATAGATTCATTGGTACTCTATCAGGTGATATATGTGAATATCAGTTTATCAGGAATATTGCCAATAATTTTAGCAATCCAATATACATGTAATTTACTTATTTTGTTATCATTTTTATGAACATAAAGGTGAAATTCTTATACCCTGGTTTCATAAAGTAAATATCTAAATATGCAATTTCTTTTTCTAAGGCAAATGTATTGCAGTCACCTGGTTACATCCATTAATTAAGCAGGTTCATGAACCATTCTACATGGAAAATTTGTAAATTTGAATTAATTCAGTAGAATATCAGTAATAATTATTAGTAAATTTTATGTTGGTACTTGGTACCAATATTGTCATAAATGTTATATTGTGTGTGATGACAAAAGAAGAATTACTACTAAAATTATTGGTATTGGAAATTGTATATTGGTAGCAAAGAAATGTAATATCTTCCCATTTTTACATATATCTAGTAATTCAATTGTACAATTTGAATATTTTTAGTGTGCAAGATTGACTCAAATATCTATTTTTTGCTGTTTGCAGGCCTCCACATGCTGGATGGGGTGACTGGAGCACTGATAGTGAGGGACTACCAGGATCTCTCTAACATGAATTATGACCTGGACCTTCCAGAACACTATATCATCATCCAGGACTGGTTGCATGAGATGGGGAATGACAGATTTCCTGGCCGCAAGGAGAGGGATCCTGACCAGCATCCAGTCACATATCTCATCAACGGCATGGGCAGGTTCACGGTAGGCTTCTCTTGGCTTTAGTTTCGTTTCTCAATTTCAACAGCTGCCACACATTTCTGTCTGCAACATATTACTGCCTCTTTCCACATAACTTCTTACCTATTATTTTGATCTTCAATAATATAATTGTTCCATGTAGTCTGGATCTCCCGCACTAAAGATTTATCAAGTACAAATTGAATTTCCATCAAACTTACATGAAGGCAAGGATTAGATTGGGATCATTAGGCTATAAATTACAGTACCAAGGAAGATTTATGCACACTACTCCTTATAATAATATGCATAAGATGCATATTTTTCATCAACATATTCATAAATATTCACTTTTTGGGCTTAATTTACTTGCCAGGACTGCTGTTTTTATGCAAATTTTAGCATTCTTAACTACACATAAGCTAGATAATTAATATGTCCTGTTATGTCTCTATTTTTACACCATCTTTTTACCTATTCATGTAAAAATAACAATAACAATATTAATTAATTTAAATATTATTATGAAAACACCTATAAATTATATTAACACATGAATTACAAACACTGATATTATTCTTATACTATTATTTCTGAGACACTTGGATCAGAACCCACCTTCCTCCAAATATATTTCTAGATATGTACCTGTTGTGAACCTACATTCCATTGTCATATAAATGTGTAGATTTATGATGATGGAATGTCAGGGCAGACCACAAGTATGTTATTTTGATTCATCTCGAATGGTTCTTGCTTGCAGGAAGCAGAGACACAGGAGACAATAGCGATGCCTTTCAAGGAGTTCAGGGTGGAATCTGGAAAGAGGTATCGTTTCCGCCTCATCAACGCAGGAGCCCTGTCCTGCCCCATTCAGCTGCAGGTGGAGGGCCACCGCCTGCTGCTCATCGCTTCTGATGGGGAGGACCTCCAGCCGGTGATGGTCGACACAATCATCTCCTTCTCAGGTGAGAAAGATGCTAGGTTTTGCCATGTTTTCGGAATACACGATGTCCATCCTTCTTTTTGTGCACAGTCAACTTGTTTTTGAGGGCTTAAACATTCCAAAATATTAAATGTTATAATGGAGATATTCCTGATGAAGAAAATATGAAGTAGTGACCTCCAGTCTAGAAACCTAGATGATGGCAGCAGTAGGATACAACAAAATGTTACCTGGCAGGCTTTGACTCTCAAGACTGCAGTGCCACTGAGTTTACTTAAGATTCCTTTGCACCTTCTGTGCTTCCACGTAATAGTTTTATAGTGGTAATGTTAGATTGGATATTCCCTGATTAATTTATGGCTGTTGCATTTCTTAAACTTCACATCTTGCTGAATAAATTATGATCTTATAATTTGACAATTTTGCCTGTACGTAATATTATATGGATGTGAAACTTGGTCCCTTACATTGGAAGAGGAACATAAATTGAGAGTATTTGAAAATAAGATCCTTAGGAAAATATTTGGGCCTAAAAGGGATGAGGAGACAGGTGAGTGGAGAAGGTTACATAATTTAGAAGTACATAATTTGTGTTCATGTCCAGATATTATTAGAATGATTAAATCAAGAAGACTTAGGTGGGCAGGCCATGTGGCACGAATGGGAGAGGAAAGAAGAGTTTACAGGATTCTTGTTGGGAAACCTGATAGTAAGAGACCAGACCAGTAGGAAGATCAAGACGAAGATGGAGGGATAATGTTGAGATGGACCTAAAGGAAATTGGTAGGGATGGAAAAGAGTATATAGATCTTGCTCAGGATAAGGACAGATGGAAGGCCTGTGTTGCTGCAGCCATGAACCTTTGGGTTTAAGAAGACTAGAGAGTTAGTTAGTTAGTCTTATAATTTGACATGTACTACGTAGAAATTTAATTTACTCTAAAAATTCACCTTTCATTCATGTATAGTACATGCCTGACGAAACCACCAGACAGGTGGCAAAATCAATCACAAACAAAAACTACATGGAAAAATGAAACGTGAACAGTACATTACCCATATCTGCATAACTACCAAACATATATATTTAGATACAATAGAAATTTAAGCAAAAAATGTGGCCTTGACCAGCACTCGAACCTAGTCTCTGGCATACCAAGGCATGCCATGCCAAATGAGGTGCTGAACCAGCCCCAGTTTCACCTGATTTTATGTAGTACATCACCTGTGTGTCAAAACCATGATGTAATATACAGCTCCATGCTAGAAGATACTAGGCACCATCAGAGTGACCAATGTTTCAAAGGCAACAGATCCTATTGTAGCATCACTGAAGAAACAATCCACATAAGCAAAAACAACGAAAGAGAAAAATCAGGCAAAACCATGACTGGTTCAGTAGCTGTTAGTAGAACAATGGCACAGTATGCCCATGTTTGAGTTCTGGTCAAGCCTACATATTTTGCTGAAATTTCTATGTGAACTGGATGAACATGACAATTGAAACTTTGGGTACATGTGTCTTCAAAGTTGATTGCACTAGCTTATACGAAGTGGATAGAATGAACTCATGATTTTGACTTGCAAAGTACTCTGCCAGCAGCAGGAAGGGAGATGAAGCACGATGCAGTATGACCTTGCACTGGGCCACTTGATGCTAGAATCTTGCACATTCACTATAAAAAAACTTTTTTAAGATTGGGAATCAGTGACAGCAGTACAGTGAATATTCAGGTGGTGTTTCAATATAACAGTACCTTCCCAAAACTGTTAATACTTGGGTCCAGAAGTTGCATCACAGCTTCTGAAACAAATGACAAACCTGCAAGCAGAGGCCAGATTGCTTGGAATTTCCAAATTTTCTTCTTGTTGACAAACTCTCTAATGTGTTGCAATGTTCTGTGAATTACAATTATCCATCTTTCTCAGGCGAAAGGTATGACTTCGTCATCGAAGCAAACAACACACCAGCCAGCTACTGGATACAGGTGAAGGGGCTTGTCACTTGTAGAGGCAGAAGATCCCATCAACTGGCTGTCCTGAGATATGCAGGCAGTGATGGACCCTCTACACGACAACCAGTGAACTATGACAACGAGTTCCCTGTGGGAGTGGTGAGTCTTGCTGACATTTTCTTTTCAGAAATTTTCTTAGTGTGATTTCTTGGTATTGATTTAATCAGTTCCTTCATGAACATACTGAGTTTATGTCTCAATTAGTGTTACAACTTCTGGCACATGCTCTCAGAGATGAAACAATTTGAATGTTCAGGGAGACACTCCAGGCAGTGGACTTCTCAATTCCTCACCCATAATTATCAATTTCGGTTCGAAAATCATTCTTATCTCGGGAGGGAGAAAGTGAAAGAAAGATAACCATAGAAGCAAATCCATGGTGAAAACATTTCATCTACCCACGAGTCCACTCAAGCATAATTCTCTAGCAATGCCATTGTAGATGGAAAACAAACTTTGACAAGATTTTGAATCATGAATATTATTACCACTGGAAGTGCACTCAAACTGTCATTCCATAAAGTTTGCATTGATTTTGATTGTTTTCTTTTGATAGAAACAGAAGGACCTGTTCAGTATATTTCACTGCAATTCTGTATATTAACCATACATTTCCAATACCTCATTCAATCACACTACGAAAGACACCAATAAAATTTATTCCTATATGAAGGGAATAAGAGCATAATAATCCAAGTTTTGCATGATAGGACAAATAATTATAATAAAGAGTAATCTTTAAAACTTGAACATATTTGCCTGCAATATGCACTGTTTGCAAAATAGGCATTGATGGGGGTGACTGCATGATAAATATATATGATGAATTAGAGTTTGTATTTTAAGTTCACTTTATGCACAGATAGGCTAATTTGGACTGGACCTACAGTTTAAATTGGGATCCTATAAATGAATATATGTGTATATTGTGGATAACTTACATAAAATCTGGCAATGATTTATCACTAAATACCTCCTGAATGTGCAGCAAACGTTCCCAGGAATTTTGCAAGGGTGTGGGAGATATGACTGTAAGATAGTGGTTATGTCTTATTTTTTATTAGTAGTATCTTGCCCTTGCCATCTTTTCCTGCATTTGGTGCAAATTGGTATTGTTTTACTGGCACAAATAGTAGAGATTCGTATGACCCCACTCCCACTCTGGCAGGCCACTGTTTTTCTCTATTTTATGCGTTGTATGTGATCAGGGTCCAAAACTGAGTTAATTGAAAATTACATGCAGAGGAAACTTACATAACCATTGCAAATTACATAATTTAAATGTACCTTGTTGTTTCCCAGTTACTGAATCCACTCGACGGAGACTGTGCCACTGACAGCAGGCCTGATGCATACTGCTCGGCAGAACTCACACGTAGAGCAAGAGGGCCACTTTATCGTCAGACTCCAGATGAAAAGCTCTACATTCCTTTTGGCTTCACTGCTTTTGACTCTGCTGAGTTCTTCAGCGGAAAAAGAATGGATGCATATCTTCGTGAGTATGCCTTTCTAGTGTTGTAAATGCATTTGTTTTTCATCAAATGATGCATTGATTCATGAGTTCTATGCTGCATTCAGACCTGCAAGTAGTGGTTACATAATTGTTCCCAAATTCACATGTCGGTGGAGGCACATGATGGTTTGGATCCCACTTTAAACTGTAGGTCCAGTCCCGATTAGCCTTACTGTACATAAAGTGGACTTAAAACACCAAATCAATCAATCAAGCAAAGAATACTTCTGTAGTAGTAATAGTAAAATTCAGTCCCATGCAAAACACACAGTACAGACGAAAGCGAATAAAATATGGATGGACAATTTCCATATGTAGATGCAGTAGCGTACGCAGGATTTCATCAAGGGGGGGTGTTATTTCGAAAACTTTCTACAAATTCACATTACCATTGTTTTATTATACTTTATTTAATTAATTAATAATAATAAATTAATTAATAATTATTATAATTAATTAATTAATTAAATTACTACTAATAATTATTACTAATGCAGCTGCTATTTATGAAATAAATAGAACAAAATTACGTTTCTTTTGTTTCTTTGTTACAAAATAATTGTCTAGTCAACGGTTATTTGTATATGATAAGTCAGACATTTTAAGTGTGAAGAAAATCCATAAAAACAAGCAAATATATTAAATTTATTGAAATAATCGAAATATGAAACTAATTCAAGGAGCCGCGCTGGTCTAGTCTGACAACTTCGTGGGATATCCGGGTTCGATTCCCGGAATTGGTTGGAATTTATCCAGCCTTGTCTCTGCACCCAGCCTCATAGCAATGGGTACCTGAGAGCAACCCTGGGGAATGAAGGCTGCCGGAGCATGGTGCTGATCACATCACCTGCAAAATAGTCCGAGATCGAGAATCTTTGGGGCCCACCACACCACTACGTGTGCATTCATGGCACGATGCTATATGCACGAGGGAATTGACATTACCTTTACCTATGGAACTCGCCCAGGATGATGATGAAGCGCGAGAATACATGTTAAATTCCACTGAGTCTATGTTTTCGTTGAAAAGTAAGTTTATAGACATTCCAACACATTTATCACTTCTAGGTGATTCACAAAGCACTTCTTCAACATTATTTAATGATGTGGATGTAGACTCAGCATCACTTGAGAGTTCACAAGGGGATGTGAAATCAGTACCGGGAAGAACGTTTGCAATAAGGTCCGCACACTGCGACGAAGCAAGGAATTTTCACAATTCTCGCGAGAGTCACTGCGCGACTTTTTGCAAAAAAAAAATTGCAAAATTGAACTTTGCGGCCGCTTAGATTGTGTTTGGAATGTTGTTTTTTTCTTCATGCTGCATGGGAATAATAATTCAAATTATTATTATTATTATTATTATTATTATTATTATTATTATTATTACTGTCGCAGATCTTTGACTGTGATAAATTTGCCATTTTTAATTTTTTTCTACAGCATTTTCCATAATATTTCAAAAGCTCAAGGGGGAGGGTTAAACCCGGTAACCCCCTCTTGCGTACGCCACTGTGTAGATGATTGTATGGCTGCTCCTATAGTATCAAATAAATATTATATTTTTTGCAGTTTCACAATTGTCTTATAAGAGCAGCTCTTGAAGCTTCTCTTTCTTGTATTTTACTATTATTTGTGTGCTCTGCAAAGCATGAAGACAGAATGAGCCTTATGTTAATCAAGATAACCTAATCATTAAAAACATACACTAAAATCCCTATAATTTACATTCCTTTTCAGCAGACATGGATAATGATAAAACTTAAGAGGCTATACATGATGGAAGTTGTTTATCAGGTTAGAGGGGAAGATTTTTTCTGTTTCAATAAGTCCATAAAGATGACAATTTTCTCCTGTCTGTAAAAATTGAAGCAGTCATAGCATAGGATATATTATTATTTGTTTAACAGTTATGGACTTTTTGGTTCAATCAGGGATCAAACCTGGATCCTTCACACATGTGCCAATACATAGCCTCTCCATATTTCCACAACTTGCAACTCTATACACTGTAAATTTATGTCAGGAATCCATCTTCCATCTCCAGTGGGACCACAATTCTCATAATTTTTCAATAAGTAATGGTTGTAGAACAGACTTTGGTACAACTACTACTTTAAATCTGCTTGTCCCTCAACATCTTCGTTGTACTTAGACTTAAGTCTGTTGGCAATAAGAAATGACATATCTTCATGTTTAGAAATATTAACAGGATTTTGAAGTGCCTTTTATTTTGTTTGTTAGTGCCTATTATAAAAGTTTTTATTAATTTGACATTTTTATGAACATTCTTTTGCTCATAGTTCAATATGTAATATATTATTTTTAGAACCTGTTAACTAAAATAATTAAATATGCAATTTTTAAGTATTTAAAAATATGAAGTTTTCTAAAGCCCACCTTGCAACGTCCCTTGGGTGCCTCCTACACACAATTACCACACTCTAAACACTTCAATTAGGAGGATGGCAAAAGTCTACCCATAAGTTCTAACTTCTTCCAGTCGTTGAACATAGACTCAAGTATCTCAGGGCTTACTGGGATAATGAAAGGTTACACCAGCTTTATGTGCGTATATATATATATATATATGTATTTGAATTTGAATTCAAAATTTTGGATGCGTCAGCACTAAGGCTATTTTGCAACCATCACATTATACGGGGTCCAGCCCCTTATCGTTACACATAACAACTCTAACGTTGCATGACTAAAATCATAAAATATTCTGACTTTCGTTAAAAGCTGAGGCTGTAAAGGAGGTGTACTATGTGGAAGAAGCACCCCTTACACACCATATATATATATATGGGTTTATTATGGGTATATTATTATATTATAATCTCAATAAAAGAATGTCTATTAGCACACGTGTCTTTACCTGCAACCCCTACGTGCATTTACCTGTACCACACCTTTGGTCTCGAAGAGATAGGTGGGGGGGGGGGCAGGGAACATCCAATTTACTCCTCACAGTGAGACGCCAGGGGGAGTATAGGGACCTAATTTTATTTGTCGTGGGCTCCCCTGTAAGAGAAAGTAGTATGTGCGTGGTAGCCCCAACCACAGCTTGGAACTGGCCGTAGCCAGCCGGCACCTCCGACAAGTGGACGCTCGGCAAAGGAATAAAGGATGCCGCGACACCCCTGACGCTAGCTAGGAATCGGCAAGCTGACCGGTGTCTCCTTTACAAAGATGGCGGTTAGAGAGGATGTCCTGGTGCTCCCAGACAAGCCGGGCAGGTAGAACCTGGCACCTATCAGTCGAAGCAATTAGACTAGGTAGTTAGGTTGCTGCTAGCCTCTTTTTTTTCTTTCTTCCTCCTTCCTTCCTTCTGGGATGGCTGCTAGGCTTCTGGCTGGATGGTCGGTTTTTCCCTGGATGTTTGCCAGTTGACATCCGGGAGCCAACTGAGCTCCGGTCTCGCTGCGCTGGGTTTTATAGACACGGTGGCGCATGGGCGGCAAAAATCCTAACTACGAGTACGCGTTGCCACTTCACTTTTTTGATTACATATTGCAAACTCCGTACTGAAAATTATCATTGTTTGACCTTGAGAAAACACTAGTGGAAAAATCACTAGATGCACGTGTTAACATATACTAAAACTGTGTGCTTTTAGACAATACAATTAATAACGAGTCGCTCAGAACTCTGCATTACTAACAATGTGTTTAACTATGTAAGAGACAAATATTAACATTTTAAAGAACAAGTTTAAACAAAGCGTATGCCTCACAGGGACATTTAGCATGCATTCTTTAACCAAACCTTGTTAACAAAATATAATATGGCGAGCACGCAGGGTCGTTAAATGTGGCGACCATGCAGGGTCGTTACCATTACAACCTACGAGTTAAGTAACAAAAATTTTTGCTGGACGAACTAATTTGTCTGATTCAATTTTTAACACAGAATAATGTTATTCCCCAAATTGCCCAGAGCTTGTTGTCAACAGAACTAGATTGTGTACTTAACATGCCCTACTGACTGTTGAACTAAGTTCCAAATTGTAATGCTTCTTTGAATGTTGAGACAATTGTTCTTTCCAGTATGCAGTGTTAATTGGACACTTAGTCACAGGTCTGTTGTAGATTTGATCCTCACAACTGGAAGAAAAAATGAAATATTCATTTGAAAACAAGAGAAAAGCTGTTCTCTCAAAGCACAGTATTAGGATAAGTAAAAGTACAAAGTACTATCCAGTGACCATTGTGTGCTAACAAATTGTAGCTGTACACTGCTAATAATTAGGAAATATATGGGATAAAAGTTATTGAAGAAATTTCCTTGGCTTATAATTCTCAACCGGAAATCAAGATAATAAAACTACCCACAGAATATGAAAGGATAACAGAAAGTTTTATCTTGTAATGCTTTACTCACCACATTGGTGTCTGGGAGATTATAACAGAATGACAACTGTTCAATAGAAAAAAACACTGTATGTTACCACAGTAAACTTTTTTAGTTTAATTTTCTTACTCTATTCTCAGTTTTATTTTGTTTTTTTCAGTTTGAAAATTCTAAAGATAAAGGTAATGAATAATGAAGAGATTCTCTTGGGCTTTCGACCACTTCTATGCTGAAGATGAGAGTGATGTTAGCTCTCAAAAGCTCGGAATCATTTCCACAACCCACCTTGTTTGGTAGCCTGAGAGAATTTTTCCATCAAAGGTAAAGCTGTCCCGTGTGCATTGCAACATGCCATGAAGGCACTTAAGGGAAATGGGGGGGGGGAGGTCCACTCATTCTCAAGCTCTGGAGGTGATGTGATCACCACCATGCTCTGGCTGCATTTACCTGCCTGAAAAATTCCCACCAGGTGCCTACCAATTGCCCACTTTAAGCTGGACAATAATTTTGATTAATTTTGTTGTTCTGTGTGCAATGGGATATAGAACGTTTGTAATTAATTTCTGCAGAGCCCAATGGCGGGAGTGAACCTCTGAGTTCCACGATGGACGGGATTTCCATGAGGCTCCCTTCATCTCCCCTACTGTCTCAGGCCTCCGAGATCTCCCCCTTGGACCTGTGCAATGCCAGAAGGAAGCCAGCTGAGTGCAGTGAGAGCGAGCATTGCTACTGCAGCCACATTGTGGACGTTCCACTCAACTCCTTGGTGGAGATTGTTTTGGTTGATTTGGGTGAGTAACAACTGGTTAAATTCAAATAACGGTCTTTCCTTTAATGATTTATGTAAGACAATGACATTTATCCAATCCAATATTCACTTCAATTCAGTCTTTGACTATGCAAATCATAGTGAAATTATGTGACTGATAGTAAGATCATAAGTTCACTGGCTACATTAAGTGTCTGAGTGCTCAGTGAGCAGCATGATCACCCAGCTACTTGATAATCAAATAAGTTTCACTCGACACACATTGCGCTCACTTGCTCTATGAAGAATCTTTCACCTCACTCAAACAAGAAGTATGCCAAAGAATAACAGAATGTAAGATTGCTGTGTGATCTGTCAGCAGAAGAATCGAGTGTCACGGGGGATGGAGTGGCGGGTAAGCATAATCTCATAATGAAACATAAAGGGGAACAAATTCTGCATGACATGATAGAAAATTGTCCTATTTTTCAGTTGTGGAAGCGAACATCAGTCACCCATTCCACCTGCATGGACATACCTTCGAGGTGCTGGCACAGGGTCGAAAGATGCGGGGAAGAATATCTGCCTCCGAAGTCCAGAGGATGGATAGCCTAGGATTCATGCGTCGCCGGTCGGTGCGTCCCGTTATGAAGGACACAGTGCCTGTGCCCAGCAACGGATACACTATTATTCGCTTTAGAGCAGACAACCCAGGTGAGAAGCAACTGTTGCTCCTCTTTTAGGCAGCTTTCAGACTGAAGTGGAAGGGGACAAGTGACATACGTACGCACTTCCAGTCTTTTTCGAAAGCTTTCACTGTGCATGCACGGCCAACAGATTGAGGTGATATGATGCACGCCATTAAGAAAATGGCTCAGTCAGAGCAACACCCAAGCAACAAGCGATAACGTATATCTTGTCATGTCATTCTCGTGTAAGAGGTTCAGTGGTGTGTGTTGTGTTCAAAACCTGGGCTACCTCACCAAACCACAGTGGTCAAATGAACACAAATTTACTAGGAGGGAGGGGGGGGGGAGGCTTCTGCATTCATTTTTTGCGATTCTGAAGAGATGTGGCATTATGATTACAAATATATACCTCAAAAATAATTATGGAAGTGTATAATTAAAAGAGCAACAGTAAGAAAAGGATTGCAAGGATTTCATGCTTATTTATAAAAAATAGCAGCCTATGTTGTGAAATATTTATGTAGGCCTACAAGTATAAAATGTAACACATAATCAACTTCTTACCTAGAATACTTCATTTGAAGGGGAACTCCATTCTTCTCTCGTTTTAGCCAAATTTCATAAAATGTTTTTTTCGATAAATATAAAAGATAAATTGCTCCATCAGACTTGTCCTTGTGCGACCCCGAAATATGACTTCATACTCTTAAGAGCAGAGAAACTTCTTTCAACCATCACAGTTGTAGATGGAAATGTTAATAGGGGACACAAGGGCAAAATGAACCCTCTAAGGTATATAAACCATATTTCATTACATTGCAGTACAATGAAGACTATTACACATGCGTTTTGGTACACATCTTAACTACATTATTGAGAATTGGTTAGGAAATTTTAATTGGGAAATGTAGCACAGTGTAAAGGTAAACATAAGATAATGCAAATGATAATTTTGCCCTGGGTATATGGTGCAATATGATCCCTTGTTTGTTAGGTATGTTAGGCATACCCCCAACCTTTTTCCCTGCCCTATGTAGTGTAAGTTCAATGCAAATGTCATTCCCCAAAGTTGGGATCAAGAAGTGATATTTTTCCTGATTCTGGTACTGACATATCAAGACTCCCACTGTTGTTGAATATTATTGCTGAAATCATTATATCACTTTACTTCTTACTCAGCAAAACATTAATTCTGTTTAACAATATTTTTTTTGTTTTCACCACAGGTTATTGGTTGTTTCATTGCCACTTTGCCTACCATGCCGTCACAGGAATGGAAATGGTGATTCGTGTGAATGGACCAGTTCCAGCTCCTCCACCAAACTTTCCAAGGTGTGGGAATTTTTTGTATTAGTCCAAATATGTCTCGACTCCCAACAACTAATGTACACAACATTTTTTAAAAATAAACTCAATGTACAATAAATAGTGTGCTATTTAATAAATAAATAACATTTACAGGCAACAGTGATGCAATTGGAAGTCAAATAATAGTGTATGAAATATTAAATATTTACAACCATTATTTATGTCAGGGACATTCACCCTGAAGTAACAAGTGACAAGAGACAAGTTGCAGCTGATGTGTGAAACACATGCATGCACGCACTCACCCACCCACACCCACACACACATCTCACACCAATGATGCTACTAAGCTAGCGAAAATTTTGAATTTTTCCACTGTCCGGTGAGTGTTTCCTTTCTCCTTCTTTGATTTATATATATATCCTCTAGAGTTTATCTCAAGATAAAACATTCACGGTACATGCTGGACTGAGGTGGACAGTGTGAAAGGTTGCAGGGATCAGAACGCTACATTTTAAAAGTAGCTTTGCCGTGCACTGAGGAGTAGCTAGTCTAGCAGAGATAGATCAATCAATCTCACATTTCGAATTATATTCAAATCACAATATTTATTGTCTTGTTAAAGCCACAGTTCATATGCAAAACTTTATTTTCCACGTGCTTCTCGTTCATCGGTGTATTCCGCAGGCAAAGCTGGCTGGATACCCTAGCTCGCTCTTCCTCCACCTGACCAGTTTCCAGGTAGAAATGGCCGCCCGAAGGAAAAAGGAAGATTTTTACCTCTACCTCCCTTGTTCCCTCGCCCCCCCCTGCAATGGTTGAAAGCCCAGGCTTTCAGGTCCCCCAGTCTATCTCTTATAGGGCAGATAGGGGATTGGTTTTTCATAGATTTTTTGTAAATCCTCTAAAGAACTCAAGGTAAAATTTTGTGCAGTACTTATGTTCTCTATATTTACACAACCTTTTACATGTTGTACAATATGTATGTATAATATGGGATGTAGTTTTATTATTTATGAAATGGGAATGTGTTATGTGCAGACAATAATATTATGCTTTTTTTCTTTTTTCAAGTATGGAATATACAGGGTGGCTCAATAAGTCACTTAACACCCTCAGTACAAGGCCACTGCGGCATAGATGTGAAAATGGCGATGACCAATCATTGCCTGGCCAAGGGGGAACCACATTGACACCACCCACACGGTCGGCGGCCATCTTGATGTCCGCCATCTTGAATTCAACTTCAGAATTTTAAATGGGAAGGGGGTTGTGCGACATATCAAAATGGGCTAGAATTTCACGAGAAATGCAATGGTGAAGGTTTTTTCGACGTATCTTTAACCAGTAAAAAGTTATGACTGATTCTTGTACCAATTTGCTCCTTTTCGAGGTGTTAGAAAAATGCCTTAAAATTTGTTTAGCACATCGGTAATGCATCGAGATCAAAGTGACGTCTAGGGAGAGAAGTTTGCATGCCATTGCACACGATTTTAATCGGATACATCCATGAAGAGCTGCGCATTATAAATGGTTGTCGCGAACAATTTACAGTGTGACGCTTCCATTGAATTAAAAGTCCTTCACAGTGACAAGGCTAATGTTTATGTTCAGAAGGAAGTTCATAAACAGAATATTCGATGCTTTTTTATCTGATAACCCATTTTCGACAGATCAAAGCTGAATGGTTAGTGTTGGTAAGTTAATGGTGTGGCGTGCTGTGTGGAACACGATTGGTTAGTCAATTTTCCATCAACGGAACCTTAAATGCTTAGGGTTACTTGGATTTGTTAAATAAACAGGTTTTTTCATCCTTGCTTATGGAAGAAGGTACTTTTTACAGAGTTTTTTTTCAATAGGGAGGAACACCAGAACACTATGGGAACGTTGTGAAGCAGTTTCTGTCCAATGTTAGTTATCAGATGACAAGGGTCGCATATTCTGTATGAACTTCCTTCTGAACATAAACATTAGCCTTGTCACTGTGAAGGACTTTTAATTCAATGGAAGCGTCACACTGTAAATTGTTCGCGACAACCATTTATAATGTGCAGCTCTTCATGAATGTATCCGATTAAAATCTTGTGCAATGGCATGCGAACTTCTCTCCCTAGACGTCACTTTGGTCTCGATGCATTACCGATGCGCTAAACAAATTTTAAGGCATTTTTCTAACACCTCGAAAAGGAGCAAATTGGTACAAGAATTCAGTCATAACTTTTTACTGGTTAAAGATACGTCGAAAAAACCTTCACCATTGCATTTCTCGTGAAATTCTAGCCCATTTTGATATGTCGCACGACCCCCTTCCCATTTAAAATTCTGAAGTTGAATTCAAGATGGCGGACATCAAGATGGCCGCCGACCGTGTGGGTGGCGTCAATGTGGTTCCCCCTTGGCCAGGCAATGATTGGTCATCGCCATTTTCACATCCATGCCGCAGTGGCCTTGTACTGAGGGTGTTAAGTGACTTATTGAGCCACCCTGTATAATGATTGAATTACAAATATGCGCTCGGGCCCTCTCTCACTCTCGTTTTAGTAGTGTCTTATTTAAATATACTACTCTTGGCCTCTAACAGGCATATTGTTGTTGGTTTGGTTTATTTTACTTCGCTTTTCTGCCACATTTTGTTATCGTGAAAATGAGGATGAGTGATGATATGATGAAATTGATAAAGGGACCTCATGTGAACAATCCAGGCCAGGATTCAAACCCGTGATGAGTGCTCATTCTTGTCCTATGTGTTGTATTCTGCAGTGAATAATGAAATAGTTTGGAATAAAAAATGTATCTGGGAACGCGAAAAGCCAAATGAATATTATTGAAGAAACTACAAAAAAGTGTGTTTTGTTACCTGTTTTGTTTCTGTGCATAAAGTGGACTTAAAACACCAAATCAACCAACCATTGGGGAGTGGTTATCACAGCTCGCTAGGGCACCAGGAGTTCTGGGTTCAAACTCCGACCTGGGCGTGGGTGTTCTTTGTGTTTGTCCCTTCATTAATTTATCGTATCATCTTCGCAATTAACCAAATGTGACAAAAAAGTGACGCTAAGTAACAAAATTCAAATCAAATCATTGATTGATTGCTTGATTTGGTTTATTTTACTTAGCTTTTCCGCCACTTTTGGCTAATCGCGAAGATGATACGATAAAATGATGAAGGGACACACACAAAGAATACCCATGGCCAAGCCAAGATTCGAACCCGGGATCTCAGGCATAGTGGTCAAATCAAATAGTCTTTTATTTTCGAAGGGGTGGGGGTTACGTGTACTTTTTTTAGTACTCCTTCATCATTTTGCAATCTTTTCCTGTTATTGACATTCTTTTTTTTTGGAATAGGGGTGTGACCCACACCAACCCCACCCCCCTTGAGCACGTCACTGACTGCTACCCAAAGTGTCGACGTCACCGCACGTCACTGGTGCTACTCTTGCAAGAATGTAGATTTACTACAGCTACAGCTACAGTTAACAAAAAGTAGTTCGCTACGCTACTCGTGTGCGCTAGTCGCTACTTTGTCGCTACTTCTGCATATAAAACTTAAAAACAACCAAATGGATATTCAAAAGAAGCCTCTAATATGATAGTTGTGCTTACTGGAAAATAAATTCTGGTATTTATTATCATGATTCCCGTCATTTAATAATTTTAATAGCAGTGTTACTTGAGTTAATTTTGAATTCAAATTCGATATACGAGTATTGCAATTAGGGTGTTACCCAAATGATTAATGATTGCAACTGTACACAAATAAAATTTGGTAGAGGCCTCCTCGATGGTGTAGTGGTAGCGTCGTCACCTTGTAATCAAGGGATTCCGGGTTTAATATCTGGTGGAGGCACATACTGCTTTGGATCCCACTTTAAACTGTAGGTCCAGTCCCAATTAGCCTTACTGTGCATAAAATGGACTTAAAACACCAAATCAATCAATCAATCAATAAAATTTGGTAGGATTATTTATGCTTACATATGAACATATTTTTCTTGAGAATAAATATTTAATTTTTTAATAGACTGATAACAAGGCAGTATTTTGAACAAAAATATATCTTGCTGACTCTTTCAAGGATGATATTTGTCGTGAACATGATGGGCAACTAGATTTTCTGAAAATATAGGTAATTATTACTGACATCCATCATTGGATGAAATAATTCTTTTGTAACTGACATTTCAACTAAAAGTTTATGTACAACTATTTTAAAAACTACACCACAGAAACATGACTCCTGCACATTCTTGTATTTCTGTCCATTCAATTTAAGGTAAAATAAAGGATTTGTTGCGGGGGTGGTGCAAACGAGTCATTCTTTTCCAGGGGTGCAGCAAACAAGTCATGTTTCTCCCCAAAATAGCGATGCAGCTAAAAAAAAACGTAGCTGTTAGCCTCAATACAGGGTGGATCAAAAGTTGCAATACACCTAAATAAAAGAAGCCACTGTGGGGATAGGTGTCAGTGAGTGTTGGATATGCGTGTTGGGGGTGGGGGAGAACTTTATGATGAGATTGATCTTGACGGCCGCCATCTTGAAGTCCGCCATCTTGGATTCAACTTCATTTTTTTAAATGGGAAGGGGGTCGTGTGACACATAATTTTAGGCTAGAATTTTGTCAGGAATTAAATGGTGTTGTCCATTTTGACGTATCTTTATTCGTGTAGGAGTTACAAAGGTTTCTTTTTTCAAGTTTTGAAAAGTGGCACACTTTACATGATGTGTTCGATGTGGCCTCCTTCATGCTGGACAGTCATTTCCATTCTCTTCTGCCACTCCGTATGCACACGTAACAGGACATCTGGTGTAATAGCCGCACATGCATCAATGATCCGCTGTTCCAGGTGGCGAAGATCATTGATTTTGACCGCATACACCATGGCTTTGAGGTGGCCCCATAGGTAAAAGTCCAGGGGAGTGAGATCGGGGGATCTTGCAGGCCACTCCACTGGACCTCGACGGCCAATCCAGCGCTGTGGAAACTGTTCGTTGAGTAATCCACGTACCTGCAGACCGTAGTGAGGTGGTGCCCCATCGTGCTGAAACCATAAGGGGAAGTCACCATCCTCCGTCGCTACGGATGGGAACACCAGCTCCTCCAACATCTCTTTGTAGCTGTCGGCATTCAAATTGTTGTGTATGAACACAGGACCAATGACCCGTGTTCCCCAGATCCTGCACCACACCATGACTTTGGTATGTCCAACCATCTTGGATGGATCAGTCCAATGTGGGTTACTGTCTGACCAATAACGCAGGTTCTGCTTGTTAACCTCCCCGTTAACATAAAAGTTAGCTTCATCCGTAAAGAGCACATTCTGGGCGAACTGTGGGTTATCTGCAAGCTGTGCTGTTGTCCATTCCGCAAACTGAAGCCGGCGGTCAGGATCGTCTTCAGAAAGGTGGTGTAATAACTGCAGCTTAAATGGATGAAAATGATGTGTCTTCAAGATCCGGCGTATGGAGCATCTGCCAACATGCTACGCACACTCCTTGTGGGACTGAGGGCGAAGCTACCTAACACGGTGATGGTTGTCGCCTCATCTGTTGATGAACGTGGCCTCCCAGACCGTGGCGTATCTTTCACACTCCCTATGGCAGTGAACCGGGACAGCAGTGATGCAACTGTGGCGTGGGAAATTGGATGTCGGTCTGGATGGCGAGCGTTGAAATCGGCTGCAATGGTGCGAGAACTTCTTTCCCCTGATATTAGGATGATCTCAACCCATTCAGCGTTGCTTAGTTTCATGTTGTCCTGTCAACCTGCAAAGAAGATAAAACCTTTGTAACTACTACACGAATAAAGATACGTCAAAATGGACAACACCATTTAATTCCTGACAAAATTCTAGCCTAAAATTATGTGTCACACGACCCCCTTCCGATTTAAAAAAATGAAGTTGAATCCAAGATGGCGGACTTCAAGATGGCGGCCGTCAAGATCAACCTCATCATAAAGTTTTCCCCCACCCCCAACATGCATATCCAACACTCACTGACACCTATCCCCAAAGTGGCTTCTTTCATTTAGGTGTATTGCAACTTTTGACCACCCTGTATATTCAAATGTGTCCATTAGTTATCTGGATATTAGCATTAAATAAATTATGCAGATATCTATAATCTGCAATATCAAGATATTTATAATCTATATTATCCGTATTTCCATGTAAGTTCTTATGAACCTCCTGCAAAAGTAAGTGTTATTGTCACTTTTTTTACGCTTTCCACATTCAAAATGTACCTCAAAATCAGGGGTGATCCATAAATTTTACAGCAAGGGAAGCACATGCCGTAAGAAATTGAAACATTATTATTATTATTATTATGATTATTATTATTAACTGTCCTTTATGAATTCTTCTATCACTAGATTGTAGAATCCATCTTCATTTTCATTTCAGTTTTCAGCTTCTTCTCAATTGCTGCCATTGGGTATTTCTGCAATAACTGTGAATTCGGCGAAGTGCTAAAAATGACACTAGCACTAGACACCGAAATTGTAAAAAAACAATTAACACCTGTAACTTGAAAGAAAGCAGAAGATGACAAGGCACTTTGCTTTTCTTAAAATAAAATAAAAGTTATTGCAATCCCTCCTAGATATCAGAGGAATTAGCGACACTTATTGCTCTTCTCAGACGAGTGAAGACAAAATGTTGACCGTTAACTTAATTTCAAAGAACAGAAAGGGTCTTCAGAAAAACTTTTTCGCGATCTCTTTATATCATCTAGTTCTGTTCTTCAGTTTCCGTTGTTGACCTTGCTGCAAGTCTATTCTCATAGTTTCAAATGTTGCCATCAGATTTTCAGTGCGGATGTGAGTTTGGATTTACTTTGAGTAAATTGTTCATGTCATCGAAACCTGAACTGCTCCATACACCCTCTTTATGTACAGATAGGGCCTCTCGGATGGCATAGTCACCTTGTAATGAAGGGGTTTCCAGTACGATACCCGGTAGACACACATAGTGATTCGGTTCTCACTTTCAACTGTCCAGTTCCAATTAGCCTATCTGTGTATAAAGTGGACTTTAAAAAAACACATTTGAAAATAGGACGCAAAGCCAACAGTAGAGTTTTAATGCTCTTCTGCAACCAAACTATTATTCCACATTGGTCTGGATTAAAATGAACACATTGTTTTTTTTTATTACACTCGGTAGAGTTTAAATCAGGCATTCAAAACCTCTCGATGTCAGGCCCTGGACAAAGAGTGTTTTCAGCACTCACCTACGTTTTTCCCCGCAGCATCAGCTGGCTGCCGCAAGATGCAGAATGAGTTCTGCGGATTCATTCCCTCGAGTCCATTGAAGTGCAGTGATTTGGCCAACTGTTAAGTGTGATTTTTAAACATGTGTTTGTCATAGAGATTCCAGAAATAGCGCACATGAAATTCACTGGGACAATTCACAATACAAAATTCGCTGTAACTGAAGAGAAAATATTACAATATAAATATTTTTTAGGCACATTTAACTCTCAAGAAACTGTGAGGCTGAAATGAGTCACGGTCATGCGTTCCCTATGCCAAAGATCTATGAAGAATGCCGAGGCATGGAGCATATGGCGAAAGGCTCCTTTTCCCCTGAAGTGTCATGAAATATGCTGAGCAACATACGGACGAGAGGAAACCTCTCGTGGCTTTTACAACCCTTAGAAAAAGATATGTGATAGAATGGTTTGAACGAAACTGTAAAAATAAATTGACAATAAAAACACAGTTAATAAATAAGCATGTGTTCTACTTTATAAGGGAATGACTCATTCCCTTCATTCTACAGAATAACCGCCCATGCTCAAAATATAGCTGTAGTGAAATTTTCGCTACAACCACAGGAATTTTGTAGCTTCGCTACAGTTACAATTTTCAAAATGTAGTGCCACTACAGCTACAAATTTTGTAGCTAGCTACAGTAGCGACTTCTGGCCACTGAAAGGTTGTCTTTCATTCTTAAGGTTTGTTTTCAAGTGACATTTAACTTGGATGCCAGGTGACATGCTGTGTGAACTTGCATGTCTCTTCTGTGTGAAATTTCTCTCACAGAAGAGTAAGTAACAATATTATTAACAATATGGAAACGCAGTTCAGCATCATGTGAGCATTGCTGGACACCTACAGATCTCATACTACGGGATCTTTAATTCTTGTTTGTAATTGCATGTTTGTTTGTTTTCTTTGTCTTGCATGGGCTCATTTACTTAGTTTCTCCAAAAATGTGCCTTGGATCTCTTATTTTTTTTATTAAGTTTTTAAATTAGTGTTTCCTATTTCTAGTTTATTGCTTGTTTTCAAAATAGAGTAATTTATGAGAGAATTAATTTACAATGCTGAAAATAACATAACTTCAAAAAAAGTAATCTGTCTTTACTAGACCTCTGATGGACTGACTGCAGATTGTGATAGTGTGTTCACCACATATTGCATCTGCACTTGGTAGAGTGGTTAGCACATCATGCTATGATGCCAGGGGTTCCGGGTTCGAATCCTGGCCTGGGCATGGATGTTTGTGAGTGTCCATTCATCAATTTCATCATATCATCACTCATCCTCATCTTCGCAAATTAGCCAAAAAGTGGCACAAGAAGCGAAGTAAAATAAAGCAATTCAGTCAATCAATCATATAGCAGTTTGTTTCCTATTATTCTTCTGGCACTCGGATGTTGAAAGGTTTGAGGGCCTTGGCAAATTTGCCAGATGTGGTGGGGTGGTATGGAAAGGCGATCCATTTGGGTTTAGGATTTTGGTTTCGGGTTATCTCTGTTTCTTGGGTGTCTGAGCTGGGCTTCTGTTTTCGCGCACCACATGGATAGTTGGCGCTCGGAGTAACCATTGTTTAGGCCTATTTCAGTTATGCATGCTATTTCATCATGTCTGTAAAAGTTCATCCATACTCCAGCTTTCTGTTTTGGTGGGTAGTTGGATTTTGCATGGATGTACTGGGTGCCCGAACCTGGTTTCCTGTATACGGATGTGATGAATTTGTCTTGGTGTCGTTGGATGCTGAGGTCGAGAAAGTTAAGGTGGCCATTTTGTTCCCTTTCAACGGTGAAGTTTATGTTAGGGTGAATGTTGTTGAGGGCAGTTAGAAGATGGGTATGGAGTATGGATGAACTTTTACAGAAGAGCCTTCACACACAGCTGTACAGAAGATGACCTGCATGATGAAATAGCATGCGTAACTGAAATAGGCCTAAACAACGGTTACACCGAGCGCCAACTATCCATGTGGTGCGCAAAAACAGAAGCCCAGCTCAGACACCCAAGAAACAGAGATAACCCGAACCAAAATCCTAAACCCAAATGGACCGCCTTTCCATACCACCCCACTACATCTGGCAAATTTGCCAAGGCCCTCAAACCTTTCAACATCCGAGTGGCACACAAATCCATAACCAAAATCAGAAGAGCACTACCCAACTTCAAGGGATACTACCTACCCAAATTTGCATCCCCGGGTGTCTACAAGACCACATGCCAATGCCACAACACCTACATTGGCAGAACCATCCGCACTGTCCAAGAACCTGGACAGTGGACAGGCACACCCAACTTAGCACCCTGTCCTCAGAAAGATCGCCGGCCTGAAAAAGAAAAGATGCGGTACACATACTCGACCCCCCTCCAGCCGTGCAGGAAACAGGAACAGCACATTGCCGAGCAGCATGGCCTAGCCCCCACAACCACCAACCGGCAACGCTTCTTGACAACAGGAAGCAGACGATGCAAACCAGGATGTGCATGCCAGCGCTGCCGAACGGGAGAAATCTCAACTACTGCGGCCCGGGAACAAACAATGCAGTGACCATATCCACTTCAAACGCCGTACCCTTTTGTGAATGAAGACAGTGGATCTTTGAAATTAATAGGATTTAACCATTAAACTGTGCAATGCGGAAGTGCGAAATTTTCTAAATTTCACGTAAGTAAAGTTAATTCTGTTTTGTAGATATGTGGATGATTGTTTTGGGATATAGAAGGGAACGAAGAGGCAGCTGAGTAAGCTAGTTAAAGATATTGAAGATGAAATAAAAGGAATATTCCTCGAGCTCGAAACGGAACAGGAAGGGACATTAAATTTCTTGGATATTATGGTGAAAAAGAAGAGAGGGATGGGGATTGTGGCTACATGGTATCAAAAGAAGTGTTCGGCAGGAGTGTTCTGCCACAAAAGAAGTGATATGGGTGATGCAACAAAATGAAATTTTATAAGGAACATGGAAGACCAAATAAAGAAGATATGCACAGAGAAAGGGGAAGAAGAAATCAAGATTAATAGCCTGTGGGAGCAACTGGAAGAGAATGGCTATGAAAAGAAAGACAGACACATCAACAGAAGAAGGAAATAAATAGAAGAGAGAGGATCGGAAGAGAAGGAAGAAAAAGAGAGATGGTTTGGTATAAGATGTATGGGAGAGGCCACAGAGAAGATATGCAAAGCGCTGAAGAAAGTGGGTATAAGAACTTACTGGAAGTGAGGATGCACTGTTTTAAGTGTAGCCAGCAAGAAGAAGGAAGAAAAGAGAGAAGAAGAGGAAGGGGTTATCTACGAGGTGAAGTGCAAAGGATGTGAAAGTGTGTGTATATAGGGGGGGGGGAAGAAGAAACTGAAAGACATGTTAAAGCAACACATGGATGACGTGAGATTGAAGAGAGACAAGAATGCCATATTCAAACACACTAGAGAAACGGGACATAAAGTAGAATGGGATTCAGCTAGGCAGATAGGAAAAGAGAAGAGAGAACTAGTGAGAAAATGGAAGGAGGCCAAAGAAACAGAGAGAAGAAAGGAGAAGACATCATGAATTGGAATGGAGGACTCAAAATAAACAAGGAATGGAAGAAAGGGTTAGAGAAAGTTGAAAGGATGAGAAAAAAGAAGGAGGAAAGAAGAAGAATGAACAAGGAAGAAAGAGAAGACAAGACCAGGGGAGGCGGTATTCACCCACATCGAAAAAGGCAGGAGGGGTGGTGGCAATGGTAGTTCCAGACCATGGGCGGTTATTCCATGGAATGAAGGGAATGAGTCATTCCCTTACAAAGTAGAAGTATTAACTGTGTTTATGTGGTCAATTTATTTTTTTGTTTCATTCAAACTATTCTTATGTAGTTATATATCTACTTCTAAGGGCTGTTGTAAAAACCACAAGACGTGTCTCCTTGTTGTGATCCTACTATGTAGGTAGTCAGCAGACGACCATCAGTGCCCGTGTCGTTTAACCTTGGCAAAGGGAAGGAAGCATTCAGCATTCTTCGTAGATCTTCGGCATAGGGAATGCATGACCACCACTCATTCCAGCCTCACAGTTTTTTCGAACTAAATCCTCCTAAAAGAAATTATTTTGCAATATTTTTTCTTGATTTACAGTGAATTTTGTGTTGTCAGTTATCCCAGTAAATTTCATGTGCATTATTTCTAGATTTGTAAGAAAAACATACGTTTAAAAATCATACTTAACAGTTGACCAAATCAGTGGGGTTCAATTGACTCGAAAGGAATGAATCCACAGAACTCATCACAGGTCTTGCTGCAGCTAGCTAATGGTGTGGGGGAGAGAGTAGGTGACTGCTGGAAACACTCTTCATCTAGGGCCTGAGATCAAGAAGTTTTGAAGAGAAGAGAGGGGTTATTTCTGGTGTAGATCAATATCTGATTTAGACTCCACCTGGTGTAATAGAGAAAAAAATATGTTCGACATTTTAATCCAGACTAATGTGGAATAATAAATAGGTGGTTGCAGAAGAGCATTAAAACTCTACTGTGGGTTTTGGGTCCAATTTTCAAATGAGTTCTGCTCCTAAGCCCACTTCATGCGTAAACAGGCTAATCGGGGCTGGACCTACAATTTTAAAGTGGGATCCGAACCTCTATGTGCCTCCACCGTGTATCGAACACTGTATCCCTTCATTACAAGGTGACAACGTTACCACTCTGCCATCCGGTGTGACCTATTTTATAAAGAAAAGGGTGTGTGGAGCAGTTCAGGTTTCAATGATATGAACAATTTACTTAAAACATCACAGCATCATCGGCAAACTCAAATCCATGCTGAAGTTCTCCTGACAACATTTGCAACTATGAGAAGAATAAACTTGCAACAAGATCAACAGCGCAAACTGGAGATAATAAAACTAAAGTAGAAATTAAAGTTTTTACAATTAATTAATAAAAAGAATGCAAAAAAAGTTTTCCTGAAGACATTTTCTATTCTTTGAAATTGAGTTATGATCAACATTTGACATGGCCCATCACAGAAGTGAACTAAGTGTCACTTATTCCTCAGATTAATATATCTCGATGGGAGTACAAGAACATTTGTTTTACTTGAGGGAAAGCTATTTTGAATTGTTCAAGTTAGGTTCATTGGTTTAAACAATTCCCGTGTCTAGTGCTAGTGCTCAATGATCTTTTCATCATTTCACCGAATTCACAGTTACTGTAGAAATACCCAAGGACAGTAATTGAGAAAAAGCTGCTAAAACTGAAGTGAAAATGCAGAAGATGAATTCTACAATCTAGTGATAGAAGAATTCATAAAGAAGACGTTAATAATAATAATAATAATATTGCTTTTTAAAATTTGTTACGACATGTGCTTCCCTTGCTGTAAAAGTCACGGACTGCCCCTGTTCCACACTCTTGCTAATCTTCACTTGTCGAGAGGCGATATGCATGCAATTCATTTAGAGAAATTGTCCAAGATAAGGACTGTCAACATGATGTGTTTTTGTGTGGTTAGTCACCCTGCTATGTGTATATATACTGTCTGTTTGTGTATTTCATCATTTTAGTTTAGTTCTTAGTCTGAGGAAGACCCTGATACAGGGTTGAAACATTACATGTAAAGTGTTTTCAAATCTTAATAAACTGCCTTGGTCAGCAATATGGAAACAAGGCTTAATGATATTACCAATGAATTACAGGTTTTGTTTCATGAAAAAGTTGTAAGAAATGTATATTTGGTGATATATCGAAAAAAAAAATGGCATCATTAGAATTATAATTAATATTGAAAATAGGAATTGTAGGCTTCCTGGCAACAAGATTCGAACAAGTGTTCTCACTTGTTCAGATTAATATTGAGTTACACTAACTCCAAAATTAAACACCATGTCCATTTCGCAACAACCTTTTTGGAGGTCCAGTCCTTCTGAATGGCATTTCATTGAGTGACTCATTCAGGGAGTTCCATCACCACTCTATTACCTATCTCTCAACTGGAGTCCATGACTATTTGTTCATAGTATATTCCAATTGCCCTCCTGATCTTGGATCATCATGAACAATATAGAGGTCCAGTTCAACCTCTACGACTTAAATAGAAACTGTGTTTGAATATATTAGTCACTATTAGTACATCATTACTAAGCAAATGTCAGCAACTTTTCCCTTATCTCTGGAGCTAGCACAGCCAAGAGGGTGGCATTTGGGGGCTGAAGCCCAGTGGCGTGCACAAGGGAATTGGGGTTGGTGGGGGTCATAACCCTTCCCTGGCCCAGTATTCCTAAAAAAAAAAGAACGTCAAAGATAGGAAAAGATGGCAAAATGAGAGCTGACTATCAGAAGAAGTGTGCATAACCCCTCCCTTTCGAAAATCCTGGGCATTCCACTGCTGAAGCCCCACCCACAGCAAAGTTAAAACAAAGTAACAATTAAACATTTCCCCACATAACAGCATTTTTTCAATATCTGTGCATGTACTTGTGTAATATTATCAAGTAAAAAAGACGAAAGCTCATGCACTACATATTTGACTGCATGAAGCATCTCCCCTCCTCCAAGAAAGAATCCTGATTGTGCCACTGTGTGGAAGTGATAGAAAATATTTCTAGTTTCTCAGTGATGGAGACCATCCTAATTTAATTTCCAGAAGCTACCACACTGATGCATAAGTTGATAACAAAAAATATAATTTCTTGTACAACTGTGGAGGGGGAAGGACTAGCTAACTATTTTATGTCTGTCCTCCTCTGACATCATCAATGATATGTATGTATGTTATAGTGTATTCTCGATAATTTTTCTTACTAAGGGACTCCACCCCCAATATTCTTGTATGGGGGCCACAGGAAATTGTGCTACCCACTGCTAATATCCATCCTTTCTCTATTTGAGAGAAAGCAATGTTTAATAAAGTATGCCATTTGTGAAAAAATAAAATATTATTTTCAAATCAATTTCACTTTAATACACTAAGTAATGCCTCAGACTGAGGCGACACGATATTGAGAAAATGGCCCAGTCTGAGCAACATGCAAGCGCCATATGCAGCTTTTCAAGTCACTTTGGTTCGAAAGTTTGCATTGAGTACAGAGTGCTCACTCAAAATCAAATAATTCACTGAGCATGTGCGAAAAACAGACCGAGGCGACACGATGCATGGTATTGAGAAAGAAAATGGACCCGTCCAAACTACATGTGCAACTTGTGGGGTCACTTCGGTTCGAAAAGGAGCCTTCAGGCCAAAGCAACAAGTGACATGTGTCTCTTTGAACCGACTTTAAAAAATAAACAAAACCTTCCAAACTGAAGGGACATGACATGCTGTACCTGTCACTCGGACACAGCAGTTTTCAATATACAGTGCATACATAGCGTCACCTCGATTTGTTGTTCATGCACGTGGGGTGAATATTTTGCTTTAGATAGAAGGTGTCCATATTGCTTGCCCCTTTGGTGTGAAATCCCCCCATGCTGTTTGTCGCTTCGATCTGAAAGCTCGCCTAATGTTTGAATTAAATTAGTGGACTAAAAAGTGGCATATCTTCTTATCAGTGGAAGGGATTACGAGGGCGTGTGGGGGTAATTGACCTCCCCCACTTTTGTCATTTTGCCCCTGCACTACCCTAAACATTATCTACCAAGGGAAAGTAAACTGTTCTCCCCCCCCCCAGTTTTGGAAACCAATCGCCACTGCTGCTTCTTGTCATAGGTTTTCCCCAAACCTCAGGTTAAAGGCGAAGTTGGTAGCACAGATATTTTACCACCAGCATTTCTATCTGTGTGTCACTATCGCTACTTCTTCTCCGTGATTTCAAAAACAAATGAACAACGAATGCAGGAGTCACGTGATCAAGCCTACAAAGGCCGCGTCCGAATCGGCAGCAGATGTCACCTAGAGCACCGTTCCATCCGGGGACTCAGCCGAACTCCGTTGTCCGAATTCGCGGTAGACGTGGAGTCGGAGGGGAGAGCAGAGAGGCGCGACAGATGCACGCTTGAACTCGCTGTGATGCTGCTCTTGGAAGCCATATTCTAACTTTCACTTTGTACAGACAACATTTACTGATTAGAGGATGTAAAACTCAGTTATACTTTAACATTTTTATCGATAATACTGAATGTAGAAATATTGTAAATGATGAAATAGCGTGTTACATTTTTAATATGAGTAGTAAATATGTGGAAATCATTGTCATGTTTGTTTGGCGTCTGCCTTATGCTTCCCTGCGATGCACCTGCGCCCCAGAGCGCGGTGGGTGAAGTTCGGGCTGACACCTGGTGGGGAAAGTGACAACCGTACTACAAGGGGACATGTAGATTCGGACGACTTGGACGTGACTTCGACGGCACGCGAGAGCAACGGGAGAGAACAGGACGGAGCGCTTGCCAATCCGGACACGGCCAAAGAAGTGTGCCCCACACTGTAGTCTCGATAGATCGTTTGGCGCTTTCGAACTGCACTAGGGGCAATGTTGCCACAATCTGAGGGCACAATTTCCCTAACCAAGGGGCAAAATTTCCCTTTTTGGACTATTTTTTCCCTTCACCTAAACAAATATAATAATAATAATAATTATAAGCAGTGGTGGTAGTAGTAGCAGCAGCAGTAGTAACATTTCCGTTGATCCATCTTTGTATGAATAAAAAATGTTACACAAATTGTTCACACACATGTCAGCTTCATCGCTTTCTGGTCAGATGTCCCACGTTTAAATCATGGTCAGGAATCCATTAAATCGTTATTTCTCATCGTTACAATTATCCGAAGATACAGAAAAGCGACGTAAAATAAACTTAAGAGAAATATAAATAGATACAGGCTTATATTCAAGGGAGCAGAAATAAGAAGGATGAGGAAAAAATGTGAATATGAAACTGGAACTTAACATAAACTGTAATAATGTAGTCAGAAGTCTTAAAATTTCCCTGGAATTGTGATGTATTTCATCGAAATTCCCTTTTGGCTAAAATTTCGGTCCGAATTTCGCTGCAAAAGGGAAATTTCCCTTCATGTGACAACACTGACTAGGGGATGACGTCACTTCCGAAGTCGGGATATTTTGAATATTTCCGTCCTGAAAATTTTCCCTCCCCTGGAAATGGCGAATTTTTCCTACTTCGAACGTGGTGTGAGATTTTTTTCATGGTGGTATCATTTGGATTCTGTGTGAATAGCGTGTTGAATTGTTTGTTTTTCTAGTTTGAGATCTAATTAATTGAAGTTTGATTTGAGAATAATAGTTCTAGAGTTACAAGATTAAATCTCTCTATACATTTTACATTTGATATGTGAAAGAGAAAAGCGAAATAAAAACGCTTGTGATTTCCCAAGATGGCTCAGGATGTGAAGATTAATGAGGAAAATTTAATGCAAGCAATCCAGAGTGATATGAATGTAATTGTACCTGAACAGTTAGCGGAAATGGAAGTTAGTGACAAGACTTCTTTCAAAAGAGGTCGATCTAATGAAGAATGCACGGAACCAGGCGCGTGCCCAGGATTTTCGTAAGGGGGGGGTTATGAATCCAATACATTTTCCAGTTCACAGGTCAAATTTCTTGTAATAAATTAGATAATTAATATACTTGGATTTTACCCCAATGAACGCAATCAATGTATTTGCTATGGATGCTTCATGTTTTTATTGCATCATATAAAAGCACCTGCTTGAATATTTCCAAATTATTAATATTTTATATTTAATTGCTCAAATATAATTTTTAAACAAAAAAATGTACACTCAACATTGTAACAACATTAAAGAGATTAAGACTACTTGATGTCTTAAAGACAGTAATAAATAAGGTACCACAATTCAACAATTTAAATTCTGAAATTTAGGCATCGAGGTTTCTGTGCGAGTTCTGACAATATGTCGTCACAAGTAACTTTTATATCCCAGTGAATGTTCAGAGCAGCTAACTCATTTAATCTTTCTTCGCAAATGGTATTTCGAAGATAGGTCTTCAACGCCTCAAAGTTGAGAATGATTTATCATTTGATGTTGTTGTTACCGGGATTGTACATAATATGCGCAAACGTGTGTTTACCCAGGGAAATATTACTTCAATGCATATATCAATTGCTTCAAGAGCATTTACTGGACGTCTTTGCATTGCTGCAAGATGACGATACCACAGTTTCATTTCAGTGTGAGCGTCGTCGCCTTGTAATGAAGGTGTTCCGGGTTCAATACCCGGTGGAGGCTAATAGTGGTTCGGATCTCACTTTAAACTTTAGGCCCAGTCCCTATTAGCCTTACTGTGCATAAAGTGGATTTAAAACATCAATTCAATCAACATTGTACTTGTTGTGGAGATGGATTTGCTAAATATTGTGTACATTTTTGGCATTGTATTATTATATTATTGGTCAAAACATTTGTTTGACAGTCGATAAACAAATACGAACCCCTTCAGTAATTAACATTTTCTACTACAGTGTCATTAATGTGTCATATTCATTTTCATATTAGGTCTATGGAGAGGAATTGTGTATAATGTTAACGTTATGGAACTGCGAAACCAACTGTTGAAGGGGCCACTCCCCCCTTCCCCTCCGAAGCCCAGTACCGCACCACAGGATCTGTCACTGAGCCCGACAAAATCTTGCCAGACAGTGCTCAAAATAGAAATTCGTAGCCGAAAAGGGAGGGGATATTTGATCGATTTTGGAAATACGATGGGGTACATCCTTGTATGGATCAACATGGAGACAATACAGTAGGTGGAGGATGCTCAATATGAAAATTATTCTATTTGGGGGTATGATTTGTGAAACTTTCTTAACTGGAGGCAGCATCACCTACTTCGACCACTGATGCCAGAAAAGATGCTTTGAGAAAATGAATTTATTACTGCACACGTATATTACTTATTGTATTTGTTGCGTTTGTATAAGAGAAATATTCAGAAGATTTGTAAGGAATATTTACAGTTAATAGGATGCCTATCTAGTCTATCCCGTGTCGTAATACAAATTTTATCCCTTTCCTACAAAATAATAAAACTGATTTTATAATGTGGTTGCATACATATACACTGTATAGTAGCACCAAGCTTTCTGGGACCTCGGAAAATACGTGAACCACAGGCTTCCCCGTGGCTTTAACTAGCGACACTAGTGCCACTGCTCCGACACCAGGGTTTCAAATGCCTTGGTGGATCTATAAGATAGGTAATATCGTTTTTCGAGGGTTCGTGAACAAAACAAAAAGTAAATGATTGTAAAGTCCATTTTATATTCAGATACGTTAATCGGGACTGGACTTAAAGTTTAAATCGGGATACGTATGAGGCCCCTGAAATCATTGAGGGAACTTGTTCATCTTCATGTTCTCTCGCCCTGCGAAAGTTTATTGGTGATATAGGGTGACATCCTACACACGTCTTCCAGACATACACACGCGGGCACCCCCCTCCCCTGCACACACACGATTGTATGCTTACATCACATGCTGTGCCCTCCCAGAAAAACAATTCTAAATCCGTCTATGAATATATCTGCTATCAAATAATGAACGTCACTTACCTCGACAGTTCCTTGACATAATGTTGCAACAAGGTTTGCAATATCTTCTGTTATGCCTTCTTGTTGAATATCAAGAGTCTGAAAGTTCGCACGTTTCACTCTCGCAATTCGAATGGAATTCCTCTGAACTTAAATCGACCTTTTCTGACGTTCTATTTGTGGAAGGTGAAGCTTCAACTTCCATTTTTTGTTTCTTTTAGAAATAATCTAATACGTATTTCTCCTCTTTTCTCTATCCATCTTTAGTTCCACGTCAAAAATCTATTACACACGCAGAAACGTAATACACAACACGACCACTTCGACTTGCTACCTTGCAGACTGCAACTCGCTACAACCCCAGAGAACACCAGGACTTGGGACAAAGATACCGGGCGGTCGAATGTCTGAACCATGCATCCAGCTTGGTCCAGCTCAAATTACGTCACCAGTGTTGACAGCAACCAGTAGTGTCAGTGTCAGTAGTGTTGGCAACTGCTAAATTATTTACGCACCAATTCAAGTGAGATCTTTCACACATGTTACAAGAAAATTCAATAAACTGAAGGCTGGAAATTGGTTGAGAAAAAAATATCTAATTTGTAAAGAGCACAAGAGTAAAACGTATAATATTTTGGCATATTAATTGCTTTTATTTTGTTTATGAAACTGACTGAGCCAGTTGGGCTATATAACGCATCCTTCACCCCTCCCTTCCTCCCGGCATGCTATTGTACAAAACATCGCTTGCCTCCTTCGTAAAACCATGCTTCGCTACTGCCTGCAACAATTATTATTATTATTATTATAATTATTGATATTTTGAAATAAATATGCATCCATGTGCGAGATGAGATTTTGACTTACTTTGCCAACTAATTGTAGTGATTCAAATCTCACAGAACTTTGCTCTGCTGGCATAAATGGTATAAGAAGGGGAAAGAAAGAAAAGGGAAGTTAGCAGCACTGTCGTAACAGGAAAGGGAGGGTCATTCTCCTAAGAGGGTCATCGTTGGTGAAAGAAAGGGGAGGAGGGATTCCTTCAGTTCACATTCCAAGGGTTACGGCTCTTTTCTTGACTATACTGAGAAGGAAATTCTCCTTCCTTTTCAGTGACTAAGGAATGAATGAATGCTTGTGCATTGCTGTAACTCAACTCCAATATTATCAAAAGTAATTGAAGAAGCAAATACATTTCTCATTGCCAAATGTAAACATTTTACAATATTGGCGATTTATGAAATAAAATGTATTTCTGCTTTGAATTTTTTTAAATGACGAAACCAATGGAGGGTTTTAACCCCCACCAACCCCCCCCTGGGCACGCCACTGCACGGAACCTGAAGTGGAGAAAAACCCAAAAAATCCTAAAGTAAGTGCAAGTACAAAGGTTGGTGTTGCTAAATATAGAAATGAGGCATATGATATGTCTTTATATTATGAGGGACATCAAGGCCCATATATCGTGTTGGTGGACAGTACATTACCTGGATCACAGAGCTTGAATACGGTAAAATTAGGTTATAATTTGTGTAAGGAGAAGGTTGATGTTGAATTCGTTAAACAAAGTGGTTTGAAGCAGGCAAAATTGACATTTCGCACAGCATATGATGCAAATAAATTTGCTAAAAATGAATTCATCAAGGAAAAATACCATTTAGAAGCCAGAATTCCTAAAGGTCTTTTAGTGAGAGAAGGATTAATATATGGTGTACCTACCGACATCCCAGTAGACGAGATAATCGAAGACATTAGAGCTGAAGTTCCAATAATAGATGTAATAAGGATGAAGAAAACTTTTTTCAATGAAGAGGGGGAAGTAAGGCAAGAACCTACTAAACTGATTAGTGTAACATTTCAATCTCAAGAGTTACCAAAAGAAGTGAAGTTGTGGAGACAAATATTTGAAGTGAAGCCAAAAGTAAGATCTGTGATTTTATGCAAGAAATGTTTCCGTTTCTCACACACACAAACACAGTGTAAATCCTCTCCTGTGTGTTATAGATGCGGTCAAGCGGAACATGGAATCTGCAATGCCAGTCCTAAATGTATTAATTGCAAAGGAAACCACTTATCTACCGATAAGTCATGTGTAAGATGGGAGCAAGAGAGAGAAATACAAAGGCTGATTGCTTATAACAACATCTCCTATCAAGATGCAAGGAAACAAGTACTTTTTGGAATTGATCCACGAAATGAACAGCGAACATATGCGACCTCTGCTAAAGACTTTCCTAAATTGCTAGAGATAAGAAAGGAATCAATAAACAAGGAAAGCCCTTGCACATCAGAAAGTCCTACTACGATCAGATTAAATTCTGTTACAGATTGGGAAAATAGAAGAAATGACACATATCTGAGTAACCTCTGTTGGAAGAAAGTGCCACCAGAATCTGACCGGTCTTATGAAAGTTTTAAAAAACAACACGGGGAAAATTTTAGACTGCATTCTGCTTCACAATTGAGGAAAACAATTAAACCTGTTTTGATAAAGGACAAAAATAAACACAAGGATCCACAAATTGCATCAACATCATCAGCAGTGGCTAATACAAGTAAACCTTGAGCACAACGTGTTCCTCTAAGGAACAGGATAGAAAATCAGATTCGATTGGATGCCGGACAACAGCGGAGAGTCCTTCTCAGAAAGAATCGCTAGTAAATCTGCTACATCTAATAGCTGAATTTACCACAACAATTTCAGTGAGTGATGATTTATTATACAGGGTGTATCAAAAAGAATCATCCGATTTTGAAAGGCTATATTTTGGAAACCAATGAACATAGAATCTCGCAGCAAGTTGTACAATACATGTTGTAACATCAAGTTTTACTTACACTAGGTTTTGATTTGTTGCAGGTAAGTGCTTTACTGGTACAGCTCAATCTTTAGTCCGCATCAATAAGGCAACTCAGCAACAGGAAGCATTCTGCATGCTCTGCTTCAAGAAATGTGAGTTCGTTAACTGTGCAACGTCGAATACTGTGAGCAGTAGGTGGTGACGACGAATCTTACGCTGCACAGTTGTAACGGACTCACATTTGTTGAAGTGGAGAACGCAGAATGCTTCCTGTTGCTGGGTTGCCTTATTGATGCGGACTAAAGATTGAGCTGTACCAGTAAAGCACTTACCTGCAACAAATCAAAACCTAGTGTAAGTAAAACTTGATGTTACAACATGTATTGTACAACTTGCTGCGAGATTCTATGTTCATTGGTTTCCTAAATATAGCCTTTCGAAATCGGATGATTCTTTTTGATACACCCTGTATATTAGGAAAATAATCTTAAAATGTAATGACACTTCTGCACAAATTTTAAAACTAATTCAAGACTTACAAGATTTCGGGGACACCCCTTAATTTAAAACAACAATGTGTTACCAGCAACGAAAATACTTGCCATTAATAATACAATGGAATTTAAGATCCTTCTCTGCAAGGAAACTTCAATTAATTAAATTAATAGATGAGTGTCACCCGTTAATTATTTGCGTTAGTGAGGTATGGGGTTTAAAATCAGAAAATATTCATATTGCTCACTATCATAGTATATTAAATGATTATAATGTGCGAAATAAGGGTGTGGGAATTTTTGTTCATGAAAGTGTATCATTTCAACAAATTCAGTTTAATTCAACACATGATTTATTTTCCAAATATAATGTAGAAGTGGTCGGTATAAAAATTCAGTTAAACAACTTACTTTATAATATTAGTAGCTTGTATATTCCATCTCATTATACTTCGCAACAAATACAGAGCTCTCATCTAAATTCTTTTATATCTGGCTTTCAACATCTCTTTATCATAACAGGAGATTTTAATTGTCATAATACATTGTGGGGTGATCATAGAATTGATACTTTGGGAAAGACAGTTCAAGATTGGATGGATTATAATAACTTGACAGTTATAAATGATGGATCTCCAACACATGTTCCACCAAATGGAAACAATATGTCCTCTATTGATCTAACTTTAATATCTGATAATCAGTGTTTTGATTTTGTGTGGGAAATAGACTTTGATTTACGAACTAGTGATCATTTTCCATGTTTCATCACGCTAACATTATCTCAAAAATTTCCAAAATTAATAAAACAAAAAATGATTCGTAAGTGGAGCGTAAAGAGGGCAGATTGGATGAAATATAATTCAGTTTTAGACTTAAAATTTTCAGCTAAAGAATATCAAAACCAATATACTGTACAATATGAAAAAATTGTGGATATAATAACTCAAGTTATGGATTATGCCTGTCCCCGACTAAAACCGCAATATGATCGAAATTTTCCTAAAATAGATTGGTGGAATGAAGAATGTTTTCAAGCAAAAAGGAAGCGAATACAAGCATTGAAACAATTTGTAAGTGCTCCTTCACCTGCAACTTTGATAAATTTGAAACGAACTACTGCAAAATCTAGAAAAGTATATATAAAGGCTAAGAGATTTTCATGGCAAAAATATTGCGAAGAAATAAACCCTAACACAAAATTAGACGTCATATGGCGCAAGTTCAGATCACTTAGAAAAGCACATGTAAGTCAGACTTTACCTTTGTCCACTGAATGGAAAACCGATTTTATTAATAAAGTCATTCCTACACCCTTTACATCAGCCTGTGAACCTCCTAATATATTCTACACGTTCTCATCTACATCAAAATACTCAAAGGGGTTCACATCCTCTATCACTGTAAATGAAATTCATGAAATTCTTCAAGGGTCTAAAGATTCTGCTCCTGGAATTGATGGAATTACGTATTCTATGGTACGAAATCTTCCACAGAATGCACTAAGCATGTTATGTAAAATTTTCAATCAAATATTCCTATCGGGTAAAATTCCCGTTGCATGGACCTCTCAAATTATTATACCAATTCTAAAATCAGGGAAAAATCCTTCGTTGGGTCAGTCATATCGCCCAATAGCTCTAAGTTCCGTACTGGCAAAAATTTTCGAGAAGCTTTTATTAAAAAATTAGAGTGGTTTATGGAAGGTCAAAAGGTATTTTTGCCCAGACAAATGGGATTTCGTAAAGGTTATGGAACCCAGGATGCATTAGTAACATTATCTTCTCATATTTATAGCGTTATTAAAAGAAACCAATCAGTACTTTCAGCCTTTATTGATATTCAAAGTGCATATGACAACGTAGATATTACTGTTCTATTGAGACAACTACAATTACTAAAAGTGCCACATTGTATACTCATAATGACATGGAAATTGTTATCTAAAAGACAAATTTATGTTCATTTTGGTTCAGAAATGGTAGGTCCAGTATATATTGGACAAGGACTACCACAGGGAAGTCCTCTTAGCCCATTATTATTTAATGTTTATCTATCAGATATTAAAACAATAATAGATTCCCCATTTCAGTTTCTACAATATGCTGATGATGTATGTATATATTTAGACTCAAACAATCACTTAAAAGATTTTTCAATGTTTGAATATAAATTAATAGAATTTAACGAATGGTTAAAGCAGAAAAAATTATCAATATCTTTAGAAAAGTCCAAAATAGTAGTATTTAAGCATAAGGGTCTTCAAAATATTTTCAACATTATTCCTAGGAGATTACAAATTCCAATTGTTTCACAAGTAAAATATCTAGGTGTATACTTTGATGCTTCATTATCATGGCAGTATCAAATAAATATGATGAAAAATAGATCCGATAAAATATTTCATTTATTTAAAGCTTTGGCGAATACCAAATGGGGAGCACATCCTACCAGCATGCTTATGTTTTATAAGAATTATTATCGAGCAGTATTAGATTATGGATTAATGGTCTTGTGTAATCTTCCAGTAACAAAACTTTCTTCACTAGAAGTCCAGCAACGAAAAATTCTAAAAAGATGTTTGGGATTAATGAACAGTACTCCTAATGTAGTGGTATATATGGAGTCAGTAGAATGCTCGGTTTCTGTGAGGATAAAGTTAATTGCTATAAAAATGTTATTTAAAATTCAACATTCACCATGGCATCCTTTCAATGATGTTTTATTAAATCTTTTAGAGCTGCATGATTCAGGAATAACCAATGATAAATCAGCTACGCTTTGGGTACAACTATTTAGTAAATATCATCATGAATGTAGTCAAGTACTCATAGCAAGAACATTGCCAGTGTACTCGTTAGAATTTCCCACACAACCAATTCAAAATATATATTTCCCGAAATATAATCATTCAGCTGAGTTTAGAGAATCTTGGGAAGACTTTTATCATATATATACAGATGGGTCTAAAACTGAAAGTGGAGTAGGAGCAGCTCTTTATGATACTGAAAGAAATATATCAAAAATGTTTAGGTTACCAGTGGAGGCATCCATATTTACAGCAGAAATATATGCGGTATATCAAGCTTTGATTTATATTGGTACAGTTCCTGAACAGAAATTTCTAATAGTGGTTGATTCGCAAAGTGTTTTACAAGCAATACAATCTAATTATAAAAATTTATTTAAAATATCACCATATGTCATCAATTGTATTCGTGCAACTAATAGCTTAATTAGCAATGGAAAGGTAGTTCATTATGTGTGGGTAAAATCACACATTAATATTTACGGAAATGAACAAGCAGACAGATATGCAAAACAAGCTGCTCAGATGAATGAAACAATCCAGTTACCATTGCATTACACAGATCTTCTGCCGAGGGTTAAGAAGAAAATTTTTGAAGAATGGAACTTATGGTGTAATAATGCATTAGAAAGCGTTGGTGAAAGTTATCGTCCTTATGTTGATTACACTAGGAAGAAACCTTGGTTTTATAATTGTAAAGGTTCAAGAAATGCAATTGTTTTAATAAGTAGACTAAGAAGTGGTCATGCGAGAACATATCATCATTTATTTAAAATACACATTTTAAAATCTCCGAATTGTGACTGTGGTGATTTAAGGGGTGATGCTCATCATATTATTTTGGAATGTCCAATTCACTCAGAGAGAAGAAAGACTTTATACAAAACATTGTCAAAAATTAATGTTCCTTTCCCTATTAATATGACTTCAATGTTGTATGCTCCAGATATTAGAATTGGATATGTTATACTTGCTTTTTTGAGAAAAGCTGATATAAAATTATAATATATTTTTGTTACTGAATGAGTTAATGTAGTTATATAAAATTGTGTTTAAGAGCGTTTATGAATTTTGTGTGTAAAATTTATATTAAAAATGTATCTTATGTACTTATAATGTATGCTGGGCATAAACAGCCACCTGTAAGCTGTAAGTCCAATAAAGCTTAGTTGAGTTGAGTTGAGTACTTCGAACGTCGGATTAAAATAAAATCTCCAAGGAGTCCCCTGGTGTAGGCACATCTCACAGTGGTTCGGATACCACTTTAAACTGTAGATCCAGTCCCGATTAGCCTATCTGTGAATAAAATGGACTTAAAACAACAATTCGATTCAATAAAAAAATTCCCATCTCGACAAGAATATCTCGCCCGATTATTTATTACGTCAAACCATAGAATAGTCAAACTACAGCGCCTTGAATAACGTAGTGTGGAAAGAGTTCAACTGGAACCTTGACAGGATCAAGACGTACGTACGCAGATCCTCGTGCAGTGGTTACACGTTCAACTAGTTCTCGCGATTTTGCTAGCAAGTGATAGTGTAGTGAACAGGTATTGTATAGGAACACATACCACGTGGTTTAATAGAACAGTGATACGCATACCTTCAACCGGGTAGCCGACCCGAACGGCCATGGACGGGAATGAATCCCCGGACACCGACATGGACACAATAGATCAACCCTCATCGCCACCCAAGACTAACCACATAACACCCTCTCAGATAAGTGCGGACAAAAACACCCAAAAACGTCACCGGGATGAAATGGAGGAATCGATCCAGCCCGACAAAGTTCCCCGCGGAGACACTATTTCCGAAATTCAACCCACTCTTCCCGAATACTGGTACGACAAAGACATGCCGGGACCATATGTCGTCCTTCTGGACGGCATTGAGAAAAACGCGAAAAGACTTGCTGCAGGTAGCGTCGGAAACATTCTCAGGAAAAAAAAATGTGACCGTGAACTTGGTAGAACAATGTGGTATCAACCGGGTCCGGGTAACATTCAAAACAGCAAGGGCTGCTAAGAATTTCATGCTGCAGACTGCATTGCATCGGGAAATGCTGGTTCAATCGCGGGTGCCACTTTCATTAGTTCAAAGGGAGGGTCTGGTATTTGGTATCGAACATAATACCTCCGAACAAGATGTATTGGAAGGTATAGAAAGCCCCATCAGAGTTCTCACAGTCAAACGCTTGCCGAAAAAGATCCGGCGAGAAGATGGGACTTTCGACCTCGTTCCAACAAAACTTTTCTGTGTTACCTTCCGCGGGAACCAAATACCTGATAAAATCATCATGAATAGCCAAATACACGAAGTAACTTGGTTGTTGTCGTAGCCACTGGAGGACATCGCTCCGCAGTGCTTCGTCTGTCGTGAATTTCTTCCCTCCCAGATGGTCTTTAAGGGGTGCAAACAAATGATAATCACTGGGGGCTAAATCCGGACTGTAGGGGGGATGGGGCAGAACTTCCCAGCGCATGTCGGCCAGAGTTGTTGTTGTCACATTGGCCGTGTGAGGGCGAGCATTGTCATGGAGAAGAATGACATTTCCAGACAACATCCCAGGTCTTTTCTTGCGAATGGACTTTCGTACAGCACCACTCAACAATGTGGAGTAATACTGGGCATTAATCGTGCTCCCTTTGTCCAGAACATCCACATGGATAACGCCCTTCATGTCCCAGAAGACACTTGCCATGATCTTTCCAGCGGACGGCTGCGTTTTGTTTTTCTTGGGGGGCGGGGAATCTTTATGCCGCCACTCCATGCTGCGTCTTTTGGTCTCTGGGGTTGAATTGTGCAACCATGTTTCATCACACGTGATGATGGATTGCAACAATTCATCACCTTCTGCTCGAAACCGATTCAGAAGCTGTTCACAGAATGATTGTCTCAACACTCCCGACACTGATATTCACCTCGGCAGCAATATCCCGCACTGTTACTCGCCGGTTCTCAAGAATCATTTGCTCAACACGTGCGATATTCACTGGTGTGACTGCAGTCGGGCGAATGTGTCCATGCGCTTCATTTGTCACCAGCTCCCGTCCTTCGCGAAACTGCTCACTCCATTCATACACTCTTGTCCGCGACATCGTTTGTTCACCATACTGTGCTTGCAATCGTCTTAAAATCTCAGCTGGTTTCACTTTCTCCTTCACGAGAAATTTGATTACACGCCGTTGCTCCACAGCCACAGACACACTGCTTGCCGCCATGTTCGCTGCAACTGCTGCGCATGCGCGAAATACGTCATGCCGGGCGCTAGTTCCTCGCGAAGGAATACATTACGTCACCCGCACGTTTCATCATGATCCGGCTATTCATCGATTTTTTACGTACCAAAATCCCGGTCAACCTTGAACGACCCTTGTAGCATTCATTGCACATGAGGGTCCAAACAGCAAACGACACGTTTATATGGCGTATTCGCGTGCTACTTGTTACTTCGGTCGGAAGCTCCTTAAAGGAAGGGTGCTGAGACCGAAGCGACGCGCTACAGGGCGAGTTCCCAACTAAGTGACAAGCGACATGGTGCCTTCAGTCTATTAGCAAGTGTTGCTTGCGAACAACAGATAGGCGACACAATAAACCGCACATTACAACAACAGATCTAGGAGACACAATAAGTCACACGTGTCGCTTTATCGCTTCTGCGTCGCTCAAATTGGGCCATTTCCTCAATTGCTTGCAACATGTTGCCGTGGTTTGTTGTTCACGCATGCGCGATGCAATGAGTGTCTTGCTTTAGGGAGATCGCGCACCAAAGCGGCACGCGACAGTTATCGCTTGAGGATTTCACCAACCGAATGCTGGCCTGTGCTTCCCGTCATGCCGCTACGATGTGAAATGTTGCTCTTGATTGGCTCCTAAGAAACATGTGTCACTTCGGTATGAAAGTTGCCTTGAACCGAAGGACCCGTGTCGCTTTGGTGTAAAATCTCCTTGAGGAAACGGTGCAGTGAAAGCTTGTGTCCCTTCAGTTCGAAAGGCTGCATTGATTTCAGACTGCTCGCTTTCAAGCGACATTTGTGGTTTGTCGCCTCGGTATGAAACATCTCTCAGGATACTATTTATATTCTAATAACATAGAAAAATAAACTCTAATACACAGTCCAAGACCTGACGTCCGGAATCACATTGCGATGTCTCTTCTTGTGTTACGCATGCTATTTATTTATTCATTTTATTTTACTTTTCTTTCCAAATTAATGCCATTTCGTGACTGCAAATCACTCCACAAATATAACTGTTTCCATCAATTCACGTACCGCCTTTCAAGACAAACAAATCTACATAATATATTCCAAAAACTAACAAAGCCGCATTACTTTCATAAGAAAATTAGCACCGATTCTGATCGCACTGCCATCTATGTTCTCATCAGTCGCGGGAACCAGTTTCTTGGGTCGTTTTCCACACTACGCTTGCTTGCTTGCTTGCTTTATCGTGGCTCACACCGCCTATCCTTTGCGGTTTCTAGCCATCGGGACCGCTTTATTTGATCCGACTTCTTCTTGTCTCCTGTCGTTATTCCTTATGGCACCTGCACAATACACTTTCACTTTCACTCATGATTTTCACTATGGGAGGGTATCCTGTTAGGTATGTTACACTGTGATCTTCCTTATTGTTTTTGTTTACATTGAGATGTTGTGTTTTCGTGCGAAGCTATATAGCGTCCACATGATGGGAGCTCGAGGCTGATTTATCAGGGTTGGGATTGACGCCGGAAATGGAACAGCTAGTCGAAGTAGTGTTTGATACAACTGTTCCCGATGGGCTTGTCGTAAGGGGCATTGGAAAAACAGATGAGTTATTGTTTGGCTGGGTTCTCCGCATTGACAGGAAGTTATAGGTACCGCATTTATCCTTGCCAAATGTTGATTCACCAGAACGTGACCCGTGCGCATTCTCAAGGTGAACACAATCACGGCCCGAGGCATTTTCAAAGATTGATACCAAGGTTGTTTTGTGCCGATGTGCGTGTTCGACTTATAGGTGGTTGTGTTTTGTAATTCGTGTGCACACCATTCATCCCATTCGTGTTGGATTTTCATTTTTACGCGAGGGAGCAAGTCTGTGTAAGGCAAGCGTAAGGGGGTTACGTGTTCGAGTGTCCGAGCTTGCTTTGCGTAGATGTCTACGAAGTCGTGAGATTTGTTTTGATTGGAATGTGCCTTGATGTAGGTAAAGGTCACTTCTTGACCCCGTTTTCGGAGCCGTAACGCTGCACTTTGAATAAGATATGGGAAAATCGTAAGTTTATAGGCTGCGGTGCCTGCTCTTGACAACGTTTGGAGCACGCTCAAGGCGTCGGTCAGTATAAGACATTGTGGCAGGCCCGACGCGAGGATATGAAGTAATGCTCTATATATTGCATAGCATTCCGCCGAAAAAATTGACGCGTCGGGAGGTAATTTAAATTGTCTAATTATGTTCTGGGACGGGATATAAAATGCAGAACCTACTGCGCTATCGTCTTTTGATCCATCCGTGTATATTAATGTCGACTCCGGCCATCTTTCTTGATATTTTCCATGTTCACCACGGTCGGCGTAATGGATATCTAGATTTGGCTCTATGGGGATATTTAATTGATATATGAGTGGGTGGTCGTGGGTAAATGACAGCTGATAGGCCTCTGTGTCTATGAAATAGCAGTATAGGAAATAATATCGGGGGGTTGAGTGATCTATACGCTTTATTATCTCCCATTGTCTTTGGATGGCAAATTCTCTATTGAAAGGGTGGGGGTGTATAGCCCATGTTTTGAGTAAAAATTGTACCGTGAGTTTTTTTCGTCTGTGAGTAAGTGATTGTTCATTACTCTCGAGATAGACACTCACGTTTGGGCTGGAAGGCATTAGGCCGGGGCACGTTCGTAAAGCCTGTCGTTGTAAGATATCTAACGAGTTCAGGGTTTTTGTGTTTGCCCCACCGTATACTGGGGCTGCGTAATCGTATAATGATCGAAAGCAATTTTTATAAAATAAGAGCATAATGTATGGATGACTCCCCCACTTAGTGGTGGATATGCTTCGTAATATGTTAATAATTTTTTTTCCTTTTACTTTGAGGTATTCAATGTGGGGTCTCCACGTTTGTTTTCTGTCAAAAAAAAAACTCCGAGATATTTATAGGAGTCTACCAGAGGTATATTTTGGATACTTGGTATATTGTTTGGATAAGTTAAAGGTTGTCGGTGATTGAAAATTAGGATTTTTGATTTGGAGGGTGAGAAGGTTAGTCCTATACTCCAGAGGTTATCCCGAAGTACTGTAATAGCCCTTTTTACAGCAAGTATGCCTTGAGTGGCATCAGAAGTTTGTTTATAACAACATAAATCGTCGGCGTATTGTAATACTTTAAAGTCAGCGAGATCTAATTGGTGGATGTGGTGGGTATATATATTGAATAGTAGGGGGCTGAGGGGGGACCCCTGTGGTATTCCGGTTCGTACTTTTCTGGCCCCGTCCACTCGATCATCGAACCAAAATACAAGATTTCGTTCATTATATAAATTCCAGATAATATTAGCAACGGAAGGGTGTATTGATAATTTGTCTAATACATTGCATAGTATTGGGACGTAAACCGAATCATAGGCTTTCTCAATGTCTGTAAACAGGCTAAAACAATAGTCCTTAGTTATCTGACTATTTTGTATTGCTACTGTGAGAGTAGATACGGCATCTTAGCTGCCGTGATTGAGCCTGAATCCCATTTGTGTTGGGGGGAAAAATTGTTGCTTTTCCAGGGTCCAGTTTATTCGATGTTGTAATGTTTTTTCAAAAAGTTTGGTGAGTACCGGAATTAATACTATGGGTCGATACGATTGTGCGTTGTTGCGAGGTTTGGATGGTTTGAGGATAGGAATTACGACATGATTGTTCCAGGTTATGGGGATAATACCAGTGCGATATATTTCATTGTAAATTTGTACAATGAGGTGGATACCTTCGTCCGGCAAGTGGCGAAGTACGTCATATGTAATGCCGTCATATCCTGGTGCGGTATTTTTGAGGGAGTCCAAGGTATTTGTGAGTTCTAATGCGGTCACCGCGGGAAAGTCATCTGTGAATGTTGCGTTTAATCTTTCGTCGTGTTTATAACCCGAGCTAACCGAGGGGGGTGTTAATAAAGATATGAAGTCGTTTTCCCAGGTTCGGTCTAGCGTTTTCACCTTACTTTGGGTGGGTTTGCGAATGGAGTTAAATTTGTGCCAAATGGAGCTTATGCTATCGCTGCGATCTAATGTATTTCAAAAGTTTTGCCATGCTGCTCTCTTCGCCTGGAGGTAAGTTTTTTTCGCTTTCGCTTGTAGGCATTTTAGTTCAATCAAATTTTCTCGGAGGTGGCGTCGTTCATATTTTCGGAGTTGTTGTCGTTTTCTGATTTTAATGGTTTTGCAATCTCTCGTCCACCAACTTATGGATGGATATCTGGCCGGGATACTAAAGCGGGTACGAGTAGCACTGTGGTCCATAGCGACCGTAATCATTTCGATGAGATTGGAGTAAACTAGGTTGATATATCGGAATGATAAAATTGGCATGTATATCCCTGAGAACGTGACTTTGAACGCATCCCAGTTAATGGAGGCTTTATTCCATCGCCGTACTGGGGGTGTCTGACTGTTAGCTAAGCCTGGGGGTCGGAGATTGTGACGACGTCTGATTAAGAGAATGGGTGTGTGATCGCTTCCCCGTAAGTCTGCGTCTTTATACCACGCGAACTGAGGGAAAATTTCCGGAGACGTTATCGTCAGGTCGATGCAGGATGGGTTATTTCCGTTGAGAGGGTAATGGGTGGGGGTCTCATCGTTACAGAGAATGAGGTTATTCTCAGTGATCCATATGTCAATTGCGTTACCTAGTCTGTCGTTATGTTTGTCCCCCCACGTTGAGTGTTGTCCATTAAAGTCACCTAAAAGGGCAATAGGTCCGGGAACGTGTTGTATCATTTCTTGAAGGTCTCATGCTCGTATGCGTTGGGAGTTAGTATTGGAAGGGATGTATATCGATATGACTGTGAATGTTCGTAGGAAGATAGAAACGCGGATAGCTACTATTTCTGCTTGGAAATCTTGTTTTAATCTTATGTCATTTGGAATCCGGACTTCTGTATGTTGAATTTTTTCGTGTACGAATATTACCGTTCCCCTATTAGTTGTTGGTGTACCGTATAGATTATAATGCGCAAGACGATATTTTTCGCGTTTGGTACCTTTAACTTCCTGTAAACAGAGAATTTGGGGTTGATATTCGGCAATTAAGTCTAGTAATTCAAGTTTTCTCGCGGAGAAGCTATTAACATTCCATTGTACTATTGTTTCCATTTCCGGTATCCATCGGAAACCTTGCTCTGTCAATGTGTGGATTCTTTGATAGCCAGGAGATTAGATGTTAAAGATTGGATTTGTTTGATGAGTTGAATGCAATGATTTTTGTTTTCTGTTTCCCGCACCGCGTCCCATAAATTGGGAATCATGTCTAGAATCGAGTTGTAGATAAGATTGTGCTCTATTGGTATATGCTCTGGGGTTGAGTTATTCGAGAACACATTTGTTGCTGGCCGAACAGGATTCACTCTATCTATCTCCCTCTTACTTGTCAAAGCAGCGGGCCGGGCATTTTGTCCTATCGGTTGGGAATAATTGCTTTCTGTGTCGGAGGTGGGACTGGAGGTCATGATTAACACTTCATCATCATCATACCAGTTCCTGCTATTGTACGTTTTGCGGGGTTGATGATAGTCTTTTCTTTTTGTTTTGGATGTTTTGGGTCGCCTTGGCGGTTTAATGGCATCAGTAGCGGAAGTATTTTCTAATACTGGTTCTTCCCTTGCGAGCACCGATTGCGTATGATTCAATATCTGATAGTTATTGACCGTTTGTGTAGAATGGGGCAAGTCAAGTCTAGTGTTCGAAAGGAAAGGAATTCGGGAGCTGCCAGAACGATGGCAACGGTGCCTCGGCGCGCACGGAGAATACTTTGAAAAACTGACATAGTTTGGTGTTTCTTCTGCTACCTATTTCCTCTGCAGAAATAAAAGTCCCGGTCAACCTTGAACGACCCTTGTATTTTACAGTCTGGAAGTGTGTGTCACTAGTGTGACAGTGTGAACATCCCGTGTCGCTTGTCCCATTGGTTTGAAAGTTGCCTTACACTCATGTCGATGGCACTAAGAAAGTTTTGTGGGGTTTCCCTTGTCGTTTCATGCAATCATCATTATTATCATCGCCGCGATTAGTTTAGAGCGGAAGGAAAGAGACAGTAAATATCAAAAATACAAATGCTTCAGTGTGTATATCTTGAAAAGAAATGATGATGATGATAATAATAATTAACCTAATACATACACAAAAATTTAGTTGCCAAGAGCATTCCACGCGTATTTTTTCTCCCGTATTATTAACGAAGGTATGACGAAAACAGGACGTGGTCGACTGTGTAGAATGTTCGTTAATATCTTCGCGACCACTGTACCAAATATCATAGCAATTATCACATTCATAGAAATGCTTCATGTAAAAGAATCAGACGTTGCAGCGAAAACTCCATTTACTTCCATTATAAGCAGACGAATACCAAGCACCGGCATAGGCACCGGGTTCAACACCAGCGCCTCTAACGGTATCATTTTCGAGTGGAACCAGCCAGAGAGCGCAGAACTGTGCCGTTTTCCACACAAACGTATCAAGTCAACTCAACTCAACTACAACGCCTAGAATAACGTAGTGTGGAAAACGGCATGGTTCTGCGCTCTCTGGCTGGTTCCACTCGAAAATGATCCGCTAGAGGCGCTGGTGTTGACCCCGGTGCTTGGTGTTCGACTGCTTATAATGGAAGTAAATGGATTTTAAGCTGCAACGTCTGATTCTTTTACATGAAGCATTTCTATGAATGTGATAATTGCTATGATATTTGGTACAGTGGTCGCGAAGATATTAACGAACATTCTAGACAGTCGACCACGTCCTGTTATCGTCATACTTTCGTTAATAATACGGGAGAAAAAATACGCGTGGAATGCTCTTGGCTACTAAATTTTTGTGTATGAATTAGGTTCATTATTATCATCATCATCATTTCTTTTAAAGATATACGCACTGAACCATTTGTATTTTTGATATTTACTGTCTCTTTTCTTCCGCTTTAAACTAATCGCGGCGATGATGATAGTGATGATTGCATGAGACGACAAGGCGAACCCCACAAAACTTTCTTAGTGCCATCGACATGAGTGTAAGGCAACTTTCAAACCAATGGGACAAGCGACACGGGATGTTCACACTGTCACACTAGTGACACACACTTCCAGACTGTAAAATAGCATTCATTGCACATGAGGGTCCAAACAGCAAACGACACGTTTATATGGCGCATTCGCGTGCTACTTGTTACTTCCGTCGGAAAGCTTCTTAAAGGATGGGTGCTGACACCGAAGCGACGCGTTACAGGGGGAGTTCCCAACTAAGTAGTGATGGGTCGTTCGTGAACGAGTCGTTCAAAAGTAACGACTCTCTCTTGTGAGCGGTGAACGACTCGTTCACCACAATTGAACGACACGTTCAAAGAGTCGTATGTGTGCCACGACTCCTCCGCCCGCCAAGCAACTATTATTCCATTATTCCCTCTCCTTTCCACGAATTTTGCGAGGAAGATGCATGCGCAAGTGTATACTCGCATGGCGGCCGGAATTTTTTAAAGAAAGCAAGTCGATTCTGCAGGCAGCAAATGGGGACTGGAGAGGAGAGGGAAGGGGGGGGGTCCTCTCTGTTCCTTTTCCCTACCCCTAGTTGAGTAAAGCTGGCTGAAACGTGCCGTGTACGATGAGAGGGGAAGGACATGCTCGCGAGTCGACTCTTTCCTTCGTTCAAAGAGTCGTGGCACACTTTAGCGACTCTTTGAACGAAGGAAAGAGTCGACTCGCGAACTCGCGACACGCGAGTGTTGTTTGCAGAGAGAGAGAGAGCGCGCAACCTCAGCCCATGACGGGCAGCGAAGAACAGCCAACAAATTTTCCTGTAGTTTCAAGTTCGGCCAAACCATTAGCGCTAAAATTACAAGAAATTAAATGTTAGTAAAAAATATTAGGGGAGTCTTGTAAAGATTTTGGGAAGGTGTTAGGCACAGACCTCTTGATTACAATATTCCGATTAGCCTATTTTGAGTTGTTTTTGTTTAAGTCCACTTTATGTGCAGATAGGATAGTCGGGACTGGACCTACAGTTTAAAGTGGGATCCGAACCTCCACTTTGTATTGAACACGGTACCCTTTGATTACCGGCGACGTTATAACTACGCCATCGGGGAGACCCGATTAGCCTATTGGAGCATAAAAGTGGACTTATAACAATTTTTGCCAAGCAAACCATTTTAATACATGACAGCGTTAACCACTATGCTATTAAAGCGAATCAGAAAAGGGAGGCAGTAATTTATAATTTGCAACACAAAATACTTAGTGTGGAAAGCGATTGTTACTTTTAATTATTTTCTAAAGCGCCGGCCTCCATGGTGGAGTGGTTAGTACACCTCATTACTCATCCTGATCTTCGCGATTACCCAAAAAAAGTGACAGAAAGGCGAAGTAAAATAAACCAAATCAATCAACCAATCATTATTTTCTAAAGCAAGATCAAAGACAATAAACACCTTTTGTTTTATGTTACTCCAAATCCAAAAATGACGTAATACAAGCAGCAAGCACAAGTTCAAATGATAAACCTTTAGTGAAAATAACAAACATGTATTAAAACAAAAATTATAACTTACAATTTTTTATATTCAGTTAAGAATTACCTAATAGAACAAACTACATGATAATGAATTAATTATAAGTGGACTCGTGAAATGAAGGTCTTTTTATATTTGAATACTACATTATGTTCTGTTTTTCTGATTTTTTAATAAAGAACCTGAGAGACAAACACACGCTCACACACGCAGTTATACATAATGTCTTATAATCCGATCTATAATAGATATTCAATTTGTTATAACATTAATTTAATATATTTTGTGTAATACAAGGAACAAATTTGAAATTATGCGGGGAACGGTGGGGATTTCCCCTCTAACGATCATATCATGCAATTTCCCTCTCTTTCTCTCTGTATGCATGTGTACATACATATACTTATATATTATACACGTGAGATTAGAAGATTAAAATTTAAATCACATTGAAATGATAACGTTATTAGAGACGAATCACAAATTTACACCAATAGAAACACAGCATTATATACAAAATGAAAGTAAAACACAAATGAAAAGCAAAGATAAATATGAAAATTCAGTGCGCAAAATCATTGCAAAACAAAAATGCAATCAATAAAATTAATATTGACAAAACTAACTCAAGTATTCTATAATGTATGCCGGCGTGGTTAGCACATCAAGGGTCTCGAGAAATATAGTTTAAGGGATGTAAGGGATGATCCTTCCACGTAGTACACCCAATTGTCAACCTCAGTTCCACATAGTACACCCTGGACTGCATTTTGCAGACTAACGAGGCTCTGGCGTCTATACCTACGGCCAGTATAATTTTCGTAGGAATGTGTGTGTGTGTGTGTTGTCCTGTGTTTTGTCCTTATGTGTGCAGAGTGCCTTTACAGCCTCAGCTTTTAACCGGTCAGATTATTTTAATATTTTAGTTACTACAGGACATTACAGTTATGTTATTTTAGTTCTGGTAAGGGGCTGGATCCCGTATAAAGTGAAGGGTGCAAAATAGCCTAAGTGACGCACACAAAATTTTAAATTCATATTCAATCATAGCCTTTAGTATAAAACAGAGATGTGATGGGGAGGGCCGGCCCCCGTGGCGGAGTGGTTAGCACATTGCGGCACGAGGGCAGGGAATCCTGAGGCCGATATTCGGTGGAAACACATAGCGGCTCGGGATACCACTTTTGCCCAGGCTTTGCTCTTCTGCCACTTTGGCTAATCGCGAACATGAAAATCAGTGATGATATAATGAAATTGATGAAGTGACACACAATTCCGAGATTCCTCTTAGCGCATTGTTCTAACCACTCCTCCACAGAGACGACTGAAATTGTTGGAAGTGAATCAGTTTCACAAGTAGCAGGGCACTACAAAATCGCAATGAAAACAGGACCAACCCTTCCAAAGTTGGTGAGATGATGAGAGACACTCTGTGTAAAATGTACTGTCCGAGAATCTCGTCTCATTGGAGTAACGATACCGATTTATGCTTTGAAATCGATAAGTGAACAAGACCTGACAGGTGTTTTTAACTTGAAATCAAATCACGAACAAGATATGCATTCTCATTCACGAGTTGAAACGATGTGCCAAGTCATCTTGTCTCACCACGATACTCGATCGAGTTGCTCTTCCGCTTCGTGCACATGTAAACCTTTTAATTTACACGTTCAATTTTATTTATCCAAGAAAACAAATCTGTTAACATGAGAATGAACAGAAGAAATAAGCTACTAGTTATTTTCCCATTAAGAAACAAACAAATTTTAAAATGCTATAATTTCTTATAAATTAGCATGCAGTAATTATATTTTATAATTTATTAATTCAGTTTTAATATTTTAACTGCCTAACACGCTTTGTTGTATTTTATGCATCTTTTATACCTAATTACTTAGTATTGACAGCGAGGATGAATGAATTTTACGTACAGATAAGCTAATCGGGACTGGATCTACAGTTTAAAGTGGGATCCACCAGGTATCGTTACAAGGCAACGACGGAGGATGGATGGTGATTAGAGTAATTGACAAGAGGTTAAATACAGATTACCACTCATCTCTGGGCTGGGGTTCGAACCCGGAACTTTCGGTGTCAATAGGCTTACTTTGAGGAGGGCGACACCACTTACCTGTCACTCCAAGATTATTTCAAGCTGGCCAACATAGAAACCAAGAAACAAAGAACATGCACCATGGAGTATGTTTTATTTATGTTATTCAGCCATCCTTTCATTCCTTGTTAAATCCTGGTAAGGAAATCGCTTCATGTCTCGGATTCGATCCTCTGTGGAGGCACCTTGCCCAGTGATTTAGACCCCCAGTTTAAAATGTAGCTTCAATCCCGAGCATAAAGTGAACTTTAAACATTGTCTGACAAAATCGTTTTCATATGACGTGAAATATTTCATTAACATTAACGTGTAAATATTTTACTAATGAAAACAGCATTAAAGAATAAATATAGAAGTTTAATCATAAATCTCATCGTACATGATACTGCAAAAAAGCTTTTATTGAATGACTGCAGAATTAGGAACAACTACCTAAGATGGACATGGGTCATGTTCACGAGTGATATAAACAGCTGTTGGCCATCTGCGGTGAGCCTACGTGTTAAGGTGTTTTACTAGTAGAAAGCAACATTAAAAAAAATACATACGTATAATTTGGCCCGCTTTATAGAAATTCGATCATACTATAACAAATGATTAAAAATAAGAATAATAAAAAATTAAGAGGCGTTTAGGGTTCGAATCAACGTTTGGGTTATTTATAAGGCATGGACGTTCTTTCTTGCTAGGAGAAATTAAAATGTACCATTAAAATTTGTCACGGTCCAAGATACGGCCGATGGAAAAAGACGATGAAGTTCCCTTTTCATCGGTCTTCGTTTACAAGCCAAATTTACCATGAATTTATCTTGAATTTAAAAATCAGGAATCGGAAATCAGAAATCAGAACACTGAAATATGTTACAAAATAATGTTTAATACATTTCTGTAGAAATACTTACAATCTCTGGTCGCTCACCGACACAAGACAAAACACTCGCGGGCCCATGATGCCCCGCTCTAAACAAGTGAGCAACGCAGACCGCTGATGGTCGGTTTTATATGTAAACAATACATTCGAGCACCATGGCCTAACCAGTTACGTTAAAGAAGTTTGAAATCACAAAGCTAAGATTTTAAACATGGTCCAGAGAAGATAAAACAACTTCTCTCTGACCTATAAAGGTGCTGAAAGTTTTAACTGCGAATGTTTAAAACTGTCTCTCTAAAATGTGAATGTCGAACTGCCAAATCGAAATGTGTCTATCGAACTGTAACTTTTCACTGCCTCTTTGCACTGCCCCCGCTAAGTCCTTACTTCGTCTTTTCTTTCCATTCTCCGAAGAATTGTCCTTCACTCTATTGGTCGTTGAACTTTTTGCTCCGCCCACACGTGGTCACTTCTGTATGTAGTGGCGATAATCGTAACACACGGGGGAGATAAGGGTGAGAATTGCTTACTGAGAGGCGATAATCGCATAGCATGAAAACACAATAGCACCTTGTTTGAGAGCTGATCTCGAGGAATGAAAAGCATCTGTTCGTAATTAATTTTAATGGCTCTCAGCTCAAATTTTATCGCATACAACTCGGACACTTCAGTAAAGTTATTCCTTCCTTTGCTGTCGAAATTGCATCGAAGCGAGGATATACGAAAAGAAATGTTCTGGCAGGGTTGGAGTTCAAAATTCTGCACTTATCATTCTTGTCACTGAGCTGTCTATGAGCCAGACTAGCGGGCGGTGGTCGTGGAATTTATGCGTCTCGTGGGGAACACCATGTGTAGGGCGATTGTCTAGAATCCGGGCCTGGCCACCTGCAAAATCTCACGAGGACAGAGGATCTTTGTTCAAAACAAGGGAGAAAGTCTTCTTGGGGTTTTAAATTTTAAATGCCTGAAGTTCCAGGTGATTAGCTCCTTCTCGGCCGAAATCATCTCGATAGGCTCCATCTGGGCCGAAATTATCTCGATGTGAACCAGAGTTTAGATGGATTTGTACGGTACAGATATGGGAATTTATTGCCGGGCTTCATGGGAACGAATGTGGGTTTCTTGAGGCAGCTGGGTTTCTTCTCAGAGAGCAGAAAATAAGATCTTGGGAAAAAGCGTAGAAAGACCGATGGGGATATGTAATTGGCACATCGGTTATACATCCCCCTGCTCCCGAATAAAATTTGCTGAACTGTAGGGAAGCAAATTTTCTCAGCTAGCTGTTGCGTTGCCTCCTGCAGGACTTCTGATGTGTCTTGCCTCCCGATGTTAACTTAGGTCAGAATATAACCCTAGCACCCGTAGACTTAAGTGTTCGGGTCATATCTGCCTCTTATGGGCAAGTCTGGCTGTCTCTTTCCTCTTCCCATTGCTGTAGTTCTCTTCTGCTGCTCCTCCTCCTGCCTGGATTGGCTCGGGGCAAGCGAGTTGTGCCCTTGCTGCTTCATTTGGGGTCCATGGCATCTTCTTCCTTCTAACGGCTGACTCTGGTGTCGAGTGGCTCAGGAATACGGTCGGTAATAATGGTGGGATGCCCTCATTGCATAGTCATCTTGGAGTAGTAGCCTGTCCTGGCCTTCTCTTCTGCCATCTGGTCTGCTTGGCTGGAGCTCCCGTATCGGCTGGAGAAATGTGTCCGGAGTCTCCTTGGTGCCTCTTCTCCTGCCATCTCTTTGGCTGTAGTATCTTGTTCTGTGAAAGTTTTTAAAGGCATTAGAATATGCTTAGTTGAAAGTCTTAACCTATCTTCATGCACTTTCTTCACATGTCACAACTTCAAGTCTCTTTACCACTTTAAGTTCCTTGTCTTCTCGTACGTGACCACTATGTCTCTTGATTACATTTTTACAAGCAAAGAAAATTACACAAAAATTTTGTAGCTTCTACATAGACAGTATAATTATGAAAATCAATACATGATTTAATAAGATATTATATAAAAAATTGTTGGCTAGTTTTAAAATTAAAATTGAAAAATTTACCGATACACATATTAAAATAAGAAAATTCCCTTTATTCTTCATGCACCCTTCTCTTCAATTTATCTCATTGTTTTTAGCTTATTTCATTTTTCATTACTGGGCTCAAGGCTTTACCAACACAAGTCTATTCCACTAACACACTTCATAGGTTAGGCAGTATTTGCTGCACGGGCATTCAGCCCCTTACATGTGCATACTTAAAACTATAATGGCCACTATGGGCAAATCTTCTGCTCTATGGCAGGAATTATGTGTGCATCATAGGCACCGTCATTATGCTGTGTACAGCATAGGCCTCCTTGGGCAAATTAAAATTAACACAACCCTTATAACAATACCATCCTTGTTATGTGTTGTTGGCAAGTGTATGTGGTAGATGTATTTATTCTGTGTCTTATACCTCACATTAAGTAAAATTATGCAACTTGAGCCACTTAAGATGCAAAAATTTAAATATTCTCCTTATCAACATAAAAACAAACAGTGAATACTTATTATGGAGATCTAGCCTCCATTTTCTCCTGATCAAAGTTAAATGGTGCATGAAACTTGTTATTATAAAAACATAATCCTTATTTTACTATACAGACCCAACTTATTTTCTTCATCATACATCACTGGCCGTCACATGCCTTGGTTGGTCTGGTGAGTCTAGCCTATCAAATATCAACTATAATAAATCAAAATACACATTTAGATAAAAGTAGATAATCAGATAATAATCCATTGATATTAACATTTTCCTGTAAATATTGACAAACAAATGACAAAAAAAAACCCAAAGAAAACTACTTCTTCTTCCAAGTAGATAAAAAGATTACATGGCACTATAATTGTGCTAATTATCCTTAGTAAACAAAATTATAAGTTTCACCACTAACTAGACATTAATAAAATGATAAGGTGACTTACTGAGTCACGTGTGTGCATTTATAGAGTTGCACCTGATTACACAAGTTTACAAGAATTACGATTACAAAATGATAAAAACATAAAATTTAAACACACAAGAACAATAGAGTATATGATTGTTTAAATATAATAAAGAAGTTAATATGAGCAAATGTATGAGATTATTACAAACAGAAGACCTAACACCACCTTCTGTTAGTTACATCATAAGAATCAAAAGATTAAAATACAACTATATTACAAGTGTATGCATGTGTATGAAATTTTTGCTTTTTGGTCGAGTGTAATTGTTGTCTTACTTATTCTTAAGCAATTGTTGCAATGTGTTAGCCCCGCAGGGCTATTTTATGAGGACTACGTAGTTAGGACCTAACTTCTAGCAGCCAAATGTCGACCTGTCACGTGGCTGATAGAATCCAGGAACCGAACACGTCCAAACCCAACCCGCATGTATATATAAAAGAGTCCCCCCCTTGAATCCGACAGCAAGATAATATGTTGAAAAAAAAATCCCTTAAAGCCTAAAGAAGGCAAAGTGTAAAATAAAATATGCTCCGCGCATGAAAACTGTCGAATTCCGCAATGATTAAGTCAAATCCATATTTAAATCATGTTTAGCTCACGCTGCCATAGCGTCTTATGAGCTGTTGGGAGGACAGGTGGCACGCGGTGTGCTCCAATCTTCCTCTTCCTAACTCCTTAACTTCCACACCAAAAAAAATCTTTCCAAGTTACCCGGGGTATACCAAAAGTATTCCAAAATGGTGGCAAAAATAAATTTTGGGTTCTAGTCTCCTTTGAGAATAGAAATTTTGATCTTTGAGGTTCTCTATAGCAAGAAATTAACCCTAGGGAGATATATAAAACGAAGAAGTTGGTCTCCCTTTTCATTATAAATTCTTATTTATCATCAGGTCATCCGTCGCATTCAGCATGTACAGGTAAGCACGCTTGCTGAGAAAAATATTCAAGTTGATGGTTGCAAAACCATTTATAATGAATTGTTACTTACTAACTATTATACTGTATGATTACACAAGTCACAGGTATGCTGGTTTAATCAGTACATCGAAGAAAGGTGATTTCGGAAAGTAATTCCTCGGAACGTCAAAAATTTTCTAAAAAACTAGCTGGCAACACTGATTTTCACTAACTTTAAATGGTAGTTGGTTGCAAAACATCTATAACACTTATATTAAATAATTGAACAAGTTTTAAGTAAATATCATGAAATAAAAGTAAAATTTTTACATAAATTCAAAGTTCCTCGGTTTACGAGCCTCCGATACGACACCTTCGTATAAAAACTGGATAATTAAAAATAAAATTATGCAAGTCCTGGTTGATTTTTTGTAATTTCCTTCAAGGGTAGCCTATTTATGACTTCAGTAATTAGTTTTCATAAAGATCCGACTGTAATTAAGCATTTTATGGCTGATTTAAAATTCAAGTTCTCCGCAAAGGTACTAGTTCAGACAAAATTTGGATTTTTACGTCACAGTAGTTCAATTTTATGAAACAATACAAGATTAACTCTTTATATTTAAGTAATTTATAGTTTAATTGTTATTATTAAGTTCTAAGTGTAAGAATTTGTTACAAAAATCGTAGCTTTTATGCTGAAAATTCATTTTAAGTGCCTTATTTAACAGCGTAATGCTTTTAAGTTTGGAAAATAAAAGATAAGCCAAATATTGTTTTTAAGAACCAATTTTAAGGTTGAAGGAGAAATAAAGAACAAGATTCTATTTACGCCATCCTGAGAATCAAGTGTAAAAGAGTCTCCCAGCCTCCAGTCCTTTAAGAGGACTTCCCTTATTAAAGTAGGTGTGTTATGTAACATGTGTATCATTAACATCCTGTGGAAAAAGATCTGGTCTCTTACCCTTCAACATCCTGAGGTACAATGTCCTTTTACCTTCGGTACAGTGCCACAGCTTCATGTTTTCCACATGCTGATTGGTTACCATCTGGCCGGTACAGCAGTCCAACAGCGTGAACACGTCAACTCGCTCTTCTTGATAGCAGTAATAAGGTCCGGAGAAGGTATTGCAGTATTTCCTGGTTATGGCATCCAATAAGCTACTAAGAAAGTGTGTTTTCAAAAAGATTAAGTTACCTACAGAGACATTTTGCCTTTGGGACAATTGTGCATTTATCCTGGTATTTCTTTTGTTCCTTTCACCCGTTGTATTAATATTAGCCATGTACAGCTTATGTTCCCAGTTCATCTCTTCACCAGTTGGCAAATTAAAGTGTGTTCTTACTGCATTGTCTATGGGATAATTTAATTGAAGCTCTATGGGTGCAAAACCAGTGGAATGGTTGACACTTCCATTCAACAAGTTAACAACTTTGGTGACATGCTCTGGCCAAGCATTATGCGTGCCTTCACAGACCACTCGCATAAGCCGGTTCAAATCTTTGTGTATCCTCTCTACTAGGTTACTGCTCGGTTTGTATACCGGGGTGTAAGCAACCTTTATGCCTAGAGAGGCTAATGACTGTACATATTTATTTGCCTTGAACTGAACTCCATTGTCACTTACTATTAAATTTGGGATCCCGAAATGTAAAAAATAGATATCAATTAGCTTCCGTAGTATGCTGTCGGTAGTACTGTTACGTAATGTGTAAGCGGTTAGAAACCTAGTTTTTGCATTTTGAATAGTTAGTAAGAATCTTTCACCTCTCTTACCCCTTGGTAATGGGCCCTGAATATCTATGAACAAAACAATATCTCTACCTTCCATACTGTGCAATAACAGTGTTTGTCTAGGTGGGTGTGTGTTATCTTTAGTACTTTGACATGTAATGCAGTCTGTAACATAAGATCTGACATCTTTCCTCATATTTCTCCAGTTATACAGTTTTAAAATTCTTCTCATCATTTTATCTACTCTATAAATGTATTAAAATATCATGGTAGTCTTTAAACACTACTGGTACCAATAATTCTAGTATGCAAAGTTTCTATTAGTTCAAAAAAAAATTATAATCATAGTGGCTGCTATGCCATTTTGCAAACCTTTTGTAAAATACAGCTAATTTCTGATCTAATTTAGCTTTTGTTTTGTAAACAACTCAAAAACTGTATGTTGGTAAGAAGTATGTGGTGTTTCTGCTGTTCCGCAGCTACGAAGTTACTGAAAAAAAAATTAATTTTGGGAGAAATTGTTCATTATTTACACTCATATTGGTGTAATAAGTGTGTACATTGCACAGTCATCATAAAAATCTGGCCTCTTACCTTCTGGTACATTTGTGTACTTTACATCTCTTCTTTTTTCTGTTACCCTTCCATACTTGAAATATTTTATGCATGTTGGGTGTTGTCTGGCCTACATGGTTACGGAACGAGGAGGAAACGTCGTGCCGTCCTTTACCTCTCACATTACGCAGAGCCGTACAGATGTTTCTCAATGCTACATTAGCTTCGTCTACTAGAATGCTAAAAAGATATGCTTTAGTGTCTTGGCTACAGTTAAGATTCATGAATGGTTTCATACTTTCATCGCTGGTTAGGTTAATGCTAGCTTCGGACCATTTACTGTCCTTGACCAGTTCCTTGCTGGCAGGCAAATCATAGAGGGGTTCCATTACTTTATTTATGTACTTGCTACCTTGAGCTTTCATTAACGTAGATGCATTATTCTTGCCATTACTCTCTACTTTCCCCCTTATTCCCCTTCTGTCTTTAATCTTCAAACTTTCAAAGCTACGCAGCCTACTCCTAACCTTCCCATTACGGTACATCCATCCTATTTCACCATACTCAATTAGCCTTAATTCATCAGCAATAATCTTCTTAAAGTGGGTCATATCCCCCCTCACTCCTAGCTCAAAAGTTACTCTATTACTAATAGCAAACTTATGCTTCTTAGCTGTACTAATATCCACAACAATAACATTGTCTTCATTAGGCCTAACTTCTGCCTGCTGTACCTCAATAACAATTAATTCATCATCATCCACTTTGTTTACATTTAGCACTTCATCATAACAATTAGGGGATGCATCTAATTTAGCACTCACTTCCTCCCTAGTTACTTTCACTTCCTTTCTTAACGAGTCTAACTTCTCACTATTAGCTTTGAGCATTTCCATTAGGGTGTCCCTAAGCTCTTCCAAGGTCAATGCCATTTTTCTGTTGCAATTTTCACTTTAATTACTTATGAAATCAACCTAACTTTGCCCACTGGCATTATAAAAACAACACTAGAAAATTCGTAAAGCATGGTCGTCTATTTATCATTCTTCATTTTCATGGTAGCGATTAAGTTATCTCGCCCTCAAAATTAGCTTTTAGCTCCATAGTTCCCCTTTACTTGTACTTTCACTTTTTACGTATGTGCTTTTCAATAATATTGTCAACTCGTTGTTTCCACTTTGTTAACTTATGCTACTCGGAAGTTAGTTCACTCGCGAGGCATGCAACTACTATTGTAGTGTCCTGATTTCTTTTAAAATTTAGTGCAAATTTCGAATTTTAGCAGTACATAACAAATGACAACTTGGCTTTGTAAACAAGTCCCTGTTCGGGAAAAGCCATTTATAACAAATGATTAAAAATAAGAATAATAAAAAATTAAGAGGCGTTTAGGGTTCGAATCAACGTTTGGGTTATTTATAAGGCATGGACGTTCTTTCTTGCTAGGAGAAATTAAAATGTACCATTAAAATTTGTCACGGTCCAAGATACGGCCGATGGAAAAAGACGATGAAGTTCCCTTTTCATCGGTCTTCGTTTACAAGCCAAATTTACCATGAATTTATCTTGAATTTAAAAATCAGGAATCGGAAATCAGAAATCAGAACACTGAAATATGTTACAAAATAATGTTTAATACATTTCTGTAGAAATACTTACAATCTCTGGTCGCTCACCGACACAAGACAAAACACTCGCGGGCCCATGATGCCCCGCTCTAAACAAGTGAGCAACGCAGACCGCTGATGGTCGGTTTTATATGTAAACAATACATTCGAGCACCATGGCCTAACCAGTTACGTTAAAGAAGTTTGAAATCACAAAGCTAAGATTTTAAACATGGTCCAGAGAAGATAAAACAACTTCTCTCTGACCTATAAAGGTGCTGAAAGTTTTAACTGCGAATGTTTAAAACTGTCTCTCTAAAATGTGAATGTCGAACTGCCAAATCGAAATGTGTCCATCGAACTGTAACTTTTCACTGCCTCTTTGCACTGCCCCCGCTAAGTCCTTACTTCGTCTTTTCTTTCCATTCTCCGAAGAATTGTCCTTCACTCTATTGGTCGTTGAACTTTTTGCTCCGCCCACACGTGGTCACTTCTGTATGTAGTGGCGATAATCGTAACACACGGGGGAGATAAGGGTGAGAATTGCTTACTGAGAGGCGATAATCGCATAGCATGAAAACACAATAGCACCTTGTTTGAGAGCTGATCTCGAGGAATGAAAAGCATCTGTTCGTAATTAATTTTAATGGCTCTCAGCTCAAATTTTATCGCATACAACTCGGACACTTCAGTAAAGTTATTCCTTCCTTTGCTGTCGAAATTGCATCGAAGCGAGGATATACGAAAAGAAATGTTCTGGCAGGGTTGGAGTTCAAAATTCTGCACTTATCATTCTTGTCACTGAGCTGTCTATGAGCCAGACTAGCGGGCGGTGGTCGTGGAATTTATGCGTCTCGTGGGGAACACCATGTGTAGGGCGATTGTCTAGAATCCGGGCCTGGCCACCTGCAAAATCTCACGAGGACAGAGGATCTTTGTTCAAAACAAGGGAGAAAGTCTTCTTGGGGTTTTAAATTTTAAATGCCTGAAGTTCCAGGTGATTAGCTCCTTCTCGGCCGAAATCATCTCGATAGGCTCCATCTGGGCCGAAATTATCTCGATGTGAACCAGAGTTTAGATGGATTTGTACGGTACAGATATGGGAATTTATTGCCGGGCTTCATGGGAACGAATGTGGGTTTCTTGAGGCAGCTGGGTTTCTTCTCAGAGAGCAGAAAATAAGATCTTGGGGGAAAGCGTAGAAAGACCGATGGGGATATGTAATTGGCACATGGAAATGGTAATTGGCACATCGGTTATAATACATTATGATATTGGCAGAAACTTATATTGAATGACTGTAGAACAACAAAAACATGGATATGGGATGGACATGGATAATGTTCAAGAGCGATATATATTTCTTAAACACAGCTGTTAGCCATCCGCGGAGAGCGAGCGGGTGGATCCTACTTTAAACTGTAGATCCAGTCTGCTGGCGAGACTGCCGCCGCCGCGCCTTGTGTAAGAGAGCTCGCGACTCGCGAGCGAACGATGAGTGAGGAGAAGAGTCGCTAAGGCGAGCGAGTCGTTAAGGTGCTTAATGACTCTTCCTGCCGACTCGCGAGTCGTGAACGATGAGGGAGGAGAAGAGTCGCTAAGGTGCTTAATGACTCTTCGTGCCGACTCGCGAGTCGTGAACGAATGATGGGGAAAGAGTCGTGGGACTGTGCTGTGACTCTTCGTGCTGTTTCAAGAGTCGTGAACGAGCGATGCTCGTTGAAATGCAAGCATGTGTCGCAGCGCAGATCTGGAGTGCATTTTGTTGCGATATTAAAACCAGTGATCGAATGCAAAAAAGGAAGAATATGTAAATGCACGTTATTACTAATAAAAGGTTGATATAATTATATAGCATTTCTATGTATGCTATCGTACTGCATAATTTGCATTATCCGCAGCATGAAATGTAAACTGAAACAAGATACAAATACAGAAAATCTCACTCATGAGGCAGAGTAATGAAAACAAGTATGTGTATAAAAAAAAGTATAAATTTTGTTTGTGTGTGTGTGTGTTTACTGTTTACACATGTATGTATATCCACACACATACAGAATCGTATTTGCATTTTTCTTATTTTATGCCGCTTTTCTTCAAATTTTAAGTAATCGCGACGATGAGGATGATGCGTGATGATATAGATGAAGGGACACTCGTAAAGAATATCCTTGCCCAGACCGGGACTAGATCCCGGGAACTTCTGTGGCAAGATCAAATGTCGATTACTTCAGAATCTTGGCCTTCTAGTCGGCTACACGCACACACACATACACAAAAATGCAATACAATTTATTAATCTTGAAGGACGTACGTTGTGTTAGTTTACTTAAATACAATCATCTGCTTCAACACCACCTACCCCCTTCCCCCTCTTCAGGCATGTGTTTCGAGAAAAAGAAGCTTGGCGACTCTTTTGAACGACTCATTTGAACGACTCTTCTCAGTGAGCGAGCGCTCATGAGTCGACTCGCACAAATGAACGGCTTGAACCCATCACTACAACTAAGTGACAAGCGACATGGTCACAGATTAATAAGATCGCTTACTTCCTATCTCTCCTTTGTAATCTGTGCGTATACCAAACCGGACATGTGGAGCCACCCTACGGCTGTTTCGAAACGTAAAGCGTTGTCATAGCAACCTCTCCGCCAATCATATCTTACTCTTGGCAGTGACAGTTGAATGCGTCTCAGCGCAATGATCCGCTCACCCCACCCTTCCATTCCTGCTTTTATTTTCTGCTAATAATTCGGGACATATCTCGTAAGGTCGAATTAATTATTTTATATAAGTGCATAAAAATGTTATACAAGGATAAATACCATTGTTCAGTTAATGCACGTTACGTTTGAATGATTTCTACATCTAAGTTACGAGATATACAGAATAAGTAGCCCAGAAGCACAACATACGCAAATAATTTCAAGTTCCTGAAATTCCAGCACGTAAATCATTCCGTTGTGCATGAAAAATGGTCCGTGTATTATCTGTGGTAATAAGTATTTTTATGTCGTATTCTCCCTATTATGCGTTGCTTTTCTGACATTTTGGGCAAATCGCGATTTTATCTTGTGTAAACTCTACGGCGATTACTTTGTTCGTAGATCAATGCGTTTTACCCCTCCCTCGTCGTTGTTTATTTAGCATCGCATTTTTTCAATTTTAGGCTAATCGCGACGATGCTATGAAAAATTGATGACACAAAGAAAGCTCTAACAGGGATTCGAACCCAGGACCCCTGCATTAACCGAACAATGGTATTTATCCTTGTAGAACATTTTTATGCACTTAAATAATTAATACGACCTTACGAGATATGTCCCGAATTATTAGCAGAAAATAAAAGCAGGAATGGAAGGGTGGGGTGAGCAGATCATTGCGTTACCCAAAGTGTTCTAAAGGACGCTCGAGCCATGTTGCAACATTTCCCAAATTCTCTCTTTCTCTTCATAAAAATTGCTGCACAGTTTAACGTGGGTGGCAATCTGCAGGATACAGCATACTTAATACCAGCAACTGTTTCTGGTGCCGTCACTGTAATTTTCTCCCTTGTGTAGGCCTACCATATTCAATCGCAAGATGTAGACACTTCTGATTTACCAACGTAGAAAATTCCATTCATCTGTCTATGGCCTCATAAAACGAAAGACAAATGCATCCACTTCCTCTGCAATTGATATCAGTGGAGTACCCTGAGGGTGAGGGGGGAATTTGATGCTGAAAATGCCAGGGAAACAAAAGACAGGATTCGAAGGTTTTGTCTCAGGAAATAAGAATAAATCATAAAACGTATATTAAAAACTACTGATGGAACATTAACGCTATTCATCTAACGAAACCATTACAAATCGGCTGGCGGCTTGTAGGTATGAAATATACTGGAATAAAAGATATATACTTGTTTTCCAAACTTAACCACCATCCTAAGAAAATTGGGGACCTACAAGTGAGTAGCGTAACCCAGTCTGGGAAATCTCCTATAACAGCTGAGGGTTCGATGTGCTGACCCCACGTCACCCCATTACTGGTTGAAGATCTCCACACCTCTAGGTAGGGTTGTGGGAGGCAGACTGGCAGTCAGTTGATAGGCCAAGGCCCTTCCAGGGCTATAGAGCAGTGGATCTCAACCTTTTTCAGTCGGGGACCCACCTTGAAGAATATTACACTTCATGGGACCCATAAGATGGGAACAATCGGAATTACTTTGTAGGGGTGTGCACCTAGTCTATAATCATATATTTGCTCTTTTACAACAACACGGCCTGAATTTAAATTGTTAAAACAATATATCTAAGTAATTTCAGGTAATAGGTTTTTAAGACCCAGTTAACAAAGTTTCGAACCCAACTTCCCAACCCACCAAATGTCCCCTCAGGACCCAGGAGTTGGTCGCACCCTATAGGTTGAGAAACTATTCTGTAGAACCATGGGTTATGTTATGCTGTAGATGAAAGTAAATATTTTACACTACAGTTAATTTCTATCACAACTTACATTCCGTGTTCTGTAAATGAAATAGTATTTTGGACAATACGACATAGAAACTAGTTCAGTGCCATCTGCCATGAGAGAATAGAATAAAATAATAGTTATGAGTGACACAGCTCATTGGGGAAGTTATCAAACAGAATAATTTCTGGAATAAAATTGTAATTGTTTTAATTCTATCAGTCTATTTCTCTTTAAAAACTACTATGATGGTGATAATGAATAGTTATAGGAAAATAGAGGAAGAAAAGGTCACACCTTACACAAGTTAACCTAGAATGCCTATATAGCAACCACCCCATCTCGAAGTTGTACCTATATGGAGACGCATAGTGGTTCGGATCCCACTTTAAACTGTAGTTCCAATCCCGATTGGCCTTACTGTGAATAAAGTTGACTTAAAACACCAAATCAATCAATCAATTGTTGTATGAAATTTCACTTTTCTGGTTTGCATGAGAGTAATTTCAACCCATTTCTAAAAACGTGTGAATGTTTGTAAGATATATTATTAACTAATCACTGCATGCTTATTCATTTTAGTATTTGTCAAAAATCCCTAATTTTTAATCTAGAATGGGAGTAGGAGTATGTCATACAAGCGAGTTTTGTTCGAAGTTACTTACTGGAACAACTCTACATATTGACTACAATTTCATCATATGGCATTACATATTTCATAGTTACACAAAAATCTGGACTCGAAATATGAATGTCTTAGAATAAAAAACAAAGCAGTCATTGAGTATGTAGGATCAAGCTAGATAAGCACACTCCCAGCCCCCACTCCTAAACACACACACAATGGAATTAAAAATACACCACTGAAAGATCTTATCCTGCACAGATATGTATTTTATATATTCATATACTTAATGCAGTACTGAAGATGATACAATCCATGCATTCAGAATAAATATTGCACATGAATTTTTTAAAGCTAATTAAAAAACAAAAGAAATGTGCAAATTTCCAGCTGATGACAAAGAAACCAACAGTATTTTTTTGCAATTTAGAGAGATTTCACATCAAAGTGACATTGGAAATGAACCAATGAACAGCAACATTTCACTCATAGTGGATGCCATATGATAAAATCCCTGCTACTTCTAAATAATGTCACACATGTTTCTAGTCAGTCTAAAAGAAAGTGAACATAAAGAGTTAATAAATAATCATTCTTTCAAGCTTCACACTATCAGGTCGATCATTGGTGCATGTTTCTCATATCATCCCTTCGATCAAGAAGTAAATTTAACTTGGCCTCGTATTGAACATAGGTGTCTCACTCATGATCATTTGCTGAAAGGGCTAGACCATCCAATGTGTCATGTCTAAATGTTAAGTGATTGGCTTATTCCTACCTAATGTGTAGATTATACTTTCCTCAAACTTTTGATCTTACCAATTATTGACCAGGTTGGGAGATAATGACAGCACTTTAACAAATGTCATTACCTTTTTGAGAAGAGCAGGGCTCTTATACTGTCTCTGAGGAAGTTCGTAGTTTTGTGTATGTCCTTTGCAAGTCTTTATAACATTTAACTTTCAACCTTTCTCAAGGGGCTCTTCACACCCATTTTTTAACTCAGGTATGGGTTCGATACCCGGTGGAGACCCATACTGTTTCGGATCCCACTTTAATCTGTAGGTTCTACCCAATTAGCCTTTCTGTGCATAAAGTTGACCTAAAAGAACAGTTCAAACTCAAGTAAGGATATTAGATAAGAGGATTCTTCCTCGCATACATTGAATGGCCCAATATGGTCATTATGCCTACAAGTCCCAAAATTCATTTCAAGCATCTTACTTCCAATTACATATATAAATCATATTTTTAGCATTAAACCTATGGAATATAGAGTAAAAGACTATAAGAAATCCTTAAAACCCTACATCAAATAATTTCCACTGTATTGAATATTATCATAATATTGTTAATGAAATTCCATTAGACAAACCATTGTGTCATACTGATAGGTTTCTTGGTCGGACACTCACTATGGTGACATGTTATACTTCACCAAGAATGAATTTACATGTTGAAATACTCCAGAAGAAGAGAACAGTTTCAGAGTAAGTACATTACTCTTAATGATTTAATACTCATACTGTGGAAATGTAAAACATTATATTCTATTGCTAATAACAAATGTAAGGGAAAATAAACAAACACGTTGTTATTCTGGTATATATATATTTATTGAATCACTAGTAATTAATATATTTTGCATAAGGTATGATAATCTCTTTGAGGTCCTACAGACTTTCACTGGAATAAAAGTTACTGAAATTATTAAGGCATCATTAACACACTCAACAAACATTTCCATAGTAGGTTCACATATGTACAGTCTCAAACAGAAAAATATGTGCATTTTATTTCCTTTAATCAAACTTTTCAAATATTTTACAGGACTGTTTAGCTGAAAATCATATCTTTTTCATCCATCCTGCTTGGAATATTTAGTGAAACATTAAATACATTTGTTTCTAACATCCTCAAGCAATGTATCGTGTTGTTAGGTGTTATGTACTTTAAGCAAAATTTATCTCTAAAGCATATATTTTTTTTAATGCAGAAAAGGGAAAATACAATTTCTTATGCATGAGCCACGTAACTGATGACAATGTTGTTCCATAAGAAATGCAATATACTTACTTGGTTCTACATCTGGGTATGCATCATGCACTAACTTATTTCTATTAGAATTCATAAACATTTTCTCTGAAAAATTGTCTCCACAAACTCTGTAACTTTTGTATGTTTTGTGCCTCAAGTCCTTTCGCCATATTTTCTCCAACTATATCTCAGCTCTACGAGAAAAATAAAAGACGAAAAATTATTTTAGAAACATATAACTATGCAAGACAAAGCATTCTGCATTTTATGTCACTCAAAAAAGATAAATTCCAAGATGCAAGAGTTGTTAGTGAGCTAAGGTCAAAGCGTGTCAACACAAAGAAAAGTTACTGAAAATGAATATGCATTAGATCACTATCTGTATCTGTTGAATAAAGTAGTGTCAATGTATAAGGGTCCATTCTATGATAGCTTCTTCAACAATTGCGCAAAATCTTATGAGCTTGTCACCATTCAATTGATTTATTTTTACTCAATTTTCACATTATTTCTCATCGTAACTACTTCTTATGGCACCATACAGTGTGTGGTAATGCAAATAAAAAAATATTATAGATATTGCACTAAACTTCCTAACATATGAAGCAAAGTTTTACCATATTATCTTTTAGAAAGAGTCCCTGAAGCTTACTGCCTAACCTACAACTGGCTAACAATGGAATTTTTGTCATTAAATGGATCATGGAATCTATTCCTGGGAGTGCTTTCAAGAAAAATGTTATGACACAACATATTTCTGAAGAAGGTACCAGGACAGGAAATATGTCAACAAATCAAAATCACCCATACCATCTAGTAGATCAAAGCCCATGACCAACAACAAGAGCTATTACAGCAATAATATTAAGTACAGGTATAATTAGATGATTCCATCAACAAAATATATTATTATTAATAATAGGAGTAACATCCATAATTCTGTAGGGTTGGATTAAAGCACATAGATTAAAATGCGATTTGAAACACAAAATCTTCCTCCCGTGGCACCAGTAAGAAAGGATTTTTCTCTACAGTAACACATGTGTAAATGTTCGTAAAATATTTTGCATATATTGCACATGTAGGTTAGTTACACTCATTTCGTTTCCAAAATTAGTGATTACTTATGATTTGGTTCAATGTATGCTTTCGTAGTTAGGTTAGGCAGGCCAGGTTTGGTTCTCTTAGCATTATAAATAAATTACCTAAATTCATTTTACTAAGGTTCCGATTTACTTCTACATTAATTCCCACTAGTCTACGATACTTACAGTCCCTTGTCAATGGAAAATACATTGTCCTTGGGAATCGTGCAAGCTTGCGTAAGGTAATTTTTAAGTTGTTTTTCAACATAAATATTTTTTTAAAAAAATCCAAAGAGTGCTAATTACTTTAAGAAAGGTTCAAATTTTGTGTGACAATGATTGCTAAAATTCTACGATAATTAGTCTTCCTGCTAAGAGAATTTTTAAAAAAATCATAGAACGATAGGAACCGTTACCTTAGGTTTCATAGCTTTAATATTTACACGCTTTTTTCATCTCCTGTACATGTTGACAAAGTTTTAAATGCTAAAAGAAATAAACTTAATGCAGAAGCGAATAGGAGCGCGATAACTTGCAACTTTCTGCATTATAACATGCACAAATGAGCTTTTCCGAACTTCAAACAAACTTCAAGTCATTCCTATTATTCTCGTTGGCTTCCTATCCTCCTGTGTAACTTATAAATAACATTAAGTTACAAAATAGAACCTTTAATCTTTCAGACGTTCTTTTTAACACATGTCCTTTTACTTAAATGAAGCAAAATACAGAATACGAAGACATGCTAGGAATTATTCTCCGTGGAAACTAACTTTATGGAAATTATTTTTACATAAAGAGCGAACAGAATTCATAAATAACTAACCTTTCAGGATATGACAGAACACGAACACAGCTCTGGATTCCTCTTCTGACAGTTTTTACAATAAAAAGCTGCACAATAAGCCATTGTTTTTATTTTTTGTTCTTCTACATCCTTATTAAAATAGTTAGTGTACGTCCATGACAGATCATATGGAACGATGTTACGTTATGTAGAACTAGTGACTTTAAAAATACGATTTTTCTTATACATGTTTAAGAAGGGAAAGGCATTTAATAAAATACAAAATCACGTACAAGTGATCATCATTGATTAATAGATACATAAACTAAATTTTTAATGAGAAATTTAGGATTTAACATCGATGGTGGTGCCGACTGGTAGCTGGTTAATTCATGCACGAACAAATGAATTCCGAAATTAACCTTGTTCGGATTTTTGCACCAGTGCGGGAGGCCGACATGGTGCCTTCAGTCTATTAGCAAGCACGATAAGCCACACGTGTCGCTTTGTCGCTTCTGCGTCGCTCAAACTGGACCATTCCCTCAATAGCTTGCAACATGTTGCCGTGGTTTGTTGTTCACGCATACGCGATGCAATGAGTGTCTTGCTTTAGTGAGATTGCGCACCAAAGCGAAAAGCGGCACGCGACACTTATCGCTTGGGGATTTCACCAAACGAATGCTGGCCTGTGCTTCCCGTCATGCCGCTACGATGTGAAATGTTGCTCTTGATTGGCTCCTAAGAAACATGTGTCACTTCGGTATGAAAGTTGCCTTGGACCGAATGACCCGTGTCGCTTTGGTGTGAAATCCTCGTATCGTTTGTCGCGTGTAGCTTTGGTGTAAAATCTCCTTGAGGAAACGGTGCAGTGAAAGCTTGTGTCCCTACGGTTCGAAAGGCTGCATTGATTTCAGACTGTTCGCTTTCAAGCGACATTTGTGGTTTGTCGCCTCGGTATGAAATATCTCTCAGGATACTATTTATATTCTAATAACATAGAAAAATAAACTCTAATAGACAGTCCAAGACCTGACGTCCGGAATCACATTGCGATGTTTCTTCTTTCTTGTGTTACGCATGCTATTTATTTATTCATTTTATTTTACTTTTCTTTCCAAATTAATGCCATTTCGTGACTGCAAATCACTCCACAAATATAACTGTTTCCATCAATTCACGTACCGCCTTTCAAGACAAACAAATCTACATAATATATTCCAAAAACTAACAAAGCCGCATTACTTTCATAAGAAAATTAGCACCGACATTGATGGCACTGCCATCTATGTCTCTCATCCGTCTGGGGAACCAGTGACTCAACACAAGGTTGGAAATAGCCTGTGGCGTTCACCATCTTCTCCTGCATGGTTGTTTACCTGTGCAGGAAAAGTTATAAAATTGTAAATTTTGGGGTACGTTTGTTGGAATTTTAAAAATTTATCATTAAAAATATTAAAAATATTTCTATAACATATTGGAAGCATTAAGGATACTGGGTAGAAGCCAAGGGATCATATGAAACACATAAATGTGTTTAAATTCAGATATACCTCGATATTTGAATTTCTTTCGCCATGTTGGAATCAACCTTGTCTTCGAAATTTATCGTGTCGAATTTGAATTATATGTGGTATTATGATTTCGTACAGTTGAGTTTCCTACATATGTAACGTACGACTGAGTATTTAGGTAACACACAAAACCTCAACTATTTTTGAATTATGGTCCTACCAAGTTTTTTAATGTAGGCTATATTTCCCAGTTACTGTATGGGAATTTCTTCATTATAGATACACCACTACATTGCTAATTAAACATACTAATCGCTGGTATTTTTGTTTTCGTGCAGAATGATTTTTTCGCATATTTCCAGATACATGTTCTACAGCAAGTAAGTTGCTCGTTAACTGATTGACTAGAATATGGGTTCCCAAACTTTTTTAGTTTCACTGTGCCCTTATTGTGTCAAGATTTGGTAACACTTTACTATACCGGAGACGTATTTCTTCAAATTTACAGGAGAAAGTACTTACGCAGATCATTTTCTGTAGCGTTGTTGATGTTCGGGAATGTAGTTTTGATCCATTTTAATGCGAATGCATGTGGTTTTCAACGAAAATCTATTTCCGACGCGCTATTGCTGCTGCCGCCATTTGCTTTCTGCAGGAGAGCACAATACGCGCTATTGCTGCTGCTACAAGCCGATGTCCGTGTATGCTAAATTGAACGAAAGGAGTGCTAATGGAACCTAAGCTAACCTAGTAGGCATACCTCGTCCCCGTGATGGTTCGTCGGGCTATCGTGAATTTTTGGGCTAAAGTCTGGTTTTTGGGGCTACCCGTGGATGGTTTGTGGGAAATAAGGAAAAACAGTAAGTACTCAATTTCTCGTATCGGACAAACAGATTTCTTCAAATTTACAGAAGAAATAACTTACCGAATGCAGTTTCTTTATACTTGCGGAAGTTCGGGGAAGTGTTTTCTCGCATCGTTCATTCAATTTTGCCAGTAAATCATGTATTTTTCGATATAAATGTGTGACCGATGCACAAAAGCTTTTGCATCCATTTACTTCCAGTTGGATGTAGCCTGTGTGTGATGACGTAATCCCGGTCAGTGTTTCCAAACACATGTTTTTGTAACTGAAGAAGGTACGTTTCTGCAAATGGTTTGTGGGGCTATGTGGCAATGGTTCGTGGGCCTATGCGAGAATGGTGTGTGGGGCTATGCATTTTTTTTTCGAAATCAATTTTTAACTATTGTAACCTATACGTGACCCTACCTAACCTAACCTTACCGGAAATGGTTCGTGGGGCTATGCATCAATGGTTTGTGGGGCTACGTAGGTATTTTTGGGTGCAGTGGGGTGGAAACACTGCATGCCGAGTATGGTAGTGAAACTGTGACCGCCATTTTGTGTGTTACCGAAGGCAAAAAGAAACTAAGAGAACTTATTCGATATGTCGCAAATAGAGCTTATTTCCGTAAAATAAGCGAAATGCCACCTTCAGCAATGTTTCTCAATGCAGAATACGTAAGTACGAATATTCAAATTAAATGAACTAGCAAATTTCAGCCGTTTGTCCGATATGAGAAATTTACCCTCGTTAATGTATGAAATGGACATTATTTTTGTTAGAAATTCATTATTTCACCTAAAGATATGTTCTGCAATGCAGAATAATACGTTAGCAATGTAAAAAATTGCGAAATAAATCATTGATAGGTGTCTCCGTTATAGTAAAGTAGTACCCAAGATTTTTCTGTGGCACCCAAGTAACAGCCTATCTAACACTTCCAATGCTCAGTCAGTGAGGTTAGGTTGCTTGCCTTAAGATAAAAAATAAACATATTACAACTTCAGAACCATTTTATGTGTAAAAAGTACTAAATAAGCATATATTTGGATTGATGCAATGGTCTGATTCTAAAACCATAAGTAGACTAACAAGTAAGTGTAATTTCAGTGAAAATATTGGAACGTTTCACGCACCCCTGTAAGCCAGCCTTTTAGCTGTGATGCACACTTTGAGAACCACTGGCCTAGGAAATTAACTATTCGTTCCACCTGCATACAAATGTTCACTCATGTTTTGTGGAATTAAATTCAGTTTTATTTACATAGCCCACAGTTTAGATTTTAGAATTAAATTAGGTATAACGAATACTTGAGTTGAGTTTTAAGTATATGATCATTATTTTCCCATTGACCCATTCTTTCATAGGTATGGACTTGAGCGCATAAAATATAATATGTGGGAAATAAGGTAAACTTTCCGTATCCGGAAAACGGATTTCTTCAAATTTACAGGAGAAATTACTTAATCGAATGCAGTTTCTTTAGACTTGTGGAAGTTCGGGGAATTGTTTTCTCGCATCGTTCATTGAATTTTGCCGGTAAATCATGTATTTTTCGATATAAATGTGTGACCGATGCACGAAAGCTGTTGCATCCATTTGCTTTCAGCCGGATGTTGCCTGTGTGTGATGACATAATCCTGGTCAATCCCGGTCAGTGTTTCCAAACATGTGTTTTTGTAACTGAAGAAGGTATGTTTCCGCAAATGGTTTGTGTGGCTATGTGAGAATGGTGTGTGTGCCTACGTATTTTTTTTCTAAACCAATTTTTTAACTATTCTAACCTAAACATGACTCAACCTAACCTAACCTAACCTTATCGGAAATGGTTCGTGGGGCTATGCATCAATGGTTTGTGGGGCTACGTAGGTATTTTTGGGTGGAGTGGGGTGGAAACACTGCATGCCGACTACGGTAGTGAAACTGTGACCGCTATTTAGCATGTTACCGAAGGGAAAAAGAAACTAACAAAACTTACTTCATATGTCGAAAATATAGATTATTTCCGTGAAAAAAGCGAAATGCCACCTTCAGCAATGTTTCTCAATGCAGAATATGTAAGTAGGAATATGGAGAGTGACATAAATAGCGAGTTTCAGGCATTTTCCAGATACGGAAAGTTTGCCGGAAATAATTATAAAAATGTAATGAGATTTTATATTTACATAATGCATGTGTGTCACCTTTTTTAGGTGAACAAGGTATGGAGAATGGGTTAAACCATGATTAAAAAATGGCTTAGAATGTGCAAGAACGCCATGATAATGTCTGTCGGGTGGTAGCTGCAAGGCAATCCTCAGTTTGCTGCTAACCTCAAAATTTGTCCTTTTAAGCATTTTACGTTTTAACCACTTCTGAGTTTTTTTGTAAGGTTATAAACTTTTTGGAAAGCCTGAAGAATGGATTGGAAATGGAGCCAAAGCAATGTATATTTGAAACTTAACCACTAATAAGTAACAGTCTAGTTCGTTGCACTTTTTGACTATCTCTGCACCGAAGCATCTAGTTGGCTACATGGTTCAACACCAAGTGGTCTAGTTCGTTGATTTGGAGTCCAGTAGTGTATTTGGTATTTGCACTACCTTCCGAACCGGAGTATGTGTGGTGTATGATCACGTGGTGAGTACTAACTTATGAAGTGACAGTTTAAGCAGCAGACAGTCATTTGTTGAATCTTCTGAACTTTAACACTGCTTTCCATTTAGTTGATTGAACGCCATTTCCTTGCACTATCCTGATACTGGATATTCCTGCGCTGCACTGAGTGTCAAAAAGTGCAGCGAACTAGATGGGGCTACTATATATTTTTCGTATTGTGAAAGAGTGGTTATGTGCACATTGAAGAAAGTGCCCAATTAAATAGGATATATACATTGCGACTTTGCAGCGATTATTTTTAATTAGGTAGAGAAATCATCTAGTTGTACTGTTGTGGAGATTATATTTCACTTATCATTTTAGCATAGAAAATTGGAACTATTTGTTTATCTCTTCTCAGTATTTATTCGTTTTCTTAATTTATTTTTCAGACTAAGTGAAGGAAACTTGGATTGTAGAGAAACATGGCAGATTTCATTGACTCAGAAGCAGAAGAGAGTGAGGTAAGTTGATCAGAAGTTAGTTTTTACTCCTAATTTAATGGATGCAGTAAACAGTATACATGCAAAGCAACTTGTAGACAGGATGGTAGTTAAAATAGTCACTTTTATTGTTAAAGTTGAGTGTTAGGCTGCAATTGTAACAAATCTTCATTATAGTTTTTTTTATTTGTGTTGTGTATCCGTGCAAAATTCTGAAACTTTAGCCTCCTGTTTCTCAGTAAATATGAGGTCTATAGAGAAATTTTGCAAATGTTCATACCTTGGTAGTATTGGCAATTACACCAAATTTCATTGAAATACGATTTGGTGAATGTCATGGCGTGGGTGATTTGACACGGAATTAGTCTAGAAAATGCAATTAGATTAAATGCATGTGTATTTGTATTGTAAGACACTGATGTTGGTGCACTTCACAACTGCTGATATTCGAGATTACTTGTGTTATGCATATTTACTTGAATGTAGAAAGCTCCAGCAGGTAAAACATGAACATATTGTTGCTGTTCTTTCTTATGTAAGTGGTGGTATGGTGGTGTAGCAAATTTTGAGATTCATTTTTGTCTTGTATTTTTTCAAATATCCTGTGAGAGCAGCAGACAAAAGATAAAATGTTATACACTTCAATAGTCGTTGTACTTTTTAATTTGTTTTCTTCATTTGCACGTGCATGCTGATTCAAGCCATTTACAATCAATGAATAGAATAGATGTTATCTTGAGCCGCCCCTGACTGGGAGTCATTAAGGTTCACAGAATTTGTCAATTAAACATGAAGACCTTCTTGAGCAAGCATAGACAAAAGAAATCTTAAGCTGAAATAGTAAATTTACTTTTATTTCAGCAGCTGATTTATGGCATTTGGCGTGAAGAAGTGTTGTTACAAGGGATTTAATTTAGTTTGTGTATTATTCTGGAAACAAAATTGAAGTTTATATCTTACTTCTTTGATATATGTAGTGACAACGCTAATAAAAATAGTAAAAACCAAGTGCAATGAACTAGAGGGAAGGATTTTTTTGTAGGGGGTTTAGTTACTTTAAAACTCATATGTTCATTTCATTATTTTTTTTCTGTTATCACAGTTAACATTACAGTATTTGTGATTAAATTTTACTAAGAGTGCCGAATTTTACCTGTGGGGGGGGGGGGGAGGTCTGGAGGTGGAACACCGAAACTTTTACTAACAAATGTCCCAGTGAAATGGGAAATTAGTTGGATCACATATAAGCACGTCGTCCTCCCCTGATGCTGGAAGTGCTGCCACCTTTATAATTATGAGGTCATAAGTTTGATTCTCTGTGTAAAAAATATGGTTTCCGTACTTTTAAACAGTAGGTGCAGACCCGTAATAAAGCAGACTTGGAACAATGATACATACATAAATATAAGAAAGAATTAGATGCACGTTTCGGAGGAAAATAAATATACAAGATTATTGAATGAGACAATAAGAAACAATCTTCCTATAATCGTACAAAATTATAATGAATCATGCCTTCAAGTAAATCACTTTACTGATGAAACCATTTTTTCCCCCCTTTCAACCTCTACAAGTTTTCACTTTAGCCTATTTTATGGCATTTCTCGGAGTGGAGGTTTGTGAAACTGTTCCACCCTAATTTCCTGTTTGAATGTTTTATTAACAAAATTATATAGAAGCCGGCTGTGCTTAGGAATACAGTGGATTGATTTCCCTTCTTCAATGAACTGATTGCATTATGTTTATCAGTACTCGTATGTGTTTTCTTTTTATGCCACCGACAATAATTGGCATAGCTTAACAAAAAGTTGGTATCAGTTCCGCATCAATCAATCACATGTAATCTGAATGTTTGTACGTAGGACATATGAGAGCAGGAACAGTTTGCCCGAAAGAAGAAGAAAATATGACACTTTGTGTTGCATGCAATTCCATTGTTTGAGTTCCGGGGCAAGAAACAGTGTAAGTGATGATATTGTTTTGGAATCAGAAGCTGCATGTGCATTGAGTGCAAAATTCTCGAATCGGTGAAAATTCCGCTCTTGTGCTACAGTTATCGTTGATAAGGAATCAAAAAACAATATCGAACAATGTGGACATGTTTGATTGAAACAAAGGCCAGCTGTAACTTCACAATGCTGTTGTCAACACTAAATCTCATTGCTTTTCTGTTGCTAACTGCTACTCTATTTCCAGTATGGAAATCGACTTTGCTGCAGAAGACTTCACTCGAAAATCCATATATATATATATATATATATATATATATATATATATATATGCGCGCTCTTAAAGGTAACCGACGACATTTTTAACTCTATGGATCAATCTAATGTAACACTTTTGGTGTTGCTCGACATCAGTAATGCCTTTGACACTCTACCGCACAAGCTCCTTCTGGCCAAACTTCATTCTTATAAATTATGGCCTCCGCTCCATAGAATTCTACCTCAATAGCAGACCTGACCCACCTAGCCCACCTTGTCCAACATTTCGCAGATCCGAAGTACAGCCATAAAAAAAAAAGTGTTCCCCTGTGCATAGCACCACGCCATGAAGGCGTATAGGGGGTGTGGGGGTAACGCCCCACACTTTCTTGATCCGGTCGTTAGTAGGGGTGATGTGATCAGCATCACACACCTGACCGCCTTTACCCCCCAGGGTTTCCCCCAGGTACCCATGTTATTCGATGCTGGGTGAGCGCCGTGGGTACCAGAATGTAAACCTCTTCATGGGCAAACTTGAGCAAGAGTATCAGCTTTCCAGGACCAGCTTAATCACTGCCATTCCATAAAATTCACCTTCATGCACTCCCCCAACCAGATCACCTTCTTGGATGTGGACGTGCACATCGAGGGAGGACATCTGACAACCTCTATCCACATGGAACCCACCAACCACATGCAATACTTACACTTCTCTAGTTCCCACCCGTTCCACACCAAAAAAGCCATTCCATTCTCCCTGGCCCTCAGGGGACAGTGCCTCAACACTTCACCCACCTCCTGCCAGAATTATAACCTCCGCCTACACCAAGCCCTGGTCAACCGTCTTTATCCCTCCATCCTGGTTACCAAACAAATATCGCGAGCTGCCTCACACACCACTACCACCAAGAAACCTGCTGCCACCAACCCACCTGCACTCATCACCCAATATCATCCCCACCTCAACAAAATCAGGTGCACAGTACATTCTCTTCTCCCCATCCTGAAACCAAAAACATATTTTCCGACAAGCCCAGAGTGGTTTTCAAATGCCCCCCAACCTACAAGACATCCTGGTCCACAACACTCCTTCACTACACAACCAACACCCCCCTGCCCATAAACCCACCCAAGATGCAAAACCTTCCCCATCCTCATCACCTCTCACACTCTCCAGGTGCACACGGCCATTGGCAAATTTACCCTCCACCCCAAAGGGACCTGCCACGCCTCAAACCTGATCTACATCCTCACCTGCAACATCTGTGGTGATTTTTACCTGGGGGAAACATCAACTGCCCTCAACCTCCGCATCAATAACCACCACTCCTCCAGCCACAACCTGGACTTCATTGTCGCCGTCCATACCAACCACCACAATATCCCTTTCAACGACTGCTTCCTGGTAGCGATCATCCATCTCATACCCCAACCAGCCAACACCTCTGTTCGCAAAAGATGGGAGAGGGCCTATATATCGGCCATGAGTGCAACCACTTCACCTGGCCTGAACAAGGCCACCCAGTAACTTCCCCACTCCCTCCCAACCCATTCCACCCACTCACAGTTTTCGACGAGCCTGGTGATGAAACAGTGTTTTTCCATTCCCTTTTCCTCTTCGATCGGGACCTGGCAACTCTGCTGGGCTCCAACTTCCAGTTCCATCTCTTTCTTCTTACTCTTTCACTTCCAAATGTGAAATACGATTTGATCCAAGCCAATTCAGGAACCTTAATATCATAGTACTTTAGTTTGGTTACCAGTATTTCATGGGATACTGTGTGAAATGCTTTACTCAAGTCAATCAGTGTAGCACATGTTATTTCACAAGCTTCAAAGCTAGTTATTGTTTCTTTAACCAGAATTTCAAGTGCCTTTATTGTTGATTGATGTAGTACAAAAATATCTCACCAGATTTCATATCAGTTAGCTGGAATATAAATTTGGCACAACAAGCCTTCATAACCTTTCTCTCTTGCCTGGAAATTTACGAGGGCAATTGGGAAAAAACACACCATTTGGTTATCAATGACAGACACTTGTGGATACAGAACTTTTATTACACACATTAGAAAAGTACAACATTACATTACTTTTTGACATAATCACCATTGAAATTGAGGCACTTGTCATAACGTTTTACAAGGTTTGAAATTCCTTCTGGGGAAAAAAAATCTCCCGCCTGGGAATGAAGCCACCTGCCAACAGCATCGTGAAGCGCATTGTCATTGTCGAAGCCACTGTTCCATGTGCTTGAAGAGGTGGTGGTCGCTCGGTGCCAAATCTGGGCTATAGAGGGTATGATCAAAAACATCCCAACGAAACTGCTCCAAAAGTTCTTGAGTACATCCAGTGGTGTGCGGGCAAGCATTATCGAGAACCAACACCACATGGAAGACAGCATGCCCCGACACTTGTTCTGGATGGCTCGTCACCACCTCGTACAAAAAGGTCCGACAAATTGGAGGAAAACGAATAGAAAGTTCAGATATCGTGAACCAACGGACTTCACGGACCGTTTTGCACGAGTTCATTGCTGACTACAGATGGGTGCTCACTTCTTGCCGCATCGTGCACGTCATTTCGTCCATCTTTAAACATGCGACACCATTCACGTATGGCACCTTCACTCATCACGTTTGGTCCGTAAACATTACACAGTTCGCGATGAATCTCAGCTGCCAATAGTTTTGTCGCACACAGAAATTGGATTCCGCACACACTTCCCATTTGGTGGTATTTTCTTTTGGAGCGTTCATTTTCAATTGTTATAGAGAAGAAGTCAACTGCAACACAACCTTCTCCTTCCACTGCTCACTGCCTACTGAAGTACTGCGCACAGCGCCACAGGACTGACGTCGCTATCCCCGGCTATTTCTTGCACATGCGCAAATGGAGGTTTTTTCTAAATTGCCCTAATATATATATATATGTGTTTTGGTGTCCTAGCATTGAATGGCATTTACTTTGCAAAATGGAATTCATGAATTATATCTTTACAATCATAAAAATAACAAGAAAATTGCAGGATTTTTGCTCCAAGTTATAGGCTATTTATAAAAATAATAATCAATCAAATTATCAGTATTGTGCTTATATACCTGCATCAGCTGAAACCAGTAGAGTAGCAGTAACCTAACTCTTATGGACATAACTTTTTCTTCTGTGTCTGTTGCATATACTTGAATGGATGGTTTTGACTCTTTTGTGCAGAAGGTGGTGAAATGTTTGCATTTTATTTGCAGGAGGAGGAGTTGCAACAACATGATAAAAGGAAATTGAAGAAGATAAAGAGAATGCAGAGTGATGATGAGGAAGAGGACGATGAAGGTAAGTTTTCTGTTCTTTATTTGATATGAAAAGATATCTTGAAATATGCAATGAATTTTATGATAGGTATTAAACTGCATAATTATCTAGAGATAATTGGTTATTGCATGACTGTTTTAAAAATTCTGACTTTTTGCTCTAACACCGTTGCAAAGCACCATGCATCACTGTCACAGACTAACTATCCTGGCAATTTGACAAAATTGATGATTTACATTTATTTTGCACTGGTATTGTGCTGAGAAGCTGTTTTTTGTGTTAATTATTGCAAGAATATGATAAACTCAATTTAAGCAATGTTTTTTGAGGGAACAACACTATTATTGGGGAAAATGTGCCTTGTCACCCCTCCAGAAAAAATTACCTTCCTTGCCCCTCCCTGGAAAAAATCCAGCGGACGTTCATGATCATGTGTGCATCGAATAAGCTGTGAGTTGCTTTTGATTTGTAATAATTTTCCAAATTCACTATTTTGCAGTTTGAATTCAAATCATAGAGAAATGAAGTCAATTCTCTGAAGATAATATTAGTACTTAACACAATCCACACTTGGTCCTGCATGACTTTATTAATTCTACAAAAAAGATGGATTTAGTTTATAATTGTCAGGGAAAAATATAGAATGTGACCTGGAGAACCTGTAAAAGTCAGGGAACTTCATTTCTGCTTGTCTGTAGCCACCCTGATTAGATAAATTTTAGTTTGAAATTATTGTGCAGTTAACAAGTTTTTGCAGAGTAGTATATCCCGTAAGATTTGTGACTTGTGTTTGTAGACGTATTTCGAATCTGAATGTGTGAAATGGCAAATGTGAACTGTGCACCTTAAATTAAATATTGTAAAATATATATTCGGTCTAATTGAATTGAATTAGAATTTTTGGATACATTGGAATCACACAGATCCTTTATATTGTTAATATATTTGTGTGTGTACGTATGTGGGTGGTGAGAGAGAGTAATATGTAAGGTTGAAATAGAAATAAAACAAGAACATCTACTTGTACCTTTGAATTTTTAGAAAGTTCGCCTTTAATTATACTTGAATTTTATCATGGTCCTAGAGTGGCCACCCTGTTAACATTTAGATATTAATATGCTAAGGAATTATAAAATGGTCTGGAAAAGTCAGGGTATGGCACAGGTCAGACACACTGGTGATGAGCCTTCATTTTACAAAAACTTTCTACAAAGAGTAAAACTTGCTACTTAGTTCAGTGGACAGAAGTGTATTTGAGTAGAAATTCTTCTTCCATGGGTTCCAGGCTTTCAGTATAGTGTGTTACCTTTAACTTCAAATATGATTTTTTCACTAAGTGGTGGTTCTTTCTGTTCCAGATGATGAGGAGAAGCTGCGTGAGGAGTTGCAGGACTTGATAGATGACAACCCGATAGAAGAGAGCGAGGGTGAAGATTCGGATGGCTCGGGGGGGTCAAGGAAGAGGAAGAAAAGCGATGACGAAGATGAACTTGATGATAGATTGTCGGAGGAAGACTTCGATTTGCTGGAGGAGAACTTGGGTGTGAAAATCCAGAGGGTTTGTGTTTCACTTCACTTACTTGTATCACTTGAATGTAACTTTATATACAGCTTCCTTTCTTGTTTTTGGTGTTCTGGAACGTGTGCCAGTAATTATATTTTTTCATTTTTTGCACTTAAAAGTAATGATATGTTCAGTGAAAGTAAGAGTAAGTAAATTATGAAGGAAACTATACTCTGAACAATAATTCTTGTGTATATATATATATATATATATATATATATCTCTCTCTCTCTCTCTCTCTCTCTCTCTCTCTCTCTCTCTCTCTCTCTCTCTCTCTCTCTCTCTCTCTCTCTCTCTCTCTCTCTCTCTCTCTCTCTCTCTCTCTCTCTCTCTCTCTCTCTCTCTCTCTCTCTCTCTCTCTCTCTCTCTCTCTCTCTCTCTCTCTCTCTCTCTCTCTCTCTCTCTCTCTCTCTCTCAAATCTTATTTCCTTTCCTCACTGCATGCCCTATCTATTGCTACTTCTGCCATTATATCTGTACCTCTCTTGTTTTTCTCCAAAGTTGTTACTTTCCAATATCTTCTGGCCAGCATATGTTCAAAATTCTTTGTCAGCAATGATTGATGAGTTAAGAGGTCATTATCTGCTTGTATAACTTCTTTAAAACTTTAGTGCCAGCACTTGTGTTCTTTTTCTTATAGAAAAGGTTCAAGAGGCTTCGAAAGATCCAGGATGAAGAATCTGATGAAGGAGAAGAGGGCGATGAAAAACAGGAAAGAGATGCAATTGCAAATGAATTATTCGAAGGTTCTGATCATGTAAGTACAAGACTTTGATATTTTACAAATTTTAGATCTGATTAAACACAGTGTGTAGATCATCATGCTCGTTGCTTTCAACTCCTTTGGATTTGAAGATATGAACAAGTAGGCTGCGAAGCATCATCATTTAGTAATGTGCTGCTTATAATATTAAATAGTGAATGATACTTGTATTCCAGTGTACAAGATCGGACCTTCTATTGCATTTTTAATGGTCTGGTTTGATATTTAGGGAGAAAATAAAGTAAAAAAATGTGCATGCTTTAAATAAGTAATACAGTCTACCTAGTGTAGTGAACATTTCCATCAATAAGCCTTGTAGCAGTATGCGACTTACAAGATGTTATATTTCATTGTGAAATGCAATAAAAATCCCTTTTTTGTTATTTATTCATAAGTTCTCAACTGTTGTCATGTGTTCACTTCCTGGTGATTTTCATATCTGCTGCTAATTCCACAGGCTACAAATTAATATATTCAAGGTCCCGGGTTCGATCCCCGGCCGGTTCAAATCCGGGAACTTTTCTAACGGTGAAAGCGGCCCCGGCGCCCACCCAGCGTCGAATAACATGGGTACCTGGGGGAAACCCTGGGGGGTAAAGGCGGTCAGGGGCGTGATGCTGATCACATCACCCCCACTCACGACCGGATCAAGAAAGTGTGGGGCGTTACCCCCACACCCCCTATACGCCTTCATGGCGTGGTGCTATGCACAGGGGAACACTTTACCTTTTTTTTTTTTTTACAAATTAATATATGAATTTTTATGACATAAATGCTTCCTCTCTTGTTTCAGGAGGAGGAGAAGACATCTGAGGCTGGGCAGCACCCAGAGGTCGAGCAGTATGACGAGGAGCAATCTGAAGGGGAGTACTCTGATGCAGATGATGGTTTTATTGTTGACGATGAGGGGAGGCCTTTTGCAGAGAAACGGCGTAAGAGGCGACCTATATTCAGTGATGCGTGAGTTTAATTTTGTAAATTAATCACTGTTAATAAGCTCTTTGCTGGAGGTCCAAGAATTGAAACCTCAATAAGGCATAGGTATTTCATTGTATTTGATCCATCTCCTACTTCTGTCGGCCATCTATTTGGTTACCATGCTGTTTTTTTACCTCTTGGGCTAATCATCATGATGGTTAATGATGATCTTATGAAATGGATGATGGGACAAATGCACATGTTAACCAGGATTTGAACCTTAGACCTCTTACTGTGTGCTGATCTCTCTGCTTCTAAGGTTAGCTTGCAAGGAAGGTGACTCACCTGGTGACAGCCACTGCTTTATCACACTGTCATGTTCTGGTGATTGTAGGTAAGATTTCTACATATCTGTGATGTGTGAAAAATTAGATAATATTAGAGCCTCTTAAGATATACCACAATTTCCTCAAAGTAAGAGAAACAAATATCAGAACTGAACTGATCCCCATGTATCAGTATTGTTAGATACCAGGAGTATGGGTATTGGAAAGTATTTGTTAGAATTTATTTACCTCTGCTGACTGGAGTGCAATTGTCTCTCAGGGGCTGTGCGACACTTTTGTCGATTAGTAGAGGCACATATTTTTGGTAAATAAAAAAGCAAAATTTCGGTACAAAAACAGTCAATTTCGGGTTCAAAAGCGGTAAATAAAATTAAATTTTGCTGTTATAGGGGTACATAAAATGACCTTTTGGTTTTAAAAATGTGAATATAATCCCAAATTTATTTTAAAAACTGCACTTACTACACAAAATAAACGTATTCCTTCTAATAGCACATTCAATCACTACCAGAATATTAAGTTTATTCCTGTATAAAGGGGTCCCTTCTTGCTTCTCAAATATTTGCGGCAGAATTAATCCATTTTCCATGATTTGCATAACTCGCAGGATACTTCAGACTTCAGAAAGTGGCTCGTCTGTATATAAAGGGCGAATTTCGTGCTTAAGAGTCTATTTCGCATTTTGCAGTTCATTTCGCATCATTTCATGACAAAACAGGGTAGCAAAGTCCACCTCAGACCTTTCAGAAACATGAAAAATTAACATTGCAATGTGTTATTTCACATTTCGTGTTTTCGTCAAAAAATAAGTATGCATGCCTCTACCGATTATAATTTTAGTGCATAATCTGTTCATGTTTTTTATTTCCAGTGCTTTACAAGAAGCCCAGGATATTTTTGGTGTGGACTTTGATTATGATGACTTTGACAAGTACGATGATGAATATGAGGAGGATATAGAGGATGATGAATACATAGAAGATGACGAAGGGGAGGAAGGAGAGAGACGGTAAGCTTTTCTATCTATTCAATAGAAATCACTTTTTTGTGGTGCTTGCTGTGCATTATTGGAATCAGCATGCTGTTGCATAAAGTAAGGTTCAGTCTTAAAAATAAAATAAAGATGAAAATAATTTTACACTTCCTGTAACGTACTTCACTAAGGTATTGGTTTTGATATGGTTCCCCTGGAGAAACTATATCACTTCAAGGAGCACTTGAGGGCCTTGTTGATTATCTCACTCCTTTGTTTTTTTGGTTTTAGTGTTCAGTCAAGGAATGGTTACTATTCTCACCCCCATCTTCTAGTGCCTCATGCCTGACACAGAATTATTTTGTTATGCATTGAATTCCTTTGAAGCAGCTTGAAGTAAAATATTTTTATTAATTGAAACATTTATGTGCTTTCAGTCGAAGAGCCAAGAAGACAGCAAGGAAGAAACCTACCAAGAAGTCCATATTTGAAATTTATGAACCTAGTGAATTGAAACGTGGGCATTTTACAGACCTTGACAATGAGGTAAGCATAGTTTTTTCAAGTATTTGTTTAGACTTATTTTTTCCCATGATTTGTGTCTATTAGAATTGTGAATGTTAGAATTTCTTTATTGTTGCAGGCATTTTTTTCTTCTTCAAACACCCAAGCATTAAAATTGATTGTCATTTATTTGTTTTGCACATGAAGTGCCTGCCTAAATATTGCCTCCTTTTCAAAAAAATAAACAAATGCAGTGTTTCTTTAAAATAGATTTCAGGTTCATCCTGACCTGGAAATAAGGGGAAAATCATGAAAATCAACATGTAGCTTAAAAAAAGAGAAAGCATGGATAGTTGATGGAATTTCATTAAAATGTTCAAAATGTTCAAAAATCTGGAAGAGTTGTGTAATATTAAATGTGAATGTTGTACATTTTCATAAATGTAAATTTTGTAATCACTAGTTTGATACAACAGGTGTTCATACAGTGGAACTTCGATTTTACATGCCTGAATTTTACATTTTCCTGCATTGTACATTCATTTTTGATGGTCCCAAGATAGCATAAAAGCAGCTTGGCCCCTTGAAAAACATAAAATAGAGGTTCTACTGTATACAAAAATGAAATAGTCAAAATTATGTTTTCTCCTTTAACTGGGAGCAGTGCTTTCGTATTTGCATTCTTAAAAATATGCTGTAAACAGTGTTATATGTTACAATGTGGAATATACGTTTGTTCTAAATATCCTGGATAAGTCAGGAAATTTGCTTTTGGAAATAAATGGGAACCATTCTGTTTCCTACTGTCTTTTAATTGAGAGTGACACACATATTTAAGGATTACCTCTACAAAAATAAGTGCCTCGTGTGTTCATGTCACAAGTGGATTATAGAAGTTATAATGTATACATTAAATAAGTATGAGTGCTTCAATTTTATTACTATTCTACTGTCTGTGATTCCTGTAATAATAAGCACACTTCTTTTCTTTTAGATCAGGAACACAGACATCCCAGAGCGGATGCAGCTGAGAGATGTTCCGGTCACCTCCATCCCAGAGGGTTCGGATGAGCTTGAGGAGGAAGCTGAATGGATCTACAAGCATGCTTTCTGTAAGCCTACAATCTCCACCCAGGTGAGATTTCTAAGAATTAATTCTCTTATGTTTCATCAGCAGGGTGACCTGCATTTTCTATTTGGTTATTTTACTTCACTTTCTACCTCTTGAATTATTCATGAATATCAAACATCCATTGCTGCCATCAAGCAACACATTGGTATAAGCTTAGCTCTACTAAAGTCTGTGTTAATGACGGGAGTATATAGAGTTTTTTTCACACTACATTAATAGAAAGATTGTGAAAGAACTATTTATGGTTTTCATAAAACATTTGATATTTAATATTGTATCAGTAATTATTCAGTTACCAATAAATTGTATGTCCACACTATATTAATATTGGTAAACATTTTATGATCTATTGGTTCATTCCTAATTGAATGCATAAAAAAACTTTTTCTTGGATGGTAAGAAGTTTCAGATGGCTGGAACCATGAATAGATTTATTGTTACTATTATCAGTCATGTTAAATGAGTTTTTCTTCACTTATGTTAAAATTTCTACATCCAGCATTTACATGTTTCCTTTAATTGTTTCAGGACACAGCTGAAATGAGAGACAGGGCCAGGAAGGGGCCCCAGACTGTGGGGAAGATAAAGAAGTCCCTGGACTTCATGAGGAACCAGCACTTCGAAGTCCCTTTCATTGCATTCTACAGGAAGGAATATGTTCAGCCTGAACTCAACATTAATGATCTGTGGAAGGTCTACAAATGGGATGAAAAGGTCAGTCTGAGCTTTGCCAGTATAAAAATTTGCTTTCTTTATTTATTTTTTGAATTTGTGCTACATGTCATGTATCATGAACAAATAATTATGATCCCAGCAAACGTTGCAAGTTTAGGTGAGGAGGTTTATGTGATTGATTTGAATTTGGAAAATCTTAAGCTGGCTACCATGACAGAGTTTATCCTTGTTTATTATTCTGGATAGTTATTCCAGGTGAATGCTGTGTTGGTACCTTTAACAGAGACCGGAGATACTGCTTTTCATTCCATCACTCGCTCTTCCTGGTGAACAAGTGGTACAGTCATGGACACTTGTGGGTTGTAACGATCCCAGTGAAAGTCACTGGCTTTTGATCTTGCCACTGAAGTTCTGTTCTGTCCTGCCATGGGTGTTATTTGTGTTCTTCCATCAATTCATCACAAATTGCCAAAAGTGGTAGAAAAGTGACATTAAAGAACAAAAATAACAAACAAACAACTTCCAATGAAAGTCAAGGGGGGCTCATTACAATGTGGAAGTGTCCGTGACTGTACAAATAATGCACCAACGGATGGATCCCAGTAAAACAAATTGACATTTCAATTGTGATAGAACCTTTCATATTTGCCTACGTATAAGACGTTTTTGCACACATTTTTAAGGAAAATCTTTATCAATGATTTTATAATTTACAGTATTTCAAATATGTAGTAATGTGAAGGACTACTTTCAACAAATAACTTACATAATATAACTAGGAAAGATAACACTTGAATCTTCTTAGTCACACACCACAAAGAAGCAAGAAAGATATCATCCAACTCAGAATAGAGAGAATTTCTAGAAATAAAGGTAATCAAGAAACTGAGTATCAGCGTATAAGATGCATCCTGATTTTCAGACCTATTTTTAAGGGAAAATAGTGCATCCTATATGTCGGCAAATACAGTAATTATGATTTACATTTTTTTTGTTCTTTGCAGTGGTGCCAGCTGCGAACACGTAAAATGAACCTCCTGCGACTGTTTGAGAAGATGCGTGACTACCAGACAGACCAACTGATGAAAGATCCTGACAAGCCCATACCAGATAGTGTTCGAATTTTAAGTGATGAAGATATTGATAGGTGAGACTTTTAAGTGTTTCCATATTCACAAGTGTTGTTGGTTGGCCTGTAATATGAGAATCTGTAACCACTTGCCTCCAACAATCTCTGTATGATGCACCCTTCTTCAGAAACCTTATTGCTTGCCTGAATGTGTGAGTAGTTTTATAACAACATGTACAACAAAAACAGCATCATAAAGATGCTAAAAGTGGTCCCAAGCTGTTGACTTGTTCTCAAGAGTCATCATGGGAGAAGTGATTGGATGTTAGTTGGGAAGGCATTGCCAGTAGATGTGGCTGATGTGAGACATCCGAGCCAAGCAGTGCTGCGAAGTCAGAGGCCCCAGGTTCAAACCTTGTTCAGGCATGGGTGTACCATTATGTTTGTTCCAACACCCATTTCATCAGTTCATCATCCATTTTCATGATGGAAATTAACCCAAGAGATAGAGTAAAATAACTAGTATCTTCTAACACCATGTTCTGAGTAGAGCATCTTCGTCTTACCAGTCCGATAGCAGGAACACAAGACAGAAATCAGCACACACACATTTTTTGTGTGTTCTCTTGTGTTCCTGCTTTCTGACAGGTGAGATGAACACATTCTGTTTTTTCCTTTGTACAATGTCGGACTGTTGACTTTCAGTGATCGGTGGAGGCATACATAGTTCATTTTTGACAAAAACAAAAAAATGTGACATAACACACTGTAATGTTTATTTTTCATTTTTGAAAGGTGTTAGGTGCATTTTCCTACCATGTTTTGTCACAAAATTATGGGAAATGAACTGTAAAATAAAACATTAAACACAAAATTTAGATTATTTACAGACATGACTCTTTCTGAAGTGTGAATTATCCTGTGAGTTACGCAAATCACGGAAATTGATTAATCCTGCTGTAAATATTTGATATTTGACTCGTTTACACAGGAATAAACTCAATACTCCATGAATGTACTGTTTCTTTTGTAGTCTACAGATATTTCAAGCATAAAAACACAGTTTTTTGTTGTGATGTTTCAGAACACACACTCCCTTCATCATTCATTCATTATTAGTTTGATTAAAGATGCAGTTATAACAATGGTTAACATTTTTTAACAAAAGAGAATCAGTTATACAATGGATGTTGTCAATGTTACATTGTTGTAATATAGCAACTTAAGTATGAAACAATCCGTCTGTTTTATTTTAGTTTTATATCAGATAAAAAATTTGATCACATTTTTAAAAAAATTCAAAATCAGGCAATTCAAAATCATCATTGCTTTCATCGAGTTTCTTGATGTTTTCCGTTGCATTAAATTTTATAGATTGTGGCTTACTCCACTTGTGAAAAAGAAAACTCTATAGTGGGTCTATGTTACCATTTTCGTTATTTAATTTATTCCAGTGTTCTTCTGCAATGAACGAAGCTTCCCAGACATTCAAATTTTATGTTTCCCGTAACTCTTTTTAAAACCCTTCTCTTTTATTAATCATACGCTTCTCGATGATGTGAGCTGACAAACCTGTTCTTGGGTTTAAATTTATAATGTCCAAATCGTGTTCGTGCCATCTTATTGCCATTCTCGTTGCTGCTTGTCCTACATAATCCTTTGAACATGTTACAGTTTTTCTCATTTTGTATTTATTAGATGTACATTCCAAACTTCTTGGTGATCTAAAAACAATTTTGAAATTAAATTTTCTAAAAAATTTTGCAATTTTATGTGAGAATCCCTTGTGGAATGGAATGCAAATAAATTTCTTTTCAACAGATTTCTCATCTGTTTTTGTTTGTATTGAGTGTGGAATTTTTGTGTGAGAAGTTTTTTTTATTCTCACAGAAAGTAATTTGAACTTGAAATGTTGTTTTGATTTGCATGTTTGCATTTCTCTTAGGCTGAAAAACGTTCAGACAGCTGAGGAGCTGAAGGACGTGTACCTGCACTTCCTCCTCTACTATTCCCACGAGATCCCTGGCATGCAGCAGCAGTGGCGCCAGAAGGAGAGGGAGCTGGCTCGGGAGAAAAGGAAGAAAAAGAAGAAGAAGACTGTAATCAATGAGGAAGGGGAAGAGGTTGAAGTGGAGGGGGGAGGAGAAGGGGAGGAGGAGGAAGGCGAGGAGGGGAATGCAGAGACTGCTCTGGATGAGAATGAAACTGTGAAGCAGGCTATCAGAAGTGGGCCCTACTCTATCTGCAGGAAGGCTGGTCTAGGTTGGTTATTTTCACTTATGGATGCTATGGTAATTTTGTAAGATACTGAAATCAGAATGGACCGATATGATATTTTGCCAATGCAGATAAACTACCTACGTAAAATTTACCAGTACTGATAACCAATATTTTTATTGCCCAAATATAAAATTGCAAATGTCCCTTGAAGAACATGTTTGTTCAATAACTTGTATGATTAATGCATGCAACCAAATGACTGCAATAGGTTTTCAATTTGAAACTGTCACGTGAAGTATGTGTCATAAAAATTACAAGAAAATGCAGAATTTTGCACTAAATTGCATATAAAAGAATATCTTATTGGTGAAATTATAGGTAATGTTATCAATACACCGATATGCCTATATGGGCTGATTTCGATAGAGTACCAATTAATCTAAGTCTGGCAACACTTAGAATCTTCTTTGATGTTATGACTTCGTGCATCGGATATGACGTGTGCTTCCTTCCACTGATAGCCAGTTTCCACCTGCTTCTACTGTCCTTTCCTGTTTTTAACTCCATCTTATCTTTGACAGTACTGGCAAAATGTATGAATTTTTACCATTTTATTCTTTGTTCTGTGTTTTCTATTGTGTTTGTGCCCTTGAACAAGTGAGACAAATAGTACCCTAGTTTTGTAAATGTCAAAAAAGAATCTTATATCATATCTGTAGCACATTAGTGTCTAAATTTTATGTGGGTTTTTGTCAGTATTTCTTAAGTTTTCATATTGGTCCATCCCCATCATTCTTTTTTATTTATCTTGTTTTTTACACCATTATATGTCCACTTTGGTGACTTATCTACTCATTACCTTGGTAATGAAGGTTCTGGGTTTGACTTACGGCTTGGACATGTGTGTTTCTTTACAAAATAAGAGGGACACAAATATATAATACAAAAGGGTATTGTCTCCAGATACGTTTCTAGGGCCTTCCCGATTGCGCAGTGGTAGCGTTGTCGCCATGTAATCAAGGGGTCCTGGATTCGATACCCGGTGGAGGCACATAGTTGTTCGGATCCCACTTTAAACTGTAGATCCAGTCCCGATTAGCCTTACTGTGCATAAAGTGGACTTAAAACACCAAATCAATCAATCAAACCAATGCACCTACTTTCCTTCTGTTGCAGATGCTTTGGTGAAAAGATTTGGACTGTCCCCTGCGAACTTTGCTGAGAACTTGAGAGACAACTACCAGCGCCACGAGGTGGAGCAAGAGGGTCAAGAACCTCTGGAGGTAGCCGCTGAGTACTGCAGCAGGTAATTCTTCACTCTTTCAGCTTGTATAGTGACATTTAAGGTTCCCAAACAACTGAAAAACTCGAGTAAAATGAAAGTATAAATTGATGCATACAGTTACACATTAATATTTATCTATGTATTGAACAACTTTTAATTGTTCCATTTTTCAAGTATCAAGTATTGGCATTGGAATTGGATCAAAGTGGTGCAGGCTCACCTTTATTAATTCATTTATAACATTGGTAAAAGAAATAAAATGTAAAAGCAAGTTAAGAAATGAAGCCATGGGTAATGCCATCCTGTTCATATAGTGCACTGGGTACTATCTAGATGTTCTGTGTGGGTTTATTAAGTCGGAGGTGACTGTGAAGGGTAACAGACCGAAATTCTGAAAGAAAAAACTGCATGTAAATACTTTGATCTTTTCATAACTTAATGTATTTGTTTTAATCTTTGTAATAGTATTAAGAGATAAATATAAAGGGTGTCTCAAAAATAAGGGACATTTTGAAATGGATAATAAGAGAAGAAGATGAACTTCAAAGCAAGTGTATTCATGGAGATGAATAGTACAGGGTATGTAATTAATTGTAAACGTGTAATTCATTCACATGATGGCCTTCATGTTTTGAAGATGACGTCGGGAAGGTGGCTACCGTTCATGCGTACACATTCCTGAAGTCATTGGGGAACATAGTGTTCGGGCACTGCGAAGTCATCCTGATTGTTTCTGCTTCAAGGTTGAACCTGTTTCCTCGAATTTGCGTACCCAACTTGCTATAGCATGTGCAGTTGATAATGTCACTGAAATTCTTGACGTGCAGCACTGACACTGTCGTTATTCTTATAACACACTTTCACAGTGTATGAACGCTCTGCACCACTCCACTGCTCCATGATAATTGAAAGGCATGGCACCTACTTCATGTTTTGTATGTTACGTGCTGTCACATTACTCGCATTGTTGCCAAGTTACAATTTCAAACAATCCCATATTTTTGAGACACCCTTTACATTATGTATTATGCCACTTCACTAGATACCACTTCTGTTTGCTTCAGTTCATTTAAATATTTATTTTTTTAATTTCCTGTAGTAAAAATAATAAAATAGGCTGGATTACTGTAATTTCTCACGATTTTTTGAAAATTAAACAGGATTGGTCAGCTGATGTTCTGCTTCAGCTTGTTTTTTACTTTTCATGTTGTTTAAGTTATTTGGGCTGGGAAACTCTGCTCTCCTATAGTGCAAGAAAGTACCTAAATTTAAATATTACAGAGAATAGGATAAAATGTAGAAGTTTCCAATTATACTTTATTATTTTTGATGTTTTCCCTTTTTTCTAGTAAATTCACTGCAGCGGACGAGGTGTTGAAAGCTGCAAAGTTCATGGTGGCCACACAACTGTCCAGGGAGCCTTTGGTGAGGCAAACGGTCCGTGAGACCTTCTTCGAAAGAGCAACGCTGGACGTGAAGCCAACAAAGAAAGGCCGGAAGGAGATTGATGAGAATCACTCGTGTTACAGGTGAGCTCTTCTTGCACTTTTGTTAAACACCACGCAAAACATGTTTATGTGCACTGGAAATGGTCTTGCAATTTTTACAAGTAAATTAAGTAAAAGAAAATACAGGTAAATTGCAGTTATGCTTTTCATGATAGTACGTTTTTCTCGTTAGTATGTTTTTCTGGCGGTCCCTGCCGATTTCTGCGAGGCTGCGTACTATTATATTTCAGTTATACGATTTTTTTGTTATACGTTCAACAATTTTAGTCCCAACAAGGAAAAAACTTCAGTTATACGTTCTTAACTGTGCTTTCTCGAAAGAATGCTGCTCTTGGAGTTCAAGATTCCCTTGATGATAACATGTGCCACCCGTTCCCGTACAGGCTTTCTTATCAGCTGCAACCACTGGACCAAACTCTCGACTTGAAATTCTATATTTGTTGCTTCCATCTGAGGGCATGGGATGGGCAATGCACTCTTGAACCAGACTGATCTGTGCTAAATAAACCTGCTTTTGTTCTTTGCATTGCGTTGGGCAAGTCATATCTGCCTGAAGCAGATTGGAAACTGATATCTTTGAAGCTGTCAGACAAGTCACTGGCACCACACTTCCCAGCCTGTTGTAAACATTACAAACAAACTGAACAAAGGGAGGGGGAGTCAACAGCGGCTTGCAGGTGGGGAAAAGTTCCACTCTCTCTTATTATCATAATGTTTAACGATATTATGGTTGTTAAAGACAGAAGTTGCAGTACCTTATTTTATGCAAATGAAATTGCAGATTAACAAATTATTGAACACTGTGACTTATTTATACTGTGTGAATGAATTTGATTTTAAAATTTTGGGTGCGTCAGCACTAAGGCTATTTTGCACCCATCACACTATACGGGGTCCAGCCCCTTATCGTTTCACATAACAACTCTAACGTTGCTTAAGTAAAATCATAAAATATTAAAATGTTCTGACTTTCGTTAAAAGCCGAGGCTGCAAAGAACACTCAGCACAAATAAGGACAAAACACAGGACAACACAAACAAAATTATACTGGCCATGGGGCCAGTCGCCAGAGCCTCGTTAGGTGTACTGACGTGGAAGTGAGGTTGACATTTGGGTGTACTACGTGGAAGGTTACTGTGTGAATGGTTCTGAAGAAAAGCAGCGAACATACTAAACATTATGTGCATTTTCTTTCTGCAAGTGCAATTTGAAAAAGCCCTTTGCTACTATGGGATAAATTGAAGATAAAAGGCTACGTATAACTGCTCAACCACTGCATCTTTTTGAAAAATTTAAATCCTAAATGTAGGAATGAGCAAAAAGCAACATTTTAAGTAACATCCAACAATTAAGGGCCCAGGGAGGAAATGGGGGTAAAGGCCCAATGTTCAAAATTTTCCGTAATTACACAAAATTTCCGAACGCTGTAAAGTCCGTATTTTTTAAAGTTGCAGAACTAGGATTACATATTCTCATAGAGCGGTCTTTTGTCGTGCTTCCCTCCATATTTATTCCATCCAGCATCCGTAGAGCTGATGCTAAAAGAGAAATTACAGATGTCTTAAACCCGGCAACACTGCCACTTTATATAATGATGTTATTTTTTTTACTCAAGAAGTATGTCTGATTTCAACAAAATTTTGCATGGTTGTAGGAATGTACAACCACTGCATACTACATTTTTTTTCATTCACTTCACTATTGAGGAGGCACAAGGGTGTGCCATGTGCCAATTTAAGAAAAAAAATCAATTTTCTTCTTCTTCCTTTAACACTAATTATTGGGAAGTACAATGTATACATTTTACCTCTGCTAAAAGCCCTGTCTTTAAGCAAGAAAGCAAAACTAATTTAGTCTGTCTATGACAATTAGTTCTCGAGCTATGATTTTTTCTTGTACTTTGTGACAAGTTTGAAAAGTGCCCACTTGAAATGGCCCTGGCTTATTTTTTTTCTAATCGGCAGCGTGCTTATTCCCGAACGAAGTTTCAGAAAGAAAAGGGCAAGGATTATTGTAAGGGATACATGAGCAATATTTGTTATGCAGATAGCTGCATTAAAAAAAAAAGGCTGCTTTATGAAATTATTGCATAGGTCGTGGACAGCAGTTGGAGATTAATGACCTCTTGTAAGGAGACATTGGTGATTTTTTTCCCACTAGTTCCTAAACTAATATCAGATAACCGGGTTTGGCAAATTCTTCTAACCTGGACACACAGGTTTAATTCCCTGGTTGGCAGATCCTCAACATTGTCTCTGCCTAAAGTGACGGCACAGTGGAATGAGCACTTTACCTTACTGGGTAATGCAAAACTTAGGTTCTAAGGTATTTATGAAGTAATAAACTTTGTAATGCTTCGTGAACATTTAGTTGTGTTGCAGACAACTTGCATACTTTTACAATAGATTCCATCGTTTCTCTTGTAGTCTGAAATACTTGAAGAATAAACCAGTGAGAGATTTGACGGCTGATCAGTTCCTGAGGCTAACAATGGCTGAGGAAGACAAGCTTATAACAATGAGCATTGGGGACAAAATAGACGGAATCACGTCATCCTCTTACGTGGAAGAAGCCATGCAACTGTATTACAAGGTTTGTATCTTTGCTTAGAGTTGATGTGATGAAGGATATAATTTTTTGCAGATTGTCTGTGACAGAACCTTTTTAATACTTGGCACATTTCACTTTTTTTTTATTATTATGTTGAAGAGTTATAACAAGAATGAAGTTGTGACAAATAAACAAAGCAGTTAAATAAACAAACGAGTAAAGCAAGAGTGCTGTAATGAAGCTGCTGTGGTTCAGTCTGACTGCCTTGCAGAAAATGAACTCGCGTGGGAATTTCTCTGCAGTGTTTCTACGTAAGGTGGCTGTGGGGCTCACCCAACCTCTGATCAATGGACACTTGGGAAAAGAGGGAGGGGAGGAGGGTAAAGGCAACCAGAGCATGGTGCCGATCACATCACCAGCAAGAGCCTTCATTGCAAAGTGCAATGCAGGGGGTTAGCTTTACCCTTTAAAGAGTGCTGTAAGCAGGTTCTGTTGAGCCAGTCTACGTAGGTATCATTTGTAGCTGCCACTTGCTAGTCTCTGTCCCTACCTTGTTGCATCAGAGGGCGAAAGATAACAAAAGAACTACAGAATGTGAGAAATGGGATAGTATTATTATGTAAATTTTACTTGCATTCTTCAATATAGTTGTAACGAAGACATTAGGAAAAATTAGTTAAACACTGTTGAACTTGGACTTAAAGAACCAGTTGAGCATATTCTGCTTTAGGATGCTGCATAGTTTCTGTTCACAAACCCCATATCTCATTACTAGAGGCATGCATATTTCGTTTTTGATGAAAAAACGAAATTTGAAAAAACACATTGTAGTGTTAATTTTTCATGTTTTTGAAAGGTGTGAGATGCATTTTGTGACCATGTTTTGTCACGAAATAATGCGAAATGAACTGCAAAAAGCGAAATTAACTCTTAAACACGAAATTTAGGGTTTATTCACAGACGTGGCACCTTCTGAGGTCTGAATTATCCTGAGAGTTATGCAATTCCCGGAAAATTGATTAATTCTGCTGTTAATATTGAAGAAACAAAAATTGACTCCTTTACACAGAAATAAACTTAATACTCGGATAACTACATAAATGGGCTATTAGAAGTGAAATGTTAATTTTTAAATCAAATTTAGGATTATATTCACAATTTTAAAACCAAAATGTCTTTTTATATACCACTTTTGATCGAATTTTTCACCGCTATAACACCGATATTTTATTTTATGTACCGCTTTTGAACCTGAAATTGACTCAGTTTTTATACCGAAATTTTGATTTTTTATTTACCAAAAATATGTGCCACTACTCATTACTTATCACTTTTTTTTTTTTTTTGCCTGGAAAATATGGAACATCGGATTATCGAGACACTACTCTATTTAAGTTTACTGAATGCATCTACTTGACTTGTTCTTTTTGTTTTGCAGGATGAATTCAGCCGGGCTGTTCTTGAGTGGAACAAGTTACGAGGAGAATGTGTGGAACTGGCCCTCACCAGGCTGCTCTTTCCTATCCTGCGGAGGGAGCTGCAGAACCACCTCCTCATGGAGGCCAAAGAGGCTGTACTTAAAGCCTGCTGCAGGAGGCTCTACAATTGGCTCAAGGTGAGCAAGACAGGCTACTTGACACTGAATGGTATCAGCTCTATATTTTATTCAAATTGAATTTTTTTTTGGGCTGATACGTTTAATGTCATTGGTTTTATATTATTAATTCAATATACCAACTACGTGAGTACTCACTTTATTTTAGACGACAAAAGTTGAGACAATTACTATTAACTCTTCGCATAATGAACTTATTATTATGTAACTGTCTTGAGGGTAATTGGTCAATTTTAATTGAGCCGGACCCTGTGGCTGAGTGTGTAGCACATTGCGCTGCGACACCAAGGGTCCCGGGTTCGAATCCTGCTCGGGCATGGTTGTTGGTGAATGTCCATTCATCAATTTCATCATTTCATCACTCATCCCCATCTTCGCAAATTAGCCAAGAGGCACAAAATGCGAAGTAAAAAATAAATAAAAAAAAAAAAATCAAAATCAATTTTAATTGTGATGCGAGAGTGATTACCTTCTTAAACTTTAAGGTGGTGATCAGAATTAACACCTACCTTAAGTGGCTATTTTTGTTATTTTTCCAGAACTCTTGTGAAGTGGTTGCTTAATTTTGGCTGGCAAGGAGGTAAGGGAGGTACTCATTGGTTGTATTTTACTCTTGTGGTTATTGTTAGTTTACGACAACTTGTGTGTGGCCTCCCCCGTGCGAGTTATTACCTTGTAATGAAGGGTTGCCAGGTTCGATACCTGGTGGAGGCACATTGCACAGTGGTTTGGATCCCATTTTAAACAGTAGATTCAGTCCCTATTAGCCTATCTGTATATAAAGTGCACTTAAAACAACAATTCAAATTACTTCTTGTGTGTGATGGCAGATTCAGAAATTATGCATGTAGGAAGATGTATAAGGAACTACTTGTAAATCATTAATTAATCCTAACTACTTTCCCATAGGTCGCTCCATACACTGTGGATTTTGCTGATGAAGACGAAGATGAGTGGGACACGTCCAAGGGAGTTCGAGTGATGGCCCTTGCATTTGTTCCCGACTACTCGCAGGCTGCCTTCACCTGCATGGTGGGTCCTGACGGCGACTGCACGGACTACCTCCGCCTGCCACATGTGCTCCGGAGGAAGACCAGCTGGAGGGAGGAGGAGAGGCTCAAGAAGGTAATCCTCTATGCACTCCAGGGTTTCCACCACCCTCGAAATCTACTGATGAATGAGAAATCATGGAAAAGTCAAGGAAAATCAAGTTTTTTCGTACTTGTCAGGGTTTAATAGCTGAAAAAATAAAAGTTTTTCCATGATGAAGCCTCTGATGGGAAACGTTTTTATAGTTTATTTTAATTCATTTATTGTGAACAGTGTTGAATAAATTTAATTCTCTTGAATAGAAAGTGTAGTTTAGTACTTAATACTTGCTTATTAGCATGTTAAAGCACCACAGAACTACATGGGAAACCAGGCAAAGTCAGAGAATGTTTTGCTGAAATAAATGGGAACATTCAGCAAAACATTTTGTATCGGATTGTTAGAGGCACATGTTTTTGGTAAATAAAAAAAGCAAAATTTCGGTATAAAAACAGTCAATTTTGGGTTCAAAAGCAGTAAATAAAATGAAATTTCGCTGTTATAGTGGTGAGAAAGCGGTATATAAAATGACTAGAGGCACATATTTTTGGCAAATAAAATAGCAAAATTTCGGTACAAAAACAGAGTCGATTTCAGGTTCAAAAGCATTAAATGAAATAATTTTTTTTTGTTATATCGGTGAATAATCACATCAAAAGTGCTATATAAAATGACATTTTGGTTTTAAAATTGTGAATATAATCCTAAATTTGATTTAAAAACTGCACTTATTACATAAAATAAACTTATCCTTTCTAATAGCACATTTATGAAGTTACCAGACTATTAAGTTTATTCCTGTGTTAAGGGGTCCATTTTTGCTTCTCAAATATTTACAGCAGAATTAATCAATTTTCCGTGAATTGCATAACTCACAGGATACTTCAGACTTCAGAAAGTGTCGTGTCTGTATATAAACGGTAAATTTTATGTTTAAGAGTCAATTTCACATTTTGCAGTTCATTTCGCATTACTATTTCGTGACTAAACAGGGTAGAAAAATGCACCTCAGACCTTTCAGAAACATGAAAAATGAACATTACAGCATGTTATTTCATATTTCGTGTTGCAACGATACTTCACACTGAATATATATTGTACGCGAAGGATGAGCAGACTAACACAATTTTAAAATTAAATTGCAAGCGCTCAGCGCTCAACTGGTTTTCATAATGTTGTTATACTTACATTGCAAGAATTAAGCAACACAACTCAACTTCCAAAATATTATTTCACTCTATAACATTTGATATAAACTCATTTTCGATTTTTAACACAATACATTTTAAGTCAATCTTCTTACATATATAACAAAAACGAATCGAAATGAACAACTTAAAACAAATATCGACATTGATACAGCGTTCTTAATCTCAATAGTTCTCTGTTAATTTTATAAACTTGTATGCAATAGAAATCATGTAAATATTAGTTATGTGTGAATGTAGAAGACAGTCACAGTGTTTTCGTCATAAACTAAATTTGCATGCCTCTAAAAATGACATTTTGGTTTTAAAAATGTGAATATAATCCCAAATTTGATTTAGAAACTGCACTGTTACACAAAATAAACATATCCCTTCTAATAGCACATTAAATCATTACCAGAATATTAAGTTTATTCCTGTATAAAGGGGCCCATTTTTGCTTCTCAAATATTCACAACAAAATTAATCAATTTTCCGTAAATTGCATAACTTACAGAATACTTCAGACTTCAGAAAGTGTCTTGTCGATATGCCTATTTCGCATTTTCCAGTTCATTTCGCATCATTTCATGACAAAACAGGGTAGGAAAATGCACCTGACACCTTTCAGAAACATAAAAAAATTACATTACAATGTGTTATTTCACATTTCGTGTTTTCGTCAAAAACTAAATCTGCATGCCTCTACTGATTGTAGGTAAATTCACATTTTTCTAGAAAATTTAAACATGGTTTAATCTTAAGCACCAGTGTGTGACAATGCATGTTCCTTGAAGCATTGTGACACATTTCCTTTACAAAACCAGGGCACATGAATTACATATTTATATTCATAAAAATAACAACACATTGGCAGGATTTTGTTGTTTTATAAATTTCAACCATTTGTTCTGCAGCTTCACTTCCCTTGCACTTTGTCAGATCTTCTCATGGTACATTTGATAGGCACATTATTGTTGCATAATAACCTCCTTATATTTTTCTTGAACTGTGTATCATTAGAAGATAGCAATACAGTGGAACTCCAATGTTACATTGTTCAGGGGATAGAAACAAAAATTTAAAAATTAAAATGCAGGAAAATGTAAAATCGAGGTAAATTTTATAACATGGCTTTATTGGGACCAGAATGATTGTATGTCTAGTGCAGGAAAATGTAAATCAAATAATGTAAAAATTAGGGTTCCACTCTATTAGTCCATTTATGTAGGAAACGTGTAGTCAATGAATTTTAAACATACTGCCATGCATGACTCTCGAAGGTAAAACAGTGTTCGTTTGGGTCTCTGAAGAGAATTATTTTTAATAATAATAATAATTCCTTTATTTAGCAGACGAGGTTCAGTAAATTTCAAAATCTGCAAACAGTGTTTTCCAGTTACTAGTTTACCTCGTTCTCCATTTTTTTCACTTCCTTCATGTATGTTTCCCGCATACATCACTTTTTTTTTTTGCAGGAGGCTGACTTATTGGCCATCAAGAACTTCATCACATCAAAGAAGCCCCACTTGATATGCATTGGAGGAGAATCTCGAGAGGGGCTGATGCTGGCTTCGGATGTGAAGGAGATCGTGAGCCAGTTAGTGGAGGATGAACAGTTTCCGCAGATTGCAGTGGAAGTGTGTGACAACGAACTGGCCAAAATTTATGCCAATTCCATTAAAGGAGAGGTAGGACTTTTGCGCAAAGAAGTCAAATTATGTAGTGATGGCAGGCTTAACAAGAGTCTGCTGTTTGGACCCAAAGCAAGAATAAATGATTGAGGGGTTTGGTGGTGTTCTTTTTTCTTAGTGCTTCAGTTTTTCTCAGACTCTTGCAGCAATTTCAGTTCATAGATGTGTTTCACTTTCTTCTTGCTGAGGAATTAATTCCCATAATGTTTCTAATTGTCAAGATGTTTTGATTTGTGTACTCAAATTGGCTTTCCAGAGTTGTGTTGGGCTGAGCTGATAAAGCTTTGAATCAATACCTATACCAGTGCTGGTGCTACTCCTGATGGTCACTGATACTAGTGCTTGAAAATTCTAAGGATTAAATGATATTTAGAATATTGATTATTATTCCACTGCAATTATTTGCATCAATTTATGAGAATCTGCTTAAAAATAATCAAGAATTACATCAGAATATTAAAATAGCTGTCATTTAATCACTATATGCTGGTGCGAAACAAATGAAAATTTTGAATTTTGAATTATTTCCAGGATAATAAAACCCCATGTTGAATTTTTGCAAACTCTGTGAATTATCTAAACCCTGGAAAAGTATCGGCTGGTATTGGTGCATAAATTTGAACCAATGCTTTCTGATACCAATACCATTGGTATAGGCCCTAGGGTTGTGTAATCATTGGGTGTGTTGTTAACTGTGTTGAGTAAAACAAACTGTCGTTGCTTTCCAGAATGACTTCAGAGATTACCCTCAGCTGCTGAGAGAAGCCATCTCCATCGCCCGAAGGATGCAGGACCCCCTCATGGAGTTCTCCCAGCTGTGCTCCAGTGACGAAGAAATCCTCTGCCTCAGATACCATCCCTTGCAGGTATCATTACTATGTGTGACTCTTAAATAAAAATACAATGGTGGGGATTTCCAGTATTCAAAATATAAATGCTACAAAAATTGGGGCTTGCTTCATTAGACTCCACATTCTACAAATAAGCTCAGTGATATCAAATTTTATTCAAGTTGCCAGTGAATGTGCAGAGGTGAATATGAAAGAATATTTTAAAATGTTAACAAAATCTAATTTAAGCAATTATTCAGGTTATTTACATTCATATTGAAAAAGTATATTGTTGTTTTTAAAAGGTGAAAAATGCAGCACAACACTATTTACGTTAAGAAAAAATCAATAAGATTACTGGCAATAACCGGAGATTTTGATGGTAGTATCTGACTGCTACATGAGAAGGGCAACTCTGCATTTGTGCATGAAGTGAGTGTAGAATGTTATATAGAAATCACAAGAGCTGTTGTGGGAAGCTTTTTTTTTTAATATAGATGAATGTAAAAACTGAACTGTGGCAAAACTGTCCTTTGATGGCTAAAATATAGCAAGTGGTTTTTCATTTGGTGGCACAGATCATTAAGTCCCATTATGATCTGGCTTTTGAGCTCAGGTTCTGCTGTTATTGCTTTCAAGTAACTCCACAGTTATACAACCTTTGTCAGAAAAGTTCCAGGACTTGATTTTTTTATTCTTTGCCTGTGATATTCAAACACAAGAAATGGGTGTTATTCAGTCATCTGATATGTGTTCTGAACAGACATGGCCTTGGAAGTGTTTCCATGTAAATTGGAAGTTAACCGAGTGACGTGATGGATGTGGATTCTGAGCATTGAGTTAACATGTAAGTTCTGTGTTAAGCTAGGAAAAACCCATAGTGAAACATTGAATATGATACATCAAGCATGTGGTGAGGAGGCATTGAATATGATAACATCAAACATATGGTGATGAGGCATTATCAAGAAGCTGTGTGTTTGAATGACACAAAAGGTTTCAGGGGGGCAGAGATTCAGTGCAAGACGATCCCAGAGTGACCATGTTGATCGCATTTTTTGATGCTAAAGGTTTGGTGCACCATGAATATCTGCCTGAAGAATGAATGATAAACCAAAACTTTTATATTGACGTCCTGAAACGTTTGCTTCGAGCAATTCAGCGGCGCCATCCTGATTTGTGGGCATCTGGGCACTAGTTTCTTATTGCACGACAATGCAAGACCCCGTACTGCTTTATCAGTCCAGGAATATCTGACCAAGCATCATATCCCTGCTCTACCACATCCCCCATATTCACCCGACCTGTCATCTTTTTTGTTTCCCCGTGTGAAAATGCCGCTGAAAGGGAAGATATTGCAGCAATCCAAACGGCTGTGACAGATGTGCTGACAAGCATCCCAGATGAAGCTTTCTTTGCTTGCTTCCATGACCTCCAGAAACGGTGGAAGCTGTGCATAGATAGCCGAGGAGACTATTTTGATAAATTATATTTTTTATGAGCTCAGTCCTGGAACTTTTCTGACAAAGGTTGTATTTTATCCTTACAATGCTGTGTGCTAAAATGCAGTTTCGGGGTGCCGCAGAAGGCTCTAAATGGGGTAGGTGAAGATACACAAATGCTTGTGTTATTTCCACAGTTTTCATTTCCACGTCTACCTTCTTGCAGGAACAAATTTCAAAGGATGAACTGCTGGAAGCCCTGTATTTGGAGTTTGTGAATAGGACGAATGAGGTTGGTGTGGATATCAACATGGCAGTGCAGCTGCCCTATGCCTCCAATCTTGTTCAATTCGTCTGTGGATTGGGTCCAAGGAAAGCTCAAGCATTGATGAAGGTACAGTAAGTTAACATTTAATCTTCGTTTAAATTATTTCAGATTAAGGTTTGAAACTAGATTTGCCCTTTATATGTCAGTGTGTGATTATATTATATTATTTGCATGGAAAACTGAAAAATTGGTTGCCAGAATTTGATTATGTAGAAAAAGCTGGTGTCAGTACTAATATACGGTAGGGATGGGACCGATTAATCGGTACTCTATCGGTATTGGCCGATATAGGTGTATCGGTAAAATTACTGATTATTTTACCGATCCGATATATCGATAAATACCTGATAATTTAGACTAAAATTCTTCCATTTTGTTGTAATTTTATTGATAATCTCCATGCCCTACTTTCTAAAAAATAAATGTCTAAATATGCAATTTCTTTTGCACCGCAGTCACCTTGAAACACACATTTATTAAGGAGGTCAATGAACCTTTCAGGTTCTTCAAGGACCATTTCTAATTTTATATCAGATCGGTAGAATACCAGTTATTGGTATCGGTAAAGTTTATATCGGTACTTCATCGGTATCGGCCAAAATTTCATATCGGCCCATCCCTAATATACGGTATAGGAAATACATATAAATGATAAATTTTTGCTCTTTGTAGAACTATACAAGGTAGAATAGATTTAGTACATTCAGAATTTAATAACAATTCAAGTTTATAAGCATAAGGACTGCAAAATCATCAGAATTTGCAACGTAAAGGGCTAATGCATGTTTCATGTAATGAGAAATGTACTGAAACTGATTACTTACTTTACTGCAAAACTACTTACGGACTGAGCTGGTACCACATTGAACCAATACCCACACTGTATTCCCACTGATACTTGAACTTTATAACAATTAGAAGTTGCTCAGAATGTTCATATATGTATGAAAGTGCTCCATTATGATTATACCACATCAAATTACTAAAGTTTTGCTTTTAAATTTTGAAAGAAGTACAATCAAATATTAAAATATCTGTAAATTAATCGCAAAATCCTAATTTCCATATAATACTGGTGCAATTTAATGAAAGTTTTGCATAATTTCCAAGATAATCACACTCCGTAAAAGCATTGTAGGGCATTTTTGTGAGCACCAGTAAATACCCAGATTACTGTATCAGTGATAAAATTGCAATCTATACTCAATGCCAATGGTATTGGCTTATGTGTGAGGATGGTGGCAGTGGCCACTGAAATTAATACAGTAATTTGGAGCTAAAATAGGTACTAGTTTGCAATACAGTAATAGGCTAAGATTGGGAACAAAATTTAAAACTTCATTTGCATCTAGTCACTTGTAACAAATAATTTTGAACATTGTTTCAGCTTATTCATATTCACAGGCATTGTAGTAATAGAAATAATAAAACTGTGTACAGTAGAACCTTGATTGTATGTTTTCCATGGGATATTTTCCAAAGGAGTTGTAATGCTGAAAATGAATGAGGTAGAAGAATTTTATGGCATTTTTGCTTTATGGTGATCAGAAAGAAAAGGTACGTAAGATGGGGAAAATTTAAAATATAGAACATGTAAAATTGGTGTTTCACTTTGCATCAGTTTTACCTTAGTAGCTTACTTCACTTTATATATTTTTGGACAGTTGCAAGAATCAAAATAGCAGTAGAATTTTTTTCTCACTCCATATGCTCTCACCAAGCTAAAGTTGAGGGTACTTACCTGCAAAACTGACATTAGGTGAAAATGATAGATAGTGGCAGTGGCACTGAAATTAATAGAACTGAAAAAATCAGTTTTGCAGGTAAGTACTTTATTCTGGTATATTAATTTGCTACCACATTTTTCATCCCCTGAAACATGTTTTAATATGCTGGTGTAGATCTTCATTGGATGATTTTTGAGTGCAACTTTTTCGTCTTCCAGGTTCTGAAGCAGACAAACCAGAGGCTGGAGAACAGGACACAGCTGGTCACTGCATGCCACATGGGTCCCAAGGTTTTCATCAACTCTGCAGGCTTCATAAAAATTGACACGAATTCACTTGGCGACAGGTAAAATCCCCCTTTTTTTTTTTACATATTTTTATGTTTATTTGCGTGTGGACATTGCAATTGTTTAAATCCAGTGGAATTCAAAGTCAACAGTCTCTCTTGTGGAAAGTCACAACACAAGGAGACGATGTCAGTCTCTCAGTAGTGAAGGTGCAACATTTTCTCGTTAATTTCTATAAATTAGGAATTACAGATTAATTCGTACTCTTATCAGTGTCAACCATTATAGGCATGTCGGTGTATCAGTTTATTGTTAAAAATTCTCGTGTATCAAATGTATCTATAAATAGCTTGAAATTTCGTGCAATACTCTGCCATTTTGTTACAATTTTTGTAACATATGTTCTGGTTTTCTAAGGGAAAAGGGTGAATATGCAGTTTTCTTTTTCAAAGGCAAAGCCCATCGCAGTGATAAACATTAATTAAGGATGTTAATGTTTTTCAGAGAGCATTAGCAAATTTATATCAGATTGGTAGAATATCGGTATCAGTAAATTTTATATAATTATCAGTAAGGCCCGGGACTTTATGTTATAACATATTTTTAATTTGACATTGGATTAAATACTGGGGTGAGATATTTACGTATCTGATAAAAATCAGCCGTAATAGACAAACTTGATAAGGCATATTTTACCAAATTCACATTTTTGCAACATATTTCTTCAATTTTCTCATAATAAGACATATTTCTGCATAATTTCGTAATAATTTTGTCTTGCATATAATCGGTTATTTTATAATTTATTCTTTGTACCTTTAGCGCAACGGACAGTTTATACAGTGCTTTTTTCGATCGATGTGCTCACGGAGCAGCGCATAGCTTGGCTGGAAGTAAGATTGCATCTGCTGCTAAACTGGATGCAACATACGCGTACCTGACACCGTTAGATATGTAATGAAATAACCTAGTATAATTACATGGACAGTAACAATTAAAATGAGCACGTACCTTGTTACAAGAGGTGTTGGAAATGTCCTTCTTCCACACATTTACGGCATCTCTTTAGGAAATTATCACTAACACGCATCAGTTACTCAGTCAGTATCATTCTGCAACATCCAATTGCAGAAATTCAGTAGACTCTCATGATCCCTTGATAGCAACTCCTGAACTATTTTGACATTGTATGCCTTCAGGTTTAAAAGCTTGGTAGCTTGCCATGCAGTTGACATGGAGATGTCTGTTTCTTGTTCAAGCCGGAGGGATTTTTGAGCAGAATGTTCCAACGTGCTCCAACGTCATCTAATTTCTCCTTAGTAAGCACACACCGTTTCACCCTTCGCTTCTTATCAAGAACAAACCCTCTTTCCCTAAATTTGTTTGCAAGTATCTGAACACACTATGTGGAACGGGAATGACGTAAGAGTCATACATAAAAATTCATTGTTTTAAATTGTACGTACAGCATGGCATCACTAGACTGCAGAGAAGCACCAGTAATACATAAGCTAAAATTAAACAATCTAAAGCACTTGTTAACACCTTAACACTTCACAAACACATGCAAACTGGACACCAGCTCTGGATAATGAGGCACTGGCATGTCGAGTGCCAAGTGAGGGTACAGCTGTGGGTCTAAATGCCAGCAAATGCGATCTTACTTCCTGCCGAGCTAGCTGCCACTCCGCGGGCACCTCGACTGAAAAAGGCACTCTATTATCGAAAGCAGGTTAAGGAAATTACGGACAAAGAAATTGAAAGCAGATGCCGTCTTTTCTTACCAACTAGTACAGAACAATAATACCCCTTCCATTTATTTATCCCACCGACAATTGATAGCCTTGCTAACGTTATTGAGGAAAAATGTTCTCCTTCATTGTTGTGCGGGAACTGGAATCTCAGTAAACAAGTTTCAATTGTTCTAATTTTTTACCTTTTTTACACTTCTCACAACAATCAGTCAAAAGGAAAAATAATATTCGGTACATTGCAGCACCTACTCTATCGGCAATTGAGTACAGTAGTTTCAAGATCACTTGTTGTTTGAGCCATGCATGTGTTAGGGTGTACTCTGTCCTGGTTATCTCTGAAGCAGACGAACAGTGCTCAGCCCACTATATTTTTCCCCCTTCTCTGTTGTGCATATTTTTGGCTTTACTTGGAACATTTCTGCATTTCTCTGACGTTTTCAATTTTTGTGACATAATTACATACGTATTTTACAGTTTTATAGGACGTAAAGTCTCAGACCCTACTTATCAGTATTGACAGAAATTTTGTATTAGTCTATCCCTGCAAAAATTGTGAAATGAAAGATTAAATGTTCAAAACCAAGATGGTTCATTCAAGTATGGAAATATTGAATCTATAAAATGATTGGAGTTCTGTCAACAAATATTGCTTAGAGCAATGAAGTTTGTTTGAAGTCCACTTTATGCACACATAGGCTAATTGAGACTGGATATACAGTTTTAAATGGGATCTTGTGACGTCTGGTTGGGTTTGCGAACTGTAACCCAGGGAATAGTTGTAGGAAACATGCGTAAAGGGGCCAAGTTGGAAAAATGCAGTTCAAAACAAACCATACAGACACAAAGTTTGTTTTGTACTCCTTATAACTCGATGAAACACAAGTGAGTCAGTCGTTAAAAAGATAACACAAACGGAATGCAAAGCAAGAGTAAAAGGGGGGGAGGAGAATGTTGTCAAAACACTACACTGTTAAACAACTTTGTACGTTGCAAAAAGGGCAGGAATGCCAACGTTAATATCATCGATAAATGCGAGTGAAAGAGCTACTTAAGATTTTCCTTTTACCAAATAAGCTTCAAGGTGCAAGCGATTTTGGGCTTGTTCGCCAGATGCGTGTGTTCGTGGCTGCACAGGCACCAAAGGAACTCAAACACCACAGAAAAATCAAATTAGTCCAACTATCGTGGCGTGTACGTGCCTTAATAGCCACATTCAGAACTAAGACAATATCAATTTACGAATAAGGCATGCAAACATTTTTGCCATCACCAATTTCTTGAATTACGAGGGAATTTTCATTTATGCACCTTCTTCAAAAACAACTAGTAGTTTCAACAATAGTAACATGCACGTTTTATTTACGTGTTCTAATTCAACATACAAAATATACATGTACCAATGTACGTACCCTCAAGTCAAAAACTATATTTTTAGGCTGTTTATAACAATTCGTAAAATTCATAAGTATTTAACAAGTGCATCATTGCACAAACAATCCTTTCGTTCTTCTCCTATGCTAAGACTTTCTTTTTCGCAGGTTTTAATTTATTTACAACAGCCTCGAAACTGCAAAATACACAACACTATTTTTGAATTAACTTTTGCCGTACAGATTAGAATATTCTTACTATCTTTTTAACTAAACATACAATTTCAGACACGCCCTTGATAATACCAAGCTTCTGTTGTGTACCTACTAATGCTACTGCATGAGGGAAGCTAGATTAGGTTAAATATGTTTTCAGCCAAGGATATTTTTGCCTTCAATATAATTGCATCGACGCGTCGTGGCATTGACATAGTTTTTGCAAATACTGAATAATAGTTTCAGCGAAGTATTTTTGAATCTAGCAATTCGCATGAATTTGATTTTATTTGTTAGGATTTATTTAGTTCAGTTGGTGCATTATTTCTTTAACAATGTGCATGTTTTTACGACAAATACATAACGAAACAGTTCAACATGAAATGACTTGGCAATGTGAGACTAACTTCAGTTCATGGGGAAAAGTAAACACACAATTTTTACGTGATGCTAGATTATCAATTATGAAAGTTCATATTAATTAATCAATTGAGCAAAAGGTGTATTTGTCAATCGTGTCTAAGTTCACTTCTCTTTCATAAAAATTTCACTCGTAGCACTATCCACTGGTTCCAAAAATAAGAACAATTTAACGTACCTGACAATTAAATCGTTGAAACACACACCTGCACTGTACCGTATTTGTACAAAGGACTTTCGGCAATTTATCGTAGTTGAAATGCACGTGCAATAACCATAATGTAAGATGGTGTCTTAATCCTTTCATCTACCCATTGCTGCTCGTGCTTTGCCAGCTTGCAATCACGTAGACAGTCGTAAGCACCGAAGTCGAAGTGCGTTGTTCCCCCAATCCTAAATCTCACGCAAGTGATTTGAATATCAACTCGATTTCTGGCATGCAATTCTAATGTCCGTACGCACCGCTAGGAGGCAGCAAAAGGCAAAAAGCAGCAGCGACAGGCCTGCCACTTCTTGGAACTACATGAACCAAAGAGATGCATCACAGAAAGGGTGTAATGTAATTCGGATAACTGAAAGTATATCACGAATTCATTACAATCTGAACCATTGTGTGTAACTGCTCCAGACCTCTTGGTTACAAGGTGATGCTTAGAGGATTACTTGTCCAGTCACCTGACTGCCATGAGGATGACCTGGGTTTGATTCTCAGGTTTGATGATCTCTGGTAAGATTTTTTCTGGCAATATCCCTGCAGAACAGCTTCAGAACTCACCCAGTCTGTCACCAATAGGTGACGGAAAGGGGAAGATGTTAAAGGAAAATAGATTGTACACTTATCACATCACTTATCATTCTGGTGAAGGTTGAGAATGTGTGGATCCCTATAAGATGTGCCTTCAGGGTGTGATGCAATGTATTGGTGTCCCTTTATTTGCTGATACAGTGCTAATTAATCTGTCCTAATGCTACCTAAAACAAGGTTCCCACTGACTGACTTAGGAATCTTGAAAAACCTTGAAAAGTTCGATAAATTAAATGTTTTCTTTGCTCCAGGATTGGAAACTGAAAGCGCAAGGGGTTTCTGTTTTGGGAATATTTTTGTAATAATTTTTTTCATTAGCTAGTTTCAACAATGTTGAATATACTTCATGATTTTCATTAACAAGCTGAGTTTGAAGATTTAGTATTTTAAGTCTTCTACAGTGATCTAGAAAGTTATTTAAAAATGCCTAGAAATGTCAGGATATTTGGTTTTGCAAAATGAGTGGAAACCCTGTAAAATTTAACATAAGAACCATTGAAGAGTGTGTTTTTTAAATTTTAAATGATTAAAATATATTATTTTTTGCCTCCAGTATCATTTTTACAACTACTATTTTATTATTTTTTTTTAATGTTGGAGTAGTAGTATTGTAGCATTTTGTGTAAGTTATTTTTTTCTCCTTCCAGTACGGAGGCTTATGTGGAAGTGCTGGATGGATCCCGTGTTCACCCTGAAACCTATGAGTGGGCACGTAAGATGGCTGTGGATGCCCTGGAGTATGACGATGAGGATGCTAACCCTGCAGGGGCTCTGGAGGAAATCCTGGAATCTCCAGAGCGACTCAAGGATCTTGATCTGGATGCTTTTGCAGAAGAATTGGAGAGACAGGTAATTCAGTTGAAAATACAGTTGGACCTTCATTTTACTTTTCTCAGGGGACTGGGGTTAAAAAATTAAAATGCAGGAAATTGAAAAATCCTGGAAAATTGTATGAACTTTTCTCTATTTGAATATGAGGATTGAATGTGTAATGTAGGAAAATGTAAAATGTACAAATGTAAAATTGGTTCCACTGTAATTACTGCACCCCTTTTTTTCCCAAGATCAATGGATCTGCGGTTAACCCTTTATGTGAATGTGGTTCGTGAGAAGTCTTGTGTGTTATGTCACGCTGTCAGAAAAAAGATTGATTTATTTATTTAAGAAATGTGTAGTGTCACCAATTTAGCTGAAAAATGGCACCCCATTTCAATTAAGCAATCATGTATATCAGAATCTATTAAATATTGAAAGCAGTATCAGTTCAAAGAAATAATGATGAATACATGGAAATCATAAATTTTCTGCTTCATATCACCAAGTGGAACCATAATTTTAGCAAATTTTTAGTTTCACTGTATTTACGTGCATTTTATTTTTCCTTCTTTGATTCACAGGGTTTCGGCAACAAAAGCATCACGCTGTATGACATCAGGGCTGAGCTGAACCACAGATACAAAGATCTTCGAAGCTCCTATGTGTCTCCCAACCCAGAGGATCTCTTCAACATGCTCACAAAGGAAACTCCTGAAACATTCTACATTGGGAAACTGATTATGGCCACTGTTATTGGTAAGTCTTCTCATTTGGTACTTAAGTTGCTTCTTTATATAAAATAACAATTCCAAGTTACTTGGAAAAATATATAATTGCTTCTCACCATTCACAGTCTGCTATTTAATTTGGCCTAGGTTTCACCTCACAAGGTATCCACAGTACATCTTTGTTCAAAAGCGGGAAAATATTTATATCACATCACATAATTTCAGGCTAGTTCACTAGATCGCTTGGGTTGATGGTACAATATATTTATTAAAATTGAGTCAAAGTTGTAACAGGTATCTTGTTTTGTCCTGCAAATTTTTGGATCAACCTCGATCCTTCTTCAGGGATGGTAGAAAGAATGAAACGTCGAAAGGTTTAACATTAGTTATACCACTTGATCACTCATGCCACACAGAATGATTCCGAGTTAGCTGCAAGTAACGGTCGATTGCTCCCTAAAGAAGGATAAGGTTAGTATGAAATTTGGAGGTCTAAACAAGGTATGTGTTGTGACTTCCTCTCAGATTTGAATATGTTTGTGACATGCGAATGAATGAATTCATGTATTATTGTTTCGTAATTTTTGTTTTTTCTCAATAAATGGATACTGGAATTCATGTGGTTTTGTCCTTGGTATGTGTTGAGAGTTGGAAATTTTGTATCTAATATTATCAGCAATATTTATTATAACAGTTACCAATATCTGATATTCTATTGAGGCAATGTAACATGAATGGTTCCATTAATCTCTGTGATTATAGAATTCAATCTGACTGCAGTGGCTTCTGTTTTGGAAGAGGAACTGCATATTTAGATGTTTACTTTACAGTACCAGAGGATATAAGTTAGTATACAATAAAATGTAGATACTTAAAGGTACTTACGATAGTGAGTATTAATTTTAACGAAAACTACGTTTCAGGATTCCACTGATCCCTTTATCAGGTTACCACACTAGGCCAGTGTAACTACACCTTAGCCGATACGGACTTAGGAATTTATGGTGAGGCAGGGTAGAAAAGAATAGAAAGGAACATTTGGTCGTCTGACCCCACATACGTAAAACTGCCATGTTCCCAACTGCAAAGAACTGATCTAAAAAGCCATTTGAGCACAAGGCTTAACACACAACACGTTAAAAGTCCCACTTAGATGTGCACGTTGGTGAGTTGTGCAACGAACTGGCACCGTAGAATGCCAGAAGTCCTTCGGTTGATGTGTCCGCCCCCTACCTTTCCTCTTCTGTATTCGGTGAGCTACGTCATATCAAGTTTGAATTCTTTAATCTCTTGGGCCACGCTAATCACGGTCGGAGAGACCCAGAAACCGATCTTTTCTTTAGTTGATCCCCATGGCTTAAACATCTTGATCCATAGTTCGTCTATGTTCCCATCTTCCCTATTTAGCTTATTACTCCTATCTTTGCAGATGGATGCTGCTTCGTAAACATTCCAACTTATCAGTTTGTTATCAATCCTGACAATCTCTCGTTTCTTAATTTCATGTTCTTATTGTGAAAAAGAAACAAAATAATTGAACATTGCTTGTTTATTACTAAAAGTACACCCCTCCTGCATCAATACAGCAATTGGCAAGGTTAGCCAACCATTGATATGTCATCTGCAAGTCTTCATGTGGTATGACTTGAAGATTGGACGTCACAACCTGTTGGCTGGTCCTGTGTTCATCAAAGGTGCGTAATTTCAGCAGCAGCTTCACTCTCGGGAATGAGAAATAATCACAGGGGGATAAATCTGGGGAGTAAAGACGATGATTCAACACATTCACTTGTTTTTGGACTAGGAATGTATAGACGACCACTGCTCTGTCGGACCGTTCATTATCGTGGAGCAGGAACCAAGTGCCTGGTTCAGGATACTGAGGTCTGATAAGGCCAGTTGTTTTCCATAATCATTCCGAGCACTACGATAGTAACAACCAATTACACTTTCACACTCTGGAACAATTTCATTATGAATAACGTGTTTGCTATCATTAAAAATCACAACATTGTCTTCACCCTTGGCTTTGGGAGCTGCATTTTCTTGCCTCTTCGTAAATTTAGCGACTTCCATTGAGCGATTTGTTAGTTCGTACAAGGACCGTAGTAAAAATACTCTGTTTTTTCCTCCACAACAATAGAATTCAAGAAATGTTTATTCTCGCAAGCAGTTTTCAGAATGTCCTTCATGAAACTTGATGTTCACTCGCTGCTCCATAGCTATTACGTGACGACACCCTTGCACCTCCTTCACGACATGGTGGCATAATTCCCAGCATGCCTATCGCAAGTTCATGAGGTGTTGCCAGGTTGTAGATTATGGACCACACTACATCAGGAACGCGCGTTACTTCAGAGATAGAATGCACATGTGGGACAATATAAAATCGGTCTCATTACTTAATTGTTAGACCTCGTATATGTTCCGATAACCCTGTTCTTGGTATCCCTTCCTGAATATCTTTATCATGTTCACCCCATCGGGTTTTCATACTTTGCCGGTTTGCCCTATGTACTCTTTATTGCAAATACACTTGATACTATAAACCCCTTTTTTATCCTCTTCTTCATTCTCCTTTTCCTTACTGGCTTTCTTATATCCCGTGAAATACCTCTCTACAGTACGCGGAGCCCTCATCCCCCATTTGATACCATATTCTTCAACCACTCTATCTTTTCGGATACTCCGTTGAAATAAGGGATACCTATGTACTTATACTTCTTTTCTTCTCCATCGATTCCATTCTCTTTCTTCTCCCCCTTCCAATCCTTATCCTTATTTTCCCTGTCTTTTCCACATATTTTGTGGGCTTCTCTACGAATCCTATTTAAGTCATTCTCCTTATATCTGTTCTTTTTTCCCACATTGTAAATCCATTCTTCTTCCTTATTCTTTTCGATCTTATGGTTGCACAATCTTATAAACCTTATAAACCTTATAAAAAGTTGAGGAACACGTTATTTTTAATCCTTCTAGCATGCTTTATTGTGGATAAACATATCTCCAGCTAAGGTTTTATGAAATACCCCTGTCTTAATTTTCGTTCTCGTTTTAATAATCTTCAAATCCAAAAATCCCATTTCATTTCCTACTGTTTCTTCTTTGGTGAATTTAATTCTGTCCTCTTGTTCTCCCAGCAACTCAAACATTTTTGTAAGATCTGTATTTCCCCCGATTACCAAAATATCATCGATGTATCTTCCGGAGTATTTGACGTTTCCCCCCACTTGTTCAAAGGCTGCTTTCTCGAGGTAATGCATAAAAGTCCACGATGCTATCCCGGAAATTGGGTTATCCATTCCTAGTCCCTCCTTCTGTCTGTATACCCCTTTATTGAAACTAAAACAGTTGTACCTAGTGCATAAATTGATCCATCTCAAATACTCGCATGCCACGACGATGTCGACTCCGTTCTCCCTGAGTCACCTAAAAAAGCAATCAGCGGCCTTGTCCCTAGGGACACTGGGGTAAAGGTTTACGACATCGAAGCTCATTATTTTATCTTCATTAATTTCGAGTTTTTCAATCGCTTCATTTACTTCCAGCGAATTATTAACACTATATTCGGTGTTACATCTTATTTCTCTAATCTTGGTTACCAGAGTTTTAGCCAAGTTATACCCTGGGTGGGAGTACATGGGGATAATTGGTCTTAATGGAATGCCTGCTTTATGGGTTTTAGATATTCCAAAAGCGATCGGTATCTCCCCTTTCTTATATCCTTCGATCGATTTCTTTTTCTCAATTCTGGCTTGCGTTTTACTGGTTTCAATTCCTTTTCTTGGTTTCCCTTCTTATCTTGCATGGGTCTCTCTCTCACTACCTCGAAATCGTTGTTACAGAATCATTCTTTCATTTCTTTCTGTATTCGTTCCGATCAATAACTACCATTTTATTTTCTTTGTCAGACCTAATTAGGAAAACATTATTTTGTTTAACCCAGGTTTTAACATTGCCTAATTTCTTTTTATATTCTTTATGTATGTTCTCTCCTCATTTTTCCCTTTCATATCTCTTCTAATCTGGTTTTCAATAATATCATGTATTTTAGGTACTAATCTGATATTCCCCCGACAGATTTCTTCATTTTTACAGAAGAAACTACTTACGGTAATAAGTTCCTGTAGCATTGTCTAACATCTGGAAGGTGTTTTGTGTGATGTAATGGATTTCTTCAAATTTAAAAGTTTGGGGCTCATTTGGGGGCAGGTGACTCCGGCCAATTTCTAACACGCCTTTAACGGGAATCTATAGAGAAAGCCGGGGAGCCGAAGTGGAGCGTAGCCAATCGGAGGCGCTGCCGCATTAGCAGTTGGGGGTGGTAGGTCAATTACCCCAGGGGCGGAGCCTGGAATCGGTGGGAAATTTGGACTCAAAAATTTCAAACGAAAATAATTTGTTTCTTTAAATTTCCCACCGATTCCGGGACGAGAAACGTGAATACACCTTAAAGAATGTTCCGCGAAGCAGATAGGTAAGTACAAACGTCAAAAATTGACAAAACGAAGTTATAGGTGTCCGTGGAATATCAGATTTTTACCGTATTTTATATTTAGCCTCACTTTTGTCTTCTCTATCATCCCTATTCCCTCGGCTGCTACTGTGAAATCTTCTTTGGAGATTTTTTGATTCCCAATGGCAAATTTTTGTCGTTTCTCCAAGATTTCCTTTAGGTCTTTAGGTAAAATTAAATTAGTTAGGTTTAATATGTTGTCTTCCCCCTTCCCGTTAACTACCCTATTTTCGTTATGTTTCTTGTTTTTACGTTCTTTCTGTCAAATCATAGTTAGCTTGTTCTGTATAATGGTTTGGTGTTTACTTTTAGCTACCTCTACATACGTATGGTGCCTTTCTTCGATTCTCATCCAAGTCACTCCGTCCATGATGGCGCTAAGCTCCAAATGTAAATTTAAACACTCTTTGTTAAGCCGGTTTACTGTGGAGTAAGCCTCCCTAATACAGCTATTCACCATACACATTTGCATCTCTTTTTCTGCTCCTCCCCTTTTGCACTTAGGGGTTGAAAGCCCCATTTTAAGAAACTCAGGACCACCTCCGTCTTCCTACATTCTTTGAGAAACCATATTCTGATGAAGGGATCAGTGGAATCCTGAAACTTAAGTTTTCGTTAAAATCAATACTCACTATCGTAAGTACCTTTAAGTATCTACATTTTATTGTATACTAACTTATTCAATGTGAGTAAGTCACACAAGCACTAAATACAACAGAGGATATAAATGATAATGTTTATATTTGGGCTGAGACGATACTTCTGCTGATGTATTGATATCGGAAAGTACCAGACTCTGGGTATCTTGTGGTGTCCACAGAAATGCTACAAGACACTTCTGCAGTCTAATTGTCCTGTAAACTACGCAAAATGTTTATTTTCTTGAATATCGTACCAGTGCTGTGTGACAAAAGTAATTTTCATAATTAAATTATAGCTATTTTATTCCACTTATCTCTTATGTAATAATTTGAATATTTTAGGGGAAAACTCTTGTAGGCTGATGTGGTATAGTTTCAGTGGAATACTTTCATGTTAATATTTTTTTCAAAATCAATGTTCATTCATTGATATCGGTATCATGGGAATCTGTAAGAAAGTATTGGTTTGGTATGGTTGTCAATTCAAAATGAGATTGGTTTAACCATTATTTATATCCATAAAAATGATAACAAAGTGGCAGAATTTTGCACTAAATTATAGACTATTTATAGATATATTGATCAGTAATGTTCTTGATAAAGTGGTATATCAGGGTGGCGACAGACCTGGAAAACCGGGAAAAGTCAGGGAATTTGAGGTGTCAAAAAAAGTCAGGGAAATGTCAGGGAATTTCGTCTTCATTGATTTTTTATTATTTTATTTAGATACTGTTATGGAACTCTGCACGGGAACAGGAAATCTCGTTTCGGCCTCAACTTTTAGGCCCCTTTTATGCGCAACATTATAGAACTAACTTTTCTATGGCATCACAACCACGGCGCCAGAAACCAGTGATGGCAGGGGGAGAGAGAGAGGGACAAATTTTTCTTGCCTGGGCTTCTCGGCGGGAATTTTAAATTCGAACACTCTTTGGAGGAAAATTGTTATAACTCGGGCACTATGGGAGCAATCTACTTCGGATAACTTTTGTTTTGCAGATAAAACATCAGCGCATGTAACCGTGTACAATTCAGATCGCCGGACCGAGGAAGGGGGACATTGGGGTGGGGGGGCACGTCCCCCAATCTCAATGGAAAAAAACAAAAATTTGGTGTTTGCCCCCTCTTCTCCCGCTATTTTGGAGAGAAGGCAAGAACTTTAGTATTCTTTTTAAAGAATGGACATTTCTCAAGAGAATGAAACATATTTCATGTTCTTAGGTGCCATACAAGTTGAATAATAAGCCAAAATGTGATTTATTTTTTTTTTTATTTTTTTTTTACGAAAAATAGGTAATTTGCAATTTTGGAGGAAAATTGTTATAACTCGGGCACTATGGGAGCAAACTACTTCGGATAAGTTTTGTTTTTCAGCTAAAATATCAGAGCATGCTACTGTGCACAATTCAGAACGCCGGACCGAGGAAGGGGGCTTGGGGGCACGACCCACGAATTTCAATGGAAAAAAAAACGTAAAAATCTTTAGTTTGCCCCTTCTTGCCACGCTATTTTGGGGAGAGGTCGCGAACTTTAGTATTCTTTTCAAAGAATGGACATTTCTCAAGAGAATGAAACATATTTCAAGTTCTTGTGTGCCATACAAGTTGAATAATAAGCCAAAATGTGATTATTATTTTACGAAAAATAGGTAATTTGCATTTTTGGAGGAAAATTGTTATAACTCGGCCACTATGTGAGCAATCTACTTCGGATAAGTTTTGTTTTGCAGCTAAAACATCATAGCATGCAACCGTGTAGAACTCAGAACGCCGAACCGAGGAAGGGGGGGTTTGGACCTCCGAATTTCAATGGAAAAAAATTTCAATGGAAAAAAATAAGAATCTGGACTTTGCCCCCTCTTCTCCCGCTATTTTGGGGAGAAGGCGCAAACCTTAGTATTCTCTTCAAGGAATGGACGTTTCCAAAGAGATATGATTGAAACATGTTTCATGTTCCTGGGTGCCATACAAGTTGAATAATGAGCCAAAATGTGAAACTCTTTTCGGAAATGTGGCATTGATATGTTGCGGAGAGGGGGCGAGGTTGGACATCAATATGAATTTCCCTGGCTTGCTCCAGACCTGTCAGAGTTTCCACCCAAACATAAGAGTACGAAGGTCCAAAAAGCACATTCATTTCGTAATCAGCATGATGATACCATACGGTATCATTGGGCCAGTACGACCTTACTCTGATGATACCATATGGTATCATCGGAAGAGTAAAGGTTTAGTTTAGCCTCTAAATATTACGTGGAAAATACATTGAATTATCATTTTTTCTTGTCCGTATGGGAGTAGTAAGGGGACTTGTCAACAGATGGAGGGGATAAGAGTGGGTGGCGCCATCCTATAGTAAGGCATTTGTTGGGCAAACTGAAGGAACATAGAAAAGAATAGGTTCTATTGATACATACTATTTTTGTCGAATATCGCCACCTGACAAAGTATCTCACTACAACATGCGACAGAAATTTCATCGACTGCAACATCCAACAAAAATTGCATGCATAAACAAGAAGAGCTTTAGACTGAAAGTATGCTGCCGGAATTTTATTACTCTTCTGGCTCACTTCACCTTATTTAATGTAGCAGTGCTTACGAAGGTTTTCTTTCATCATCCTGACGTATTACTGGTTTCGCACAAGTTAACGTACATTTACAATGACATTGCACTATTTTTAGATATCAAGAAGAATCCAACCAAACGGGATATATATTGAATACTATAACGAAAAAGTGAAACATAAATCTGCATTGGTGAAAGCTATAAAAATTGGCAAGGGCATGCTCGCAACCTCAAATTTACTGCAACACTAGTATTGCAATTAAATTAACACCACTCTCTGTCCTGTCTGTTTAAACTCATGAGAGATGGTCATTAATCTCTCACTGAGTAAAGTTAATGTTCCAATATTATGAAATAAAATACTAATAATAAATACGTAAATATTTTAATATCATATTTACTCGAATCATTCAATCATAAAACCAAATCACTTTCTTCAAGAATTGACTTTTCTCTGCCAGCCCTGCTAAATTTTCACTTTCCATCTACTGATTTATACGAGGGGTGGCCAGAAAGTAATTTCCGATTAGTAGGGACATTGATTTTTCGCAAACGCCAAAACCGTGAAAAATGGTAATTGCTGCGAAGTTATGTTTAGGAATGTGCAGTGATGTCTGGACACATTTTTCGCCTGTTCGAAATATCGAAATAATGCGAATTTGGCATAAAATGCGAATTGTTGGCTTTTTTTAGTGATTGTGTTAAAGAAATGTCCTAAAACAACGAAAAATTTCATGAAATCCAACATTCTTGTCTTTTCTAGGCCATGTTTATGTACATAGAACATGCAAGTTTTCCAACATTTTACTCAAGAGTAAACTATAGAGTTATGCTTATATGTACATGAAATAATTCCGACAGCCACATTAAATCATGTATTTCCCACGATTATTTCAACTTTTATCGAAACCATTTGCATCACAGAGCAAAGTGGCAGGGTTCTAACAGGAGATAGAGCTCGTATCTACCGTCACACGAGAGCCACATCTTCGTATTTGTCGCACGAGATATGTTTTGAATTACCAAGCTAAGTGCACACCATCGGCATTTGTCGAGCGAATAATAATGGAGCTCAGTCGTTAGGACATCTGACTACTATGCAAGAGACCCGGGGTCGATCCCCTGCAGGGGAGAACCGGGATGTTTTCCACCTATTCAAACTGCTCCGACACCCACCCAGCATCATATGAAGCTGGTACCTTGAGGAAACTTTGAGGGATAAATGTAGTCACGAGCGTGGTGCTGATCACATCACCCCCACCTTCGGCCGTGATCAAGAAAGTGTGGGACCCTAACTCCACACCCCTATACACCTTCATGGAAAAGTGCAGGGGACCACTTTACTTTTACTTCCTCAAAAATCTGTTCCAACATATCAAACTGTCACGAAAATACGTAGAACATGTGACCTACAATTTAAAATACTAGTTCAAAAGCACAATGGAGTATTAAGTTTCGGTATATCTGGCAGATAAATGTTCTAAAACAAAAACGCGAATTTTGGGAAACGTAACACTAACAAGTCAAAAAAAGATAATGCCAATTTTTGGTGCCATAATATATCGTTATCTGTCACGTGAGATTGATGATTTTAATTTTTTGGGTGCGTCGCCACTTATGGTCATTATTCACCCTTCAGTTTATACGGGGAAAATTCCATTATCTAAAATTCTTACCTTAAAATTAAAAAAGAGGTATGGAAAATAACTTTCCCAAAATAACTTTCAAGATATCAAACTCTCACGAAGAGGCGTAAGCCATGTGACTTACAATTTGAAACAATAGTTTTAAAACACCATGAAAGTATAATTTTAGATATTTGCCAGAAAATGCGCTAAAATGAAAATGTGAATTTTTGGAAAAATAACACCGTATAGTAAAAAATAAAAAAAATAAGAAAATACTCCAATTTGAAAAAAAAATATCAAAGAGTCTGCCGATTAGGTATAAATAAAGCGAGAATATCAGTTGTAATTTATTGCATTAGTAACAGTGCGTCCTAACCTAATTTTCGGCATAAACACCACCGTTGTTCTGGCATTTGTCGTAGCATGGCACTAAATTTTGTATGTCCATGGTATAGGTGTCTGACAGCAAAGACTGGAACTATCTCTACCGCAGTGTAGCTGTCAAATTCTTGCCCTGCAAGAAACCTCTTCAGTTAAGCAGAGAGATGAAAGTAGGTACATTCAAGGCCAGGGCTGTTCAGGGAGTGGTCCAAGATCTCTCACCTGAAGTGATGCAAAGGGCCCGTGTGTACTCAGCTGTATGGGGTTGTGCACTTTCGATTGGCCTTCCGTGAATTGTCTGCACCATCGTCTGACCATACTATCACTCACGACGTCTGGTCTGCACACCTCTCACGATTGCTGGTGGCCCTGTGCCAAATTCTGAGCGTGCAATGTAGGCTACATCGCAGTCGGTGGGAGACTGTGTGAGAGCTGCAATCTTTAACCTAGAACTGTCCTAAAACGGCTGCATTGCAACTGTATCAGATTACAGCTACATGCCACTTCTTCCTGCCTGTATTTGTGTGTGTCGCTCTCTGACCACTAGTGCTGCGTATAGGCACCATTGAAGCTTTTTTCAGGATGCCCCTCGTATATGAACTTTCAGAAGCTTTTATTATTAGTGTTTTCCTGTTTTAATGTGTTGTTAGCTAAATCTGGTACCTATACAATGCAATTCTATAAATTCCTTGTGTTAAATTTCTAATACCTACATATCCTTTTCGTCAGCATTAATGGTATAACTGCATGTTGTCAGTTTCACAGTACTTCACTTGGATATACTGTACTGAAGCAGAAATCCCATTAATAATGTAAGGAATATGACACTTTATTTTTGTTCGATTCAGTTGTTTCACTTATATGCAAGAGTTAAGTTGTTTGCTTTACAGAGAAAAGAGAAGTAGCTTTATGCATTGAAAAATGAGTCTGCACTCGTGGTTCTTGCAAGCAGAAGGTTCCAAACCTCAGTGGAAATATCAACATATAATACCGAGAATGTATAAGGAGACTGATAAATTACAAATTGTATTTCTTAATCAATCTCTCTTCACTCTTATCTCATTTAGTCGTAACTTTAAAAATAATCAAGTATTTTATTTTAATCTTACTGCGTATGACAAAATTCTGTAATCCTTCTGTAGCTTGTGAATTGTAATAATTTTCCAAATTCACTATTTTGCAGTTTGAATTCAAATCATAGAGAATAGAGAAATTAAGTCAATTTCATAGAACATAATATTGGTACTTAACAAAACCATATGTGGATCTGTATGAGTTTATTATTTCCATTTGCAAAAACATCGATTTTGTTTAGTTTGTAATTGTCAGGGGAAAATGTAAATTTTGTAAAACCTGGAAAAGTCAGGGAATTTCATTTCTGCTTGTTTGTAGCCACCCTGTATATGCTTATTTAGAAGATGTGAGTACTAATTATCAACCGAATTTTTTATTCCCTCTAACATGTATATGTTTATATTGGCCAATATCAACAGAGTGCTGATTTTATAATAAATTTTTCATATTTTTCCATCCCTGTTGTGTTATAATTTGCTGGTGTTCAAGTATCAATATGTATCTGCAATAATCAGTGAGAATATTGTTATTGGCTTCAGTTGAAAATGTTACTGACTCTAACTAAAAAGAAAAAGAAAAAGAAGCACTTTTACACATAAATGCAAATATGTTGCAGGTGTCACGCATAGGAAACCCCAAGGGGATCAGCTGGACCAGGCCAATCCCGTTAGGAATGATGAGACAGGTCTCTGGCAGTGTCCCTTCTGCCTCAAGAATGACTTTCCCGAACTGTCGGAGGTAATGGTTGTTTCATGTTCCAGTGCGTTTCTTGCTATATTCTTTTACATAACAACTGCATTCTCGGCATTGGCCACACATCCACCAGTGAAAAGAGTTTTTACCTGTATCGCAAAACAACACGTTTAATATAAATCAGCATTTTTATTTAAACGTGTATTTTATTCACTCCAGAAACATCATTGAAAGTTGCAGAACTCTTCTAACAAACAAAAAACTGCACCTATCACCCTGAGACTAAAACCATTTAAAAAAAATAAAAAATAAAGATCACCCCTAAAACCTTTTTTTACACAACATTTTCCCACGTAGCTTTCTATGCATCTTATGAACAGGATATGTAATTTTTACAGCACAATTGCTATTGGCATATAACTTAGTCAGATGTGCAGTTAGCAGGTTACATACTAAATCCTGATATTGCTGTCCACAAAGTTTATATGAATGAACTATATTATTGATAATGAAAAATTGTTAACCAGTTTAGGACAATTTCTCATAAATTGTATTGATTTCTTATATTTCATCATCATTAGTTGTGACTAAGGCTGCACTAATACATGTACCAGTGCAGACTGTATTGGAAATTATCGGTTTGCATTAACCACCAATAGCAGCTGAGAATTTTCTGGGTTTTCTGAGTGTCTCACTGGACCTGCAAGATGTACCGGAAGTTATGTGACCACCCTTCCATTTCAAAACAATGCTCCTAGGGTTCCTTTATTTTATGTAAAACATTACAACACCATCTCAAATCTCAAATGTTATCCTTGATGTCCTGAAGTTTAGTAACAAAGTCCACAGTCTGTTCATGTTTGCAGAACCCACACTCACTGGCACAAGTTATCTCGATATGTTGGTAAAAAAAATAAGTGAACTAAACTTATATTGTAATGAACATATTTATTTTGTATTACTATTTCATGTATTACACAAAATTGTATCAGTACTTTAAAAATTCTCCTATATATTGCATGTATAATGTGTATATACTATTTCTTGAAAGAAAGTTATTGTTACCAGTCAGTTCAATACGATGTAATTCAGTATCTACTCTAGGAATACACTGCCATGTTTTGTCTCATGCTGTTACCAGCACTACAAATAAATAAATAATATATTTGTAGGTGTGGAATCACTTTGATGCAGGCTCATGCCCCGGTCAAGCCACAGGCATCAGGCTACGGTTAGACAACGGCATATCAGGTTACATTCCAATAAAGAACCTGTCGGATAAACATGTTACCAACCCTGAAGACCGAGTGCATCGAGGGCAGATCATTCACTGCAGGATTACGAAGATCGATGTGGAGAGGTTCTCTGTCGAGTGTACCTCCAAGAGCACAGATCTCCTGGATAAGAACAATGATTGGAGGTAAGGTTGAAACATTAGGGCAGAACTGGATATTGAGAAAACATGAAAAAGTCATGCATTGACTGAAAAATTCATGAATTTCATTACAATGTGAAAAAATCTAAAGGAGTTAGTGTGTGTAAAATTTGATGGTTGAAATACTTGCTGGTAAATATGGGTTTGTCACATTTGTAAACCCTTAACACAAGCAACAAACCAAATACTTATGAGCATGATGTTTCTTCCAACTGGAGCCTTTGATTTCACATTTCCACTGCAAAAATACAAGAAAGAACTAGTTAGAAAGGAAACATCAGCTCTCTGAAAGTCATGGATTTTTTGCTTTTCCTCTTTTGTGACTTAACTGCTCAACTTCCGAAATTGCTGGTTGTAATGCAGCATTATGTCATTGATAGGAGAATTCTGCTTTCCTCTGCTTGAGAACATGCCACTTGCTTGATTGACCGCATTTCGGCTAGTCACAAAATACACTGCCCTTCTCCTGCAGGGTGCACATCCTCCCTCTAGCTGTTTGGAATTCAAGTGTGAAACACCTGCATTTGTGTTCACCGCATACTTTTCACACATGCACATTTGCATGCTTCAATTTCACTTCGATTGCATCTAACATAAACTTTTGGAGTTCCTCTTTTTAATTGTTCCAACTTGGAAGTAATAAGGGCCTCCCTGATGGTGCAGTGGTAGCATCGTCGCCTTGTAATCAATGGGTTCCAGTTTGTGGGTGCCCACTTTAAACTGTAGGTCCAGCCCTGATTAGCCTTACTGTGAATAAAGTGGACTTGAAACACCAAATCAATCAATCAATTGGAAGTAACAAATGGCAGTAGTTTGAACAGTTCAGCATTTTCTTTTGCAAACTCTTGGAAAATGTGGAAAATTAAAGAAATATGATTCAGCAAAATTAAGGGGAACTCTGCACTTTTTCTTGAACCAGTTTCTTGAGGGGAGAATTATATACAGGAGAAACTTAATTTTATTTTTTCAAGGCACCAAGCTGAAAGTGGGAAAATTTTAAAACATTTTACTTTGTTGAGACCATGAAGACTGAATTTATAATTTGGGAAAATGTAAAATCGGGCTTCCACTGTAGTTTGCTTTTGTTTATTGTTTGTAGAACAGTGTTGAATGAATTTGATTCTCTTTAATATCAAGTGCAGTTTTTCAGTTAGAATGGTCTGGAAATGTATTTTAAAATTGCTTGGAAAATGTGGGAAATACATGGAATTTATTTTTTTTTGCCAAAATGAGCATCTTTTTTTAACATTAATGTGAAATTGCATGCAGTTTCTACCTCGGCACTCAAGTGACCTCCCTGATGATCCTTTATCATTACAGGCCACCCAAAGACCCTTATTATGACACAAAAGCAGAAGAAACGGACACCCGGACAGAGGAGGAGGCCAAGAAGCTGAAGCAGAGGCAGACATACATCAAGCGGGTGATTGTGCACCCCTCGTTCCACAATATCTCCTTCAAGGAGGCTGAGAAGGTCATGGCACAGATGGACCAGGGGGAGGTTATCATTCGTCCTTCCAGCAAGGTAGGCATCAACTGATTAACTTTTGGATATTTTCATGAATGCCAAGCCAGGAGTTGACTTTGGGAGCACTTTCTACCTCCGTTAATAATCCACGTTTGAATTGCTTCATGAGCTTTAGGGTGCATAATGAGTAGTGCCGGGATTTTTATATTTAAGGATCACCAAACTATTTACTTAAGATTTTCATAAATATGCCCTAAAAACATGTGCACCCTATATTTGCTTCTAACAACTATCAGGGAGTACATTAACTAACTAACTAACTCACTCTCTCTCTAGCCTTCTTAAACCCGAAGGTTCATGGCTGCAGCAACACAGGCCTTCCATCTGTCCCTATCTTGAGCAAGATATATATACTCTTTTCCATCCCTACCGATTTCCTTTAGGTCCATCTCAACCTTGTCCCTCCATCTTCGTCTTGGCCTTCCTACAGGTCTCTTACCATCAGGTTTCCCAACAAGAATCCTGTAAACTCTTCTTTCCTCTCTCATTCGTGCCACATGGCCTGCCCACCTAAGTCTTCTTGATTTAATTATTCTAATAATATCTGGACATGAATACAAATTATGTAGTTCTAAATTATGTAACCTTCTCCACTCACCTGTCTCCTCATCCCTTTTAGGTCCAAAGATTTTCCTAAGGATCTTATTTTCAAATACTCTCAATTTATGTTCCTCTTTCAATGTAAGGGACCAAGTTTCATCAAGGAGTACATTAAAATCTCTAAATGGTGTGCTTCTCACAACACTTATTTGAGTTAGATATATAGGGCCTTCCCGTCATCGCCTTGTGTTCAAGGGGTCCCGGGTTCGATACCCGGTGGAGGCACATGGAACAGTGGTTCGGATCCCACTTTAAACTGTAGGTCCAGTCCCGATTAGCCTTCCTGTGCATAAAGTGGACTTAAAACATCAAATAACAAATCAATCAATTGAGTTAGACATCCACTCGGTAAAATGACTTAATGGGGAATTGCAGACTACGAGAATGTTAACTTGGTGTTTTAAACTACATTACTTGATGTTTGTTTTTTGCAGGGATCAGATCACTTGACAGTGACCTGGAAGGTGACGGATGGCATCTACCAACACATTGACGTTCGGGAGGAAGGAAAGGAGAATGCCTTCAGCTTGGGACAATCATTGTGGATTGGTAAGTTTTGGTAACATTTCTGGGACACTTTTTAAAGAAGAATCTGTAATGAGAATAAGATCTTAATGTATGTTGAAAGAAATAAAAAGTATCTCAAGAATCTGGAAGGGTAAACTTTTTTCCAAATTTAACATGTCACTAGGGAACAGATTTTTAGGTGCTAAGAAAGAGGGATTTTGTACTTTATAAACTCTATTTTTGACTTTTAGGTGCTTAAAATAAATTAGTAGGCATAATTATTAATTAATAATAATTTTATGAAATAACTGGTTTTATTCATAATTGGGAAAAGAGAGACATAGTATATAAATACGGAGAAACTAGTACTCACTTTTATCCGCGAAGCTGTTTTTTCTTCTTTTTCTTCTGAAATTAATCGAAAAAGAAGAAAAAACAGCTTCGCGGATAAAAGTGAGTACTTAGTTTCTCCGTATTTAACTGGTTTTAGTTGCAATTTGTGTACAAAGGTTACTATTTTTAGTGCAATGAATACTATTCTTTGATTGTAAAAAATATACAATTTGTCCAATGTAAAAACTTTATCATATTTTGGAGCATAGTGCCACCATATGCTTTTCAATGTTCTCCGTGGTGAAGTTCATCCTGTCGCCCATGAGTGGCTGCTTGTACAGGCATGGACACTTCTGGCTTGTAACAATCCCATTAACTTTCAATGTGATCATTACAACCCAAAAGCCTCAATAGAGAACCTTCTTTCTATGCCGGAGGAAGTTATAAGTGCAACTGCTCCTGATTTCCAAGGCAGGTTTGGTTCTATCCGAAATGTAGTGGTAACATTTGTCACCTTGTAACGAAGAGCTTGTAGGTTCGATGTCTGTTGCAGGTACATACTGGTTCGGATCACACTTTAAACTGTAGGTCAAGTCCCGATTAATCTATCTGTGCTTAATGTATGCTCACAAAACTCAAACTGCAGGTTTTCGCAGTGGTCTTCTCTCCTTGATGAACAGCTTGTATACTAGGACAGTTGTAGTTTCCGGTGCAAACTCTCCCCTTTCACGTAACTGTTGTGTCAATGGGGGAAATAGGGGACATGATTGGTCACTTACAAGGTTGCCTTTCCTACTCGTCAGAGCAGGCACTCTTTAAACAGCTAAACAGTCAATTCCATATTCTTGGAATCTTGCCGCGCGTCTACACTGTTGGAGGCTGGGAATAATGTCGGCTCTGTTTTAACGACTGAATGATATTGTATCTAGGACTTCGAGTTATCCAAACTTTTCAAGATGGCGCCTGTTTTTCAGATGTAAATAAAGTAGAGTATAAATTACCCCCATAACGGATGTTTTATACTTGGTGGTAGCTCAGAAAATAAGCTTTATATGTACTATATAATAATATTGTACGTTTTAAAGAAAGTGTAAAAAAGTTACACAAAATGAGAACACGGAGCTTACGCAGACACAAAGATTCCAAGAAGATGGTTAACACCATTTATCCTGCCTAGTTAACAAACCGGTTATGCATGGGACGCATGTTGTGGCAAAAAGTCTTTTAAAAAACTGTATTTTCTTTTAATTGTGCAAAGTCGTTGCTCTTCCACGAAATTCTTACAATTTTAGTTCATAAGAAACCCGTTTGCACGAGACCTACGGAAAGGAAAACAATCTCGTTTATTGCAAGAAGTGAAACTCAGAAGAATCTTGACACTAGTCACACTGGCGGGAGCAAGAGAAGGGAGATAATCGGACAGAATGAATATTGGATTTTATGTGCGTTCACTAGAACATTGTCCGTTACAGGATTAATTGGTAAGAGAAGATTCGCTTGGGAGAGAACACAACTTTTCCCTGGCGCACAAAAAAAAAAAAAAATCGGGGCTGTAGATTTCGTTCTGGTTCGGCTGTCTAAATCACATCGTAAAAAAAAAGTCACGTTTTCTTTGCTTCAGTTCTTCATATTCACCCCCTCCCCCTTTGCTGGGATCAGTCCAAACTCTTCCTCAACTTGCATTGTAATCCACTCTGAAAAAGTAAACGCACAACTTGCGATCTATCTGCACCGAATGTTTATCCTAGGACACATTAAACAGTGCCGCACTCGATAATGACTCTGGTTTGGATCCCACTTTAAACTGTATATTTAGTCCCGCTTAGCTCATCAGCATAAAATGAACTCAAAACAAGCTTTACAAAACTTGCGTATTTTCAGATTAATCGACAATTTATTGTAGGATTCAGGAGTATTCTGGAGGTCAAACATTCACACCGCCAAAACTTTTCCTCTCGTATTCCTCCTACATTGAGCACTGCGTTTTTTTGTTGTTTTTTTTAACAGCAGCACGCTAATGGTTCTGAAGAAAAGTGGGGATACGAACTTTATGTGCATCATGAAGTTGCTTTAACTCTTATTTTTCTTTCTGGAGATCGAATTTCGTTATCGTCAAATCAAAACAGCTTTGCGAGATTCAAAACAATGACGCTTATTCCTTCGCGCTGGATGAGTCATTGCTGTTATGGGCAAGGGACAGCTTTCCGGACGGTACACTGGTGCCAGCTGCAGGGTAAACACAATGAGACCAGCTGGAAGTTAGAGCAGCAGGTGGCAGAAGGGAAATCATCCGCATTTTAAAGATAACACAATTGTCGAAGACCGAACTTTTATCAGCAGTGTGAAAAAGAAAAATGATCCTTGCATTACGTTTTACCATACAACAGACAATAATACGGGCAATATTTCCTATCCAGACAGCTGCATTCAAACAGGAAAGAGGGACCTGAATTCTGAAATTATCGCATTACCATGCACACCGGTGGCAGATAATGAGCTGTTGTAGGAGAAGGGAGAGGACACTTTTCTTTTACTTATCCTGCAGTGTTTGTTCATTCTGAAGAAGGTATTCAGAACTGGTTGCTTTATTTTAGACACCGAAGGAAAGGAGTCCGTGTGCGCACATGAGCAAGAAAATCTTGACCGAAACAATTAGCAAGGGACCCCCAGCCAACACTGTTTTGGCAAATTTTATGACCGGCACAGTTGGGAAATGTATGAAGCGGGGAAACAGGAGTTGCAACATACGTAAGATCGACGTCAACTTTTGCGGGAAACCTAGATGACAATGCATTAAGCAGGTTGACGATCTTTAGTTGGCTTATGTGGCTTTGATTATCTGTTATGGTTTCCCTTTTTTATGAAGTTCTACACGGAACAAAGAACACACTTTTAATGAAAGTGGTTACTGGAAGTTATCGGCTACCAAGCCAAAAGTTCCTCGCTCACGGGAAATTGCTGAATCTCAAGCTCAAGAGCTAGACAGATGGGTGAGACTTCCAGGCGCCATGTATCTTGTATTTTGGAAGATTCCTGCGATCTTATCTCTCATTTCTCATCTAGCACTGGTGAATATTTCCAAGCTGGCGCATTCAGCGGGGAAAGAGCTTGTCCTGCCATGCACATTGAGAAAGAATGTCAATGTTCAGCGGGCATTTCAGGCTGCTTCCCTCGAGTTGTCAGCAGCTCTTACGACAAGGAAACATGTCAAGGTCAAGTTAAAATAACGTCCAAGCTCTCCCCACATTCGATCTTCTCTTGTAGACTTACACAGGTGTCTACTTCGAATTAAGCGAAACCAGTTTTGCCGAAGGGTCTTGTAAACAACTTCGTATTAAAAATTATCCGTATTTCGATTTATCCATACTGAAATACATTATAAATCCTATCTTATCGACTAGGGAATGGGAAGAACTTCGGATTAAAGGGTACTTCTTATTAACCAATACCGTATTAACGAGGTTTTCCTGTAGTCAACTCACGATCTGGCCACCAAAGGTTTAAGGTTTGAGTCCTACCCTAATGGTGTTTCACTGTGAGTGTCCTTCATCTTGTATTCTTTGCTCGAGAAAGATTATGTGCCATACATTGAAACCTTGAGAAAATAAAGTAATTTTAGCCATTAAACAACAAAAATGACCATTCCCATATAGTTTCTTTTTCTGAGGCAAAACCTACTGCAGTCACCTAATTACATGACTTAATTAAGGAGATGAATGACAGTTCTAGTTCTTCATGGGACATTTCTAATTTGATATTTATTTTCTAAAATGCAGGTTATCAGTATGTACAAAAAAATGCACCTGCTCATTCCTAATAAGAATTGTTCTGCTTAGGTTGTAATTTATTAACAATTTTCTTCTGTGGTGTTATTTGTCAATTTACAGTTTTTCCATAATCCTATCAACGATAAGGTACAAATTAAGGTGTCAGAAATTGTGATTCTATACAGTTTACTAAGATGTTGAGCCTCTTTGCAGGAAGTGAAGAATTTGAAGATCTCGATGAAATAATCGCCCGCCATGTAAACCCAATGGCTGCTCATGCCAGAGACATCCTGTCATTCAAATACTACAGGGAAACCGGAGGTGGAACCAGGGACAAGGCAGATGAATTTTTGAAAGAGGAGAAGAAGAAAGTAGCAACAAAAATCCACTACGTTATTTCTGCATCAAAGGTATCAGTTGCTTAATACAGATTTTAACTGTTAAAATCATCCAGTTCTCATAGTTTATAATTTGTATTTCTTCCACTTCGGAGTAAATAACCATAATCTGTGTGTGATGTAGTGGAATTCTTTTTTTTTTGGGGGGGGGGCTTACCCCACAGGGAATGCTGAATTTCATATGTACAAATGCCTGCCCCTGTGGCAGAGTGTTTAGCACATCATGCTACAATGCTAGGGGTTCCGGGTTCGAATCCCAGTTTGAGCATGGGTGTTTGTTAGTGTCCATTCATCAATTTCATCACATGATCACTCATCCCCATCTTTGCAAATTAGCCAAAAGTGGCATAAAGCGAAGGAATATAAAGCAAATCAATCAATATAATGTACAAATTTTGAGAATGCAAACTGTGTTCGTAAAGTTCCAGGGTTGTTGCTTTAGAAAATAAGTCATTGAATTTGGAGAAAGCTCCTTTCAGTATTCTCATCAAGTTAATACATTTCTGCAGCCTGGATGCTGAAATGTCACCATATTATCTTCCCGTCAGTGTAATTTAGTCAGCGAAACAAGAATTAACTCACTAGAAATTCTCACAGTGTGTGCTGTGGCATTATCATGCAAAAGGAACAGATGATCAGAGTGTTGCAGTTGAAAGTTTGGGACTAATTTCTCCTTTTTCAAATTTCTTCCCAAAACATTTTGTTCGTGTTGAAAGTAGTACAGTGGAACCCCACGTTACATTTCCATATTTAACATTTTTCCTGAATTTTGAATTCTTCAGTCTAAAAAACATGTAATCAATGTATCTCTAGTAGTAGAAGTACATTTTCTAATTGAATGTGTTCTTTGCAGGAATACCCTGGTAAATTTATGTTGTCTTACCTTCCTCGGAACAAGTCGAGGCATGAATTCATAACTGTGACACACGAGGGATTCAGATTCCGGCAGCAGATGTTTGACTCCCTGACAAGCCTCTTTCGGTGGTTCAAGGAACACTTCCGGGACCCCATCCCTGGAACGCCTAGCACACCCAGAGGGGCTGTCACCAACCACACACCATACCTTGCTAATACAACGCCAAGCATCAACATTGCTAGTAAGTATTCAAATTCCTCATGGAGTATCTATTAATGTGTGTCAAAATATGTTGATTTTTGAATGAAAGTTGTCAGTGATGCAGTAAACATGTTTCTTATTCATAGTAAGTCGTGAAATAATGTGAATTTGGTGTTTCATATATTTTTTTGTGAATTTCTTCAGGTTATATGTAGATGTAAGAATTGCAAATTTGCAACTATGTGAGTATTAGGTGATTTGATATTGTTCTGGCAAGGAAATTAATACTTTGTATAGTGATCTGGTACTAAATGCAGTGGAACTTTGGTTTTACATTTTTTAGTGGACTAAGGTGGAAAAGATTAAAATACAGGTAAATGTAAAATTACAAAAAATTTTATAACATGTTTATTTATTGGAACCATGAAAACTGAATTTATAGTGCATGTAAATTTTAAATCTGGGAACACAAAATTAGAGTTCCACTATATTTTTGTGGAAGCTCTTTGCCATGTAGATGCCAGTGTGTTGAAAATACTCAGTTTTCTTTCCCAAAGCATAATCTGTATGATGACTGTTCCAAAGAGGGGTTGGTTGGGGTCATCATAATAACTCCCATCTTTGGCCCAACATCACAAAGAAAAGAACAAAAGAACGTCAAAAGCAGGAAGAATTGACTAAATATAGGGCTTCCTCCCTATATCCTCCATCCTTCCTCCTCACGATCATAACCCCAAACCATATTTCACATTTTTAAAACTTTGAATGTAGATATTAAGTGTTAGTTGGGGAACCCCTTGTTAAAAACTGAGGTTCGCTATGTTCAAAATGGTAACACACATGCAAAAAAATGCAAATTTGTAATATTTTTTGTTGTATTTCAATAATGGAGTGATTCGTACATTTGACAAGTTTTACTGTTGTTTTCACATACAGGTCAATGAACTTTCACTGTTGTGTATGATGGATACTTGCCACATCATCATTATGTTTTCTAAAATTACAATGATGAGAAAGTGGAACATTATATGCAGCCAGTGGCTTGTCTAGAAACTTATAAGGATCAGAGGTTTCACTATAATGGAGTGATATGGCTCTTTTTAGTGCTATAAATTTACCTTCCTTTCATCCAACTGCTGTGTTTCTAATGTTTACTTATTTAATGTGCTAATCCTTATTGCTCTAATTTATATTGTAATCGTATTTGCAGACATGAATCCAGAAGCAATTCAGCGTGTAGCGCAGAACATGCCCAGCCACATGCTACAGTCCCTGTCACAAGTGGCTAGCCAGACGCCTCACTACCCTCACACGCCAGGAGGTGGCTATGGGGCTGCTGGCTTTGGCACGTATGCCAACACAGTAAGTTCTTACTGACTTTTGACCTCACATTGTGAGGATGGAATTAGATATTATAATTCTAAGCATGATATTTTATGTACTTTTATTTTATTTACCATTTCTTAGTTGTACAGCTAAAGGAAATAAGAGATCAAATTACTTGCATTATATCTGAGTAATCATTTGGTGTGTCAAATATATTTAATGTGTAGCATCCATCCATAACATGTATATTTCAAATCAGCAGTTGTATTTTTTAACTACACCTTGCGGCAAACATTTCTTTTTCTGAGGCAGCATTGAAGTACATTTTCAATACTGCATATTATTTTTTAGTGGAATCGGACAGATAAATCAGTACTCTATAGGTTGCAACTGGTGTAGGCATAATTGGTGTATTGGTAAAAGTACTAATAATTATACCAATTTGATATATCTATAAATATCTTATAATTTTGTGCAATATTCTTCCATTTTGTTATAATTTTTATGGATATATGTGCCCTTGTTTTTTAAAAGTAAATGTCTAAATGTGAAGCTTCTTTTGCAGTGCAGTTATCTGGTAATTTACTTTATTAAGTACGAGGGCATGCTGAAAAGTAATAACTCCTATTTTGTTATTGGGAAACTTGAATTTATTTGAGTAAAAGAAATGCAGCATGGGTGAGATCTGTGTGGGATAATGAAACATTCTCTCTAGAGTGTAGCCTCAACTGGATTTTTACAACCCAGCAATTGAAATCTTGTCACAAGCGAGGTATGCACAGACCCAATATATTTCCAATTGATTTCCATTTGGAAACACTGACTGTGGATTTTCAATCCCTTCCAAGAGAAAACTGCCTGCCAATTTGTGATCTCTCATGTGCACTTGTCTTGACTATATTAATACTCTTTATTTTAATCTTTAGGAAGTAACAACAATCTCTTCATATGACAAACCAGGAGAAAAAACATGTTTTTGAAACTGGTATAGTAGATTGCCTGAAAGCATAGTGCATCTTGTTTCCAGTAAGAAAAGGTATGAAGACCTTTAAGTGTTTATTATTTAATTCCAGCCATACACACCATCTGGACAGACGCCATTCATGACTCCCTACCAGACTCCTCACACGTCTCAGACGCCAAGGTATGGGCAGCAGACTCCAACGCACCATGGCTTCGTTCACCCTGGAAGTCTGACCCCTGGCCACAGAACCCCTTCGCACAGGATACCCACTCACATGCCGCCGCCCACGCCACAGAGGTAAGTTGAGCATGGCTCTCTGAAATACGTAGTACAGGAATTACCACATTGTCGATTATGAGTTGCTGGTAGCTTGTGGAAATATTTTTAGTTATTATCGATTGCTGGCTTCACACTACAGGTCCTGGTGGGGAAAACTTCAGCATTGCCGTGTAGTAGACCTGTCGGTATTTTGAGAAACAACATTAATCCTCCAATGCACTCTAATCATTCTCAGTCTCGCACACAGAAAATTTGACATTGACTGTCACTGTGCGCCAATAAAAACAATCCAGGGTTGCTACGCGACTGGAAAACCTGGAAAACAGTGAAAAGTCAGGGAATTTGGTTGGTCAGGGAAAAGTCAGGGAATTTTGCATATTTTCTGGAATTTACGAGCATTTTGGAATTGCAGGAGATCCAGTTACAAAATGAACGAACGGTTCATTTGCAGTTCCGAATTCGGTTGTTGTGATTCCAGTCCCCCCAAAGGATTCAGTTCACAAACCTGTTCCTCTCGTCATTATAACTTCTAGTCGGTTACGTACAAAATTATGGTTCCTTCGCATTTCGATTCTATATTTATTCACTCTTGGATCTTGGATCTGTTCATTTTGCGACTCGTTCTTCTGAAACTGTTCAAGACCGGAATTTGGAGAGGCGTGAGATTTTTCCTTAGAGAACAAGCTACTCAAGACGAAACCTACGCACCAGCCATCCTCAGAATTTCTTAAGGAAAAATGTTGCTTTAGCTTTGTGTGTGGTGAGGAAATTTTCTTTCTTCAAAGAACACACCCATTCGGAACCCATTCTCTTTTGATTCGTGAAGCGGAGCAGGTTGGTGTTCGTACAGGTCATTGGTTTTGGATCTGCAATAAAGCTTGAAGAGCAGAATTTCACGTAACTGGCTGTGGTTGACATCACACTGGACGAGTGCGGACACAGAGTAAAAACAAAGGGACTCAGTACTTCGTTCCCCCCATGAACCCGTTCTGTGAATTTGAGTCCTTCGTTTGTGACCCGTTCAGAAGCAACCTGATCAACTGGTTCATTTGCTCGTTGTCGTAGTTTTTACATTGCAGAGATGTGTTACACCTGATAAATTAGTGATTTTATGCAGTATCAGTGACATCATTATTCGAATATGCACGTGTTTTGTGCATGTAGAACGAATTTATTTTTAAAAAACTGGTGCGAAATAGAGGAATTAAACGTACGCTGGTCACACATCGTTGTTAGGTTAGGAATGTTGGTTTGATGCCGATAGTAATTTTACGTATTTTTTGCGTGTAGAATGAAATTTTGCTGAAAAGTGGTGAAAATGGGCCCAAGTTCCTTTTGTTTTATTACGATTTCATCATGCTACAAATGCAACTTTTACATGGTTCGATTTCGATTTATGTCTGTTAACGCATACTGCAGAGTTTTAGCGATTACTTAAGATTTTGTCAAATACGCTTTTGTGGTTAGGTTAGGAAGGTCAGGTTTGGTTGTCTTACAATTAAAATAAAGACCCTGTACTAAGGTTCCGATTTATTTCTACATTCAATCCCACTAGTTTACGATACTTACTGTCGCTTGTCAACTGGAGAATACCTTTTCCGTGGGAAGCGTGTATGATTGCGTAAGGTCATTTTGAAGTTGTTTTTTTCAACATAAATAACTTTTTTCGAATCCAAATAGTGCTCATTATTTTAAGGAAGGTTCAAATTTCGTGTCACAATGAATGCCAAAATTCTATGATAATTAGTCTTCCTGCTAGGAAACTTTGAAAAAAAAAACAAATAAAACATTCGGAACTGTTACCTTTTAGTAGACATATTTCGATATTTTCCCGTAATATAAAATTGGTTCCAGCATGTGGAAAACTCAAATAATGGAGATATTTGATCCCAAAGTATGGCCTGCATATATATTTCTTTTAGGTGTATGGTTGGTCACCGGCCCCATTCACGTTCTGAATTTCCGAAATATGTACTATTTTCAATAAATTAAAAAATATAATCATTAAACTTATTTCATATTTTCTAAAGGTACATGACCTAATTTTGTGTTGGTTCTCATTTGTATTGATATAATTGAGCTTGTATACAAGTTACATTGTAAAGCTTTGATATATGCTGCATTTTTTATTGATATTTATACACCACCTTAATTGTAATGACTTAGTAAATGGGGAAGTACAATAGTTATTTATTTTTTCATTGAATAGCATTATATTAAAATACATGAGGTTAAAAAGCAAAAATCATGACGACAAATATGTCTGGAAAAATTTCATTTCTGGTCTGGAAAACCTGGAAAAGTCAGGGAATTTCATAATCAAAAAATCGTAGCTACCCTGCAATCAGATTTTAGAGTACTAATCAGCATAGTTGAAGAAAGAACCCTTATGTGCCAGTAATGCATGCCCATCCATCCTTGTCATCTATTGGTATCTTAGTAACTTCTAGTGCTATAAAGATAAATTCTAACTGGTAGATCTATCAAATAGGTCAAGACAACATTGGGTCAATCTGCTTTGCCATGAGAGACAATTAAGTGTCGATATTTCAGAAACTAGTAAATGTGATGGAGATAGTTTTCATTTGTCTTTGAAAAACCATTTGTGCAGCATCGATAAACACCTGCACATAGTTTGTACTTCCTTCTTACTGAATGTTATTAAACATCTTAAGGGGATTTCACACAGAAGTGACATGCGACGTGTTGTTCGAGAACAAACCAGTCAATAGCAATATAACAGATATTGTCACTTTGGTTCGAAATATTCGTAAAACTAACATACCAGAAAATTTATGAATATCTTGCAGGTTTTCTCTGAATATGCACAAAAGGTTAAATTGGCAAGGAAGTCTAAAAATTGTAAAAGACTAATTCACATTATTGCACAAAAATGCATTAAACATGTCCATTGATGAACACTTTTGGGTAGAGTTTAATTAATGTTTTATTATTATTAGAGGCATGCATATTTCGTTTTTGATGAGAACACGAAATGTGAAATAACACAATGTAATGTTAATTTTTCATGTTTCTGAAAGGTGCGAGGTTCCTACCCTGTTTTGTCACGAATTAATGCGAAATGAACTGCAATATGTGAAATAGACTCGTAAACACAAAATTTAGAGTTTATTTATGGACACTACACTTTCTGAAGTTTAAATTATCCTGTGAGTTATGCAATTAACGGAAAATTGATTAATTCTGCTGTAAATATTTGAGATGCAAAAATTGCTTTATACAGGAATAAACTTAATATTCTGCTAACTACATAAATGTTCTATTAGAAGGCATGTGTTTATTTTATGTAGTAAATGCAGTTTTTAAATCAAATTTTGGATTATATTCACATTTTTTAAAACCAAATTGTCATTTTATATACCGCTATTTTATTTAATTTACTGCTATTTTATTTTATTTACCGCTTTTGAACCCAAAATTGACTCTATTTTTGTACCAAAATTTTGCTTTTTTATTTACCAAAAATATGTGCCTCTATTGGTTATTAATGGTCCAAAAATGTACTTACAACTGGAAGTTTGTGAATTTCATAATGTTGTTTGTTTGCATAGGCCCCCACAGCCTTCGCTGCCCACGGAGCCCATGGACTGGGGGAAGGCTGCAGAGGCGTGGGCTCGGTTGAAGCAAAGGGAGAGCGGAGGATGGGGAACTCCCAGGCAGGATGGGAAGACCACTCCCAGGCATGGGTAAGTGATCAGTTCTGTTTCATGTTGCCACTTACTTCAAAGTGTAAATTGTATTAAAATAAGCATTACATTCTAAAATAAGGCATGTACTTTGTGGTGAAATTAATTTTGTCTATAAATTCACATTATTAAGTCAACATGATGCTTAGCGGAATGCGTTGTGTAATCCAGTGAATTCTGGAAATTAAATGTAGATTCTCTGTGTGTTTTGTGCAAAGGTACATAGTTTCACCAAGAAGAAAACTGTATTATTTTTATTTCAAAACCAATGGTTCAACATTACTATAGACTGTTACATATATGGAAAAAGTATTATTTTGTATTTTGCTAGCATATACCTGACACCAAAATATTTTGACCTATGTGTATATTAATTTTGTTCATGTTCCTTCATTAAATGCCCATACGTGGTAGAGGGCCCTAAGGCTGAACTTCTCTGTAGAAAATAAAAAATACTATTCTGTTCTTTATTGTGAACAACTGCATTACCACAGTTTCATGATTTACTACAAAATTAAGCTGAAACTTGTTCACAAAAGATGGAACCCCAATTTTATATTCCTGAATTTCACAATATTCCACATTTTACATGTAATTTTTCTGACCCCAATACAACAAAATGGTAAATTTCTTCCCCAGATTTTACATTTTCCTAAATTTAAAGTTTTTTGGCTTCAGTCCCTAAAAAACCACACAATTGTGGTTCCACTGTACCAAAACAAAATTGCTGGCTATATTTATAATGTGGAAACAAATTTATGTGTCATTTATGTTCATAGTACTGGAATTGCTATGGTTAATTATTGACATAGACTATACACTGGCCACAATGGAAATCCTTATATAAATAAGAAAAGCAACAAAAGCAAGGAAAGTCTGATTCTTCTTTGTTTTATAGCTTTCACAATTTTTCACAATTTTGTACTATCAATATTTGTCATATTTCCACGAGCATCTACTTCTTGTAATCTTCTGGACATTGAATCTGCCAAATTTTCAAAATAAGTTTTGTCCATTGACACCCACAATTTCTTCAGCAGCTCTTGTAAGTCTGCAATGGTAGATGGTTGTTTTTCTTGAACCTCTTTCTTTAATTGCTTCCATGCATTCTCAATTGGGTTTAAGTCAGGTGAGTTACCAGGCCATTCAAGAGCTTGTATGTTATTGTCATTCAACCACTTTGTAACCGATTTCTTCCTGTGAGCTGGTGCACCATCATGCATAAAGTACAGACATTCATGAATTGGCTAGAATGTCAACATGTGTTCTTCCAGTACTTTTACGTATTGGTCCCCTGTCATGGTTATGTTCTTGGGTACCAAATATAGTCCCCCTCTACCATACGTACCACTGAATGCACCCCATACCATCACACTAGCTGGATGTTTAACAGTTTTAACAGTGTACCTTGGATCTTTCTTTCCCCCAAAATAATTTATGCTATGTAACTTTAGGCTGTGTTATCCAATAACTTTACACAAGAAAAAATAAGGACTCATGCACATTGAAACTGGACAGAAGCAGTGACCACTGCCATCTGGAGGGAATATGCCACAATGAGTTAGCACCTTCCCTTACTGAATTTCTCATGGACAAAGGTCACTTGTAAACAAAATGTCTTGTATAATTGCTACTTTGGTGAAGGATTTTCCAGTGAAACATCCTGTCCTTAACTATGTTCTTTAAAGTTTTGTATCCATTTTCCAGTGGATCCACACCAAGGTTTGATGACTTGAGAAAGATGTCGAGACACGATGATTCGTACCGACGAACCCCTCAGTCATTCATTGACCCCAGCAGAGGGAGAATGCCGTATGTTGGAATGAAGTCCCCTAGGAGCACACCTCGATCGGGAGGCTCAGGGTCTGGTAGGGAGAGCATGCGGTCGACGCCCAGGACCAACACAAGTCCTCACTCCATGGTGGAGAGCTCATTAGGTGGGGATGCCACTCCTCTGTATGATGAGAATTGAGACGTGGTCTGAAGTACTGGACTGTTTTTTACATGATTAGTTTTTCTGAATGACATACATGAAGAGTTGTGTACAGTTCTTGTCAAAGTGATTCAAAAATCAAGTCCGTAAAGAAATGTGTTTTGTGAATGTAGAGCTTTCTGTCGGTTCTTCTAGCTGCTGGGTTTAATCACTTGTACATATGAATGTTTAGAAGAATTGATTCCTGGCATGTACTCTAATGCCTTCTCAATTTCGGTTATATCACCTCAATCGCTATTTTTTCTATTTCAGAAATGTATGTTTTGGATTTGGATATATTAGTTTCAGTGAGTAATTTTTAATTGCAATGCATTTATCATAAGCAGATTTTTTTTTAAAAACTTTTACATTTTCTTGTATCCAAGGAATATGTAGATTGACAGTAATTTTGTGGAAACTTTCTCCCCTTCTTTTTAGCATCAAGTCTTCATGGTAAGAAATTATGCTTGTGCTGTGTACAATATGCATGGGAGAAATATGCAATATTACTTGTTTGCTAATGAAGTGAAAGTACTTGTGTATATTCTGACCACTTTTTTCCTGTTATTATATTTATTTTCTTTATGAGATATGAGTTTCACAATTATTAAAGAAATATTGCAAAACTACTTCATAAGTGTTTACTTACAGCCTTCTTGTTCAGTTGCTGTTCAACCCCAGTTTTATGGTCCTGAATTTTTTTTAACTTTTCCTTCATTATAAGTTCATGGAAAACTTAACAGAGACTGAATTGAATATACAGAAAGACCTTAATTTGAAGCTCAAAGAGGAAAAAATAGTTGATTTCTAATTAGACAACTTCGAATTAACCAAACTTAATTTTTTTCCAAGTAGAGCTAAGGAACAAGATACACCTGTAAGAGTAACTTGCACTGAATAAATGCAGGTACCAATGATGTCTATCTGAAAGCACTGGTTGGAATTTATTAGTAATCACAAATACTTTTCTAGAGACTGGATATATTGCAGGGTCTGTAAAAGTACCCTGCAACATTTCCATGGAGTGAAATTATGTTTTAATATTGTAAAAAATAAATTTTGTGATCAAATGACAACTAATTTAATATTCCAATGTAATTCTTTGAATGCTTTGAAAGAAAACTAACAAATCGATGTGCTTTTCACAGTGTGTCTGGTAGGGATGGGCCGATACCGATAACTGATATTCTACTGATCTGATATAATATTCCAAATGGTCCTTGAAGAACCTGAATAGTTCATTTATCTTCTTAATAAATATTTGTTTCCAGGTGATTGCAGGGCAAAAGAAGTTGCATATTTGGACATTTACTTTTTATAAAGTATGGCATGGAGATTGTTCATAAAAATTAAACAAAATGGCAGAATTTTGCACTAAATTATAAGATAATTATAGACATATTGGATTGGTAAAATAATCAGTAATTTTACCAATAGAGTATCTATTGATCTGTCCCATCCTTAATCTGAATAAACTTTCCCCCTTTTTTTGTTTTATTGTTCTTTAAGCTGGGTATATTTCATGGCCTGCAAAAATACCACATAACATATTAATAATCTGAACCAGATTTATGTGTATGTATGTATCGATATGACGGCTCCAACTACAGTGAAACCAGTCTTAAGCAGACCTTTTATTAAACAGAAATATTTCCTGGTCCCGTGACTAGTGCTGATGTGTGTTACATTTCATTAAATTCCGCTTAGGAAACTGGCTAATCCCGAAACAGAAATGAAAATAAGGCTTTATATGGAAATTTCCCCATGTCCCAGAATGCAGTCTTCAGGAAAAATGTTGTCTGTTCTTCCCAGTTTTCATGCTAATGACCTGTCAATTACCTTTGGAATTCAGTTGTCTTCCACTTTGCGCTGCGCACACATTCAGCAGTCAGTTGCTTTCCCCTTCTGGAAATTTTACTCAAGAAGGGGTCTAGAACTACATTTTGTGTATACTTAGTCTGGCAGTTGTCTTATGGCTACAAAGACAAGAGTTGTGCTTGATCTTAACACGAGAGTAACAGTGATACATGAGAATGAGCGAGGTAAATTGTCTGTTAACCCATCGCCCTACCTAGTCGTCGGATCGACGGTCTTGCAAGACATTCGCTTAACTTATCTAGTCGTCGAATCGGCAGCTTGCTATATTTGTCCTTGTAGTTTTTCTTTTTGCCAACAGATGGCAGAACCTGACAGTTACGTTACACTAGACTTCTTGTTGAATGTATTGCTAACTTTTTCATACTACTGAGGTGCTTCGTTTGCTTTATTTCTCATATAAACAAAAGGTTGATTGTCCTTTGTTGGAAACATGTCGCGCAAGAGGCTTGTGGATGATAAAGTTATCGAAAACCTGCTTTTGGAGAGCGATGAAGATAATTTGGAATTAGTGAAAGTGATGATGGTGGATCTTCTAGTGCTATCAAGAGTGAAAGTTCAGGCAGTGAAAGTGGCAATGAAAGTTGTGAAAGTGTTGCTTGTAACGGGAGCGGACCACCTGTTGCTAAGAAGAGCAAGGAAGAATCGTGGAAGTGGAATTCTTCATGTTCCCCGAATGATTTACCTAGGAAAATAGCATTTAAAGGTACTCCTGGGTTTGATAATATTGTTTTGCGATCTTTAGGGGTTAGTCCTACAGCTTGTGAGGTTTTCTCCAAATTTCTAAAACAAGATTTCTGGGAAAATATTTCGAATGAGACAAATTCTTATGCAAAAAGCAAAATAGAAGCTCAAGTAGACACAGAAACTCAGTCAGGGAACAGTAATGAAACAAAATGGTTTGACATAACTCCCGATGAAATTAAAGCTTTTATTTGTCTGTGTGTCCTCCAGTCACAAGTAAAAAAAAAAGAAAGTTTGCAGAGTTATTGGAGCACAAGGAATATAACAGAAACTCCTTTCTTTGCAACTGTTATGCCCTACATGAGATTTCTTCTCATTATGCGATATCTGCATTTTGTAAACAATGAGGACATTGACCCCCAAGATAAATTAGGCAAAATTAGGCAACCTTTAGATTACATAAACAAAAAATTTCACAACATGTACACTCCAGAGCAAGATATTGCCATTGATGAGAGCCTTGTAAAATGCAGAGGGAGACTTTCATTTGTGCAGTTCAACCCAACTAAAAGAGCAAGGTTTGGAATCAAATATTATAAATTATGTGAATCTTCTAGTGGATATTGTTACCAATTCAGAATTTATACAGGGGCAAAGGTTACTGCAGAAAAAGTACCTGGACATGAGTGTGTTGTGCTTGAACTGATGGATTCTCTTCTCCACAAAGGATATACATTATATATAGACAATTGGTATACATCCCCAACACTGTGCAATAAACTTCTAAATGCCAACACCAATGTTTTAGGCACAGTCAGAATGTCCAGAAAACAAATGCCTGTCGAACTGAAAGAAGTGAAATTGAAGAAAGGTGAGGCATCAGCTGTGTACAGTCATCGCGTGCTGGCTCAAATGGATAGACAGAAAACCTGTTTGCATGTTATCTACTATGCATGATGGTGTACACGTGACAAACACCGGGAAATTAAACAGGAAGTCAAGTCAACCTATTTTAAAGCCCAGAACAGTAATAGAATACAACAAGGGAATGGGTGGGTTTGACAAAATGGACCAACAGTTAGCTTCATTTCCCATCATGCGTTGGTATCTCAAAGCATATAAAAATATATTTTTTTTATTAACAGTTTCATACATCGGAGACACATTTAAATCGGATATTTTGTCTTTCTCGTGGTTAGTACTTACCAATTATGTATTGCGGAACATAGTGGAAGGTGCCAATATGCTTTTTGCACGAAAAAAAAACACTTTTTCTGCTAAAATAAACCATTTTTCTTAATGCTATGGAAAACACGTCACGCTGCGATATCGCTTGCTTTGCGAATGTTAACGCTTCTTTTGTTTTTGAATATCAATGTTTCCAACTCTATTGTGCATGAAAGTTGTAAAATACCAGGGATCACGTCTGGAAGTTGTAAATTTCGATGAAACATTGTTCGTTAGCCCCAAAAACCATCCACGGGTAGCCCCACAAACCATTGACGTTAGCCCCAAAAACCATCCATGGGTAGCCCCACGAACCATTCACACGAGGTTAGGTTAGGCCTGTTAGGTTAGGTTCCATTAGCACCCATTTCACCCCTAAATTCATCGAAAAAATCATTTTCCTTTCTCAACAAAAAACCACACATTTCTCGAAGAAAAAAAACCCTCTTGTTTCTCGAAAAAATCGCACGTTTGGAAACCCTGATTCCACTAGCGAGATCGCGTGACTTCTGACACTAGAGCCATCTGCAGGTACATCTTGGAAACAATGGCATGATATTGTCGATTTTCACAAAATGCGCAATATTATTACATGAAAAGTGATTATTTATTGTTCTGCTGCATTGTACGATGAAGTTTTAGGAAGAATATATACCGACGAAGGTTGTAGAAGAAATGTGTCTCCGATGTATGAAACTGTTACCAATTTTTATTTGCTGGATCTAGCTTTCTTCAATTCATATGTAATGTACAAAAAGGTAAAGCCTACAGTAAAGCGACTCAAATTCAACGAGTTTAGATTGTTGGTCATGGAGCAATTGCTTGCTGAACTTGTGTTACCAGAGTATGCGAGAAGAGGATGCCCTTCTGCAGATACGACCTTGAGACTTCAATGTACCAACTGGGGACATTTTCCAAGGCAGATCCCCCCAAATCCAGTAAAAACCAACCCTTCAAGACAGTGCAAGGTGTGTTCTGCTCACAATAAGAAATCCAGCAGCAGGTGGGAATGCGAAAAGTGCAAGGTGGCACTCCATATGCCAGAGTGCTTCAAGGTGTACCATACGAAGCATACATATTAGGTAAGTTTCTTGTTTTCATATAAATGGTAAGTGGATGGGTTAAGTAGGTCATGAACATGTTTAACATTGGTAGTTTTGAAACTAAGAGAGAACTGAGCTAATGGAAAATTAAAAAGATAACTTAAGAAAACAAACAAACAAAAATTTGAATGAAATAGTGTGGGAGTGATTTGTCTGTGCCAGAGCAAGAATCACTATGTGCCATGTCCTTTGTTACAGGAATATGCTAAAAAGGTATTTCAAAAACTTTGTAAGACTAAATTTAAAGCATCTAACGATGGTTGGGGAGGTTTTGAAAGAGACATCAGATAGTCGTGAGTGTGGTACATGTTTAATTTCATCTGAATTTTTTCACATTACACCTGCATTAAACGGAAACCTGGCTTAGCAGAAAAAATATCCTTTTTCTATTTATGGGAGGTTTCACTGAAACAATATATGCATCTAATTGTGAGTGAGTGTATGGACATATATATGTATACTTCTAAATAGGAGGTGCATTCAAGTTCTAAGGTCTCGTATTTTTTCTTTCATAAACAACTTACACAACAGACGTACACACTTTTCGCAACGTCGACTACCTGACCCATTTGTAAACCACATTTAATCTTTATTATTAAGAAATTACATAGGCCTATATTAAGCTGTAGATGTAAGCTGTAAGTAAAGCTGTAATAAGTCACTGAACTCCGATATGAAGTCAGTTTCTCTGTAACTACTATCGTTGAGGCACTAGCGTGAATTGTTAAATGATGAAAGCTACACAGATGAAAATATGTTGCTTTCAGTCGCCATATGAAATATATTCTCATAAATAAGTTGCTGAAGTCAGATCTCAAGTCAGTTTCTTTCGATCTACTATCGGGAAGTACTATGTATACTATCGCTATTTTATTATGCTTGTGACTGAAGATAATAGTATCCATGCGCAATTGATCTCTTGATGCTTCTGACAAAAGTCGCAATTGATACAACATCTGCTAATATCAATTCAAACATACAAACTTTTCTATCCACAGAGGCACAGAGGTAACCAGGAAATCATAAGAGAATAAAAGATAAAATAATAAACATTTCTATGGTTTAGCAGTTTGTTGTGGTCTGCTAGTTGGTGTGCCGGGCGGAGAAGTGCAGTGGTAGGTTGAGCGGCAATTACAAATGTGAATTATGTTACATGTATTTTATTTATAAAAGCTTGACAAAACCCAATTAAACCTGACTAAACCCACCTGGGCCCAGGTTCTACCTATCTTTATTTCTGGATACTCATGTCTAATAAGGCTGTATGTTTCACTAATACTCCTTGTCATATAGCATTTTATTTTGGTAATTCTTTGACCATTTTCTAGCACATTAACAGTATCCTTTTTATTAGCACTCTGCCTTGTACAGTCCCATTTATCATCTGTGTAAAATGATACTGCTGTCTAAGTCCTTGTCCATAATGGGATGTCCACAGTAGGGGTCTGGTATGCCAAAAATTCCTTTCTCTACCACCAGTCTTCGTGGTTTGTCAATCATGTGTTTGATAGAATTTGGGATGTGTTTCTAATATCTGCTGTTTAGTAACAGATCTGGGAACAATAGACATAACTTGAACCTTTTGGTTGTAAGTTGTGCATGAATCAGCAGCTGTATTTATATTTTTTAACCATAATTCACAACACTCACATTGTGGAATAACATTATGTTCTGCCAAAGGGGAGGTCGATTCAGTTTGTAAAATTCTGGTCAGACTCCTTCCAGTTGACACATCTACTGCTGTTACAAGCTCTTTTCGTTTTCTTACATATGATTGTGAATTGCCTTTCAAGTAACCAGGCTTTCAAACAGGTGACACTTGAACTGCTGATGCTGTTGTATTTAGCTGCTGCAACTCTTCATTTTCAGAGACAAAGGGTGTGTCACTGCCATCTTCAATTGCAACAGTAGTAGGCATGGGCACCCGGAAGGGGGTGCGGGGGGGGGGGTGACCCCCCTGGAAAATGAAAGTCAACCAAAAATTATATATTTTTCAAATATAATTTCATTACAGCCACAATAATATGTGTTAATTATTGCATGAATATGATAATTTCAAATGTAAGCAATGTTTTTTGAGGGAACAACAATATTATTGAGGAAAATGTGCCTTGTTTGCCCCCCCTGGAAAAAAAACACCTTCCTTGCTCCTCCCTGGAAAAAATCCTGCGGACGTCCATGGTAGTAGGAGGCTCGTATTCTTCATTACGTAATTTATTGTAGCATTTGGAGCACAAGTGATGGTTTGGATTCACTCAGTCATTAGGAAACCTCTCAGAAAACACATCACTTGTGTGATCACTTAGATCACCAACCACACAATAAAGTCTGGTCTTTTGCTTGTTTTGTAACACACTTTCTTGTGCACATGACCGTAATCTGCACATTTAATTCTGTTCTGTCCCCACTGTGAAGCCATTTTTTCCTCTCAGCAGACCGGTTACAAAGACACATGAATTGGAATCCTGTGTAATCACCTCCAATGAGTAATCCTTGCACAAAAGCTTTCAAGTACTGCTGGACCACAAATTTGGTGAACTACTCTGTTTTTGTTTGCCTGTTGACAACTGAACTGTGAATTCCTTGTGTCCTCCCTTTTATATGCTAGGCCAAACATCCAGAATTATCTAAAAAATTCAAGAAGGTTCTGTTACAATCTGGAATTATCTTGGAAGACTCCAGACAGTTCTGGAGGGTTCCAGAACATTTCCATGGTTCCAAATTTGTCTGAAAATTGATTAAAAAAAAAAATCATTGAAAATTCGAGAAGCAAAATGGCATGCTCCCCTTTTCAGGATAAGTAGTAGTGCCCTTAGATATACAACTCCTGTAATATTTTTAGGATTTTTGAGATTGGTGTTTTTGAGATAAATATTTTTTTTAAAAAAATGTTTATTTTTTAATTACTGTTCCACTGTTGATTTTGGAGATATTATTTGTTTATAATATGTAGAAACACAAATACTTCAAAACAAATAAAAGATTAATCAATTTATCTTTATTTGTTGAGATGATATTGCAATTTAAAAAAATTGACAGATCCAAAGTGGCTGCCGCACAGTCAACTTTGAACAGCTATATCTTCTTCTCTATGAAGGGAATGAAGTTCAATTTCTACTGTGATTAAGCCAGGTAATGTAACAATGCTATGTATACTATTAAAGTATTCTTATAGTGTTGTACAAAAATGTATATTTAAAAAATGAAGAAAAATTGTAACAATAGAAATGAAGATCAATAAATATTGTATTGTGAAAGGTGATCGGAAGCTACAGGATTTCATGAGTCATTACATTATTTATCTTAAATATAACATTTAACTTTTAATAGCACAATCATTTGCATCTATAGTCATCCTGTGAAAGCAAGAGCAGCAGCGGTTACCAATGTATATCACACTTTCCAACTGTACGATTTCTTTGGTTCTTTTTGCATTTCATCACACTGAGATGCATCCAACAATTTATAACTACCGTACAGTACAGACATACTGTCATATCGCACAGAGAACATTAATTCTAACAGCATTTGAGTCAGTGAGACTTTGTTTCTATGAAACAGCCCTAGAAAACCAACATGTTATCCTGCATATGTATGCACCATGCAGTAGAGTGCTGCATCGAGGCTTTTTTGCTTGATCGTTTGCACGGATGACGCTAGATGACTTGCGGAATCTACAGTTTTCTTCGCTCGAGCGAATAACGCTCAAACATAATCAGTATACTCTCGAAGCCCAGTAGCTCACGTACAAATGTAATTTGTCTATGGTAGTGGGCCTTCAAATATGCTTTGTGAAGTGAAAGACGCAGTGAAATTGAAACTGAACTGAACATAGTCATCATCTTCATCTTAAAATGTAATTTAGTCTCTTACTAATACATAGCAATATATGAAAATGAATAAATGATTATGGGCTGAAACTACAAGCACAAATTTTACATATATATTTGTACAATTATCGCCACATTGAAATGATATCTGATATTCTATATAATCACGCTCAAGCTTGGGAGATTCGATCAAGTTTGGGCGAGCGAAAGTGGTCCAATGCAGTACTCTACCATGCAACATAGATGTAAGTGGTTAAAAGATTTAGTATGCTTCAGACAGACTGAAACACCAATGCAATGGCCATTCACCATAGTACGTTTTCCAAGTGAAGAGACAGGATTAAAAATACCCTTCAAAGTCTTGTAAAGTTAAAATAAGCACTAGGGATAATTGTTCAGCCTCACATCCTCTACCCTATGTGAATGTTATAAGGTCTCTACAGGGATACCTTATGCGTGTGGGAGGGGGACATAGCATGAAACTAATGACACTGTTTTTATGCTTAAATGTAGATACAAAGATTATACATTTAGAACATACATTAATAGGTTACCATATATTCTCTTTGAAAATACAAATTCTGTTATCCTGTACAAAAGTTTATTTAACTACCTTTACAGAACACAAGTAATATTTACAATTCATTCCATAAATTATGCTTGTTTTGCAGATCTATCCATTGTATCCAAAACCATGTCCTGGGTAAGATCTCGGCAGGAAATAATTGTTGATCCCATAGTCGTATGGCTGTCCCACTCTGCTGTAGGGAATTCCTCCAAATCTTCTCCCGATACCCTGCTGTTGGTGGAAGGCTCGAGGGTCATAGTTTTGTGGTAGAAGTATTGGGATGAAGGTAAAAGGGTGGCTGATGGGGTGCGGAGGAGGTGCTGGAAAGTAGCCTGTGTGAGAAGAAGAAGAATTTAAGGCATGGCAACCATTATCTTCAAAACTTTATTACAATGGCTGGTTTCTGTACATGAGTAGGGCCTCCTCAATGGTATAGGGGGTAACCAAGGGGTCGATACCCACTGAGGCACATTGCGCAGTGGTTCGGATCCTACTTTAAACTGTAGGTCCACTCCCAATTAGCCTATCTGTGCATAAAGTGGATTTAAAACAATAATTCAATCAATCAATTCAATTGTATGTGACTGTATCTCGTACAGTTTTTCTGTTGATTTAATTTTTGAAATCTAGATTTCAGCCTCGAAGGGGGCACTAGTTGAATGTTGAGTCACAATCTTGCCTCTGAAGGGTGCAGATAAAATATTACATTGCATTTGATCTTTCGTCAATTTTATCTTATCATTCATAGTGGTTGAGATTATCCTACTGTGGTAGAAAAGGGCAGGTATAATAACAAAATTCTCCAAAAAATATTCTATTCTTTCTAAGAACTCGCACAGTATTGAAATCGAATAAAATTGAAACTGATAAAAAGTTGGGACACAATAAAACCAACTGAAACATTCTTGGATATTTTATAGATATTTTATAGAAAATTCAGTAGAGAGTAATTTCTGTCCGAAAGTATTTTTAGAGAAATAAATTCGTTGCAAACTCTGCTTTTTTCTGAATCTTGCCTTCTGTCTGTCTGTTGAAATATCAGTATCTCAGAAACTGCAAGAGCTATAAAAATACATTTTGGTGAACTGTTAGACCTAAAAAATAATAGCTCAACACAGTGTAAAATATCTAGATGAACTGGTATGTATAACTGTGAGAGACAGCAGTTGATCAAAAGTGACTATCGATATCGTGGAAACTAGCAAATAAAGTTCTAGTATATGCTAGTTTAATGCGACATTAATTATTTTTATTGGCATGTCTGTCTTTTGGGGATCAAACAATGAAACGTCAACTTTGGACATATTTTTAAGGCTGTGATGTCTCCGAAACCATTGGATTTACAAATATCAAACTTGGTGAGTTGAAAAACTGTGAACATTCTACTTCATGCTATATTCATTTTCTCGATCATCTTATCCATTTGTTTGCTCTAGTCAACAATAATACTAACCTAACATTATGTGAAGGATATGTTGCTGGCAGTCAAACAATTGGAAGTTAGCAGACAATATTTGCTTAACCGTAAATACTATATAAGTATTAATTTAAAGCTACGAATATATTGGGTGTAGCCTACCTGGGGTTGCTATATTTCATTTGTGAAAATCCGGGAGGCTACTTGCTGGAAGCCTGTGGAGGACCTGATAAAGTGGTATGTATGTACAATCACGGACACTGCCGTGTTGTAATGAATACATTGACTTTCAGTGGAATCGTTACAACTCAGCAGTGTCCGTGACTGTACACTCATGGGCACTTCTGGGTTGTAATAAGCTTATAAACTTTCAAAGGAATCATTACAATCCAGAATTGTCCATGATTGTACACTATAATTATTATGGACAGTCTCATTATCATATTCTTTACACTTATTAATAAACGGAAATTTACTCCGAAGTCTATCATTAAACTTACAATTTATTATCAGTGACAGAATTAACTAACCTGATATCTCACAATCTCAAAACTTTATAGTTGAAAACTTTATGTGAACAGATAGGCACCCGAGCACTGACTGCTTACAGCAAGCAGTTTCTTGTTCAATGGAGGAGAATCTTAACTGAAATTCAACACTGCAAACGGAAGGAAATAAATGTAGCATTAATACTAACTTTTGTCGGCTAGTGCATTGAGGAGCGCCATGATGAAGTCAAAGAACTCTGCAGCAGATTCTTGTAACTCAATAACTCTTAAATTATTGAGAGGGAGTGATGTACGGTTAGATTGTTTCATAAATTGATTACTGTAAAATTACGTCCATGCATTTCAATAGAAATAATAATGTTCATGAAAGTATAGTCCAAATCATTTCTGCTTTCCCCTGTAATTCCTGACATCAGTGCACCCTGAACAAGCTTTTCGGGAGACCAGGACAAATATCATTCCAGGACAGTCACTGAAAATTTGGTACGTATAGAAACTCTAAGGATACCGTAAGTTTCTATACATTGTTCAATTCCATAAAGTGTCGTCCTCGAATTTTTGTTCCGGCCCTGCAGTCTCGCGAAAAAAAAAAATACGGGTAGTTGCCATGATTTATGCCCCAACCCTCGTATATGGAGTTTTGACACATCATTCTTGGAATCAAATGCATGTTAACGATTCAAAATGGTCACGTTACCACCCTCCACCCCCCATTTACAAGTGGACACAAGACCGAAAACGTAAACCTCTCCTTCCAGACAAGACGATAGACTGACAAGTACCTTCTTGATCATATCGGTGCTGTTCCCTCAAATAACAACTTTATGGCGCCCTTATCCCAACATAACAGAAACATATATTTCTCCTGTTCTCAATTATCTCTACCATTTGCCTAAAGTTCTTTCCAGTTCTTCGATCTTTCGCCCCCCAACCCCTTCTCACAAAATTCAGCACCTATGCCCCTTAGCTACAGACCTACCATGCGTGTCATAAAGTGTCACAGTATTTTCTATTATTCAATCTAGCTGTGCAAATTATTTATCAATATGAGATAAATTTGAATTAGCCGCCCCCTGTGAATGAGATCCACGCAAACACACACATACAAGAGATCCTCAGATGAAAGTTGACACCCCACAGCCTCCCCCAATCTGCGCTCTTGCAACAATTTTGGCAATAACTTCTCTCGAAATTTCTTATCTTTCAGCGCCCGGGGCTACAGTCGTAGTCGAGCCAGGGTTCCTTGGTCCAGCGCTTTTCCGAAAATTTTGAAAGTTATCTGGAAATTGTGATCGATGCATTGAGGATATTTTTAATGCGTCCGTGTATGTCTTAAAAGGTTATTACGTTGCATTTCATTCCCCGTGCGTATGGCACGTGCCATGTTTTTATCACATTTAGGGGATCTCTGCCATTTTGGAGGTGCTGTAATCAGCACCACGTTCCGGTCGGCTTTACCCCCCGCAGGGTTGATTTGTTATTATTTTTTTATAACACTACCATACACAATATTTGCCTACTTTTTCGGTTTTCTTTAATAGGACAGTTGAGGTCTTCACACACTTTGTGATAAAAAGAATTAATTTATTGATTGATTTAGTTTATCTTACTTTTCTGCCACTTTTGGCTAATCGCGAAGATGAGAATGAGTGATGGCACGATAAAATTGATGAAATGACATTCACAAATAACACCTATGCCCAGGCCGGGATTCGAACCCGGGACCACAGGCTCCATAGCGCTGCGATAACCACTACTCCACGGAGGTCGGCATGATGAAAAGAAGTAAGATGTCTTAGGGGCGGATGCAATTTCTTCCTCTACAGCCTACCCCTTGCTACGAAAATGTATGATCAACATGGACACTTTCTTTACATGGTCATAGTACCTGCGCAAGGAGAGATTTATTTATCCTCCCCTCATCTCCCCGTTTAGCTAAAATAAAGGACATTAAAAAAATCAACAGAGCATCGAATAATGGGTTAATTTATTTATCGTGGTTTGTCAGAAACGCATAACTAATAAATAGCTAAGAAAAATAAATGACAATAATATATATATATATATATATATATATATATAGGGGGAAAAGAGATTGTAAAAATCGGTTGGTAAATTGGAAAACCTGCCCCCTCCACTCTAGAATAAGTTCCGACGTCCCTGATAATACCTGTGGTTAATGTAAGGATTTTGAGCTCACTGATCTGGTATTGCATGTAAATGAGACGTATAATTAATTGTTCTTATGTTCCAGGCGTCTGATCTTTACAGAACTGTTTCAATAACAATTACAGAGCCTGAGAAACAAATCTCGCAAGTGACTTTAGGGCAGCACATTCGAACTACAATTTGGCAATAAAACATTGAGAAGGGTCGGGTTGGGGCAAAAAAAGCAGGCCAGACTATTTTGTGACCACGATAATGGCCATGAAAGTTCCATAGTAGATATGTCGGGAAAATTGTCTACTATTGTTGAGGAAGATGGGATAAGGTATTGGAGATGATGGGCTTTGAACCTAGAAACTTAAACAAAAATGTAAAATGCACGTGTACGTTCGATGGGCGACAAAGATCTTTTTTTAAAAATGTGTTCTGTTTTTGTAGGGGAAGGAAGGGTAAAGTGGCCATGTGAGTTTTCTTCGCTGTATAGCTGTATAGCGCTTCGGCCACGCGGGAGCAGGGCGAAACAGTCGCCACGGATGCTGTCAGTGTTGTCTGTGACTTTGAAGCGGGAGGCTGCACTTTTGTAGATGAGAACTCATTTTATTGTTTTTTCGCAAGTCTGATTTTAGCTAAGTGGTACAAATTGTTGATTATAGCTAAATGATAGTAAGTGTTATAATTATATGCTCTTGTTCTGTTTGATGAGCGTGAAATAACTTTTTAAATGATATGTGTTTGAAAACGCTAAGTTTTATAATGGCGTCATTCCGGGCAAAGTGGCCACGAAACAGACAGACTCGAAAGCCAATGAAGGATGGATTAGATGTTTAAAATGTAAAAAGTGGGCACATGAAGAGTGCGCCGATTGTGGCGAAGAAGATGATGAGTTTGAGTGCGAATTTTGCAAATAGGCCTACGCCTAATCTTTTATTCATAGACTATTGATTACGAATTACTATTTACTTTATCTTGTAAAGATTTCATACTTAAGATAATACTTTAAAAAACATAATACTTATTCTTAATGTGTATTACTTCAGCTTGTGTTGATTAAATACACACTCTGAATCAATGTGATTTGTTCATTTACCTATGCAGGTAAAATGGGAAGGGACTGGCCACTTTACCCAACCTAGGCGGGCAAAGTGGCCACTTCGCACTTTTTTTTAAGAAAGTAACGTGTACATTTCCAAACAACAAGAATTAAAAAAATAAAATAGAAATTGGAAGTAAAGTTATTATACTTACTATTGGTTTATGTTTCTATAACTTTGCTGATTAAAAAGGTATAAGAATCATCAAACCTTAGAGTGGCCACTTTACCCTTCCTTCCAATATATCAAACATGAGATGTCTTTCTTCCTCCCAAGATATTTTTTTTAGTTTGGGTTTTAAGCCAACTTTATGCACAGATAGACTAATCGAGACTGGTCACTACAGTTTAAAGTGGGATCCGAACCACTATTTGTCTCCACCGCGTATCAAACCCGGGACTCCTTGATTTCAAGGCAAGGACGTTACCATCCGGGAGGCCCTTACCAAGACAAGTGGTGTACAATGATCTGCAATACCTAGATCCTGAAATATACGCGTATCTTTTATATCCTCATGACGATATGGGAGTTGCCTAACTTCTTTTGCAGATTTGCTATTATATAGTTCGCTGATAGCTGTGTGGAGTTAGGCAACACACACAGCATGATGTAGGGAACCAAGTATTTTAGCATTTAGGTGTCCCACTATTATTTCTGATGTTTGTACGTTGCATTTCAATCTTAAGGGGCAAATCAAAGTATTATTCGTGGTACTTAGTTAGTCGAACTCTGAATGTCATAGACAGCAAATATAGCTTTGCACGAACTAAATTCATGATAAAATTAACACCTCCTTTTTTAAAGATGCTCCCTATTGCTTTACGATACTGTACAACACAGCCACGGCGATGATTATAAGAGGTGAAAAATTTTAACATATTATCTGGATTGGTAAAACAAAATAAAGGAACCAACAAGAAAATAAAATAAAATACATCTTATCTATGACTTATAAGGAAACCACAACGATCCCAGACTTAAAGAAAAGAGGTTCGTTTGGTGATGAGCAACATTCTCCACCTAAATGTATTGTACTCTGAAAACTTTTCCTACTTCGAGGACTTTATAAACACCCTGTAAGGAGTATTTGTGTCGTTGCCCGTTCAGTGTATCTCATTGCGTGAGACATTGGCAGTTCCGCTCGTGAGCTTTCTGACACTGGAATTAGCATTGCTCTTCCGGAGACTTGAAGGAATCCGCTTCCCGGCACGTGAGGCGTAGGGGAACGGGCGCTGCAGTTACCTTGATCCAGCGGTCCAAGCCCGACCAGTCCGTATCCTGTTTCCGCTTTCTCCAGGTCAGGCTTCTCGGGGTTCATCGCCTCGGGAGCAGCGCCAGCGACGAGGGAGACGGCGATCACGCACAACACCTGCAAAACAAACGCTATGCTAGTTTATTTAACCCTGTGTCGGTCGCAACAATTTTATAATATAAATAGTTGATTTGCTTTATTTTACTTCTCTTTTGTGCTAATTTTGGCTAATTTGCATAGATGTGGATGAGTGATGTAATGAAATTGATGAATGGACACTCACAAACATTCATGCCCAGGCCGGGATTCGAACCCGGGACCCCTGGCGTCGATGTGCTAACCACTCCGCCACGGGGGCCGGCTATATAGCATGAATAGTATTGATATCTCAGCCATCATGAGTAAAATATGAAGGAGCTAATAAGCTGGCTGGAACCAGAAACATATGTATTAAAACTTTGTGGCATATCCCTTTAGCTTGATTATTTTCTTTAACGGTCTCAGCATAAAAATTGCAATCTTTGTGGAGAAATAGCACCAACTATTTACCATTCGTCCTGCAATTGTCTTGTAAACCAGCTTTCGCTCTCTCACCATTTCATCCAACTATTGCCTTAAATGTTGAACGAGGTTGATATTACAAATCGTATTATGGTGGCGAAGTGACTGCTCTGTAACTGTCCTAAAGTTCTGAAAATGGCATCCCATATATTCCATTCTCTTGAAGAACTCGCACATACACCAAGTGCAGAACAAATATAAGCATTGCAATCTTGAATGAAATTGAAACAGATAAAAAGTTAGGACACAATAAAACCATCTCAAGCATTCTTGGAGATTTTATAGAGATATTTTATTTTTACTTGGGCGATATTATCATGTTATCCTCCTAACATCTGATCCGGAAACATTAAACTTATTTTCGTCTTGCCCTTTTTCAGATGGAATTTATTTAACAGGATCACAGCTCTAAATTATGTGTATAATTAATATTTTTTTTTTAAAAAAAAATAGAAGTGGCACACACACACACATATATACATATATTGGAAATTAATCTTTATAATCTGTAAACTCAATTGTCACCTAATTTTGGATTCTAGCATTTAAACAAAATGAAGCTGCATTTGATACGTAACCGCAATATGCCCCGTGGGTAGTAACTAGTAGATTGGAATATCCATCGATTTATTGGATACATATTTTTAACGAATTGCTAATGATCATTTATGCCATTGTTAATTAGAATTTCAATACGAATTCATTATAAAAGTTTTATCTTCGTAGCATTTATAGTTTCCTATAGCAAAATCGATATAACTAATGTTTTTAATGTTTTATTAAAATTATTTTCTTATCAACATTTTACCCACATATCTACTTTTATTAGTTACGGATAGATCGTTCTAATGCCAATTAATGCTAACATTGGCAGATGGGCACATCAATCAAGATAATAGATATTCCATTACACCAACTTCTAGAATTATTTCAGTTCAGGGCGGAAGCCCGCACAAAATTTTCTAATAGGGGTCAACATCGAAAAGTTGTGTCCTTAAGTAAGACATAAAGAAGTGTTTTAAGGAGGATAGAAAGAAAGTGAGGAGAGAGGGGAGAAGAGAAAAGAGAAATACAGGCGCACATACGCGGTAAAGCGAGAAAGAAAGAATGAGGAAAGAGAAAGAGGGCGGAGATAGAGAGAGAAATAGGGAAGCGAGAGAAAGAAAGAAAGAGAAATCGTATGACAAGGTAGAAGGAGACTCAGAAGATCGATAGAAAGAAGAAACAGATTGAAAATGGGAGGGAAATGATAGTAAAAGAAATTATCAAGAAGAGAGTCAGTAAACTCGAACGAAGACATACTAAAACTAAGAAAAGACCGAAAGCAAGAAATAAATCGAAGAAAGAGTTCCAAATGATAGAGAGGGAGGATGGAGAAGGGCAATTTTTTCTTATTCCAAGGAGGGGTCAAGTGACCACCAAACTGATCCGCTCTTCGGGCGCCCTTGGTTTGTATATCTCTTGGGTATGCCAATTATACGTTCGTAGCTTCATTAAATTCTGAGATATCGAAGGTTACGTATCGATTATTGACGTTCGAAGACCTAGAATCAGACAATCATATTCAGATCATTTATATCGCATTAGGTTAGAATTGGGTAGATGTGTCTGCCAACGAATTATATATATATCTTTAGTAGTTTCTTAGAAATCGATAGGCATCATTTCGATCGTTGACTAGACCAGACAAATGGTTGGGCCAATCGATAATATGGATATCGCATCGCGTAGAAAATTAACAATTCTTTGATCCAACAAGATTTCGTATTTATTTTGTGAATTTACGGAGATATTGCGCCAATAAACATTCATCCATTTTTGAGTTGCAATCGTTTGACCCCACAGGTAAAAATAATTTATGTTAAGTTAAAGTAGCATATTTAGAAAATTTTAGATCTTTACATTTGCTAATTTCCGAGTTATCGACAGGAGTAGGTAGAAAGGGGCGGAGCTGGATCTAGCTGTTCTTTTTTAACAACATAAAAATGGCGAGGTTGGCAACACTGCAACACTATGTTTTTTCCCATTTTCGAGAAGAGGCTAACTTAACCTATGGTATTTCCCTGTAAGGCACCAACTTTTGGGCCCTCAGCATAATCTGCTACGACAAAAAAAATTCCCTCGCCCCAAGTATGAGTCCACCTCGCCCCAAGTATGAGGCCACCTCGCCCCAAGTATGAGCTCACCTCACTCTCGAGAAGGGCCTAACTTAACCTAATTTTTCTATGAATATGCTTAGAAAATGCTATAATATAGGTAAAAAATGCATGAAATTGGCTTATTTTGGACTCGCGCCCCAAGTATGAGTCCACCTCGCCCCAAGTATGAGTCCACCTCGCCCCAAGTATGAGGCCACCTCGCCCCAAGTATGAGCTCACCTCACTCTCGAGAAGGGCCTAACTTAACCTAATTTTTCTATGAATATGCTTAGAAAATGCTATAATATAGGTAAAAAATACATGAAATTGACTTATTTTGGACTCGCGCCCCAAATATAAGGCCACCTCGCCCCAAGTATGAGGCGAGAAAAAATTTCTTCACTCCCAAGTACGGGGTGTTTTTTTTTTGCTCTCCTCTTAAAAATACAAGTTACTCTCTTGAAGGACCTAACTTAACTTATACCTGTGGCCCTACAAGTACGAGGGCTCTTTGCCCTCCTGCCCCTACCCCATATTTACAAATTACTCTCGGGGAGAACCTAACTTAACCTATATTTCACCCCCCTCTCCCCTGTGCAATATAGCCTAGTATAGCAATATTTGCTCATAATCTATTGCATTGGGAGGAGGCGTATATAGGCTCTTGCACCTCTGAAAAGATTCACGAGAACCAAAAAGTAATTTTATATATGCCTGGTATATAAAATAACCATGCCTATGAACCTGTTTGGCTTTAGGAAGCAGGCTATGGAGGCATTCGCCCAAAGTGCACCGTTGCCACCTGCGAGCTTGGACCTGTTGCCCTCCCTATTATCTAAACTCAACGGTTTGTTGATTATACACTTGAATAGCATTCTGACCCAGTACGACGAGGATGTGGGCAAGACTTTCTACATATTCAACAACAACTTGAATTATTACCAGTTCCCCATCTCCGGCAAACTGCAGTTTGACATGAATCCCGAGAATAAAGGAGAGGCCAAAATTTCCTCTGGCAAGAACATCTATCGCATCAAGCACGATAGGATGAACAGTACTACCACGTACGATGTATCTGCTGGCGATCGCCTGTACATAGAGCTCTTGGACGACTACGACAAACTCATCCCTTTTTTCATAGAAATGAAAATTAGCTATCCTATAATAAATAACAATAATGCCTAACGATATTTTTGGCCACACGAAACGCGACGACCATGGCGATGAGCTTCTCATGCTCGACGTCAGGGTCAAGAAGCTGCGAAGCGACCTGCAGGCCCTGCAGTCCACGCTCAACTCTAGCCTTCAGACCGAGATAGCCAGCTTGCAGTCTCAGTGCCTGGACCCTGTACTCAAGATTGATGCAGAGCTAAAATCGCTGCTGCAAAAATACACTGACCTCGCATCGATAGACAATCTCGACAAGCTGGCACTGAGTGTGGGTAATCTGCAGAACGAACTCCTAAAGTTGCAGCAAACGCAGACCTCCGACGTTGAACAGTTGAAACAACGCTTGCAGGACCAAACAAGCAACATCCAGACCGAACTGCAAACTATCATCCAGAGCATTAAAACTCAAGACGACTACGATCGCGTGAACGCTAGTATTGCTAAATTGCGCGAACAGTTTCAATCTTTCAAAATCCCTACGTTGGAAAGCATCAAGGCTGAGCTACAAACAGATGCTTTGCATGTGGCCATCAACGAAGTAAAAACTAAACTCCAAACATTGGAAGATTTTATCGACAATTTACCGTCGTCTAGCGAACTGAACTCCATTGCCCGTAGCGTGGCCAACATCAAACTCCAACTTGAGACCTACGAGGATTTCGGGAAGTTGCAAGGCACCATAACCCATATTGAGGATGCTCTTGCCGTTATTAGAAATGATCTGGCGAACGTTCACGATGAGCTGGAAACCAAACTGCCGGGCATCAGGGATACACTGGCCAACGTTCAACAGCAAATCGCCAAACTGGAAAATCTGAATGCAGAATCCGAGTTGTCTCATTTCCATCACTTGATCGACGACATACAGACTAAGTTGGAAACCCTGCAACAATCTACTCCCACCCAGGATGACATAACACAACTGCAAGAAGGCATACGTGCTGCTGCCGATGCCTCCGAGTTGGACGCGGTGAAAAAAGCTTTGGAATCGCTCCAAAACACGGTGGCCACCCTGCCTACCTCTCAGGAATTGAAAAGCGTGAAGAGAACTCTCAACCGAATACTCAAATCCGACGACATCAAAAACATCCAATCCGAAATTGAATCGATACGGGGGTCTGTCGCGACTTTACCTACCAACCAGAACATCACCGAGCTGCATGAATTGTTTGCGGAAATTAGAACCCAGGTCCACGACCTTGTAATACAGAGCTCCAAGTTGACGCTTGTAGAAAGCCTGCAGCAGATTATTGCCAGCGTGAAAGAGCAAATTGGGAGTATCGAGGCAAGTCAGGAATCGACTATAGCTAATTTCAGCACCCAACTACATGACTTAAATGAAAAATTCAAGAGCCTTATTGTCGATGTAAAGATCAAACCAAACTACGACACTGTTGTTCATGCTATCGAGGAACACCTGGAATCGGTGAATGGTAGATTGGAGGATGTGGAGACTGAGGTTCGAACCAACGTAAACACTCTAAATGCCAGCATCGACAATCTCAAGTCTACGATTGTCATCGAACTGTACAGCATACCAAACAGAGAGTTCTCCTCCCCTTTCAATCCAGGTTACAAACTCTACATGTTGACTCCTGCAAAAGCTTATCATCAATTTTTCCTCGCTGGCACACTTCAGTTCGTCAAGGTTTCCTACTGGTCTTTGCCTCACGCAACCCACTACCCAATCATGACCGTGACGAACATTGGCGATGAGCCTAAAATAAGAGGAGTTGAGCTGGTCGATTTCACACACCCCGAAAGTCGCGAGACTGCCTATGCCGAAGATGCCACTCAAATTATCGACATAGAAATAGGTGACAAGCTGTATATAGAAAACCCAGCATTGTCTGCAGCCAGAAATCCCATCCAGGCTATATTCTTATTTTCGCGCCATGTCTAGGCAGGGTATCGTGAACGAGCTGCATAAACCTGCACGACGAAACTACAAACGACTGGCGGTGGTGACCAAAGGCGTGGATGACCTTTGGCAGGCTGACCTTGTGGAAATGAGTAGCGGCAACCTAAAAAATTTACATAAAATCAACAAAGGATACAAGTATCTTCTTACTGTTATAGATACATTTTCAAAATTTGCGTGGGCTTTGCCCCTCAAGGCTAAAACAGGTGTGTGCGTAATGGAAGCATTCAAAACTATTTTCAATGAAAGTGGCAGGCGACCTCGATTTCTTCAAACGGATAACGGAAAGGAATTTTACAACTCGATATTTCAACAGTTTGTTCAGAAGCAAAATATTCAACATTACTCGACTTTCAGTCACATCAAAGCCAGCGTAGTGGAACGTTTTAACCGTACTCTCAAAACACGCATGTGGAAACGATTCACGCTTCAAGGTAACCACAAGTGGGTCAATGTGCTTCCGGAACTCGTAAACGGCTATAATCACAGTTTGCATAGCACGATACGCATGAAGCCTGCCGATGTCAGCAAGTCTGATGAGGTACAATTGATCTCTACTGTTTATTGCCCCAAGTACCGGCCCACTAACAAAAAACCGAAATTCAAAATTGGAGACCAAGTAAGAATTAGTAAATTTAAGCGCATGTTTGAAAAAGGCTTTACCAAAAACTGGAGTACGGAACTTTTCACTGTTGCTCGATTGTTACCCGGTAACCGTCACACGTATATAATAAAAGATAATCGCGACGAAATTTTGAAAGGGCGATTCTACGAGGAGGAACTCTCTAAAACAAAATACCCCAATACGTATCTTATCGAAAAAGTATTACGTAGAAAAGGTGACAAACTGTTGGTGAAATGGTTGGGACTCGAGGAAAAAAGTTGGATCGACGCAAACGAGGTGATTGTGTAACGGGTGCTTGGGATGTGGTGAGGCGACTACCAGATTTTCCCCCGGAGCGTCAGGCTAGGAAAAACGGCGAACTGTTGCCGGACAACATTCGCTGCCTTATTGTCGGACCTTCAGGGTGTGGGAAAACAACTTTACTTATTGATAATTTTCTTCTTGCTCCCGACTGGTTAGATTGGAAGAACAGGCACTTGTATGTTTTTTCCAAAAGTTTGGAGCAAGCAAAATATCAACAGCTGACAAAACTGTACGAAGGGCTGAGCATAGCTACTTTTGCCTCCGAAGTAATGCCACTAGACTGCTGCCATGAAAATTCGGTGGTGGTCTTCGACGATGTCATCCTGGAGAACCATAACGAAATTCGCAATTTTTTTACACAGGGGCGGCACAGAGGCATGGACTGCTTCTACCTTGCTCAGACTTTTTCTAAAATTCCCAAGCAGCTTCTCCGAGACAACGCTAATTTTATTTGCTTGTTTCGTCAAGACCACACCAATTTAAAACATGCTTACGATGATTATGTAGGCGGGGACATGAACTACAATCAGTTTTCCAAATTTTGCTCTTCATGCTGGAATCAAGATGATTTCGGATTCGCCACGATAGACATGACGAGGAAACCCAATGACGGAAAATACAGAAACAAAATAAACAACTTTCTAAACGTTGCGACGTTACAAGAAACGTCTTGACGTATTATAAATAACAAATGATGAAACGCAAACTCGCAGACGACAACTTGAAGCTGCGCGACTACCTGGCCAAACGCTTCAGGGGTTGGAAATCAGAGAATCGCGGAATTTACGAAGAGAAAAAGCGACAGGACCAACCTATTATTGATGCTATAAGTGGACTAGGTAAAGACATCAAAGATGTTACCGAGCAAAATAAAGATTTAATCAACGAGCTCGTGCCACTTGCTGCTCGAAATTATGCTGTGCCTACACCGATATCCAGTATTCACACTACCCCGTTCGAACTTGGAGCTGCACCTCTGAGACGTCAGGTTCTAGGCAGTACCTCTTCGGACAAGGTAGTTGAATTAGGTCCGTTGGCGAGAGATTACCTGAGCACTGGGAAATTTGAAAAGGACGAGGTGTTTGGATTGTACCCCTCTGTGGAACTTAACGAGGGTGTGGTTTGGAAAATTGGAAAGTCAAAAGTTACGTTCGAAGGTGACGACGTGAAAATTAATTTGGGCGAGAAGAACAGCTGGACTAGGTATCCTGGCACTGTGGGCCTGTGGGAACTTATCACCAAAAAGCAACCTAAAGATTACACAGACGAGGATTACCAAAGTTACACAGAAATTTTAATCATGACGGATGCCCTGTACCAAAACAACGATGCAACACAGAATCGCGTAAAATCAAGCAGTGGAGAAAAATACAGGAACCTCATCAAGCCAATATGGAACCAGCTCAAGACTGGCAGCGGTGTCAAACTCTACAATACCCTACCTAAAGAGTTTGTTTGGGTAGACGACGTAAGGAAGCTTGTAGATCGATTGCTGGTTATCGCAGGCGAAGAAAATGCAGGCAATCGCAACTTCCACAACGAGAAGGTGGGCATCATGGACATGATTAGCACCAAGCTTAGCAACTTTATTGTCAACGACAACAAAGGTATAGGTTACCTTATCAAAATCATCAACACCCTGCCTCCCAAATTCTGGAATGTGGCCGAGGGTCGAGGTCTCGTGAACGACATCATCAACAAGCTACCCTTCGAGATGCACCTACCAGGTTACCAATACTGCGGGCCGGGTACTAAACTGGAACGGCGACTGGAGAGAGGAGACAAGGGGGTAAATCTGCTGGATGCTGCATGCAAGGATCACGACATTGCTTACAACACATATACGAATTTAGATGCGCGTCACGATGCTGATAGAAAATTGGAGCATGCTGCGTTCGGGAGACTCGTCAGCAGAGACGCCTCGCTGGGTGAACGGGTTGCAGCATTAGGCACGACCATTGCCATGAATACAAAACGAAAATTGGGGTGGGGGCTGTAATTAAATAACATACAGTAAAAAAAATGTCTACGCATATAACAGACTTACCAACAGAAGTGTTATACAAAATATTTATATTTACTTTCGACGATAGTCACGAGGATGTTAAAAAGCTTATTGATTTAGTTAAAATAACACCACAATTTCGCTTGCCCTGTGAAATGCTACTTCTGGATCATCTGAGAAAAATAAGCGGTGTGAAATCTTCTTCTTCTCCCTATGCTCTTTTTCGGGCTGCTGATGAAAAATTGGCTGATAAGATGGACGAACTTCACGAGTGGAGACAGGGGAGGAGACGATATACAGACGACTGGTACGCTTCAAATGCAGAAACCAGTAGGATCATCGATCACCTCATCGCATTAGGCAATGCCGAAACTTTTTTCTATAAATAACACACTGTAAAAAATCTACGAGACCAAAAAAATATTTTTTCGATATGAGTGAAAAAATTAGTGACGTCCAGGCATTAAAACAAATGCTAAATTTGTCAGTCGAGTATGTAAAAATTCAGGAATTGGAAGTGGACAAACCTTACGCAATAACTTCCGGTTCAATTGTTGCAACCCAGTATGGTCCCAAAGTACGTCTGTTGCTCAACGGACAATACAGCCTATTTTTACCAGATCGATACGCTAACATGTTATCCGACGAGAAGCTATCTATTTTAATCGAGAGTAAAACTCGAATCGTGTACAAGGGGACAAAAGAACTTCTTGGTAAGAAAACAAAGCACATAATCGAATTTGTTTAATAGCTGCAAAGTATATATAAATAACATACCGTAAAAAAAATTACACGGGAGGGAAAACAAAAAATCTCTGAACATATATAAAATAACATACCGTAAAAAAAAAAATTACATCATGAAGCCCAAGGGCGTCGTGTACCAGATACCTTATTCGAATCTGAAAACGCTGGGTGCCCTCGATGGGTTACTCACCAAGAAACAACGCGAGAAGAAACGTTCATGCTTGTCTAAAGGACACGGAATAAAATTGCTGCTCAGCACTCCACAATTGAAAAAGTTGCAGCATTCGCGGAAGCAGCAGAAGATTGGAGGTTTCATATTCAGCATTCCGGCCATCCTGGCAGCTTTGGGTGCAGTGGGCAGCTTGGCAGGAGGCAGTGCCGCTATCGCCAAAACCGTCATCGACTCGAAGAAGAACAAGGCCGAGCTGGAAGAACAGAAACGTCACAACCTGGCTATGGAGAAGAAGGGGAAAGGTGTGACCAAAAAGCAAAAAAACAACCTCGATGCTTTGAAGAAATATAAAAAAAGAAGAAGCCCTGTCCAACTTCGATATTGAATCTCTGATCGAACTGTTGGGAATAAGGAACTTTAGGGGTGTTTTCATGTCCGATTCTCTACCCTCTGCTGTGAAGAAAAAGGAGTATGGCGTGGTCAACCTGGACAGTTACAAAAATCCTGGTACACATTGGATATGCTACCTCAAAATTGACGATGACAATGCATTTGTTTTCGATTCGTTCGGTGGCACACCGCCTGCCAGGTTGGTGAAGTATCTCAGTGTTGCCAACCTCTACTACAATGACGAACGCATCCAGGGTTTCACCGATGTTAATTGCGGCCACCTATGCCTTTCCGTTCTCGCATACATGTCTAAAATAAATAACCCCTCAGTGGAGCATTTTCAGAAAGCATTGTGGTACCTAAAACACCATGGGAGTGTTCCATCTCACCAGCGAGACTTCGGTCTTGAAACTCGCGTTGCATGACGACATCATCTATCCTAAATCTATTGCTCTTCGTGCATTCTACAGCATGTACCTGATACCCAATGTCACGGAGCACAATAACAAAATTACTGTTGGAAATGAAAAAATAGTTATCACGCCAGGACAGTACAATCTGTCTACCTTGCAAGCCCAATTGCCAAGAAATATACTGCTATCTCAAAATTCTGTAACTCACAGAGTTGAAATTGTGTCTGCTACGGAAACAGTAGACCTAGGCACTGTTGGAGAGCTTCTGGGATTCGAGGACAACACAAAGCTCGAACCTGGCATCAAGCACATCGGTGCCAACATTCCTAAATTTCTAGCCATCGAGACTCTGAACATACATTGCAACGTGGCAGAAGGCATGATCACCAAATCCTCGGATGGCATCCCAGGCAGCCACAAGCAGACAGGTATCATCGCTACGTTCAAACCAAACTCTGAATTCATGGAACCGATTATATACACACCCTCACCACCGATATACTTCCCCATATCTCGTAATCGCATAGACAACATAGAATTGGCAGTGACAAACGAGAAGGGGGAGGTGGTGAATTTTGCCGGAGCTACTACCACCGCCGTCGTGGAGATTAACGTATAATAAATAACAATCATGGAGCAAATCGAAAGTTACGAGTTGCAGTCCTTCCCACCCAATCGTCGCACGTTCGCCAATTTGAACGAACCGAACAGGGAGATTGAATACGATGTGGACGTCGGGGATGGGTTCATTCACCCTCACAGAGCTGATTTGTATATCAAGTTTGATGTGGTGAAGAGAGACAACGGGGAAGCATTTAACGCCAATGCAAATTTAAAACTTGTGGACAATTTTGTACCGCATCTGTTCTCGCAAGTGGAAGTTAGAAAGCATGGCACCGTCATCGATAGGGTTGACTACCCCGGGATTACTTCTACAGCTGTGGCAACACTGAAGCTCTCCAAGACCGATGCAGCATACTACCAGGCAGGGGGATTCGAAGCAGGTACAAAAATCAAAACTCAAAGCCACACAGTACTGTTTCCCATGCGCTTGCTTCCAGGCTTTTTCTCCGACTATACGGAGATTATGTGGAAGGGTGGTTTACGCGTCACTTTTCGCAGAAGCGCCAACGACAACGATGTGCTGATGCGTTACAGCACCTTGGGTGCAGACGGTACAGCACTTGCCAACACACTACCCGACGCTGCCAAGTGCGTCATCCAGTCCATGGAGCTGCGCATGCCTGTGGTAGAATACGAATCTAATTACGGTCTCAAGTACAAAGCCGACATCTTGAAGAACCCCCAAGTGCCCATCCAGTTTTACGGCTACCAGTGTGTGCAGAAACCTGCTTCTGGCAACCATTTTGAATTTGATGTTACTACGCAGTTCAACAGCATCCGGTACGATATGCCAGAGTTTGCAGTTGTGCTCTTCCAGACAGGGAAGGACAACAACCAAGAGAAAGATTCTAGCCAGTTTGACAATTGCAAAATTAAGAATATTTACCTCAAAAATGGTAGGAATGAAGTTTTCCCACGCGAGAACTACAACCTAAACATTACAAACAACGATTACCTGAAACTTTACGAGGCGTACACAGCTTACAAAAGAGTGACCTCCGGCAATGTGGACGTGTACTACAATCCCAACGAGTTCATAGCTCGCAGACCCATGTTCGTCATCAACACATCTAAGAGAAAGCAGGTGGTTGTCAACGATCGTACCAACATAAAGATCGTATGCGAGTTCCACGACGCCTTGCCTGCAGATACTTTGTGCAGCACCATTCTTATTGCAGAGAAAACATTTGTGTATGATGTCAAGAATGAAAGAGTGACTGAACAGTTTTAGGTGCAAGAAAAAAATTATACTGACCGTAGGTCCAAATATTAGATTCCTATTAACCTCCAGGGTGTGTGAGAAATGGCTATTGATCTTCTAACAATACAGCTTCCACAATCCTCACAATAATCTGAAAATATTAATAAAATTAAACATCGTTGCATTTAGAAATAATCATACTTGAGCGCACAAAGGAACTTCCCCTTTGGCTCTGCGTATGCCCTCTTTTCGCCCCGTAGGACACGGCGAGGAATTAGTTCCGTTGAAAATTTGCAATTTTTTGTTACATGTGTTGATTTTTTTATTAAAATCATCAATAAAAACCTAATAATTTGATGTACTTTTTTAAGATTTGGTATGGTTCGCATAACATGCTGGAGAAGATGTATTAAGCTGATGATGACCCCATTCCATAGTGTGCTCGTTACATGGAAGCACACAAAGTTTGTTGTCCGCAGCATCAAGTGCCACCTTATCGATAGCATCCGTATGCACCTCATGGAGGTGGCTAACTATGCGATGTTCTTTTCTTGTGATCTGCTTCTTCTCAAACAAACATTTCTTGTATAGCTCTATGTCGAACTGTGAAACAACACTTCGTCCTACTCCTTTTGCCTTTTTTATCTCCTTGGACTCGTCCACAAATCTAATACAGTACATTTTTGCTCTGAGGGCCACAAACTCTGCAATGATTCTTCCTCTGGCCTCATCTTTCATTTTCCCCACTGTCATCTCGTTCTGGATGCCAGACAGCTTGTACTTCTCGAGGGAATCTTCTGAGTAGTTGGAGAAGTCAAAGTGCTCAGCTAATATTCTGTAATCTTCAAACAGATCCTCGGTCCTAATACAATAAACGAAGCTATCTGTGTCCATGTATGCTACTTGAATGCGATCTTGAAAATGAGGTTGCATAACTTCGTAATGGAAGCAATACATGGCAAGTTTGGACAGTTCTAGGACCGTGGCTCCAACAGCTATTGGCTTATCGAGTGTTACTTGCTTCTTCCCCCTCTCGATTAACATTAGGTCATCAGTAAATCTTGTAAAATTTTTATAGAAAGGATCGGCGATTAACTTCTCGCATTTCCGAGGATTAGATACCAGATCGCAGTTAATTCGATTTCGAACCTGCTCCATTGTTTTGCCAAAAATGCTGTTATTTAGCAACTTGTAGTGGTCTTTATCAGCAGCTGACGTGGCTCGTGCCCGGCTTTGTGTATTGTCACTGATGTAAGGCTCCAACCACTTCTTCTGTGTAAACTTCAAAGCCTTGTGGACTCGCTTCAAAATCAATCCTTGTTGCAAATAAAATTGCAATAATCGATAATGTAGCACATAGTTCTGTTTGTTGTGAAATGTTAACATGAGCTTCTTGTCATTTTTACCACCAGGAGGAACTTCCATCTGTGGTGCCATAGCAAAACCATGATGCTTGTCGTGAAGTTGGTGAGGATACTCGAGATCAACTTCAAGAAAACACCCACACGAATGATCAGCAGGCCATTTCAGAAATTCACGATTCGCAAGTTCGTCTTCCTCCATCCACATGTAATCTCCAATAGGCAAGAATTGAGACATGGCCCATCCATATAAATTGTTCATATCAATGTAGGATATGAATGTTGAAGGGGTGTTGGGGTTGTAGTTGGGCATGTACTTGTTATTGGCCTTGATGTATCTGAGTGGTGCTTGGACAATGCCTCCTCGAATGGCATCCTCGATAAAAAGGTGATGGTCTATATTACTGATGAGGCCAATCTTCACTTTTGTACTTTTTAGCATTGCTTCCCAGGACCAACCGGGGGTAGTGTAACTATATGCAGGATCCAACCCATGTGTACTTATGCATCTGCGTCTGTGGGACTCGAAGACATCAGCCAACAAGGTTGTGTCGAGTTTTAAATATACATCATGGTAATCTCGCATATTCCGGCATCCAAAAGCCTCGAAAACTTTTTTTGCATGCTGGTAGTCGTCTACTGAGCAGGTGCTATTTGTTAGGCGACTACAAAAAACTTCCCGTGGCGGAAGTTGTAGCTCGTTAAACTTTCCAAAATTATCCATATACTCGTATGGGTATATGGATTTTTGTTTCAGGAGGTTGAGATGCTTATTTTCAAACAAGCGTTTGGTTTCTACGAGCTCATTCTCGGTCAACTGTTCAGCTAATCCTGCTAAGCTCGATGGTAAAAACTGGTAGCTGTCCAGGAATCGAATCTCGACCAGATTTTTTCTTCCCTCTACTCTCACCCACTTGCTGAATGAAATGTATTTTTCCTTTGTTTGAGGGATGATATTAATGCGTTCGGAATCACAACCAAGTTCCTTTACAAACAAATGCGCATCGTAACCTTTTAAGTTATGTATCAAAACTGGTACAAAACTTAAAACCTTGATCTGCAAGTTGCATTTGTTACAAACACTGACGCTGACGACCTCCCCACTCCAATGATTATGATGGTAAACTTTCCAATTATTTTCAGTGAAAGCACACTCACAAATTTCGCAGATGGTAGCACGATTATGTTCTTCCTCTTGTTGTGGTGTGGGTGGTGGCATTGGTACTTTAAGGTCAAGAAGCTTGGTAAGTTGTTTTGTAAACTCTATAAGAGTTTCAATGAATACTTTAGGGGCACTCGCACCAAAATACAACTTAAACTTTGGCATGTTGGTCATACTATGGGGGTATGCATAAACTGGTAGCAGGGCAAAGCTACACGGAGTGTGGTGGCTGATATGAACAGACTTGGGACCTGCTTTAGTAGATGTTGGTAATTTAAGCAGGCTTTCAAAATCTGCATAGAGCACCACAGGATGCTTCAACAGTGCTTTCAGTTTCCAAAATTTCATTACATCTAAATGCTTTGGCATTTTTATTGTTGCAACTGCATGTTTGGCACATCGCACCATGTGCTTTTGCAGCTCAAGATCAGGCGACTGTCGTCTCCCATAAAATATTGCAAGACAACAATCGCATATTTGGATTTTGCCCTCATGCTTTGTAATTTGCCTTGCAACAAGTTTTGGTAAATCATTTATAAGGCAATAGTGGTACACATTTTTATTTTTAATTAATAAAAGGCGAATAACCTTCTGCCTGTCTACTATTTTGCTAACTCGAAGAGTATATATGTTATTTGGAGAATCATATGTAAAAACATTTACAGCAATCTTCGAGTTGCATTGCCTCTCAAAACAATCGATGCTATCCAAAGTAACAGGGTATTCAATGCCAGCCATCATTGGTTCAAATTTTTTGAGGTATTCCGGTTTGTTATAGTTGTATAATTTATTCCGGTTATTGTTTGGAAGATGGTGAGCAGCAATAATACACCATAAAAAACATTGATTATCATTATTTTTGATATTGATCACTGCTTTTTTGTTTTGTATCCATAAGGGTAGCTTGACGTAACTATTTCCACGAAGAGGCTTGTACTTGGCCACCTTGACTTCTAGGTGACAAGATGAGAACTCGGGCAATAAACAAAGTTTCCACCCTGAGCCCCTCCCTTCGAATGCTTCGTGTTTTGCCAGCAACACCTCATACAAATTTTCGATGACAGTATTTAAGTTTACATCATCGGCAGCATGCAATGGGATCGGATGGCCAGAATAGTGATGGAAAGTATGTATTTCGTTATGGGTTTTGTTATAGGTTTCGTAAATACCGCTGAATATTAAAGACAGTTTGATCGAGAAGCTCAACAAAAATTCTCGCACCTTATTGATGACATCCTTTTTGATTTCTCTCAAGAAGGTGTTTAAATCACAACCTTCATCAGCATCGTACGAAATATCAAAACCCCTCTCTAGAGTGATTCGTGTCTCACTCCTTGGCTTTTTGTTCGGACTATGTGGTTGGGGGGCTTCCAGTTTACGCTTTCTCCCCAGTTGCCACTGGCTTGATCCCCCCCCACATATTTTATGATGCCTTGCCATATGCGATTTTGTAATAGCCATATTACAGTTCTTGCACTCCATTGTAGCCTCTGTAGTGGTCCGCTTCTCCTTACTTGGGTTGCATCTTTTCCGATGGTAGGATATATTTGATTTTGAAATTATTTTTCCACATGTCGAGCACGCAATTTTGGGGGCCATTGTATCCTTGTTTATTTATATACAATTTTTCACATAGCAATCCTAAAAAAAAGGGGGAGTAATCAAAAATTTCCATTTTATGTTTCTGTATAATTATATAATAAGGGTGGGTTTTATATAAATAGTAAATCTAGAAGATGCAAGAAGCATCTATCGGGTATTTTATATTTCAAACCAGGAAAAAATAATATCAAACAGAAAATATTAGGGGGAAAATTTGATAAAAATACATCAATTTTGATTGTTGCAAAAGAAAAAGCTTCACACATCGTATGAGTTCTCCAAAATAATAATAAAAATTTCTTCCAACATATACTCAGAAAAATTAGGTCTGTTTTTGCTACAGGCTTAATGCATTTTTGGCAGATGGTGTGTTGATGAGGGCCACTTTCACCTTCATGGCGTGGTGTTAAGCACAGGGGTAACCTTTACTCATATGTATATTTCAGTTCGGCAACATAACCAATAAATTACATTTAACTTTTTTCACCATTTCAAAATCTATATATAGCTCGCTTATATTTAGCACACTTATTGTTGCAAGTTGGCTATTTTGTTTATGTAGCACTCGGATTATAAATATATATAAAAAAACCACATCATCGTAATAACCATAGCCATGATTGATTTGGACATACAGTTTAAAATAAAATAATAAAAAAAAAAACTGCACTTTAATATGCACCGCGTACATATTTCCTAGCAACAACGACACACTGAAAAAAAAAAAAAAGTTAAGTTTGAGTTCGGGTTTTAAGTCCACTTTATGCACAGTAAGACTAATCGGGACTGGACCTACACTTTAAAATAAGATCCAAACCACTTATACCTCCACCGGGAATCGAACCCCCGGGACCCCTTAATTACAAGGTGATAACACTACTACTGCACCATGAAGAGGTCCTCAGAAGAAAAAAAAAAATAGTCCAGCAACCCTCATACGGAAAACAATAACAAAACTAGATTTTGTAAATTTGCAAGGAACATATTGTTCAAGCTAGTAACATTTACGTTTCCAGCATGTTCCAAATATAAAAACGAAAAAAAAAAAAAAAAGAGATGCGAAACATATCCACAATATACAAGAACTGCTAGGTTTATTTCAAGAAGTTTGTACCTCTCTCACAGAAGCTCCACTAAATTCATAAATCAAAGCCACATCATTCAGACTATATGAAACAGTATTACTCACCCACTAAAAAATCTTGCTAGTACTATTTCACTTTAAAAACTGATGCAAAACTGAACTCTACCACGTAGGACAATTAGTTATATTCCCAGCGCTAGGATAAAAAAGTATCGCGTCGCTAAAACATACGTGAACCAATAGAAATTCACAACAATTCGCCACAGAAAATAGTCCCTCTCGCTTCTTAGCCATTTTATTTTGAACGCACATCACATCATTCCTACCATGCTGTCAAATGACGTCACTATCTCCCAACAGTTGGCAAAGTTGACACGCAACTGTTTAGAGAGCAGTAAACCGAACACCACAATTTTCGAACATACTGAATTACACAACACTTTGAAATTCCGAGCTTATTGTTCCCAAAACCGGAGGTACTGAAAAAATTCTGGTGTCATGCATTTGTTCGAACTACACGGCACTTTGCAATTTCCCGCAACAAGTTAAAAGCTGGAAAATTCAAAGAGCATCCTGCTTATTTGTGTCTCCCCTCACAACACAAGCGAATGGTAGTGTAACAATAGTAGCGCCGCTATCGAGGTAGAACTCCAGATTTTTCCAGGGTCACAGCATTCAAAGCTTTGTCACACTAGCTGGGAACTCACAATGCCAGTTTCCAACTATTTTTTTTTTTTTTTACTTTCTATAGAGAACTTTGGAACTTCCCAGGGTCGATACATATCCAACAATATTGCAACATTATGAAGAATGCATAATTTTCAGAATTTTCCTTCTTCACCCAGTAACAAACGTCGCACACTTGCTTTTTGGTACCAAAACTAATCCCTACACTACAATGCGCATATATACAGTTAATAACTCTTACATATATTTTTCGAATATCGACATTTACATAGAAATAAATATGTTGATAGCAACATTGGCAACTGTATAAGATTGGTTTATTACTACAAACAGAGGCACTCGCAAAATTACAAGAAGAGAGAGAGGGGGGTATCAACACTTCACCACCGTGCCATTGCTAGAGATGAATAATAAGCAAACCGTCGAGTTTAGCCAAAAAAGTTCATAGGCATGGTTATTTTATATACCAGGCATATATAAAATTACTTTTTGGTTCTCGTGAATCTTTTCAGAGGTGCAAGAGCCTATATACGCCTCCTCCCAATGCAATAGATTATGAGCAAATATTGCTATACTAGGCTATACTGCACAGGGGAGAGGGGGGTGAAATATAGGTTAAGTTAGGTTCTCCCCGAGAGTAATTTGTAAATATGGGGTAGGGGCAGGAGGGCAAAGAGCCCTCGTACTTGTAGGGCCACAGGTATAAGTTAAGTTAGGTCCTTCAAGAGAGTAACTTGTATTTTTAAGAGGAGAGCAAAAAAAAAAGCACCCCGTACTTGGGAGTGAAGAAATTTTTTCTCGCCTCATACTTGGGGCGAGGTGGCCTTATATTTGGGGCGCGAGTCCAAAATAAGTCAATTTCATGTATTTTTTACCTATATTATAGCATTTTCTAAGCATATTCATAGAAAAATTAGGTTAAGTTAGGCCCTTCTCGAGAGTGAGGTGAGCTCATACTTGGGGCGAGGTGGCCTCATACTTGGGGCGAGGTGGACTCATACTTGGGGCGAGGTGGACTCATACTTGGGGCGCGAGTCCAAAATAAGCCAATTTCATGCATTTTTTACCTATATTATAGCATTTTCTAAGCATATTCATAGAAAAATTAGGTTAAGTTAGGCCCTTCTCGAGAGTGAGGTGAGCTCATACTTGGGGCGAGGTGGCCTCATACTTGGGGCGAGGTGGACTCATACTTGGGGCGAGGGAATTTTTTTTGTCGTAGCAGATTATGCTGAGGGCCCAAAAGTTGGTGCCTTACAGGGAAATACCATAGGTTAAGTTAGCCTCTTCTCGAAAGTGGGAAAAAACATAGTGTTGCAGTGTTGCCAACCTCGCCATTTTTATGTTGTTAAAAAAGAACAGCTAGATCCAGCTCCGCCCCTTTCTACCTACTGACAGGTCACTCACTTTTGATTGATTGTCACCCGCGGCGACAAGATTGTCACTCAAGGGTACTTTTCTCAGCTTTTGCTGATTAGTACCCTAAACCTATCTTTAAGAAGTTGTTTCAATATCAATGAGCGCATCAATTCGACCGCTTACGGTTTTTCCAGAAATGACCGGAGTAATTTTTCTAGAATATCTCTGTCGAATCTTTGTAAATTGTACATATATGAAGTTTAGTGAGTTTTCAGTTTTTTCGTTCCCTTTCCTAACATGTCTTCCTGACACAGGACATTACTGACTCAGGAAGTAGCCTATACATTCATAAGACGCTTGGTGCCAGCATCGAATATTCAATACATATTTAAATTTAAATGCTAGGCGAAAGGAAGTTGTGTCGTTTGGAATTTTACTTTCACGATCTCACTCTATATATAAGAACTGTGCAGAGAATACTTATCAGCAACAGTTGCAACAACAATAAGCATTATGAAAACTTTTGGGGTAAGTAAAATAGCATTGCTGTTAATTATAACATTAACACTATCACATGGCGTGGTTTTCTACACAACATTTACTAAATAAGTTTCCTTCTTCCTGAATGCTGTGCTGTTTCATGTGTTAATATTTACTTTTCTTTCACTCGTGTTCTTATGTAGTCGAATGCCTAAAGGTAGGCCTATCGCCATTGACGCGAGAAATCAAATGTTCGATACCGGCAAGTGGATAAAAATTTAGGTTTTGATCACTCTATCGAAATCCTTGATTACAAAGCAGGCTAAGAATTGAAATACAAGCTTATGTTTCATAATAATAGTTATATTCACACCAATAAAAAGTAGTGTACTATGTGTGATGACATATGATATTGATTTTATTTTAACTGTACTTAGGACCTGTTACTTTGGAAACGGAATTAAAAGAGGAAGAAGTTAGGGACATTTTGCAATATGGTGCATTACGATAATTAGTAGTTTTGACGTGTCTATGTTGAGTGTATATTTGTAAGATATTAAGTCAGAAGTTGGAAAATGAAATTGTTACTAGAACATACAAAAGAAACGACACTATGAAACTTTATTATTTAAGTTGTGATAAAATGTATAAACAGCAGTTCAGAAAAGAAATATAAATAATTTCAAAATTGAGCTTCGATAACATTGGTCATATCTTAATTATTCGATCGCATTTTGTTTTAAGGTCCTCGCTGTCTTCACTGCCTATGTAGCAGTTGCATCTGCAGGTGGTGTAGTTACCACTGTAGGTGGTTTGGCTGCATTAGCACCTGCAGCCACCGTGGCTCAAGTTGCAGCTGGTCCTGGAATCGACTATTACGTAAGCATATTTAACTGAATATTATTACTACATGAAGCACTTTTTAAATGTGAGTATTAAAAGTAAGACTTAGAATATCTTCAGCTTCTACCTTCATGTAAGCAACCAGGAAGATTTCTCTTGAAATTTTAATTTCACACGAATTATTATATGTGGTGATTTTGAATCATATTTTAATAACCCTCTAGTATATATAAATCCCAAATAAATAAATATTAAATATACTAATCGTATAATATGTTACGAATACAATGTGCGTGCTCTTTCCTCACAAATTACAAGCAAGTAATCATATTATATTTGTCATCTCCCAATCATTTTCATAACAAAATTATTGTTCATCCATAGGCACACCCCCGTTACTCTTATGGTTACGGAGTGAGTGATGCTTTGACTGGCGACAGGAAGTCCCAGGTAGAAGCTCGTGATGGTCCCGTTGTTAGAGGAAGATACAGTCTGGTGCAACCTGATGGCGCAATCCGAGTTGTCAACTACGCTGCTGATGACGTCAACGGATTCAATGCTGTTGTGAGCACCAGCGGAGCCAGCGTTCACCCAGATCCTGCTGTAGCTGCTGTTGCTCCTGTAGCGACTGTTGCTGCCCCTGTCGCAAGAATCCCAGTTGCTGCCCCTACTGTTGATTATTACGTAAGTACATCTTTCTATAACCATTTTGATTGTTCTGTTCATTGCAAGATGTGTAATTCTATCTCGTTATGTATGTGATAAATTTTCGGTATAAATAATACTACTTTGACTTACAGGCCCATCCTAGATACTCTTTCGCCTATGGAGTGAGCGATGGCTTGACTGGCGACAGGAAATCCCACGTGGAAGCCCGTGACGGTGGAGTGGTGAAGGGAAGGTACAGTCTGGTGCAACCTGATGGCGCAATCCGAGTTGTCAACTACGCTGCTGATGACGTCAACGGATTCAATGCTGTTGTGAGCACAAGTGGAGCAAGCGCTCACCCAGCTCCAGCAGTAGCTGCTGCTGCTCCTATCACAACAATTGCTGCTGCTGCTCCTGTAGCAACAATCGCAGCTGCTTCACCAACTGTCGATTATTACGTAAGTATGTCTTTGGCGAATGTATTTTATAGTTGCTCTTAATTGTTGTGATATTATCCCATTCTCAATTCACAACATCTTTAGTTTTAGTTTATTCTCAACAAAAACTTATTTTTCAGGCCCATCCAAGATACTCTTTCGCTTACGGAGTGAGTGATGCTTTGACTGGCGATAGGAAGTCTCAGGTAGAAGCCCGTGATGGTTCAGTGGTGAAGGGAAGGTACAGCCTGGTACAGCCCGATGGCACCATCAGAGTTGTCAACTATGCAGCTGATGACATCAATGGCTTCAATGCTGTTGTCAGCACCAGTGGAACCAGCGCCCATCCAGCTGCGTCCGTGACTGTCGCTCCACTTGCCACCAAAATTATTGGATAAAAAATCCACCTCTACTTCCAAATTTTACAATGAATAAAAATGGTTATAAAAGGTGCGAAACTGTAATAGTGTGCTTTCATTATCGGTTACAAAATAATCTTACAAGTGGCAGTTTATTCTGGTCGTTAATGCAGCTGCACACGATCATGAGGTCGAAGGACTGAATCCTTCCGTCGCCCTCGGAGAGAACTTTTTCAGAGAAATGTGTTCATCCACAAGTTGTATTATTTAAGTTTACAGATTCTGCTTACACTAATATAGCAGAAATAGTTGGTTCCAAAGAAATTGGCAGTTTGGTATGGTGGTAAAGGCAGCTGATCCGCAATCATGAGATCGAAGGATAGAATCCTCCCATCGTCGAGAAATTTTTCAGAGATATTAGTCCAATGACAAGTGGCGCCATCTAGTAGCCAAAGTCTGAACTCACACCAAAATATTTTCCAAAATACCCCTGTTGCCTCGCTCAGTAAGGGTGTTGCTCCCAATTATCCCAGACCCATCCCTTAAGGATCATTGTTTTTGATTAGGTGGTCGGAGATGAATATGATGGTAGTTGTCGGCTTCTGCGAGCTCCGAGGGCATACCCCTTGGGCGGTTCTGGCTCCGTGGGGGCGGAGATGGGGCTTGCATGGCCCACGAAAAGTGAAGAGGCTGAGAAGAAGTTAGGCAAAGTGGATGGTAGAGAAGAACAGAGGAAATTGAAAAGCAATGATTTCCGTCCGGGATTTGAACCCAGGACCTCTGGAACTGGAAGCTTACTTACCGATTTTTTTCTTACAGTAAAGGAAAGCCCCTAAGCGGAAGCTTCCCTCATCGACCACCGATTGAGCTAACAACGGCATTCGCTTGACGTTCTTTGGAACTTTTATTTGAACCTAGCTTGACCTGCTCGCTGCCTGAAAAAAAGATCGAACTTTCTCGGAGAAGATTTGAACTCGGGTCCTTTCGAATTCAAACCAGCGCTCTTACCAGCTTTTTTTTCTTTTTAAATTTTCTTTATTGAAAGAAGCTATTACTTACACAGATTTTACATTTGGGCGTGAATTTCCAAGGATCACATGTAAGAAATTTGCATACAAGGCTTTACAGGTTATCTGGTCATTTTGATAATATTGTTCACTGGCATAGAATTTGAATAACAGTTTGGTACATGAGGTTGATTGCCAAGCACATAATAGACATAATGTCCTATGAGAAATTGCACTGCACGTGTTCTTGTGAGAGGAAAATACTGAAACTCTGGGGTTAATATATGGTTCACCGTGAAGTCGTTCGGGGAGCGGCGGAATATGATTCCAAGTAACTTCTTGAGGTGTTTATAATCTCCCACGACTGTCACACATGTCGTAAGTCGATGCACTAAGGGGGTCCCGGGTTCGAATCCCGCTCGGATTTGGTTGTTTGTGAATGTCCATTCGTCAATTTCATCATTTCATTACTCATCCCCATCTTCGCAAATTAGCCAAGAGGCACAAAACGCGAAGTAAAATAAACTAAATCAATCAATCGATGCACTAAGGTGTCGTCCTGTGCAATGGGAGTTGTCTGCCATAAGGTATCTTGCAATCGTACTCTGGTGACAATAGCATCGTTTACAGTTAAGTACCATATGGAGAGCACTCGATTGGGGAGGTGGGTCGCCGCTATGTTTCTCCACACGATGTTTCAGCGCACATTGGAGAATAATGGGACAATACGAAGAATATGTTTCATCCGGGTTTGCAGCATTTTTGATAGAGATTTGACTGTTACATCAAAAAGATCCACATTTGGAAGGGGCATCAACATGTAACAAATTTCCACTATGGTTATTCGTAAATAGAGAAATTTTGTGGGTATAGCACCTGGGTAAATTGGGGTTTATAATAGTTTCAAGTTATTGTTATTTTTTATTGTAATGATTGCGTTACAGGAATATTTCCATTTATTATAGTATCTCTTGGAAATTAGAACAGATTTTTATTAGAAAATAATTAAAAGAGACTGAAACCTATTTGCAGTTCTATTGTGCAACGTAATAGACTTCATTCAACTTCGATATAAAAACAATCCTATTATGTACAATATATTTTTCTGATTTTACTGCTATAATAAAAAAATTCAAGACTTCGCACAGGTCAACAAATATTTAATTACTTTATTTATTTCCTTCCTTGCAACCTAAATAAAACCGTTAGTAACAACACTAATGCAAGTTGAAAATACTTGCAAACTTAATATGCACCTAAAGTGTTCATATAAAAATCGCTTGTTCAAACCTTCCAAAATAATGTGCTGTTGATTTTAATTTAGTTTTTTTTAAATGTCCTTAGAATTCAGATAGACCGTTGAGTGCTTTCCCCTCCCTCAGTCAGACCTCGGTCCCATAGCCATGCTGCGCAGCCATATCATAAAATTGTTCAAATGAATCCAAGAGTTATGGGAAATTACAAATTTTATTTTTCTCTCTGAAGATCTTTTACCCTAGTGTGTTACAATAAAAAAATATTAACCATCTGCAGCTCATCAGACGCACCAAATCTATTTCCCAAAGGGCTCGAAAGCCCTCCTCCGTGGCCGTGCGGTCTAAGGCGCTGTGCTTTGGGCTCCGACTGCGGGACGGCATGGGTTCGAGTCCGCCTGAGTTCAGTCTCTGGGTTCTCGGTTTGTGTATAGGGCCGGTGGCAACCCACCATCGTGAGGAAATTGGGGAGCCACGAGTGAGTAGAGTAACCCGGTCTCGGAAATCTCCTATAGCGGCTTGGGGTTCGACGTGCTAACCCCACGTCATCCCATTACCTGTTGAAGAACTCCACACCTCTAGGTAGGATTGTGGGAGGGAGACTAGCAGCCGGGAGATGGGCCCAGCCCAGCCAGGCCCTTTCGAGGGTTGTCGAGCCATGGGTTATTATTATTATTATTATTATTATTATTATTATTATTATTAAAGGGCTCAAAATGGAAATTTTCACTAGGTCAATATCATCATTTCCTACTGCTATTGTTTTTCTTGCATCATATGTCTTGGTCTATCGACTCTGGATCATCATTTTTGTATTATTTAAGTGTATTTGTAGGCCAACTGTTTTAGCTGCTTCTTTAAGTTGAGTATACAGTATGTTTCTCCTGCTGCGACCATTGTTCTTGAAATGATAATTGCGTAAGCCATTATCTGAGTGGTCTTATATACTATAGTGCCATTTCCGTCTATGTTAGTTTGTCTTATTATATATTCTAAAACCATATTGAAAAGTAAAGGAGCAAGTTCGTCGCCTTGTTTCAATCCCTGGTTCACTAGTATGTCTTCTGTGAGTTCGTTCTGTATTTTTAATTTGGCTTTTGGTTCCTGTCATTGTCTGACTAGTCAGTCTAATCAGTTTTTCTGGTATTTTGTATGTCCGTAATATGTTTTCCAATTGCCCTCTCAGTACACTATCATATGCCTGTTTAAAATCTATAAAAATCATATATAGATTTACACTGTATTCCCAGCATCTTTCAGTAACCTGTCTTAATGTGTAAATCTGGTCTGTTGTTGATCTTCCTATTCGAAAACCTGCTTGGTATTATCCTATACATTTTTCCGCCAAGGGTTCCAATCTCTCTTTAAGAAGTCCCGATAATATTTTATATGCTGTTGACAGAAGTGATATACCTCTGTAGTTGTTACATGTTAGCTTTTCCCCCTTTTTGTAAATAAGGCATATAATACTTTTCTTTCATTCTTCCGGGATATGTTCTTCTTGCCAGATTTTATATATCAACTGGTATATTGCCTTTATTAATTCCGGTCCTCCTTTTTAGAATAGTTTACTGGGTACTTCCCGGTGCCTTATTCCTTTTCTGTCTATCCATTACATTTTTAAGTTCTTCTTCTGTTGGTGGTTCGATTTGTACTTCTATATTATCTTGCTGTTCTCCACTTGTCTGTATTTCTATTACATTATCTTCTCCGTCCAGGGGTGGGTTTAATAACTGCTCGAAATAGTCTTTTCATACTTGCATAATCTCCTGTCTTTCACTTACTATTTCTCCCTCGCTTTTGCGGATTAGATCTGTTCTTGGTTTGTATCCTTCTTTGAAGGATCTAACTTTTCTAAAAACTTGCTTTATATTATTTGTCTTAAATTCTTCTTCTATCTGTCTCAGGTTATCATTTATATATTTCCGTTTCTTCTTTCTACAAATTTTATCTGCTACCCTTCTTGCTTCTTTATACACTAATAAATAATAATAGTTAATATAAAATATTTACATAAAGATAAAATAAAGAAAATACATTGGACACGAAATCGTCAGCTTCCATAGATATTATCAATGGAACGGGATTGTTCCAGATATTCACAAACCGGAACACCATTGCGATTCGCTCCGGCCCATTTTGAGCCCTGGTTACAGGTTTTGTAGTTGTAAAGTCCGGTATCTTGAAATTCTGATACGATTTCATTCAAATGCAGCACGAAACCAGTCATCGGAAGTACCTACTTTCTCTATGAATTTCATCGCCAACCCTCTAATTTGCTGCAATTAGCGTGGTACAATATCGACAACTTACCCTCACTTTTGTTCCCTACTCCTACTAAATTAAGTAGAAAATTATGAAAGTGTAACTACAATAATCATGCAAAACAGCTGGGATTTTCGTTTATGTATCTCCGAAAATTTGGTATAGACAAAGATTTGAAAGCATCATCAGAATCTGGAGCTCATAACATAAGTAAAAGCGGTTATTAGCCACCATCTTGAAACACCTTCACCAATATTATTCAGACGTCATATCTTATATCTTAAAACCTCTAAATATACTGCAGTTATTGTGGTCGCAATACTAGGGTGTCTGATAAGTCACTCCCTATTTTTAATTTTTATAATTTTTCTATTTATTGATCGATTCTGTTAAAACTTGCACCATTATACTCTCCATTCATTGAGTTTTTCTTTTTCTTTTATTTCATTTGAAATGTCGCCTGTGTTGAGTGTTGAAGAGCGGGCCAGAATAGCAGTGCGTTATGAGGTCTGGTGATCTGTGGTACAAGTACAACAGTGGTGGGGCTGAACGTTTGATCCATGCAACACTGGATGCAAAAACAATTAAAAATTGCCATCGGAAGCTACTAACAACAGGCAGTGTCGGCGATGCAAGGAGATCAGGAAGACCATCAACTTCGAGGACACCAGAGAATGTTGACAGATTGCGTGAAATGTTCACAAGGAGTCCTAAGAGATCACTGCGTCAAGGAGATCGTGAAAGTGGTACGTCACGTTATGCAGTTGCAACCATTCTTAAGATAAACAAGAGAAAACCACAGAATTTGGATGAACTGGAAGCAACAATATCCGATGTGATAAACAATGTTCCCACGAAACTTTTTGCAGGCAGTAGTATCGAAAGTACCAGTTCGCTTAAGGAAATGCATGGAGAATGCTGGGGCTTATGTGGAGATTTAACAGGATGTCAAACAAAACCTCAAGGAGTGATGTTTCTAATAATACTAGTTCTAAACAATTTGCTTGATAAATAAAGAAATTATAACAATTTAAAATAGGGAGTGACTTATCGGACACCCTGCAGTGACACCCAACTCTCTTAAATTACCCACTTTACTACACAATGTTTGTGCAAAACTTACACCACAAATTATTTCCTAACACAGATGAGATTTTCCTCTCGTAATCTTAAAATTGTGGGCTAGGGAGAGATATGCAAATGTGAGAAGAGTTTTGAGTACATGCAACATTGGAAAAAATCGATTATTATTTTGCCATCCTTAAATGCAGTGATCGGTTTTAGTCAAATGCAATGCCAAATCCATATTTGCATGATGGCATTCATATAAATCAACAAATACTACATATGTTGAAACTGAAATACTTTTTAGTGTGCCTGCAGCGTGATTTCCTGGAACTAAATTTTATCTTATTCCATCGTTTCACGCTAAGTTTAAACAATTTTCATCTCCTCAAAAAGTTTTCCAAGAGAACAAACCAATTGAACTAACAAGAACCACAATGTAGTAGGTTTTCAGGTGGTTTGGATTCTTTTGGAAATGAAAAATAAAGCTTGTAAACGATATAAACTTTTTGTGATGCCCTATTAGAATGTAGCTTCTTTTAACACGAGCACCTTGTGTATGTCAAATTATTTCAGGAGGGTTCAAAGTGCACAACATGTATTTACGGATTTAGGGAGTACTGTACCCCTTAAAAAAATTTGGGAGGGTACTATGTACCTCTGTACCATTGAACCCCTCATTCCTGCGCCACTGATTGTAACAACCTGAGCAACGAAGTGAGGACTTTATTAATGTAATTATTTATTTCCTTCCTTTTTACATCTTACAAGAATTTTTTATGTAAGTCCACTGGTCCTTATTTCGTGCACTGGGGCTGGGCCTCATAGTTATAGTCGGTTTTCTCCGCATGTGCTATTTTTTATTTTCTGAAATAAATATAGCTTGAAGAATTAACACCAGCAACTAAAAGGCAGAGTTTATAGGTACTCATAAAATTACCGAAAAATTGCTGGTCCAATGATACATGCTTCTTGAGCATATCCATTGTATATTGTGTAGTCACAACTAAACTTGCATCATATCACATTGAAATTTACATTATTACCATTTCTATAATAACCATTTTATAGGAAATTTTATTGATAATTTGTCCTTGAGGACATTTTGAAACAATGCGCGTACTTAATGTTTGTTGACTCCCACCAGGTACTTTGAAATATTTCTGCATTATTAATGCAAAGTAGTGAAAATTAGCACTGATGTTTATTCCCTTAATCGACGGCAATTAAGCACTTAGGAATCTCACTTTCATGGCTTCGTCCAGTATATAAATGCTACATAGAGCAATAATCAACAACAGTAGATTCGAATCAATAACATGAATACTCTCGCAGTAAGTACACGATAGCAAGATACGTTCCATTTCTGTTAATAGATATTTAGTTCACAATTGACGCACAATACTTTAGCACACAATTGCGATTGATATAATTCAAAACTTCTAGCTATTTAATAAACGTCACAACTGAAAAAAATGAATTTTATTTTTTATGTTGTTTCCTTACAATGTTTGACTTTCCTCTAGTCACAGTGGCGTGCCCAGGATTTTCGAAAGGGAGGGGTTATGTGTACATTTTTTAAGTAGTCAGTTCTCATTTTGCCATATTTTGCTGCCTTTGACGTTCTCTTTTTTAAATAGTGGGTCAAAGGAGGTGTTATAACCCCCACCAACCCGCCCTTGGGCACACCACTGTCTAGTCATGACAAAATTTTTAACATTTTCAACATCTAATCAACCAACGAAAGCATTAATATTCATATATGTATTTGTTTAGTGACCAGAAAATTGACATAAGACGGAAAGAGAGAGGGGGATGAGAGAGAGAGAGAGAGAGAGAGAGAGAGAGAGAGAGAGAGAGAGAGAGAGAACAAACGTCTTAGCATAATATATAACACATGACTTATAACCAGCAGCTTGCAAATTCGTTTTTCTTTTCAGATTCTCATTTCACTCGCTGCTCTTGTAGCAATCTCTGCTGCAGGAGGAGCAATTGGTCCTTTGGGAACAACTGTAGCTGGTGCTCGCGGAATTGATTACTACGTAAGTAGTATTCTGCACTTTCTCATTAAAATGTTCAGCCAAAGATCTACGTGAATTTTCAAAAGGAAAAAAATATATACAGATAAGATAAAATCATTAAAAATCTGAACTTAGTGTACCTGAATATAAAAGCGAAGCATATACAAGAATATTTGTTTCATATTATAGAATTAATATTGTTATTAGCTATTCTTATATCATACCGCAATGATTCTAAATTCTACTTTCCAACAAGTTTTATGAGTAAATTAGAGGGAGAATGAAAAAGTAACTAAAAAAGATGTAGGCTAAGTGGGACAACAAACCAACTACCTTTCCATTGGGGGCCATTGCAATATCAAAGTTTAGTTATTGAACGCGAGAAAAAAATCTAGCAAGTTAACCTTCTTCAATGTTCAACCAAAACAATATTTTTGGAATAAATGTTTACGTTTGTCTTCAGTATTACTAAGTACTCGATTGGTCACTTCAGGAAGTCATTCTAAGAACACCTTTCCTATCGATAGGCCCATCCTAGATACTCCTTCGCCTATGGAGTGAGCGATGCTTCAACTGGAGACAGGAAAACCCACGTGGAAGCCCGTGACGGTGGAGTGGTGAAGGGAAGGTACAGCTTGTTGGAGTCTGACGGCACCATCGATGTTGTCAACTATTCTGCTGATGACGTCAACGGATACAATGCTGTTGTCAGCACAGTTGGAGCCAGCGCCCTCACTGATTCTACTGTAGCTGCTGTTGCCCCTGCCGCATATGCCGCTGCTCCTTTAGCCACCGTTGCTGCTCCTGTTCCTGTCGCAACCGTTTCCGCTGCTGCTTCTGTTGCGAGAATCACTGCTGGTGCTCCAGCTGTTGATTATTACGTAAGTACTTCTTGTCTTAAAGGCATTACATATTACATAAATTCCAAGGTGATAACTTCAGCATAAAGCTATTACTTGATGAAGAGATTCTCATCATATCAACCAGCTGTCATACATACATATACTATATATATTATACGTGGCTGATATCCGCAGTGGCGCAGGAACAGAAATTTTTTGAGGAGGTAAAATACCCCCTAAATTCGTAGATCAAGTTGTAGCCCCTGTACCCCCCTAAAATAATTTGACAGGTGCAAGGTGCTGCTGGCAAAGTAACCTACGTTCTAATAGCTCAACACAAAAATATTATATTGTTTACAATCATTATCTTCCTTTGCAATAAAATTCAAACCACTTTAAACTTATTCTACTACATTGTGGTACTAGTTCGCTTCATTTGTGCTCTTAGAAACTCTTTTAAAGGGGTGGAAATTGTTTTAAAAGAGTGTGAAACGATGGAATAAGATAAAGTTTAATTTTAGGAAATCACGCTGCAGGATAACTCCCCGGTTGTGTAGAGCGGGGGAAGGGGGTACAGTTTTCTAAAGAGGTAGTCGATTGATTAATAATATATAAACCTGTTTCAGAATGATATAGAATCACCTTCTTTCCTTTCGATTTTTCAAATAGGGTTTTCCTAAAGTAAATATTTTCACAATTGTCAGAAACGAAATTCTGGGAATTTTTACGACCTATTAAATTACATAATTACATAAACTTTTCATATTCCATCACTATAAACCGAATTTATAATTTTCCCATTTTATGCATACATAAATGCGTTGAAAATTCCACATAATTTTATCAATTAAATTATTTGTAAGATAATTATATTTCTATTTAAACTGTAAATCCAGTCCCGATTACCCTATCTGAGCATAAAGTTTGTTAACATGATAAAAGTATGCACCAGTGAAACAGAAAGTAAAATTCGTGTGGGTATTAATGTGTCTGTGACAAATTTACAATTCATGATGGGTTAAAACAAGGAGATACATTATCTCTTTAACTTTGCCTTAGAATATGCTGTTAGGAAGGTGAAAGAAACTAACGAAGGACTAGAATTTAACGGTGTGACTCAGTTGTTAGCATATGCAGATGATGTAGACTTATTAGGGGATGATATAAATACAATGAAGAATAATGCTAAAATATTTTTCAAAACTACTAAGAGATAGGTTTGGAAGTTAGCAAAGAGAAAACTAAATATATGCTTACAGGCCGAAACCAAGTGTTAGGTAATAATCAAAATCTAATTATTGATAACTCATTTGAACCAGTTTCCAAATTCAAATACTTAGGAGTAATATTAACAAATAAAAATTATATTAAAGAGGAAATGAAAAGTAGGCTTAATTCAGGAAATGCATGTTATTTCTCTCTTCATAAACTTTTGTCTTCTCGTTTAATATCTAAGAAACTAAAAGTTAAAATATACAAAACAGTAATTTTGCCTGTAGAATTATATGGGTGTGAAACTTGGTCCCTTACATTGAAAGAAGAACATAAATTGAGAGTATTTGAAAATAAGATCCTTAGGAAAATATTTGGACCTAAAAGGGATGAGGAGACAGGTGAGTGGAGAAGGTTACATAATTTAGAACTACATAATTTAGAACTACATAATTTGTATTCATGTCCAGATATTATTAGAATAATTAAATCAAGAAGACTTAGGTGGGCAGGCCATGTGGCACGAATGGGAGAGAAAAGAAGAGTTTACAGAATTCTTGTTGGGAAACCTGATGGTAAGAGACCTGTAGGAAGGCCAAGACGAAGATGGAGGGACAACGTTGAGATGGACCTAAAGGAAATCGGTAGGGATGGAAAAGAGTATTTAGATCTTGCTCAAGATAGGGACAGATGGAAGGCCTGTGTTGCTGCAGTCATGAACCTTCGGGTTTAAGAAGGCTAGTGAGTTAGTTAGTTAGAGCATAAAGTGAATGTAAAACAAGTTTTGACAACTTCTGAATCGAGACCAAAACGAGAAGAAGCACAAACAAGAACGAGAAGAAGGACCTCTTCATTCAGGAGACAAGCGGAGAATATGGAAACCTATGTTTCTGGTGAACTATTGTCAAAGATCTATAATCTTATTGAGTAGGAAACGCACTAAGTCTATCCCTCCCTCTGATAAAATCAAAAGTCGAGCTCTGGTCTAGTGCCTAGGAAATATCGTTGTTCCATTTCAACTTAGAACGATATCGAGATGAGTCGAGTTAATTAATAAAATCAAATTACCTAGGTATAAGAAAATTATACAGGTGAATACACAAGATGTTCCTGTAGGTTCGATGCTTTGCCAGTAGCTTCGTCAAGGGCACTGTGGTGCTTAGATTTGATCCATTTTGTTGCGATTTTTTCTGCATGGAAGCAATGCACTGGAGGTCTATTAATTGAAAGGAAAAGCAAGTTTAAAAGTATAACAAGTTCTAAATAATTTCTCTGATCAGTTAAGGATTGATTTATAGCACTGAATCCGCTTTCACATTAAGCTGTAGATATTGGTATAACTTTGATTGTATACATAAGGCCTTTGAGTCAGATGGCAAGTAACAGCAATCGAAGGAGAACGGGCTGCTTATACACTGAGTCCTTTGGATTTTCTTTTATTAACATCCATCCTCTCTTCGCGATTACCCAAAGTTGGCATTATAGCGAAAAAGAATAATTCAATGAAATATACTTGCTGACGTGGAGCATAGAGTACAGGTCATTCCATTATAAATAATTGCTGTGTCAAATGTTTTATCAGTCGATTGGGAACATTCACGACTCAGTTTTTAAAGCGATACGAGTACAACAAACACAACAGCTCTCAACAAGTGCTCGAAGAGCATTAAAGGAAAGCTGCCCAACATGGCACAGTTTTTAGTTTTCGATAGATAACTACTTTTTGGAACACGCTCTAGAAGTTTGAGCAAATAACGAATATATATCTCAAAGAGACTAGATATGGTATGGTACACATCCGCCACAAATTGCTTACGATAATTTTATGGGACTAAAATTAACTGAAATGAACTGAAACTTTATAAGTATGTTACATTTAATAATACTGTTTACATATCCAGTGAGTTCCTGGTTGGGATTTGTCGTGCATAAGCAGAGGTTGAGATGGCTCAAGACAGAGGGTGGGGAAATTTCTCCCATTCCCCCTTCAAATCGCACTCTGCATTAAACTGAATAGATGTGTGCTTGTTCTCGACTTACATATCACAAACTTCTGATTGTCAGTTTCATTAAATTACAAATGAATCAAGAACGAAGTCTAGAGCTTTAGATGTTTTGTTATTTGTTTCTGAAAGCTGTTTTTAATAATAGCTGTAGATTCTAAAAAATAAGGAAATAAAAATTATTTCTCAGAACTTTCAAAAAAAAATAATAATCGTGTGTGTTGTTCTAAAATTGAATTTTTCATGCTCCCTATATATGTGTGTGTATGTGTGTGTGGGGGGGGTGCATGAGAAATTCAATTTTAGAAATATGTAGCAGGAGGTTGAATTTTGTACCCCCCAATGAAGAACGTTCCTGCGCCACTGGATATCCGTACAGAATTTATGTATCATTCCCGCCAGGAGAGCTGCAAAGAGTATTCTTAACATATTTCTTTCATTGAAACGTAGACCTGCTTCTTTTTCAGACCCATCCCAGATACTCTTTTGCCTATGGAGTGAGCGATGCCTCAACTGGAGACAGGAAAACCCACGTGGAAGCCCGTGATGGTCCAGTGGTGAAGGGAAGGTACAGCTTGTTGGAGTCTGACGGCACCATCGATGTTGTCAATTATACTGCTGATGACGTCAACGGATACAATGCTGTTGTCAGCACAGTTGGAGCCAGCGCTCTTGCAAATTCTGTTGTAGTTGCTCCACTAGCGTCTAAGATATACGGTTAATATTTTGTTTTTTATGAAATCGAATTTTACTTATAATTGATTAATTTTCCTGTATTCTGTCATGCGTATGTAACGTCACCAATTTTAATCCCACTGTGGCGTTGTTCGAATATAAAGTGTTTCACATAATAATTATTTGCTGAATTTACATTTATATTTCATGTATGAAAATAATTAGTGCATGTTCCACAAGCATTTTGTACAGCCGATTACAAATGTTTGATTTATATTATTATATATTGTCGCCAAAGGAAATCGTGTATGTCGATGAAGATGTATCAAGTTACCCACGCAATTACGTTAAATGTTAGAGGGCATAAGAGATAGACATATTTCCTTAACTTATATTGTTTGACCACTAGTTTTAACTCTAGGAGTATTCAAAAAATGTACTTTCATCCTGAGTATCCATGCAACCCTGTAGCACAAGCTCAGTATATTGATTTTGTAATTATTATGAATTTAATATGTGATTTAATTGTAAATAATCAGGTAGATATCGGCATATGCCTGAAGAAGTTATATTAAAGTAAATTAGGGATATCCATGATGGTGTAGGCTAGTAGGGCTGTGCGATAACGATTTTTCGATATCAAGGTTCGATATCGATATCGAAGATACCGACAATATTGACAATACCGATATCGGCAATCGCGACAATACCGGACACATATAAATCTTTCGGTTTGAAGTTTGAATTGTAGTTTTATCTAGGAGAATCAGAGAATCGTGTTGTTCATCGGTGGAAGCGAAAATAGGAGTCCCATAACACAATGTAGTCTGTAGTTCTTAACCACACTAATCAAGGAACTAGAAGTAAGCGAGCTTGAATGGTGTTTTTTTTTCATTCCTTACGTTACGTTAAGTCAAGCACAATGTTGTAACCGTGAGGACAGAACTTTTTTGGAGATGAATGATGACAAACTATTTTGTAATAAGACTTTTCTGTTTCGGGCGTCCAGAAGAGGGCAGAGGCGAACACCCCCGCAGTTGGTCAGTCTCCCTCCTGCCAGCAAAAAAGAAGAACTAGAGAAATATTTTTATTCTTAGCCTAATAGTTTTATAAATGTAATCCCCCGAAAACATTCCCGGCGCTCTGCTTCCCCACTCATTATTCTGGTTTCGCCACTGTCCACGAACCCTTTGGAAAATACAACTGTACCCTGAATATTCCTGTGTGCATGATGCATCCAAGCAGCATGTAGCTTTACACGGTCACTATGGATTCACGTAATGTCTATAACAAAATACTAGACTTATCTACAAATACTCAGGTAGACATCCGTTTGCTATGGCAGAAGAAAGAACATAGTAAAATAAAATATATTTGGTTGAGGTAATATTTTCAAATGACTCGACTCAAAGAGGCTGGGCATGTTTTCTCATCTCGATTTATGAATAGTAGTGGATACATCGCAGATCAGTCTCTCTCCAGGGGAAAACCTCTGTTCCAATGACGTATTTACGAATTTTAGTATGGTTCGAATCCGACATCTCCCTTTAAATAAGCCACTTTCTTTCCTCTTTCTTATTTCATTCACACCATTCCAATCAACAGCCCCTTTGAAGGTGAGTTTTTTATGTCTTTCTGATTCAACTTTGTTTAATTTGATTGTTAGTATCGTATTTCTTCCACCCCACGACCACAGTTCCGTAAACGTAACTTCAACGGTGCCTGCGGCATTCTTTTCGCACCATATAGCCGATAGGTATAGTCAGGGAACGGATTTATATGTATTAAAAATGTGCTAAATATGTAAATAATACATATATAGTTATTTTCACGATAATATGGAGTTAAGTATGGACCTAAAATTGTAAAAAATTACCTTTTTAATAATGTGAGACATTAAGTGCAGGGAGGTTATTTCAGTCGTTTACCGTCAGACCGTCGGCCGCCGAGCGCCCCCTTCATGCAACAGTTCCCGGCAAATTGACTTTGCAGGAAGTCCGTAACAGAAACTGCTTGCTTTGAAATGTTTCCACTTTTCACAATTACAGTTACAATTACAATTGAAATAAGCACGTACCTTGTCGCAAGGATGCTGGAAAAGGTATCCTCCCAAATACAAATATTTTTGGCACCTTATTTCTGACATCTAATCTTAGATTAGACATCGCTACTTTATCCTCAGTTGTCGCGACAGCGCCGGCAGCTTATCGATGGTCGGGTGAGTTGTCAGCCGCAGGAGGGCGCTTCATACTGAACGAACGCGACACCTGTCGCCAGTGATGCCAACCGTAGGGACATCTCCCTACGTATAGGGACTTTTCACTATATTTCGCCCGGCGTAGGGACAGATTTTACCAAATAAGGGAAAACGTAGAGACTTTTTTCAATCTTGGAAAACAACATTTTATTGTGCAAAGGTGCAAAGCTTACTCGCCAGTCAGTTGCACTTTCTTCGTGCAAAGATTTGGTAAGTAAATGTGTATATTTTATCTTCTGTTTTGCATGCTCCTGAGGTGTTTTTTTTTATTGTCGCTTTACTTGGCGTAGGGACATTTGGTAAGTTGTAGGGACATTGTCGAAAAATGGTTAGCAACACTGTCGGCTACCAGACGTACTGAGTGTACCGTACCCTCATGCACACTTCTGTTTGCGTTTATCAGTACGCGTGTTTTTTATACTGTGTTATTGAGTTAGTGCTATTCAGTGCTAGTGCTTTATTGTGTATTATTTGTTATTCATTCATTAGTTATGCCGCTAAACAAATATAGTCTTGAACAAAGAGTTTTTATGTACGATAATTACGTGAAAACGAACTCTTGCAGAAAAGTGGTCAGACAATTACGAGAGACAGGATATCTTGAACCTAAGAAACGTGTGGTACTGCTGTTGAAGGAGGTCATTTTTAACATCTCTTATAACACAGGAGGTTAGTGATCATCATTATTATTACTTTTAAATATCATTTTACGCTTTCGGTTTGCTTTATGCGCCGGGATGCTGTCTTCCCTTTCTGTCAACTGAGGATAAAGTAGAGATGTCTAATCTAAGATTAGATGTCAGAAATAAGGTGCCAGAAATATTTGTATTTGAGAGGACACCTTTTCCAGCATACTTGCGACAAGGTACGTGCTTATTTCAATTGTAATTGTAACTGTAATTGTGAAAAGTGGAAACATTACAAAGCAAGCGGTTTCTGTTACGGACTTCCTGCAAGTCAATTTGCCGGGAACTGTTGCATGAAGGGGGCGCTCGGCGGCCGACGGTCTGACGGTAAACGACTGAAATAACCTCCCTGTACATAACTATTGAGTTTTTAAAACAAATGATTGCGCTCTCTCGTCGTCGTAACTATTATCGTGACTGTCTTCAACAGAAACCAGAAGCAAATCCCGTAAGTGCGCCACAAAATCGTTGCTTCTGGTGCTGATGTAGGGCGTGGAACTACCTAGCTAGTTAACAATGGACTGTTCAACTTGGGAATCTCTTACAACGGTGCCAAAATAACTTTCGTAACAAGAAGGAGCCGAGAGTCGAGCCCTCAATCTCCATTGTTGACAACAATTGTAAATAAATGAGTAAAATTAAGTGGTTAACAATAACAAAAGCAAACAGTTGGGAGGTTAAAAAAACTATTGTTTGGATGACAGAAAACTTGTAATTAACGCAGTTGAAGGGTAGTAAACTTTCGTTTGTTTAACTTCGGACATTATTGAGTTATTTGCAAGAAATTCGCCCAACTCTTTCGGTCACACGGGAACATGTATTTATTGCGCGAATATGGAGTATATGTTGAGAAATGTTCTGAAATGTGGAAAAAAATATGTAAAAATATCTAGAATATTTTCTACAAATATAGAAAATTTAAAAAAACCTGTTATTTTCGAGCCTACATGCCATGATGCGCAGAGATAATAAAAAATATAACTGATTTCAACTTCATATATAAATATGTATTTACATATAAATCCGTTCCCTATCATGATCTTAGAAACTACAAACGAGATGGCGATACATTAGAGGTGCCATGATCGAGTCATAATTGTATTTTAATACCAACAAATTTAAGAATGGAGACACCGACTATATTGATGTCGATAATATCAATATCTACATATCGAATAGCGACATATCGATATCGACGTCTATATTATTGAAATCGAATATCGACATAATATCGATATCGACGTCGATATTATGGAAATCGATATATCAACGTCGATATTTTAACGATATTGACGCTTCGATATTTTAAAAATATCGACTCGATATCGATATATGGAAATATCGCACAGCCCTATAGGCTAGTCGCCTTGAAATCAATATGTCAGGGCTCGATACCCGTATGTACATATTCGTTATGTACCCACTTTAAACTGCAGGTGCAGTCTTAAGAAAGGAAACCTTGGAAAGTCTTGCACACAAATTTTTAAAAATGAACAAAAAAAAGCAACACTTCCTTCTTTTCGTTCTCTGCATTTTTTAAACTGAAATACAACAGACCTGTGTTGTCACGTTTAATGACAGGAAACTCTAAAGTCTGCGGGCAGTTCTTGCGGCAAGAAGAAACTACAACATTATTGAGAGTTCCGCATGGAGGTTACTCGAAACTTGGAAATCTAAAGTCAAGTCAAACATTTACATTGGTATTTGTAAGGAAAGCAGATATTATGCTGACGCGCATCATGTACAGTATACAAACCCTCTGCCCTTCTTAACATAATGTTCCCGATCACGTGAAACCGAAGGGTTTGGCCATAACAAGCTCACTGGAGTAATGGTTAGATTACATTAATCATTCAAAAAGGAAAAGGAGTAGAAGGTATACGCTAATGAGTAAGGTCAACCAGGAAGGGTTGCCCTGGGTGCAGATCTGTGGATAAAAATTGCCTTAAAACAAACTTCGAATTCCAAAGTAAACTTAGTTTAGGTAAATGTTCCAAAGAGCCCAGTCAATAAAGGTTTCATGTCGGGAATAATTCCGTAAAATCTGAATTTTGGTCAGTTGTTAGAACACTACTAGTAGTGCAAAATCCCAAAAGTCCCCGTTCCTCCTCGCGGTGCTCCCCTCCCCCCCAGCGTCCCCCAAACATAAATTTCGCAGACTCTCAGTTATTGTCTTATATCTCCGTAACCAATCGTTGTAGACAGGTCATCTTCTCTTAGTCGTAATTCTCATTAGATGGTCTTAAAAAAAGATTCTGTTCAAATTTTTAATAAAGTTGGTGATTTTGCCGTAATTTAAAAAATAATCTTTTAAAAAGTGACTTTTTTCTAGTACTTTCTGAAGTTTTTGCCTTGTAACTTTTGAACAAATTAAATGACAACAAATTGTTTCGAATAAAAGTTGTAGTCTAATTTAAGTTGTAATGTATTTTAATGAAAGATATACACCTTAAAATGTGTCTCCAAATGTAGGACAGTACCAAACAAGTATGCCATTATCACAGTCCGGCGGTTAAGTCTGGAATCATTGACTGCTTGATTAAAGCAAAAGACTTGGTAGAATTAATTGTTATACCACTTAAGACAGGTTCAGTAGGTTACCCAATCGCCATCTGCGTGCTGACGGCCGCCATCATGAAAAGAGTCCGCGTTATTGGATATTTTTGATTTGATATGTCTCGGGAACAGTGGCACATGTCAACTTCTGTTTTTTTCAGAAATGCTCCAAGTAGTGTAAGCTTTCAAAATATATCAACAAATTTATTTCTGAAGAACAAAAATAGTAGTTTTGTAGAAAACTCACTATTTACATAATAATATTTTATGTGAATAAACTGCTAGTTGAAAGTTTTAATAATTCTGGAACCAAACAATAGTATTTTATATGTTGTAAGGTTAAGAAATGTTGAACTGATGAAGGGACACTCATAAAAGCATCCATGCTCAGACCGGCATTCGAACCTGGGACCCCTGGCGTCGTAGTACGCTGTGGAAGGCTCGTAGCGTCGAAATGAGACATTAACGAGGAAAAACGTTACAAAGATTTTTTTGTCTACCAGCTGCGATAGTTTGTCCGTGTTGAAAGGGGATACCATGTGTGAATGTGCAGCGTGTATGTATGAAGGAAGCACATCACTGCAAGACGATCCGCGCCCGGGACAGGCCCATCGAGCCATTACGCCTGATGTGATTGCGAGGATCGATGGTCTGATCCGGGAAGACCGACGAATCACAGAGGAAGAAATTCGTGTTCAGGTTAGAATTAGTCATGGCTCTGTGCATGCCATTATCAAAGATCACCTGCAGTTCCAAAAAAATTGCGCGCAGTGGGTTCCGCATCAACTGACGGAGGGACAAAAGATTGACAGAATGACTGCATGTCTGAGTCATTTGCAGCGGTACCACGAGGAAGAGTATGCGTTTCTGTCACCTATCGTCACAGGGGACGAAACGAAGTGCCACTATTTTGAGCCCGAGAGCAAACGGCAAAGCCAACAATGGAAACACGTCGATTCTCCACCGCCAAAGAAATCCAAAGCTGTCCATACGAGTTCCGGTAAGGTCATGATGAGCTTCTTCTTCGACTGCAAGGGCCCTCTGCTTGTCGACTTCCTAGAGCGTGGCGCCACAATCAATGTGCAGCGCTATGCAGACACGTTGTAGAAACTGCGACGCGCCATAAAGTCAAAACGCCCTGGAATGCTGTCGGACGGAATCCTCCTTTTGCATGATAACGCCCGTCCCCAAACTGCCAATTTGGTGAGGGATAAGCTTCAGACATTTGGCTGAGAAACGCTTGAACATCCTCCGATCTTTCCCCTTGTGACTTCCACATTTTTGGTGACCTGAAGAAAGACATTCGTGGACGTCGGTTTCATTCGGACGAGGAAGTGCAACAGTGGGTGAGGTTGTGGATTCGTCAGCGACTTACCTCTTTCTACAAGACTGGAATTGATCGTCTCGTCTCCCAGTGGGATAAATGTCTTAACACTTGTGGCAATTACTTTTGAATAAAACAAACTCCATTGTCACTTTGTAGCGGGTGTTCGGTTTTCATTTGACTGCCCCTCATATATATGTATACATATAAATATAAATGTACACTTTTATCAGCCAATATCCGTGGTGGAATGGGTAGCACAGAGTGCTATGATGTCATCATATTATCACTCATTCTCATCTTCGCGATTAGCCAAAAGTTGCAGAAAAGCGAAGTAAAATTAGTAAATAAATAAACAAATAAATCTCTAAAATAATCAATAAGTAAAAAAGTCAGTCGGTCAGTAAATCAGTCAACTGTCAGTCAGTTAGTCAGTCAATCAATCATCGAATGATTATATATTTTACCCCTTATTGTAAAAAGTTAAAGCTAATATTCTCACCAATCTTTCACGTAGCTACTTCAAAATTGTATTTTATCTGTAATGGAAGTTCCTGGATAGGATTTCATACAAACGGCTTCCTTATTTCGAATTATTTATTTGTATATTTCGTCCAAAGTCCAAACAAAACTGCCTATTATAGTGTACACAACAATGGTTTATATTATTTCAGGGAATTTATTATTCTTCAAATTCAACGAGTCCTTGATATTTTATGGAGAGAAATGCACTAACATTTGCTCTTTTACTTCACTAGCGCCGCTATTAACACCAATTATCCCATTATTTAATGCATATTATCAGAATGTGCATAATTCTCTTTCTGCATCCTCTCAAAGAAAGGAAGTTACACCAACAACAAGCCAGTTTTCAAGGTTTAACACAGTATATATACCCTGTGTGGAATTGGTAGTCAGCAACAGTAGATTCGAATCAGCAACATGAACAATTTCGTAGTAAGTATACAATGAAATATTGAGTACCTATTTTGTAACTCCAAGATATGGAGGCACGATTTAGGCAGCTCCTTGCTCCGACTAGTCAGTTGGGAACATTAGTTCTCACCCAGGGATTGGGTTAAGACGAACCCCAATCCTTTAGAAGCGAAATTGAAAGAAAGAAAATATTTTTTGAAAGTCATTGACATTGTAGACATTAACTATTTCTTCATATCGGCACTTGAGGTAAGTACTTTGCTCATAGCAATAAAAGCTAGTTCTTCATTTAAAAGAAACAATGTTCAACTGAAGAAATGGAACACGACGGACTGCACTTTTCTTTCTTTTTACAACACGTGAAAATCTGTATTGAGAGGTTGCCTTTGATGAGTGTAGATGGCTACAATCTCACACCGTAAGATATAATGGGTCCTCCCCGATGGCGCAGTGGTTTCGTCATCGCCTTGTAATGAAAGGGTTCCGGGTTCGATTCTCGGTGGAAGCACATGGTGGTTCGGAACCCACTTTAAACTATAGGTCCAGCCCCAATTAGCCTTACTGTGCATAAAGAGGACTTAAACACTAACTCAATCAATCAATCAACCGTAAGATATAATTTCGAAATTGAATTCTTCAACATTATTCATAAGAATATTAACATTTAGAGGACAATATCAAAGTGCTACAAATCGTAGGAATAGAAACTACTTACGCAGACCACGATAATTAAATATATGTATGTACCGAAATAAAACATTTAAATATGAGAATGAATAATATATCCAACTCATACTTTGTCATCCGTTTCTTCAGATTATAGCTACACTGGCTACATTTGTAGCAATTACTTCTGCTGGAGGAATAATTGGTCCTTTTAGAACAACTGTAGCCCAATATCCATCCGCAGCGGGTACAGGTTATTACGTAAGTACTTCTATTATTACGTCATCAAGTGATGGGGTTAAATGCTGAAGTGTAGATCTAAATTGAAGTCAAATAATTGATTCAGAATATTTTTTAAAATAATAATATCATTTTGAAAATCAGACGTGAGTTTATTATATGTTCATGCCTAGTTTTTCATATTTTTTTAAACTGCAGTATCAAGAATTATTGAAGTGCCAAAGAAATAATTTAACTCTTCATTAGATATGGTAAAAAAAGGGACAGAGAGATAGGATATTCTAAAATATTATCTTCACATATAAATGTAAGTAAGTTCCAGACACTATATTTTATAACATGTAATACATAATGTTACATAATATAAGTGTTAAAGCAACCACTACATCCATTGGAAATTTATTAGTCGCATATGACGCATGAAATAGGAATTCCTAGAGCACATAAGGTGAGGATACGTGGAGAATTTTCTCGTCACCAGCTCGAGGTCTCCCCAAGACTATAATCATTGGGTACCTGAAGGACAACCGTGAAAGGTAAAGGCAGCTGGAGCTTGTTTTTGATCGCCGATGTAGAGGAATCGAGAATGTGTGGAGAGTGGAGCATTTCCTCTACGCCTACATGTGCTTTAATAGCACTGTGCAATGCACAGAGAATGTATAGAACGATATACGTACAAGTAAACGACGGCATATTTACTGATTAGAAAGAAATTTCCCATCTTTCTACTCTACTGATGCCGATATATTTATGCCAATTTAAAATATCAATAACTAATAGGATGATTCAACACCTGTTTTCTTCAGGTCAATCCTCGATCCTCTTTCGCTTATGGCGTGAGTGATGCCTCGACTGGCGACAGGAAAACCCACGTGGAAGCCCGTGATGGTGGAGTGGTGAGGGGAAGGTACAGCTTGTTGGAGTCTGACGGCACCATCGATGTTGTCAACTATTCTGCCGATGACGTCAACGGATACAATGCTGTTGTGAGCACAGTTGGAGCCAGCGCCCTCACAGATTCTACTGTAGCTGCTGTTGCCCCTGCCGCACATGCCGCTGCTCCTTTAGCCACTGTTGCTGCTCCTGTTCCTGTCACAACCGTTTCCGATGCTGTTCCTGTTGTGAGAGTCGCTGCTGGTGCTCCAGCTGTCGATTACTACGTAAGTATTTATTTATGTAAGACATTTCACTGTAGATACTATTTGCATTAATTTAAAGCAAATTCTCCATCATAACAGATTTAGGTGATAAATAAATTCTTTCGCACAGGCCCATCCCAGATACTCTTTCGCCTATGGAGTGAGCGATGCCTCGACTGGAGACAGGAAAACCCAGGTGGAAGCCCGTGACGGTGGAGTGGTGAAGGGAAGGTACAGCTTGTTGGAGTCTGACGGCACCATCGATGTTGTCAACTATACCGCTGATGACGTCAACGGATACAATGCTGTTGTGAGCACAGTTGGAGCCAGCGCTCTTGCAAATTCTGTTGTAGTTGCTCCATTAGCCACTAAGATATACGGTTAATAATATGTTCCTGATGAAATCGAATTTTACTTATGATTTACTTCTGTATTCGTTCATATACATGTAACGTCACCAATTTTAACCCCCAACTGTAGCGATGTTTTAATAAAAAGAGTTTCACGTGATAATTATTTCATCGACTGTTTCTGAATTTACATTTCTATTTTATACTATTTATTTATTGTATATTTATTGTCCCTTACATTGAAAGAGGAACATAAATTGAGAGTATTTGAAAATAAGATCCTTAGGAAAATATTTGGACCTAAAAGGGATGAGGAGACAGATGAGTGGAGAATGTTACATAATTTAGAACTACATAATTTGTATTCATGTCCAGATATTATTAGAATAATTAAATCAAGAAGACTTAGGTGGGCTGGCCATATGGCACGAATGGGAGAGAAAAGAAGAGTTTACAGGATTCTTGTTGGGAAACCCGATGGTAAGAGACCTGTAGGAAGGTCAAGACGAAGATGGAGGGACAACGTTGAGATGGACCTAAAGGAAATCGGTAGGGATGGAAAAGAGTATATAGATTTTGCTCAAGATAGGGACAGATGGAAGGCCTGTGTTGCTGCAGCCATGAACCTTCGGGTTTAAGAAGGCTAGAGAGTTAGTTAGTTTGTTTTTATACATGAAAAAAATTAGTGCATGTTCCACAAGCATCTTGCACAACCGATTAGAAATGTTTAATTTATTTTATGCTACTTGTATATTGTCGGCAAAGGAAATCGTGTAACTCGATGAAGATGCATCAAGATACCCACTTTATTGCGTTAAATTTTGGAATGGACTTGGTATTACCTACATCCGCAAAACACCTGCGGTTCTTCTTGATGATATTAAATTCTCTAATCTAGCACTGGTTGTGCAAAAGTAAATACTCATGGGAACTGTTCAATTAAGGAAGAAGGGTAGACCAATAAATGTGATATACAGATGCCCATATAAAACGAAATTTCCATATTCCTTTTTAATGTCAAATAACATGACATGTAGCTGAGAAGCAAACTACTGAGCGCTGTTTTCTACACGTAGAAGTATTCCATAATTATGTTTTAAAAAAACAGCATTCTATGTATACGCACATAAGCAAGGTACTCTCTGCCCTCTGCCCCTCGGCCTCCCATTATTCCTCAAGTCAAACAGATGAAATATGGTTCAATTTATGATGAAACTGAACTCCATCAAATTGCAGTCGAAGTGGATGAGTTGAAGCGATGTTCTAGAAACTTTGAAATTACGAATGTAATATTTACCATACATTAATACACTAATCTATAGAGGGCACTGTTCACTGCATCATTGATATAATACATTGAAATAATGTTTGCAATGAATTTTGAAACTGTAACATCCTAATGTTATGTAAGGTTGTGTATGGTCACTTTTCTTTTGTTGGAGTACAAACTGTAGTCTTTTGTTACAGGCCATCTTTGGTCAAGACACTGTGTTTCTGTTGTAATTTCATACCATGCATTGAAACATTATTCGTTACTAGAAACCTCGAGAAGGCATTAAATGCTTGCTTTTAGATGTATGATTGTTTCCCATTTATGAGGATCCAAGTTCACGAATCGGGAAAATTATGATAGGAAATGTAAATTGAATTAAATCCTGTGACTGTATACCAGTGACGTGCGGTGACGTCGACACTTGGGGTAGCAGTCAGTGGCGTGCTCAAGGGGGGGGGGTTGGTGTGAGTCACACCCCTCCTCCCTTTAGGGCCAGTATTCCTTCAAAAAAGAAGAATGTCAATAACAGGAAAAGATTGCAAAATTATGAATGAGTACTAGAAAAAAGTACACGTAACCCCCACCCACATTCGAAAATAAAAAAAAAAACTATTTGATTTGACTCTAAGCCAGAGATCCTGGGTTCGAATCTCGGATTGGCCATTTGTGTTATTTGTGTGTTTTCCTTCATCTATTTTGTTGTACCAAAGGTGGCGGAAAAGCGAAGTAAAATAAACCAATTTGAGCAATCAATCAATGATTTGATATCATTTTTGTTACTTAGCGTCGCTTTTTTGTCACATTTGGTAAATTGTGAAGATGATACGATGAAACTGATGAAGGGAACCCGGAACCCGGAACGTCTGGTGTCGTAGCGCGCTGTGATAACCACTCCCTCGCGCTTGGTTGATTTGGTGACAGGAAACAAAACACAACACACTTTTTTGTAGTTTCTTCAATGATATTCATTTGACTTTTTGAGTTCCGAGATACATTTTTCATTCCAAATTATTTCATTATTCACTGCAACACAGGACAAGAATGCGCACTCATCACGGATTCGAATCCTGGCCTGGATTGTTCATATGAGGTCCCTTCACCAATTTCATCATATCATCACTCAATCCTCATTTTCGCGATAACCAAATGTGGCAGAAAAGCGAAGTAAAATAAACCAAACCAACAACAATATGAACCCGCGTTCTCTTGCCCAAATAAATACATCCGTATTTATGACTGTTACAGGCCAATATATTAGTATATTTAAATAAAACACTACTAAAACGAGAGTCAGAGAGAGCCTGAGCACATATTTGTAATTTAATCATTATATATTCCATATTTGAAAAAGAAAAAAAGAAAGAAAGCATAACATTATTGTCTGCACATAACACGTTCCCATTTTATAAATAATAAAACTACATCCCATATTATACATACACACATATTGTACAACGTGTAAAAGGTTGTGTAAATACAGAGAACATAAGTACTGCAGAAAATTTTACCCTGTGTTCTTTAGAGGATTTACAAAAAAAAAATTATGAGAAACCAATCCCCTATCTGTCCTATAGGAGATAGACTGGGGGACCTGAAAGCCTGGGCTTTCAACCATTGCAGCGGGGTGTGTGGGGGCAAGGGAAGTAGAGGTAGAAATCTTCCTTTTCCTTGGGCCGGCCGTTTCTACCTGGAAACTGGCCTGGCTGAAGAAGAGCGAGCTAGGGTATCCAGCCAGCTTTGCCCGCGGAGAACATCGATGGACGAGAAGTGCGTGGAAAAGAAGGTGTTGCATATGAGCTGTGGTGGCTTTAACAAGACAATAAATATTGTGATTTGAATATAATTCGAGATGTGAGATTGATTGATCTATCTCTGCTAGACTAGCTACTCCTCAGTGCACGTCACTGCTGTATACTTGTCTTACTACTGTCTCTGTGCCATTAATATACTTCTTAACGATAGTTTGTCCCGTTCTCTTGTCGATTTTCGAAACATAACTGTAAAATGAACAACATAATAAAGATGTCATATATTAAAGTAAATTTGAGACTTCAAAATTCAAGAGAGATTTAGGGTTCGATACCAGTAAGTGGTGAATGGTGGTTCTGTTCCCACTTTAAACTGCAGGTGCATTCCCACCTAGTTTATCTGTGCATAAAAATGGACTTCAAACAAACTTCGAATTCGAAATTAAACTTGGTTTAGGTAAACATACCAAAGTCTCGAACATTAGAGTGCGACCAAGCTAAAAACTGGCGCGGCAACCGTCTTTATTGCAGTGACCCTCTGTAGCCGCGTTTACCTACGAAGAAACTTGCAAACGGCCAATTAGGCCTACCGCCGTGCCACCTGTTTGGGCAACAATCGGCAACATTAGAATCCATCCTCCCCGAAACGGCCAGCAGGAAAGCAGGATTTTGCCAAAATAACGATTCTGCGCTGTGAATGGGGGCCGGGAGATATCGTCTCAAGAAGTCTCAAAGGGGCTGGTGACGTTCTCCTCGCGAGTTTTGAAATTGAGATTGTCTCGTCCCGATACCACACCAAATAGTGTCTCCACAGCTCATGTACTTGAACCAAACTTTATCAACGTACGTACAAATTTTTCGATAAAGAAACATGTCTCGGATTGCTCATTCTTCTGCATCTTTTGAATGGAATTGTTTCGGAAACATGATTTTTTTAAAGCAACATATTACTTTTGTTATCCACTTGGCGGGAGAGAAGGCACCTGGTTAGTGGAAGGAAATTCCTTGTGATCGATCATCTCTACACGGATTCTCCTGGAGAGAACTCGAACACAACTGTAATAGGGTGATTTGCGGTAGTCCGACATTTTGGGTATTCCGACACTTCTAAACTTTCATCGCTGATACTCAGGTGAGAAAAGCGAACGAAACATAACCATAGGCGTGATAGGCGTGCGCACGGGGGAGGGTGGCAAGGGAGGGCAATCCCCCCCAAAATCACGGACGTTCGCAGATTTTTTTTCAACGAAGGAAGAAGCAAGGGATTTTTCCATGGGGCATATTACCCTGATAATAGTGTTGTCCCCTCAAAAAATACCTCTTGAATTTGAAATTATCGCATTCCTGCGTCCCCATAACATAATAATTAATGTAAATTACTATGACTAAAATCAAATTATACGTGTGTAATATATACTTTTAGCTTGAAATTCGTTTTCGAAAGGGATGTGTGGCCATCCTTGCCCCCTCCATGCCCCTATATTATTATATGTACTTTCACCTAGAAATTTAGTGAAGAGGAATCTTATCGTTGTTATTAAACGACATTATGCTCTTAAAGAAAATGACGTATTTTCACGCCGATGAAAGTTCAAAGCAACTACGGGGGAAGGGGGGTGCAGGGGGTGGGGGGCATTGCCTTTTTCCCAACCTTGGACGAAAATCAATTCTAGAGGAGCAAACATTGAAGTAAAAGAAAGCAAGACGAGCAGAATCTAAGAGTAACAGGACAAATGGATACTCAAGATGGAATTAATTTTCACGTATTTCTTGCATTATTTCTTCTAGACGGCCAGAAACATCTGCAGGGGGTACACAGCGGGGCAATTTCCCCCCTCGACTTTAAGTTTTATATAAATACAAATACATTTCGTAAAATTTTCTTGCTCGCTTCTCTCACAATATCGCAATATCTCTTGCAATCTTGTCAAGTTCAGACCGGCGGGAGTTGTCTTATGGCGCCGAACGATCTGAATTTGAAAAATTGTAAAAGAGAATGCCATAGCGTCTCGTAAAAATTTCTGCGCCCCATTAAATCAATATCCTTTTCAATATGCCAAAATTTGGTTAAAAAAATGTTCTTACTCGTCTCGCTCGCAATTTGTTTTCTCTAATGCATTTTAAATTACTAGAGAGAAGTAAGGACAACTAAGTACTTGAGACAGTTTCTGCTATAACAGTTTGGTTTGGAGGAAAAGGAGCGCGCACATTTCAGAGACAATTTATATCATTTTTGCTGTTGGTTTGTTATGGGGCGGATGAATTGATTATGTAATGTATTTAGATAAATAATATGTTACATTATACGCACACACATATACTCATGAATGCAATAAAACTAAAACAGTGAGATAAAATGAGGTTTTTCTTTCCCGACTTAACTATCATCAAGGCTTTTGCCCCCCCCTAATCATAGGGTCTGCGCACGCATATGAACACAACGTCAGTTGAAGTTGCAATATGGAAGTTTTAGTAATGTTCACACAGCAGAGCTTTAATATAGTGTGTGTGTTTGCGTAAATATGCGTGTATAAGCCATGCAAGTTGTCTAGAAAAGCTCTTAAAACATAGACATATGTAAAATCGGGATTGTAAATCTATGCTTCAGATTCAGAGAAGGAGCGAAGTTCACTAAATGATCTATTGCGTGTGTTTTGTACTTTATCCGGCCAGAACACGATGAAAAAAACCTTTGCTTGTAGTGTTTCCGATTAATAACTACACCTATGTCGTTTCGAGGCACTTCCGACATTCAATTTGGAGCGTTTTCGACACCTTACTAAATTTTCTTCCTTTGCCAGTCCTGCTTAATACTGACACAGCAAACAATATTATTCTTACCAATGCTCTCACAACTGTCATATTCATTACTTTTTAGGGAGATGGTTCGAAATTATAAAAGAAAAACTTCAAAATGCAAGTGGTTGCCGGAAAATGTTAAGTCTGCGATTGAAGATGTAAGAAATGGAATGGCTCTTGCAACTACAGCTCGAATGCTCGATGTGCTCAGGAACACCTAGAGTGCGCGTCAAATATCCTGCATATGGCCTTGAACAGCTGAACAGCACCAGCGAATCACAGACGTGCGGCGTTGCCTAGTTCCCTGGCTAGGCGTTTCGCTTAACCACGCTGTCTCTTCTCCGTGTGAGATTTCGACATGGCACCGCTGCAGTGCGCTGCTATTGGCTATCGCCATATGCAGGAGATTTGACGCGCACTCTAGGTTGTCTGTCCTACGTTCTCCGATGAAAAACAAAAGTAACTCGAGGAAAGGATTCTACGATTAGATGCAGTTGGATTTGATCTCACCAGAACCGACTCTTAGCCTTTTCCTTAGCACATATGCAACAATTGAATATTTTTTTAACCACTCAAGCCATTATACAATTAAGAATATCGTCTCTGGTTGCGGTCTATACTCTGTCCCAGGAATCTGTGGAGTAAGCAAACGTAAACTAGTCCTCTGCCAAGTAGCGTCTTAAGAGGGCTCGGCCAACGAACTCGTGGGAGGGAAAGATGCGGGGGTAATGCGACAGCCATTTGCAACAGTGTGCACTGCTTCCCTCCTTACACTCGCTTTCTACCAATAAGCCCGGCGTTGCTCCAGATATTCTTGGGACAGAATATAACTCAACAAATACGCCTTTGGAAATCGTTTTAGAAAAAACCTTGATCAGAACTGCGGCTGCATTTTGCTCTCTTGAATATAGTTATAAAACATCAACCTCATTAAAACCCTTCGTTTATCCACTGCATGCAATTGCATTTATTACTTGTGGTACTTACATTCAGTATCGTCGAATAGATTTATTTACTTTTAATTGTTAAATATATAGGGAGTCGAAATTCCCCATACAAAGCGTCGGGATTCCCAACAAACTGGGGCAATGTGGACACTACCTAGACCAGGTGTTCCCAAACATTTTCGTTTCACGGTGCCTTTAGTGTTTCAAAATTGTACAGAGGCGACAAAGACAGAATGTAAGCCTATGTAACACTTGCAACGCTCATTTAGTGAGGTTATATTGTTTGCCTGAAGTTAAAAAGTTAACATATTTCAAATACAGAAACATTTTATGTGTAAAAAGTGCTAAATAAGCATATATTTGGAACAATCATATCATTTCAGTGAAAATTTTGAAATATTTCGCGTCGCCCCTGTAAGCCAGCCAGCCACGGCGCCCCAGGACGCCGCGGCGCACACTTTGGGAACCACTGACGTAGACTTTGATTTCGAGCCTTCTCTTTTTCTCTCTAATTACCTTGGATACGACGCTTTGGAGGGCTCTTAGCGTCTAAATGAGACATTAATGAGGAAAAACATTATAAAGAAAAATTGTTTGTCTACACGTTGTGAAAGTTTGCTCGGGTTAAAAAGCGACACAATGTGTGTGTGTGTGTGTGTGTGTGTGTGTGTGTGTGTGTGTGTGTGTGTGTGTGTGTGTGTGTGTGTGTATTAGAGTACTGAATTGGACTACTTTCGCTCGAAAATACTCGATCGAATCTCCCAAGCTCGAGCGTAATTCCCTCCATTATATTAATAATATCAAATATATTTTTAATGGGACAATAATCGTACAAATGTATGCTTAAAAATCCGTCCTCGTAGTTTCAGCCCATAATCATCTATTCATTTTTGATACATTGCTATGTGTTGTAAAGATGGACTAAATTACATTTTAACATGAAAATTACGACTATGTTCACTTCAGTTTCAATTTCATTTCACGATCCATGTTTAAAGGGCCAATACTACGGAAAAATTACGGTTACACGTGAACTACTGGGTTTCGAGCGTATACTGATCGTTTTGCCTGTTCGAGCGAAATTCGCTCGTGACGTCATGGTGATCGAGAGCTGTCAGTTCCTAACGCTATCTAGCGTCGTCCGTGCGAACTATTTGCCGGTCGAGCATAAAACGCTCATTGCAGCACTCTAGTGTGTATACTTTTTATCAGCCGAAATCCGTGGCGAAATGGGTATTGGCGCGATACGACGCCAAGGGTACTGGGATCGAATCCCGGCCTGGGCAAGGTGTTCTTTGTGAGTGCCTCTTTATCAGCGTCATCATATCATCACTTATCCTCATCTTCGCGATTAGCCAAAAGTGGCAGAACAGCGAAGTAAAATAAATAAATATATAAATAAACAAATTAATTAATCAGTTAGTTGCTCAGCCAATCAAACAATCAGCCAATTATTTAGCTTGTCAATCAGTCAATTAGTCAATCAATAAGTCAGTCAATAAATTAGTCTGTTAATCAGTCAGTCGTTCAGCAAATCAATCAATTAATCAGTCAAACAATCAGTGAATCCCTAAATTATTCAGTCAATCAATTACTCAATGATTATATTTCCCTTAAAATTGTAAGAAGCTAATATTCTCACAATTCATTTCACGTCCTTCTAAAATATTCCTTTCTCTGTAATGGAAGTTTCTGGATAGGATTTCATGGAAACGACCTCCTTATTTGGTATGATTTATTTGAATATTTCTTCCAAGGGTCAAACAAAACTATCTATTATTGTGTAAATTACAATGGTTTATATTATTTCAGGGAATTTATTATTCTTCGCATTCAACGAGTCCTTCATATTTTATGGAGAAAAAAGAAACTTTTGCACTAACATTTGCTCTTTTCTTTCACAAGCGCCGCTATTAACACGTATTATCACATTATTTAGTGCATTATCAGAACGTGCATAATTCTCTTTCTGCATCCGCTCAAAGAGAGGAAGTTACACCAATAACAAATCAGTTTTCAAGGTTTAACACAGTATATATACCCTGTGTGGAATGGGTAGTCAGCAACAGTAGATTCGAATCAGCAACATGAACAATTTCGTAGTAAGTATACAATAGAATACTGAGCACTTATGCAACTAGTATTTTTATATTTTGAATAATTTTGTTTTTCAACATTATGCGATTTATATTTTCAGGTACATATTTCGCAAATATTCAACACCGGGCTGTATTGGTTGATATCAAAATTTCATATATATATATATATATATATATATATATATATATATATATATATATATATATATATATATCATAGATATGATATTTATAAAATGTTAATGAAAATTACTTCTCAGCAGTTTTAATAATAAAATTAAGATTATTTATACTTATTCTTTAGTGAACAATTTTTTACTTTCGAATGTTTCAGAAGAAATTATTTATTAGCTGTTTTCTAGCAGCTTCTGCAAAGACCCGAAATAAAAAAAAAGGGTGTAATAACGGAAGCGACTGTATTCGCGTCTTTCCTACAATTGTTAACACAATTGTTCAACGTGGTTATTGACTGATATATATCGAATTTGATAAATTTGGTCTGCTCTAAAGTATTAACAAAATTATAAAATCATGTTTAGAGATTGTTCATATCTTACAATGTGGATGGACTAAATGTACATTTCAAAAAGTAAATACCATAATATTACATAAGTTGTTACTGCTAACATAATTAATTGGAAGAAAAATACGAAGAATGAATCCGGATAATTTTTTGAAACTCATTGACATTGTAGACATAGATTATTTCTTCATTTCGGCACTAGACATAAATACTATGCTCATTGCTCATAGATATAATAGCATGGTGTTCGGTTAAAAGTAGCAACGTGCATCCGAAGTTAATATTTGGAAATACAAATTTTAAATAAGGAGAAGGAAATTGAATATTACCGAGTGCAATTTCATTTTTACAACAGGTGAAAATCTATATTGAGAGATTGCGTTTAATAAGTGAAGATTTTCACTCTAATCATGGCCAGAATCCTATGTACAGTGGGATCCATGAGTATTATCGTGCAATTGTCCATCTCCATGTTCCTGCACTTTATTTGACCCAATAAGAGCTTGAAGAATTAAAAGAAAACTCAAAACAAGCCGTTGACGACTTCTGCACCAGCATACATAAAAATCCATCGCATAAAAACACATAGGCTGTAAGAGAAAAATTAATGAAAATAGTCATGGACAATTTGCATGGTAATACTCATGAATCCCACTGTACAAAGATATTGCTTTGAAATTGAATTCTTCAACGTTATTTACGAGATCGTTAACATTTAGAAGTCAGTATGAAAGTATTACAAATAGTAAGAACAGAAACTACTTGTACAGACCAGGACTTTTAAACTACATATAGCGAAAAATAACATTTAAAAAGGAGAATTAATACTATTGCCAGCTCATCATTGTCATTCGTTTCTTTAGATTATAGCTACACTCGCTGCATTTGTAGCAATTACTTCTGCTGGAGGAATAATTGGTCCTGTGAGTACAACTGCTGCCCAATATCCATCCGTACTGGGAACAGGTTATTACGTAAGTACTTCTATTATTACGTCATCAAGTGATGGGCTTAAATGCTGAAGTGTGCATTCAAATTTAAATCAAATATTATTTGGATATCAAATAAAATATTTTAGCATGTTAATAACCAGTTTTGTTTTCATAATTTTTTAAACTACAGTCTCAACAATGTTAAAGTGCGACAGAAATAATTTAACTCTTCACTACATATGGTAGCTGACCTCCGTGGCGGAGTGGTTGGCACAACGTGCTACGACGCCAGCGTCCAAGGTTCGAATCCCGACGTGGTCATGGGTGTTCTTTGTGAGTGTCCCTTCACCAATTTCATCATATCACCTCTCTCGTCCTCATCGTCGCGATTAGCCAATAGTGACAGAAAAGCGACGCTAAATAACGAAAATCAAAATCTAAATCTAAAAAATCATTACATATGGTAAAGAAATATTAAGCTCATAATATTAACGTAGAAAATGATCGAGTGGACTTATATGCTAAACAAGCCAGAGATTTGCAACACATAAGTTTTAATAGATTAATGTATACTTATTTATTCCCACGAGTGAAAATCAAACTCATGGATCAATGGAAAAAATGGTGCAAGGAACAATTTAAGGTTGTGGGTAATACATAAAGATGGAAAGCAGACTTTACCACTAAAGACCCATGGTTCTTTTTATACACACTCCCACGGCAAGTCATAGTTTTTATCAAAAGGTTAAGGACAGGTCACGTCCGTACACCAGCACATCTAGCAAAGACACACATCAAAATTCAAGAAAATTGCAAATGTGGTAATGAAAATCCTGATGCACAACATTTGTTCCTAGAATGTCCTATTTTCTCAAATCAACAATTCGTACTCTATATAGGTATTCAACGTTTAAAAATGTCATTTCCTATATGAATCTCTTCCCTTCTATCAGAATTATCTCCTCCATTTATATGGCTTCTCTATGCATATGCTCGAAAATGTAAGCTTGAATTATGACTTTTTATTTATTTATATATATATATATATATATATATATATATAACTAGAGTGACTAATTTCAGAAGGAAAACATTAAAACTAAATCAATATCAGAAACGATGTCCAAAGTCGACACGTTTTTGTTGACAGGGTCATGAAGAAGAAGAATGGTAAAGAAAGGGACAAATGGATAGGATATAGGATGTTCATTGTTTTAAGATATTATATTCATCTAAACTTGCTTTTTAGAATGAATCATGATCATCATTCCACTGTAGTGATGCCGATATATTTGTGCGTACTTTAAATAACTTATAGGAAAATTGAACTCCTGTTTTCTTCAGGCCAATCCCCGATCCTCTTTCGCTTATGGCGTGAGCGATGCCTCGACTGGCGACAGGAAAACCCACGTGGAAGCCCGTGATGGTGGAGTGGTGAGGGGAAGGTACAGCTTGTTGGAGTCTGACGGTACCATCGATGTTGTCAACTATTCTGCCGATGACGTCAACGGATACAATGCTGTTGTGAGCACAGTTGGAGCCAGCGCCCTCACAGATTCTACTGTAGCTGCTGTTGCCCCTGCCGCATATGCCGCTGCTCCTTTAGCCGCTGTTGCTGCTCCTGCTCCTGTCGCAACCGTTTCCGCTGCTGCTCCTATTGTGAGAGTCGCTGCTGGTGCTCCAGCTGTTAATTACTACGTAAGTATTTATTTCTGTAAGACATTTCACTGTAGGTACTATTTGCATTAATTTAAAGCAAATTCTCCACCTTAACAGATTTAAATGATAAATACATTGTTTTGCACAGGCCCATCCCAGATATTCTTTCGCATATGGAGTGAGCGATGCCTCAACTGGAGACAGGAAAACCCAGGTGGAAGCCCGTGACGGTGGAGTGGTGAAGGGAAGGTACAGCTTGTTGGAGTCTGACGGCACCATCGATGTTGTCAACTATACCGCTGATGACGTCAATGGCTACAATGCTGTTGTGAGCACAGTTGGAGCTAGCGCTCTTGCAAATTCTGTAGTAGTTGCTCCACTAGCGTCTAAGATATACGGTTAATACTCTGTCTTGTAAAAGCTATTTTTACTGATAATTAATGCACTTTCTGTAATCTATCATGTGCATGTAATGTCACAAGTTTAACTTCAACTGTAGCGCTGTTCCAATAAAAAGAGTTTCACATGATAATTATGTCATCTATTGCTGCTGAATTTTTATTCATCCTGCGGGCAACATCCTACTCAGCTTAATACTTGTAAGACCTCTTTATATAATTCTGAGGCATCAGTATGGCCCGCAACAAACCATTTAAATTACCTGACTGGTCCTTCGTTGGGCGCCTGTGATTTAGTTTGTTTAAGTGTGGTGCTAAATATTGTACGACACGTAAGTGTAGCTTGTCTCGACTTACTGGATTATTTTATGTCGTGTGACCTTCACCAATATTTATAGACAATTATACACAACGTGTAGGTTGGGTAACTGAACTGTTAAACAATGATAATATTATGACTACATGTCACCAGACAACATGTAGTTTGGAACATGACCTCCATTGTTGAACAGTGCCGTACAGGGGTATTAGTCTGCTGTCGGCATCTATTACAGGGCTCAGACTGAGCCTTTACTGATTCACATTTACACACCATTCGGACAAGGTAACTTTCCTCTGCACAATTAAATCCGACTGACTTCTCTGGTACCTCCCTTTACTGCTCTCTCCGTAGAAAACTGGCTGTCGTTTTGCTAACTAAAATTTAATCACTTACTTGTCGGAATGTCACAAAAGTGCTGTTCTTCACGCATCTCCCTGTGATAGAACGCGAAATAAGATATCCTTGTTCTCTAGGAAGTTTCATCCATATTTGATCATACACACACACACGCGCGCGCGCACGTGAGTGTGTATAACGTCACCAATTTTAACTTAAAACTGTACACATGGTCCAACAAAATAATTTCACATGATAATTATTTCATCCATAGCTGCTGAATTTATATTTGCAGAACTGGGCATGTTGTCTTCACTATGGCCAAAATCGAGATTTTATGGTGCCCTACATTTTCATCCTGTATGTACCTTGATGACACGTTGCAAATGCACTGGGAGAATGCCAATCATATATTGTTCGTAATAGCTGTTCGTATGTACACTTGCTCAATGCTTAAGCGTTATAACGCGAAGTGCAAAATTTAAATCGGAAGTAATGTATGAACAAATTTCTTAAACTGAAATAGTTTATTTTCTGTTCATATATCGTCTACAACCTTATTATGGTCTTAATTATATAACGAACAACCCCAACTGGCAAGTTTTATACCACATAGTGTATATATCCTCCGTCATCTCTACTATGGCAGAGATCGAGATTATGAGGAGTCCTACAAGCTACTATAATGACACGTTGCAATGCACCGGAGGAAAGTGTTACCACAGATTAGTTACTGTGTTACTTCTTTTGTCAATCATATATATTGCTCGCAATAGCTGTTAGTATGTAACTACACCTGCTGAACTCGAAAAAATGTAATTGGAAACATTTTTTTATTGTTAGAAAATGCTCACTGCTGTGAAGTTTATTGAAGAAGAGCCTACAACACAAAGTGGGAAATAGAAATCGAAAGTGATGTAAGCGTATTATGTGCATACATTCTGTTGATCTTAACACTACTGGACTTACCTTGTAGTTGATACACATTAGAATGGCTGGCAATATTCAACTTAAGCACGAAACGACTGAACTCCTTGCTTTACATTTTGCTGCTTTTATACAACACACTTTTCTAATTTATGTGGGATTTATGTAAGCCCACGAGGAACAACAGTTTCGGCGGAAGCCAAATACTCTTACCATTGTTTATGTCGTCTCGTGCACTTTTCACACCTGGAGCAGTTGCATGAACTATGATTTTATGATTGCTTTTTTTGACCTCCCACGCACAATATACGATAACGTTCTTTTCTGCAAGTTGTAAAAGTGTTTCAGGATAGGGATTACAGATTTACAGCTCTTTATTTTCGGATTTCAGTTTCTTTGCTAGTAATCGTTTGCATTGTCTCTTTGACACAGTTTTCTTTTACCAGGCCTGGTATGTCATGACTTTTCCTCACGTTCGAAACGTCTGTTACGTATACCTATTTATTATGTGTGCCCTAGTTTAATTTGTGTTTATACACTAAATGAACAAGTATTATAATGTCGAAATCCATATTAACAAATAGATGCTGCGTTTTGTTTTCTGCAGGAGTCCAGAGTCGTTAGGTTAATTGATCAATCCTTGGCTACGTAGTCCAATGCACGCATTTCATACCAGACCAATAGTTACGTCATTGCCCACGGTTTTGTATGTGCCCTGCTTCATTATCTAACATGATTGATTGATTCGTTGATTTGGTTATATTACTTCGCCTTTCGGCAACTTTTGGTTAATCGCGAAGTTGAAGATGAGTGATGATATTAATGAAGGGACACTCACAAAGAACACGCATGTAGAGGCCGAGATTCGAACCCGGGACCCCTGGCGTCGTGGCACGCTGTGCAATGCACTGCTTCACGGAGTCGGCTTATCTGCTGACCAGAACATAATAATAGTGCAGAGCACATACAAGTTTAAGGTTTTTTTTTTTTAGTTAATGCTTTCAATCGAAAATTTTCATTTTCTCTACAATTTCGGGAGGGGTTCAGCTCTTCTCTCCGCACGTCAGTGCTTGTGAGAAACACCGGGTATCGAACCCGGGACTCCTTCATTACAAGGCGACGACGATACCATTACGCCATCCTGGAGGCCCTCTTCAATGTCATTTCATTTGAAATGTCTTGCAAGTACGTGGTGAAAGTAAAAACGTGGCTTGAAACTATCGCCCTGGCCTCTTCATTTCACAGATAATCATATACCCTGACCATGCTATATCTGGAGCAAGACCGCTCATAGCGGCAGAGAAGGAGAGGATAGAGTGGGCAGAGCGAAGCAGTACACGCTGCTGGGAAGGCTGGTAACTGCAGTCGCTTCCCCCTCCACGTAATCTCGTTCCTCTGAAGGGTTCATTGGTGGAGCCGTCTCGCGTCACTACTTGTGCAGAGACTTGTTTTCGATCACCTGTTCCAGAGACAGCTGGGACAGAGTGTAGGTAGCTGCATTAGCTCAATTATTGATTCTGTTAACAAAGATAATGCCAGTTCAATAATCACCTTGAGAGGAAACGACATACCGGTAACAAATTAACGGGAATGCACGATGAAGACTGTTAAATACCATTTGCCGTCTTTATCATCATCAACAACATGCAATGAAAATCATTACCGTGAAGGTGAAAGTATGTATGTCAAGGTCTTCGAATCCAAGGTATAATAATTTTAATAGATACTTGTACCGTTCTACACGCTAAATAATATGATGTGTGGTTGCACGAATATGTTGCAATGATAAAGGTGAACCCCGTCAATGTTGCTCTTAAACATGTAATTAATGAAGCTTCTGCTGGTGAAGGCAAGTATTTCCAATGTAAAATGTTTGGAAGTAACTAGTCACTTGTAACACAGTTACAAGTAACAGTTACTTTTTGAGGAATTCTAGAAGCCTAAGTAGCTGTAACTGTAAGAGTTACTGTTTCGTAATAGAAATATGTTGTCAACAGTTACTGTTAATTTACAACACTTACATTATTAACTTGAAAATTTGGAAAATAACGAAATTTAACAGATCTGTTTCCGACTATATGTCTTCTCTGGATACTAAGGTGAAAATATTTTTTTGGGGTCGTCTAATGAAAGTAAGCTAGGATTCATTGCATGCGAAATTTCGAACATACACGCTTTATTGCAGTTCGTCATTTCTACGTGGATGCGAAGACTTCAGTGATTTAAGTAGATTGCTACATGATTTGGAATGTGTTATTCCATCTAGAAGGAAGTAATTGTTTAATAAGAGAAAGTGTTTAAGGTATATATGTAAGCAGTAGCGTACGCAGGATTTCATCAAGGGGGGGGTGTTATTTCGAAAACTTTCTACAAATTCACATTTCCATTGTTTTATTATACTTTAATTAATTAATAATAATAATAATAAATTAATTAATAATTCTTAGAATTAATTAATTAATTAGTTTAATTACTACTAATAATTACTACTAATGCAGCTGCTATTTATGAAAGAAATAGAACAAAATTACATTTCTTTTGTTTCTTTGTTACAAAATAATTGTCTAGCCAACGGTTATTTGTATATGATAAGTGAGACATTTTAAGTGTGAAGAAAATCCATAAAAACAAGCAAATATATTAAATTTATTGAAATAATCGAAATATGAAATTCATTCAAGAAGCCGCGGTGGTCTAGTCTGACAACGTCGTGGGAGATCCAGGTTCAATTCCCGGAATTGGTTGGAATTTATCCAGCCTTGTCTCCGCACCCAGTCTTATATCAATGGGTACCTGAGAGCAACCCTGGGGGATGAAGGCTGCCGGAGCATGGTGCTGATCACATCGCCTGCAAAATAGTTCGAGATCGAGAATCTTTGGGGCCCACCACACCACTACGTGTGCCTTCATGGCACGGTGCTATATGCACGGGGGAATTTACATTACCTTTACCTATGGAACTCGCCCAGGATAATGATGAAGCGCGAGAATACATGTTGCTAAATTCCACTGAGTCTATGTTTTCGTTGAATAGTAAGTTTATAGACATTCCAACACATTTATCACTTCTAGGTGATTCACAAAGCACTTCTTCAACATTATTTTATGATGTGGATGTACACACAGCATCACTTGAGAGTTCACAAGGGGATGTAAAATCAGTACCGAGAAGAACGTTTGCAATAAGTTCGGCACCCTGCGACGAAGCAAGGAATTTTCACAATTCTCGCGAGAGTCACTGCGCGACTTTTTGCAAAAAAAAATTGCAAAATTGAACTTTGCGGCCGCTTAGATTGTGTTTGGAATGTTAAGTTTTTCTTCATGCTGCATGGGAATAATAATTCAAATTATTATTATTATTATTATTATTATTATTATTACTGTCGCAGATCTTTGACTGTGATAAATTAGCCATTTTTAATTTTTTCTACAGCATTTTCCATAATATTTCAAAAGCTCAAGGGGGGGTTAAACCCGGTAACACCCCCCCTTCCGTACGCCACTGTATGTAAGAGAGATAAAATGAAATGAATGATCAAAGCATCTCTGTCATTTCCAGCACGTAAGACACCTTGATATTCGATATTCATTTTTTTTAAAAAATATAACGATATAACACAATTAATATTCAAGAAAATGAAATAAACAAGGTTATCAAACAAAACAGACCAGTGTCTGCATGTCAGAACTTTGTAAAATATTGTATGTATTGTGTAAATTTTTAATGTTAAGATTTCGAAATATTTTTTTGAATTACCATGTCAATAATGTCATTTCTACTTAAAGACCCCCTCAATGATTTCTACCCATTTATATGCAAAGTGAAACACTTACGGACTGAGATAGATTATTGCTAGAATTAACTCTTCCTTGAAACTCTATCACTAACATTTATCATTTCTATGAAACGTTAAAAAGTAATTAAATGTTGAAAATATGAATAAAAATTAATAAAGTTCGGCAAAATTTGTTGTAAGTCTACTTTATACTCAAACAGACCAATTTGTTTTTGTAAAGTTGAATTCCAACCTCTGTACTACCTGTATGTGCCTCCACATGGAATTGAACCAGATTTCCCTTAATTACAAGACAACACCCTCGGGAAGACTCCAAAATTTCATACAAATCAAGTATTTTTAAGTGATACACACATTTTTTTTCTGCTGAATTTATGAGTTGCAAAGAATCGGTACATCTTCCTTTTAAGATCATAATAATATGTAAACATAATTTCCCCAATAAGTCAGTGTAGTAGCAATAATTAAATTAGTCATTAATTAAAAAGATTTTTCTGAATCCGTCAATTGTGTCGCATGATGAAACGGTTAGGTTCACTTTACGATCCTTAATTTCATCTTTCGTTATATCCTCAGTCATTTCCACATGCACAGGAACGCCGTTGATTGTGCACTCCGGAGTGTCACGTACATCCTCTTCCTTGACTTTGTGTGAAAATGGCAACGACATGAATGGTCCGTGGAAGATCCCTGGGAGGTGATGGTCGACTCCTGGCGAAGGTGGCGTCGTCATTGGTCCTTCCACTGGGCACGTTATCTTCATCCCGGTGCCTTCTATCTTATCCTCTTCGCAGTGTTCAACAACCAGCTTGACGATCCTGCAAGGGTCATCGATCTTTCCCAGCAGGATATCTTCCAGATCGACCTCGAACCCTGTGTTGATGGTCACTTCTATCGGTTCAGGCTTGGGAACCTCGATGAAGCTGCAATCTTTCTCAGGTTTCCCTATTCTCTTCTTCAGTTCGGAGAGGAGGGTTTTCCTTCTCACGTCCTCGTCCGTGTCTATGTCCAGTTCCGATTGGGGTACGGGTTGCGAGGACTCTTTCTGGACTTTCCTCAGAAGCTGCTTTTCCTTCACGTATCGGATTTCGTCTTTGCATTTCTTGAACCTGTGTTCGGGATCTGCCGGGCCTTCCCTAACTTCTGGACACTTTGGTTTTTCTTCTTCTTTAGCTTCTTCCGGTACTTCCGGTTCTTTCGGTTTTTCATAACATATATATCTTATTTCAGCTTTCGGTCTGGCTACTTGCTTCTCCATTGTTATAGTGAATACTTTGGTCACTTTCTAGGCTGTGTACTAAAGTTATTATAGAGTAAAGACTTTACAAAGCTATCCTATGAGGCAACCACACGTGAACTAGATCCAACGCAGCTTCTCCTTGATTCTAGCGCAGCAATGGCCCTGTTTCTCACAAACAAAATATTCCGTTTGGCGGCGAAGAAATAAAGACAGGCATCTACAACCACATTGCACGTGACGTTTGGGAAAAGAATGTTACAAATAACACAGTTGTGATTTTCCTTCCCGAATGGTCATCTTTCCCTTCTAAGATGAACTTTCCTGTCGCACGTGGAAGTTCCAGAAGATCTTATTTAGCATCTGAAAGGTAGAACAGAGACGTTTATCCAAACAATAGTTCTCAATGAAATTACATACTCTAACATAAACATACTTGATTAACAATTTATTGGAATCAGAACTTTCTCGGTAGGATTGCAAACTAAACGGATGCAATTTCTTAAGAATTTGGAATATCATACAGGTTTTTTTTGAAAGGATAGGAATTTTCGAAAACAACTTTAATGAGGAAGACCAAACAACGGTTTAGTGCTGTCGAAACACGTAGGTTTCAGTCAGATAACTTGTTTGGTAGTTTAATAGAGCTTCATGCAGCTCTTTTTTTGGTAAATGCAGTCGAACATTTTGATCACCCTACCTCAAAACATATTTAAAAAGGAATCCGCATTTGTATTGTTGTTATTTAGCATCGCTCTTCTGTCAATTTAGCTGATCGCTGATGAGTGATAATTAGATGAAATTGAAGTGACATCCATGCCCAATCTAAGATTTAACCAAGAATCAGAAAAATGTTAATAGTATTACAAAGAGATATAATAATCACTGGATCATACAAGCAGGTATAGTACAGATAAGGAAAAACTTAACGTCTTCCGTAACATAACAATTCACCGGAAATTTCGACATGAGAACGCTAACAAAATGAACAATGCGGTGCTGTTAAGAGGTTCTCACACGAGAACAAAGCAAACTGCACGGTTGCACAATGATATGTATTGCTGAGCATTAGTTAGGGCATTTTATAGAATGAAAAACAAGGCACGTTTTCCTTATTGGGCATTGTCAGTTGATTACAAAGTGCAAAATTTAGGCAAAGGGGAGGGGATAACAACATATTTCTACATCTTTAGCAAATGAAATTTACTTGTTTGAAACATTTACAATTTACAAATCAGAAAATTGTAACTTTTGTAACCCTACACGTAAAAAATGAACTACTTACACAGGGTGGTATGTAGGGGTTGTAGGCAGACACACCAACTTAAGATAAATTTGGGGGGCAAGGTAAATTTTGGGGGGCAAAATCGGCATAAACAATACTTTACATATGTAAATATACATAAAATGTGTCCTTCTACGTGAATTTTTAGGTGCCCTTACCCCCCCGCCCTTCAAAGTCGGCGCCTATAGTTGTAGGGAATTCCGCTTTGAACATTTGAATACCGCCTCTCCTCCGCTCCTGTACTGGTTGTAAACATTTTGTTTGGCTATGATTGAAGGAGAAAAAAATACTACCGATGAAGTAGATTAAGTTAATTTTACACCAGTCTTCATTCTTATAAATCATTTCCTTTTCATGTTTTTTGAGGACCACATACAGTAGAAAATTGTGTAGTATTTTTTTTCCTGTCCTTTCATTGTGAACATTACATTTTCCATGAGCTGGACATGGAGGGGCTGGACACTCCCAAGTCAACATATCCGCCCCCTTTCTAGTCTAGCAAACAAAAAAAAAATGTTATTTTATCAAAATACACATTTTGTATGGTATGATTCCAGCATCGCGATTAACCCAGGAGGCAGGAAAATGATGTCAAATAACCGAAATGAAAAGAAAGAATGTATAATTTGCGGTAAATTAAATGCGACTGCTCCAGAAAATTGCACATAGTAATGAGAAGTCAGTACGTACTCATTTCTCAACTTCGTGAGCACGTACTCGATTCCGTATGAGAACTGCTTACACAAGGAGCACTTCCTCAGCGAGTACCTACTCCAGTTGTGATCATGTGTTCATATTTTGATACGAATGATAAAGACCTAGTTCTTACAAATTTGGTAAGTACCTATATACGCACATACGTACGATAGTGTGCGTATGTCCTATATCTCCAGGTCATTAAGAACGTGCTGATGAACACCTCCTCATTAAAACTAAATCAACCATGTTTCGAAACCATTGTATACAGAGTATTTATTTCATATGGGTAGACTCAATTGACTTCAAAAGACTGTATTTTGCTTACTACATGTAGCATATACTACCTCACTGAGTTCAGCCATATGATGGGAATGAATGAAGCTCTTAAGGAACGAAACACAGACACCAACAGTTTATGTAGATTCGAACACGAGGACACTTGAATGCAGTACTTGGCACTAACAAATAAAATACAGTAATTCTGTAAAATTTCTGACAGCCTAGTAATGCTATTTCATTGTTATGCAGAAGTTGCGGGTACATTTTACTTTGTACTCTGAAGTGGAATGTTAGCCGGGGGGATGTTTGGTTGAGCCTTGGAGTTAGCTCCTATGGTTTAACATTATTGCAATGAAACAGCTGGAGGATGCATTGTGAAAATTTTGCTAGCTGAGGGGATACCATTCCCCCGCATCCGCATTCACTTCGAGCACTGTGTCTGGGGCAAATAGTTTGATTTGATCACAAAGTTTTGAAAACTGTTATTTAGCCCGAGTACATTAATTGAAATTTTATTCCAATTTTTTTCAGCACCTTCACTACAGAAGGAAAAATAAATCTGTATAATATTTTACATTCATATGAATTTAAAAATACAATTATCAGGTTATTAAAAAATACAACGGTGGTATGGCTGTCCAAATATATAAACAAGTATATAAACAAGCTTTATACTAAAATATAAAATTACTAAAAATAATTATACATTTATAACCACCATTATACTACAACCAATACATTTAAAAATTTGTACACAATAATATTTTCATACGTAAACTTACCTGAGTAGCCTAAACATGATGTTCGATTCTTTGCAATATTTCATTTAACCCGAATATTATTCATATTTTAGTTTTAAATTTAATAGTAAAATTTGCTGCTAAAGCAGACATACTTTCGAAATGTAAAATCAAGTTTAATTTATTGAGGTTCGTTCAGATCCTACATAGTTCATCCATTAGTTCACACAGACATCACACTGTGCCACGGTTACGTCATCAATAATGTTGCTTTGAATTATGTTCATTCTATCAGCTAACATTTTTATCTTAAGTTCTATGGAAATTGAATTAATAACACAAGAAGTTACGTGTAATCGTGGTTCATATCGACATAGAGCACGAGTTATTAACATGAATACATTTTATCTAAATAACTGTAAATATATTCCCTTAATAATAATAATAATAATAATAATAAAGTACACAGATTCTTAATGACAATGAAAAATGTGAAATCCATTTGAAAGATGCATTTGCGAAATTAGTTGATTGCAAGAATTAATTACTCAATGTTAGCGTGAAGAATGTAAATGGGCGATCATAACTTTATTTGTTTTATATTTCCATATTTGTAAGATTTTAATAATAATGCTACGAAAAGCTCATACTAAATGTTCTGGATCATCTATTATCAACTACTACAGCCTGTTCTTTGAAGAAGGATGATTACTTGTATAGAAATCCGGAAGGGGAGTAAGGGGACACAACGGCCCCTGAAAAAAGAATGTTAAACTAAAATTACACATTTCACACATATCATTTCAGTGACAGTAATTGATTTTAATTATTAGAAGGGAGTTGAAGGAACATGATAACTTCAAATTGAATGAGTTTATTTTAGGGTTAACACTATTATGGGAGAAAATATGCCTCGTTTGTTCCCTTTGGAAAAATATCTTGCTTGCCCCTTTCTGGGAAAAAGTCCTGCGGACGTCCATGGTTGCTTGTCATCGAGCTCTTCTTACCCAAAAATGAGTCACAGAAATGATTTTGCTGGAAAATAAATTTCGAACTATGTTAATCAAGGTGTACGTTAGAGGCATTGTTTGAGGAATATTTAGTTAAAAACCCAGTTGGCTTTATGTATTGACAGCTCAAAAATGATCATATGCATTGTGATTAACTTCTATAACTGTAGTAAAAAAAAATATGAGAGTTTATGCCGGAATTTATGTAGCAACTACAAAACACTTTTATGTTACAATTGATGAAAATCTGTCTGCACACTTGAAAATGGTGTACGAAAAACAACCTTTCCTTATCATGCGAGGACCTGGAGTTCTCACATTTGCCTAGACTACATTTTCGTAGAACAATACACGGAAATCTCAACAGTTTTATCGCATTACTTGAACTAAAAGTTTTTAATGAGAACTTGTTCGAGGGGGCATAGGGGGCGAAATATCGGCTAAATCAATGACTTTGTGACCACTATAAATGAAGCAACACTAGAGGTTTAAAACTGAAATTCATATAGCCCTAGATACCCTGGACCACCAGTGGCACAACCACAGAGGGGTCAGCGGGGCATTGCCCCCAAACCTTCGACAGAAGTCAAACCTGGGGGGGGGGGGGGGGAAGGGGCAAACATTGGAGGCTAAGGGCGCCTGCAAGGGGCCGTAAGTAGGTGGCGGCTCGAGGCAGCCATGGGCGCCGAATGATCTAAATGAGAGAACGTTCTGAAAGAGAGAATGCCTTGGTACCCCGTGATATTATTTGCGCTCTATTAGGGGTAAATAGGAGGGGGCAAAGGGGGGGGCAAACATTGACGGCCAAGGGAACCTGCAAGAGGGTGCAGAGGAGAAATTGCTCCCTTCGATTTCAAATTTTACGTAAATTAAGATACGTTTCGTAAAATTTTCTTGCTCGCTTCGCTCCCAAAGTCTACTTTTCTCGGTTTCAAGTTCAGAGTCTTAGCTAGGTGGCAGCGGGAGTCGGCCATGGATGCCGAGCGATCTAAATGAAAAAAGAAAGTTGTATAAGAGAGAATGCAATGGCGTCCAGTGAAATTACTCGTGCCCTATTAAATCAATATTGTTTCAAATTGCAAAAATTTGATCTAGAAATTTTCTTGCTCGCTTCGCTCGCAATGTGATTATTTTTTGCAATGTAATGTATTTAAATAATACGTGTTGTATATATGTAATGAATAAAGTTTCAACACACGATTAATGTTAGCATGTTTCATATATATATTTTTTATTATATGTCGCTCCATGTTGCATATGTGTAAGCCATAAAAGTTATACGTGCATGTTATATGTACAAAAATTATTATCTACGAAATGCATTTATCATTCATTTTCTGCCATTCAAAAATACAGTTTGTGTGCTTGATCTCCATTATTAGGTAATGTGAAATTGACGGTGTTGAAAAAATATTTCAAATCATTTGTTCCAAACAAATGCTTTAGCCCCGTCTTCTACCCCCTCTTTGCGTAATTTATGACGATAATAACGTTTTTGATACTTCTACTAACACTAATAATAATGCCATTATTATTATTATTATTATTATTATTGTTGTTGGTACGTTTATCCTGGTACTTGCCCCCTTCCCCTCAGACAAGAACTCGTGGTTGGGCCTCTGTGGACCACTGATCTGATGTTTGAGTAAAATCGGTCACTGCATTTCAAGATAGGGGTGAAGTATGGGTTTTCCCCGGGTTTTTGGAATTAAACATTATTCTAATACTTTCAAATATCTGTTCAGTCTACATTTTTTTAAGATTACTTGAAGTTTGATTTGGTAATATAAGCTTTTCTAATATATTGCGTTGTTGGGGAGGATATGACAGATAAAGTGAATCTACAAACCATCAATTGAAGACTAAAATTGGTAAACGATGTAAGTGCAACAAGAATTCAAACACCGTTTTCCACGTTCAACTTTGAAATGTGCCATGCTTTATAATGTGGTAAACGTGAAAAGTGGCTGGTAGCCCTCTAAGTAGTTCAAAGGGAGTGTAAAAAGGTCACTAGTGTGAACGTTCTTACGGGCTGATGTGCGGAACCATGCGATTTCCCAAACTTTCGCTTTTGGCACTTACAACGTTTACCACTTTTAGTCCTCAATTTTTTGACCCCACCAACTGCCACAAAACTAGGTTCTTCTTTTATATATATATATATATATATATATATATATATATATCTTTGGTTGTAGCTTTTCAGCTATGCACCAGTTGCATTTGTTATACATTTCATAATTTTACAATTTCATAATTTTATAATAATTACAATATGTTGTCTTACAATATAGCTGGTAAGTACATATATTATTTTCTTAGTCGGGTTCCTCAAAAGTGTTTACAGAGCGTATGAGCCATTATATCCTGCTTCTTGTAGATCTCTTAAGAAATACTCAAGCGTAGTGTGACATTCAAATACTGTATAATATGATCTGGTGTTCCTTCGGTTGCACCACACTGACAGATTGGGGATTGCACAACCTTCCTAGTGTACAAGTCTTTAGGGGCTAGGGTGTAATTTAGCCGATATCTAAGAACGAAGAACTAGGTTCTTTGACCTACCTTAATGTTCACAGCAGCAAAATATTTTTGAAGAACTCTTCTAGCAATCAATAGGGAGATTTCCTATGTCGAACGGCAACGATAGCAAAATACACTTGGCGATATTGCTGCACGGAAGGGACTGTGTGGTATTTAAGAAATATTCTATAGAATTCATTATAATGACTGTCTAGGGACAGCATGAGGTAATGATTTTACACCATATATCATTTCCCCTCATGGATAAAATTTATCAAGCAGAGGGGGGAAACAAGTACCCAGAAGGGGAATCCTCCCCATCCCCCCTTCAAATACCATCTTGGGAAGGGATATTTGTAAACTATTATCCAAACAGTCAGAATGAATGGAGGCATGTGGTCTATTCACAACTGTAAACAGTCGAGCGTGTTACATGATACATGCTACATTGGTTACAAGGTCACAGGGGAACCAAGGATAATATGTATGGGCGAACTCTGGAAACTTTAGGGACCCTAACAAATTTGCACAAAGGAGAATTCTCAAGTGTCTTTTACTCAACCAGCCCCTCCAAGAAAACTTCATCGTAGGCATAGCTATGTGGCAATTTAATTTATAAAGCTGTGAAAATTATAGTACTATTACAGCGCAGTGTGTCGAAGGCTTCTACATGACGTCATCTTGTTATTTGAATCCGTAAGTCGGATTTACCTGTGCCACTTCCATACGTGTCATTTACATACATAATTAATATTCAGACGAAATATGTGTGAAAGAGAAATAATCCACGTGTGAGAACTTCTTCAATTACTCAAACATCCAGAGTCTTTCTGAACCTATTTATCGATAATTAATTGATCATAAACCGAAATAATGACTTTTCTATAATAAATGCAGATCAATATTTTCTTTGAGCCATTGATGATATATAAATACTGGAATTTTGCCTTGAAAAAGAAAATAAGGCATTCTTTTTCAGTAATTATGCGCACACGTGGATTGAACATCAAGTGTAAGTGTATCCGGAAATTATTTTCAGAACTACTTCGTTATAAGCAAATCCATTAAAAGTGACATTAGGTAATAATTATCAAGTTAGATGATAATATGAGTAAGAAAACTGTGATTCTGCTCCTTTCTAGTAGTTATTAGCAATATTAACAATGTATTTACCGTCCATAATTATGGCGCGACTACTGTCACCAGATGGTGAGACTTGCAGATTCAGCTAGTTTCATCAGCATTTTTCTTATTAGGTACTTATGTTACTATTTTTCACATGTTGTCAATGTTTCGTAAGTTAAATCACTCACACTAACCATAAAACATAACATGGAAAAATAAAAATATGTATTGTTATTAGAGAGGAAAATTTCTAACTGCCTAACCTAACAAGCAGCGCAAAAAAAGAAATGTCGGACAAGAGAGCGTGTGTGCGTTATTAAAAAATCCCCCACACGGTGACGAATCATCAGATCCGGAGAAAATAGCAGAAATGCTAGATTCACCCCCTGGTGAAGGTTGTATCTCCGTCGGGATATTATCATCCTTGGGGTCGTTGTAGTATGAGCATATAATATACCCTAGGTATAGTGCACCGATTGCAGAGCTGATAAAGATGACAATGCCAACCCAGATTTTTTTAAAAAATAATGTTATTTTCACTGTACCTTACTGCCTTTGGAAATTGTTAATTCTTTTAATGCTCTCGGATTAACTAACGTCAAAAACTAACAAGCCTCAATCTTCGTTCACCAGGTTTTACGGAACATTTTCCATTGAAATAATTTTAATACTGATTCCCAGTTTATTCCATAGAGAATTTTCCAGAAATGTATTAAGGGCTCAAGTTCGAGTGAATTTTCCACTCGGATGCGTATTTTGGTTTGCAAAGGGAAGAAAAGAAATGATCATAGGGTCACAGAGCGACTTGTGACTTGGTATTACGCTTACTCTATTGTTTGCGTCTAACATATGTCATGTGTATCGCTTGATATGTTCTGGAGTAACGCTCATACAAAGTACAAAAAAGGTGATCTTTTAGTGGATTATAGTTTAAGTTTTCAACACTAACAGTCCAGAATTTTATCCGCAGACGCAGGCAACATGTGGCCTAAGTACTGACCATATAATTGCATTAAAATCATGAACGAGACTTCTCAAAGGATCCTTATTTACACTTAGCTACTCTAATATGACTATGACAATTCCCACTACAACTTGCGTGTTGCGTCGCAAGTAAATATTTTGCATGATAAAATAATAGATCATTATTAGATGGTACTGGGTGTATTCTGGATGAACGAAAAATCAAAAATATACCTACAATTACGTTAAACATATGTTAGCATCTTAGTAAAGCTTAAAATTGCAATTATAAAGAGGCCAGGGCATAAGACCCTTTGAATCAGACACCCTATAGAACTTGAACATTGACACCTCAGAACGATAAAAGAAAATATAGTTTCCTCAAGTTTACGATCATAACTATAGATATCAGTAACTAGCAAGTAGTGTGGAGTCACTTCCCACGTACAGAAACAGCAACTTTGAAAGAGCAGTAACAAATGTACTGCGCTTCTTGAAGAGAAGGATTTCAGCTTCAGTTCGTATGATTACATTCAACATGCTTGCATTGAAATCTAAACCAAATACACGACCAGTTTTAGGATTTGAAAGGAATAACTTTTGATTTGAGTGGTGGAGTAATTTCTTTATTTATTTTTTCTTGTAGTATAGTTATTGAAATGTTCACTAGGGATAGTATCTGTTACAGTAGTATTGTACAAGTTTCAGTCACATTGTACAGCTGTCACACGCTACATTTCGTCCACGAATAAAGAATTTCTAATTCTAATAATTCTAAACCGTTCTCTGATGGGGATAGTGTCCAGGTAGGTATACGAGATTTTGGAGCAACTTTGCCGACTTCGTGGCGGAGCGGTTAGCACAGCACACGACACCAGGGGTACCAGGTTCGAATCTCGGACTTGGCATGAGTGTTCTTTGTGGGTGTGCCTTCATCAATTTCATCATATCATCACTTATCCTCTTTTTCGCGAATAGCCAAAAGTGGAAGAAAAGCTAAGTAAAATAAAGCAAATCAATAAAGCAATTCGACCAACTTTGTTAACATGTTGATGTATTATATGCATAAACACAATTACCATTAGAAATCCTGAAAAAAATCTTCAATGTGCATAGCAATTTCTCCCCAAAATAGGCAACAAATAGAAATCGAGGAATTGAATTTATTTAACTCTACTCTCAAATCGAATTATAAAAAATAATGAGAGAATTAATGTTTTTTTTCTCCGGTTGCATAATGTAAATTAAACAATCTAACCTAAAGAGATCAACCAATAACTGTGGTGGCAGTGGGCGAGTAGGCGTGGTCAGCCTGCCATAGCTGGAGCGGGATGAGCGCTGGCCGGACTTTTGCTCACGACGGCATTGAACCCGTTGACGTCGTCAGCAGAATACTTCACAACTCGGATGCTGCCGTCAGGATCAACAAGACTGTACCTTCCTCTCACCACTGGACCATCACGGGCTTCCACGTGGCTCTTCCTGTCCCCAGTCAACCCGTCGCTCACCCCGTAGGCGAAGGAATATCGAGGGTGTGCCTAGAAGTCAAAGGGAGTTTTAAACATGTTTTCCATCTACTGGCTCAATAAGTCACTTAACACCCCCGGTACAAGGCCACTGCAGCGCGCAACATGGAAATGGTGATGACCAATCGTTATCAGGCCAAGGGGGAACCACATTGACGACACCCGCAGGGTCGGCGGCCATCTTGATGTACGCCATCTTGAATTCAACTTCAGAATTTTAAATGGGAAGGAGGTCGTATGACATATCAAAATGGGCTAGAATTTCACGAGAAATGCAATGGTGAAGGTTTTTTCGACGTATCTTTAACCAGTAAAAAGTTATGACTGAATTCTTGTACCAATTTGCTCCTTTTCGAGGTGTTAGAAAAATGCTTAAAATTTGTTTAGCGCATCGGTAATGCATCGAGATCAAAGTGACGTCTAGGGAGAGACGTTCGCATGCCATTGCACATTATTTTAATCGGATACATCTATGAAGAGCTGCTCATTATGAATGGTTGTCGCGAACAATTTACAGTGTGACGCTTCCATTGAATTAAAAGTCCTTCACAGTGACAAGGCTAATGTTTATGTTCAGAAGGAAGTTTATAAACAGAATATTCGATGCTTTTTAGCTGATAACCCATTTTTGACAGATCAAAGCTGAATGGTTAGTGTTGGTAAGTTAATGGTGTGACGTGCTGTGTGGAACACGATTGGTTAGTCAATTTTCCATCAACGGAACCTTAAATGCTTAGGGCTACTTGGATTTGTTAAATAAACAGATTTTTTCATCCTTGCTTATGGAAGAAGGTACTTTTTACAGAGTTTTTTCAATAGGGAAGAACACCAGAACACTTATGGGAACGTTATGAATCAGTTTTTGTCCAAAGTTAGTTATCAGATGACAAGGGTCACATATTCTGTTTATGAACTTCCTTCTGAACATAAACATTAGCCTTGTCACTGTGAAGGACTTTTAATTCAATGGAAGCGTCACACTGTAAATTGTTCGCGACAACCATTCATAATGAGCAGCTCTTCATGGATGTATCCAATTAAAATAATGTGCAATGTCATGCGAACGTCTCTCCATAGACGTCACTTTGATCTCGATGCATTACCGATGCGCTAAACAAATTTTAAGGCATTTTTCTAACACCTCGAAAAGGAGCAAATTGGTACAAGAATTCAGTCATAACGTTTTACTGGTTAAAGATACGTCGAAAAAACCTTCACCATTGCATTTCTCGTGAAATTCTAGCCCATTTTGATATGTCGCACGACCCCCTTCCCATTTAAAATTCTGAAGTTGAATTCAAGATGGGGACATCAAGATGGCCGCCGACCGTGTGGGTGGCGTCAATGTGGTTGCCCCTTGGCCAGGCAATGATTGGTCATCGCCAATTTCAAATTCCATGCCGCAGTGGCCTTGTACTGAGGGTGTTAAGTGACTTATTGAGCCACCCTGTATTGTGCTGAGTTGAAACTGTATAACAGAATAGATATATTTATGACAGAAATATAGATTATACTTACGTAATAATCGATAGCTGGGGCAACACGGGCGTAAGGAGCGACAGGGGCAGCAGCAGCGAATGTTCCCAGAGGAGCAGGAAGTAGTCCAGACGTTCCAACCCTAATGTCAAGGGCTCTTCCGGCTCCAATTCCTCCGGTATACGTCAGTGCGGCAACAGCAGAGGCCACTGCCACGACAGCGGCAAAGGAGATCAGAGACTAGAAAGAAAGTTATGTGGTCTATGTTACTATGTGCTAGTCTATTAGAGTTTTAATTGTAGTTTTATAATTCACAATCTGAGTTTTTGAACACAAGTAGACAGCTGAACGTTTAATATTTAAACATAATCCAAAATTACCACAAGTAGATATGTCCCGATAGTATTTTTTAAGAAGTTCAATAATGAAATTAACCTCTTTCAGAAATATATTTGCGGTTATCTTTCATTTTACAAAATCAGACTTCTTATTAACTTTTTATAGTGTTTACGTTATAGCTGTGAAGAAAATAAAATACATACGGTAATACGTAAAAAGAAATGGGTAAAAACACTGCATTACATAGATATATGAAGCGCACCGAAATATGCGTTAGATTATCACGAGAAGGATAATCAGATCCTAAAGTTTAAAGGCTTCTGAGAAATTTACCTAAAATGAATCAAACCTTTTACATCAAGTATTTCCAATTAAATGTGAACTATTCAAATTTGTCTATTTTATAGGTTTCTATATATATATTGTATTTATTGGAAACACGGTTGTGAAGATGCATCAAAGTATTTAAAATTCACTGAAAATGACAAAATGTATATTAAACTAGCAGTAATGATGGATTAAATATCTTAATACAGCTAATTTCATAATATAATATATAAATGTATTACGATACTTACTGCTATTGTTCTCATGTTGTTGATTCTTTTGCTATACTGAGGAGATATTGCTGCATCTGACTTTTATACAAGCAGTTGGAACTTTTGAAAGCAACCTTCCTCTGCTTCTTCCTTCCTTTGCCCAAGTAGGTATGTATTAAGTAACCTTCAATTGGCGGGGTAATTTTCCTAATAATGCCCTTTCAAAGACCACAATAACAATATAGTAGATATCGGAAGCTAATTAAACATTGAGAAAATAATATGGGAATGGCAGCAGATAATAAGAAATTTCCACTATAATAACTCTTGTGGGTCGAAGAGATAGTTAATTTATTCCACTGGAGCTAACCCATCTTAGTGTGATAAAATAGCTGAATTTATAATGGTTATGCCAAGAATAGTGCTTATTTACATCATAAAATTTTCGCGTCAAGTAATTAGGCTAGTGAATAAAGTAATTCGACGTTACTCGTGTATTTCACCTAATTTCAGATATTTTCAGCTGAATATAGTCGCACATAAGTTTACGTCAAGTATAGTGTTATTTACGGCTCCTGCATAGCCAAACGGTTAGTGCTCTCGCCTTTGATGTGAGTGGTTCCGTGTTCAATTCCCATTCGAAGCTCCCAAAATTTCGGTGTTGACTCAGCATCGTGAGGACAATTGTGGAGCTACTTGAAAAGAAGAAATGGAAGGTGTCCGGTCTCGAATTATGGAATACACAATTATTCATAATAACTTAACATGTTATATTACTTCGAGAACTCTCAATACCTCACAACACTTCTGTACGTTAGAAAGAAATAATTACTTCTTACTTCCCTACAATTTAGTGAGCTTTCTCTTTCAATTTGCACTTGCACATATAATTACAGCAAAATATTTTAATTAGTTTAAGGTTACTCGAATCAAGTTCGCCAGGTTTCTTCGTTTAAAGGGAGCTGTAGAGGAACACAACTTTCCCTAGTGGGTATATAAGCCCGTGAGGAATTGTTTTCCTCATCAAGATGTACCATCTCCAAACCTAGTGCTAGAATAAGTATAGCTTAAAGCACTAGACAATGTACAGTTCACATTGCATGCTAATATAACAATTCGATCAGCATTTACATCAACAATCTCTAATGTTCTATACTCTGTCCCGGTATCTCTGAAACAAGTCTCTGCGCAAGTAGTGACGCGAGACGGCTCCATCAGCAATGAACATGTGAGAGGGAACGGGATTGCGCTATCCGTGGCCTTGCTCCACAGATTCCGGGAATGGAGTATACATTTAGGTAGCCTCCACCTGACCCTTTGGCTTACCGGTGTACTGTTGCTTGTTTTAAAATCATCTAAATGTTTCTGTTGTCTGCGGGTGACATTCTGTGCAATTATTATTATACAGCAAGAGTAAATCAGGTCCAGTGAAAATAAAATTTATTATCAGTAATAATATGTAAAACAACCCCCCGAAAAAAAAACGAATAAAATGTACAAAAATAAAGCTTTAGTTACAAGAAATAATTGAAAACTAAATTTATATAAAATCAAATCTTATCTTATCCTGCAATAAACGTTTTGGCATTTAGTACAAAATAGCTCTATACACAAATCAATGAATGACCTTTGTTGCTACAGGTGCAACAGCAGCTACAGCGGAACATGTGAGAGCACTTACTCCAACTGTGCTCACAACAGCATTGTATCCGTTAACGTCATCAGCAACATAGTTGGCAACATCGATGGTGCCGTCACTCTGCAGCAAGCTGTACCTTTCCTTTACTACTGAACCGGCTTCCACCTGGGACTTCCTGCCGTCAGTCGAGGCATCGCTCACTCCATAAGCCTAGGAATACCGAGGATGAGCATAAAATTATGACGAATATATGTTGTTTGTAAATAATCAATTTGTCTCTGGTGTAGTATAGGCTCGGTAGAACCTTTGACCCGCTCCAGGGCACTTTTTTCTTCGAAATTTCCGCTATGATATTACAAAATCCTAAGAATTACGTATGTTTATAATTCCTTCTAGAGCACTCAACTGATTTTTCATGTGGTTTGCTTTCACAATTCTCTAGATATTATCAATAGTTTAATAGGGTTACGTAATCACGAAACTATTGAAAATATCTACATATCTATCTTGTTTCCAACCACTATGGAAAACAGCGATCGCAAAATATACCTATTAATGAAGGTTTACTATAGCTTTTCTATGAGATTGATGTTTTGTGGAGTGAAATACTAGTACGATATCACTATATATTTTGAGACATAGAGAGCGATCATTCAAATATACATATTATATATAATATATAAATAACGTTTTGTACAAAAGGATAGGAAAACTTCTAAACGCTAAATGATAATCAGGCATTGTGACTTTATTAACAAAAATTGACAATACAACGTTTTGAAAATATTCTGAAGCTCATGTGTCTATATTCAGAGTGAGTTCCATTTTTCTATTTTCGATTAAGTTTTAAAAGAAACAGGAAACATAGGATATGTAAAGGTCAGAAAATATTAGGGCTAATTTTTTCTATAGGAGTAAATCAACCAATGATTTTGGTAGCTACTGGAGCAACTCGATAAGCCAATGAAGGGCTCGCCACCACTCCTGGATTTCCAACAGCTCCAATTGTAACGGCAGCACCGGCTCCTAATCCACCTGAACGACCAATTTGGACAGCGGGAGAACCACCAACAACAGTTGCTAGTGGAGCAATTCCATAAGACAATGCAGGGCTCGCCACCACTCCTGGATTTCCAACAGCTCCAATTGTAACTGCAGCACCGGATCCTAGTCCACCTGAACGACCAATTTGGACAGCGGGAGAACCACCAACAACAGTTGCTAGTGGAGTAACTCCATAAGCCAATGCAGGGCTCGCCACCACTCCTGGATTTCCAACAGCTCCAATTGTAACAGCAGCACCGGCTCCTAATCCACCTGAACGACCAATTTGGACAGCGGGAGAACCACCAACAACAGTTGCTAGAGGTGCTGCAGCAAAAACAGGAGCAACAACGAGAGCAGGTGATGCCAATGCACCGTGTGCACCAACCCTAACAGCGAGGGCTGCACCCTGTCCGTATCCTCCCGTGTACGAAAGAGCTGGGCCTCCAATCAATGCCCCGCCAGCAGAGGCCACTGCTACGAGAGCAGCGAACGAAATCAGAGACTGGAAAATTTAAGAAACAAATCACGAATTGTCAAAAAAACAAACTACAGATATAAACTGAAACAGTTTCAATAATGCATAGACTTAATCTGAGGTCATCACAAAATATTTGTTTGAACTTTTTCCGTTCCATTACTCTTTGAAATGTGTCAGTCGAGCTCGATGACACCCTGTAGGAATATTTTAAGTTAGGCCCCTATGCGTTTGTGCGTTTTATTTTATAATGAATTACAAAAACTCTATGCCAAAGTAGATGAAATTATTTTGTAAATATTCATGCAGTTTGCTAAAGTTATAACATGTATATACTTACTGCCAGTTTGCTCATGTTGATGCAGGAGTTGTTCTACAGACCTGTTCATTCTCCGAGGTTTTTATACGTGTCGATCAACTTGGCGAAAGTAATTCCATTACGTTTATTATCTTTTCAAGGTAATTCGTCGAATATGAGCAGTAGAGAGACTTCAGGTTATAAAAATTCTTTGATTTCCTGGAGCAATCACTCGGCAATAGAAAGCGAGAGGTAAATAGAGGGAGATAGAGGAGAGAAAGAGATAGATAGAGAGAGAGGTGAGATACACATTCAATTTCCCAACTTTAGTTCGTAAAACGACGGACCGTACTTGCCAAATAAGTTAAATCGCACTCTCCTGAGACGGAATAATAATTTTCTTTACGGAACGGGGGTGGGGAAGGCTTCCGAGAGCCAATATTTTTTATGGTTAGCGTTGTATCTTGTCCACTTAATCAATTTTATGTTGGATATCGTCTCAGTCTTTGATCATGTCCACGTGTATCTTCCTATAATATAGTGTATTTCCAACAATTACAGATTTAACTTTACAGAAATGAACCAAAATAACACACCTCTCTTTGTCTCCCCTAATTCCTATTTGCCCGCCGGCCCCTGTGTGAGTGGTTAGAGCATCGCGCTATTATGCCAGGGGTCCCGGGTTCGAATCCCGGAATGGGCATGGATGTTTGTGAGTTTCCATTCATCATGCCATCACTCATCCCCATGTTCGCAAATTAGCCAAAAGTAGCAGAAAAAAGCAAAGTAAAATAAACCAAATCAATCGTATTTTCCTATTGTGTTTCCATTCTACCTTCTCCTATTACAGCATCCAAATCACCCATGACATCATCTGTTAATTCACTATGTGGCATGAAAACTTGCACGAACAGAAAATCCTTTTTCTTTCCTTGCAGTCTCACCGTCATCACTAGACCCCTGATTTTTATGTAATATCAAAGTACAAAATATGTACATAAATATGTAACAATAATTGATAAAATATGTACCTAAATATGTATTATGAAAAGGATATGCAGCTTAATATGTGGTATCAAAGAATATGTAATATTAATAATAATCGAGTATCCAAGCAATTTCATAAATTCTGCTAGATATTTATTTTATATTGAACATAATTTTAAGGACATAAGTTGTTCAAATTAAAATTTACATCAAATTTATAAACTCAAGAAAAAAAACACAGCAATGTGTACATATTTAAGAAACAATTTTTGTCAACTATTAATTACTTTTCAAATCGCAAATTATTGTAGAATATATAAATATGTGTGAGAGCTCTTCGTAACCTTCGAAACAAATTGTTAAGAAAAAAGCTTCTACAGAAAGAACAATCGAATGAAAATACATAGCTACTTTTGTACTTTTTGTACAAGGAAAGGTATTGTGTAAGTCGCTAAGTACAGGAAAGAAGCTTTCTTGTCCATAGATGTCAAGTTTCAAAGTGTATTGCCTAAACCTAAAAGCGAAATGAAAATATGTAACCAGAGGAGGGGGGAGGAGAAACTCCTGCATCTTTCGATAAATAATAGTTCCAGTAATTTTTTTATTATTATTTTTTTATTATTCAGCCTGTCTTTCGGTTTGCCAGTCAATTTTAGGTGACCGAAAGCATTATGCATCTCATTAATTAGAATATGACGCCGCGGTGGCTCAGTCGGTGAGTTCCGTGAAAGCCTTCAGAGAGAGCGGACGCGGAAACTAGTTGCTCCGTGAAGGTCAGTGAAAAGTTGCCTTCAGGAAACAACGAGCGGGAGTGCCGTGTGCGTGTTGCTTGTGGCGTTTGGTGCAGTTGGCTGGCGAGTAAGTAGAATTATAAAAGTACTTTAGAATAGTAAAAAGATGAATATCATTAGACGTTCGAGTTGGTGTTTTAAGTCCACTTTATGCACAGTAGGGCTAATCGGGACTGGACCTACAATTTAAAGTGGGATCCGAACCACTTGTGCCTCCACCGGGTATCGAACCCGGGACCCCTTGATTACAAGGCAATGACGCTACCACTGCGCCATGGGGGAGGCCCAAATATCATTAGACAAAATACCATCCAGATACGTTTTCCGTTCGGGGCACCGAGGCCGTCGGCGCGAGAAATTCATGACTTTATACATGGACAATTTCAACTCCACGTAGATGAGATCTTGGGAATACAAATACCTACGCATTTTCGATGTGTTTTCGTAAAATGTATCAGAGAAGCAATAATGACGCGAATATTAGAGACATGTGGTCCGGAAACAAACTTTTGTTATGATAATGGTGAAACTGTAAAAGTGCTTTTGAGTGATGCGGGGAGGGAAAGAAAAGCGGTAAGAGTGTTTAACTTACCACTAGAATTAGATGATGACTGTGTGAAGGAAAAAATGACGGAATTTGGGAAGGTGGAATGTATAGACAAAGAAACGTGGTCAGAAAACTTTAAATATCAAGTTTACAACGGGGTGAGAATAGTGAAAATGGAACTAAAAAAAAAACGATTCCGTCGTTCATTACAGTAAAATCTCATCAGTGCCATGTGATATACGACGGACAGCCGAGAACGTGCAGGGCGTGTGGAAAAGAAGGACACGATAGCTGGCAATGTGATAGTCGTCAGATAACAACACTTCGTGTGAATAAAAACCGAGAGAGAAATTATAGTGATATAATAGTGGAAAAGGGGAGTTCCTCGAACGCGAACAATCAGTTCCAACCAGATAATAATCAAAACAAGTCGGAAGGCCTACAAAAGATGATAAAAGAACAAAAGAAAGATAAGGGGATAAAGAATGTGCCAAGTGACATCCGCTCCGTGGAAATGTTACCACCGGTAAATATGGCGACCGCAAAGGAAGAACACAACCAGAAAATATTATCCATGGACACAAAACAACCGGGAACTTCCCACCTAGACAAACAAGACGAAAAAGGAAGTGAAGAAATGCAGGATGCCCAGATGCAGGACGAAGGAAACTCAGTTGATCTTCCTCCCATCCCAGCGGCAAAGGACAACGTCCCAAAAGAGGAGGACAAGGGACCTTCGAAAGACTGTGAGTTGGAAAGTGAATTTAATACAGAAGAAGAAAGTTACGAAAGTGCCACTTCAGTGTCAAAGTGGAAAAAGTCTCAGCAGATGGGTGCAAAAAAAAAAACGGACGAAGAATACTTCGAAAGGTAGCGAGAACACAGTAGCGATTAGGAGATCAGTGAGAGAGGTAGGAGGTATGAATAGAGTAATGAACAGAAGAAGTAAACCCTAAAAAGGGAAATTTAATTTGATATTTAATTTGTTATTTGTATAATATTGGTATCAATGGCCGTGCTACAGCAACACTTGTTAGAAACAGCCTAACCATTAATAATGTAAAAAAGTTAGTAGATGGGAGAGGCATTAGCTTTCAAAGTACCAACTATACTTTTGTGAATATTTATGCCCCATCAGGCAATCAAAATAGACAGTCACGTGAACAATTTTATAATCAGGACATTTTATATTTGCTACCGTTAAATGAATCTAAAATAATACTTGGGGGTGATTTTAATCAGGCATTAAATCCCAGCGATTGCATAGGAGCTTATCAAAAGAGTCCAGCCCTTGCAACATTAATTGAATAATTGCATTTGAAAGATGTTTGGTTACAGAAGAGACAGGATATAATATTTACATATTTTAATAATAAATCTGGATCGAGAATCGATAGGTTATATACAAATACAGATCAAATAAAAAATATAACATCCATAGAAGCATTGCCAGCGCCCTTTACTGATCATATGGCAGTAAAAATGGCAATTAACCTGGAAGAAACAAAACTAGTCAGGGGTCCTTCATATTGGAAGCTAAATATACAGTTATTAGAGCTTCCACATATCACTGAAATATTTGCACAAAAATGGGTCGACTGGTGTAAACAACAAAAGTATTACAGTAATCATAATGACTGGTGGGTTCGATAGGTAAAACTAAAATTAAAAACTTTTTTCTGCTGGTGTGGAAAAGAAAATACAAAAGACAGAAATGGATTGATCAACTTTTATTACCAGTGTTTGCACGAGGCATGTCAAGGGAGAGATGTCACCAAAAATTACCAAGCCATACAGCAGTATAAAGCCAAAATCTTAACACTCCAGAGGCAACAAATGGAAGGCATAACAATAAGAACCAATTCCAAGAATTTAATTCAAGATGAAAGAACTTCGATGTATCACTATGTACAGATGCAAAAACAACAAAAAACACTCATGATCAACAATCTTGTGGATTCAGGTGGAGATTCGCTAAACAATGGTTTACAAGAAGAGGATAGACAACTTTTAGATACTGATGTAACAATAGAAGAAGTATATGAAGCGTTACGAACATGCAACCTTAAAGGAGCACCAGGAAAAGATGGTATTGGTTACAAGTTTTATTTGCAGTTTTTTGAGATTATAAAATATGAACTAATCAAAATCATACAAGATGCCTTTAAAAATGGAAAAGTTGTACAAAATGAAGGCATCATCATATTGATACCGAAAAATCACACGCAAAACAAGTAGACGACTACAGACCAATAACATTACTAAATTGTGACTATAAATTAATGGCAAAGATCTTAGCAAATAGGTTAAAGCTAGTTTTACCACGGATACTCAGCGAGAAACAAACATGCATTGGCAAAAAGCATAACATATTCAGTGCAATTGGAGGGATTCGCGATCTGATATCCTATTATATGGTGCAGAAACTTGATGCATGTGTGCTTGCTTTTGATTTCAAAAAAGCGTTTGATTTAGTGTCGCATGACTACCTTTTTGAGGTGCTAAAGGCATATGGATTCAGTGAGAAATTTATTCATATTTTGAAAGATTTCTATCAACAGGCAACATCTCGGATAATGGTCAATGGATTCCTGTCGTCCCCAATAAATATAACAAGATCAATTCGGCAAGGATGTCCACTAAGTATGCTCTTGTTTGCTTTAACCCTGGATCCTTTGCTGCAATATACCAGGAAAACTACTCCCGACGCGATACACGCCTTTAAAGAAAACCAAGTGTTTGCTTTCGCAGATGATCTATCTGCTTGTATCACCACAAACGAGCAAATGCAAAAAATGATGGCAGCGATACATATATATACTGCCGTGCTAGTGGGGCCAAAATAAATATGGAAAAATCAAAGGCGCTACCCTTTAACACATGGGCTCAAAAATATCCAGATATAGGGATACCATATGTACAGGAAATTAAAATATTAGGAATAATTTTTCACAAGGACGAGGAACAAATGTTAGAATCCAATTGGCAAAAGATAGCGAGACATTCGCGTACAATGTTATCAAATGCGCAGCAGGCAGTTGAACATGATACAACGGGTGTGGTTTTTGCAAACATATATGTTTAGTAAATTAAACTATACGGCCCAAGTGATCCCAATCAATCAAAAATACCTCAGAATAATGAATTCAGCAATTGGTTGGTTTATGTGGTATGGACATTTTTTTTCGAATACCACTATCAAATCTATGGCAAATGAAACTAAAAGGAGGATTGGAGCTCACAAATATTGAGATCAAATGCAAATCCCTATTCCTGGCAAGATCCTATACGCTCTATGGCATCGAAGACTCCATTACATCATTATGGATACAGTTATGGACGGAGGAATTTCCACCCCAAAATCCGCTAGATCTACGCAGATTGAAAAAAGGACCGTTATATCTCCGAAGTTTGATGCAAGAATTCAGTTATGTGGTACTTCCGCCAAAAGGTGAAGATGTAAAACTCTTTCAATACTTATATACACTGTTTCACAAACAGTTGCAGATACCGACTCACCGCATTGAAAAACATTTTCCCAATAACAGATGGCAAAATATTTGGAAAAATTTAAATAAGAAATTTCTGGATACATCAGTGTATAGTGTTTGGTACAATGTAATACATGATATTATACCAACTAATGAACGCTTACATAATATCAATAGACTAACAACTAATAAATGCCACATATGTGGAGAGATAGACACCACTGAACATAGAATAGAAACATGTAATGGAGTACAGGGAATTTGGAAATGCCTAACGACATATCTAGGACAAATATGTCGAACAGCACCCCAGTACTTTCAACCGTCGATGTGCACAAGACCAGATTTCAAATATTTTCCAGAAAAGAAAAACAATGCAGTAATTTGGTTAAGAGCTAATACAATATATTATGTATTTTGTAAAAAGTATGAGAGCAATAGCATTTTGTTCACACAGTATTTAAAAAGAACCAGACGGAAAATGCTACAATATCCAAAAATGTATGAGTATTTTGGAAACTACCTCAGTGTTGTTTAGACAACAATAATTGTATACTTGTGGTGTGAAAGTGTAAACAGGTATTTTATATATGAAGAAACGTATATTTGTATTACAGGTACAACTGCATGTATAAGCCAAAAATCTTGTATCAGATAGACTATATTACTTACTATGTTAAAAATTCTATACAATACTTTTAACAGAATTTATGTAAGAAAGCAGATCTATTTTGTATATATGCTGATAAAATAAAAGTTTGTTAAAAAAAAAGTCGGTAACGCGTCTAACTACAATGCTAAAGGTCCCGGGTTCGATCCCCGGCCGGTTCAAATCCGGGAACTTCTCTAACGTTGGAAGCGGCCCCGGCGACCACCCAGCGTCGAATAACATGGGTACCTGGGGGAAACCCTGGGGGGTAAAGGCGGTCAGGGGCGTGATGCTGATCACACCCCCCTATCACGACCGGATCAAGAAAGTGTTGGGCGTTACCCCCACACCCCCTATATGCCTTCATGGCGTGGTGCTAAGCACAGGGGAACAATTTACCTTTTTTTTACCTTTATGACATCACATATTTAGAGATCGAGAATATAGGAAAAATATCAAAATAGGACAAAATTACCGAAATATGTTGTTTCATGTAAAGTAAATTAGCAAATAAGTAAAATATGTAATATTGTTTAAGATTGTATGTAATTTTGCTATCCGCTCCTCATCTGTTTTCTTTTTACTCCCGCTGGGAACTTCTTGTGAGCGAGCGGAATTCTGGGAGTGTGATATTCTGTCACGTGCCAGTTCCGATGACACAATGAGAAATGCAAGGAAGAAATGTTTTCCGAGAGCGACGATAGATGGCAGCACGCCATATAGAGAAGAGCAGAGATCATTGTAGAAACTAGGAGCGGAGAAGAGCAATTATATATATTATAGTAAATGCAAAATATATAAAGGAAGAGTATAAAAATTATAGAAGGAGTGAATAAAATGTTGTAAATAGCCAATTAAGATAAATTAAGAATATGCTCGTAGATGAAACAATTATGAAAGTTAATAAGTGAGCAAATGAATCCAGAAATGTATCTCTATCTCTTTTTGATCGTAGTGATCAAAATTTAATTTAATACCTCTGACGAGGAGAACGTCGTCAGCTTTTGTATTTGTCCGTCCCTCGGTGGCGCTGTGTCAAATTAGACGCCCCGAAGCACTTACGGTTGCGCTTCTTATTAGATGCACTGGGCCATAGGCAGCGCTTGCTGTTAGCGATCCTGGGCTATTCCCCTTTTGGTCGTTACATAGGAGGTGGCGCTATTGTCAGTTTAGTTGACCCTACTCTTTATATAAGTATAGCTTGTATCGTATGCCAAAGAAGCGGGGAAAGCGAGCGCATATATGTAATAAATAAGATTACACTTTAAAAGGAAAGAAAATAAATTAGGATAAAGAAAAGAAGAATAAGCCTTTTCCAAAATTAGAAAGAAGAATGTGTGAGAGATCGTGAACTATTGAAGTGCCGATACATTGTTGAGATGCCGATCCATTGTTGAGACGCTGAACCATTGTTGATGTGCCGATCCATTGTTGAGATGCCGATCCATTGTTGAGATGCCGATCCACTGTTGAAGTGTCGATCCATTGTTGAGATGCCGATCCATTGTTGAGATGCCGATCCACTGTTGAAGTGTCGATCCATTGTTGAGATGCCGACCCATTGTTGAGATGCCGAACCATTGTTGATGTGCCAATCCATTGTTGTGCGAACGGAAGATCCTGGCTTCAATGAAGATTACTCCAGTAAAGGGAAGAATGAAAGGAATGCTGGTTGACAATCGTACGTTAAGTTCTGGAAGTGAAAGTGATTCCGATAATCGAGTGTCCATCTGAGATGACATCCCAGGTAGCAATGACCCAAGTCCAGCCGTAAGGTAAGAAAAGCATTTTTATGAACATCGGAGATCGATCCAGAATATCGGCGCGTGATTCTAAATATTGGATTACACAATATTCCGTAGCCAAATTGACATAAACATTATCTACTTCGCATACTAACATTTCGCCGTAATTATTCATTTGTGAACTGAGAAAGTAATTTTATAATTTATCCGAACCATAAATAAGTAAAAATCATTTGAGTATAATTATCAGTCTTAAAATCACATTGCGTTGAGTAAGAAAAGTTGCTAACCACCGTATTTAACTGAAAGCCAGACAATGCTATTTCTCCAGGAAAATAACAGTATTTGTAGTAGGATTAGTATTGTGTTATCTGCCGATGAATGTGTGAGTGAGTGTGTGGTTTGTGCGTAAGAGGGCAGCTTGTATAATGTGAATTGATTTATTTAATTATATAGATTTCAAACCTATTATGTTGTGTTACGTAATTTACAGGATTGAATAATATAACTGTATAAACAAAGTTACCCCGCTTTATAGGTCCAACTGCGTAAACACGATCCCTGAAACCATATTTCTTATGATATTATTATAGTCCTTATGGCTTGAGTGCAGTTATACTTTACATTATTGAATTAATTAATTAGTGTGCATTTTACTGTAATTGATTACCACTGAACCCGTCGCTTTTTACAGTGTGCACGGTTGTCTCAAACGTTTGACACTACTTTTGTCTTATTTCGAATAGCTGATGTACGCTAGCATTTAGACATCCCCTTCAAGAACTCATCAATTTCATTGCTTTCCATTTGTGCACATTTGTTCACAAACGATGCAAAAACCTTTTGCACTATTTGCATTCGAATCAGCGATGGTGATAATGCCGGGGAAGAGAGTGAGCTGTCTTATTGGTCGTCCAACTCACCAGTAAGCCAAAACGATCTGAAAGCGCGGGACTCTTCGATGTATTCCACATGTGTCGAAGGCTAACCGTTTGGCTTCGTTATTACCAAGAGTGGCAAGCGCTTCTGATTACATCGGGAAGTGAGTGAATATAAGTGATCGTGCCATCCATCGGAAGATTGTTGCACTTGGATTCCATGGTCGAACTGCAGCCCACAATGCGGCCGTCGTTTGCAGGTGCAAACAACAACAATACCGAATACCCTACCAACAATATGAACACAGTGTGTAGAAAACTGTTTGGAAAATGGCCCATTCCACTTTCATCTAGATAATTCTTCAGTTCATCAATCAAAGGCCATAACGCCATGGTTTGTGGAATTGGGGCGGAGATGGAAGAACTCAACTGGCTTCCACAAAGCCGTGAACTTATGCCCATTGAACGTCTAAGGCATGACTGGAGCGACGGCGCAGAGCCAGGCTGTCAATGATACACCGTCCCAAAACGGTAAAGAGTTGTTCGGAGGAATGGAAACAGATCCCTGCAGACACCGATGTCAAAAGCTGGAAGGCGAAGGCTAGAGACCGTAGTAGCTGCAAAGGTGGACTTACGTCATACGTGATACCGTACCAGAACAAGACAAGCACGCTACTACGAGTATTCGGTCATTAATAACCAGATAATGTATTTGAATGATATTGCATTGAATGTGGCCTAGCTAGGAACGTCAGATTGTTATTATGCATGCACACTAAATTAAGGTTGGTCTACGAATGCATTCGTAATTCGAGGAATAAAATATTGTAGTTCAAATAATATGAAGTTATTTATGAAAGGAATACTTTCTTTCTCTTATGTTATTTTACATCACTTTGTTGCTTCTTATGTTAATCGCGACGTTGAGGATGAATGATGAAATGGATGACAGAACACAAAAATGAAATATATACATGTGTGAGTACGGATCAAATCTAAGATCTCTGATTCGTAGCGAGTGACACAGTCTAGCATGAATAGAGTACTAAATTGAGATTTGTTTGAAATCCACTTTGTGCACAGAGGGGCTAATCTGGACTGGACCTGCAGATTAAAGTGCGATTCGTACAACCATGTGCCTTCACCGAGTATTGAAACACACGGCATCTTGATTCGAAGGCGACCACCACTACGCCTTCAGGGAAGCCATATGAATACTAAATTAGCACTTCCTAATGATATCATAAAACTTGTGTTAAGACACGTAAGTTAAATTATGAAAATATTAAGAACACAAATTGAAATCAAGAATTTACTCGCAAAATGAAAGAAAAAATACGTATCATATAATTTTGATATAACTTATGAAGGAAACTTTATTTTTATATTTGTGTGTGTGACTAAATATTCAATTATTTCTTCTCACAAATACGCAGATCAGCTGTAAGTTAACACAATATATTTCTTTACGCATAACTATTTTCTTTGGCTATTTTCATTCCATGGAAGAATCAACCAATGATTTTGGTGGCTACTGGGGCAATTCCATAAGCCAATGGAGTTCCAACGGCTCCAATTGTAACTGCAGCACCTGTTCCTAATCCTCCTGAACGTCCAATTTGGACAGCGGGAGCGCCAGCAACAATAGTTGCTAGTGGAGCAACTCCATAAGCCAATGCAGGGCTCGCCACTACTCCTGGTTTCCCAACAGCTCCAATTGTAACTGCAGCACCTGTTCCTAATCCTCCTGAACGTCCAATTTGGACAGCGGGAGAACCACCAACAACAGTTGCTAGAGGAGCAACTCCATAAACCAAGGCAGGGCTCGCCACCACTCCTGGATTTCCAACAGCTCCAATTGTAACAGCAGCACCGGCTCCTATTCCACCTGAACGACCAATTTGGACAGCTGGAGAACCACCATAAACAGTTGCTAGAGGTGCAGCAGCAACAACAGGAGCAACAGCAAGAGCTGCACCCTGTCCGTATCCTCCTGTGTACGAAAGAGCTGGGCCTCCTATTAATGCCCCGCCAGCAGAAGCCACTGCTACGACAGCAGCGAACGAAATCAGAGACTAGAAAATATTTTTTAAATAAAATATTAGTACAGGAAAAATAATAGTCTCCCATAGAAATAAACTAAAAATGAAAGGAATTCTGAATATTCTATACGTATCGTACCCAAGGTATTGGGCAAGAAGTATAAAGTCTTAGCATAGCAGGTATCAGAGAAAGGAATGCTGAATAAGTAATCAGGCAAAGGTCGGGTGATTGACTTGGAAGTCGTATGTGGCATGAGTGTTGGAATTGTCAGGAGGTGTGATCAGTTGGCGAGAATACGAGAGAGAGTAAGGACTACGGATTGTGAGAGAGGAACAAAGTGGGGAACGAATATTGGACGATGGTGTGTGACAAGAGACAAGTGATAGTTGAGAGGACAAGCTAGGAACAATCTCCATATATTTGTAAGGCAAGTAATATCCTTTCCTTAACCAATCCATATCGGTTCAGTCATGGAGAGTATGAAACCCATACCTAATCTAAGCTAATTTCTATCGCCATTCCTTTAAAAGGTAACCTCTTGCATTTATCACATTCAGGCCAAGCGAGTGATAACCATTTGAGAGATGAATGAGGAATAGCTACATCACCCAATTAAATCTAGAGGTTCTTGGTTCGATCCCAAACGCAGCATGGGAGTTGCGTTACGTGGTGGAGGCTGCTTAGGGCTTCTCATCCATTTTTTGCAAATGCGATGAGAAAACACTGCAGTACGTGAAATACTGCGATTTTCATCTATTTCATCCCGAAATATGATGAAAATAATAGAGCCTTCTAGCTTTTCAAATTACGTACGTGCGATATGGCGCCGGAATTTTCACTTGTTAGCGCTTCACGTTGTGTTAATTATCAATTGTTACCAAAGAAAGCCAAAGGTAGGCCTAGCAATATGCTACGCGGTAAGGCGCAAATAAATAAGAGTAGAGTTTTAACTAGGTTATTCGGCGATTGGCTTGTGAAAAGATGAGAATTCACATTAGGATGTTGCATAAAGCTTGGTTAAATATTTTAAAGATGTGTTCGGTACTGTCGTCACTCTGTTACGCGATTGTTGAACCTGACTTATCAAATTTTTGGGAGAGTAAACAATTGAATTGCTAATAATGTCCTGTCAAAGCCACGGGGGGATGAGAAAAGAAAACAAGCAACTTAGTGCTAATTTTAAGCTAATCAAGCATTTTTCCTGCGCATAGGCTAATCATAGAATCATGGCGCAATCTAGATTTATTCACCCCAACATTCTCGAAACTATCCAGTTTCAAGGTAACATTCACGAGGATGTATTAAAATTCATTGACAAATTTGAAAGTTTAGCTATTCTTAATGAGTGGAATGACTCAAAGAAAAGGCAATTGCTACCGGCATTTTTGAGTGATTCAGCATTGGAATGGTTCAATACTTGGAGTCGAACTCAGGAAGCACAGGATATAGATTTTGTAACTTTAAAAACTAAAATTGTGGAAGAATTTACGGAACCGGGGGACACTTTTCAACTAGAAGAACAAATCAGATTACGCTTCCATCAGGAAAATGAACCTGTTTCAAAATATGTGAGAGAAAAACAGTTATTGTTATTAAAATTAGATCCTGCCATGGACATTAGTGAACAAATTAAGCAAATAAGCGGGGGTTTACAACCTAACTTTATGAAAGAAGTTTATAACAGGGAATATGATTCAGTGCATGAAATGTTAAGAGACCTGAAACATGTTGAACAATTCAAATATCTCGTGCAAAAACGTAAAATTCTAGAAACTGAATGCGAGACAATGAAAGCTCTGTCATTTTCTGAATCGAGTCGAGCATACATGCCGACTCAGCAAGCTATCACGTTGCAGCGCACGGTCAATGGTCATGTTCACATAAGTTATTCTCAGGCTAATCGGGAGATCGAGGAAAGATTAAATGCACTACAACAAGACCTTGATCAATTACAGTCGAACGCGGGACTCCAGTCTCATGAGTCAGATTTAGTTTTGCAATTTCAGAATCTTGAGGCTAAAGTAAATGCACTTGCAGAACATCGGAAAAAACATTCATTCACTGAGTCATCATTCTCATATCCAGTTAGAGAAAATGAACATAGAGATAGAAACAATAGGAGAACCTATTATCGTAATAGTAATCATAGAGCTCAGAATAGAAATACTTGGCATAACAACCACAATAATAATCTCGACACACAGTCGCAAAGCTCGCATAGGGGGCGATGGCGTAATGGCGGTAACCCTCGATTTCAGCGTTCGCATTTTTCATCTTCATCGCCGCGAACATTTTTGGAGCAACAACAGGGGCGCGATGATCCAAATAACCATACTAATCAGGTTGTAAATACAAATCATTCTCATTTTCGTCAGAACAGAAGCAATTTCAAACGAGTAAGACCTGCATATGACGGGGACCTAGGTGTAGGACCTACGGGGAAAACTCTAACGGTGTCTACTTTTCCTTCTGAAGATCTGATTTACATCAATGTGAAAGTAGATGGGGAAATTCGACAGTTCATCCTGGATAGTGGAAGTCAAATTTCGGTAACTGGAGATAAGAACGTACCAGTCAATGCCAAGCGATTTAATATAAATACTGCGATTAGAGGGGTCACTAATAGTCAACTGACGGTTAAGGAAATTGTGTTACTACCATTTTCTATACATAACCAAACATTTGTTCATCCATTTAGAATTGTTAAGGATTTTAATCATGTTACTATATTAGGAAATGATTTCTTGAAGGGACAAAAGGCTAAGTTAGATTTTGAGGAAAATAAGCTTACATTGCATAGATTCGGCACACCTCCAAGAAACCAAATTAAAAATGAGAATAAGAAAGCTTTTGACGTGTCAATCAAAGTTTCCCATTTATTACAGCATGTTTTGCAACCAGAATATGTAGCTGCTAAAAAGATAAAAGTGAAACCCAGGACACATTTGTGCGTTCCACTGAAATTGGCTAATTCATATGACAAAGATAGAACCCTCTTGGAACCGGACCTACAGTTTCAAGAGAAAACGGGATTGATGGTTGCCAGAGCAATTATTAATCCGGATTCGAATCTCATTTGGATCACAAATCCTTTAAATTATAATGTTACAATTAAGAAAGGCACTATTATCGGGAAAGCTGAAACATGGGATAGGCCAATCATGAGTAACAATAATGATGAGAATAAGGATGAAATTGGTGAACAGGCACAGGTTTTCGCGACGGAAGAGTCAGGGAACGTCAGTGACGCACGGGCGGACCCTAGTCGGTTTGATGTGAATCCGAATTTAGAACCCCAGCAAAAGGAGCAACTTTTGGCTGTTTTAATGAAATATCCACATGTTTTTGCGTGGTCAAAGGATGATATAGGTAGAGCGACGAATTATAAACATAGAATTCAACTAAAAGATGACACAGAATTTCACTTAAAATCCTACCCGATTCCAGTTCACCTTCGTGATGAAATTAAAGATCAGATTGAGACTTTATTAAAGCAAGGTGTTATTTCTCCTACAAAATCACCCTTTAACTCTCCAGTTATCCTTGTAAAGAAGGCAAAGGGGGGTTATAGATTATGCCAGGATTATCGCAGATTGAATGTATCGTCTGTATTTGACGCTCTGGGTGTGAATAACATCAATGAAATATTATACAATATGGGGGGCAAGAAATACTACTGTACGGCAGACTTGAAGAGCGGATTCTTTAATATTCCTCTCACCGAGGACAGTAAGAAATATACAGCATTTACAATACCAGGAATGTCACAGTATCAAATGAACGTCGTGCCACAGGGCCACGTCAGTTCATCAAGTGCGATGACTCGTTGCATTCACCTTGCTTGCTCAAATTTAGATCCCAATCACTTTGCGCATTATGTGGACGATTTATTTTGCTTCGGAAATACCTTTGAAGAAATGCTCGTAACTCTGGAGAAAATGTTACAATGTTTACAGGCCGCGGGATTGAAACTTGCAATAGAAAAATGTCACTTCGGCTATACTGAGATTATTGCTTTAGGACATAAAATTTCAAAATTTGGCTATCGGATCAATGACAAAATCATTGATTCTATCAAGAAATATAAGACACCGACAACTGTGAAACAAGTTCGCACATTTCTCGGATTAACATCTTATGTCAGGAAGTTTTTAAAATCATATTCCGAGATGGCACTTCCCTTGCAAAAATTGATAGGAAAAAAGAAGAAATTTCTCTGGGGGGAAGAACAGCAAACTGCGTTTGAGAAGTTGAAAGAGGCTTTACTTACAGCTCCTGTATTAATGGCATATGATCCATCAAAAGAAGTAAGGGTATACACGGATGCAAGCAGTAAGGCTATTGGCGCAGTGATTTTACAACCGAATGCGAACGGTGATTTTCAGCCTATTTCCTATTGCAGTAGAGTTTTAAAAGACCATGAAACTCGACTTTCAACCATCGAGCAAGAATTGTTGGCAATCATATACGCATTTAAGTCATTCAGATTCTTTTTACTTGGGAGACATTTCGAATTATTTACCGACAACCAAGCAATCACATTCATTCGCTCATCAACGCAACTTTCAAACAAATTATTTAGATGGTACACGTTGATGGCCGAGTTCGATTTTACCCCAATTCACTGTAAAACTACACAAAATATGGCGGATGCTATCAGCAGAGAAACAGAACATGATCCACAGGGAGAAGACGAGGAGCTTCCAGAGCCACGTACATTGTTATTGTTAGATGAGACAATTGATGTTGCTATACACCAACGAGAGGATTCTTTTTTTGGAAATATCATTAATATTTTGGAAGGAAAAGAAGACGAGGGGGGCAACAACCCACCCAACCCCTCCCTGCAGAGGCAAGCTTGTTATTATATTATGGACAATGGACTTCTTTATAGACAACATAAACTGGGAGCTACGACTAAGAAATTATTATGCATACCGAAGTCACTTCGCAACACTGTCATTGAGACATTGCATAGTTTACCAGCTGGAGGAGCGCATTACGGCTTCACTAAAACATACAAAAATGCACTAGATAGAATTTACTTTCCATTTATGAAGAACCATATTCAGAAAATGGTCAAGGAGTGTGTAATTTGTCAGCAGAATAAGCGCATAAAAGGAGCGCCATATGGAGAACTATTAACGTTCAACTCACAGAAACCATTCGATAGAATCGCTTTAGATTTTAGCGGACCGTATCCACCAAGTGGTTTGCTCCGCCATAAATATATACTAAGTGCAATCGATCATGGTACTCGATTTTTAATTGCTCAATCAGTAGCAGATACTTCAAGTGAGACAGCAGCTAACTTCCTTTTTGAAAATGTAATTCTACGCTTTGGTTGTCCTTCTCGTATAGATACGGACAGAGGTACTTCATTCACAGCAAGTTTATTTAAAGAACTATCGGAGAAATGTGGAATCCATCTTAAATTCGCTCCAGCAGCTAATCACAATTTAATTGGATTATTGGAACGATCACATGCTATTTTACAGGGACTTATGAAAAACTTCGTGAACTCAAAACACACAGACTGGCTTTTATACTTGCAATCGGCCGTGTGGTCATACAATGTTAATTACCAGGAGAATTTGAAGAACAGTCCATTTTTTCTTCTTCATGGATTTACGCCTAGATTAGTCTGGGAGAGCGGACTACATTTAACGCCCAGTGTGAATGTAAACAACGAGATGAGATTCAAGATTCTCGAAAAAGCACGTGCAGCAGCTTATGAGTCTTTACAGAAACGCCACCGACAAGCAAAAAAGTACTACGATAAACGTCATCAGTCCATTGAATTTACGCCAGGAGAATTGGTTCTAATATACGATGGCAGTCATCGTGTACACACCGCTAAATGCTTTTCGGGAGTATTTAAAGGACCTTGTAAAATTATAGCAAAAGAAAATCCCAATGTTTACAAAGTGGAATATAAGACAAAACGGGGACAGACAGTCGTAGACTCAATTTCGGTCCAGAGACTGAAAAAATACTATGCTTCGGAACACGGTAGCGGCGATGAGAATGTAAATGGTGATGATGAGACTGAAGAACAGGAACAGTCAGGAGTGAATGAGTGAGAACATACCTTCTACCCTGTACGTAACTTCCTTTTCAGTACTCTGATGCACTAAATAAATTTTACATCTTGCAAATATATTTTTAAACTAACAAACACTAAAATTATGTGAAATATTATTGTTTAGCCCTTAATAATTGCACGGAAGTGTAAAACTAGTTATTACCACACTAAAATCATTAGTTATAACACGTAGACTTCGAGGTTTCATAATAATGAACAACAAGTACAGTAACGCGCAAAAATAATAATAATTAATATTATTGTATTCACGGATAGTGAACAAAGGGAATGGTGATGAATATATATTGCGCGCAAGGAATTTTCCTCAGATTTCTGTAGGCCTGCAGAGAACTGATGGAAATAATCTTTTGTGAACTACAAAAGATAAATAGTGTAAGTCAATAATAGACTTTAGTATTTTTTATGAATAAAATGTGTTAAACACATTCGGTAAGGAAAATGAGAATTAAAATTCTCTATGATTTAGCGTGGTTAGTCAAAATAGGGTTTAAACAATTGCACATTTTAATATTTCAATTCTTAAATTTAAGTTAATTACATTTATAATTTTCATAATTAAATAAATGACAGAAATATGAGATTATCAGTTTTATAAGATTTAAATAACGTTAAATAAAGAGAACAGTTACAATAAGAGCTGACTAGGCATACAACCAGTAAATTATTCAATTAAACAAGTTACAGATCAATAATAACTAAATAAGAATTGCGATAATAAGAATTATAATATAGATAATAATAATAACGAAGAGAATAGTAAACATATTGAGTTCTTTGATATTTACGACAGTCTTGAAGAAGTAAAGTATCTTTCATTAAACACGTACATTACATTGATCCATCTAATTTGGGATGTTTCATTCCAAATATCACTCTACAATTATTGAATGTTATAATCAAGTTGCTTAGAGTACTTCCTAAGATATTTTCCCGTATTGTAAAATCCCACTACCATAAAATTTCCCTCACATGTATTTCACATTCTGAAAACGATATCGCAAATCAGCTTCGAACGTCTTCATGGTAAATTATCTGTCGTCAGCAAAAGGATAAAGTTCAACCGGGGTGCAACGGAAATGTCCTTCCTCCTTAAACAATGGGGAAACTTGAGTTACATTCAGAAAGACAGAACAACTGACGAAATATGCAAGTTAGGCATTCTATTCGTTTCTTGCGGCAACGATATCTACCTACATCGGCAGGAGCAACATTCTCTCTTGACATGAAGTAACCAACACGTTGCAAATTAAACCGCAGATATCTCACATTCCACATTAGCCGGGGAACTGAATAAACTGCCGGCAGAGCATTCTTTCAACTCAGGTTATCAGCTCGAAAGATACGAGGGAACATGGAATTTTATGTCTGTTCAGAACGCTATTTCTTTGTGAGACAACATTTGGAATCTATATTGGAATTAACTTTTCATTTTTATATCATTTAATGTTAGGTGCATATACATATAGTTACACACTACCAATTGTCAACTTTCATTTTTTTTTCTCTCCATATTTTTTTTGTATACACAATTGTATATTATTTTCCTTGAATATTCTTAGGCTAATTGCAATATCATTAAGGGAGAAAGAGTCAATAATGGACAACGAGATTTCGAATTCTTAGAATATTATTTTACGTATTTCAATTTATGTGGACAATATTAGCAAGTGCACAGGATATTTTACAATTAATCTTTATTAATGACGATATTTTATTAATATTATACAAACAGAAGGACGATTGATCAACACATTATTTTTTAGGTAATATTTAAAGTACTTCATTCAATTCAATTGTTATTTATAAATATTTTCAGTTAATTTAAGTATTCATATATTTTCAGAAATCAATTATATGTAATTTAAATTTTGCAGTAGTCTACAGTATACACTCATAACACTCTCAAGAGTATTTACAATATTACGTTCAATTCATATATAAAGTTCAATTGCTTTTAGTAATTATTAGTAGTTATATTTATTTATTTATTTTTCTCTTTTCAAGATTCTAATTATATTTGGTGTGTAAAGGATGGCATTAATTAGAATTTGGGTAATTTATAGTAAGAGTAAATGTTATGACTGAATCGGTACTCCTTTTCAAATTCCATTTCCTAAAATGTAACAACCCTCAACTACAAGATTTTTCATACTTGTAATATTTACAAGTACTACTTTCTTAAAATAAGGGTGACTTAGAGGCGCCCTTGTCTCAACAAAACCTCTACACATACCGACATATTAAGTTCTCTCACGAACAACATTACACTAACGATCAGGAGGAAATGCCTGTTCGGTATATGATGCAAATTTCCTTTCCAAAACCTACCTGAATTGCCTCACAGATAATTCAAATTTTAACGGTGAAATGAACATTTTAACAATTTTATGAAACCATGTTAACAGTCCTCAGTTCAACTTTTTCACAGATGTCAACGTCTAGAGATGGTCACCAGCTAAAACCTTGGAGAAATAAGAAATGAACACGATTTACACCTGAAGGACGCAGATAAATTATTTTGATCTACGAACTTTCTTAAGAATTTCTCAAGATTTTTATTTCTGAGATTTTTCTTTTAATTTTTCGACACGTGGAAACATGAATTACAATTAGACCTCTCATCAATTTTAATTACGCAGTTCAGCGAAATCAGTTGATAAGCACCAAATCGTTTAACACGGATCTCCTTCATTCTATTTTAATTAACTCCTACTGAAGTCAATTAGTAGTGAGACCCGATATTCAACGCTGATAATACATACATCGATTTGAAGGAATATTTACATACAACTAAATATTTCACATTCACAATTCGACGATATGCAGTTCTCTACTATACATTTTTCATCAATGACAATATTTGTAGCTGCAAAGTTAATGCATCAAAGTGAAAAACATTTTTCACGGCCTCAAGGAACTACTATATACATATATACGTGGTTTGGTTCAAGAAGAAACTTCATTGCTATACGCAGAGACTATTAAGTGATGTTAACACGAGTAAAATTATGGTATTTTACTTGAACTCTTTATGAGAATCAGGATAACTCAAGGATTATTTTATGGACAAATGTTAGTGCCGTGATTTTATCTATCGAACACTATTATATTCTTATTTTCAAATACATAAATTCATGTACATATATTATTATTCAAGGACAGTTATTGATACAGTGTATATATTTTGATTAACTTCAAATTTTTTAATTAAATATTTATTGTGATAGTTGACATATATTATAAATAAAAACGACAGCGATATTTAAATGATACAATAAAGTAAGAGACGGTGAAATTTACATCGATAATGACATATGTGTGCAAGTGTAACTCGGATGAGTATCACAAACTTTGCCGATTTTGTAAATATTAACATCCAAATACACAACAGTGTTGTACAGTGTCAGTGCTTGCAGGATCGATTACACTACTTCGCTAGTGTGTCATTGAGATATAAATTTTGACAAGATCCATTCTTGTGGAACAATGCTTTTATAATTTTCTCACATGGTGTCAGAATGTTGCATGCTTATGCACGGACTTCGCTACGTCATCATGTAGTATTGGAACTCAGATGTGTAGCGTAAGCCTCTCAATGAATACGCGCACGAGCAGATTGTCAAGTTAGCATAACAAACTCACGTGCCAGTGTTTACCTTTTATATGCTTTACGCAGACATGTATTTTTTTTCTTCTCTTTTTTTTTCTATCGGGACTTGTGATATATCTATACTTTCAGGACCTATATTATTCCATTTACATATATTCTGGGTAATGGTATGTTATTACAATATTTCTAGTACACTATATTTTATAATAAAAAAAAAATCTCTCCATAGAAAGGATCGATATGGAATACAACTTTAAATCTTTCATCTTTAGGTGAAAATCAAAGGATTTTCTTTAGGGGGTAGAGGAGCGTATCGTACCCAAGGTATTGGGCAAGAAGTATAAAGTCTTAGCATAGCAGGTATCAGAGAAAGGAATGCTGAATAAGTAATCAGGCAAAGGTCGGGTGATTGACTTGGAAGTCGTATGTGGCATGAGTGTTGGAATTGTCAGGAGGTGTGATCAGTTGGCGAGAATACGAGAGAGAGTAAGGACTACGGATTGTGAGAGAGGAACAAAGTGGGGAACGAATATTGGACGATGGTGTGTGACAAGAGACAAGTGATAGTTGAGAGGACAAGCTAGGAACAATCTCCATATATTTGTAAGGCAAGTAATATCCTTTCCTTAACCAATCCATATCGGTTCAGTCATGGAGAGTATGAAACCCATACCTAATCTAAGCTAATTTCTATCGCCATTCCTTTAAAAGGTAACCTCTTGCATTTATCACATTCAGGCCAAGCGAGTGATAACCATTTGAGAGATGAATGAGGAATAGCTACATCACCCAATTAAATCTAGAGGTTCTTGGTTCGATCCCAAACGCAGCATGGGAGTTGCGTTACGCTATATATTCTATATATTGAAATAATAATAAGAATGCACTGTTCTTTTGCAAGGTTTATGACGTAAAATAGCTGTATTGGTATTTTTAAGTAAAAGTGGGTTTTTAAATTTGATGTATACTACTTCTTCTTTTGCTGACGCATTTAAATATAAATATATTCTAATTTTTTCTATTGCCATCCATAATTCATTTTATAATATTTAAGTTCGTATAATGAATTGTAATGTAGCAATTCATGAAGCACATTTGTGTTTTACTTTATGTTGTGTTAATAAATCGATAGAAACTTTTTTTCAAATCAAATGCCTCTACCGTCTATGTTTGTGTTAATAAATTCATACTTACAGCCAGCTTGCTCATGTTGTTGATTTGCATGTTGTGCTATGGTGATATTAATTTGCTGAGGCTTTTATACACCTAGAGAAAGTAATTGCATTCAGTTTATTATTTTCTCAAGGAGATTCGTTGAATATGGATACTGTCGCTTTCAGGGTCCACGAACATATGTCGTTTCCTGAAGTTGAAGATTTAATAACAGTCACTCGGAAACCGAAGTGATCACCAAGTTATGGATTTGGTTCGTCGATATAAACAGGTCATATTTGAAAATATTTTTAAAAATTAGAAAATTAGATGAAACTTTAATCGTATTGTGATTGGGGAAATTTGTTTGAAAAATGTATATTACTGAGCAAGATGGAAATTGTACCTAAAAAGCAAGGTTACTTCTTGTAAAAAGGAACGTTTCTGGTGGAATATAAATAAATGTTTCCGAATTCGTTCACACACGATCAAAAATGAATAAATATTTTTTCTCCTCCCTCTTATAAATTTCATTGTTGTAAGTTACTGTTTGCCCGTCAATTTTTTAGTAATTAAGACACTTTGGACAATTGGCATATACAATGGAAAAGGAATTAGGAATGGATATAAATGTGATGTGAATATGTTATTTGAATAATTTATCAGTCAGTAGCACATTAATCGTTTTATGTTTGTTTTCATTGTTAGCTGAATCTATTATCTCGCTTGAATTTCATCCTTATGAGATATTACCACAACCTGCAATTATTTTTCTTTAAATATCATTACGAAGACGCACACTGTTGTATCAAAAAGTTATTTAAGAGAGAGTAGGTTTATAAAAGTAAAAAATACAAAACAAACAAGCATTCATTTAGTAAGAATAATTTGATATATGCTCTAATATGTATTAATATGCACCGCTATAATATAATCGTCTAAAAATGAAATAGGGGGTGCAGGGCGCCGAGAATATATTTTGAGATAGAACATACACATTAACATTTCAGTAGAATTTGTATCTGAGATGAAATATCGTTTGTTACCATGGGCGTCGGTGGACCCCCCCCCTGGAAATTGACATAGTTTATTTGAAGATGGAGGGACAACGTTGAGATAGACCTAAAGGAAATCGGTAGGGATGGAAAAGAGTATATGGATCTTGCTCAAGATAGAGACGGATGGAAGGCCTGTGTTGCTGCAGCCATGAACCTTCGGGTTTAAGAAGGCTAGAGAGTTAGTTAGTTAGTTATTTGAAGATACAAGAAAGCCGAAAGTTTGTTACTCTCATTGTTTAGAGCAGAAATAAAGTTCATTAATTAGTATTCGAACAGAATAATAAAAATAAAAGTGCACTGGATGGAAAACCTTGAGTGGAAAATACAGCAAGTAATACCATTTCATCCAAAGAACAAATGGTTCCACAGTTTTCAAAATTCGAATAATTAGAGTTGTAGGTGAGAGGTCACACAACAACCTTTATGAAAGAAAATTCCCCCTAACATTTAAAGCCGTTTCTTGAGCGAGACGTGCAAAAGTTAATATCAAAATGCATTTCAGATACTAACTGCATAAAATGCAAAAGAAATAATGGAAAATAGTTGTGTTGATATTCACTCGTTTGGTGGATGGAGTCTCCACATTTATATAATAATAATAATAATGGTATTATTATTATTTCGAATAAAATTTGCTTTTATTAGTTTATAATATTTATTATTGTATAATGACATTTATAGCCGTGGTAATAATACTGAGTTATTTTTTCTGCTATTCAACTTTTACTATTTGCCCGACCTCCCTTGCAAAAATTGCTGGTGGCGCCCATGTTTGTTACTAAGTATTTTTCACGTCTATGCCAAACGCGTTGTGTCCTTAACTCATTCTCTCGCTGATGATTGGGTTTGGTTACCAATTAGTGTATCGTGGTGCCTGTGCATCTGATTATAATAGATCCACATCGTCACGATTAATCTGAAGAAGTGGAAAACAATATTAAATAATTCAATGCAAAGAATTGCAAATTTGTTCTTTTCCTACCCTCTCTGATGACCTCACTATAGTACAATTTGTGCAATATTCCAAAATTTTATTTTTGTTTTCAATCTTAATAGAGCTACAATCAGAGTTTATTTATTGGTTTAAACTAGCTAAGCAATACCTCAATTAACACTTAACGGAATCAATTTATTAAGCGGTATTTGCGTTCGACGGATATAGTGAAAGTGTAAAATGATGCTGAGCGTGACTTAGAGCTTCAGTTTCATGTGATGCAATCGTTGTTTTGGAATTTAAACGATGAACGTTTGTTGTCTAAATAACATACTGATATTTACGAAACAAATATTTAAGTCGCAATTCTTTGTAAACGCATAGGAACATATGTAAAGCCCGAATCACACGGAACTGGATTTCCAGTAGGAATGCCCTAGTTGGCGCTGGACTGGCTACCAATTTGCTAGTTTTCGCCTCACAGGATAGGCCTACTTGTTACCGTACTTGTCGATAGACTTTTGTTCCCATAAGACATTGCGCAGAGCAGACAATCTGTAAAGATGGACGAGCAATTTGAAGAATGTTGTAGGAGAATTAATGCTTTGTGCTTTTATTAAAAATTAAAAAAGAAAAGTATGGACTAGAGATTGGCTCGAAAAATTTATGGTAATCAATGCGTACCGAACAAGCTTTTTGATGAACTCGGGTAAGCATATTCATAAATGAGATTCGCAGGATTCATTCACAAGAAAAAAGTCAAATAATTATTAATACACTTGTAATAATAAGGATTTTCATTTTCAGCTAATTATATTTGTCACGTACACATCTCATCGCTTTGCATAAATATCTAAATATTAATGAACTGAACACGAATGCACTGCATGTCATCTCTTTCCTTTTTTTTTTTATCGAGAAACTAACAAAAACAGCCAACACTCGGAAATCACAGACAAAAAACTCTCCTTTGCAAACTCACAGATTATCTTCACATGGCCAAACTTTGCTCTGATTGGCTGTTCCACAGAATCCATTCGAGGAAAGCCAGTAGCAATTAGAACATGTCCTATTCTTCCAAACCAGTCAAGCAGCCAGCCAGGCAGCCATCACATCCGGGGAGGTAGTTAAGCCCCTATCACACGGAACTGGATTTCTAGTAGGTTGGCGCTGAACTAACTTTTTAGGTAGCAATCATGGCTGCCTGGCTGACTGCTTGACTGGTTTGGAGGAATAGGACATGTTCTAATTGCTACTAATTCTTCGACTAGATTCTGTGGAACAGCCAGTCAGAGCAAAGTTTCGCCATGTGAAGATAATCTGTGAGTTTGCAAAGTAGCGTTTTTTATCTGTGGTTTCAGAGTGCATACAGCACGAAAGGCATGTCGAGTATCATCTATGGTGACTGAGTGCACGGTGTTTACAATTGAAAAAGCTAAAATATTCTTCCATACGTGTATAATGAACGTTGTAAAGTATGTATTTTATCAGCGCCATTCTTCTCTACCTAAAACTATTTAATACGACGCGATATTCCTCTCGGTTGAATAGTTATCGTATTTTAAAAGTGTGAAGTGATACGTTGTTTACATCTCGCGCGGCCGCCATTATGGGAACGAAAGACTATCGACAAGTACGGGGTAACAAGTACCGTGTGAGACGAAAACTAGCAAATGGGTAGTCAGTCCAGCGTCAACTAGAGCATTCCTACTAGAAATCTAGTTCCGTGTGATAGGGGCTTTAGTTCATTGCCAACTAACTGGATATCCAGATCCGTGTGATAAATTCCGTTTGCAATTTATGCCACAGCTGCACTGCAATCGCAAGAGTGGGCATGCGCGCCGAGTAGTTGGACCCATTGGCAAGGTAGAGACGTCAGAGAAGACAGAGGTGCAGACACTTCGTAGTGGGTTGCGATAATGTTCAAGAAAATCGAAACACTCGCCGTGTGTGAAGTGCGCTCAGTCATACGGTTTTTTGATGCACGGAATGTGTCAAGAGCTGAAATTAACTGTCAAATTGATGAAGTATATGGTGAACGGATCATGAGTGCTTCAATGGTACGGAAATGGGTGCGACAGTTTAACGAAGGACGGAACATTGAGCACGATGAGGAACGCAGTAGGCGGCCATCTCTGGTTACAGACAAATTGGTCCTTGCTGTGGAAGAGAAGATTATAGAGAACCGACGATTCATCCTGACAACACTGTCTGTGCATTTTCCACATATTTCCCAGTCGCTGCTTCAAGAAATTGTGTCAGATAGACTGAACTTCCGCAAATTGTGTGCCCGCTGGGTCCCACGCTCGTTTACAGAACACTACAAAGAGAACCGAATGGAGAGTGCATTACTGTTTTTGACACGGTACTGTGAGGAGGGTGATGACTTTTTGAATGGCATCGTGACTGGGGAAGAGACATGGGTGTTGCACATGCAAACAAAACGTCAGTCCATGGAGTGGAGACACTCGTCCTCGCCACGAAAGACCAAAGCCAGGCCTTCCGCTCGGAAGGCCTGTTTGAGATTGATTGTCTGATATTGGGATATTTTACGTCGCCTTTCTGTCACTTTTTACTAATCATGGCAAAGAGGGTGAGTGATGATATTATGAAATCGACGAAGTGACACTCACAAAGAACAATCAATCATCCCCAGACCGGGATTCGAACCCGAGATCCCTGGCGTCTTTGATTTTCTATGGTAACCACTCCATCACGAAGGTCCGCTCTTAGGCCTACCTGAATTGAAATTGGTTTATTTTGGGAATCTCAGGTTATGTATAACAAGAAAGTTATGTTTTATTTGGTACAATTATACAGAACCGTTTACAAACATACTCTTATTGCAATATGGACAGTGGCGTGCATAAGGGGGGATAATAACCCCCCTTTGGCCCAGTAAAAAGAATGTCAAAGGCAGGAAAAGATGGCAAATAGATGGCTGCCTACTAAAAAATGTATAGCCTCTCCCCCCCTCTTTCAAAAGTTCTTGCGACGCCACTGTATATAGAGCTTTGTTTTTAAGCCCACTTTATTCACAGGAAAGCTAATCGGGACTGAGGACTTGCAGTTTAAAGTGGGATCCTAACAACTTGTGCCTCAACCTTGCATCAAACCCGGGACCCCTTGATTAGAAGGATGCGACGTTACCACTATGCTATCCATCAAAGAAAGAAAAACGAAAACTGTCCCAGAACTTGTCAAGACATGGGCTGTTCCATTTGGAACAAAGAAAAGTAGGAGAAAGGTCTGTTCCACTTTCTTATAGGGGAATAAGTGTGATAATTGACATTGACATCTCCTAATATTTAAAAAAAATATATTTTCTCGAAAATGGGACGAGGCCCCAAAGTTTTTTCATTTCCTGGTGTTAGTACATATATTCACCTACAAGTTGGCATACTTAGTGTATTTTTACCTTGATACTGTTTTGAGATAGGCCTAATTCTAAATATGCGGATTTCGCAAATTTTGAGTATTCAAAGGGTTATATCTGCTAACAGCATCAATATCCCAGTAATGTGCTATATCAGGTAGCTTGTCCTAATAGTGAGCTTGAATGCCCAGTAAACAAATCTTTGGGGTACTGTGTTGCTTAACAAAGATATTAAGGGCCGAAAACAGGAAAAAACTGCATTTTGGACCCTCTTTGTTGCCTCATAACAATGGAAAGCAACAATGTCCCATCAGAACAATTGAATGTATATAAGCAAACAGTCTTATATTAACAGTATATCAAAACAAAAGTTTGGGATGTGTTTGATTTCCAATGATACAGCACTCGGAAGTTACCCATGTTTCACTTTCATGAAAAATGGGCGGTCTGACCTTGTACTTTGACATTTTATACAGGGGAGGGAAAATTTTTTCAAGGTCTCAAAATTGCACAATATTCATTTCTCATAACCTACTTCAACATATAAAAAAATGAAGCCAATCAAAAAATACAACTATCCAAATATCCCTTTTTTGTTCGAATTTCAAAATAATGGCTCTTAACCACAACTCAATACAATTTTAGATTTCCAAATATTCAAATTTATCAAATCCCAGTACTAGTAGCTATATGACAATGTAAATTCACTATACTGTAAAAAAAAGTTGCAGAAATTCTTGACCACAAGCATAATTTCTTGACTTTTTTGACCTACCTCTTAATTCCTTGATATCCTTGACTGGTAGACACCCTGACATTGTTGCTAATCGTAGGCTATTTGATATGTTTCGAAAAAATAATATAAGTTTTGTAAGAGATATTTGAAATACACAGGATTCCTGCAGATTATCCGTACCATACTACAATTTTTTCACTCTCTGACAGAAATAAATTAATGTCAGTGTCAATTGCGAATATTTGTCACGTGATTACATACACATAGGTTAGAAAATGTTGTTCTTCAAGGATTCGTAGCATCGAAATGAGCAAAACTATCCACATAAATACTGACTATAAAGATGAAGAAGTCAACAATATATTATATAGCATCAATAAGTCTCAAATAGTCTTCAGTAATTTCTCTACACACCCTCTCCCAATTATATGCATATACGTATGTATGTATATGTTTACAACATTACAGTACATGCTGTCCCCCTCCAGGGAAACTTCTAGATGGGCCCATGCCCCCTCTTTAAAAAATCCTGGGTACGTGCCTGTTTCTAAATAGGTAAGAATATGCGATACGCCATGGCTTCCTTTGATTTGAGTTTCATGTCATCAGAATTCAGAATAACTGTGTAAAATTATTTTACAGAGGTGTGTGATTTATAAGCTCGCCAAAACACCAGTAAACGCAAAACTTGTGTTCGAAGTGCTGCATCTTCGTCGAAAGTTGACAACTTGTTGCAATCCAAAAATTTCCTCTTTTTTAAAGTTTATATGATAACGTGCACTGAGGATGAGGAGCGAACTTTTTCCTGCATCGACTCCATCTTGGAATCACGCGCGTGACACGTCATTAAGCAGTGTAGTCAGAACAACATTTTAAATTTTGTAAAAAACGTGGGCCGAGTCTGCTGCCACGCGTATGTTAGCAGTAAGAATAAGCATCAAATTTGCTCCTGCCACGTAATTCGTCTGCTAAAAGGATGTTTTCAAATCTTAAGAACATATGAAGACGAGAAAAATGCAAGTTTATGACTAGTGGGAATGAATGTACAGATAATTTAGAACCTTTTTTTAAGAAAGCATTTAACGATATTGTGTTAATGCTAACATAATCTAACCTAACTACGAGAGCATTTAGGTTTATTATTAGAAGAATACTAAGGGACCTAATCTTAAAACATTTTTGTGTAAGTAATCACTAAAACTTCACAGTATGTGTTAGACGTAATTGCATACATAGCATGATGAAATATCACGATAAAACAAAGACCGTGTCTGCTGCCACGCGCATGTCTCTTTTGGGTTACAGCAGAAAAAGAACGTGGCAGCAGACACTACCAAAAAACATTTCGTTGTAATGGGGGTTGGGTTATTCCTGACTAAACAAAAAATAACACTGGTCAACATGAAATTTGTTACAAGGAATGTGAATGGTATTCTAAGGTAAGTCGATGGTGCTGAATTCGAAAATGAAATCAGTTTTTTCCTATCGGGCTCAGTTTTCTTGTTACACACTAACCTGTACCTAATGCAATTCATGAAAATTCTGCCTATTGGGCTGTGGTTTAACCTATATTTACTCTACAGATATTGTTGAATAACAGTCATTATATGACCATAGAATGACCAGCACGTTCCTAAGGCCAAGGACCTTCCTCCAATTGCAACAAAGCAAATCGTGAATAAGAGAGAGTCATGGCAACACTGTTAATGAGTCATGTCCGAACACGTAGAATCGTAGTGTTGTTTGTTGTCACGTGCGTCTCAGCATTGAGAGTTCTGACGGAGTGGGAAGTGACTGCCTTTGATTACGTTGTGATTCGAAGTTTCAGAAGTTGTGTGTAGTGTTAGTGCTTAAGAAAATGCCTCGTACATGCGTAAATAGCCCCAATTCGTTTTGTTATATATGTGGAGAGTTGACATTTAAGTCACAAAAGCGACGAATTACCCCTCTTATAAAGAAGTGCTACGAACTTTATTTTGGGTGTAAAGTTGGGGACAAAGACAAAACATGGGCCCCCACATATGCTGTTTGACCTGTGTTACACTTTTGACAAGCTGGTTAAAAGGATCACGTCACATGTCGTTTGCTGTTCCCATGGTTTGGAGGGAACCATCAGATCACAGAACAGACTGTTATTTCTGCCTGACCAAAATAGCTGGAATCACGTCGAAAACAAGGAACACTGTGCAGTACTCAAATTTGCTATCAGCTATGAGACCTGTATGTCACAATGAAGAATTGCCAATACCAAAGCCTCCAGAGAATGTGACTGAGTGAAGATGATTGTCGTGACCAACACGGGGAAGAAAGTGCAAGAGGAGAATAAACTGCTGACCCAACATTTAAAGTGTTTGTCTGGTTCATCAATGGAGCCACACTTGTTGTCACAAGGGCATCTGATCGATCTTACTCGGGATTTAAATTCGTCTAAGCAACAGTCTGAACTTTTAGCTTCGCGACTGAAAGGTTGGAATCTCCTCGCTTGTGATACGAAAGTGTTTTTTTTTTCATGACCGCCATACTATTTTCTCAGGATATTCCTCCCACGAAGGAGACATGGTTTTTTGTAATGACAGCTCATCCATTATGGATTGTCTTGGCCATGAATACAGTTCACACGATTGGTGTCTCTTCATCGATTCCAGCAAAGTTAGTATGAAAGCTGTACTTCTCCATAATGGAAACAAATTCCCATCAGTACCAATTGCTCATGCTGTTAACATGAAGGAGACGTATGAGAACTTGAAACAGCTTCTGACAAATATCCAATATCAGAAATACAAATGGAAGGTAATTGCAATTATGCTTGGCATGCAGCTTGGGTACACAAAGCATTGCTGCTTCTTATGCGAGTGGGACAGCAGAGACAGACAAATATCACTATTCTGGGAAAAAATGGCCTCTTTGCAGTGAATTAGTGCCTGGACAGAAGAATGTGGCAAACACTACTCTTGTTGACCCCAAAAATGTGAATCTCCCTAATCTGCACATAAAATTGGGACTAATTAAAAACTTCGTGAAAGCCATGGACAGAACTACACGTGGATTCATGTACTTGCACCAGAAATTCCCAAGAATCAGCGATGCCAAAATTAAAGAAGGAATATTTGTAGGGGCTCAAATAAGGGAATTGATGAATGACGAGAATTTCATTCAACAATTAACAGATGTTGAAAAATGGCATGGTTGTCTTTTACAAGTGTATGTAAAAACTTTTTAGGCAACCATCAAGCAGAGAAGTATCGCGATATTGTACATGAACAAATTAGATCATACCAACGTATGGGATGCAACATGTCTCTAAAATTACATTCCTGAATGATCACCTGGACTTCTTCCCAACTAACCTTGGTGCCGTTAGTGACGAACACGGTGAACGGTTTCACCAAGACATTGCTCTAATGAAAAAGCGGTATCAAGGCAAATGGAGTGCCGCAATGCTGTCCGACTACTGCTGGACCTTACGAAGAGATGTTCCTGAGGCAAAGTTTCGTAGGAAATTGGGGAGAAAACATTTTTAGATATGTTTATACACTTTCATGTTACTCATTTACTTCATTCCTTTGTATACTGACACAGATTTATTACCTTTTACGTTTTGTAGCACTTTTTGGAAAGAGAGTTCTTTCGACCAATACATATAGAACATAGGATGAGGTAGGAAAATAGAAAAAACATTTTTACAGGAAATCTGAGCCCAATGGAGAAATTCTGAAATTAGATCTGCATTCAGGGGCTCAACAACTTCTAGAAACAGCTTGTTTTGTTCTTGTAACATTTACAAATATTTTTTTGTAGACCAGTGTAATCGATCACACAGTTCCATTATCGATGGAGGGGAAAGAATTTCCCGTTTGGCCAATTTTCCAATGTAAACAAGTGGGATACAGATCGTCACAGAGCTTATTTTGTTTTAAGAGATCGGATTGAAACTGGATCACTTGAAATTCTTAATGATTGATTGATTTACTTTATTTTACTTCGCTTTTTGTGCCACTCTTGGCTAATTTGCGAATATGGGGATGAGTGATGACGTGATGAAATTAATGAATGGACACGCACAAACACCCATGCCCAGGCCGGGATTCGAACCCGGGACCTCTGGCGTCGTAGCGCGATGTGCTTGAAATGTTTAAGTAATATGGAGAAACAAAGGTATCTCGAAGAAATTGGCAAGTTTCCGGAGCTTTTGGATAAGATTCATGGAACAATAGTAATGTTTTCCGAGACAATGATGATCTTCTACCAGTGGTTTCGTCAGGAACTATAATTTTCGTCAACATGGATCTAAAATTATTTTTTGTTATTGAATAAATATTCCATTTTTTATTAATTTTCTTAATTTTGGCGTTCTAAACTAAATGTTTTGTAAGCTATGAGGGTCACTATTTATATTTTCAGCCTAACAATGAAAAAAACAGGAATTTGGCATTGAAAACTGCTTTATTGTTTTTCGAAGTATTCTCCTTTATGGTCAATACACTTTTGCATTCGTTCGAACCATTTGTCAAAGCAGTTTTTCCAATCTTCTTGAGACACCTCCATAATATGGTTTTTGAACGCATCAACGGCGTCTTCCGCCGACGAAAATCGTTGTCCACGCAATTTATTCTTGACATTCGGGAACAAGAAGAAGTCATTGGGTGCCAAATCAGGACTGTACGGCGGATGACCCATGAATTCGAGTTTTTGACTGTTCATAAAGTCGGTTGTTAGACGAGACGTGTGACAGCTGGCATTGTCTTGATGAAGAATGATCCGACTGCGTTTGTTTGTTTTCCGTATTTGACCGAAGACATCTGGCAAACAAATTGTTGTGTACCATTCAGAGTTGACCGTTCTACGTTCTACGTTCCTCTAAAGGCACAGTTGCCACATGACCAGTTGTATTTATTGAGCATTTGTTTGCACCAATTGACGGGAGCGTCTTTTTGAGTTTTTGTCAAATTGTGTGGGATCCAACGAGAACATACCTTTCTCACAGCTAAATGATCATGTAATATTTTATATATGCTGGAACTGGTGGAACTAATGCCTATGGTTGCCTCAATCTCACAGTATGTCACATGACGATCTTGCAGTATTAGGTTTTGCACAGCATCAATGTTTTCTTGAACAACAACTGATTTTGGACGACCTTCACGAATCTCGTCGGTGAGCGAATGGCGGCCACGATTAAATTCGTTATACCAGCGTTTCACAGTGGCAAAGGATGGGGCTTCATCGCCAAATGTGGAAGTAAGTTGATCGATGCACTCTTGTCTTGATAATCCACGTCGAAAATCGTAAAAAATCATCGCACGAAAATGTTCACGAGTAAATTCCATTTTATTGTTGTCGCGCAATCTCCAAGGCAACATAAACAACACAAATGAAGCTATTGACAAAACATTTGAAGTACGTTATGGTCAATAATGCCAGACGATTCCGTGCAAACGTCAAATCGCGCCTAACTTCAATCAGTGTTGCTAAGGCTCAAAATATAAACAGTGACCCTCGTATATTGAATACGTGCAGCTATATCTACTATATTCTTATACAGTCTTTTCCCGGGTTCGATACCCGGTGGAGGCACATAGTGGTTCGGATTACACTTTAAATTGTAGGTCCAGTCCTGATTAGCCTTACCGTGCATAAAGCGGACTTAAATCACAAATTCAATCAATCAATCAATGTATTTAATTGATAACATTGAAATACTTCGATTACAACAGTAAATGTCTAACTTTCAAAATCGTGTATTCAAACACAGCCCCCATTATTTTATATCTTGTAGAGGGCTTTGTTCCACCACTGTTCCACCACGGCTAAAAACGTGCCCGACATAATAACAGTTACATGTTTTAAATTTGTTACATCAACATATTCGCATTTATTTACCGCTTTACTGACTGAATCCACTGATTTTTCCGTATCGGGTCTATCGGAAAACGATGTATAGATACTTGAGAAAAAAATATTTGTTCCGACCTCATGTTGTAACCGACAGCCACTCAATGATTGTCGCCTTTTCTGTAATACATTACCCTTACACCTTTGAAATCCGTTATTTATTTTTTCAAAACCGGAAGTAGCGTCCCCGCCTGCGTCCAACACGGACGAGAATGTAAACATCCCAGTGGATGGGAGCAAGCATTTCTGTGCTTGCTTGACGCGGGCGGGGACAGCACTTCCGGTTCTGAAAAGAATAACATTGAATTCAAAGGTGTAAAGGCAGTGTCTTCGGAAAAGGCGACAATATTTGGTTTGAACATGAGATAGGGAACAAACAATTGTTCTCAGGTACCTATGCATCGTTTTCAGACATACCCTATACGGAAAAATAAGTGGCTTTAGGCAGAAGAGCGATAAAATTGGACACAAACAAGAGGGAGTCGGCACTTTATCAAATCAAATGAAAATATTTTACGTGTTTCGAAAATTATAATTGCGTTGATTAAATTTAAAAGTTGGAACTATTTATAATGATATTATAACGCATTTACCTTTTGGTTGTTGATAAGCGCTTTCTCCATGGGCGTCGGTTGGTCAGTCGACCTCTCCCCCCTGGAAATTGGCATCATTTCAAGTTGCAAAAAGCAGGAAGTTTGTTATTTGCATTGTTAATAACAGAAATAAAGTTCACTTGGTTAGTATTCGAACAGAGTAAACAATGTAAAATATACATTACATCGAATAAATAAGTGAAAAATACAGGAACGAGGTTATATAGTTATATTTTCATATTCTACCATTTAATCCAAAGAATTAATGGTTCCACAGTTTTCAGAATTCGAAAAATTATAATTTTAGATGTGGTCACAGAATAGAAACTTTGTGAGTATTTTTTCTAAGTTCTAAAGTCCTTCCTTGAACAACACTTGCAAAAATTAATAACAAAATACAATAACTGTGCATTCCACGATTTGCGGAAAGGGGCGGGGGGCGTATCTATTTTTTACTAGCCAGCCATCATTTTGACATATGTTTCTGACTCTGACGTTCTCATTTTTAGAAATGCTACGCTAAAGGGGGAGGTTATGGCCCCACCATCCCCCCCTTGGGCACGCCACTTATAAAACATATTCAGTTTTCGCGCCCCGCCCAACAAGTAGGATGAGGGGCTTGCTCAGAATGTTCATATCGGAGTATGATGTTTTATGATAGGGATATATGAATAAATAAAGCGCTAAAACAACAATAAATTGTGCCTTTATGAAAAAGTTAGGGTTGCATGGGAAATAATGAGAAATTGTTACGAAGGTGTTGGGGATGTGTTTATGAATCCCTGGCTTAAATTATTTCATACAGCTCAAATTATAATGAATAACATATCAATTGTGCGGGTTAAAGTTACAGTGGTGTAAGTCACTTTCTTAAAAAGATTAAAAAAAAAGTCTGACTCACAGCACTTTGCTGATCAACACAACAACTGTTTCTTTTATCACTAGACCTTAAACTGTCATCTGTTGACAGTTGAATGAATCTCTGATTTACTTCACGTTTTCTGTTAACAGATTGACTTATACAGATCTGGTTTCTGTGTATAGGTCTTTTTTTTTTTTTTTTTAAAAAAAGTGACTTACACCACTGTAACCTTAACCCGTCCAATTGTAAGCTGTAACTACAATTTAGAAAACGACCCGTCGGAAGTGGTCTTACTGTTCTTAAAGAGGAATCGCACATGATATGTGCACACTAGAAATTGAACCTGAAACCCCTTGATTTTAAATGCGACAGCCTTGTTCAAATCTGGCAAGCACATGCTTTACCTCTAATTTCCTTTCAACGCACGAGTATGTTTGTTTACACTCGTATATCCATTTCTAGCGGTAATTTCTTACCTGCACAGACCTACACTCGATCAAATGACGTTACCTAAGCACAGCCCCATCCCTAGCTTCACTTAAAGCATCATTTAATATTTTTTAACAACTATCCAAGCACTTCGAAAAAAAATGAGACACCGACAGGGTCGTGGCTTCCAATCGCACTATTCTGTACTTCTTTCGAAGTAGTGGGGAGTTATTCTTACAAACTTTTCAAATTATTTTTCACGTACTCCAAAGGATGATAGTCATCGAACAACTTCCCCCACAAATCATTGCGCGAAAACATGTCCGCCGCATGATTCCGGCAAACGTTTCGGAGTTTGGAGCTTCTGCAGGTTCAAATCAGAATGCGCATCTCCGCCATGTTGCCACCTCCTGGGACTATGCGCGGCTTCAAACAAAAGCTCATCGTTTCCAGTCTGGTACCTTGAGGTACAGTACTTGAGGTCTGTGGATCGACCCAACCTCTATACTTCTAATAACCTTGGAGGACATTATACAGGGTGGGATAAAAGTCGCCTTCCACAAAAATGTACATTGCTCATTTCTTTGGGGAAATCGACTATCATCCCACCTTGTATGCACAAATTGGAGAAGTTAATATTCTCTATAGTTCCCATTACATGAACAGTTTACTCACTATGTGTTTTACACGAAGTGCTTTATTTTCATTTCTCGTCCTTGTCAATGACTTTGAGATTTAGATATGTATCCCCCACTTGTGCACAATATACCAAATCTCCTAATAGTATAGATATCAAGAAATTAACAATAATTGTTGGGAATTTTTACTTAACCATAACCTTTTACGCATTTAACACAGATGAACGTGCTTTTAGAGGATTGAGTAATAAGTTTATCATGCTTATTAAGCATTCTGTCATGTAACGGATACACAAGATTAAGTTAAATTGGATTTCGAAATTAAGCTGAAATAACAACAATATATAAATATACCAAAGCAAGTGGACAAGAAAACTTCTATCTGAAATATACTAATATGACACATAGCATACTTGTTGATCGCCGGAAAACACTATAAACATTGCAACTGATTAACTACATCGATGAATACTAAACGAAGTAATTGGTATAATCAGGGGCGTAACCACAAGAGGGCAGGGAAACATCGACCGTCAGCATTGGACGAACATTAATTATACGAGGGGGAAAAGGGGGTAAATATTGGTGTCAACTTCGCATTTGGTTGGACGATTGGGGAGAACTTAAAATTTACGGTCTACGGAAACCTAAACTAGCATAAGAAAATTATTAATCTTATTGGCGGTACGTTTTCTTACAAGCTCAAACAAATATTAAGAAAATCACTGTACACTGTACACGTACACATTAATATTGTATTTTTAAATAACATGATGATTAGACTTTCAGAACAAAAGCCACTTAACCCCCACTCCGCCAAAAATGTGTCGCTAAGGGGGTGAGGTGCTGTTCGCATTAATACAAGGTTAGTCAAGCATACAAACTGTTAAGAATAAGGTTGATTCAGTATACTAACAATGGCAGTGTGCCTGAGCAGTTTTATGTTAGCAAACATGAAAGTGAGCCTGCTTCTTCTTTCTTAGTCTTTTAATTTCAACTACAATGAAAGGATTCGAATTTCATGAATCTCGACCAGTGGTAAACTGTCTGGTGTTTTATTTGAGGTGGTTCCGAATCGGCTCGGAACTTCCGACATGCGGACTTTCTTGGATGATTTCAGGCACAAAATCACTACACCAGGTATCGAACTCGGGAATTTTTTATTACAAGGCAACTACGTTACCACAACACCACAAGAGAAGCGCATACAACACTTAATGCAGGAAACGGGTCACAGATTTATATATAAAAAAAGAAACAAAATGCTGATTAAACATTTAGGAGTGAATACAGAAAACGGCTGTTTTTTTTTTTGTATTTGTAATCACCAATTATATATTACATTACAGAAAACAGGTATTCTCTGTTAGGAGAATTTTTGGAATTATTTGTAGATGAATATTTTCTTCCTGTGATGTTTCTAATCCAATGAAAAATCAACCAATGATTTTGGTGGCTACTGGAGCAACTCCATAAGCCAATGCAGGGCTCGCTACCGCTACTGGATTTCCAACAGCTCCAATTGTAACGGCAGCACCGGCTCCTATTCCACCTGAACGACCAATTTGGACAGCTGGAGAACCACCAACAACAGTTGCTAGTGGAGCAACTCGATAAGCCAAGGCAGGGCTCGCCACCACTCCTGGATTTCCAACAGCTCCAATTGTAACAGCAGCACCGGCTCCTATTCCGCCTGAACGACCAATTTGGACAGCTGGAGAACCACCAACAATAGTTGCTAGTGGAGCAACTCGATAAGCCAAGGCAGGGCTCGCCACCACTCCTGGATTTCCAACAGCTCCAATTGTAACGGCAGCACCAGCTCCTAATCCACCTGAACGACCAATTTGGACAGCTGGAGAACCACCGTAAACAGTTGTTAGAGGTGTTGCAGCAACAACAGGAGCAACAGCTAGAGCAGGTGATGCCAAGGTACCATGTGCACCAATCCTAACAGCGAGGGCTGAGCCCTGTCCGTATCCTCCCGTGTACGAAAGAGCTGGGCCTCCAATCAATGCACCGCCAGCAGAGGCCACTGCTACGACAGCAGCGAAAGAAATCAAAGACTGGAAAGTGTAAGAAACACAAATAAACTATGAATATGCCTGCCAAACAAATGAGAGATAACTACAGATGTAAAAATGCTGAATACAATTTATTCAGAAATGCTACTACTTCTTTTGCTCTACTGTTTTCGTGAGCAACGCGTCTTAAAACCTTCAATGTCTTTCTTTCGATTAAATATGGTACCAGTTCAAACATTTCTCTCGGAAAGTTTTTTGTGTGGTGTTCAATTTGTCTGTCATTTTGTGAATAAAAGAATAATGTAAAATTCCATCTTGATTATAATTAAAATACGGTGATTATTTTCAACTTAAATGAAAGATTGAAAACTATCGAGAATAAAATTTGGAGGTCCTAAGTATTCGTCGCTTCTACGTAACTTATGTAATTAAATGAATACTTACTGCCAGTTTGCTCATGTTGTTGATTCTAGTAATGAACTGTAGGTGTGTTCTTTTTTCGACGCTTTTATACATGCAATTTTCACTTGGCGAAAGTAATTTGACATTGTATTTTCAAGGTAGCCTTCAAGACAATAATGTTTGATTTCCTCTCACTGAAGAATTCCTAACGTAACTAACATTTTCAGAATTTAATTAATATTCTAACAATAATTTACACAGTTAATAAAGTTTATCGGTGATTATTTTCAACAGTCATTATGTTATGTCCATTGTCCAATAATGCAAATTAAGATATTTTTCATTAATTTCTGAAAGTATATATCGTTAACGGAGTTCATTTGCCAATGTTACCTTGCACATAGACCCAGCATTCTGAGCAGTAGCTCCAACTAAAAAGAAATTGGGGGGGGGGAGCGGTTGTCTTAAACAATATTTTATGTTTGTAAATATTAATATCTGTCCCTCTAGGTGAAAGTGTCGGCGCCCATGATTGTGAGCAATTTATTTTGCATTATAGTTGGCAATGGAGTTAGTTTATCAACTGTGCAATGAAGAAGTGTTTAAATGGACAACTGAGAAATGTAAAATAGATTGTTTGAGAAAGGAATAACAGCCAAACAAGTAAATTGTTAAAGGAACAATCGTGACGGAATGAATACAAAATGATTAAACCCAGTACATGGTAAGAATCAACCGTAAACAAAAATTAAGCAAAAAGATATAGAAATATATAACTGTAGAAGAAGCGTGAAAGAAATAACAGTGAAAATATTTTTTGCGATAGAAATATAATAAAATGAATTAAGTTCGAACTGGTGAACAACAAGGGAACAAAATAGAATGGAACGTCCGAGCTGAATTCATTTTCGTAATTACTCTTATAACAATGAAAAATTTCTGTTTTGTTACCCTGGCGCTATCAGGGTACTAATTAACGAAAGCTGTAAAAAGAATCGTTTTTGTTCCTGTCGGTCCATCAATTTTCCCGTTGCAATCTACCAGTGTCTAAGAAGCTACCAGAGTTGTAAGATAAAATCTCTGGCCTCCATCGGCTCGTCTGACCATGTGAACAAATAAAAGTTAACAATCGCCATATTTTCTACATAGGAATGTTGACAACACTATATTTTTGCTACTGCATAATTCATTATATATTTTGTGATGAACAATTTTCAACAATACTTAGTACTATTGTAGGGGCATAGCAGTGCCACATTTTGAACTATTTCTACTCAATTCAGTTTAATATTGGAGTTTCAGGTGCTCCATGAAAAGGAATTTCTTGAAGAAATTACCATTTTTCTTATTCTTCTGCTAATTACGTTTGTCTGGAGAAGGAATGTCAACATTGTACTATTTGGAAAGCCCTAGTCATTGCTTTCAAAATAAAACAAACTTTAACCCACTACGACGAATAGTACTCATTCTACAATTTAAAAAAACAAAACATTTTCGTGTATTTAAAAAGCTCTCGCTTTAAAATTCTTATCGACTAAAAAATTAACCTGGTTTTTGACAAATGTCCATTGTAATTCGACTATGTCATATCCCTATATGTATAACAATGAACAAAAAAATACAGAACTGAAACATCACCTGCAGTTTCGGAAAAATAAGTAAATGAAAATTTTAAGTTTCAAACTTCTGAATTAGACAAACATCTCAACGGTCATGTGCAAAATTATCATTTTGGAAGTCAGAATTTATTCTGCAACACGTTCAACACAATCAAATTTGGAAATTATTCCAAATATGTTATCTTGCCATCCTCCCTTGGGATACCTGTAACTTTATTATTTTCGAATATGACTGTGAAATACATTAAAAAATGATCTGTTAAATATTTTGAAGATTATGATTACGTTAAACCCACCTCATATTTCTATATTGCAAATAAATATATATTTTTTTTTTACCTTTTTACCTTTAATGAGGGCAATGCCGTAACAGTCACCTGGAAAATAGATGCAAAATCATTTCTGCTGCATATTTCTTCCAAGAACTCATCAGATTTTGAATGTCAAAATTTTGAAATATATATATATGTATCTGAAGGGAGCAGGGGGTTAAATTTGAAATATCCGATACACACACACACACACACACACACACACATATATATCAGATATTTCAAATTTAACCCCCTGCTCCCGAAAGATCAAGTGTCTAGAATTTAATTTATAAGAATCGCATTCGTGAACTACGAAAAATACAATTTCGGAATAGAGCATCGATTCTTTTTAATCCAACAAGGCAATAATAGCTCCCTGCCTATTCGTTTCATTTTCGAATATTTTTAGCCCTTATTTTATATGGCGGGCGGAGATAAAGGCTCGCGCCTGGTTTTACACTCAACCATAATATTATGTAATAAGTTCATAATATAATTCCCATATAAACACAGAAAACATTGATCATACATATTACCTTTCACCATAGTGAAAAATAGCAATTCATAGACATACACGGTATTTTGGCATGTGCTTTCCGAGTTACACAAAACATGGAATATAAAATTAACAAGTTTAATTCACGTCCTCAAAGAATTGCGAATTAATATTAAAATTGGTTAAGTTTCAGCGTAAATCCTTTTATTTTAAATCCAAATGAAGTTCCCTTCATTAAAATCGTAACTTTTTTCAGAATTGCACTGACATTACTAGAAAACAATAGAATTATATTGCACTTGTCGGGCAAGTGAGTGTCCGGCAAGTGAGGGTTTATTAGTTACTTAAAATATTTCATGATCATCATTAATCTTATTTACTGTAGCAGTAATAATTCTTGATACATTCTGGCGAAGGTTCTGTGTTTCACTCATGCAACCTTATGGATATATCATTGTGTGTATTCGTTTATGTATTTCAGCTAATCGTTATTACATGATGAACGTCGGGATGAAGCTAAAGTGGTGGAAACGTGACGCTAAGTAACCAAATACAAAGAAACAAGTTGAATGCATTAACAGAATTCAACATTTATTTTTCAAATAATTTCACAACTAGAATAAATCAATGTGATCCTATGTTTTCATCAGATGTTGGAATTCTATGTTTCATTATTTAATTCTTGCTTCATTGAATATTTTCAGTCCATGCAAGAATCAACCAATGACTTTGGTGGCTACTGGAGAAACTCCATAAGCCAATGCAGGGCTCGTCACCACTCCTGGATTTCCAACAGCTCCAATTGTAACGGCAGCACCAGCTCCTAATCCACCTGAACGACCAATTTGGACAGCGGGAGAACCACCAACAACAGTTGCTAGTGGAGCAACTCCATAAGCCAATGCAGGGCTCGCCACCACTCCTGGATTTCCAACAGCTCCAATTGTAACGGCAGCACCGGCTCCCACTCCTCCTGAACGACCAATTTGGACAGCTGGAGAACCACCAACAACAGTTGTTAGAGGTGCTGCTGCAAGAACAGGAACAACAGCGAGAGCAGGTGATGCTAAGACATCGTATGCACCAACCCTAACAGCGAGGGCTGCATCCTGTCCGTATCCTCCCGTGTACGAAAGAGCTGGACCTCCTATTAATGCCCCGCCAGCAGAGGCCACTGCTACGACGGCAGCAAACGAAATCAGAGACTGGAAGAGTTAGAGACAGAAATAAATTATGAATTTGTCAACCAACCAAATCACCATTAATATACAGATATTAAAATGATGAATTTAAATGAATGAGAAATACAATAATAATAAAAAACCCACCTCGCTCTCCATTCCTCAGACCTGAAGAACGTTTCCCCACTAAAGAATGAAAGAACCACTGAATATATCTGCTCCATATTTCTTTGAGCAACGCGTCCTAAGACCTTTAAATGTGTCATTTATCGATTCGATACGATACCAGCTCAAACTATTGCAAACCTTTTTTGTATCGTGTTTAGATTTTTCTGTAATTTCATGAATAATTAAAAATGTAAATTTTCAACTTGATGATAAATAACTTACGGTAATTATTTTTAAATGGAAGAAAATATTGAAAACTTTCTGGAATAAAAATTTTAGGCCCCAAATGTTCTTTTCTTCTATGTAACGTATTTTGTAAATAAATGTACACTTACTGCCAGTTTGCTCATGTTGTTGATTCTAGTAATGAACTGCAGATGTGTTCGTTTCGCGAGTTTTTATACGAGCAATTCTCATTTGGCGAAAGCAATTAACTTGTAATTATTGCATTTCCAAGGCAATTCGTTGAATATTAATAATGCAGCACTCGGGTCATAAAATATACCATTTCCTGTTTCTTAGAATTCACAACACAACCAAATATCAATGAGGAATTTTAATGTAATTTCGTTGCACATTTCAAATACGTAACCATATGTCATTATGCTGAGCATAGTTAACAGAGTTAAGTTTTACTGGTGATGATTGTAAACAATCGTTTTTTTTATATCCAAAGTCAAAATTGTAAACTGAAATCTAGGATTGATTAATTTATATAGATCTATTTGTTAAATAAACTTTTTGGTCAATAATACCTTGAAATGAAGAGAGTCTTTTTAGCATTACAGTTCATGTGGAGTGTGATGGATGAATCGTGAAATGAACTAAGTGTGAAAACGGAAAATATTGATAGGTACACGAGGATTCCTTGCCAAAGCAGTAACCTGAAAAACGATCCGCGACAGATTGCACAGTGGTTTGGATCCCCTTAAAAGTGTAGGCTCAGTTATCTGAGCATAAAGTGGACCTAATACAATTACAACAATTGCGAAGGAGTGAGAACAAAACAAAGTAAAATAACAGCCAAGGAATGAACTGCTATCAAGTACAAAAGCAACTTACAATAATAATAAATAATAAATAAATAAAAAAAGTACGTAGACACAATGTTACTTCGAAAGCAACTATCTGAAAAGGAATTAAGCGCGAGAGAAAAACGTGAATTGATTGAACCCGAAAAGGATTAAGCCCCGAATTTCACTTTCGAGATGAATTTTTTTTTTTGACACTCTGGTCAAAATTATCAAATTCTAAAATTTGTGGCTATAACCTATTTTGATGTGTCCAAAGGTATATTATGGATCTAAAGGCCTGCACAAGACCTGGAGCAGACCCGTTCGCGAGACATCGCTCCTGAAATGCCATGCAACCTGCGCAACACCCTCGCTTGAGCAGCTTGTATGCCCACCTGCACAGGCATTGTAGACCCGCCGGGTACCCGCAGTCTTACGATACCTAGTAGGTCTCAGTTCGTTCTTTCCATCAACTGCAGACCTCTCCCTCTGCATGACGTAGTTGCTTCGAGTAGAAACTGCACCTGGCCCACACCGTTCTGCAGTGTTGCCAACTGCAATAGATTTTCACTACTTAAAAAAGGGAACTCGAAGCTTCGTAAGCCACATCACCAATGAAATGAGATTTACGAATGTTGCTACCCCCCCCCACACACACATTGAAATAGGTTTTCCGTGGCACAGGATCCATAAGTATATGTCGTAAACAACCAATATACGTATATATAGTGATATAGGACAGGACTGAAACATGTCACGTTCGACGCTGAGGTCGCGAGTCGAACAACACACTGTTCTACTGCGAACACCAGGGCCGTAGCCAGCCAGGGCCATTGCCGTTACCCTCGTTTGGGGGGTAGGGCCAAGTACCTGGATAAACGTGCCAACAAGAACAATCACAATAATAGTAATAAAGTAGCATGAAAGGCATTATAATCCTCATAAATCACGCAAAAAGGGGGTAGAAGTCGGTTCTCACGCGCATTTGTGTTGAAACAGAGGTTTAGAAATATTTTTTTTCAACACGTCAATTTCACATTAGCTAATAATGGAAAACAAGCACACAAACTGTTTTTGAAAGAAAGAAAGTGCATGATAAATGCATTCCGAATGTACAGACATATGGCATGTAAAATTTCCATCTACAATATTTTCTTTTCACATGGAGCGACGTATTACATAATCAATTCATCCAACTCGTAACAAACCAACATTAATAGCAAATAATATCACTGGTCGCCATAGCATTCTCTGTTTTAAAACTTTTCTCACTTAGATCGTTCGGCGCTCAGGGCCGACTCCCGCTACCCCTTTGCTACGGCATTGAACTTGATGAGACTGGATAATATTTTATAATATATTTCTACTTTCATAAAATTTGAAATCAAGGGGTTGCAATTACCCCTCCATTCCCCCTCTGCAGGTGCCCTTGGCCGTCTGGAAGGAAAATGCAAGAAAAATATGAAAATTAATTCCATCTTGAGTACCCTTTAGCCCTGCTACTCTTAAATTCTGCTAGTCTGTTTTTTCTTGTACTTTAATGTTTGACCCCCACCCTGACCCTTCCGCTAGACTTCATTTCCGTCCAAGCTTGTGAGCAATGCACCCTACCCCCTCTGGTTGCGCCACTGCGTGCCTGGTTAAGGCACCATGCAATGAAAAGCAATTAGTTTTCAGTGAGGAGATTTTTGTTTGCTCGATCATTCATTTAAATAAATGAAGCTGTAATACTGCGTGCATTTCCTGGCAATAAGATAAGAACTGCTTACGCTGAACTGAAATCGCTAAGTATATAAATTCTCCTTGGAGGAGAGAGCTCCTCCTAGGACCTCGTAGGATTTACGAGCTACGTAAGTAGGCAACACTGGCTGAAGCTGTCCACGTGGTGATGAAACACCTGGAGCGACACGCTGCCGGAGGGCTGTTTCCTTCCAGCAGGTTTTGCAGGCGCCCGGGTCTTGTTGAATGCCCAGTTACCTTGTAAGCGCAGAGCGCCTGAAAGACGAAGAACCCGGGTAAAGACGCAAGTCGACTCGTTGCCGTGGGCAGGCGAGCAGGTATACCTGTCCTCGCGGCAAGCGGGCAGTGGGTAGGTAAAATGCAGATTATGCTGGCCTCTAGATGGATCACGTGGTCAACACGGTCAAATCAACATGCAATATTATTTTATCTGGGCATCAAATTTTATAACAATTTCTCTAGTAATTTCTGAACATATCAATATGTACTGATACACATAAATTGTTAATTATAGTACATATAATAATAATAATAATCATACAAACTTATTTATTTGTACTGACAAAAGGTATATTGCAATGACTAGAGTAAAATTAATAAAGACGTGTAATATGAAACATCCTATATTTCTATTATAGAAATTCATTTTCGAAAAAAAGGACGTCACTCTCTGACAGGAATTGATGAACAAGATAAGCTATTACTCAGTCTTGGTCAGTCATAGAAGAAGTTCACTTTCCCTTCATTGTGCGCATGATGTAATTTAGCATAACACGTGGGTGTGTGTGTGTGTGTGTGTGTGTGTGTGTGTGTGTGTGTGTGTCTATACTTATCAAAGAATAGTGAAACACCATTGATACAATATCTTGAGTTAAATGGATTTATTGCAGCAAAGAAAGCAACTGATTAGGAAAAAGAGTGTTACTGCATATGATTTTATTTATTTATTTACTTGAAGTTTCAGATACAGTACTGAGTGACCATTTTTTGCTGAAACAGTAAGAAGAGGAAAACAACAAAACGATACAAGACGACACAGAAAGAAAAACATATGTTACACATACATTTTTAACGATTGTCGGAAAGTGTAATATGGCAGGAATATGTCAACATTTGGATGGAGGTTATTATAAAACCGAGGTAGCCTATAGAAAAGAGACCAATGTAAAGGGAGAGTCTTGTAGTGGGATTGTGAAAGAGCTTAATGTTGCGGGTTGACCGTATCGGTACTCATTCCACCGTATAGCTTGAAACTACAGCCCTGGGTGGGTGGTCAGCTGGTTTTGAACATTTTCGGTCAGCATAGTGAGTTGGAAAAATATCGAAATTTTCACAAGATGTTACATCACATAAATATTCTACTAGTCTTGTAATCAATAAATTTTCTTATTTTTGGATTCCTTAGATATTGAAAGCTCGTGTGAGTTTATGGCAGTGCTAACAGTCCACGAAGTTGAAACTCAAGTAATTTCTGAGATAGCCATTGTCTGGACTGGCTGACTTAACAGTTGCGTGAGGATACTTTTTCGAACTTGTCTGACTACTTCTCTGTAAGATTTTCTTCTCCAGAATCATGACATAGAGTTTTTCCATTTTTATGGAAAACTTCCCTTTATAACGTTTCTTAATTTGAAAACTGAGTCACCCGGTGGAGGTACATGGCACAGTGTTTCGGATCCCACATTAAACTGTAGGTCCAGTCCCGATTAGCCTTCCTGTGCATAAAGTGGACTTAAAATAACAAATCAATCAACCACTTTGAAAACTGAGTCATAGGAACTATTGTAAGTACAAGGATGAACTATGGAAGAGCAAACATGAGTACTAATTCTAAGATTTCATGCTACTAGCAATGCTTTGTCCGAGGTGTAAGCAACCAAGTACGTTGATTACTTCTTCAGCTTCTATTGGAGCTTTCAAATCCTAAATACATATAATTTTTTAACCAGGAAGGCTTAAACAAGAGATCAAAACTTCATATTCGAATAAATGCTTTTCAAATCATAGGCAAAACACATTTTTGAAAATCCTCAAAAAGTGAGGAGGATCACTGCGATAAAAAATTCCAGCCTTGATATTAGTATAGCTCATACGACGAATTTCCTTTCAAATAATGAAACCATGCAACACTGAAAAGCTCTAACTTTATATGAAGTGTAGGGGAAGAATCATCCACGCTTTGCCCACTCCTGGTTGGTGAAATTATTTTTTATCTTTGATATCACATTTGAACAAAACTCAACAAAATTGAGCTTCAAACCCGCTATCAACACAATATATTTAAATTGAAATACATACATGGTTCAAATGTATTTGGCTTAATGATTTTCTTCTAATAGGATCTTCACCTTTGTTGTACAAGCTAGCGGCACAGTAGGAAATGTGTTCCGATTATGCAATAGGACAACCTTCAAACTATCTTTAGAAGCTTCATAGAACAAACTCCACTTTATTGTTTACCTTCATGATCTAGTCCATTCTTAGCCATTTTTTTTACTGTAGAGTAAGTAATCTTGAAATTATTTCTGTTGTTCACGGAAAAAGAGACATTCCTGTATTACCGTGTGGTAGATTTTCAGTTAAGAATACAAAAGTTCAGCATCTTGATTTAGAACTTTGAAATTCAGAACAGGATGGTTTAAATCAGCTTGAGATAACAGATGACACACAAGAATTCCTATTTCCTCTAAAATGGTAATGGTGGTCCTGTTATAAATCACATAATATTGTGTTGATAAGCTATTAGACGAAACGGTATTAAGAGAGACTGGATTACGCGACTGTTATGTAGCGTGTCTCTGCATAAAATAAAGTTCTATCTGAAAAGGAATTAAGCGCGAGAGAAAAACGTGAATTGATTGAACCCGAAAAGGATTAAGCCCCGAATTTCACTTTCGAGATGAATTATTTTTTTTGACACTCTGGTCAAAATTATCAAATTCTAAAATTTGTGGCTATAACCTATTTTGATGTGTCCAAAGGTATATGATGGATCACGTGGTCAACACGGTCAAATCAACATGCAATATTATTTTATCTGGGCATCAAATTTTATAACAATTTCTCTAGTAATTTCTGAACATATCAATATGTACTGATACACATAAATTGTTAATTATAGTACATATAATAATAATAATAATCATACAAACTTATTTATTTGTACTGACAAAAGGTATATTGCAATGACTAGAGTAAAATTAATAAAGACGTGTAATATGAAACATCCTATATTTCTATTATAGAAATTCATTTTCGAAAAAAAGGACGTCACTCTCTGACAGGAATTGATGAACAAGATAAGCTATTACTCAGTCTTGGTCAGTCATAGAAGAAGTTCACTTTCCCTTCATTGTGCGCATGATGTAATTTAGCATAACACGTGGGTGTGTGTGTGTGTGTGTGTGTGTGTGTGTGTGTGTGTGTGTGTGTGTGTGTGTGTGTGTGTGGTGTGTGTGTGTGTGTGTGTGTGTGTGTGTGTGTGCTTGTGTGTGTGTCTATACTTATCAAAGAATAGTGAAACACCATTGATACAATATCTAGAGTTAAATGGATTTATTGCAGCAAAGAAAGCAACTGATTAGGAAAAAGAGTGTTACTGCATATGATTTTATTTATTTATTTACTTGAAGTTTCAGATACAGTACTGAGTGACCATTTTTTGCTGAAACAGTAAGAAGAGGAAAACAACAAAACGATACAAGACGACACAGAAAAAATTCCAGCCTTGATATTAGTATAGCTCATACGACGAATTTCCTTTCAAATAATGAAACCATGCAACACTGAAAAGCTCTAACTTTGGCTAACGGGATTACGCGACTGTTATGTAGCGTGTCTCTGCATAAAATAAAGTTCGTCACAGCAAAAGATAGAAAAATTTCGACTGCAAAGTTTTTAATTTAGCGTGAAAATTTCTTCAAACCTCCTCTCTTTTCCGTATGTACAAAATCAAGTTGACCACTATAATCAGTATATATTGTATTCAGTATGTATTGAATGGATATTCTATACCTAAGGACTTATCTATGTTAGTCGAACTGGATTTTGTTTGCTCCTTAGCATAGAAAATGAAAAGTGTATTAAAAATACACCTTGAAAACATTATTCACGACACTTTTCATAGGTATCGTTATCCTCGAAATGAAAGGGGTCCGTAGTATAAAATTTTCAGAATTATTGACAATACACCCCCGGTCCCTTCCTACGCTCTGGACTTTCATGAACGTCCTAAATTGAAATGAATATATTCAATATGTTAAATGTTGAAACCGTCATGCTTACCAACCGAAATCTGAAAAGGTTAAAAGGTATTAAGGGGTGATTGGTTGTCTGCATAATTTGCAAAGCCTATACAGATTATGGGCACTACGATTATCGTTTCCTTCAAGCTCCCAGAATTCTTACAGAAGCCCTGGGAAATGACTAAAAGAAAAATAAATATAATAATGCATTAACAGACTTGAAAATTTATTGCAAAACTTGTCTCAAGAATGTTATACAAAGCTTCCGTCTGTAAAATGATGAGTTTTTGTAGAAACTCCCTTGAAAATAAGTTTGTGACATAATTGAAGAGATATGGTTCATACTTAAATATTATTTCACTGGATACTTTCAATTCATGGAAGTATCAACCAAAGATTTTAGTGGCTACTGGAGCAACTCCATAAGCCAATGGAGTACCTACAGCTCCAATTGTAACGGCAGCACCAGCTCCTAATCCACCTGAACGACCAATTTGGACAGCGGGAGAACCACCAACAACAGTTGCTAGTGGAGCAACTCCATAAGACAATGCAGGGCTCGCCACCACTCCTGGATTTCCAACCGCTCCAATTGTAACGGCAGCACCAGCTCCTAATCCACCTGAACGACCAATTTGGACAGCGGGAGAACCACCAACAACAGTTGCTAGTGGAGCAACTCCATAAGACAATGCAGGGCTCGTCACCACTCCTGGATTTCCAACAGCTCCAATTGTAACGGCAGCACCAGCTCCTAATCCACCTGAACGACCAATTTGGACAGCGGGAGAACCACCAACAACAGTTGCTAGTGGAGCAATTCCATAAGACAATGCAGGGCTCGCCACCACTCCTGGATTTCCAACAGCTCCAATTGTAACGGCAGCACCAGCTCCTAATCCACCTGAACGACCAATTTGGACAGCTGGAGAACCACCAACAACAGTTGCTAGTGGAGCAACTCCATAAGACAATGCCGGGCTCGCCACCACTCCTGGATTTCCAACAGCTCCAATTGTAACGGCAGCACCGGATCCTAATCCACCTGAACGACCAATTTGGACAGCGGGAGAACCACCATAAACGGTTGTTAGAGGTGCTGCACCCTGTCCATATCCTCCCGTGTACGAAAGAGCTGGGCCTCCAATCAATGCCCCGCCAGCGGAGGCCACTGCTACGACGGCAGCAAACGAAATCAGAGACTAGGTAGGAATAAAAAGAAGGGCGTTAAATTAATTAAATACATTCATTTTTGCACTTGAAAATATGATATTCCAAACATCAATATCGTGCAATGTTTTAGAATATTTATAATTAGAAGAACTGGAGATTTGTTAAATATTTCAGAACAAATGCAATACCTGAAAGCTGAATTCTATAACATTAGGTTAAATTGTAATCAACATTCCTTTAAAATTACTCTCTGTATTTACGTATACAAGGAAATATACTTACTGCTAGAGTGATCATGTTGTTGAATCTAATGATGTTCTGTAGAAGTTTTGGTTTCTTGTGGGTTTTATACCTGCAGTTTACACTTGGGAAAGTAGCACACGAATGTCAATGTCCTTTTAGAAGGATAAACATTGAATGCTAATATTGTTACCTTCAGTTCATGCAAATCTTTTCAAAATAGTTCTCGTTCACTGAAATGCGACAATAAATCGTGGAATAATTTTTATAAATTATATATTACGTAGCTTATACCACGAAATAATTACTTCGCGTAGAAAACCGTTTATCACGTCTGCGTAAACACTATTTTATTCAAATGAATATTTTGCTCGAACATTTGAACGAATTCATATACATATAATTCAATGGCAATCTGATGCTGTATAAAAAATATGCATAGCAAATATACGTGTATGTGTATTACTAACCAATTGGTGGGGTTTGTAATTTAGTAAAAATATCCACTAACTCTCCTGAAAACAATATTGGGGGGGGGAAGGGAACAAGTGTGTTGGGGAAAATGGAGGCGTTTACAATGGGAGGGAACTGTGGCATGTGTAAAAATTGTTGTTCTTTAAAGATATTCTAACAATTGATCTGAAATCCAAGATTCCCAGTCTGTATATTAAAAGGGGCTTGAAACTACTCCAAATTTTCTCTGTTTGCCTATTATTTTCACTGGATAAAATATATCCCCAAATTATGCAGTTGTGTGAGTAAAAATAGCATAAATTTATGCAATAATCCATCCCTTAGTTATCATTTGTTAGGTTCGAATGGTTTCTTCCATAACTAAAATCCTATGCACTAGTGCATTTACGTTTGTTTTTTAATATCAGCATTCCTAATGTACTGTGTAGTGTACAAACAAAAACAAAGCAAAACGAAAAAAACACAAATCAGCACAACTAAAAGCTTTAACATACCCAGAAATAATATTATGAATACGTCACTATATATCACAATTGTTGACTTTTTCGGATAAGAAATTATTAGGCTCTAATGAACAAAATCTAGTAATTGGTTAAATATACCTATTTTAAACACCAATGCACTGACTCCTGCGCTCGCGTGAGAAATATGGTAAGTGTTCAGTATTCTAGGCCACATACCAAAATATGTTTCCGACATAGAGATAGAAAATATTATAATTACTTAACAGTCTCAAAATTTGCCGGCAATTACATTGAACGTGGCGATTGCGCGAAGTGCGCAAGATACAGGGATATATTTTCCAATTTTAACAAAGTATTATGTAAATTAAATGTGCTTTAGTAGACATTTATATAAAAAAACCAACTTACAAACCACGGAAAATACTCTGATTCTGACAGGTATGTAAATTGTTACAGTTTCTTCATGCACGCGTTTCTGAGAGTAATTGTAGATAAGGGGTTATTCTTACAACAGCGCCTTAGTGTGGAAAACAGCACTGTTCTGGCTCTCTGGCTGGTTCCACTAGAATATGATACCGCTAGAGGCGCTGGTGTCGGTACAACTGCATGGCATTCATCTACTTATAATGGAAGTAAATGGAGTTTTCGCTGCAACGTCTGATTCTTTTACATGAAGCATTTCTGTGAATGTGATAATTGCTATGATATTTGGTACAGTGGTGGCGAAGATGTTAACGAACATTCTAGACAGTCGACCACGTCCTGTTATCGTTATACTTTCATTAATAATACGGGAGAAAAAATACGCGTGGAATGCTCTTGGTAACTAAATTTTTGTGTATGAATCATCATCATCATCATTTCTTTTAAAGATATACACACTGAAGCATTTGTATGTTTCATATTTACTGTCTCTTTTCTTCCGCTTTAAACTAATCGCGGCAATGATGATAGTGATGATTGCATGGAACTACAAAGGGAAACTCACAAAACTTCCTTAGTGCCATCGACATGAGTGTAAGGAAACTTTCAGACCAATGGGACAAGCGACACGGGATGTTCACACTGATGTGACTAGTGACACAAACATTTCCAGACTGTAAAATAGCATTCATTGCGCATGATGGTCGAAACAGCAAGCGACACATTCATATGGCGTATTCGTGTGCTACTTGTTACTTCGTTCGGAAAGCTTCTTAAAGGAAGGGTGCTCAGACCAAAGCGACGTGCTACAAGGGGAGTTCCCAACTAAGTGACAAGCGACATGGTGCCTTCAGTCTATTAGCAAGCGTTTGCTGCTAATTGAGCGAACAACAGATCTAGGCGACACGATAAGCCACACGTGTCGCTTTGTCGCTCAAACTGGGCCATTTCCTCAATAGCTTGCAACATGTTGCTGTGGTTTGTTGTTCGCGCATGCGCGATGCAATGAGTGTCTTGCTTTAGGGAGATTGCGCACCAAAGTGACAAGCGGCACGCAACACTTATCGCTTGAGGATTTCCCCAACCTAATGCTGGCTTGTGCTGCCCGTCATACCGCTACGATCTGAAATGTTGCTCTTGATTGGCTCGTTTCCAAGCGACATTTGTCGCGTGTCGCTTCGGTAAGAAAGTTGCCTTGGATCGAAGGACCCGTGTCGTTTTGGTGTGAAATCCCCGTATCGTTTGTCGCGTGTTGCTTTGGTGTAAAATCTCCTTGAGGAAACGGTGCAGTCAGAGCTTGTGTCCCTACGGTTCGAAAGGCTGCATTGATTACGGACTGCTCGCTTCCATGCGACACTTGTGGTTTGTCGGCTCGGTATGAAATATCTTTCAGGATACTATTTATATTCTAATAACAAAGAAAAATAAACTCTAGCACACAATCCAACACCTGACGTCCGGAATCACATTTCGATGTTTCTTCTTGTGTTACGCATGCTATTTATTTATTAATTTTATTTTACTTTTCTTTCCAAATTAATGCCATTTCGTGACTGCAAACCACTCTACAAATATAACTGCTTCCATCAATTCACGTACCGCCTTTCAAGACAAATAAATATACACAATATATTTCAAAAAACTAACTAAGCCGCATTACTTTCATAAGAAAATTAGCAGCCGTACTGATCCCACTGCCATCTATGTTGTCATCCGTCTCGGGAACTAGTATCTTGGGTCGTTTTCCACACTACGTTATTCAAGACGCTGTACTCTTACTAATGTAAATGTTTCCCCTTCACAGAAAATAACTTAGGGGAGTACAGACTCAAACATGGCACTGAAGATTAACACAAGGGAGCAAGAAAGTGAAGTTACATAACAAAAAATATACAAATATAATTACAACAATAATAGCAACAATAGCCCAAATTGTATCGTAGGATACTGTTTCCATGTTGCTTAAACGAATGTTTGCTTGGATCCCTTCCGTAAATACTCAATTCTTGTTAAGCATTTTAAACAAGAATTGTAAATATTGCAATTCAGTTGCAATGATGTTCGTTTTTTTGTTCCAGCAAGTTTTTCAAGCCTGCTGGACCATGTTGGATATCCAATTGTTGCATAAAGCGTTTCCCGGTATGCACCTTGAAAAGGAAGTACCGGGTAAAAACAGTTTGGCTCGATGTGCGAGCCGGGCAGCAGGGAAAGCTGTTCGACTGAGCAAGTAGGGATAGGCCTAAGCAGGTGAAATGACGGCTCTGCTACTGCTATGACTATCACTTATTTTCTGTAATCTAGAATCTAAATTTATTGCCTTTGTGTTTCCATACAAGGTTTAGATATAAGGTTAGTTCTCTCAATAGTTTGCATTTGCCTTGAAGTTTAAACCAGAGAATATGTTACTTAAGAAGTCCAATTTATTAAAAGCCAGTTATAGTGTTCAATATTTATTAGCCGGAGAGTAAAACACAATTTCTCTCAAGTGTTTTAGAGTTAAAACAGAAGAGAGTGACTACACAGAAGGATTTTTGTGCCTCAATTTTTCAATCCCAGTTTTCCATTAGATCAACGAAGAGATACATTTTGTGAATTTGAAAATTCTAGGACTGATTTTCATTCCTGAATTTTTCCTCTAGTTGTATACTTTCATCTCCTCCAGAAATCAACCATAGATATTTGTGGGTACTGGTGCATAAGCAGCTACAGTGGAACCTGTGAGAGCGCTGGCTCCAAATGTGCTCACAACAGAGTTGTATCCGTTGACGTCATCAGCAGTATAGTTGACAACATCGATGGTGCCGTCAGGCTCCAACAAGCTGTACCTTCCCTTCACCACTCCACCGTCACGGGCTTCCACATGGGACTTCCTGTCGCCAGTTGAGGCATCGCTCACTCCATAAGCGTAGGAATATCGAGGATGACCCTAAAATTATGACGAATATATATTGTTTGTGTCTTATGTAGAACATTAAGGAATATTTCCATATAAAAATGTTCAAATGAATCATGAATAAAAATGAATAGTTACTTACGTAATAATCAACAGCAGGAGATGCTGCAGCAATTGTTCCAATAGGTGCATCAACATTGACTATCCTTGCAGAAGGTGCAACAATTCCAGCAGCAGGAGCAACAGTTAGAGCAGGAGATCCCAAGACACCTGGCTGTCCAATCCTTACAGCGACGGCTGAGCCCTTGGCAACTCCTCCTGTGTATGTGAGAGCACCGCCAGCTACATTTGCAAGAGGGGCAGCAGCAATAATATTTCCTGCATGAGCAACAGCAGGTATTCCAGCAGCAGGGCCAACAGCTAAAGTAGGAGATCCCAAGATACCTGGTTGTCCGATCCTAATAGCGACAGCTGAGCCCTTGCCAACTCCTCCTGTGTATGTGAGAGCACCGCCAGCTACATTTGCAAGAGGGGCAGCAGCAATAATATTTCCTGCATGAGCAACAGCAGGTATTCCAGCAGCAGGGTCAACAGCTAAAGTAGGAGATCCCAAGATACCTGGTTGTCCGATCCTAATAGCGACAGCTGAGCCCTTGCCAACTCCTCCTGTGTATGTGAGCGCACCGCCAGCTACATTTGCAAGAGGGGCAGCAGCAATAATATTTCCTGCATGAGCAACAGCAGGTATTCCAGCAGCAGGGCCAACAGCTAAAGTAGGAGATCCCAAGACACCTGGTTGTCCGATCCTAATAGCGACAGCTGAACCCTTGCCAACTCCTCCTGTGTATGTGAGAGCACCGCCAGCTACATTTGCAAGAGGAGCAGCAGCAACAATATTTCCTGTATGAGCAACAGCAGGTATTCCAGCAGCAGGGGCAACAGCTAATGAAGGTGCAGAAAGACCACCTAGTGCTCCAATTCTAATTCCACTTGAGTACGATAAAGCTCCACCAGCAGATGCCACTGCTACTACAGCAGCGAAGGAAATCAGAGACTGGAAAAGAGTAAGAGAATCTTGAATTATACCTAGGTATAATATGAAAGATCATTTTCACCACATAAATATGAAATAGCCATAATAGAAATGTAAGTAAAATTATATTTTGTTATTGATTATTGGATAATCTATAGTTCGGAAATTTGAGTAATTTTTCACAGTATTTCGAATTTCAAAAATGCTGTGCATCTACATCTTTACAGTTTTAATGTATTTTCCTCATTATTGAAGGAGTTATCGTTCTACTCCCTCACTACGATTAAACAACAAAAGCTATTTGCACATTGTTCTCAATACTGTATATCACTAATGCTTAAATTATTTGTAAAAGTTACTTAAACTTCTACGAACCAAGTCAAGTGAATACGACTAAGCCAAAGACACAGAATATCTGAAAGTGCAAAATCATGCGGCGTGTCAAAGATAGTAAACAAACATCTGAAAGAATGATTGCCTTAATTAAGCAGCTAAAGCCAATGTCTTCCCCTACTGCAGAATTGAGGAGATAGTGAATCCACTCGTGTGGAAACTTGCCTACCGCCAAACAATTTGTGACAGCTTCGGAAAATGAGGGAATCATGTTTTTACCCTTTAAAACTAATTTATAAGCAATTATACTAATCAATTAAACACTATATCTATATAAAGAGAGTTTAAAAAGAGATTGCACGTTTTCTGTAAGTTTTAAGACACGCTGATGGCTCACAAGTTTCTCGAGTAAATAATGAGCAGGTAATATTAGTTTAACATCCAAGGCCGTATCTTTGGGCTAAGGAGGATTTTTTCACCGCGTTACAGTTTACAAACCGAATTTCATATGAATGAGAAATAACTTTGAAAAAGGCAGCTATATGAAAAAAAAAAAACCACTACACTTCTAATGCTGTACATGGAGGGAACATAACACAAAACTCTTTATAAATCATACTAAGTTTCTCCCATACATAATGAATTTATGACTTCTAGAAATATGAGACGCATAACAATATTTAATCTGAGGCACCTAAATCATTAAATAGGGCATTAAGTAACATATACGTAAGGTAATATAACTCATAAGTTACTTGATACTTACTGCTATATTGTTCATATTGATTCTTGTGGTTCTTCTGGGGAGATCCCTGTTTATTGCACCTTTTATAGTAACTGTCCAGTTGGGGAAAGTGACATAATACTGTCAATGCCTTCTCTGAGGGATAAATGTCAAATAATAAATTACATAACCTTGTATTCATGCAAATGGTTTCAAATTACATTCCTCTCGCGAACAGTGAACAAGCCAATGATTGTAGATGAATTGTAGATATATCAACTATGTGTCTTAGAAATATTATAATAAAAATGCAAAAATGTTGTCCCTTGCCTAAAGAATACATTATTAATTTTAATGATTATTCATTTTTATTGTTCAAGATTATTATTACAATATTTAAGTTTGCTATATTATATTTAGCTATTTTGACAGGCCTATTAATGAAAATTTTCTGAGATATCCATAGTTGTTACAGTCCGACGAACGTTATTTTTTCAATTTAAACTATAAACAGTGAATTTTGGTTGATCCAGGTGAGCAAATTATTTTAATGGCACCATATACACTATTACAATTACCACGGGAGTAATAGTTCAAAAGCCGGGTTCTAACGCTGGTCAATACATGCATATACCGTACTGTTAACCCATTATCCATTTTATTAGTTCGTCATTCATCTAAGAGTAGCATTTAACCAAAAATTTAGAAAAATGGCGTACAGAAATACTAGTAGAAAGAAACAGCAATATTATAATACAGAATCAAATATTGATGGTGTCATGATCATCAGAAAAGTACATACTTCACTGGATCTAAAAATAGAAATGCCCTTTGAAAATTTCTTGCATAATGAGGACACTTTCAGCGTCACACTATCATTTTTGGTGTCCTCAGAAACATAAGTTGAAAGTTTAAAGTTGATTGATTGACTTAGTTTATTTTACTTCGTTTTCTACTATTCTTGGCTGATCGTGAATATGAGGATGAGTGATGATATGATGAAATAATTTATGAGGGACACTCACAAAGAACACACATACCCAGTCCAGAATTTGAACCCGGAACCTACAAAGTTAAAAATCTATACATATAATGGATATACATACAGGGTGTTTCTGTGACAGTGTTACAGATTTGCAGGGATGATGGAAGGGAACAAAGGCAACAAAATTAGATAGAGAACCCTGGTCCGGAAATGCCCCAGTCAAAAGTTACAAGCCAAAACCTTCGAAGGACAGGCAACCACGCACAACGCGGAGGGGAACCATAAAAGATGTTTGGTGAAGTGGAAAACAAACACAGAAGAATCACTGTAGTAGCTTTAATGAGTAGTAACTGCAGCCATTATTAGAGAAGTTCTTCATAGTGTGGCCCTCTGCCTCCATACAGACATGGCAGCGTCGCAATAAGCTCTGTCGCGTCCGCTCTAATATCTCATTAGTCGTTCAAACCAAATTACAGGCTGCAAGGATTCTTGAGTTTCTCTACATTACTCGCAAGTGTCTCGTAGACAACACTTTTGACATGACTCCACAAAAATAATGAAGTGGGATAGATCAGGTGAACGGGCAGGCCAAGCAACAAGCCCGCCTCTCCCTATCCACCGCTGAGGGAAGGTCTACGTCAGAATATCAGCAGCACCAGCTACGAAGTGAGCTGGGGTCCCATCATGCTCAAACCACATGCGTTGACAAACGAGAAGTGGGACATGTTCCAATAACTCGGGGAGGATGTCTGTCAGAAATACAGTGTACACTGGTCCAGTTAATCGTGGCGGTAAAAGATCCGGACCTATTACATGTTCGCCGACAATGCCCGCCTACACATTTACAGCAAATCTGTCTTGATGGCCCTTCACGATTGTGACACGGGGATTTTCATCGGCACATACATGGCTATTGCGACTATTCAGCATCCCGTCTCTCGTGAAACAGGCCTCATTAGTGAAAAGCACACAGGCATGGAACTGGGGGTCGACCATACAGCGCTGCAGTATCCATTCACTAAACACAACGCAGGGTGCGAAATCAGCTGGACCCAAGGCATGGACCCGCTGTGGATAGTAAGCGTGCAGCTGCTGCTCCCTCAGAACTTTCCAAACAGTACTATGGGCCACACTATTTCACGTGCCACAGCCCGTGTACTAATGGATTGTTCCACCCGATCCAGCACTGCTCCTTCAAGGTCGGGTGTCCTTGCAGTTCTTCGTCCTCCTTGCACGTGGAATTGAGGTCGCACTTGCCCCGTTTTCCGTAATCGTTGGAAAAGTCTGGGAAACATGGTGTGCGATGGATGTCTGCGCCGTGGATACGTGGTCCGATACAACCTATCTGGTTTCCTACAGTTCCCATTTGCTCGTTCATACACAAACACCATATCAGCCAGTTCCTCTAGCCTATACTCCATTGCACTGATTGCAGCCGCGACACTCACGAGTGCATCTAGACTTCACACCTCGAGTTTGACGTTGCGTCTTCTCCAGGGCATGCGCGGTGGATTCTTTTCTCTTTCTTTTATGGTTCCCCTCCACGTTGTGCGTAGTTGTCTGCCCTTCGAAGTTACAGAAACACCCTGTATATATATATATGCATTATATGCATAGATTTTTAACTTTGTAGTTTCCTTGTTCGACACACACACACACATACACATTCTGTTATTAAGGAATGTCCACTTGGCGGCTCCTCAGATCCTGGTCGCCACGAAAGGATGATCGGGACCATTCATGTAGTTACGTTTAAAGAACAAATAAAAACTATTATACGGATATTTCTTTAGTATTTGAACAACAATCGTATATGTGATAGCAAAATGTTATATATCATACATAAAATTATTATTAAAAGGACGTTAGTAATTTTGAAAATACTATAACTACTTCTTATATAGCGAAACTTCTTTTGTGCAATAAAACTTCTTGTATTTGATTCGGGGGTAGGGACTACTACGCGTATAATATCGATTTTTAACTCTCTCTGGTAGATAAAGACAAATAATTTGAAAGGAATATCCTATTATACTAGAATCTGGTATTTCTTTCAGTCCTCTGTAATATTTTTGTCTGTGGTAGTTTCCGAGTAATCAATATGTACCGAATTCTTCAACTCTTGACACGAACAGGCAAAATTTATGGACAAATCACGAATATTTTGTCGAATAAAAATTTTATTTTAATGTCTTTCGGTACATCATATTCAGGTTTGTTGCTTCATTAGTTTCTGGGATATCGAAGGTTCGACATTTATCGATTGTTGATTTAGCATCACTTGACCCCCTCAGACAGACGGACACTATGCTTGAGATGTTTTTTATTGCATTATGTTAGTATTAAGTGTATATTTTATGTTGCAAACTTTAATGTTTACAGCTCATATAGTTTCTCAGTAATCCATATGTATCATTTGATTTCAACTGTTCAGTAGGGTAATCCAATGGGTGACCCAATCTAGAAGAAAATGAAGAATCCAATCCGTATTCTGTAAATATTTTAGTTCAGCAAATTTCACATTTACAGCTTAAATAGTTTCACAACCTATAAAAATATAACTTATCAATTTCTGACATTCGACTGTTCATAAAGATGTTTGCTGAAGTAAATATCTTTATGAATCCTTTGCCAGCTTTTCAAGTTTTATATTTCAGTTACACTCGTTTATTTTATACATAAAGGTTATTATTCTCTGCCAATATTTACATTGGATGAAGGTCAAACAAATAGTATCAAGCGATTGTTCATGCAAAAAGGAAGTAACAACTGAAGGAATGTTACTTTCGCAAATGAAAGGTTGTGTATAAAAGTTATGGTGCGTTACAGTACTACAATCACTTGGGTACAATCACACGATAGAACATCATGAACACACTTGTAGTAAGTTCCAATGGCATGCTATAGAGACTGACGAGTGACTAATTAGGCATAATAAAGCTCATTTAACTCAAGTTAGTTTTCTAAAAATAGTTTATATGAACTGAGACTGCAAAATAAAAGAATTTTCTTTTATCTATCTATTTATCCATATTGCTGCTATCAGGGAAATGTATTAAGCTGAACTTAGTTTTGTTGCAACGTGTGCACTATATAATACAATAATAATGAAAATTTCTAAAATAATAAACCAGTAACAAATTCAAACGTATTTAACAATCTGAACATTCTGGCAATAGATTCCATCAAGGAATTAACGAAAGGAGAGGGAGCTACAAGACACAAAACCTTCTTTAATTAATACCGGCAATCGAAAATGAAATAAGGGGTGTAAAATTCCATGATTCAAAACAAAATAATTAATTCCATTCGTTATATTATACATTTGAAGAGCCAATATGTCATTGGAACTTTACACATTTAAATGTAATAATAATTGTTCTTACGATTCTGAAATATTTTCTTTTTCAGTTTTTGATTTCCTTTGCTGCAGCCGTAGCAGTGGCTTCAGCTGGTGGCGCGCTGACGTATGCAGGAGGAATTGGAATTGGAGGCGTAGTGGCATCACCTACATTAGCTGCTGTTCCTGCTGTAGATTATTACGTAAGTATCATTTTCTTCTTTCTTCTGTAAAATGTTTATTGATTGATTGATTGATTTAGTTTATTTTACTTCGCGTTTTGTGCCTCTTGGCTAATTTGCGAAGATGGGGATAAGTGATGAAATGATGAAATTGATGAATGGACATTCACAAACAACCAAGCCCGACCGGGATTCGAACCCGGGACCTTTGGCGTCGCAGCGCGATGTGCTAACCACTCGGCAACAGGGTCGGGTAAAATGTTTATGAATGTATATCATTACACACAATTCAATACTGAAAACAGTCTAGATTAAATATATGACTTATTGATTTCTTTGCTTTCAGGCACATCCTAAATACTCATATGCTTATGGAGTCAGCGATGCCTTGACTGGAGACCGAAAGTCTCAAGTGGAAGCCCGTGACGGAGGAGTGGTGAGAGGAAGATACAGTCTGCTGCAACCTGATGGCACAATCCGAGTCGTCAACTATGCAGCTGATGACGTCAACGGATTCAATGCTGTTGTGAGCACAAGTGGAGCCAGTGCTCACCCAGCTCCTGCTGTTGCCCCTGCCGCAATTGCCGCTGGTCCTGTATCTACTGTTGCTGCTGCTGCAGCTCCTGTAGCAACTGTTTCCGCTGCTGTACCGGTTGCAACCATCGCTGCTGGTGTTCCTGCTGTGGATTATTACGTAAGCATTATTTTACTTTCTTCTGTAAAATTTTTATGAATGTAAATCATTACACACAATTCAATACTGAAAACAGGCTAGATTAAATATATAACTCATTGATTTCTTTGTTTTCAGGCACATCCTAAATACTCATATGCTTATGGAGTCAGTGATGCCTTGACTGGAGACCGAAAGTCTCAAGTGGAAGCCCGTGACGGAGGAGTGGTGAGAGGAAGATACAGTCTCGTGCAACCTGATGGCACAATCCGAGTCGTCAACTATGCAGCTGATGACGTCAACGGATTCAATGCTGTTGTGAGCACAAGTGGAGCCAGTGCTCACCCAGCTCCTGCTGTAGCTGCTGTTGCCCCTGCAGCAATTGCTGCTGCCCCTGTAGCTACTGTTGCTGCTCCTATCGCAACTGTTTCCGCTGCTGTACCTGTTGCAACCATCGCTGCTGGTGTTCCAGCTGTTAATTATAATGTAAGTATTTCTTGTCTTATATGCACAAAGTACATGAGCAATTCTACAAATTTCAATGTCGCTCTTCAGTCTAGAAGTATACTTTATTATACACCCAACTTCTTTCGTTTTAAGGCTCATCCACGATATTCTTTCGCTTATGGAGTCAGCGATGCCTCGACTGGCGACAGGAAAACCCATGTGGAAGCCCGTGACGGTGGAGTGGTGAAGGGAAGGTACAGCTTGCTGGAGTCTGACGGCACCATAGATGTTGTCAACTATACTGCTGATGACGTCAACGGATACAATGCAGTTGTGAGCACAGTTGGAGCCAGCGCTCTTGCAAATACTGTTGTAGCTGCTCCAGTAGCCACTAAGACATATTGGTAATTAAAAAATCATATTGGAGAATAGTTGTTCATAGTAATTCATTTTGTTTTAAATTCCCCTGATTTAGAATTCAGCTGGTTGGATTATGAGTGAATTCGTTGAACAATGTCAATTTCAGTTTTTTGTCGATTGCAGTAGTAAGGTATTCTCTTCACATAAACATTTCAACCGAAAACGCGAACATATTTACTCAAATTGTTTCTGTAACTGCGGGATAATTAAATATCAGGGCAATTCCATGTGTGACGGAATTACCTTTTGGACAGCTATGCAATTACATATTTCCCTCATACGATTACATATATAGTACAATATGTGACTTGTTGTGCTATATGTATTGACACAATGTAGTACAACTTCCAGCTTGCAAAAAATGTAAATTATTTGGATGTACTAGACAGATAATTATGTTTAAAATCCGTGTGACGGAAATACATTCATGGAAATCATCTTAGCAGGTGCATACAGACATTTTCCAATTTCTGTGAATTATGAACTTTTGTCTGAAATATTAATATTGAGAAAAATAGTTCAAAGCATGCTCCTCATACTAGGACACGACAACTGAAATTGTTCTTGTATTCTGATACTTATTTTTGTCCAAAACCGTGTGTGACGGAATTACCGTGAAGGAATTACCATTTGTCCAAATACGCTATACACATATAATTGTCATCGATTGATTGATTGAGTTAGTGTTTTAAGTTCACTTTATCCACAATAAGGCTAATCGGGACTGGACCTAAAGTTTAAAGTGGGATCCGAACCATCAATCGGATATCGAACCCAGGATCCCTTTGATTACAAGAAGATGACCATACCACTACGCTATCGGGGTATTTAATTGCATTGTTTTCAAAATAATATAATTCAGTCCAGCTGAAAATTGATTTTAATGATCGTATTGTAATATAATATTGGTCTTCTGAACAATGCAATAACAATATGACAAAATATTTACTATCAGGTAAGATAGAATCAAAAGTAAACCAAAAGTCTCACTTTTTTAAGTTTAAGTTTCAATTACTGGACTGTCAAAAACATATGGAACACGCTGTTCGAAAACAAACAATTCTGTTTGTTGGGTTCTTGTTAAACGATCTCCTTCAGTCAACTGGCAAAGAAATTTCATTTCATGAGAGTCAAGCTAAATAATGTTTCTGAGAATACTATTATATATTTTCAAACAGGTATCTTTGGTTGAAGTGGCTACCTAAGAAGAATTTAACACCTTGGATTGCAGGGTACAATGAAAATACTTCCTGCAAAAGCAACCCCAAAAATAAATGACAGCAAATTGTATGGCGAGATAGGACTTGTAAAGCCTCCTTGATTGTCTCTATTGCTGCTTGGACTGTCCATAGCACCTTACTGCCATTCGGTTATGTCCCCTTAATCTTATTATTTGTCGTGAATCATATGCTTCCTCTTCAATCGCTTCCGTTCATGGTCTTTCTTTTTCATTTTATCATAAAAAACCTATTTTCTACCTTCTCTGTCTACTTTCGCATTGACGTTCAGCACCTTTCTTAGTCATTATACTCCAATAATGTCCGACAATGAGTTAGCAATATACCTATAGTAATCTAACATTATGATACATTACAAACACCATGTGGAGCAATTTGCAGATATCACTGGTAATTCCATCACACACAGCTGGTAATTCCATCACAGTGATGTACAGCCATTCCATGAACATTGCTGCACATGTAAGTGTTACACATGTGAGTAGTACCAAAACCTACCTTTGCAGGAAAAGTTTTACTTCCGTGTATCATTAACCCACGTTTTTATGCGAAAAAAACTGAAAAATTGTGACGGAATTACCATTTTGCCTTATGTATTAAAAGACGTGTATATCTCAGTTTACATGATCACAATAACGTAGAAATATACACCAATTTTTTCTTCTAGGGTACATTAATCTTACCGTACTATCATGTTAGTTCCTTCTTGCCATATACAGTGAGTTCATGAATAGTTAAAATGCGCAAGTCTACCATTACCTTGCCTATATATATTACATTTACTGTGCTATGTAAAACAAGATATGTCTAGTTTCTCCAAACGTATCAAGGAAGTACATCAATACAAGACAAGAAAAAATCACAATCTGGTTATACAAACTCATAATACCACTCTCCTTGAAAATGGTTCTAAATTCGTAGGTATCCACCTGTATAATAAATTACCTGATCACATGAAAACAATGGAATCAACTACCCAATTTAAGAGGGAATTAACAAAATTCCTATTACGACATTGTTTTTATTCAATAATAGAATTTCTAAATTTGTAAATATTAAATTACATAAATTGTCAACAAAGAGGGTTTGGTTGTACAGAAAATGGAATTATACTATTTATATTATCATGTACGAAGTATTCACTATATGCTATTATTGTGCCTAAATGATCATTAATCGGTTCTGTACATATATATTACATTCTTCCATGTTGTATAAGTTACATATTTACTTTTACATCTTATTTTTACACTAAAAAAAGTTTCTTCGCTTATTATTGTGCTCGCCTTAAATATTGTATGTAATTTCACTCCAATAGTGTATTCTTCCTTTATTTTGATTTCCTTCATGTAGAAGTTCTTCAAATCATTGCTGTAATTCTTGTCTATAATTGTATTAATATTTTATTACTGGATGTATTGTTATATGACGATTTCCATACCTATGGGTATGGGTCAAAGGATATGAAGAATATGAATATGAATATGAATATATTGCGGCCATCTTGAAAAATACTGTTTCTAACCACCTGCCGATTTCTCTGCATCTGTTTCCTTGACAGAACTTTTGTGATGTTGTATAGTTCTTTAAGATTCCTCTGTTTTGCGGCTTCCTCCGTCTGCTGAGACAGATTGTCTACCCAATTCCTTTGATCCCTACGAACACTACTCTTTACTTCTCGATCCTTCTCTGTATACTTTGTTTGAAATTCTGCCTTCCTTGCCCTTGTCCTGCTTGAGTTCATTGCCTCCTTAATTACTTTTCGCTCCTTAATCCTTTCCCAGGTCTGCAGAGACATCCAATCTTTTTTCCTCCTATCCTTGAAGCCCAGAACCTTTTCACTTACTTCTGCGAAGGCAGATCGAATTTTTGTCCATTCTCTTTCAATTGTTTCATTCTGCTCACTTTCATCGGTCAATACTTGGAACCGATTTCTCAGTTCAATCCTGAAGGTTTCCTGGAGATTCCTATCCTTCAACTTACTAACATCATACCGCTTCCTTGTCTGTTCCATTCTCTTCTTCTGAGCTTGAATTTTCATTTTAAAGACGATTTGTGCTTCTTATCTGAAGCACATGGTGATATGCAAACAAAACTAGCAGATCTGATAGAAAGTGCAAAAAAGCAGGACTTGTGATTAACTCCAAGAAGACCAAGGCACTGAGGATTAACTCCACAAAAACAGACCCGTTTAATATTGGTGAAGAGATTATTGAAAATGTGGATAGCTTTACTTACCTGGGTAGTGTGGTGGCAAAAGACGGAGGGGCAGCACAGGATGTTTCTCAACGAATCCAAAAAGCAAATGGCACCTTTGTGAGGCTCTATCCAGTATGGAAAAACAAGAAGATATCTATGAAGACCAAACTTCGTATTTTTCGAAGTAATGTTAAGTCTGTACTGTTGTATGGGTCTGAGACATGGAAAGTAACAAAAACGATTACCTCTAAATTACAGACCTTCATCAATCGCTGCCTGAGAAAAATTTTGAATATCTTTTGGCCAGAAGTGATTCAAAACCAAGAACTTTGGAGAAAATCTGGAGAAACCGAGGTGTCCATACAAATAAAGCGGCGAAAATGGAATTGGATAGGGCATACGTTGAGGAAGGAAAATGAGGCTGTCGAGAGAGAGGCACTAGACTGGAACCCGCAGGGAAGAAGGAAAAGAGGGAGGCCTAGACAGACGTGGCGAAGATCTGTTCACGCTGAGGCCTTGGAGGAAGGAAAGAGCTGGAATACAGTGAAGAGAATTGCCGTCAGTAGGACCAGGTGGAGATGCTTTGTTGATGCCCTATGTTCCACAGGGAACAACAGGAATTAAGTCAAGTAAGTCAACCACCTGCCGTATTGTTTTTAATGAAACAACGGCATGTTCCATTAACTACAAGTATAACTCTTGTATGATATCATCTTAATTTTTATGTACAAAGCTTTTCAGTTTTTGGACTGGAGGTTGACATTTCCGTGGAAACCGTGGAATTGCCCATCATATTAAGGTCGACCCTCCTTCACGAATCTTCAATAATGAAGAAAAATGCTGCAAAATTTTGTTTTAATTTGAGAATTGTTCGACGCTTGGCCTTAATATTTATGTATTAATTAGAAAATCTATGTTTAACAGGAGAGTTATTATTGCTTCCATTCAAAAATTGAGAGAGTTATTGGACAAACTGTTTGCTTAAAAGTGGCACAATACACAATGGAAGACTAACCGGTTAGAATAATTCGTGGTATTAAGTGAGAATTTATCTTGCATTAATTCACTCGCTGCTACGAGCCATGCTAATAACAAAATTCGAGAATTACTATTGGTAATTGATAGACTTAAGCATTAAATTGAAAATAATCATTATATTAGCAGTATTGAAAAGGTGTTCAAATAAGGGATGCTGGTTGGTTGGATGATTTGGTGTATTAAGTCCACTGTATGCACAGTAACGCTTATCAGGACTGGACCTACAGTTTAAAGTGGGATCCGAACCACTATGTGCCTCCATCGGGTATCGAACCCGGGACCCTTTGATTACAAGGCAAAGACGCTACAAATAAGGGATGCAAAATATCTCAATTACCAAGGGGGGGGGGGTGTCGCTAGTGTAACAGTCCAAAAGCCGGGTTCTTACTCTGGTTAATGCATGCACATATTATTATTCATTTTATAGTTCGTCATTCATCTTAATCGTCGCATTTAACAAAAAAATTAGAAAAATGGCGTGTAAAAATAGAAAGAGAATTAATGTAATACAGAATCAAATATTGATGGGGGTCATGATAATCAGAAATGTACATACTTCCCTGGATCGAAGAATAGAAATACCGTATGAAGAATTCTTGTATAATGAGGACAAGATTGAATGGAAAACTCTCATCTCATTACATCACCCATTTGAAACAAACTTTCATATATCCAACAACCATTATTTGACTCTCATCATCCTTTTAGTATCATTACACTCTGCGTATATGCATGTATATTTACGTCCTACATTGCATAAAAAGGAATCACAATTATATTTTCTCTACATTAAAACGTTTGTTTTTTAGTATTAAAGTCCACTTTATGCACAGATAGATTATTCGGAACTGAAGTTAGAGTTGAAACTGGTAACCAAACCACAATGTGCGTGCACCGATTTGTTAAAACGTAAAATAGTGAGAAATGTTATGTAAATTTTCCTGAAAATAATGTTTTAAATGAAATAAATAATGAATATAATATGAAATAAAATAATGAAATGAAAGATAATGAAATATGAATATGTAATAAATGAATATAATAATGAAAATACAATTGTTTAAAGGGAGACAATGGTTTACATGTAGCAAAAATATGTAGAACGAGTATAATAATAGAATTTAATAGCACTTACTTGCACTTGATTTTCCGTGCATAGGCCAATAGTCGGAGGTGTGCGATGATGAATCAAGCAGGGGAACAGGTCAGTGGTCATTTTGGGAAGCATACATTTTGCTCAAGAAGCGGAACATAATTTATCGGAGGTCGATCGCATTCAACACGACAGTTTCACTGCCGATGGTTTCGAATCTCAATCAGGGCACTGGCGATCGGAAATACGTATTACTTCTTTAATGAAATCAGCGTGGCACTTGAAAAAATTCCAGTGGGAAACACTCGTTTCACTGATTTATCGACACACATGTACGAACTGTCCTCCCAAGTCTTGTCCAACAAGATGTAGCACCAAAAGTTCTGCAAGAGTACGAAACATGTGGAAGAGCAAAATGTACCTACACATCCGTTTCCCCATTCAAAGAGGCATCTCATAGTTTCCACAAAAGTCTAATTTATGTTAATTTTGGCACCAAATCTGTCCTTTAGTTCCCATAAAAAGAGGCCTTCGTCTTAAAAATTCTTGATATAATCCTTCCCCGTGATGACACACCTTGAAACATAGAGTTGCAGAGACCTGAAGGGATACAAAACGCCTGGTTTATTTCATGTACGTTAACCAGCGTTATTATGGCAGATACTTTCCTTGCATGTTGGCATTGGAAGACACAAATGTATAGAAAGATGCGGATATGTTAGGTTTCCTCGTGCTATTGGAAAACATGTTCAATATTTTTCTCAAGAGTTTATGTAATCTTTAATTTGAGGTTTGTGAACATGATATTTATTTAGAAGGTAATCAACAATTTTTGACCGAACACGGTAAATGTGTACGAAAGTTTGTGACGTTCCTTTTTGTTGAAGCCAAGGATTAATACGGCACCGTATACTAAAAGCTCAATATGCTGACCAAGGCAGAAATTTATTTTATTATAAAACATAAACTAAACGTAACGTTTCAACCTTCTAGCAAGGTCTTCTTCAGACTCTGTACCAAGTACAAATGTAACAAGGTACAAAACAGGACGATATACATACCCATATGTCGTCACAGTATACTCTGTCCCGACTATCTCCAGAGCAAGGGAGGGGTCCCGGGTTCGATACCCGGTGGAGGCACATGGTGGTTTGAATCCCACTTTAAACTGTAGGTCCAGTCCCAATTAGCCTTACTGTGCATAAAATGGACTTAAGACAACTCAACTCTGGAGCAAGCGAACGAAACAAGTCTTTGCGCAAGTAGTGACCAATGAACACATGACAGGGAACGGGATTCCGTGGAGGGGGTACCGAATGCAGTTACCAGCCTTCGCTGCAGCGTGTACTGCTTCGATCTGACCTCTCGAGTTCGCCCCTTCTCTTCCGCTATGTGCGGCCTAGTTTCACAGATTCCTTGGATAGAAAATAGCTGCCCGATATCCATCCGCAATAGAGATATGTAACGCTCCTTAAATTTACAGCTGCATTAAGCCCTCTCAGGATGTGAAAATGAAACGATAACTTTCTTACATGTTGCCAAAGTTTATTGTACCTGGGTAGTTTGATCTTTAACAACACTCACAGCGATACCAATATCCTCGCATTCACAATCTCAATAATACATATGCTATATTAACCTTTTATATTTAAAATAGTATCTTCCACGGATATAGCATTTTTACCTGTGAAACAAACTTCATTCTACCTCCTTCCACCACCATTGTCCTGGCAACTGATTCAATAACAGAATGGATATTGCTCGAAATTTCTGGAAACCGGAAATGGCTTTCCCTTCCGGTGTTGAGGTCTAGGAATCTTAGACACTTATTGCGTTTAATGAACATAACCAAAAATTCGATGACAACACAAATAAACTAGACAAAACGAGGTGCAGGGCTGCTTTGAGTCGACAGAAAGGCTAATCAACAGTGGCGTGCCTATGATTTTCGAAAGGGAGGGGTTTGCGTGTACTTTTTTAGTTGTCAGCCCCATTTTGCCATCTTTCTATGCGACTCATATTCTTTTTTTAAGGAATGCTTTGTCAAAGGGGGGTTTTAACCCCCACCAACCCCCTTGGTTACGCCACTGATTGGACCTACAGTTTAGAATAGGATCCGAACCACATCGCGAATTCAACCTCTACATATTGCTTCGCAATTCATATCGTATTATCGTTATACACGTAATCAAAGCATAAAAGTTTAGATATATCATTTAAATTCATGGTTGTACGTAGATGTCAACCTATCTGCCCGCTATTTTTAATTATGACGCCAAAATTAAAGTTGTAGCTTTCTTCAAAGCCAGTTTTTGCATCAACCAATTTCAAAAAATCAAAAATGGATAAACTATTTCTTAACGAAATAACTTCATTTTTGAGAGATTTCAACTAGAGATGACTAGCATTATAGTAAACATTGTTCAATAATTTATAGAATTGGACAAAGAGCTTAAATTGGGTACAGTGGGATCCATGAGTATTATCGTGCAAATTGTCCATCACCATGTCCGTGCACTTTATTTGACCCAATAAGAGCTTCAAGAATTAATAGAAAACTCAAAACAAGCTGTTGACAACTTCTGCACCAGCATACATAAAAATCCATCGCTTAAAAACACATAGGATATAAGAGAAAAATTAATGAAAATAGTCATGGACAATTTGCACGGTAATACTCATGAATCCTACTGTACAGTATGTAACATTCTTATTCGTAAAAACGGATTTTCAAAGAAAATGCTTTTATATCTGAAAGGAAATACACTCTTTTGAAATTGTTTCTTTACAATTCAATAACTAATATCATTAAGAACATAAAATCTTACCGAAATTCTGTATAACCAATGACAATAAATTATGAAACTGAAAGAGAACCATGCCATTTTTTGTACAACTTTTCTATTCGTACAATTAATAATATAAAAGAAAAAGGTATATTCAGAGCGAATTGACTGACAGTTCCTATACTTTGATGCGTATCCTTTGGCTTTAATTACTGCTTGACATCTGTTCTTCATAGAATTAACCAGTTTCCGACATGTTTCAGAGCTTATTTTATTCCACTCGGCTTGCACAACAGTTTTCAACTCTTGTTTGGACTTGACGCCTGCTTTATGGACTCGCCTCTTCAAATTGCCCATAAATGCTCAATGGGATTTAAGTCTGGACTTTGAGCTGCGTGTTTGTAGTAGTTTGGGCACATTTCATATTAGCCAATTCATGTTAACTCGCGCCTTATGCTTACTGTCATTGTCTTGTTGGAATCTGTAGATAGGTGGCATGTCCATTTTTCGGACACTCCGCTTTACATTGTTCCTCCATATGTCCAAATAGACATATGCATCCATGATACCATCAATAAACTGGATGGTACCAACACCTTCGAACGACATACTGCCCCAAATCATTAATGACCCACCACCCTGTTTAACTGTTGGAACTGTGTTAATGTGATCATTGTCTCTATTTGATTTTCTCCAGACCCTATTTATCCCATCTGACCCGTATATATTAATCTTGGACTCGGTTGACCATATGACACTATCCCAAAATTTCTGGTCCTTGTGGATGTTCTCTTTCGCGAATGAAAGTATATTCCTGCGATTCACCTTATTTACATACGGCCTCTTTTGTGGTATTCTGCCATGATATCCATGCTTCCACAAGGCACGTCGGACAGTTTGATCGGACACCATCTTGCCAGCAACATTTTCTACTAACGGTCGTAACTGAGGAACACTTACTCGGGGGTTTTTTCGCACTCTTTTTAAAATAAAGCGTTCATCACGTTTATTCAACCGTCGCTCTTTTGGTTTTCTCGGCACATTCTGTGTTGAACCTTCCTCTCTAAATTTGTTTAATATGTATTGAACTGTGGAGTGTGATTTATTGACTGTTTGTCCAATTTTTCTTAACGAATAACCTCTAAGAGCCAAATTTATAATAGCATCCTTCAGATCGGAACTAAGTTCCTTCATCTTGCTCATTTCGAACACGCTGATAGATAAACGATAGGTCTACAACAATACCTACGCCAGCATTCCGCTTGACGGGGAGCGCGCCTGCATGTTCAAACTTGTTACGAAGTTCAATGCACGAAATCGCCCGAATAGCGATGGCGCTGTATGCGAGGAAGATTGAAACTCTTTCCTAAGCGAATAACAATGTTGCATGAAACAGCGTGTTTTTCTCCTTTCACACAAATTATATGCTCTGTTTACACTTTGAACATACATTTTTATTGACATTTGTTGGTGAAACCTTCATTAACATTAATTTCCAGTTACATATGAAAATGATTATATTTACTATAAAAAAATATAGTAGATATGACATTTTTTCCTCGGAAATTCTATGTGTACGAATAACAATGTTACATACTGTATAAAAATGGGGATGTAAAGCAATTGGCCACCTACACAGAAGGCCACATACTATTGGTCCAGATTAAATGTGGTTAGTATATGGTATTTAAATCCGGTGTTGTAACAACTTTTCATCTTAACACACACTCTTAAATTTATGTAAATTACTATTGAAGTGAATGCGTTTTTATGATTTCGATCCTAATTTCGGAAGTTGTCACTTTCATTTATTACCTTCAAATTTTACATAAATTGCATCATCAGTCATGGAATATTTACATTGGGTGAAGGTTAATGAAATAGTAGCAAATGATATTCCATACACAAAGGAAGTAAGAACAGAAAGAATGCTACTTTCTCAACTATGATTATCGTGTATAAAAGCCATGATGTGATACAGTATCTTCAGTACACCACCACTATCATGAACACACTTGCAGTAAGTACCAAATTATTTGTTTAAAAGTTATGAGTAAGCAAATTTGTTTATCTCTAGTCAGCTGGAGTTACTTTTCGCACATTATTATCCAATTCGTACATAAGTTTAGAAAATTATCAGAATTTGGGCAATCACTTAAATACACAAATACACTGCCACAATGGTGCAAATACACTGCCACATCTTTATTTCTCACGTTTGATTTTGTTGGCTATCCACCTCCCTAGGTTAATCGCAATGAATCGATGAATTAACTGATGGAATAATAATGAAAGGTGTATGCTTTTTCTAGGATTCGAACCTAGCACCTCTGTTTATGAAATCCACTCTGACAAAGAGTACGGCTATTTGCAATTCCTGAGCATAAAAATATGCGCACTTAGGACATAAATAGATATTAAAGTTACCAACAAAAAGAATTCAAATATTTATTTACGCACATCAGGCGTGTACGTTCCAAAGTAAGGTTTAGTTCTCCTAATGGAACCAAGTAGTTTGATTTTGCTCAAATTAACATTTCAGTCGATACCTCGAACTACCATAATAATATTAGTTCAATATCCTAATTTGAGAATTAACGTAACGTAACGTAGCTAAAATACATTTTTCGTCCAGAATAATTAAACATGTTGACCCATTTTCCTCATATTCAATACGAGATCCATCCCCTAAGATATCTCGCACCTACAAATATTTCAGCAAGAAATCTCTAATGTCTCCAAATATCGCCGAAATGTCACAAGTTTGAGAAAGAATCTATCATAATAACACCTCTCAACCTATGCAAATCCTCATATTATGGACATTCAATCCACGTAGAAACATTAGAATAATAGCTGAATTGTCGGTGTATGCAACATGACAAAATCATTTAATTTCTTCCGCCCCTTTGAAACATTTCAGCAAATTGCTCTCAAATGAAACAACAGATCAATCCACCGAGTTATACATTTGCGGCAACAGATTCAGCTCATGATTATTCTTTGAAAAATCACTAAGAAAAAACGTGTGTTGACATTCCAATTCACACGTCATTTATAGAAGTAGCATTTACATTAAAATATGAAACTAAGTTTCATCAATAAATATATACACACAATATAGTAACTAACTAAATAACTACGAAACATAACATAACAATTAACGATACAGTAACTTCATTCATTATCACATAAATTTGCACCTTCAAATACTATGGTATTCTTCTGATGTCAAATATTACACATTCAAAACCAGTTTCTATGTTCTTGTCGCTTTTAACATTTCAGAAGAAAATCAATTTTTTCCTTTCAGACTCTGATTTCCTTTGCTGCAGCCGTAGCAGTGGCTTCGGCTGGTGGCGCGCTGACGTATGGAGGAGGAATTGGAGGTGTAGTGGCATCACCTGCATTAGCTGCTGCTCCTGCTGTAGATTATTACGTAAGTATATTTTTTTCTTTCTTCTGTAAAATGTTTATGAATGTAAATCGTTACACACAATTCAATACTGAAAACAGGCTAGATTAAATATATGACTTATTGATTTCTTTATTTTCAGGCACATCCTAAATACTCATATGCTTATGGAGTCAGCGATGCCTTGACTGGAGACAGAAAGTCTCAAGTGGAAGCCCGTGACGGAGGAGTGGTGAGAGGAAGATACAGTCTGGTGCAACCTGATGGCGCAATACGAGTCGTCAACTATGCTGCTGATGACGTCAACGGATTCAATGCTGTTGTGAGCACAAGTGGAACCAGTGCTCACCCAGCTCCTGCTGTAGCTGCTGTTGCCCCTGCAGCAATTGCCGCTGCCCCTATTGCTGCTGCTGCTGCTCCTGTCGCAACTGTTTCCGCTGCTGTACCTGTTGCAACCATTGCTGGTGTTCCTGCTGTGGATTATTACGTAAGCATTATTTTTCTTTCTTCTGTAAAATTTTTATGAATGTAAATCATTACACACAATGCAATACTGAAAACAGGCTAGATTAAATATACAACTCATTGATATCTTTGCTTTCAGGCACATCCTAAATACTCATATGCTTATGGAGTCAGTGATGCCTTGACTGGAGACCGAAAGTCTCAAGTGGAAGCTCGTGACGGAGGAGTGGTGAGAGGAAGATACAGTCTGGTGCAACCTGATGGCACAATCCGAGTCGTCAACTATGCAGCTGATGACGTCAACGGATTCAATGCTGTTGTGAGCACAAGTGGAGCCAGTGCTCACCCAGCTCCTGCTGTTGCCCCTGCCGCAATTGCCGCTGCTCCTGTAGCTACTGTTGCTGCTGCTGCAGCTCCTGTAGCAACTGTTTCCGCTGCTGTACCGGTTGCAACCATCGCTGCTGGTGTTCCTGCTGTGGATTATTACGTAAGCATTATTTTACTTTCTTCTGTAAAATTTTTATGAATGTAAATCATTACACACAATTCAATACTGAAAACAGGCTAGATTAAATATACAACTCATTGATATCTTTGCTTTCAGGCACATCCTAAATACTCATATGCTTATGGAGTCAGCGATGCCTTGACTGGAGACCGAAAGTCTCAAGTGGAAGCTCGTGACGGAGGAGTGGTGAGAGGAAGATACAGTCTGCTGCAACCTGATGGCGCAATCAGAGTCGTCAACTATGCTGCTGATGACGTCAACGGATTCAATGCTGTTGTGAGCACAAGTGGAGCCAGCTCTCACCCAGCTTCTGCTGTAGCTGCTGCTGCCCCTGCAGCAATTGCTGCTGCCCCTGTAGCTACTGTTGCTGCTCCTATCGCAACTTTTTCCGCTGCTGTACCTGTTACAACCATCGCTGCAGGTGTTCCAGCTGTTGATTATTATGTAAGTATTTATTGTCTTATATGCACAAAGTACATGAGCAATTCTATAAATGTCAATGTCGCTCTTCAGTCTAAAAGTATGCTTTATTATACACCCAACTTCTTTCGTTTTAAGGCTCATCCACGATATTCTTTCGCTTATGGAGTCAGCGATGCCTCGACTGGCGACAGGAAAACGCAAGTGGAAGCCCGTGACGGTGGAGTGGTGAAGGGAAGGTACAGCTTGCTGGAGTCGGACGGCACCATCGATGTTGTCAACTATACAGCTGATGACGTCAACGGATACAATGCTGTTGTCAGCACAGTTGGAGCCAGCGCTCTTGCAAATACTGTTGTAGCTGCTCCAGTAGCCACTAAGATATATGGATAATCAAAACATCTTGTTGGAGGATAGTTGTTCTCGAAGAATAAACTTTACTTGAAAGAAGCAGTTGTGTCTGTTTTCGATTATGAAATTTAAGCAATAATTTGTAATTTCTATATTGTTGATATTCTGCAATCGTAATACTCTTAATTTTAAGACGAACTTTTAACTGGGAGCAACAACTAAAATATTAATCAGATACTATTCCCTTCCGACTTTTATGTTTCATTCTAGTGAGATAGTCACGTAGTCACTCACCTAACTTTATAATATCGCTTCTTAAATTTTGGAAGTTTAGGTACAAAATAGCCAAAATAGCACAACTGGTCCTGTTTTCTTAAACGTGGCAGTAAAAGTCGTAGATTACTTGCATGACAGCAATACACGAAATTATTATAAAATTCCTTTCCATTATTGTGGAATCTGCTAGGTATTTGTTAGCCTGAATTCATTAATTATAAAAAAGATTTGATTGACAGTATTGGAAATTCATTGAAATAAGAGATGCAGAAAATTATTTTGCTCTATTATATTTGCCAAACTTCGTGACAGGTTGGCCAACGGAACGAGCTATGAAACCAGAGATCTAAGGTTTGGACCCTGTTGCGTTGATTTCCAAATTCGCAGTCCATGAGGCATGTAGTGATAGCTTAATATATTGAACTTCCTTTTGTTCATTTTTCTTCCGTTTCTTCTTTTCGCAAACACTATATTTCACCTTTATTACTTGCTGCAAAGTTACAGTAATATGAAATCCTTTGGCAAGTTTTTAGGAGCTGTAGGGAAAGTTATTTAACAAAAATAAAAGGGGAAAAATATAGAATTCAGGAAGGGATGAACAAGAATAATAATTAAGATATTTAAGAGAGGGTGCTAATTAAGGGAGGAGATGCAGGGTTTCTCCCACCCACCCCCACTACTAGATTATCACTGACAACTAACGTAAATTTTCATCCCACCCAGTGATAATTTTATCCCTCCACGAAGCAATTAAATGTCCATACTTTCAAGCGTCATACGTATGTGCTTTCCAATTTATACCTACTTGTATTTGTCGGTGCTGTACGACATCCTGAATATTGTGGTTACGTTATTCGAGTCAATAGTTGGAATCATGGGTAAATAAGTTGTTTGCAGGCCCTTTAATTTGAACAAGTACTATTCAATTTATACAAAGGAATAGAAAGGAATGAAAATGCAATGTTAGAGGTTTACCTGGTATGATTAGTATTCTGTTCTTGTGCTGTTGCACTATATTAGTGTTCACTTATTCTATGAAAGTGCAGGAATATACAATAGACAGTAGGTTCAGAGTTGGTCATTTCAAGCACACAGTATCATTCATATATGTCACATCGTACTGTTGTGTGTGTGTGTGTGTTAAATAACAAAATACATTTTCTTCTTCGAAACAGGATAGAATATGACAAATTTACTTTTAAATCCAATACTTATCGAAATAAATTACTATAAATTGGTCAGAGTTTTCGCAGTCTTTCTGAGAGGGGCTCTGTGTTCCCATCATCTCTCCTTGAGTCACGCATAATAAGTACAAGATTCGGATCTTACTTTGTGCCATCGGCAGGAGGTGGATCAGTTGATCTGAAAAATCGGATAGAAGAAACATAGCTATGGCAAATCCCGTCTCACTGGGCTTCGACGACTTTTCGTTAAATAACTCTTGGAGAGGTTATTATAATGTGTAATTCCTTAAAATTCTTCAGTACTATAGAGTACTTTGTATATTATTAATTAGCAAAGCAAAGAAGTCCTTTGCGTCCATCGGCCTTTCTCTCCTCCTGGGTATTTCATTAATTATCAGAGCTACAAAAACGAAGTTTGTGAATCCATAGAACTACCAAATAAGAAACATGAAAGAAATTAAGAATTCAACGAAAAAATTATGGAAGTCAACTTTTTTTATAGAGAATGGGTGTGAAACGGAACTTACCGGATTTTAAGGGTGTAGACTACCTGACTTTCATCATTGTATTCAGTTTTCCAAAAATCAAAAACCTTTATTCAATGTATTTGTGGGGAGCTTGGAGGGCTAGAGTCCCGGATCTACATCTGTAAAGGGGGTTATACGTGGTAAAAACTACTTTGAAGAGGGCCACACAATTAAAAATGACATATTTGAATCTGATAAAAATATTAAAAAAACATAAGAAAACATCCGATAAAACTAAATTTGCATATGGTGGTGGGGGTTGTATAGGTGTGTTTCACCTCCGTCACAAACTGTTGCATTGTGGTTTTGAGCAGCCATGATTGAGGCCAGTTCACGGAATTCAAGCGGGCGGGCGAGAGATTCTAGTGCAGATATTCATTATTTAAAACAAACGTGCAGTTGGTGAAGATGTAACGAACGCTACGTGGTGGATATTTCCTTGCAAACAAGAAATAAAATTGGCCGCAAACATGGCGGCTGCGCGCATTCTGACGTCACACGAAACCCACCTATATAAATCGAGGCCTGATGTACAATATTCCATTTTAATATATACTGTAGGCTTGGTGAGTTAAAAATATACTTTGTTCGTTTTTCTGCCAGCCCTTAAAATATCCCCGATAGTTTTGTATGACTGTGAGAGATATTAATCGTTTTCAAGTGTTCTGCCGGTATCTCTGAAACTAACAATTATGAAGATCAAAAGTGATTTTGAAGCTGAAGATATAAAAAATGTCAGTTATCAAAACAATCTATTTCACTGAGCCAGTCCAGTCCGTCTGACTATGGAATTAAAGAATTTGAAGCTAGGCAATCAATTATTCTTTGTGTTATGTTATTGTCCAAACTATTCAAGTTTCAAAAAGGAAAATTTCACCCCAAGAAGATCAGATTCCACCCACCCCCCTTGGTCTACCCAGAAATCATATATTTCTCCACCCCTACATCCGAAAATTACATAATCATCAATAACCTATATCGAACGTGAACCCAGATAATGGATAAATGAAAAATTGGGTAGAGGATCCGTTTTCTGTAACTACACATAGAATTTTGTTCCCATTTAATATATGAAGAAATTAGTGAGCATTAGCATTATAATAAAATATGATGTTGAATAATTAAGATGATGAATATTAATATTTAGAAGAAGGGCCCACGAAAGTTGTTATATAAACAAGTAAGTTAAACAAGCACTGATAAATTTCATGTTAAGTATGTAACTAGCGATCAACATTTCACCAATTATGGTCGTTTCGATTAGCCTAGAAAGGTAGAAAACCTGCTTAAAATAATCAAGAAAAAGAACTTCAGTCACGATACCATAACCTCTTAGAATGCTATGATAGAGTACAATTCTCTTATCAGAAAACTATCCATTCAGTGAAACTTGTGCTCTTGAAACTACTACTAACCAAGGATATTCTTTATTACAGTCTCTGATTTCATTTGCTGCTGCCGTAGCAGCGGCCTCAGTGGGTGGTGCACTATCGTATACAGGTGGAATTGGTGCAGGTTCAGCCCTGGGAATTAGCATTGGAACACAAGGTGTCAGGCACGTATCCCGAGGGGGGGGGCTTAGGGGGCTCGAGCCCCCCCGAAAGTTTTATGTTTACACTAGATAAAATGAGTTTTTTTTGGTTTCTTGTGGTGTGAAATAAAATAATGTGACAATAATTTAAGGAGAGAAATAATTATCGAGGCAAAACGGAGAATGTTCCGTAACCCTGTTATTGATAATAGCACTATCCAAGATGGGGCACAGGGGGCTTGACCCTCTCCCCAGGAAATTTTTCAGTTTACGTTAGATAAAATTCGGTTTTTGGCTTCTTGAATAATGTGAAAATAATGTAAGGAGAGAAATAATTATCGAGACAAGACGGAGAGTGTTCTATAACCCTATTATTGTCAATAGCACTTATCCAAGGTGGGAATCAGGATGCTCGAGCCTCTCTTAAGGATTTTTTTCTGTTTACACTAGATAAAATTAGGATTTTGGCCTCTTTAATAATGTGATGATAATTTGGAAATAATAATTATCGAGACAAGACGGAGAATGTTCTATAACCCTGTTATTGTTAATAGCACGTATCCTAGGTGGGATTAAGGTGGTTCGAGCCCCGCCTCCCCAGGAAAATTTTTATTTTACACTAGACAAAATTAGGTTTTTGGCTTTTTGAATAATGTGACTATGATTTAAGGAGATAGACAATTATCGAGGCAAGACGGAGAATGTTCCATAACCCTGTTGTTGATAATATTGCACGTAAACTTTTCTTGCGCTTTCGGTGTTGTGCAGCGCACTTGAGCACTATGTAAAGACTTGTCAGCATTTGGAAGCTGCACAACAAAGGTAGCGCCACACGTAGGGCGATTCGTTGTAATGTCTAATTTCGAAAAGGCGGGAGAGGGTACGTTCTTGAATGAGAGAAGGAGTCAACTACTGGCAATATTAACGAATCGTTTTATCTGCGGAACGTTCTAGAATATAATGAGGATATAAATACGCGGATTCCATTTTTTGGTTGATCTGTACAAAGAATCGGTTAATGAGATATCAGAGGTAAGTGTGACAATTCATACAGTCGATTGGTGACCAGATCAGTCAGCATCCTCTGGTTGCTTTATAAGTTATAGTGATTCGAAAATGAAGACATTGACGACAGCAGAACTTCCGGGGCCTCAGTGTAGTGCTAGTTCGGTTCGAGGGCCAAAGAGATCAATGCCTGCCTCTGCATCTCCCTCTCTCTCTCTCTCTCTCTCTAAAGTGAATATTTCAGCAGTACTTGATATTGGAGTGGTTTATTAAAACAGAAATAAGCTGCATAGATCAACTGAAAATCAAAGTTTTGAGTGATGATTTAGTTTTGCAGAACTAAATTTTGTATATGCAGTCCGAGAATTTCATGTTATAAAAAAATACTTTTGTTTAAGCCTACTGGGTTCGAAACACATTCAAACACTTAACTACCATAAAGAGACAGCCGAAAATTTTATGAGTGTCGAGAAGAGAAAGCAACAAGATGTAGACATTTTAGGCGGAAATTGCAGGCTCTACCAGGACCCAAATCAGGGCTCTACCAACTGAGCCACCTAGCCATCCTTAACTTCAAACGATTTTTCGTTAAAATGTCTACATAGTACATGTCCTGTGTATATCAAATCGTAAGGTGTTGCCTGTATAGTGAACAAGCACAGAAAATATAGGAGAGAGAAGAAAACTGAGGAGCATTTCCACCGGTTGAGGAGAATTTTTTTCTGTGGTCAACAAGAGCTACTACTTCGAGGTGACAATAACAGTGGCCTAATAAGAGAGATTTCACACCGTGTCGCCTGAAGATTAGGTTTGTGCGGTCTTTTGTGTCGCTACGTTGTGAAACGTTGCTGTTGATTGGCCCATTCGAATCGACATGTATCGCGTGTCCCTTCGGTCTGAAACCTTCCTAAGTCTTGAAAATCCAAGTCACAAGGATGGAAAATTAGGGCCTTGTTAAGGTTAGGTGTGAAGGCAGGCAGACGACAGCATCCTAAAGGATCATATCCAAACCTACAGGAAGAACGCATCTTACTTCAACCTCCAATACGGAATGATAAAAACTTCTGGTGAGTTGACTTTAAAAAATGTGTCCCAGATAAAGAGAGGCGTGCCCAGGATTTTCGAAAGGGAGAGGGGTTACGCATACTATTTTTAGTGGTCAGTCCTGATTTTGCCATTTTTTCCGTTTTTGACGTTCCTCTTTTTTTTCTAAAAACAAGGAATACTGTGTCAAATGGGGTTATGACATCACCAACCCTCCCTTGGGCACGTCACTGGAGATAAATGAGTAAGCATTTGACCATACTGGGAGACGAAACATTAGATGTGTTGGGAACGGAAGGGTTTTCACTATCCATTAATTGTTTCATGATCAACCAGTATTCGAGAAGACTTCCTTTGTTTCGTGCCGATATATGACAAGACAGCGGAAGCTGTGTGATAACCGTCGCTGCGCTTAAACTTGCAGAACGATTATCAATGCAAATAAAATTGCGTAATTAACGATAACAGTTATATTTAAAATAAATACAATACAGGCGTAGAAAATCTCACAACTTCCATCACCATTTTTAGTACTTATTATTTCTCGTTGCTATGGTTAATTTGATTTCTTGTATTTTATACAGCGTGATAAGATGATTATAACAATATATATATATAAAACAAACGTGCATAAGTTAAAACAACATCAATAACATAAATAATATTAACTTTGAACATGCCAATTTGAGAATAGGACAGTCTCAATCTCTCCCCTTCTCCCGGAAAAAAATGAAGATAACATTTTTTTATATATATAATATATAATATTTGAGTCCTGCTTTTAATATACACTCGTCAGGATAATGAGAGAGTTCATTTGACATAATGAACCAATTCACAAATTTACAATACTCCTTTTTTACTAAAGTTCTGAAAATGTCATCTTAGTGTTCGAATTTACAGCTACTTATGCATCACTTCATAACAATTACATTAGTTTAAGCAATTCTTCTTTTTTCTCATCAGAACAATTAAATTTCTTGATATTTGACAAGTTCTGCCTTGTTGTTATCTTCTTTCCGTCCATAGACATCAAAATTGTATAATTGTTTTTCACAGCATCAACTATATAGGGTCCAAGCCATAATTCCATAAACTTATGAATTTTCTTGTTAATTGCACTACTATGTTCATGATTTTTCACTAAAACAATATCACCTGGGACAATCTTCAATTTATTTGCATCACACTCAATAGTTTTGGGCTTATATCTTTCCTTAATACGTGCTTTGGCGATGAAATACTTATGTTTCCAGGGCACAAACTTTAAATCATCTGGCCAGTTAATTTGATTGATAATTGAATCCTTTAATTCGTGATGAAAAAAAAGTTCACTAGGTGTGAAACTTGTTATTTCCGAAACGGAATTATTAAGAAGTCCTGTTACATGATTCAAATATTTTACCCAGTCCTGGTGATTTTGCGAAGTATATAATCGCAATAGTAGAATTAACTCTTTGTTGTACCTTTCCACAGGATTTGCGAAAGGCGAATAAACTGACGTGGTGATATGTTTTATGTTACAGTCATCCATATATAACTTCCACTCTTGTGATTTAAATTGGGAACCGTTATCTGATAATATTACCTTACATGCTGGATAGTGGTAAAAATACTGGAGCTTGAATTTGTTAATTATTTCACGTGACGTTGCCTTCCTTAACGGATATGCCATTAAAAATTTGGACATCGTGTCAACTATTGTTAATATGTAACTATATCCTTGTGATTTGGGTAACGGTCCAACAAGATCTATTGATAACATATCATGTGGAGTAGTGGAATATGCATGCAATTCATCCTTACTAATTTTTGTGTGAGCTTGTTTAGTTTTTGCGCATGTTAAACAGTCGTTCAAATACTGCTTGATACTAACTTTCATTTTAGGCCAATAATATAAACTTCTGCACTTATTAAATAGTTTATAGTATCCAAAATGACCTTGTAAATCATGTAATTTATGAAGAATTTTGGGTACAACAACAATATTTACTACAAGTTTCCACTTGTCCTTTTTCAAATGTTTCAAGAATAATATATTGTCTTGAATCGAATATTGCCTTTTTATATTCTTTGACAAATTCCCATTTTGTAATTTTTGTACAATGGCATGGCAATAAGAATCCAAATTTTGACTTTCTTGCCAAAATGTTACACTATCTTCGTCAAGAAAATCAAGACTTATGTTATTTACATATAGTTCCGATAGAGTTGGAAAACCTGTACTTAAATCAGGATATCTGCTTAAAGCATCTGCAGCTTCATTAGATTTTCCCAGCACGTGATGTACATTATAATCAAACATTTGTAATCTCAAACTCCAACGATTTAATCGTGGATTCAAAGTTTTAGTAGATTCTAGCCAAGATAAAGATTGGTGATCGGTAAACAATTTCACCTTAGTTCCAGCTATGTAAATGTAGAATTTTTCAAAAGCAAATAATATTGCTAAGCATTCAATCTCGTGAGTATTGTATGATAACTCATTGCCTTTAAGAGATCTGCTAGCGTATTGAATTATACGTGGTCCTTCTTCAGAATTTTCAGTTGAGTCTTGCCATAGAACAGCTCCTATTCCTTTCTTTGAACCGTCTGTGTTGACATTGAAAGGCTTCGTGAAATCTGGTTGATACAAAGCCTTTGGAGATATCAGTAACTTGCGGAGGTTTTCAAAAACTGAAGCATGAACATCATTCCATTAACATTTTGATTCCTTTTTCAACAGATCATACAAAGGCTGTGCCATTTCAGCAAATCCTTCAATAAACTTTCGCCTCCAATTAGCCAATCCTAAGAACCTTCTCAAGGAGCGTTTGCTTGTTGGGATTGGAAAATTAATAATTGCTGAATTCCTTGCAGGATCAACCATAATTTTATCACCGGACATTATGTGTCCAAGGAAACAGATTTCCTTGTAAGCTAACTTACATTTGGAAAATTTAATAGACATGTTGACACCCTTTATCTTTTGTAAAACTAGTTCTAAATGTTGCATATGTTGAGACCAATCTTTGCTGAAAATTAGAATATCATCCAAATAACAAACAACAAAATTTCTGCAATCGGTGGAGAATATTTTATTCATCCTGTCCTGGAACACTGAGACTGCTGACCGAATCCCAAACGGAAGATAGCGGAAAAGATATTGTCTGCCTCTATAAGAAAAAGCTGTGTAAGGATATGAATCTTCAGTCAACGGTATTTGAAAATAACCGCATGATAAATCAATTGAAGAAAAATAAACAGATCCTAGGAACCTCTGTAACAGTTCGTTAATTGCTTCTACTCTCACTTGTGGAGATATAACATGTTGATTAAGTTTCCTAAAATCGATCACAGGTCTCCAAAGACCTCCTTGCTTTGGCACTATATGTAGAGGGTTAAGATATGGTGAAGAATCCTGGTAAATAATTCCCCATTTCTCCCACTTTGAAAGCTCTTCTTCTAAAGGTTGTCTCCTTGATATTCGTATGGGATAAGGTGTGCTTGTAATAGGTGTTACAGTATCTAATTGAATCTTGTAAGGTTCAACAGTTGCTTTTCTATGTTTATCTGAAAATTGTACGTGATAATACGACAGAAGTTTGAACAAATTAGCTTTCTGCAAATTGTCTAAATTATCATTTCTAAAAACAGACTCATAAATGGACTTCTTAGATGGCATATATTCTACATCATCATTCAAAGTTGACGCATCACGTAACAATCTACATGAATAACTTTCATTATCATTTAATGTATCTTCGGAACAAAAGTTAGACTTTGTACAATACTTCGAATCTTCTGTAGAAGAACATTGCCTAGTTAAAACAGAGGAAATTTCCTTTCCTTTATCATTTAGCAAACTTACATTCCCTTCTTTAAAATCAATTACAGCTTTATATTTCCTCAAAAATGGAACTCCTAAAATGACATCGGCATTCAACTCTTTAAGAACAAAAAATTCCATAGAAAAGTATTCGTGCTTTATCTGCAGATTAATAATTTTACTACCAACAACTTTACACTTGTTGGATCCAGCGAAACCGGTGAGTTTTACATCTTCCACATTATCCAGTTTAATGTTGTTAATCAAAGACGATAGTTTACACCAAACGTCAAAATTTAGAACATCTGCCTGACTTCCAGAATCTATAATACAAACTACAGGTATTTGACAAATAATTCCATGAATAACTGGAACTTCAGTTAATGGAACCGGAATATCATAATCACTAACAGTCCATTCAGGTTCTTCTTCAAACCATTCCAATAAAGAATTTACTTGTAGTGGTTCCGATATTAAGTCTTTATCATTACATACATTCATAATTTCCTGTGTTTGAAATGAATTTCGTTTGTTCAAATTTGGCCTCTCTGAAAGAAAGCAGAGTGAACGAGGTACTTCCATCCGCTCCTTTAATTTAAATTTGTTGTTGATTGGTAAGATGTTCCAATACCAGATTGTCGTGTAAATGTCCTTGATACATTTCCAGAAGGAGAATTTGATATTCCAGAAGTTGTAGATGCATCTTGTGGTTGTAATGAAGTCACATTAACAGGCTGACTGTAAGTAGGAGCGAGAGCAGGCTCACTTGAATACTGCGCTTGCCTATTGTAGAAAATCCTTCCATTCTGACTACTGTTAGGTAACTGAGAAGTTACAGCATCCTGATTATAATGCCTATTTGTAATGTCACCGGAAATACCAGAGTATGCATTCTTTCTTTGGAATCTGAAATTATTTCTGTTATTATATGAAAATCATGAATAGCCTCGATTATTTCTACGTCCTCTAAAACTACCATTGCTACCTGTAAACGGTCCATATCTTGAATTAGAATTGCCAAATTCATTAGTAAAGGGTACTTGGGCATCCATCGACGAAGTCTGAGTAGAAGACGAGCAAGTGTTTTTGGTGTGTTTAACATTAATTTGCTTGACACTAAATTTTGATTTCATACTGTCAGGATTCTTGTTGGGTTTAACCTTACTACTATTATCGGTTTCTTCCGGTAGGAAAATAAGTCCTCTTCTACTAGTTCGGACAACATCTAATTTCTTTAACATAGTTGTTAACTGGTCCATAGAACGTATCTCATGACAAGTTATGTTATTAGCTATATTATTTGGTAACTGGCTAATAACTAATTGAATAACATCCAATTCGTTTGGGTTCTCAACTAATTGCAATAATTCGAATATGTTTTCAACGCAAAGCTTTCTAAATCACCATGTACTGTAGGATCATACTTCCTGTTCCTTAATACTGATAACTGAGACTGTATTATTTCCGGACTTGCAAATTGTTTCATGAATTACCTTTGAAAATGATCATATGAAGAAAACGTACGTTTGTGAGTTCTATACCAGTACGCAGCTCTGTTGGTGAAACACTGCTGAATACTCTGTAGCCTTTTGTTAATTGGAATGCCCATAAGATCAAGCATAGAATTAAGATGTTCTAGATATTCTCGAGCCGATTGGCCTTCTATTTTCCCAGAAAATTTGAGTAAATGAGACAGTTCATTTATCTTTACATATCTGTTTCCTCTATCCCCAACAGTAATTACAGGTAAAGACGTTGGAGAAATACAACGATCAAACTGACTTTGTGGATTATCACAGTAATTGTTATTTGTATTTGGCTCATTAACACCAATTTTAGCTTTTGGACAACTTGTGCCAGTCATTAAATTTGCATTAAGCCTTTCACCTTGAAACCATGGTCTGCAAGCTTCATTCTCCAAGGATGAAACATGACAAAACCCACACGTTTCGCCACGTACATTACTACGATGAACGACAGGAAGGTTAGGTTCTTCAGAGTATGTAAACATTTGATTTATATAACTATTTTCACCATCAGCTGAACAACATTGTTGAACATTGGAATGTTTATCAATATTTGTAACGGTAGAATTGAATCTAGAAGTTGTCTGCATATTGTTAATCGCATAATTACTTTTATCCTTAAACTGTACACTATTAGGTGACATATTATTTCGATAATGTTCCTCATTGCAGGTTGGAATAAATCTTTTGTTTCGCTTCCAGCGAACACGATTTCGAACATGCGGTTCATCGAACGTTGTTTTCACATGGGTTGTTGAAGATTCATCAGATGAATAAGTAGATGAATTAGTTACCCCCGAGTCAACTGCATTTCTAGCCCTTTCACGTGATGTCTTAGTTTGAGAACTATTTTGTGCAAGGGGAGGTTTCAGATTTCCCTTTGTGTTGCGTTGAGAATTTGCATAATTAGTTTGTAAAACATCAACACGAGATTCTACATGTTGCAACCTGTTATTACAATCAGTCGTACAGTGGGATCCATGAGTATTATCGTGCAAATTGTCCATGACTTTTTTCATTAAGTTTTCTCTTATATTCTATGTGTTTTTAAGCAATGGATTTTTATGTATGCTGATGCAGAAGTTGTGAACAGCTTGTTTTGAGTTTTCTTTTCATTCTTGAAGATCTTATTGGGTCAAATAAAGTGCACGAACATGGTGGTGGAGAATTTGCACGGTAATACTCATGGATCCCACTGTACCAAAATGTACATTTTCCCTACCAGCAACTTCCAACGATGATAATCTATTATTAATATCAGTTATTTTGGATGAACATACTGTAATAGATTTATCGTATTCACTAATCAAATCTTTATTTATTAAAATTTGTTGCCCTTGAACGTCTTGTTCTGTTCGAATTTGAGAAATATTGCTATTTAAAATACTTCCCAAATGTTCATTTTTCTTGACACATTCGGAAGCTATTGAATCAAGTTGTGTTTTAACATCGGAAGTCAAGTTGTCTAATCTTTGATTAACAGTATTAATTTCTTGATGAACCAATTCAAATTTTGAAGTTAGGTTACTATAAATATCCAATTCCAATTGTTCAAACTGAGACTTAATATTCTCATTAAACTCTGCAAATTCTTGATTAGATTGCTGTAACTGTAATTTCATATCTTGGTTAGCAAGATCCATTCGTGTTTTTAGTTCTTCATTAGATTGTTCTAACTGCAATTTCATTTCAGCATTAGACTGTTCTAACTGCGATTTCATTTCAGCATTAGAATTTTCTAGTTTCGTCTTGATGTCTTCATTAGAAGCGACCATAAGCAATTGGATACTCTTAACAGTGCTTAACAAATCACCAAAATTCGGGTTAAGAGTTTCTAGATAAGCTGGCAAACTAAAAGGATCATAATCTGGTTTGCAACCTTTACAATAATAATTTTCTAGTGTAGTCGAATAAATTGTCCAGTGAGTGACTGTAAGTTTGATACAAGATATATGATGCCATGACGAGCACTGTGTACACTGAACATATCTCAAATCATTGTCAGGATCATTACAACAAGATAATTTATCAGGTTTTGTAGAACAAACATCATGTTCTGTAGTATTCGCATTACTGGAAGCGACTACGGGATTACCAGCATCAAAGTAAGTAGCATTGTATTAGCCTGAATGTTTGTTTCTTTACGCGACGATTTAGATTTACTTTGTTTTAACTTATCAGCCATTGTGATCTTCACACATATGACGATTCACTTAAGAAGTTACGTTATACAAGCACACTGAAGATTGTGACGTAAGTCTTACTTCAGCATATGACAAAAATTCTGTTCCATTACAACAGACATTCTTACCATTACCACTGTCAGAAGATTGCACACTTTTGAACAATCCTGGCTACTGGGTCGCCACTCTTGATAACCGTCGCTGCGCTTAAACTTGCAGAACGATTATCAATGCAAATAAAATTGCGTAATTAACGATAACCGTTATATTTAAAATAAATACAATACAGGCGCAGAAAATCTCACAACTTCCATCACCATTTTTAGTACTTATTATTTCTCGTTGCTTTGGTTACAGCAATTTGATTTCTTGTATTTTATACAGCGTGACTCGCGTACTGTCGACGTGGCCTCTGGCCACGTCTTGTACGCTCGCATGCGTGACCTTCGGCCACGTTGTGGTCGCAATCATGTTTTAGATGGGGTTCCACAATGATCTTAATGACTTTGAAAATGTCTGCATGTTGTATTGGATGATGGGGAACATGTGTACAAGTTCGCTAATTTGAAAAGTTTAGAAAGTAACTTTATGTGTGTATGGGCTCTAATAAGGTACAAATATTCAAACTATTATTGTCTATTTTGTTAATAATGAACTGAGTAAGTAATAACAGTTTCAAGATAAGTAGTTGGATGTTTTGCATAAACGAATTGAATAGCGACTAAATTGAAAATGCAATATTTACGTATTTTGTTATTTTGACATTTTTGAACGTAATTGCATAATAACTGTTTTCCGTCATTCCCCTCAAATTCCTACCTTGTCTCTGTAATAATTTCTGATGCTCGTATTTTGAAATTCGAAAAGTCTAGCATAATTCCCTTACAGTAGTTCTCGGGTCGAAAATAAATTTCTTTAAGTTCCCTAGCAACGTCCGTTTTCATGGACGACAACAGGCACGGCAAGCTCTAAGGAATTGCATGTCATTATACCCCCTAAACATTTAGTTGAAACAAGCACGATGCAGATATTTACACATTGAGTATAACAATATATACGTAATTGTATCTGGGCTGAAACTCCTTATTATGTAGATGTCACCCTTGTTTCAGGCACCTTTTCAAAACCAGGAGTTGATTCATCTGTGTGTTACTTATCTGTGAGAAATATAATGTAGCTGGACAATTAAGAATTGAAGGAAACAATGTGTGCAAAAGAAATGCCCGTGGCAACGGTTGCTAAGGACGTGAGAAAAGGGCATTTTCACCCTTAAGGAAGGGCCGATTGAGAGATTTTTGAATTTTCTCGGCCTTTTGGGACGATTTCATGGGGGGTCGTAATCGGGCGTTTTTCGCCTCCGGGCCTTGCTTCATGGAGAACATTTATGTCAGTGAGTCAGTGAGTGAGTGGTGGGATTGGGGCTATATATATATTGGACTCGCGTACTTTCGACGTGGCCTTTGGCCACGTCTTGTACGCTCGCATGCATGACATTCGGCCACGTTGTGGGCGCAATCATGTTATAGTGATGTTCTTCAAAGCTTTGAAAATGTCTGCATGTTGTATTGGATGATGGGAAACATATGTATAAGTTTGAAAAGTTTAGAAAGTAACTTTGTGCGTATGGGCTCTAATAAGGTACAAATATTCGAACTATTTTTGTCTATTTTCTTCATAATGAACTGAGTAAGTAATAACAGTTTCAAGATAAGTAGTTGGATGTTTTGCATAAACGAATTGAATAGCGACTAAATTGAAAATGCAATATTTACGTATTTTGTTATTTTCACATTTTTGAACGTAATTGGATAATTACTGTTTTCCGTCAAATCCCTACCTTGCCTCTGTAATAAATTCTGATGCTTGTATTTTGAAATTTAAAAGTCTAGCATAATTCCCTTACAGTAGTTTCCGGGGTGAAAATAAACTTTCTTTAAGTTCCCTAGCAACGTCCGTTTCCATGGACAACAACAGGCACGGCAAGCTCTAAGGAATTGCATGTCATTATACTCCCTAAACATTTAGTTAAAACAAGCACGATGTAGATATTTACGCATTGAGTATAACAATATATACGTAATTGTATCTGGGCTGAAACTCCTTATTATGTAGATGTCACTCTTGTTTCAGGCACCTTTCCAAACCAAGAGTTCATTCATCTGTGTGCTATTGATCTGTGAGAAATATAATGTATCTCGACAATTAAGAATTGAAGGAAACAATGTGTGCTGCAAAAAATGTCCGTGGCAACGGTTGCTAAGGACGTGAGAAAAGGGCATTTTCACCCTTAAGGAAGGGCCGATTGAACGATTTTTGAATTTTCTCGGCCTTTTGGGACGATTTCATGGGGGGTCGTAATCGGGCGTTTTTCGCCTCCGGGGCTTCCTTCATGGAGAACATTTATGTCAGTGAGTCAGTGAGTGAGTGGTGGGATTGGGGCTTTATATATATTGGACTCGCGTACTTTCGACGTGGCCTTTGGCCACGTCTTGTACGCTCGCATGGGTGACCTTCGGCCACGTTGTGGGCGTAATCATGTTATAGATGGGGTAAAATGTCTGCATGTTTTATTGGATGAAGCCAAACAAGTGTATAAGTTCGCTAATTTGAAAAGTTTAGAAAGTAACGTTATGTCTGTATGGGCTCTAATAAGGTACAAATATTCAAAATATTATTGCCTATTTTCCTAATAAGAAACTGAGTAACTAATAACAGTTTCAAGATAATTAGTTGGATGTGTTGCATAAACGAATTCAATAGCAACATTAAATTGGAAATTAAATATTTACGTCTTTTGTCATTTTCACATTTTTAAACATAATTGGATAATAATTGTTTTCTGCCATTCTCCTCAAATTCCTACCTTGCCTCTGTAATAAATTCTGACGCTCGCATTTTGAAATTCGAAAAGTCTAGCATAATTCCCTTACAGTAGTTCTCGGGGTGAAAATAAACGTTCTTTAAGTTCCCTAGCAACGTCCGTTTCCATTGACAACAACAAGCACGGCAAACTCTAAGTAATTGTTTGTTATTATACCTCTAAACATTTAGTTAAAACAACCACGATGTAGATAATATTTTCGCATTGAGTTTACCAATATATACGTAATTGCAACTGGGCTGAAACTCCTTATTATGTAGATGTCGCCATTGTTTGAGCCACCTTTTCAAAGCTAGGAGTTGATTCATCTGTGTGCTATTGATCTCTGAGAAATATAATGTAGCTCGACAATTAAGAATTGAAGAAAACAATGTGTGCTGCAAAAAAAAAAAACCGTGGATACGGTTGCCAAGGACGTGAAAAAAGGGCATTTTCACCCTTAAGGAAGGGCCGATTGAGCAATTTTTTAATTTTCTCGGTCTTTCGGGACGATTTCATGGGGGGTCGTGATCGGGCATTTTTCGCCTCCGGGGCTTCCTTCACGGAGAACATTTATGTCAGTGAGTCAGTGAGTGAGTGGTGGGATTGGGGCTTTATATATATTGGATAAGATGATTATAACTATATATATAATATATATAAAACAAACGTGCATAAGTTAAAACAACATCAATAACATAAATAATATTAACTTTGAACATGACAATTTGAGAATAGGACAGTCTCATGTGACAGGCATTTTTGAACACTTGTGAGTGCTAAGGCCTGAATCTGAACAATTTGGTGGGTTTAGGCTTTTATAAGAGCTGCAAACATGGGAGGACAAGACACGTTGGTGGTGTTCAGGCTCGAATCAGAGAGAAATATTAGAGAGCTGTCTGCGTCCAGTTCGCAGCCAATCTCGCGTTGTCGAGTGGATTGTCCATCCCGTGCATGTGTAACAGCTTCGTAAAAACACTCAAAGACACCATAGATGTTTTTATGCCTGATGAGAAGAAATGGACAAACACCTCTGTGCACATACTGAGATGGTTCCGGCACACAGTGTTAATGCATGGAAACAGAGGAGTCGAGTGGTAAAAAATGTTCCGATTTCACGTTCTGATTAAAATGACAGCCTTACAGTGGCGACGATTTAAGGGATAGTTGCTCCCCATTTTTTTGCCTCAACATTATGGTCTCTTAATGTTAAGCCTTGTCTACCAAAAGAAAGTAAACTTTCCTTGCAACGCCCTCCGCACCCCCCATCCCTCCCGGAAAGAATTCCTGGATACGTGCCTGCAAGGTCAAGGTTATTAGAAGTATAGGTTGGGCCAATCCGTTGTTTACTCGTAATGACGAAACGACGGTAAGAGGTGAATTTATCCATGAAATGAATTCCAAATCTATGCGCTAGTGTTGCACTATGCAGATAGGAAATCATGCCAGAAACTGAACACACGAAATCGAGTACACAAATGAGCATTTCCACCCATTTACATTTTGTAGCTTCAGACAAATTGAAAATAAATATAGATAGGTATTTATTGTTATGCGGGACAGAATATTTTTGATCGGAACGGGAATTTTTTTTAAATCCCGACATTCGGGACGGGAAATATTCGCAATTTCTCGACTAGTCGGGTAATCTCAAATTGCCATTTTCACCTTAAGTGATTTTCTTTGCATTTCTGGAATGAAAACTAACAATTTCCGATAAGTTCCAGACACTTGCAATGTAGAAAACGTCAAGAATTAATACCGTTTTAAAATGACCATTCGGTATTTCCCGAATGCTCGGGATCCAGAAATTTAGGGAAGTCATTTGCTGAAGTCGTGATAGAGACGGAATTTTTCTTTCCTATCCCGGTCCCGACTTTCCGAGATACCGCACACCACTTGTTATTATTATTTATTTTAGTTCAGCACAAGATACATCTTCCAAGTACGTTGAACATAATATATACGTTATATACGTTTTTCAAAAGGATTCTTCGGTCACAGAGCTTTGGATTCGTGTGGAAACGCTAACGTGAATCATGCTAATGCTAGAATCTGCAGTGCGCATTTCTGCCCAGAAGATTATGTACGTAATCTGAAAAGTCAACTTTTAGGTTTACATCGAAGAAAGATCCTTAAGCAAGATACCTTCGACTCCTTATTATGAGCAGGAATGGGCCCGACCCTGTGGCCGAGTGGTTAGCACATCGCGCTGCGACGCCAAGGGTCCCGGGTTCGAATCCCGGTCGGGCTTGGTTGTTTGTGAATGTCCATTCATCAATTTCATCATTTCATCACTCATCCCCATCTTCGCAAATTAGCCAAGAGGCACAAAACGCGAAGTAAAATAAACTAAATCAAAATAAAAAAAAATGAGCAGGAATGTAAGGAGTATAATCCTGGTAAATACTTCGCCTACCATTTCTTTGCCATTGGTGTACAATTCTCTCTCGCTTTTTCCCTACATATTCACATAAAGCAATAAAAATACAAACTGCTAACGTTTCATTCCATTTTGGTTATTTATTAAACGGTACGTGTTTGTATTTATATTTGATAAATTTACTTTGCTCTTCCGGCCATTTAAGTCAATTGAGATTATGAAGAAGTGATAAAATAGATGAATGGCCAATCACAGTTCCCCTTATTTACAAGAGCGACCACAAGAAAAATAACCTTCCTCCTCTTCCGTTCAACTCGGACTATAAGAGAGCATGCTCCACTCTCCCCCTCCCCTCCACACTGGAGTACGGTGCACAGGAGTCGTGAGTCTGCGCAGGTTTCTTTGCTTGTGGTTCCACTATAATAGTAATATAAAATTGTACACTCACCTCACTTAGTTCTCCGGCAGTTTGTTTCTTTATACATCATATTTGGAGAAGATACAATTCAATCTATAGTTGTACGTACACTGTATATAATACACCTTATTACTGACTTCCTTGACCCTGGATGTACAGGGTCAAGGAAAACAAAGAAATGAGCATAATTTTCTCTTCGGTGAAGATGTTGTACCTAAACCAAAAAAAAAACCTCAAATAATGAATTCGACAATGTAAATTGATGAGATTTAGTAAATCATTTGATGAAGTGAACTAATTCTGAGTGGACTAATCGCAAAGGACATAATCAGCTCAGATCCTATTACTTCTTCATGGTATGTGACGTAAAGTTCCCGCCCAACCGTTTGACGGCGTTAGTGGTTATCGCATCTCCTTTTCCACAGCCTGTAGTACACATCCTCATCTAGACATTGTTCTTGTTCTGGTGTTTAATATCTGCATACTGCAACACTGTCGTTTTGTCATTTCACGTGACTTCACATTGAAGTGATGCATTCACTTGGCCGGTTACACGTCATCGCACGCAAAAACTTCAACCGTTATCATGGTTTTGGGCCAGGGCTGTGCAAGGTGTTGTCTCATCCCCTATCATAGCTGCTGCACCTGTAGCAACCATTGCTGCTGCTGCTCCTGCTGTTGACTATTACGTAAGTATTTTTACATTGTATCTCATCAATACTGTTCTAAACGTGAATCATCAAAAATAATTGTTATGAATCAAGAATTTAAAATCCACTCCTGCCGAAGGCAATGTTTACCTTGCAAATACTAAAAAGTTAAAATTCGTAACCCTGTTTAGAAAGTACTTGAATCAAAAACTTCAAAAATATATTAAATAAATACACCCGTTAATATTATTATGGACACACAACAACCCAAGTACCAGCGTAAGGCAACAAAGTGTAAACCTGTAGATCACAGAAATATACGCATTAATAGAGCGATATAAATTTCGTTTTATTTTTACATTTTTGTGTTTACTTCTGCTGAATTCTGTAAACTTTATTGTTAAATTTTGCATTAACAGAATATTTAAATCCGCTATTTTTACCACGGATGAATTTCCTATAGAGATAATGAAGACACACAAACAATTATAAAGCAGTTCACAGGTTGTTAAAGGAATGTATCGTATGTGATAAAATAAACTAACTAACCTAAAAGAGGTTAACAAATGAGAGTGACGAGAAGAGAATCTCAAAATATCGAATAGATAATAATTAAAGGGTATTACCGAAGAAAAGGATTAGCACAACTCTTGAAGATACACTTTGCTAGTTTCTTGAAATATTCTTTACTTTCACCTTCAGGCTCATCCCCGATATTCATTTGCTTATGGAGTCAGCGATGCCTTAACTGGAGACAGGAAGTCCCATGTGGGAGCCAGTGATGGTTCAGTGTTCAAGGGGAGGTATAGTTTGTTGTAGCCTCATGGAGCAATGAGAGTTGTTAATTACGCAGCTGATGACGTCAACGGATTCAATGCTGTTGTGAGCACAAGTGTACCCAGCGCTCATCCAGCTCCTGCCATAGCTGCTGTTTCCCCTGCCGAAATTGCTGCTGCTCCTGTCGCAACTGTTGCTGTGCTACTCCTGCTGTTGATTATTATGTGTCTTTTTATAATATGCATCTGATGGTTGGTACCAATTTAGAAAAATATGTTACGTAATGGTACGTTGCAATACACAGACCATAGTTTTACCTTTTCGCTATTGTCTGACTTTAATTCAAAAGTGTTTTTATAATTTCAGTAAATATTGCTTCCTTTTCAGGCCCATCCCCGTTACTTGGCTTATGGAGTCAGCGATGCCTTGACTGGTGACAGGAAATCCCATGTGGAAGCCGGTGACGGTGGAGTGATGAAGGGAAGGTACAGCTTGTTGGCACCATCGATATCGTAAACTATACTGCTGATGACGTCAGCGGATACAATGCTGTTGTGAGCACAGTTGGAGCCAGCGCTCACCCTGCAGAAGCTGTTGCAGTTGCTCCAGTTGCAACGAAAGTCATTGGTTGATTTATTTTTAAAAATTGAACTCTCTATTGACTAATACATTTTAGTAGAAGATCATCTGTAAGCACCCGCTGGAGATCAATTCTAGCTACGGGCCTGCACGTAAGTAAATGCAAGTTAAAATGTCAAGGGATGAATCATTTGCGACAAAAGCACTGTTAGTCAATATCAACAAAATTAGGAAAATTTTTATTTAAAAAAAAATTATGTTTGAGTCACATAATTTTCCTTTAAAAAAAATATGGGATCATTTATCCAATTCATTTGTTTTTCGATGTCAATTATAGAAAGTTTTTCATTCTTGAAATCAAATCGTTTTCCTGAAATGGCATATAAATTACCAGTCTTGCTTTTCCAACAATATTGCTTACAAGGTGATTGCGGTTTGAATTAAGGGAGTCGGTTAAAGCTGCCCCATCGGCTAAGTATATTGGGCGTTCGAATCAAACTCTTGCCGCAGATGGTATCAAGTTTGTAAATAACGAGATAAAATGCCACATCATCATTTACATTTACTAACATTTTGGAAGTCATGGTGAATCAGTCAAATACTTTTTTCTCGGTTTACTGTTCGTATCACTATCATAGAACGATGTATGTAATTAATCATATACCTTCGTTTATGAGAAATAATGTACACGTAAGCGTGACCGTAGCCAGGAGGAAGTGAGGCCCCCCTGGAACTGCCGTCAGCCCCCTTGACATTACGTAAAACTATTTTGTATAATTTGTTTGCAGTGAAGAGTGAAAATCTAGATAGCAGATACTCCCTCTGTCCCATAATTATTGTCCGGTACACCTTTGTTTGTTGTGTCATAATAATTGTCCGATATTCAAACTGTGACATTGGTGTATACAGAAGAAGAACATGGAACAAGGGAATGAGTCATAAAACTTTACTACTCAATGGAACAGTACAAATTGTGCTTTCCATCTGCCTCTTCGTCTGTCATTTCTGTACTACCATTTTGGCATACCGGACTATAATTATGGGATAGAGGGAGTATTATTTTGCTCACAACTTTGGTGAAGGATAAATTCAGAGCATGAACAGCAGCTATTATATTCGTTCATGTCATTTATAAGAAGAAATCTAAGTAGCGTCAAGTATTTAGGGGATTCTCTAGACTTTAGAAAGTTATTTCAGAGGGGAGCTTCTTTATCTCTACCTTCGCTTGCCCTTTTGCGACCTCCCGTTTAGACACAAATCTGTGATTTTGACGTCATCATGCAAATTCCCTCCGCATCCGTGTCAAAGGTCAACAGCTCCCAAGCTTTGGGAACGAAGGGTGGAATGTACGGTAGGCACTATGATTGAATATGGTTCATTTTTTTATCTGTGATTTGAATATCTGTATCATGAAAAGTAGCATGGGGTGTATAGTAAGGGATGATTTCAGTAGCACTTCAAGCGATATTTTAAAAGATATAGGAAAAATGTAGTACTTTTATATTTCTAAATGTTATATAACTTAATTACCCCCAAACACACACACACACACACACCCACACACACACACACACACACACACACACACACACACACAATTTGCCTTCATTAATACTGTTAAACTTTTGAAAAATGGACTTGGTTTACAAAACTCTCCCCCTGATAATCTGTAAGCACCCGCTGGAGATCAATTCTAGCTACGGGCCTGCACGTAAGTAAATGCAAGTTAAAATGTCAAGGGATGAATCATTTGCGACTAAAGCAGTGTTAGTCAATATCAACAAAATTAGGAAAACTTTTATTTAAAAAACAAAAAACCATTCATATATCTGTTAAATTCTGCAGGAACTATTGCCATTGATTTCGAACAATTCTTTGTTCAAATATGTAGCGATGATAGGGGAGAGGTGGGTAACCACAGACACTTAAGCACAAAGCTTATTTATAGAAAGTAAGGAATATAACATAACATAATCAAATACACTCCATTGATCTTCTTCAGAGCACATGTATTGCATTCATTGTAACAGCATAAACATCAGGTAAAAATACACATGTGGAAATAATATGTTCAAAAAGTGAACTAGAGTTATTAGTTCGGCATAAGGCGGGTAATCTCGGACATGAACTTTAGATGTTCACTTTCCTTTGTCCAGACACAAGTCGAAAGTACAATAAATGTGATCTGGCTCTTTGCCAGCACACTCGTCTGTGCCAAATTGTTGCATTTACAAACTTAATTCAGTTTTCTTCAAAAGTCTCAGAGAAAAATATGCACACAGATTTTTCCACTTGATTAGATGGTGCAATGGAGATTTATTTTTCTGTCTTATCTTTTGATTTTGACTGGTCCAGTTCCATAGATGGATTTACAGATTTGTCATTGCTCTAAACTTGTAGCTTTCTCACCAAGGTTGCATGGTAAGAGCTTGAGGTTAATATTTCCCTCCTCTGTGCTTTCCTTTTGCGGGGTGCTCTCCTTTTGTTGCTGATATCTGCCACAGGCTACATCATTTGCAGAGGTCATCGGGAGAAGTAAATTTTAGAGAAGTAAAAAAACAAGTCAGAATATTAACATATATTTGTGCAAAATAAGCCAAGCGACAGCATGAAACAGCTCGAAATACGCAAGAGATTCGCTAAAGTTTAGCGCATCAAAATGCTGATCCAGTACTACCCCTCGCGCCGAACCCTCCTCCCGCCAAGTTTCCTATTGAAAGCAATGGTGTAAAACGGCTCAGATCATCGCAGAATGTTGCGAATCCCTCTGGCACTGCCTCTGGTCTCTGCCGGTGCCGAGAGCAGCCGAACGTTTCCGAACAGGCGGAGACACTACGGCAAGGTCCAACGTCTCTACTTCTCCCACTCTTGAAGGGCTGGGTAATAACCAGACTTCGGATTTTAAGGTTCTAAAAAGTGTGCAATTAGGTTCCTAAAATAGGCTCTAAAATAGGTTCGAAAAACCCTAAAATAGGTTCTAAAAATCCTAAATTAGGTCCTAAAAATCCTAAAAAAAGATCCTAAAATCTTATGTTCAAAATTCCTGGAAAATGCTGATTACGATTAGGTATAGTCACCGGCAATGAAAAGGGAAATCTATATTCTGACATACGCACTATGTTGCATAACGTTATGTGTGTTGCCTAACCCTTCGGCGATGGCACAACATACCACTGGAAATTTGCTATTAAAATCCACTCTCGCCTCTGGACAGTCCCCGGATTCGTACCCACGGCTTCTGAGCGACCCTGTAGTAGATTCTCCGCGCCCGGCACTGTCGCGTTCTCGCGACACGATCTCGATATCTTGGCGTTCTCGTTGGCTTCTCCTCCTGAAGCAGGTTGTTAACCCCTTTTACAGTGCTCTCGGGAGTTGGGAAATGCTTGATAGGTGTCCGGTAACAGTAGGCCACGCATATATTACATGCACCTGACCCCGTACACATCGCCGCCCGCTGTTTTCTGGCCTTTGAGGACGGGGTTCGCTATGTTTTATTTTCATATAACTTCCTCACGATGGTGGATCAACACCGAAGTGCGTCGTATAGGAGAGCCGGGAGGTCAAAATGGGGTCAAACACATCGATATTACAGAGATTTTAATCAGAGATTCATACCTTGAAATCTAAGATTCCTGATCTGGCATTGAGTCGGTCCAACCGTTTCAACATGACAGATTAATAATTGATTTTTCACATGTTGCAGGCGTTCCAACTTCTGCTAATACTTTCGAATCTCTATTTAGTGAGTGTAAAAACTTAAAGTAATTTCATAAAATTGTCGTTAGTAGAACATTATTAAACTTTTAAAATATAATGTGTAGTTTAAGAGGAAAAGTAGGGCCAAAATTTTAAACTCATTTGGACCTTCACAACTGACGTAAATACCAAGCTTACACGCTGGAATTCTTGAAGCAAATGAATATATTCCACAGTTGGTATTCTGTTGCATTGACAAAAATATGTCCGTACGTTTTCAAGATAGTACACGAAAAAACTTTATTTCTTATCATGCGGAAACCTGAAATTTGCCCCGTTAGCCTATACTATACCTTTATACAATTAAAAAGAAACTCTTAGTAATTTTAGAGCAACACTCGACCTAAATGTTTTCTGTAAGTGCTTTATAATTTAAAGTGTGATTTCGGAGGGGAACAGATGTGTCTATATTTTCCTCTTCTACGCGTAACATTGTTTTAAGAATACACCATAGAACCGCAAAGAGACTTTTACATTTATCTATATGAATATTCTACATCTAATTGTACCTTGTGATGCAATTTATGTAATTTAGAATTCTCCGGAACATGCCCCAACAGTGCTTTTCCTCTCAAGTTGTTTATAGCGTCCTTCGCTCCGAGGTGAGAGCATGATCTCGATATTATTTGAATATATTCAAGGCAATGAAATTCATAGCGAATATTGTACTTTCAAAGGGAAGTAGGAGGAGCACTTTACTTTCGCTGATAAAACCGGATCGTATATAAATGCTACGGAAAAATATATTCTGTACAATAACTTACAATTATTCTCAACATGAACGCAATTGCAGTAAGTATCAATATTAATTTCAATTTCATTCGAGAACGTTAGATGTGAGATCAAAGCAATAAAGTAGAGCTGCAAAACTAACGATAATAGTTTAGCTAAGAGTAAATTATACAAACGAACGCGCGTACGTTTCATGACATGAGGAATATCTAAATTCTACAGAGGGAGAGCTACTCCTAAAATAGTTTTCACCTCAAAAATTCTCTTGCAGTACACAAATTTTCTATTACAAAAAAGAATCAATTTATTACGACGGTTTAATTGTATCATGTTTCTGTTTAAGATATAAGTAAATGAACTACATTAATACAAGTGGACTTATAACGTTTCATTTTACGATAAATATAGAATTTCTACACATCTTTACATCGACCACCATATTAGAATGGGCAACCAAAAGTGACATCTTGCATATTTAAATTCGTAAAAATTGATTTTTGGTCATATTTCGAATACGGTGGCCCCTTAGATTTTCAAAATTTGCATTTGATGGCGTATAATATTTTCACGTTTTGTTCACAAATCTGAAAATTCTAGCCTGTCACAATGTTACATAATCTTCCCGTAGGCAATGTATTTACGTGTGTATACAGTGTGTTTACAACCTTTGACCAATAAATACGGTGAAAGATTGAATGATTGATTTCGTGATTTATTTGCAGGAAAGGACGTACATGTATGTAGGAATACAGCTTATTGTCCTTCAAAATAATCGCCTCTAATGGTAATGCTCTTTTGAGAACGCGTGTAGAGGTCTCGCATACTTTGGGCGAAGGCAGCTTGTGGGATGCGGTTGAATTCAGCGTTCACATTGCGTTGGATGTCGGCAATGTCCGCAAACCGTTGTCCTTTTAAGTGTTTCTTCAAGCGAGGGAAAAGAAAATAATCGGCAGGGGCTAGATCTGGTGAATAAGGGGAGTAATGGAGTACAACAACCCCCTTACGTGCCAAGAACTGCTGCACGGTTATGGCGGTATGGGGGCGTGCATTATCGTGCAGCAGATACCAGGATCCATTTTCGGTATACTGGGGGCGCACACATCTGATCCTCTTCAGGAGGCGATCAAAATGTATTTCGTGTCTGCTGGCAGGTATTCTTTATGAATGATCCCTCCAGCATCTAAAGAGATAATCAGCATTGACTTGATGCGCGACTTCTCGCACCTAACCTTTTTGGATTTCGGTAACTCTGGGCCGCCCCACTTCATGCCTTGCCTCTTCGATTCTGGATCGTACTTCAGGCACCATGACTCATCGCCCGTAACGAGCCGTTCAGGAAAGGTCACTAGCCACTTTGTCGATAAAGTCTCCGCACGCTTCCATCTTGTCTTGTTTCTGATCAGGAGTCAAGTCGTTAATTCACTAACCGCGCACACAGTTTACGCTTACCCAACTTTTCGGTCAAAATTGCATAAGCAGTCCCATACGACGCTCCTGTGGCCTCCGCCAGCATTCGAACCGCCAATCGACGATCTTCGGTCAAACGTTTGCGAATTTTCTCGATGCTTTCGTCGGTGCACGACGTCACGGGCATACCTGGCCGTTGCCCGTCTTTCACGCTGTCCCGACCGTCACGGAAGCGCTTGTACCACTCGTACACACACTTTTTCGATAAAGCACAGTTTCCATACACCTGGTGCAGTATGTCGTGACATTCCATTGTCGTTTTCCCAATCGCGCTGCGATGCCAAGGGTCCCGGGTTCGAATCCCGGTCGGGCTTGGTTGTTTGTGAATGTCCATTCATCAATTTCATCATTTCATCATTCATCTCCATCTTCGCAAATTAGCCAAGAGGCACAAAACGCGAAGTAAAATAAACTAAATCAAATCAAATCAAATCAAAAATCGTTTTCCCAAGTTTGAAGCAGAATTTCACTCTTGTACGTTGCTCCATTTCACCCATAACTCCACTGCACCTTACTTCCACAACGCGTACACACAAAATGCACGTCTGGACAATCACACGGCTTCGCAAACGATGAATGACCTAGAGGTTCACTGACCTGACCGTCAACCAGTAGTACCAACTACACCGGACGCCAGCAATTCATTCATCGTATTTCTTGATCAAAGGCTGTATAATTATACCTAGAAGACATGGGGATGTGCAGTGACATGTTGTGCAAAGAAATATGAAAATAACCGTATCTCTCCATTCTGGCATAAATGACTGCTGTGTTTTGGTCGGATTTAGGATTTTAAAGGATTTGAAATATTAATACTAAAAGGAGTCCTACTATTGTTGTAGTTACCAAAGTTTCAATTATCAATCGCACAGATACCAAAACTCTTTATGAACCAATTGAAATAAAAATACGGGAAATATAATAGGAATATGTACTTGTCATGAGTTTTAGTGCGTTTCAAAGGTAACAAAAATATGCATATACATTAATTAAATAAATAACTTACCCACTTCCTTCTTTTCTTTCTTCATAGATTCTGATTTCCTTTGCTGCTATTGCAGCAGTGGCATCTGCAGGAGGTGCAATCAGTTATGGCGCTCCAATTCTTGCAGCACCAGCTTCCATCGACTATTACGTAAGTGAAAATAACGCATGGTAACATGTACATGTAACTACAAGTAGGAGCTTTACTTCATTGTGTACGTGTTCAGTTTGAATGTTGAATTGAAAATTAACTTATAATTTCTATTACAGGCACATCCTCGTTACTCCTTCGCTTACGGAGTGAGCGATGCCTTGACTGGAGACAGAAAGTCCCAGGTGGAAGCCCGCGACGGTGGTGTGGTGAAGGGAAGGTACAGCCTAGTGCAACCCGATGGCACCATCAGAGTCGTCAACTACGCTGCTGATGACGTCAACGGATTCAATGCTGTTGTGAGCACAAGTGGAGCCAGCGCTCACCCAGCTCCTGCTGTGGCTGCTGTTGCACCTGTCGCAATTGCTGCTGCTCCTGTAGCTACTGTTGCTGCTGCTGCTGCTCCTATCGCAACAATCGCTGCAGGTGTTCCAGCTGTTGATTATTATGTAAGTTTTTATTGTCATAATGTTTAAAGTATATGATTAATGCGATCAATGTGGCTCTTCAAACCAAATATACACGGACGCTCTTTTTCTTTTTCAGGCCTATCCCCGATACTCTTTCGCTTATGGCGTGAGTGATGCTTTGACTGGGGACAGGAAGTCCCAAGTGGAAGCCCGTGACGGTGGAGTGGTGAAGGGAAGGTACAGCTTGGTGCAGCCTGATGGTACCATTAGAGTCGTCAACTATTCTGCCGATGATATCAACGGATTCAATGCTGTTGTGAGCACAAGTGGAGCCAGCGCTCATCCAGCTTCAGTTGTTGCAGTTGCTCCAGTAGCCGGCAAATTTTGGTGATTCATGTTCTGACTAGGAACCTGCAATAAATAAGTTACAGGAGAGAAACAGTTAATTTTTTTATTACCTTTATTTTGTTTTACACAGTCTATTATCGTATAAAAACATGTGCCCTATCTGTGGTATGTCCACACATCCATCTTTGATCGGGACAGTCCCATAAAAAACATGTTGGTGTAATTTTTAAATTAGAGTCATGCCAACACTGTTTAAAGAACTTGATAGCATTCAATATTTTACATTGAGTCTAGAAAATTCGAGCAGTCAAAATTTTACTATTTAAATCAGTTCGTGTAGTGGATTTTATAGTTTTGTGTGCGTTCTGTTATTTGTAGAAGAATGAATAAGCGTGGTCAAGAAGCGTATATGTAGTTTCAAATTGGACCTGCAACGAGAATTTAATTTCATGCAGCTCGATACAAACTCAAAAGACAAGTATGTTTTTTAGTGTCTCACGGCGGTAGTAGGGATACTAACCTGCATGCCGTTTGGAAAAAGGATAAAGAAGTAGAAAAATCGAAATGTAGCATCTCTAGTGTCGCGTCATTTTCTTCTGAAAACGGAAGACGAAAAAGATTCCTCTACTGTAGGGACTTTTGCATATCAAATCGTGAAATATGTTCATAGCTTCCGTTCGAATGACTGTACATCGTTCGAAGTTAATAAATATTTTTTATGAACCGAAATATTCCGCGGCTAGCACTAAGAGTGAAGCGATTGAGTATAATCGTTCAACGTTATCTTTGGAAGATGTGGGGAATAATTCGAAGTCTTCTTCAAGTGTTATACTAAGTATTGACACTTTTAGCAAGAAATCTGAAAACCTGTTGTTTCCTTTATTAGTGAGATATTTTCTTCCCGTGAGTGGTATTCACATTAAAGTACTGGAATTCGCATCACTGCTTGGTGAATGTTCCGAACTTCTATGTTCATTGTTGGAAAAGCTAATCGAAAATCGAAACAAACGATTTGAAAGAGAAAGGTGTAGGACTTTGTGCCGACAACACTAACACAAACTTCTGCAGTGTTAATGGAGTGCGAAATATATAATGTGTGGTAAAAGTTTCAATCTAAGTTAGATAAGGGTTTATAATGAATAGCATACAGCTAGTGTGTTGCAAAGTACGGAAAATGGTAGAATATTTCACTTTTGTCGGAGATCATGGCTTTTCGGGTGTGGATACTACATCCACAATGCCACAGTGTTCATCGCTTCCGAATGCTTCTAAACGCTGTGAAGAACTCAGCGCATACGTTTGCAAAAATTGGTGCTCTTCATGCAAATGTGTAAGAAACGGACTGCAGTGTACCCTGTTATGCTCATGTGAGGCCACTGTTGAGGAAATAATATATAAGAAAATTTTTGATTACATTAATCACTGGAAGGAGTGTTAGTGTATCCTAGAGAACCCTGGAAATGCACAACCTACATTTCATAAAATATTAGATACATGCCCATTTTGAGGACGAAGCATGTGCGAAGAAGACATTTTTCATTCTCGTTGAGGCTTGTTCCATTACATACAGCCCCAACTGACCATTCTGCGTTGGAAATTCAAGCAAATCAGATTGAAAACAGCATATTTCGAACAACTTCTTCCTCTTTCCATTTTTTTTCTATCTGCACTAATAACGAAGTTGTCCCATGGTATCGGACTTTTGAATCACTCTGTATACATACAGATTGTCAAAAAGACAATTATTATTATTTCATGTACTTAGTCTGACAACATATTTGATGCCACCGTTGAATTCTAGAACCTACAAATCATAGGGTTTATAACAAAAAAGCTTAATTTTAGGTTTTTATTGGCTACTTTGATTTAATATTATATGATAACGGGAACATTTTTATTTCTTATTATCATAATAGAGTTATATACTGCAACCTGCGTGATAATAACATGGAATGAAAGATAAATAACTGCAAAGATGTAAAAGGGTTCAGGTAATGGATTTTTGTTTTGACAGCCATTCTGATTACGTCATTACAGACGAACGAGGGCTTAAAATCTTGGGAGTCTGGGAAGTTTTACATTCAGGAATTAATGTAGTATCCGCACCCGAATGGGTATGTTCTCTGCCAGAAGTGATTTTTTTCTCGAAAACCCGACCACACAAAGCTGTGGATTGTCCATCCTGTACAATATTAAAAGTTTGGGGAGAAAGTGTACTCAAATATTTTCATATGTACGTACACATTTCTTGCAGAACAAAACTTCTGGAACATGGAAATACCAATTTCTCGCATTAGGATGATCATTTAAAAGAATCTTCATATCTTTACTGAACTATGTTCCTCTTTCTTTCGCATCTTTGAACGTTATCTAATGTTTGTGATTGCTCAAATTCAAGTGTTTCAAGAGACAATACTTATGATTGGATGATATATCAGCCATAGATAATTCATGCCAAATTTCTTTATTAATGAAAGGTTTGTCACTACGCAGGTTAGAACCGGCAATTTTCTGAAGTGTTTTAAGACATTGGTGATAGACACCTTTTACACTAATGCTTGAAAAATGGGAAACAAACTAGGGTGGAGCTGAGAAATTTCAATGGGTTCTGCTGCATAGTACAGCTAGTTGTTCTGATATCCAAAATGTCTAATAAATTAGTGAATGTTAACATATGTTCTAGTTCAGAAGACGAAACAAAACTTTTCGATCAGGAACATTGTTCAAAGAAATTGTAACACACTCCAAAAAGACTGGAGAGAAAGTAAGGTTTATTTGTCCGATAAATTGGCACAGGTGTTTGGTAAGTTGGAAGTGGACCACATAACGTATGGCGTCCCTCAGAAAGCGGTGAAAATACTGTTACGCTTGCAATGCCCATTGATCGTGTTTTGTCAATCATCAACAACATACTGATAGATGAAAAATCTTGCTGACATGTCGCAACAATGTCACCTATAATTTTGGTACGAGTGGCTTTTGCCGAGAGTTGCGGAGAGTTTTATGAATGGTCGGTAAATATGATTTCATACACGTAAACAGCAAGAGCACAAAATCAGGCGAAACCAGGACTGTCTCGTTAGGTAGAGAAATGGCGCAATATGCCAGAGATCCAGGTTTTAGTCATGGTTGACCCTGCATTTTCTGCTGAAATGTCTACGTAATGCATGTCCTGTGTGTCTCAGTTTCAATATATACCAGGCACTTTTGATAAATGTTTTTACGGAAAATTAATCAAATACAATGATTCTCCTGCGTTCTCTGATGCCGAAACATACCTGCTTCAATGGAGACTGTTTTACTCTGGACAATAATGACGTCCCCTGAATAATTCTAAATTTGCAAAAGTGAGGGAAGATTAGCCCAGGAACTTTAAATACCAAGCACTATGTCTGACCAATGACATTTTGTCTACGGGGATCGTAAAGCAAGAATAGTCCACACACATCGAAGAAGGGGGACAGGGTTTACCAAAGAATCCTCGAAAGGAAAACAGCACTGTTTTTGAATCGACACAACTACGGATTGGTTGCGGTGACCTTTGAGGAAGAATAATGCGGTCTCACAAAACCACCCACACACACCACTCACCCTCACAAAACAACAGAACCCTCTGCTGGAATGTTCTCGAAGACAATGTAACATTCTCATTGTTAGGAAGAACTTGAAACACCGTTGCCATGACGCTGGTTTAAAAATTAAATCAACTTTTATCTCTTTATCTCTCTATTTTAGACTTGGTACCAAACTAACTAAACTTACATAAAACAGAAAAAAATGTATCTTGTTAGAATATCAACAGGACAACAGAGACACGCCTCCGAAATGGGACTGTCCCCATCGAAGCTACACGTGTGGAAACACTATAGATTAGACACATTTTCTTGCGATTCTAAACTGAGTAAAGACAAAACAAAGGTAATAAAAAAATAACTGTTTCTCTCATGTAGCTTATTTATTGCAGGTTCCTAGTCAGAACATGAATCACCAAAATTTGCCGGATACTGGAGCAACTGCAACAACTGAAGCTGGATGAGCGCTGGCTCCACTTGTGCTCACAACAGCATTGAATCCGTTGATATCATCGGCAGAATAGTTGACGACTCTAATGGTGCCATCAGGCTGCACCAAGCTGTACCTTCCCTTCACCACACCACCGTCACGGGCTTCCACTTGGGACTTCCTGTCTCCAGTCAAAGCATCACTCACGCCATAAGCGAAAGAGTATCGGGGATAGGCCTGAAAAAGGAAAAGAGCGTCCGTGTATATTTGGTCTGAAGAGCCACATTGATTGCAATTAATCATATACTTTAAACATTATGATAATAAAAACTTACATAATAATCAACAGCTGGAACACCAGCAGCGATTGTTGCGATAGGAGCAGCAGCAGCAACAGTAGCTACAGGAGCAGCAGCAATTGCGACAGGTGCAACAGCAGCCACAGCAGGAGCTGGGTGAGCGCTGGCTCCACTTGTGCTCACAACAGCATTGAATCCGTTGACGTCATCAGCAGCGTAGTTGACGACTCTGATGGTGCCATCAGGTTGTACCAGGCTGTACCTTCCCTTCACCACTCCACCGTCGCGGGCTTCCACCTGGGACTTCCTGTCTCCAGTCAAGGCATCGCTCACTCCGTAAGCGAAGGAGTAACGAGGATGTGCCTGTAATAGAAATTATAAGTTAATTTTCAATTCAAAATTCAAATGAAGTAAAGCTACTACTCGTAGTTACATGTACATTTTACCATACGTTATTTTCACTTACGTAATAGTCGATGGAAGCTGGTGCTGCAAGAATTGGAGCGCCATAACTGATTGCACCTCCTGCAGATGCCACTGCTGCAATAGCAGCAAAGGAAATCAGAATCTATGAAGATAGAAAAGAAGGATGTGAGTAAGTTTTTGTATTTATTTAATGTAAATGCATATTTGTTTTTACCATTAATTCTATACCCTTTCAAATAAAGACTCCTTTAAGGTTTAAAAACACATGACAAATACATATTTTTATTTTATTTCCCGTATTTTTATTTCAATTGGTTCATCACGAGTTTTGGTATCTGTGCGATTGATAATTGAAACTTTGGTAACTACAACAATAGTAGAACTCCTTTTAGTATTAATATTTCAAATCCGTTATAGTACTAAATCCGACCAAAACACAGCAGTCGTTTATGCCAGAATGGAGAGATACGGTTATTATCATATTTCTTTGCACAACATGTCACTGCACATCCCCATGTCAACTATAATTATATATACATACTGTAAACACACGTAAATACATATGGGAAGATTATGTAACATTGTGGCAGGCTAGAATTTTCAGATTTTTGAACAAAACGTGAAAATATTATATACAAAAACAAATGCAAGTGCGGAGTTGATGGGTGGAATTTTGAAAATCTAGGGGGCCACCATATTCGAAATATGACCAAAAATCTATTTTTGCGAATTTAAATATGCAGGATGTCAGTTTTGGTTGCCCATTCGAATACGGTGATTGATGTAAAGATGTGTAGAAATACTATATTTATCGTACAATGAAACGTTATATGTCCACTTGTATTAATGTAGTTCATTTACTTATATCTTAAACAGAAACATGATACAATTAAACCGTCGTAATAAATTGATTCTTTTTTGTAATAGAAAATTGTGTAGTGCAAGAGAATTTTTGAGGTGAAAACTAATTTATGAGTAGCTCTCCCTCTGTAGAATTTAGATATTCCTCATGTAATGAAATGTACGTGTGTTTGTTCGTATAATTTGAATGAACATTTACTCTTAGCTAAACTATTAGCGTTAGTTTTGCAGCTCTACTTTATTGCTTTGATCTCATATCTAACATTCTCGAATGAAATTGAAATTAATATTGATACTTACTGCAATTGCGTTCATGTTGAGAATAATTGTAAGTTACTGTACAGAATATACTTTTCCGTAGCTTTTATATACGATCCTGTTTTATCAGCGAAAGTAAAGTGCTCCTCCTACTTCCCTTTGAAAGTACAATATTCGCTATGAATTTTATTGCCTTATATATATTCAAATAATATGGAGAGAAGCACGCTTTCGCTTCAGACCGGAGTGAATAGACACTACTTCAGGGGAAACGTATTATTTGGACACGTTCCGGAGAATTCAAAATGACATAAAATTACATCACAAGGTATAATGTCAATAAGAAATAGAATATCAAATAGAAAGACGTAAAATGTCTCTTTTGCAATTCTGTATTCTCCTTACAATGATGCTACACATAGAATAAAAAATCTGGACACCTCCATTTCTCTACGAAGTCACATATTAGGCCTGAATTACAACGCTCTCATTAAAAACTTTCAGCTCCTAAACAGCGCAAAATAATTCAAAGTCTGTATTGTCAACTTATGTGGTGAGAATCCTGAGTTCAATATCAGAAGTTCAAAAAATAGTCTGTACAGAGTTTTGAAAATGTCAGAAATGGCCAAAATTTGGAAATATATCGTTATTTAGGACATCCTGAGGGGCACTTATATTCGTATTCCACTATTCGAGCTCGCCGCATAAAATGCAATTAAAAAGAGGGGTGCAATATTACTACTTATATTAGATTAAGTTATAATTAGAAACAATATCACGAAAATTTCCCCCTCAATTATTTTCTCTCTCTCTGCCATATTGTATAGAATACAATTTTTTCTTCTGGGGTTCAAATTCCATCGCGAGGTACTCCGGAATATTTTTTTCCCTGCACGAGAATACATTAAATATTCCATAAGTTATTGTACTTAATCATGTTTCTCGCATATTCTTCTTGAATAATATTTATTAGTTTGCGCATTAGTAATAATATTCAAGGTGGAAATTTCTAACATATAATATTTAAACTTTATTGAAGAAATTCGAAATTACATTAGAATGGATACTGTGCATTTGCCTGCCACACATTTTACAGGTAAAAATGCAAGGTAAAGCTTATTGTATTGTGCCATGAAGGCACATAAATAAGGTGTGGATATAGGGCTCCACGATCTTGCCATTGTGATCAGCACTACATTCCAGCCTCCTTTAGCCCCCCTTCCCCCAAGGCTGAACCTCAGACCATTTCTGCAAAGAGAAGGTTGGAATGATTCCCATTTTAGATCAGGTATTCAGGGAGTTGAACTCAGTTCTCCCGTGTAGCAGTCAGACAACCTACCGATTTTCTTTTCTTAAAGGCAGTTAATATACTGATGATTTCTGTTTCTCCCATGTTTTTCAATTACATTTCTCGAAACTACCTTTTCAGCGTTTCTCACTTTCTTTCTATAATTTCTCACCATGAATACAAACGTGCCTTTTTTTACAAAAATAAATAAAAAAATAGGAAACTACTTGTCTTATTGTATCTTTCGTGTCAATATAGTATACCAACAATTTTGTCGTACTGCTTCTTTACCATTTCACTGTTTTACAATATCATTTCAGGTAAAAACACTTAATATCTTTCTTTGATAAAAAGATCCTTTCATGCCACTAAATATTTTCGATATTTTCAGATAGCACTAGTAATAATACAAAGGCGCGTTGGATGTAAAATGTTTAGAAACCAACATGCATATGGACATTTCAAATAATAAGTTTCCTACACGGATATTTTCTCCATTAAGTCTGAAGTGAAACAATTCATTTATAAGTATGGATATAATTTGAATAAGTCCAAGGCCATGGAATTGCTATGGAAGATTGTCTCATCGTAAGAAAGTAAAAGGTGAATTTTGCATTCCTTGATGAGCAAATCGTATATAAACCAGTGCAAACTAATATTGTGTATCAGCTCACAAGCAAAGTAAACATGAACACAATTGCAGTAAGTATAAGTATTAATATCTTTCTAGTTCGGTTAAGATTTGGTTTTTATGCGTAATAAAATTACTTCATTTCAAGGGCATAGAATAAATTTGCCACAGAGATAATTTTATATTTGCAGTGTTCTTTATTGCCAGTGACGTGCGGTGGCCTCGGTACTTAGGGTAGCGACTGTGAGCAAACCTTTAAAGCATAAACCCCCTAAATACATAGGCAATAGTGTTGTTTTAGTGCAGACGAAAGAATTAATCTATTTCAATGAAACTGAAAAAATTGGCAGGAAACCTGAATTTTATTTGTCCTTGTCTCCGAATACCTTAATGCTTTATGAAATTTCCCATCAAAATCAAACGTGATTTGCATCTAAAGTTATAGTATATAGTGTAAAAGATTAGTCCTCGCCGTTGTAATTAAAATAGGTGACCAATAATAATATTTTATTGTGTATGATAAATTTATTGATGTATCATTAACCGATTTCACATATCCTTCTATGTTTCACAGCCAAACACATACTCACATACACATGACAAACTGCAGATTATATTGTACAGTGTACAAACTGCAAACGAAGTACATTACAAAGATACACTATGTAATCGCCGAAAGTAGGCTTTCAGTCCACAAGACACTAGAGTGTACCGTACCGTGCATTGCTTTCTGTAGTTTTTCTGTTTGCTTTTTTTTATCACAAGAGGACCACGAACTTCAGTTTACTAAACCGGTAACACAGTTTTCCAGATATGATGATTTACGTAGATATAACCTGATCTGAGAGAATCATAATTGTGGCGTGGGAGATGACGTTAAAATGCTCAATGCTGACTGGATATCACCGTTTAAAATGAAATTAGGTACACCCTCCCACAAGAAAATAGACACTAATAAACTGTAGACCACCAATCACAGTTCACCTCCAAAACTATAGAGGTTTCTGCCGGGACAATTGCGGAAATTGAGAATTACAACTAAAAGAAATGAACAACTATCTTTCATGTTGTTGGACATCACAATCGCATTACTATGCAACATCACACTTTGTTAAAGTTTTCATTTCGTCCACCATCAAAGCATAAACTCAGTTCTGTTTGATTTCAATTCAAAATCCAATAGAGAAAGTATCATAATTCTCAGAAACTATTAATATTGTCAGCGTAAATTGGTTAGGTTAATTTATGGAGTGATTATTATCATTATTACAATTAACGATGGTCTTCGTGCTCGAGTGGTCACTTTAACGCTCCAAAAGTCAAGATTCGACCTCTGGTCAACATATGGACATTTCCCTTGTTTGTACCATCATCCATTTCTGTTCATAATTCATCCAAAAGGTTGAAAAGCGACGTAAAACAAAATAAATATTATCATCGTTACTACTATTATTAAGATGAAAATTTGTGTGAACATATACAAAGTACAGCACTAACACTTTACGATAATACATATAAATATGGGAACCCTACTATGCACAATCGATTTCTAGACAAAATAAGCGTTTATGGTTAGCAGCAAAATGTACAGTATATAGCCTATGCATGTCATTTCATGATAGTATCGTACGAATACTTGGCAATCAAAATTTAACATACTTTAGAGGAGGGATTTAATATGCACTTAAGTACTGAATAAGAGATTCAGCAATCATATTTTATTTTTTTGTTTCTCCGCAGATTCTCATTTCTTTGGCTGGTCTTGCAGCAGTGGCATCTGCAGGGGGTGCGATCAGTTATGGCGCTCCAATCGTCGCAGCACCAGCTTCCATCGACTATTACGTAAGTAAAATATGCCTTTATATGGCAGATAACAAACATAAAAAATAATCACTTGGAAAAATAAGCAATTCATTCTATTCTGTAATTAGTTTACCTATTACGGTTTTAGTTTTGGTTGAGAATTTATGACTAATTCTTTGGTAGGCACATCCCCGTTACTCATTCGCTTACGGAGTAAGTGATGCCCTCACTGGCGACAGAAAGTCTCAGGTGGAAGCCCGTGATGGTTCAGTTGTAAAGGGAAGATACAGCCTGGTGCAGCCAGATGGCTCCATCCGAGTTGTCAACTATGCAGCCGATGACGTCAACGGATTCAATGCTGTTGTTAGCACAAGTGGAGCCAGCGCTCATCCAGCTCCTGCTGTAGCTGCTGTTGCACCTGCTGTTGCACCTGCTGTTGTACCTGTTGCTCCCGTTACAAGTATTGCCGCCGCTGCTCCTGTAGTGACAATCGCAACAGCTGTACCTGCTGTAGATTATTATGTAAGTAGGTTTTTTAATGTATGTATTTGATAGTTGTCCCTAATTTAGGAAAATATTATGTGATATGTGACGTAATGGTACGGTGCAATGTACAGGCTAGATTTTTGCCTTTTTTCTATTTACATTCAAAATCGATTTCTTTAATTTCAATGTTCTTTTTCCTTTTTCAGGCGCATCCTCGATACTCATTCGCTTATGGCGTTAGTGATGCCTTGACTGGAGACAGGAAGTCTCAGATGGAAGCCCGTGACGGTGGAGTGGTGAAGGGAAGGTACAGTTTGGTACAGCCTGACGGCACCATCAGAGTTGTTAACTATGCTGCTGACGACGTCAACGGCTTCAATGCTGTTGTGAGCACAAGTGGAGCCAGCGCTCACCCAGCAGGAGCGGTTGCAGTCGCTCCAGTTGCTCACAAAATCATTGGTTGATTTCTGTACTGAATGAAAAGGAACAATAAAGGGTGGAAAAGTAAATTCATGTAACATATGCATTCTTCATAACGATGCAAACATTTCAATTTAACTTTTCAAAGTCTTTTTTGCAACCTCAAGCGTCAAGAATGAAAATATTTGTAAAAAAATTCTTAATGTAGTACGCGTATCATACAACATTGCAAAAAATAAGAGCATTTGCAGTGATGAATTAATTTTACATGGGTTTGTAGCCTTTCCTGACTAGCCGGATCTTTGAAACTTGGAAACTGACCGGGAAATGCCGGTGATCCAAGCCCTCTTTTCGAAACTGCAACACTGAATAACATAATTTTTTGTATTTTGTTTCTGCGACTTTTAGGGTACACAGCAATTTGAAAGTGTGGTGTTTCGTCATGATTGTCCATCATGTCTGGTTTGTATAAAATCTCAGAAAGTCGATGTTAGTATTATATAATAATCATAATAATATAAATTAAGGAGGAGATAGATCAGACTAGAAATAGCTTAAAAACTTGAAATCAACTTCACATAGCTACAAAAGAATAGTGGACAACTGTCATATCTTTGTCAAAGCCATTATTTATGTCCAAGGAAATAGAACCAATGAAAATAAAATTTATCTTGTTGAAAATGGCAGGTCAAACTTGATAGTTGGACTCGCCATACAAAACTACAGGGTGCGGTACGAAAAACTAGCTTTGTTCCGATCAGTATACAATATGTACAGTCATGGAAAGTAGTTCTTGGGCCACGAGACCTACGATATCGTAACATCTTAAAGCCTGTTGTCTATGCAACCCAAATAACAAAATTGTCGCTTGGATTTGCCTGGCGGGCCTGGATTCTCGGGAATGATTGAGTATTGACAGCAGCGTGAGTCATACCCCCAGGCCCAGCCATAACAAACGACAGCTGGGTTCCGTGAGACTACCAGAAAAAGTTTCAGGAATTGGTTTCTTAACAACAGCTATTCGTAAGAAAATGTTATCTTTATTGATATTAGAGTCATTGTCAAGAAAGTTCACTGAAATGGTGGTTTTCGTCGAATCATCATCGCGCAACACACATGCTGTCAACCCAGAAGTCCTTGAAAAAGATTGGAGTTAAAAGTAACTACTTGACAAATGATAAGACGAATCGATATTCATTAGTCCCAACTTAGAATTTTGTGTAAGACATGGATCATCATGTCCTATCATCCATTTCATAACTTCATTAATCATCCTCATCGCCTTTGTTGACGCCAAGTGCTAGAAAAGCAAAAAAAATAAGCAAAATTAAGAAATTAATAAATGACATTTTCAGCGATTTCACGCAGCGACTCAGTTGCATGTAGACAAAGTTTCATTAATTGGGAACCAAGGGCCTCGTTGTGTTCCATTGTCATTTTCCCACCACTTTGCCTGCCGCGATTAACCTGATGTTGATTAATGCACAATCCACAAAGTGCACCAAAGGTATGAATCGGTAAACTATGTGATATTATGCTAATTTAGAATTTAGTAATAAAATGTGAATTTTGGGGGGTTCAGTTAAGTGGCTGCACATCCATTACGTAATCGCGATATCATCAAATTGTACGAAGCGTGTCTACACCTACGTAAAGTGTCAGTCCCCGTCATAGGCGTGCGCAGACCCTCTGATTAGGGGGGATAGCCTTGATGATAGTTCAGGCCGGAAAAGAATAACGTAATTTCATCTCACTTGTTTAAATTTTATTGCATTGATGGGTGTGTTTATATATACACCCCTCCCCCCGCCCCACACACACATATAAATAAATATATATATATATATATATATATATATATATATATATATATATATATATATATATACACACAACACACACACACACACACACACACACACACACACACACACACACACACATATATAGTTATATACCAACAGTAAAAATCATATAAATTGTCTCTCAAATCTGCGCGTTCCTTTTCCTCCAAACAATTGTTCATGCACTTAAGAGAAAACCTTTTAGCAGCAGTACTTCTCTCCTCGGTAATTTAAAATGCATTACAGAAAACAAATTGCGAGCGAAGCAACCAATAAATTTTCAGATCCAAATTTTTGCAAAATGAAAACAATGTCGATTTAATATGGGGGAAAAATTCATGGAGCGCCATATTATTCTATTTTTTTTTTTTTCATTTAGATCGTTTGGCGTCCAGGGTTAACTCCCGTTGACCCCTAGCTACGGCTCTGAACTTGAATAGACTGCAAGAAAAGCAGATATTGCGAGCGAAGCGAGCAAGAACATTTTACAAAAGGTATTTATATTTGTATAAAATTTGAAATCAAGGGGGCAATTGCAGCTCTGTCCCCCCCCCCCCGCAGGTGCTCTTGGCAGTCTGGAAGAAATAGTGCACGAAAGACGTGAAAACAAAATCCATCCTGAGTATCCTTTTGTCCTGCTACTCTTAAATTCTGCTACTCTTGCTTTCCTTTACTTCCATGTTTGCCCCCTAAAATTGATTTCCGTTCAAGGTTGTGGGGGGCTGTGGTTTCGCCAGTGCACCTCCTTCCCCCGTAGTTACTTTGAACTTTCATCGGCTTAACTTTCTTTAAGAGTATAATATAGTTTAATAACGGCGATAGGATTTCACCTAAATATCTAGGTGAAAATATAATAATATAGGGGCATAGATGTCTGGAAGGGGGGCAAGGATTGCCACATCTTTCCCTTAGAAAACGAATCTCAACCAAAAAGTACGTTTTCACATGTATAATTTGATTTCAGTCATAATAATTTACATTAATTATTATAATGAGGATGCAGGAATGCGATAATGCAACACAATTATCGGGGTAATATGCCCCATGGAAAAATACCTTGCTTGTCTCTTCGTGGAAAAACTCTGCAGACGTCCATGATTAGGGGGGCATTGCCCTCCCCTGGCCCCATGGGCGCACGCAGGGCTTTAAGATCAAATTTGTTTTGTTATTGTTTTTATTAGTAATTACCTCAGTTTTCTTCCTCTGAAGTTAAATTATTCATGACGACGATTTATGATCACATTAAAGACAGGAATGAACATACACAATGAACCCATTTTGGTCGGAACTCGAACTCGAAACCTTGTTCGGCAAGAAATACAAATATCCATAAGGCATGAGTGTTTCATTGGAGATGTTCCTCTACTTCCGTCATTTTATCACTAATATATTTCTTTAATATACAATAATAAGTCACAACTACCTAAAAATAAATATTATTTTGCATTTTCACATGCATATGTTTTTTTACGGTTAGAGTGTGAACTGGCACCTGTTTATTTAGATTGTTCTTTATGTTTCGTGTGTAGTTAAAGATAGAAAAAATACTTGAGGAACGATTAGGGCTATAATAATTCCGCCCGTGACAGAGTGGTTAGCACAGTGCGCTACGATGTCTGATGTCCTGGGTTCGAATCCCGTCGTGCGTATGGGTGTTCTTTGTGAGTGCCCCTTCATCAATTTCATCATATCACTCATCCTAACCGTCGCGATTAGCAAGAAGTGAAAGAAAAACGACGCTAAATAAGAAAATAAAAAGACTTATAAGAATCATTCTTATTTCCGGACGTGTCCTACATTTTATAGTTGTGTCTGGCCTCCGGAAGGAATTTGAAAGAAATCTCAAATGCCTTATACGTATTTTGGGCATCACGTAACTTCAAATTAGATGGAGAAACAGAAAAACTGAGGGGAGTCTAAGATAACGTGGTTTCTTGGAGAAGTATGCTTAAATCAAAGAGTGTGCATGTTTGCTACTGGATGTTCGGAAAAGCTCAGAAATTACTTCACGATTTTCTAGATCCGGAAAAGTCCGGATATATGTATAAAAATGCTTAATTTGTGAAGTTTTATCGATATAAGTGTCGGTAATTTGTTCGAAGTAACAAGTAATTATTCTCCTTATTGGAGAAATAAGGCACACAATTCTGTTTTTTCCCAGTGTATAGTAGTTTTTTACATATTAATAAACAAGAACTTCCAGACTTCGTTTACGAAATTTGAATTTTTTCCTTCCCGAATTCATGGATTGTTTTCTCTTCCTGGCCCCACATCGACGAAAAACGTTCTGTCTTACATACACAAGTTGAAATCACATACAGCCGTGCTATTAATTAGCAGTTGAGGAATTTTGAACTCAACCGTTCACTTCAACATTAATTTTTGAGCTGAAGATGTCATACTCTTGTTATATGCTTAGATGTCCTAGTAAATACGTTCGTGTCCAACATTTTGAGACAATTTGTCTTACTCTCCGCTGAAGAGCGATCTGATAGCCCTATGCGTGATGAGAACAGTTTTTACTCAATTTCTGATATTATTCATTCCAGCATTTCCTTCAACTTCTATTACCTTGTTATTGCCTCCAATGCTTACACAACTTTTCCTTCGTGCTCGACCTTTGGGTTCAGAAATGTTTACAACACCCCCATATCCCGCGTGTAAATAGCAGGAGGCAACAACACACTGGAAGACCATAATGTATGTAACATTCCAAATATTATATATTTAATTTGGGAATATTACTCGTACTTTTGTACGTTTATAGAGTTTATTTTCGGAGAAAATAATCTCCACCGCAAAATACGATAGCGCTACGACATTTAGATGGTGTTGCCATCTGTCGTAGATACGCTAAACTATACTCTCCTCCCCTCCCCCTTTTTTTTCTTGCACGATTCTCGATCGTCGGTAACACAGTTCGTATCCGATCTTCGAAACAGACACATACAGTCAGCTAGCAGCGGAGCAGGGTCGCTTAGCCTGTTCGCAATTCCTTCGCCTACGCATTTGCCATGGTGAGATTGGAATACAACTTTGGAAGCCACGATTTCTAGAGTCGTGAAGAGCCGCTCGAATGCAGTTGCGTGATCCATGCCATGTGCTTGCGATTGTGATAAGGACCATCAGAAGGATTGCTTCAAGGTAAAGTGGACGTTTGTAGATTTCTTTGATCCTGTTTCCGACTTGCCCTGTTTGAACTGTACAATTACTCCCCCCCCCCCTTTTTGTGCGATTATTCAGCAAGCTGTTTGTTCGGAGTTCTTTCTCCAATACATTACTGTTCCTACCCCTTTTTGACTCTTGGATGTGAATTAACGTGCCGAATATATTGGTACAGTGCTTCCGAAAAGTGAATTCTAATTATTTATGCATGCATTTTCGGAACTGAGAATGATACTAAGTGAAAGTACCTCCAACACGAAGCGTTAGACGTTTCTGTTCCAATATTTTCGTATAAACAGTCTAATCCCAAAGAAAGATCGGTTAGATCTCTATTCACACGCCCCTTTCGGAGACTGAATAATCAATTGTGACAAAAGAAAATAAACTTTTATTACGCAAGGAATTGTTGTGTAGACCCTGCGAAAAGACAGGAAACAACAGTTTTAAAATCAAGCTTGTCAAATGACAATATGCCTCCCTTTTTCTAATTCTCCCCCCCCCCTTTTTTCCACTTTAATAAGTCATATCCCCGCAACACCTTACGCAGTAGCCTCAAAGCCATGCACGGTAAATAAGTATACATATGTACATGTAGGGTACCTATACTGGATACTACGTAGATGTTGAGGACTGATTTGTTATTGCGGAATACCTCTGTAGATTGTTATTGGCATTGCATTGCCTCTTGTTAAGCAATACAGTTACTGAAACGTTGAATTTCAATTGGACTTGTTTCCCTGCACTCGTTGTTTGCAAAGACTATTTCCCCTCTTTTAAAAGGAGAAGTTGAGGGTCATGTAAGAATATTTCATGTGTTATTAGGAAGTCAAGACAAATTAAAATTGTTGAAATAAACAGGAGGTTAAAATTGAAGTCTTCTTTCCTTTATCTTTTGCTTTATTCCGTTAGAGTTAAATTGAACACATTGAATGAAAAGCATTATATTTGTATGTATAAATATGTTTTCTTGAATAGGAACCAGGATACTGTCCTCGAATGGTTAAAGTCATTTTTACATATTTTTTGACTGTTCTCTCTCTCTCCCCCTTTCCCTTCTTTATTCAATCTGTTGGTCAATTAGTATTAAGTGAATTAATAGTGATTAAGTATTTTTGACGTAATCATTTGTTACAGGAACATTGCTGTTGACAATATAAATAAGCATTGTAGTAATTGGAACGGAATCTTCGTGATTTTGACCGTTCCTCGGATTCCTGCGTTTAGCGGAACGCGACGTTGCCTTTCCGTTGTTGGTTTGCATGTTTTGGAACTTGTTTACTCAACGGAAACGTAGCGGCGAAAAGTGTTTGTGACCCTTGTTTGGAATAGGCACTAACAGGGATATAATTACCACGCGCTTCCAAATAACTACCATTAACTTATCGGGTTTGTTAGTTGCCTTATCCACACGAGCGTCATAAAGTTTTGGTAGCAGAGCGTGGTTTAGCGATTTACTTTTCCCTTTTTCAAGTAACTTTACAGAAAGAAGAAATTTTTTCACACAACCTCCTCCCAAAATTTTTTTCCCTACTTAACTTTTTTTGTATTTCCCCCCCCTTTTTTTAACATGATGACTATTGATGTCCCATCCCCGTATGAACAATCAACATTACCCCCCCCCTCTTCTCCCTCTGTCTTGGATTTCCTTCAAGGTGTCATTCTTCCACAAAATTCCTCGCCTTTACGAGAAACAATTCGTTTCCAGACGGCATCCTTCCTGTTTAAGGGAGTGTCTCCTATCACCGGTGAGGATCTTATCCCATTATATAATTTTTTGACCCTTCTTCATAAAATCATTGCCTTGGATTTGATGGATATTGAATCTCTCCTCCTAATGGCCTTACCATTTACCTTACCTCCCCTTCGCGAAAGTTGGATGGAAGGTCTTCGACAGAAGTTGCCGTGGCATTCATTTTTGACACTGATCTGGCTCCGACTTATACCTGCTCCAGACATGCAAACATTTCGATTTTCTATCCTTCACCGTATGCAACAACCGGATGAATCTTTGTATTCCTTTCTCCGTGATGTGTACGATGCTACCCAGGTGCTGGCCGTTGAGTGGTCTGAGCAACATTTACTTGAGGTTTTGCTAGAAGGGGTGAATTTCCCTGCTTGTTCTTTACTTTTATGTTATCCCCGTCCTCCAAATATTCGTGAATTTTTTAATTTGGCTCAACAAATGTTTCAATTTGAATTAACATGGCACATACACAGGTGTGTCAGACACTACATAATTCTCCTGCCCCCTAGACCTACTTATGTATCAACATTTTGGTTTTTTTTTAAATTCTCTAAATTGTCAACATAAGAAGTGTCTTAGATGTAAGGGTGTTATGCTAATATTTTTATCCATTATTGTTATTAAGTGTATTTTATAACTGTGTTTATTTTTCCATGCAATGTTTATGGCGTGAGATTATGTAAAATTATTTTTGTCTATAGCTTGGGTATTTTGATTCATCACAAGTATTTGTAATGCATGCGCTCTGTAATGATGCTACTTCCTTCTATTCCTTCCTGCTGTAGGGTGTAGTCTTAACTTTCCTGTTTCTATTTCTAACTTCTACCTTTATTATTCTTGATTTGATTCCTTTCCTTTTCTTTTTTTCATATTTCACGAGGCTACTTCTATACTACAATTACGCCATGGGAGAATTTCGTTGCATCCTTGCTAGTGTGACCATCTTGCGACGAGTGTGTATTACGCCTCGGAACATTTCGTAGTGTTGCGCATCGCTTTAATTCTTGTGTAAGCTTTTGCCTGGTAGTGCTTCTGTGTTCTGGCGTCGTCCAGTTTGAAAACATTTGTGCTATTTGTTTTGATGCTTAATCTAAATGTGATGAAATTGGTAATTTTGCCTGTGTATGATCTCTTTGCAATATTGGATCCGGGATGGCCAATATGGAGTTAAAAGGATCAATTATATGTCTTGTGGACTTTGATATATCATCTTTGTTGATATTTTTCTGTGTTCTGGCGTCGTCCAGTGTGAAAACATCTGTGCTATCTGTTTTGCTATTTAATCTACATGTGATGAAATTGGTAATTTTGCCTGTGTATGATCTCTTTGCAATATTGGATCCGGGATGGCCAATATGGAGTTCAAGCTTAAATTATATGTCTTGTGGAATTTGATATATCATCCTTGTTGATATTTATGTAAGCATTTTTAACCGGTATGTTATTATACCTTGATGGATTGCTTTTTGCCATTATTGATATTAATCTAATTATTATGGGTGTTCTACTCTGAGTTTGATATTTCTATTGTGTTTTGGTTCTAGGTATCATAGGTAAATTCTTAGGATTGTTTTTTTCCCTACAGGTTTCATTTTGGGGGATTGTACATATTTGGTGTGTATTTCTATTTTAATTGTATTTCTCTGCTCATACCTGTATTTTGCGTTAAAGCTGAGCAAATGGTCATTTTATACCATATATATATGTTAAGGGTGTTTGTTTTATGCATATTTTCATAACTTCAGTGCAACTCTTGTCTTGTAAGACTTTGAAGCTACTTGGTCGTTTAGGCCATTATTATGTCCTTGTTACTTTATTTTGCGGGCAGTTTTTTCTTTCTTTTCCCAGGGCCCGGGAGTTTGTAACATTCCAAATATTATATATTTAATTTGGGAATATTACTCGTACTTTTGTACGTTTATAGAGTTTATTTTCGGAGAAAATAATCTCCACCGCAAAATACGATAGCGCTACGACATTTAGATGGTGTTGCCATCTGTCGTAGATACGCTAAACTATACTCTCCTCCCCTCCCCCTTTTTTTTCTTGCACGATTCTCGATCGTCGGTAACACAGTTCGTATCCGATCTTCGAAACAGACACATACAGTCAGCTAGCAGCGGAGCAGGGTCGCTTAGCCTGTTCGCAATTCCTTCGCCTACGCATTTGCCATGGTGAGATTGGAATACAACTTTGGAAGCCACGATTTCTAGAGTCGTGAAGAGCCGCTCGAATGCAGTTGCGTGATCCATGCCATGTGCTTGCGATTGTGATAAGGACCATCAGAAGGATTGCTTCAAGGTAAAGTGGACGTTTGTAGATTTCTTTGATCCTGTTTCCGACTTGCCCTGTTTGAACTGTACAATTACTCCCCCCCCCTTTTTGTGCGATTATTCAGCAAGCTGTTTGTTCGGAGTTCTTTCTCCAATACATTACTGTTCCTACCCCTTTTTGACTCTTGGATGTGAATTAACGTGCCGAATATATTGGTACAGTGCTTCCGGAAAGTGAATTCTAATTATTTATGCATGCATTTTCGGAACTGAGAATGATACTAAGTGAAAGTACCTCCAACACGAAGCGTTAGACGTTTCTGTTCCAATATTTTCGTATAAACAGTCTAATCCCAAAGAAAGATCGGTTAGATCTCTATTCACACGCCCCTTTCGGAGACTGAATAATCAATTGTGACAAAAGAAAATAAACTTTTATTACGCAAGGAATTGTTGTGTAGACCCTGCGAAAAGACAGGAAACAACAGTTTTAAAATCAAGCTTGTCAAATGACAATATGCCTCCCTTTTTCTAATTCTCCCCCCCCTTTTTTCCACTTTAATAAGTCATATCCCCGCAACACCTTACGCAGTAGCCTCAAAGCCATGCACGGTAAATAAGTATACATATGTACAGTGGCTCTCAAAAGTTTTAGGACAACGACATTTTAAACTAGGCAACCCAACTTACCCAAAGCGTTGTTGGGTTGCGTGTAGAGTTAGGCTAAATTTCAGGGTTGCCACATGCACAATAGATATTTATAAAATACGAGAAAGAAAGAAATCCAAGTATTATTGTATAAAACTAGAGAAAAAATATCAGTATTACCATTGTTTCAAATGAGAAATACTTTCTGAAAGAAAGAAAATCGATTTTCTAGTATTTCATAGCTGATGAGCCTAACCAAAGGAAAAGATGAGAGATGAAACAGAAGGGGACAACAGAGAGGAGAAGAGAGAAAGCAAAAGGGCAAAAGGAAAAGCAAAGGAGGGAAGAAATTGAAGGACAGAAGTGGATAGGAGAAGTAATGAGGAGAAAGGCAAAAGATTCGAGAAGAGATGAGGAAAATGGAGCAAACAGGAGAGAAGAGAGGAAGGCAAAAAGAATGAGAGAAGATTAGAAGAGGAGTTTGGAGAGGAGAGAAGGAGACGATAAGAGGAGAGTGGAGAATAGAGTGAAAGAGAGAAGAACGAAAAGAAGAGGAAAAGAGTGCAGTGGAGTCGGAAATATAAGACAGGAGAGGAGATAAGAGGAGTGGAGAAGAGTGGGATGAAGAAAAGAGGGGAGAAATGGAGGGAGTGCGATATGAGATAAAGCAGAGGAGAAGGAGGGGAGAGAAGAAGGAGAAGAAGAGAAGAACAGAAAGGACTGGAGACGAGAGGAGGGAAGATGTAGTTGCAGAAAATATCGTCTCGGCGTCAAGAATTGATGCATTGATCAAATTATCGACATGACACATTCAATAACATTTTAAAATGTATTGGAGAATGTATTAGATGTGTGCGAAATGCCTTTTGGTTGGGTCAGAGCAAGATAAAATCTTCCACGTAAGATGTTTGATTTTACCTGCGATTATACTACTAAAAACTTGAATGTAATTTTAATATTTATCCAATATTTCTCCACTTCTCGGTTCGTTGAAATGGAGATTTTGTTATTTCCCCTCCCCCAAATCGTTAATTCCAAACTGAATCATTCCGTTTCACACGGCGTGGACAATGAGCACAATGGGATATGTCTAAAATGTATGAAAATTTTCTGCCACCGGAGGGGTTTGAACCCACGACCGTCAGGTTGACGATCCTTAACGGTATCCACTACCCTACAAGCTTGCGCTCCTGAAAGCAGGTAGAAGCAGCTGACGAATGTGAAATGTAGATCAACTCTCCTCCTACATGTAATGTGCAAAGAATACTTGTTTGTAACAAAGAAAACGATGGTAGTACGACTCGGCGAATACATTTAATGGAGAATTGCATATGATGAAAATTGTTCATTCGTTCGTACGGAGGTATCCCTGCATTGAACTCGAGTGGGAAAAGGGGTAAAATTAGTATGTCCTGAATTGCCACAAATATAAATAGTTATTACCATCGTGAGGAAATTGGGAAGCTCCGAGTGAGTGAGCGTAACCCGGTCAAGAAGACCTACAACAACGGCTGAGGGTTCGTCGGGCTGATCACCCGTCACCCCAATACTGGTCTAAGATCTCCACGCTATAACACGTGACGGAGGAACAGTGTGGGAGGGAGACCAGCAGTCGGTGGCCAAGGCCCTCCAAGGACTGTAGCGCTGTGGGGTTATGGTTATAAATAGTTATTTCTAGGGCTAGGATTTTGATGACCTAAAAATTCGTAAGAAATGCCCTTAAAAAGATGCATTTATGACCTAAAAATTGCCAAAAAATGACTTTAAAAATGACCTAAAAACCGTTAAAAAATTCCAAAGTAAAATTTAATTGCACTTCAAATTACAGCAACTCTAGTATGCAACTTTTGACAAATTATGAGAGGTTACTGTTCAGTTTTGAGTTGCAGTGTGTAACGAATATTTTCTGTAAATTTTCAAAAAGAAATGAATGACGATTGTCAGCTAGCACACTTTTATACATAGAAAAGATCCTTTCAACATCAACAGAGGTAATAGGGGCATATTTAAAACATACAATGTCACTTGGTTCTAATTCGGTTTCAGAGTCTGGCAATGAAAACGTTTTCCCACACAATACATCACGAATAGAATATATTATTGTGTATCCTGCATTTTTCCCTAGCACTTTCTGCATCTTTTCTCTCACTTGTATTCTAACAGTACCTGGAACTGCTTCCAAATTATCCTGAACTTTGTTAAGGACATTAACTTGATCAACCAATGTAGCTCCAGATGTCTCGAGTGAAGTTATGGCAGAAGGTAGGAAGCCGAAGTTGGACTTTATATAGCATAATTTTCCCTCCATTTCGGGATCAGCCAAGAGTTCCTGTGCTTGTCTTATACACAATGCTTCACTGCTGTCGAACGAGGTTACAACTTCTTTTACAACTTTATAATTTTCACAATAGTAACCACAAGCCTCTAACCATGCACCCCATCTAGTAAGAATAGGAGCTGGTGGCAAAGGCACATCAGGTGCATGAGACCTAAAAGCTAACACTCGTGATGGGGACTTGAGGAAAATCTTCTTAATGTTTGCAATCAGTTGGTCTACATCAGGAAAGTGACTTCGCAGTTCTTCAGCAATACGGTGACACGCATGTGCAAGACATGTTACATGTACCATTTTCGAGTACAGACCTTTCAGAGAATTCCCTGCTTTAACCATGTACGTTGCCGCATCTGTTACGAAAAGCAACACCTTGTCATATTGAATGCCGTCGGGCCACAATAACTGCATCGCGTTATTGAAAACTTTGGTGATCGTTGAATAATTCACTTTTTCTAGACATTCACAATTTATTAGAAACACTTGAGTAGACTCGAATTCCTGCATCGTACCAATCACTACATTTGCAATGTACCGTCCGAGTGAGTCGGTACTTTCGTCAATTGACACCCATATTTTTTTACCATGAATTTTCTGCCGAATTTGATCCATTGTTTGGTTGTAGCATTTCTTGACATAATTTTTCCTTAGCATGGAAGAATCTGGTATCGATTTCCCAGTATGTTTTTCCAAAAATGCTCGAAGTTTAGGATTATTTAGTTTACTTAGAGGAATGTCAGCAGAAATAAAAGCGTCGCACAGTTCTTCAGAAATAACAGAGGATTTGGAGAAACACTCACCCATTAACAATTGCACCGTCCTCTTCTGATCTTGAATTTGCTTCAGAGCTGCCTTGTGTTTCTCGCGGTTGACATGTTGCTCCACCGTGAATTTCTTTTCCGCAGCAACTCTTACACCACAAAGCTGACAGAATAATACTGATCCGTCCGTACTGAACGTATTTTCACCATACTGGGACACAAACTGTTTTAATTTGTACTGTGTACTTTGCTTGGTTTTTGGCATCTTGTCCAATGCTTCGAAAACCTGCTCTACTGAACACTGCACCAAAGTAAATTCTCGCAATAAACAGGAACTTCGACAATGGCCAGATCACACGTTCCATCCATTCACTTTCAAGGAACACTACAATTGGTCTGAGCAGATTAGAATATAAGATTAGGCAGGGCAACGACTTTCTTCTCCTGGGGCAAAATTGCGAGCTGTTTTGAACTTCTAACAATTGAATTTCATTGTAAGGAAATCGTTATATTCGTGTTGTTTATTTTCTTCTGAGACAGATGGAAGGTAGCTGCGGTTTCATATATTTTAAATTGTCTAGGGAAGATATGAAAAAATAGGATATTTATTCATCTTAATCCTTTCACGTTAATGCTGCCTATGCACTCGCAGCGTACAAGTGCTCTGGAAAACTAAGAAAATAAAAAAAAAATGACCAAAAAATGACTTAAAATGCCAAAAAATGACTTATACAACCCATAATGGCAAAAAATGCAAAAAAATGCCCCAACAAATAGTGCTTAAAAAGTTTCAGCACGACATGAAACATATAAATATTAAAAGATTTGGGTTTCTTATTCACCAGAAAAAAAGATGCAATTTCATCAAAATCCTAGCCCTAGTTATTTCATTAATATTTGTCAATGCCTTTGAAGCAGTAAACAATTATTGTTAGAGTATCATAATTCACGATCTTATACAGGAAAATATCCCTTTGAACGTGTGTCAATTAATTATTTTTTTTTCAGTAAATTTTAGTAAACTACCTGCATAGTATGCGTGGAAGTGCCATTTTTTTCGTTTTCGTGAATGCAACTGCCATATGTATATGTTAATGATTAATTGGAATGATAATTATGAAGAATGATAAATGGTCAAACATAAATTAGAACAAACGTTTTGCGTTTGTATATTTAATCTTATTTTACCTTTAAGAATTTATTCTTATTTATTTCGAACACATGCCGTTCCGGAGTCCAAAGCACAGTGCCTTAGACCGCACGGTCACGGAGGAGGAATTCTCTTATTTTACTTTTGGCTAATCGCGAGGAGGAGGATGAATAATGAATTTAAAGAAATAAAGAAGGTCAAGCACAAAGAACAGGACGAGTCTTCAACCTCTTAGGTGACGAGTTCAAGCCCTAAATATGAAGATTTCAACCTTAGACCTCAATTTCTAAATTATAAACAAAATGCCTATTTACACTAAACTTCTCATCAAGGCAAAAATAGTTTGTAACTGTGAAACTACCCCCTGAATGCAAATTGACAACTTTTTTTCATGTGAGTAACAATTAAATGTGTGACACACACAGATACTGTTTGCGAAATCAATTAACTGTACCCTGACCCAGCCTCTCTGGAGCAAAGCCGCGCATAGTGGAAGAGAAGGAGAGGGGGGAAAGGGGGGGGGGGGTCGAGTGGACAGAGCGAAACCGTACACGTTGATGGGAATGTTGGTAACTGCTGTGGCTTTCCTCTCTCCGCGTTATCCCGTTCCTCTCACTTGTTCATCGCTGCTCAGATACATGTTTTCATTCACCTGCTCCAGAGATAAGTGGGACAGAGTGTAGTTCGCATACATTTAGCAAGTAAACAAGCTTATCTCAGAATGAAAATTCCAGAGAGTATTAAAACGTTTGCTTCAGCAATGAATGACCGATCATACATAATTCTCTAGCCAAAAATTAATGGTCTAAATTCATTTGAAGACTTGATAGTATATATTAACTAGATTCCAAGTTATAAGGAATTATTTCGTAGATGTTCATGTAACTCCAATAAAATTGCAAATAAAATATCCACAAGCTTAGATATACTAATACGAAGAAAGAAATTCAGAGTTACATTTCAAATGTATGCGTATAAAGTAAAGAGCTATATGAGAATTGAACTTTTTTTTTCTTGCAGGATAAACTTTACAATATTGAGGCGACAGAATAATTAAGATATATTGCTCCAAGGAAAACCAAGGGCGTAGTGTATTATTCAGAGTTCTTTATAGCATTGTAAGCTGTCCCAGGTTTGACCCTCCATACGAGGTGTTCTTTCTTTAAGTAATAATAAAAAAATCCTTCTATTAAACAAGAACATGGTAAGATTATTTGTAATACCAGTGTACGGTGGCTACATTGTTCTACATCTGGAATTTTCTAAAAATATATAAACAAATAAATGAATTGACACACGTTTAAAGGAATATTTTCATGTATAAGATCGTGAATTATGATACTCTAACAATAATTGTTTACTGCTTCAAAGGCATAGACAAATATTAATGAAATAACTATTTATGTTTGTGGCAATTCAGGACATACTAATTTTACCCCTTTTCCCACTCGAGTTCAATGCAGGGATACCTCCGTACGAACGAATGAACAATTTTCATCATATGCAATTCTCCATTAAATGTATTCGCCGAGTCGTACTACCATCGTTTTCTTTGTTACAAACAAGTATTCTTTGCACATTACATGTAGGAGGAGAGTTGATCTACATTTCACATTCGTCAGCTGCTTCTACCTGCTTTCAGGAGCGCAAGCTTGTAGGGTAGTGGATACCGTTAAGGATCGTCAACCTGACGGTCGTGGGTTCAAACCCCTCCGGTGGCAGAAAATTTTCATACATTTTAGACATATCCCATTGTGCTCATTGTCCACGCCGTGTGAAACGGAATGATTCAGTTTGGAATTAACGATTTGGGGGAGGGGAAATAACAAAATCTCCATTTCAACGAACCGAGAAGTGGAGAAATATTGGATAAATATTAAAATTACATTCAAGTTTTTAGTAGTATAATCGCAGGTAAAATCAAACATCTTACGTGGAAGATTTTATCTTGCTCTGACCCAACCAAAAGGCATTTCGCACACATCTAATACATTCTCCAATACATTTTAAAATGTTATTGAATGTGTCATGTCGATAATTTGATCAATGCATCAATTCTTGACGCCGAGACGATATTTTCTGCAACTACATCTTCCCTCCTCTCGTCTCCAGTCCTTTCTGTTCTTCTCTTCTTCTCCTTCTTCTCTCCCCTCCTTCTCCTCTGCTTTATCTCATATCGCACTCCCTCCATTTCTCCCCTCTTTTCTTCATCCCACTCTTCTCCACTCCTCTTATCTCCTCTCCTGTCTTATATTTCCGACTCCACTGCACTCTTTTCCTCTTCTTTTCGTTCTTCTCTCTTTCACTCTATTCTCCACTCTCCTCTTATCGTCTCCTTCTCTCCTCTCCAAACTCCTCTTCTAATCTTCTCTCATTCTTTTTGCCTTCCTCTCTTCTCTCCTGTTTGCTCCATTTTCCTCATCTCTTCTCGAATCTTTTGCCTTTCTCCTCATTACTTCTCCTATCCACTTCTGTCCTTCAATTTCTTCCCTTCTTTGCTTTTCCTTTTGCCCTTTTGCTTTCTCTCTTCTCCTCTCTGTTGTCCCCTTCTGTTTCATCTCTCATCTTTTCCTTTGGTTAGGCTCATCAGCTATGAAATACTAGAAAATCGATTTTCTTTCTTTCAGAAAGTATTTCTCATTTGAAACAATGGTAATACTGATATTTTTTCTCTAGTTTTATACAATAATACTTGGATTTCTTTCTTTCTCGTATTTTATAAATATCTATTGTGCATGTGGCAACCCTGAAATTTAGCCTAACTCTACACGCAACCCAACAACGCTTTGGATAAGTTGGGTTGCCTAGTTTAAAATGTCGTTGTCCTAAAACTTTTGAGAGCCACTGTACATGTAGGGTACCTATACTGGATACTACGTAGATGTTGAGGACTGATTTGTTATTGCGGAATACCTCTGTAGATTGTTATTGGCATTGCATTGCCTCTTGTTAAGCAATACAGTTACTGAAACGTTGAATTTCAATTGGACTTGTTTCCCTGCACTCGTTGTTTGCAAAGACTATTTCCCCTCTTTTAAAAGGAGAAGTTGAGGGTCATGTAAGAATATTTCATGTGTTATTAGGAAGTCAAGACAAATTAAAATTGTTGAAATAAACAGGAGGTTAAAATTGAAGTCTTCTTTCCTTTATCTTTTGCTTTATTCCGTTAGAGTTAAATTGAACACATTGAATGAAAAGCATTATATTTGTATGTATAAATATGTTTTCTTGAATAGGAACCAGGATACTGTCCTCGAATGGTTAAAGTCATTTTTACATCTTTTTTGACTGTTCTCTCTCTCTCCCCCTTTCCCTTCTTTATTCAATCTGTTGGTCAATTAGTATTAAGTGAATTAATAGTGAATAAGTATTTTTGACGTAATCATTTGTTACAGGAACATTGCTGTTGACAATATAAATAAGCATTGTAGTAATTGGAACGGAATCTTCGTGATTTTGACCGTTCCTCGGATTCCTGCGTTTAGCGGAACGCGACGTTGCCTTTCCGTTGTTGGTTTGCATGTTTTGGAACTTGTTTACTCAACGGAAACGTAGCGTCGAAAAGTGTTTGTGACCCTTGTTTGGAATAGGCACTAACAGGGATATAATTACCACGCGCTTCCAAATAACTACCATTAACTTATCGGGTTTGTTAGTTGCCTTATCCACACGAGCGTCATATGTATACAATTTGTTTACTACATATTTTACGAAAATATTAGAATGTTAGCTTGATATAACTGTGGATTGGAACGAACGAAATAAAATACCTGTTTTATACGCACACTGGAACGAGATAAGGCCAGCTGTGAGTCACTCTGGCAGTGAAGGTCAATGATCGAAGCAGTTAGTGCTTGCTTCCTACAAGAGGACGCCTTATCTTTCCTCAAGGAAACACGGAAATCTTCGTTACTTTTTTTCGCCAGACTAATGGTGAACATTTACAGGAACGTAAGGAGTAGTATCGTATTCTATTGGAATTCGATTTCGTGGTGTTTAAAAGATATTATAACAATATGTAAATCTCTTTTGTGACCTACACTGAACTTATTTTAAAGTTTATTTGACATGTTAAAGCGGAAATTTAGAGATCCTCCTTCCTTACGATTTCTAAACAACCGAAGAGTGTGGTGAATTTGAAACTACTTATTGTTCGCAACAACGATATGTATTATACAAATGGTCTCTAATCAGAAACCCTATTACATCACAGGAAGTGATATTTAAGACAATTCTACCACGTATCCAACGTAACCAATATTCAGATTGATTCCAAGATTCTGTTTGGGTTATTTCGTGTCGCATTTTTACCCCTTGCGATAATCGCGACGATGAAGATGATGGGTAATGATTCGAATGCAATGCTACATCTAAGCCTCAACAGGTTTCAAAAATGGATCCTCTGGCTTTGTATAGAGTTACGGTGATTTTGATTTTTATTTTCATTTGGCATTTTAAGTCCACGTTATGCACCCAGTGGCTAATCGAGACTGCATCTACAGTTTAAAGTGGGATCCTAACCACTGTGTCTCCACCGGGTATCGAACCGGGGACTCCTTGATTACAAGTCGACTCCTCTACAACAGCGCCATCGGGAAGGATGAGAGAGAGAGAGAGAGAGAGAGAGAGAGAGAGAGAGAGGAGAGAGAGAGAGAGAGAGAGAGAGTTACGGTGACTACGATAATGAAGAATTGAAAGTAGCAGAACGACTAAGCTATTCTTTTGTCAATATTGGGATTGTTAATGAATGTTATGAATGTCAGTTTAAATTGAAAAAAAATAAACTAAAAAATTTCCGGACTGCCGTTACAAATCGTTAATTTTTCTCTTTCCACACATTACTTTGCTACTATGTAGATATTTGCATGCTAAGATGTAGAAAGTGCTGCATATTCAGTGTGTGGAATTGAGATTTATTTCTGAGAATTGAGTGAGTAGTGGGAAAAGGATCACCTCACATGTTTCGATTATACCCCCGCCTTACACACACGCACACAAAATATATCGGCTGTTGTTCTTATAAGGAAATATAACATGTATGAATTGTGTCAAGAAATATTGGAGCCTATTCACATCCCTACGGAACTTGTAAGAAAGCAAAAGTAGAGATTGGGAAGTTCTGTTCCGACAAAATCGGGATGTATAGTAAATTAATAAGCAAAGTCCTACCTTGTGCTTTGCACCAAGCCATGAAGGCGTATAGGAGGTGTGGAGTTAGTGGAGTTGGGGCCCAAAGCTTTCTTCATCAGGCCGAAGGTGGGAATAATGTGATCAGCACCACGCTCCTGGCCGCCTTATCCCCCCCCCTTTCCCCAGAGTTTCCTTCAGGTACCCACTTTATACGACGCTGGGTGGGCACCGAAGCAGCTTGAACAGGTGGACAAAATCCCGATTATCCCCCGTCGGGGATCGAACCCAGATCTCTCGCATGGTAATAAAACGCCCTAACGACTGTGCTACTGCGGCACATACAGTAATTAAGGCAAGAATTGTTTTAGCGTCTCGTTCAACGTTTTCAGGGGAATCATTTTCGGAGATATACCTAACGTGTAGCTCTTGTCGGTTCTGCGATCTTCCTTGAGAAAAGGCGATTTTCTGACGAACAGCATTCCACCTGACAAGTCACGTGACTTTCCTACATTTCCTGTGCCTGTTGGCTTTTGCATGAAAGACGAGTTGCTCTTGAGACAGACAGAATCACCCGATCACCTAATGGTGCAATGTGTGTTGCCTACCCTTCCGGCATTATTTACTGCCATTAAAGTCTTATGGGGAAGAACTTTTTTCCACCACTGTACAGTATATTTGAAATAATAATGAAACATGTAAGTAGTGGTAGTGGGCCGGTTCTAAGCCCGAAAATGAGGCTCGGTGAGGCTCGCAGTGTTGCCAACTGCTTACTCGAAAAAATCACCAAGGTTTTTCTTGGTCTAACCTAACCTAAAGCAAGAAGCTGGCAATCTTGCTTGAGAGTTCACAAACCGGAAGTGAGGCTTAGTGAGGCTCGCAGTGTTGCCAACTTCTTACTCGAAAAATCACCATGGTTTTTCTTGGTCCAACCTAACCTAAAGCAAGGAGCTGGCAATATTCCTTGAGAGTTCTGCAACCGGAAGTGGGGCTCGCAGTGTTGCCAACACCTACTCGAAAAAAAAAATCACCAAGATTTTTATCTTGGTCTAACCTAACCTAAAGCAAGAAGCTGGCAATCTTGCTTGAGGCTTGGTTTACAGTGCATAAAGCAAGGTTGCCAACCTACTAGTATTCTTGCCATAGTTTTTTACAAAAAAAAAACAGGAGAGAAAAAGGGAAAAGTTAAACAACCGACAACTACCAACACCCACCTACAGCTTTTTTTGGTCTAACCTAACCTAAAACAAGGAGCTGGTAATTTTACTTAAGACTTGCCTTACAGTGCATAAAGCAAGGTTGCCAACCTACTGGTATTTTTGCCATGGCTTTTTACAAAAAAAAAGAGAGGAGAGAGAGAGGGAAGAGTTAAACAACCGACAGCTGCCAACACCCACCCTAACCTAACCTAACCTAAACTAACCTAACCTACCCTAACCTAACCTAACCTAACCTAACCCACCCTAACCTAACCTAACCTAACCTAACCTAACCTAACCTAAAGCAAGAAGCTGGCAATCTTGCTTGAGGCTTGCCTTACAGTGCATAAAGCAAGGTTGCCAACCTACTGGTATTTTTGCCATGGTTTTTTACAAAAAAAAAGAGAGAGGAGACAGAAAGAGGGAAGAGTTAAACAACCGACAGCCCACCTACAGCTTTTTTTTGTCTAACCTAACCTAAAGCAAGGAGCTGGCAACTTTGCTTGAGGTTTGCTTTACAGCGCATAAAGCAATTTTTGCCAACCTACATATACTAAACAAGGAGAGCCGGCACTGCCGTAAAAGAAAGAGAGATGGATGGGTGGTAACACTGCACGGGTTCAACGTCACCAAGTAAAAATCGCCTTAATGGTTTTTTTTCTTGTAAGGCATGATCTCTATTTTCTCGCAGTGTTACCAACTCCTACCTACACTTTTTTTTACTTGGCAAGGGCTAGAGAGAGAGAAAAACTTATAGCTGACAACAGTAATGAGCGAATGCGCCATATCGTAATTTTCCAACTCCGGCAATGTTTGTATATCGTGACCTTTGTAAACCTTTCTCTCTCGGGGGAACGATGTGCCACACACACACACACACACACACACACACACACACGCGCGAGCGCGCGCTTATGTATTGTAACACAAACAAACAAACAAAATAATAATTGTTGTTTTTTAGAATACCTGGCCCCTAACCCCGCCAGGGTGCGTGGTGCCCAACCCAAAAAGGTTCTAACGGCTACGGCTCTAGATAACCGCACCTCTGTAGGGTTTCACGTGTTTTTTTTCCCCCAAACTTCCATGAAACCCTACAGAGGACCTCCGTAATGCATGCAACGTGTACTAACGACTCTAGTGTTATTTGATGTTGTGATATTTTTGGATATAGAGTTTTATTGTGAGATATAGATAAAAATAATTATGTTTATTATAATATTTTCTTGCTGAAGATGGAGAATATGTGTGTGTGTTACAAATAAAGTTGCATGCTTATTTTTCTAGTGTGTGTGTATGTGTTTTTGATGTTTCGACAGCATCTGAAACGATAAAAAAAGAAATTTTATTGTTAATTTTCACGTGTAAAAACAACAACAAATTTTTTTGTGCAAATTTTCTGATTGTCTCGTGCTATAGTGCAAAAAAGATATTGTAACTGATAACTAATGAAATTGACATTTGTAACTGATCTGAACTAGTGAAATTCGTATTGTGCCATTGTAACTGATTGTGCTAGTACAAAAAATTTCTTATTGTGCAAGAAAATAGATGTTAAAAACTTGTTAAAACTGCTCTGTGACCCTCTCGTTCTTCACGTCGTAGGCGAAGGACTTCTCTGCAATCAGGATGACACTGCATAGGGTATCCTCGGGCAAGGCGTCGTGGAACTCGCAGACGACCTTGATGTTGGTTCGATCGTTGACCACAACCTTCTTTCTCTTAGATGTGTTGATGACGGTCATGGGTCTCCGTGCTTTGAAGTCGCTGGGCGTGTAGTACATGTCCACGCTTCCCTCGGTCACGCGTTTGTAAGCCGAGAACGCTTCGTAAAGTTTGAGGTAATCGTTTTTGGTCACGTCGAGGTTGTAATTCTCGCGCGGGAACACTTCGTTGCGTCCGTTCTTCAGATAAACGTTCTTGATCTTGCAGTCGTCGAACTTGCTGGAATCTTTTTCCTGATTCTTGTCCCTCCCGGTCTGAAAAAGCACTACGACGAAATCTGGCATGTCGAACTGTATGTTGTTGAACTGCGTCGTCACGTCGAATTCCATGTGACTTCCCGACGCCACCTTCTGCACGCACTGGTAACCGTGAAAGTGAATCAGCACCTGCGGACTTTTCAAGATCTCCGCTTTGTACTTGAGGGCGTAGTTCGTTTCGTATTCCACCACCGGCATTCTCAATTCCATGCTCTGGATGACACACTTGGCTGCTTCGGGTAAAGTGTTGGCTATCGGCGTGGTGCCGTCCGGACCCAAAGTAGCGTATCGCATCAGTGCGTCGTTGTCGTTGGCCGCTCTTCGAAACGTAACCCTCAGTCCTCCCTTCCACATGATCTCCTTGTAGTCCGAGAAGAAACCAGGCAGCAGACGCATGGGAAAGAGCACCGTGTGACTTCTCGTTGATATTTTTGGTCCCGGCTTCGAATCCCCCGGCCTGGTAGTACGCCGCGTCCGTTTTGGATAATTTCAACGTTCCCACCGCCGTCGACGTGATGCCAGGATAATCTATTCTGTCGATGACGGTGTTGTGTTTCCTCACCTCCACCTGCGAGAACAGGTGAGGCACGAAGTTGTCCACGAGTATCAAGTTTGCTGCTGCGGGAAACGCGTCTCCGCTTTCTTTCTTCACCACGTCGAATTGAAGGTAGAGGTCCGCTCTGTGAGGATGAACGAACCCATCCCCTACGTCCACGTCGTATTCGATCTCCCTGTTCGCCTCGTTGAGATTGGCGAACGTGCGACGGTTGGGAGGGAAAGATTGCAATTCGTAACTTTCGATTTGCTCCATTTTACATGTATGGTTATTTATTATACGTTGATCTCCACGATGGCCGTCGTAGTGGCACCTGCGAAATCCACCACGTCTCCTTTCTCGTTCGTCACCACCAACTCTATGTCGTCTATGCGGTTGCGACATACTGAAAAATAGATCGGCGAAGAGGGTGTGTAGATGATCGGTTCCATGAACTCGGAACTTGGTTTGAAAGTGGCTATGATTCCCGTCTGCTTGTGACTTCCTAACAATCCGTCCGAAGATTTCATGATCATACCTTCGGCAACGTTACAGTGTACGTTCAGAGTCTCTATGGCCAAGAATTTAGGAATATTGGTTGCTACGTGCTTGATGCCAGCTTCGAGTTTGGTGTCGTTCTCGAAACCTAAAAGTTCTCCCATGGTGCCCAGGTCCACGGTCTCCGTAGCGGATAGGATTTCCACTCTGTGCGTGACCGAATTTTGAGAAAGGTATGTGCCTTTGGGTAATTGAGCTTGCAAAGTGGAAAGATTGTATTGTCCTGGCGTGACGACGATGTGTTCGCTTCCGACGCTAATTTTGTTGTTGTGCTGCGTAACATTAGGTATGAGGTACATGCTGTAGAATGCACGCAGAGCCACGGATTTAGGATAGACGATGTCGTCGTGCAGCGTGAGTTTCAAGATTGAAGATTCGCTCGTGAGATGGAACACGCCCATCCTAGTGATGCTGTTTGAGGTTCCACAATGCTTTCTGGAAATCCTCGATCGTAGGGTTATTTATTTTAGAGAGAAAGGCGAGCACGGAGAGGCAGAGATGGCCGCAGTTCACGTCTCCGAAATTTTGAATGCGTTCGTCGTTGTAGTATATAGAGGTTTTGTTCGTTTTCAGATAATAAATTAAATTTGTAGGTGGAACACCTCCGAAAGAATCGAAAACAAATGCTTTATCATCATTTTTGTGGTAACATATCCAATGCGTGCCTGGATTTTTTTGATTGTCCAAGTTGACTACTCCGCATTCTCTTCTTTTAACGCTTGAAGGTAACGAGTCGGACATGAAAACTCCTCTGAAGTGTTTGATTTGTAACGGTTCGATCAGAGATTCAATGTCTCGGTTGGTGAGTGCTTCTGTTTCTTTTTTTTAAACTTTCTCATCACGCCTTTTCCTCCTTTCTTCTCCATGGCCAGGTTGTGACGTTTCTGTTCTTCCAACTCGGCCTTGTTCTTCTTCGAGTCGATGACGGTTTTCGCGATGGCGGCACTTCCGCCAGCCAAACTTCCAACGGCCCCCAATGCTGCCAGGATGGCCGGGATGCTGAATATGAAACCTCCAATTTTTTGCTGTTTCCGCGAACGCTGCAATCTTTTCAATTGAGGTGTGCTGAGCAGTAATTTCATTCCGTGTCCTTTCGACAAGCAAGAACGCTTCTTCTCACGTTGTTTCTTGGTAAGGAACCCATCGAGGGCACCTAGATTTTTAAGATTCGAATATGGTATCTGGTACACGACACCCTTGGGCTTCATGTTGATGCTCTATGTGTTATTTTCACGGTATGTTATTTATATATATATTCTGAGATTTTTTCTTGTGTAGTTTTTTTACGGTATGTTATTTATATATTTTCAAGGCCTCGCAGTCGTTACACAAATTCTATTACGTGCTTCGTTTTCTTGCCAAGAAGTTCCTTTGTCCCCTTGTACACGATTCGAGTTTTGTTCTCGATTAAAATAGATAGCTTCTCGTCGGATAACATGTTAGCGTATCGATCTGGTAAAAATAGACTGTATTGTGCGTTGAGCAACAGGCGTACCTTGGGGCCATACTGGGTAGAAACGATTGAACCGGAAGTTATCGTGTAAGGTTTGTCGACTTCCAATTCCTGAATTTTTACATACTCGACTGACAAATTTAGCATTTGTTTTAATGCTTGGAGATCGCTCATTTTTTCAGTTGTCAGAGTGTTAGAGAGAAATTTAATTGCTTTTTTTTCACGATGTGTGTTATTTATATATACCGAAGATTATTTTTTTACGATGTGTGTTATTTATATATCAAGTTTTTTTTTACGGTATGTTATTTATATACCCCACCCCAATTTTTGTTTCGTGTTCATGGCGATGGTGGTACCCAGTGCGGCGACCCGTTCACCCAGCGATGCGTCTCTGCTCACGAACCTTTCGAAAGCTGCATGTTCCAATTTTTTGTCTGCTTCGTGACGTGCGTCCAGATCCGTCTGCGTGGTGTTGTAGGCGATGTCGTGATCTTTGCATGCTGCGTCTAACGGATTCACACCCTTGTCTCCTCTCTCCAATCTTTTCTCGAGTTTGGTACCCGGTCCGCAGTACTGGTAGCCAGGTAGATGCATCACGAAAGGTAACTTGTTGATGATGTCGTTCACGAGTCCCTTTCCTTCAGCCACGTTCCAAAATTTCGGAGGCAGCGTGTTGATGATTTTGATCAGGTAACCTATGCCCTTGTCGTCGTTCACGATGAAGTTGGAAAGTTTCGTGCTGATCATGTCCACGATGCCAACCTTCTCGTTGTAGAAATTACGATTGCCTGCATTCTCTTCGCCGGCTATCACCAACAATCGGTCCACGAGTTTCCTAACGTCGTCCACCCAAACGAATTCTTTGGGTAACGTGTTGTAGCGTTTGACGCCGCTGCCTGTTTTGACCTGGTTCCAAATCGGTTTGATGAGATTCCTGTACTTCTCGCCGCTGCTCGATTTCACCCTATTCTGCGAGGCGTCGTTGTTCTGGTACAAGGCATCCGTCATGATCAGAATTTCCTTGTAACTTTGGTAATCTTCGTCGGTGTAATCTTTCGGCTGCTTTTTGGCGACAAGTTCCCACAGTCCCACCGTACCCGGATACCTGTTCCAACTATCCTTGTCGCCTAAATTGACTTTAATGTCGTTGCCTTCGAAGGTCACCTTCGATTTCCCAATCTTCCACACCACACCGCCGCCTTCGCTGGTTTCCATGCTGGGATACAATCCGAACACTTCATCCTTGTCGAATTTCCCCGTGCTCAGGTAGTCTCGTGCCAAAGGTCCCAACTCGATTTTATCCGAAGACGTGCTACCAATAGCTCGACGTCGTGCCGGTGCATCCTTCAGTTCGAACGGCGTCGAAGGAATGCTCGAAATGGGTGTGGGTACGGCGTAACTTTTAGCTGCGAGCGGCACGAGTTCGTTGATCAAATTTTTATTTTGTTCAGTGACACTTTTAATTTCTTTACCTAGACCGCTGATGGCATCGATCACAGGTTGATCCTGACGTTTCTTCTCTTCGTAGAATCCGCGATTCTCGGATTTCCAACCTTTGAAGCGTTTCGCGAGGTAATCGCGAAGCTTGAGATTTTCGTCTTCGATTTTTCGTTTCGTCATGACGTTATTTATACACATCGTTTCTCACAACGTTGCAACGTTTAGAAAATCGTTGATTTTGTTTCTGTATTTTCCGTCGTTGGGTTTCCTCGTCATGTCGATCGTCGCGAATCCGAAATCGTCACCGTTCCAGCAAGTAGAGCAGCAGCCTTCCGAAAATTGATTGTAGTTCATGTCTCCGCCTACGTAGTCATCGTACGCGTGCTTGAGGTTGGTGTGATCTTGGCGAAACAAACATATGAAATTAGCGTTGTCGCGCACTAACTGTTTTGGAATTTTGGAAAACGTTTGAGCTAGGTAAAAACAATCCATTCCTTTGTGACGACCTTGCGTGAAAAAGTTGCGAATTTCATTTTGATTTTCCAGGATGGCGTCGTCGAACACATTAACTGAATTTTCACGACAATCGTCGAGTGGTTTTATTTCCGAGGCGAACGTTGCAATGTCCAGACCATTGTACAGTTTCATCAGTTGCTGGTATTTGGATTGCTCCAAACTTTTCGAGAACACGTACAGGTGCCTGTTCTTCCAATCTAACCAATTCGGTGCGAGGAGAAAATTGTCCACGAGCAGTGTTGTTTTCCCACACCCCGAAGGACCTACGATCAGACAGCGGATGCTGTCGGGAAGCAACTCGCCGTTCTTTTTTTTTCTCGTTTGACTTTCCGGATCCGGTAGACGCTTCACCACGTTCCACGTACTCACAAGATCACTTCGTTCGCGTCGATCCAACTCTTTTCCGGAAGTCCCAGCCATTTGACAAACAGTTTGTCACCTTTCCTACGCAATACTTTCTCAATGAGGTACGTGTCGGGGTGTTTCGTTTTAGAGAGTTCCTCTTCGTAAAATCTTCCTTTCAAAATCTCGCCGCTACTATCTTTTATTATATACGTGTGTCGGTTTCCGGGTAGAACTCGAACCACCGTAAAAAGTTCCGTGCTCCAATTTTTTGTGAATCCCTTCTCGAAGGTGCGTTTGAATTTGCTGATCCTCACTTGGTCTCCAATTTTGTATTTAGCTTTTTTTGTCGTGGGTGTGTACTTTGGGCAGTAAACGGTAGAAATTAAACGCTGCTCGTCAGATTTCGTAACGTCAACTGGCTTCATGCCTATCGTTCTGTGTACCGTATCATTATAGGTGTCGACGAGTTCCGGTAGGATGTCGACCCATTTGTAATTTCCCCGAAGCGTGAATCGTTTCCACATGTGTGTTTTCAAGGTTCGATTGAATCTTTCCACGATGCTGGCTTTGATGTGACTGAAGGTCGAATAATGTCGAATCTTGTGTTTTTGAATAAACTTTTGGAATACAGCGTTGTAAAATTCCTTCCCCTTGTCTGTTTGCAGAAACCGTGGTCGTCTGCCGCCGCTTTCGCGAAAAATTAATTTGAAAGCTTCCGTGACGCATGTTCCCGTTTTGGCTTTCAAAGGTAGAGCCCATGCGAATTTCGAAAACGTGTCTATGACAGTGAGGAGGTACTTGTTACCCTTGTTCAATTTATGTACGTTTTTCAAATTGCCGCTACTCATCTCCACGAGGTCGCTTTGCCAGAGGTCGTCGATGTCCTTGGTTACCACAGCCAAACGTTCGTAGTTACGGCGTGCAGGTTTATGCAATTCTTCGACGATGGCTTGCCTAGACATTTTTTCTTAGAGATTACGTTTCAAGAGAAGCACAAGCGTGATGGGATTCAAAGAGGGTGGCACCTCGCTCGTGTTTTGAATGATCAGCTTATCGCCGGCACTCACGTCGAAAACGGTGAGATCTTCGTCTTCGTGTATTTCATATATGTTGCGCGTTTCGTTCCAACGTGCCAGAGGAATGTTTCCTGCTTTCTGGACACCACGATTCGATATCAAAGTCATGGTGGGAACGCTAGCTTTTCTGCCGTGAGACCAGTACGAAAATTCGTTTATCTGAATCGTGCCATCGAGGAGAAACTTGTAGTACGGATGATAAGGATGCAACATGTACAGTTTGTTACCTTCGACGAACGTGGAGATTCTCTGTTGATTGGGAACGCTGTTGATTTCGATGGCTTGCAGAGAATGCAGTTTAGCGAATTTAGTGTCGACGCCGAGCAGATTACTGTGAACTTGTCCGAGTTTATTTTCGATGGGCAGCAAATGCTCGATTATGGTATCCGTTACGGCAGAAAACGACGGTTTGATTTTCACTTCCACGTTCAACTGCTTGTAGTTTTCGTTGAGTTCTTGCAACTTGGCACCGAAAGAGGCCAGCGTCGATTCCTGCGTGGATTCCAGCACTCCAACTTGATCTCTGATGTTGACGACAATGTTCTGAAGGTTCTCGACTTGATTCAATTTCGAGCTCTTCTCGGTAAGATCGTTCACAATGCTTCGCATCTCTGTAAACTGCGTGTGAAGGTCGGCGACGCTCTGCGAAGTGGGCAGCGTCGACACCAGCGAACTAATTTCGTCTCGAATCTGTTCCACGTTCGCCGTTTCCGTTTCTAGTCGTTTCAGCATACGTGATATGTTCCTTTTCAAAGCGTGCAATTCTTTGGAGGTGGGGAGATTGGCCACCCTACTCTCGAGATCGCTCAATGAACTTTTGATGTCGCTCGAATCGGATAGTGCCGTCACCGCCGTTTTCAATTTTTCCAAATCTTCGCTCGAAGGCACGCTCGTCCGTAACGATTCCAAGTCACCCTGTATGTTGTCGAGTACGTGATGAAAATGAGCGAGATTCGTTTCGACGTTCAAATTTTCTAAATATTCGATCTTCTGCTGAACCGTGCTCAACGTGTCTTGAATGCTCGTCAACGCTCTCGCTTCGGCGTGAATATTTTTAATTTCTTCGTTGATCAATTCCAAGGACGCCTGAAGCGTGGCGATGGTGGTTTGAATGTGTTCGAAATCTTGATAGGCCTCCAATTGAATTTTTATGTTCGCGACGCTTTTACCGATGACCTGCAGTTCGTCCGACGATGGTAGGTTCGTCATTGTATCTTCCAAAGTCTGCAACTTGGATTTAATTTCTTCCAACGTGCTGGTGAATTCTTCTTGTAATTTGGAAACAACGACATGCAAGCGTTCTGCGTCTATATCGTTCACAACGGTTTGAAGTTCAGAGAAATTCTTTTCGATTGCGGAAGTTCGTTCTTCGATTTCGAGTTTCAATTTTTCCAAATCTTCATTTTTCGATTGAAATTGCTGTAATTTGGCCAAATCATTTTGAAGCGAATCCACGCTCAACTGTATATTTTGAACGCTGTCGTAAGAAGGTACGTCTACATAATTTTTTATGAGCGTTTTCAGTTCGGAATCGATTTTCAGAATGGGGTCGAGACATTGCGTTTGGAGCGTAGCGATTTCCGACTCTAAACTTTTGTTTAAGGTTTCCTGCAAAGCGATCAAATCGGTCCTCAACTTCTTAACTCGAATGTCCAACATGAGAATCTCTTCTGCATGGTCTACACGCTTGGTGTTGCCGAAAATGTCGTTAGGCATTTTTGGTTAACGGTTATTTATAATAGGATAGACGATTCGTAATTCTACGAAGAGAGGAATAAGTTTGTCGTAATCTCCGAGGAGTTCCATGTAAAGATAATCTCCTGCAGACACATCGTACGTAATGTTAGAAAGCATCTTGTCGTGCTTGATTCGAAAAATGTTCTTGCCGGTAGAAATTTTGATTTCGCCTGCGTTTTCCGGATTCACGGTGATTTGAAGTTTCCCGTCGATCGGAATTTCGTAGAAATCTAAATTGTTATTAAAAACATAAAACATCTTGCCCACATCGTCATTCAGTTTCGTCCAAATGCTGTTGAGGTGAATGATCAACAGACCGTTGAGTTTAGGTAACACGGAAGGTAAGACTTCATGATCTGGTATGGTTTCCATAATGATCTGTTTTTTGAAACCGAACAAATTCATAGGCATGCTGGTTATTTAAGAATACGGTCAAAGTTTTTTTGTAATGACAGTCAAAGTGTTTTTTTTTGTTTTGTTTTGTTTTTATGAATCTTCTGTTGAAGATGGACATATGTTGCAGGTTTTGCTTTCTGCTAAGCGATAGTGCCCCCACGGCAATGTGTGAATACCACACTCGAGGACGCACCTCTTATCGTCGTTGGGATCCAGCGCAATTTTTCTAACTTTGTTTGTGGTCAACACATGGTCGACGCTCTGGATGCGCTGTTCTGCTCTTAGAACCGACGACCTGGTCTTGAGGCAATCGACAAAATCCTCGAATGTGAGATGCTCCCGAACCACCTGTCTGCCGACACCCTTGGCCTTCTTGGTAACGCTGCCCTCGGCTTTGATGGCATAGGCCTTGGCGCGAGGACCTGCAAACTCGAGAATTACATCACCGTCCTTCTCGTCTTTGAGTTTGCCAGGCATTTTTTTGTTTCGGGGCAGGATGCCGTACTGGTTCGGCTGGGGATAGCCCGAGGTGTCGAAGAGGTTAACCAAAGCTGGTACCGTGACTATATCCCTGTATGCATCGGCTGAGTGGACGTGGTACACCAAGCTGTCCGTGTCCGTGTAGAGAAGCGAGATGTTGTGGCTATAATGTGGACGTAATATGTCGTAGTACGTCTCGAACATGTGCAGCTTGCTCAGGTCTAATACTGAGGCGCCAACATAAATTGGCTTGTTGAGCTTCACCTCACTCTTCCTCATATGCACCAGAGCAAGCTGTTCGTTATAAATGGTCCTCGATTTGAATAACGGGTTTGCCACGAGCATGCGACATTGTGTTTTCCTCGTTACCAATTTTATGTCCATGCGATTCCGTACATTCTCCATAGTTTTGCCAAACACCGCATTATTCATAAGCTTGAAGAAATCCTTATCGAGCTCGGACGTGGCTGCGGTGCGGTGTTTGGTGTTGACTTCAATATATGGACGCAACCACGGAGAATGCTCGAACTTGAGGATGCGGTGAACTGCGTGGACCGCGACCCCTCGCTGCATCAACCATCGGAGATTCTGGTAGTGTAGGACGTAATTCTTCTTGGGCTCGAAATCCATGACGAGCTTCTTCTGGTTGGAATCGGGTGGACACTTGAACTCGGGTGCAGGGGGGAGATCGCTGAACAAATCCTGCAGCTTCTCGGAGAACTCAAGGTCCACCTCGGCGAAGAACCCATGTTCCGAATCGTCGAAGCTTTCGATGTCGAAGTTGGAAGAGTCAGCCCACTCGAAGCCTCTAAAAGGGAGTGGCTGCATCATGGAGTGTCCGTAGAGGTTATTGACGTCCGTGTACATAATATAGCTGGACGGCTGTGAGGGGTCGTAGCCGGTGGCCATGTGGTGATTGTTGGCGTGCGAGTGTCGCTGCGACACCTGAACCATTCCACCCCGCACGGCACGTTCCACAAACAGCACCATGTCCACGTCCGAAAGAAGCTCCAGCTTGATCTTCGTCACCAGAAACATGGCTGACCACGCCAGTCCGGGGAGACTGTAGAAGTAGGCAGGGTGCAGCTGGTAGATGGTCTTCGCAGTTGCACGGAACGTCTGGAATACGTCGGCGAGGAGCGTCACATCAAGTCTGAGGTAGGCGTCGTGGTAGTCCCCGAGAGTTCGACAGCCCAGCTCGCGCCACATGGACTGGGCATGGTGATATTCTTCGTCGGTTATGTTCGAGCCGCGTAGCTGACTGTAGAACTTCGCCTGGGGGGGTAGCGACGTCTCTGCGAACTTGGAAGGGTCTGTAATATATTCGTAGGGATAGATCCCCTTACGGTTGAAGAGGCCGGCGTCCAAGTTCGGAAAGTTTCCGGAGGTGATGAGCATTTGCTCGTCGCTAAGCTTCCCTGCGAGAGCATCGAGGCTGGCCGGGAGGAACCTCAGGGAGTCGAGGAATCGAAGTTCGACGGTAGAGTGTGATCCTGGGATCGACACTCGTTTGCTCACACTGATGTAACGCTCCTCGTTCTGGGCGAGAACGTTGATTCCCTTGTTGTCGTATCCAAGATGCTTGATCAGGTGGTGGAAGTCGTACCCCGAGCCATTGTGGAAGAAGATCGGGATAAATCGAGGGTCCCGGGCCATGAGGTTGCATCCGTTGCACCATGGACCAACATACCTACCGTTAAAGTGATCGTGGTGTTGGACTTTACGGGTGTTGGCGGTGTACTCCTCGACGCAGACAGGGCAAGCGATGGCCTCGTCGTGTCTACGTTGGTCGTCGGGAGACAGTGGGAGCATAGACTTGGGGGCCAACAGTACCTTCCCTATCTCCTTGGCCTCGACAACCATCCTCTCGAGGAAGTGTTTGGCTGCGTCGGGACCACGGTACACGTAGGGCTCGGGGGCGATGTGCTGGTCTCGTCGCACCACAACGTAGGCATAACTCGAGGCCTCGTGGAGTTGGTAAGGGGTGGTGGAGGAAACTTCGGGATCGGGATCGCAAGTGGACAGGGGTTTGAGGAAGGCCTCGAAATCTGCGATGATGATAGCGGGATGCTCCACCATGGCACCGTGCATGCGGAAACGCTCCACGGCACCAGGTTTGGGCAAGACCGCCACACCCGGCTCGTTGGCATTGCAGTAGATCTTGTGGCGAGCGAGTTTCTTGACAGCGATGTTGGGACCTTTGATGTGTTGGTAGTCCTGCTGTTTTCGATTGTCAAAAGTTGACAAGCACCTGCGACAAACTTCTATGTGGTGTTCGTGTTTGCTTGTTTGGCTCGACACCAACCGGGAGAGGGAACGGATAAGGGTGTAGTGGTGATGGGTCTCGTTCTTGATGAGCAGAAGGTGAATTTCCTGCGCACCATCAACGTTTACGTCGCTCACCCGGATGGGGTACACCACATTTTCGTCAGTGAGGCCATAAACGTTGATAGCCAACCGCGGGTTGTGTGTACGAGCCTCAAACTTGCGAATGTCCGAAAGCGCCACCGGGTAGTCGATCACAACCATAGCATCTTCCAGTTCCGACTCGTAGGGTAGGTAGTGGTTAACTCGGCGTGGATGGTTTTTCCAGTGGACAGGGTGCAACGCTGCAAGCACACACCATACGAAGCACTTGGCGTCTCCGTTCTGAATGTTCAGGACGGCCTTCTTTGCCGCAATAGTAGGTGGTAAGGGGACGTAGCTGGAGGCGGAGAGAGGCACGAACTTACAAAGTTTGACGCACAGTTCGTGAGGCTCGCCACACAGCGAACCCCCCGAGCCTTTAGCTTGATGTTCTTCTTGTTTTGCCACCAGCTCATCGGCAAACTTGTTGTAGATGACCTCGAGGTTGTTGACATCCGCCAGATGCAGCGTCTTCGCCTTGGTGTTGTGGCAGAAGCTGTAAATTTCATCGGACGGCTTCTTGTACTGGCAACGTAGCGATGCGTAGAATTTGGTGGAGTGCGTTGCAAGCGCATCACCGAGGATGGAAATAATCTCTGCTCGCTTCTCCTCCAAAAAGCTACGCACGTCGCATGAGCCCTCCGAAGTGATGACAAAATCTTCTAACAAATGTTGGAAAGCAGACTGGTTAGCTTTCGCCACAGGCTTGACACGTTTGGCGGATGGTGCATTGATGGAGGCTGCTTCTGCCTTCCTCTTGGTGGAGCTGGTCGACGGTTGTGGAACAGGTGTTCCGACGACAATTTTGCATGATGTTATATGCCCTTTTAAATTATTAATAGTAATATGTATACCGCACCTGGGACATGATTTTTTAGCAGCCAAATGCTTGCCTGGCCCGCAGGTACGACAATGTCTTGCAAAATTTTTGCTTGATATGCTTATTTTGCACACAGGGCAACTTTTCATGGAGCGCATTTTTTGGGGGGTATGTTTATTTATATGTGATCTGTTGGTGGTAGAGTGTTTACAAAAAAATGCCTTACGAGAAAAATTTTGTTTTCCTCAAATATGCGCTTTAATAAACCCTGTAAAAAAATTTAAAAAAATATATAAGAAAAATATGATTGTAGATAGAAAAATAAGCATGCAACTTTATTTGTAACACACACACATATTCTCCATCTTCAGCAAGAAAATATTATAATAAACATAATTATTTTTATCTATATCTCACAATAAAACTCTATATCCAAAAATATCACAACATCAAATAACACTAGAGTCGTTAGTACACGTTGCATGCATTACGGAGGTCCTCTGTAGGGTTTCATGGAAGTTTGGGGGAAAAAAACACGTGAAACCCTACAGAGGTGCGGTTATCTAGAGCCGTAGCCGTTAGAACCTTTTTGGGTTGGGCACCACGCACCCTGGCGGGGTTAGGGGCCAGGTATTCTAAAAAACAACAATTATTATTTTGTTTGTTTGTTTGTGTTACAATACATAAGCGCGCGCGCGCGCGCGCGCGCGTGTATGTGTGTGTGTGTGTGGCACATCGTTCCCCCGAGAGAGAAAGGTTTACAAAGGTCACGATATACAAACATTGCCGGAGTTGGAAAATTACGATATGGCGCATTCGCTCATTACTGTTGTCAGCTATAAGTTTTTCTCTCTCTCTAGCCCTTGCCAAGTAAAAAACAGTGTAGGTAGGAGTTGGTAACACTGCGAGAAAATAGAGATCATGCCTTACAAGAAAAAAAAACATTAAGGCAGTAGTCCAATCAGCCCGTTTCTGCGCCATCTTGTGGTGAGCCGAAGTGGTGAGCAGTGTTGCCAACTCCTCACTCGAAAAAATCACCAAGGTTTTTGTTTTTGGGTATAACCTAACCTAAAGCAAGGAGCTGGCAACCTTGCTTGAGGTATTTTCTCGCAGTGTTGCCAACTCCTCACTCGAAAAAATCACCAAGGTTTTTGTCTTGGTCTAACCTAACCTAAAGCAAGGAGCTGGCAATCTTGCTTGAGGCTTGCCTTACAGTGCATAAAGCAAGGTTGCCAACCCACTGGTATTTTTGCCATAGCCTTTTACAAAAAAAAGAGAGAGGGAAGAGTTAAACAACCGACAGCTTACCCGCAGCTTTTTTTTGCTCTAACCTAACCTAAAGCAAGGAGCTGGCAATCTTGCTTGAGGCTTGCCTTACAGTGCATAAAGCAAGGTTGCCAACCCACTGGTACTTTTGCCATAGCCTTTTACAAGAAAAAAAAAGAGAAAGGGAAGAGTTAAACAACCGACAGCTTACCCACAGCTTTTTTTGCTCTAACCTAACCTAAAGCAAGGAGCTGGCAATTTTGATTGTGCAATCAACCCGGTTGACCGCCCTCAAGTGGAGATCAGCGTTGCCAACTCCTCACTCGAAAAAAAATCACCAAGATTTTTTTTGGTCTAACCTAGCCTAAAGCAAGGAGCTGGCAATTTTGATTGTGCAATCAACCCGGTTGACCGCCCTCAAGTGGAGATCAGCGTTGCCAACTCCTCACTCAAAAAAAAATCACCAAGATTTTTTTTGGTCTAACCTAGCCTAAAGCAAGGAGCTGGCAATTTTGCTTGAGGCTTGCCTTACAGCGCATAAAGCAATTTTTGCCAACCTACATATACTAAACAAGGAGAGCCGGCACTGCTGTAAAAGAGAGAGAGATGGGTGGATGGCAACGCAGTATGTGTGTGCGTGTGTGTGTATAATATGTAGCATTATTAACTAGAGTGTGTTGGCAATTTACTTACAACTAAAAAAAAAATAGAAATGCCAACGTTGGTGTAAGATGAAGAGAGAGAGAGAAAAAACTTATAGCTGGGAACAGTAACGAGCGAATGCGCCATATCGTAATTTTCCAACTCCGTATATCGCGACTTTTGTAAACCTTTCTCTCTCTCGGGGGAACGATGTGCCACACACACACACACGCACACACGCACGCACGCGCACGCGCTTATGTATTGTAACACAAACAAACAAACAAAATAATAATAATTGTTGTTTTTTAGGATGCCTGGCCCCTATAACCTCGCCAGGGTGCGTGGTGCCCAACCAAAAATGTAAAAGTTTTCTAATGGCTGCGGTTATAGATTACCGCACCTCTGTAGAGTTTCACGTGTTTTTTTTTTCCCCCAAACTTCCATGAAACCCTACAGAGGACCTCCGTAATGCATGCAACGTGTACTAACGACTCGAGTGTTATTTGATATAGAGTTTTATTGTGAGATAGATAAAAATAATTATGTTTATTATAATATTTTCTTGATGAAGATGGAGAATGTATGTGTGTGTTACAAATAAAGTTGCATGCTTATTTTTTAGTGTGTGTGTATATGTTTTTGATGTTTCGACAGCATCTGAAACGATAAAAAAAATTTTATTGTTAATTTTCACGTGTAAAAACAACAACAAATTTTTTTGTGCAAATTTTCTGATTGTCTCTCGTGCTATAGTGCAAAAAAGATATTGTGACTGATAACTAATGAAATTAATATTTGTAAGTGATCTGAACTAGTGAAATTCGTATTGTGCCATTGTAACTGATTGTGCTAGTGCAGAAAATTTCTTATTGTGCAAGAAAATAGATGTTAAAAAACTTGTTAAAACTGCTCTGTGACCCTCTCGTTCTTCACGTCGTAGGTGAAGGACTTCTCTGCAATCAGGATGACACTGCATAGGGTATCCTCGGGCAAGGCATCGTGGAACTCGCAGACGACCTTGATGTTGGTTCGATCGTTGACCACAACCTTCTTCCTCTTAGATGTATTGATGACGAACATCGGCCTCCGTGCTTTGAATTCGCTGGGCGTGTAGTACATGTCCACGCTTCCCTCGGTCACGCGTTTGTAAGCTGTGTAAGCTTCGTAAAGTTTGAGGTAATCGTTTTTGGTCACGTCGAGGTTATAATTCTCGCGCGGGAACACTTCGTTGCGTCCGTTCTTCAGATAAACGTTCTTGATCTTGCAGTCGTCGAACTTGCTGGAATCTTTTTCCTGATTCTTGTCCCTCCCGGTCTGAAAGAGCACTACGACGAAATCTGGCATGTCGAACTGTATGTTGTTGAACTGCGTCGTCACGTCGAATTCCATGTGACTTCCCGACGCCATCTTCTGCACGCACTGGTAACCGTGAAAGTGAATCGGCACCTGCGGACTTTTCAAGATCTCCGCTTTGTACTTGAGGGCGTAGTTCGTTTCGTATTCCACCACCGGCATTCTCAATTCCATGCTCCGGATGACGCACTTTGCTGCTTCGGGTAGAGTGTTGGCTATCGGCGTGGTGCCGTCCGGACCCAAAGTAGCGTATCGCATTAGTGCGTCGTTGTCGTTGTCCGCTCTTCGAAACGTAACGCGCAGTCCTCCCTTCCACATGATCTCCTTATAGTCCGAGAAGAAACCAGGCAGCAGACGCATGGGAAAGAGCACCGTGTGACTTCTCGTCGATATTTTGGTCCCGGCTTCGAATCCCCCGGCCTGGTAGTACGCTGCGTCCGTTTTGGATAATTTCAACGTTCCCACTGCCGTCGACGTGATGCCTGGATAATCTATTCTGTCGATGACGGTGTTGTGTTTCCTCACCTCCACCTGGGAGAACAGGTGAGGCACGAAGTTGTCCACGAGTATCAAGTTTGCTGCTGCGGGAAACGCGTCTCCGCTTTCCTTTTTCACCACGTCGAATTGAAGGTAGAGGTCCGCTCTGTGAGGATGAACGAACCCGTCCCCTACGTCCACGTCGTATTCGATTTCCCTGTTTGCCTCGTTCAGATTGGCGAACGTGCGACGGTTGGGAGGGAAAGATTGCAATTCGTAACTTTCGATTTGCTCCATTTTACATGTATGGTTATTTATTATACGTTGATCTCCACGATGGCCGTCGTAGTGGCACCTGCGAAATCCACCACCTCTCCTTTCTCGTTCGTCACCACCAACTCTATGTCGTCTATGCGGTTGCGACATACTGGAAAATAGATTGGCGAAGAGGGCGTGTAGATGATCGGTTCCATGAACTCGGAACTTGGTTTGAAAGTGGCTATGATTCCCGTCTGCTTGTGACTTCCTAACAATCCATCCGAAGATTTCGTGATCATGCCCTCCGCCACGTTACAGTGCACGTTCAGAGTCTCTATGGCCAAGAATTTAGGAATGTTGGTTGCTACGTGCTTGATGCCAGCTTCGAGTTTGGTGTCGTTCTCGAAACCTAAAAGTTCTCCCATGGTGCCCAGGTCCACGGTCTCCGTCGCGGATAGGATTTCCACTCTGTGCGTGACCGAATTTTGAGAAAGGTATGTGCCTTTGGGTAACTGAGCTTGCAAAGTGGAAAGATTGTATTGTCCTGGCGTGACGACGATGTGTTCGCTTCCGACGCTAATTTTGTTGTTGTGCTGCGTAACATTAGGTATGAGGTACATGCTGTAGAATGCACGCAGAGCCACGGATTTAGGATAGACGATGTCGTCGTGCAGCGTGAGTTTCAAGATTGAAGATTCGCTCGTGAGATGGAACACGCCCATCCTAGTGATGCTGTTTGAGGTTCCACAATGCTTTCTGGAAATCTTCGACCGTAGGGTTATTTATTTTAGAGAGAAACGCGAGCACGGAGAGGCAGAGATGACCGCAGTTCACGTCTCCGAAATCTTGAATGCGTTCGTCGTTGTAGTATATGGAGGTTTTGTTTGTTTTCAGATAATGAACTAAATTTGTAGGTGGAACACCTCCGAAAGAATCGAAAACGAATGCTTTATCATTATCGTTTTTGTGGTAACATATCCAATGCGTGCCTGGATTTTCTTGACCGTCCAAGTTGACTACTCCGCATTCTCTTCTTTTGACGCTTGAAGGTAACGAGTCGGACATGAAAACTCCTCTGAAGTGTTTGATTTGTAACGGTTCGATCAGAGATTCAATGTCTCGGTTGGTGAGTGCTTTTGTTTCTTTTTTTTATATTTCTTCAAAGCATCGAGGTTGCTTTTTTGTTTTTTGGTTATACCTTTCCCCTTCTTCTCCATGGCCAGGTTGTGACGTTTCTGTTCTTCCAATTCCGCCTTGTTCTTCTTCGAGTCGATGACGGTTTTCGCAATGGCGGCACTTCCGCCGGCCAAACTTCCAACGGCCCCCAATGCTGCCAGGATGGCCGGGATGCTGAATATGAAACCTCCGATCTTTTGCTGTTTCCGCGAACGCTGCAACCTTTTCAATTGAGGTGTGCTGAGCAGCAATTTCATTCCGTGTCCTTTCGACAAGCAAGAACGTTTCTTCTCGCGTTGTTTCTTGGTGAGTAACCCATCGAGGGCACCTAGATTTTTTAGATTGGAGTATGGTATCTGGTACACGACACCCTTAGGCTTCATGTTGATGCTCTATGTGTTATTTTCACGGTATGTTATTTATATATATATTCTGAGATTTTTTCTTGTGTAGTTTTTTACGGTATGTTATTTATATATAAATATTCTGAGATTTTTTTTTTCACGGCCCCGCAGTCGCTACACAAATTCTATTACGTGCTTTGTTTTCTTGCCAAGAAGTTCCTTTGTCCCCTTGTACACGATTCGAGTTTTGTTCTCGATTAAAATAGATAGCTTCTCATCCGATAACATGTTAGCGTATCGATCTGGTAAAAATAGACTGTATTGTGCGTTGAGCAACAGGCGTACCTTGGGACCATACTGGGTAGAAACGATTGAACCGGAAGTTATCGTGTAAGATTTGTCGACTTCCAATTCCCGAATTTTTACATACTCAAATGACAAATTTAGCATTTGTTTTAATGCTTGGAGCTCACTTATTTTTTCAGTTGTCATATCAAAAAATTTCAGAGTGTTAGAGAGAAATTTAATTGTTTTTCACGATGTGTGTTATTTATATATACCGAAGATTATTTTTTTCACGATGTGTGTTATTTATATATCAAGTTTTTTTTGACACGTATATATATTATTATTTTTTTAACACAGGAAGAAAGTCCGTGCTTTGGAAAACGCGAGGATGTGCGTAGTGATATCTTCCGTCTCCTGCATAGACTTGTACCAATCATCAGTATACCGTCTTCTTCCCTGCCTTGCCTCGTACAGTTCGTCCGACCTATCGTTCAATTTCTCCCCTGCAGCCGAAAGCAGAATGTTGAGATCACCGCACCTCAGGCCGCTGATCTCCCGAAGAAGGTCCTTGAGAACCATTTCACAAGGGATGCGAAATTCCGGCGTCGTTCTTGCTATGATTACAAGTTTATTAACATCTCCGTTTACTACTTTCTTGAATATTTTAGATAGTAGTTCGTGCGGCAAATCAGTTATGCAAGCCATGTTGTTTTTTTTACTGGATGTTATTTATATACCCCACCCCAATTTTTGTTTCGTGTTCATGGCGATGGTGGTACCCAGTGCGGCGACCCGTTCACCCAACGATGCGTCTCTGCTCACGAACCTTTCGAAAGCTGCGTGCTCTAACTTTCTGTCTGCTTCGTGACGTGCGTCCAGATCCGTCTGCGTGGTGTTGTAAGCGATGTCGTGATCTTTGCATGCCGCGTCCAACGGATTCACACCCTTGTCTCCTCTCTCCAATCTTTTCTCGAGTTTGGTACCCGGTCCGCAGTACTGGTAGCCAGGTAGATGCATCTCGAAAGGTAACTTGTTGATGATGTCGTTCACGAGTCCCTTTCCTTCGGCCACGTTCCAAAATTTCGGAGGCAGCGTGTTGATGATTTTGATCAGGTAACCTATGCCCTTGTCGTCGTTCACGATGAAGTTGGAAAGTTTCGTGCTGATCATGTCCACGATGCCAACCTTCTCGTTGTAGAAATTACGGTTGCCTGCATTCTCTTCGCCGGCTATCACCAACAATCGGTCCACGAGTTTCCTAACGTCGTCCACCCAAACGAATTCTTTGGGTAACGTGTTGTAGCGTTTGACGCCGCTGCCTGTTTTGACCTGGTTCCAAATCGGTTTGATGAGATTCCTGTACTTCTCGCCGCTGCTCGATTTCACCCTATCCTGCGTGGCGTCGTTGTTCTGGTACAAGGCATCCGTCATGATCAGAATTTCCTTGTAACTTTGGTAATCTTCGTCGGTGTAATCTTTCGGCTCCTTTTTGGCGACGAGTTCCCACAGTCCCACCGTACCCGGATACCTGTTCCAACTATCCTTGTCGCCTAAATTGACTTTAATGTCGTTGCCTTCGAAGGTCACCTTCGATTTCCCAATCTTCCACACCACACCGCCGCCTTCGCTGGTTTCCATGCTGGGATACAATCCGAACACTTCATCCTTGTCGAATTTCCACGTACTCAGGTAGTCTCGTGCCAAAGGTCCCAACTCGATTTTATCCGAAGACGACGACGTGCTACCAATGGCTCGACGTCGTGCCGGTGCATCCTTCAGTTCGAACGGCGTCGAAGGAATGCTCGAAATGGGTGTGGGTACGGCGTAACTTTTAGCTGCGAGCGGTACGAGTTCGTTGATCAAATTTTTATTTTGTTCCGTGACACTTTTAATTTCTTTACCTAGACTGCTGATGGCATCGATCACGGGTTGATCCTGACGTTTCTTCTCTTCGTAGAATCCGCGATTCTCGGATTTCCAACCTTTGAAGCGTTTCGCGAGGTAATCGCGAAGCTTGAGATTTTCGTCTTCGATTTTTCGTTTCGTCATGACGTTATTTATACACGTTGTTTCTCACAACGTCGCAACGTTTAGAAAGTCGTTGATTTTGTTTCTGTATTTTCCATCGTTGGGTTTTCTCGTCATGTCGATCGTCACAAATCCGAAATCGTCACCGTTCCAGCAAGTAGAGCAGCAGCGTTCCGAAAATTGATTGTAGTTCATGTCTCCGCCTACGTAGTCATCGTACGCGTGCTTGAGGTTGGTGTGATCTTGACGAAACAAACATATGAAATTAGCGTTGTCGCGTACTAACTGTTTTGGAATTTTGGAAAACGTTTGAGCTAGGTAGAAGCAATCCATTCCTTTGTGACGACCTTGCGTGAAAAAGTTGCGAATTTCATTTTGATTTTCCAGGATGGCGTCGTCGAACACGACGACTGAATTTTCACGACAATCGTCGAGTGGTTTTATTTCCGAGGCGAACGTTGCAATGTCCAGACCATCGTACAGTTTCATCAGTTGCTGGTATTTGGATTGATCCAAACTTTTCGAGAACACGTACAGGTGCCTGTTCTTCCAATTTAACCAATTCGGTGCGAGGAGAAAATTGTCCACGAGCAGTGTCGTTTTCCCACACCCCGAAGGACCTACGATCAGACAGCGGATGCTGTCGGGGAGCAACTCGCCGTTCTTTTTCTTTCTCGTTTGACTTTCCGGATCCGGTAGACGCTTCACCACGTTCCACGTACTCACAAGATCACTTCGTTCGCGTCGATCCAACTTTTTTCCGGAAGTCCCAGCCATTTGACAAACAGTTTGTCACCTTTCCTACGCAATACTTTCTCGATGAGGTACGTGTCGGGGTGTTTTGTTTTAGAGAGTTCCTCTTCGTAAAATCTTCCTTTCAAAATCTCGCCGCTACTATCTTTTATTATATACGTGTGTCGGTTTCCGGGTAGAACTCGAACCACCGTAAAGAGTTCCGTGCTCCAATTTTTTGTGAATCCCTTCTCGAAGGTGCGTTTGAATTTGCTGATCCTCACCTGGTCTCCAATTTTGTATTTAGCTTTCTTTGTCGTGGGTGTGTACTTTGGACAGTAAACTGTAGAAATTAAACGCTGCTCGTCAGATTTCGTAACGTCGGCTGGCTTCATGCCTATCGTTCTGTGTACCGTTTCATTATAGGTGTCGACGAGTTCCGGCAGGATGTCGACCCATTTGTAAATTCCCCGAAGCGTGAATCGTTTCCACATGTGTGTTTTCAAGGTTCGATTAAATCTTTCCACGATGCTGGCTTTGATGTGACTGAAGGTCGAATAATGTCGAATCTTGTGTTTTTGAATAAACTTTTGGAATACGGCGTTGTAAAATTCTTTACCGTTGTCCGTTTGCAGAAACCGTGGTCGTCTGCCGCCGCTTTCGCGAAAAATTAATTTGAATGCTTCCGTGACGCATGTTCCCGTTTTCGCCTTCAAAGGTAGAGCCCATGCGAATTTCGAAAACGTGTCTATGACGGTGAGAAGGTACTTGTTGCCCTTGTTCAATTTATGCACGTTTTTCAAATTGCCGCTACTCATTTCGACGAGGTCACTTTGCCAGAGGTCGTCGATGCCCTTGGTTACCACAGCCAAACGTTCGTAGTTACGGCGTGCAGGTTTATGCAATTCTTCGACGATGGCTTGCCTAGACATTTTTTTAGAGATTACGTTTCAAGAGAAGCACAAGCGTGATGGGATTCAAAGAGGGTGGCACTTCGCTCGTGTTTTGAACGATCAGCTTATCGCCGGCACTCACGTCGAAAACGGTGAGATCTTCGTCTTCGTGTATTTCATATATGTTGCGCGTTTCGTTCCAACGTGCCAGAGGAATGTTTCCTGCTTTCTGGACACCACGATTCGATATCAAAGTCATGGTAGGAACGCTAGCTTTTCTACCGTGAGACCAGTACGAAAATTCGTTTATCTGAATCGTGCCATCGAGGAGAAACTTGTAGTACGGATGATAAGGATGTAACATGTACAGTTTGTTACCTTCGACGAACGTGGAGATTCTTTGTTGATTGGGAATGCTGTTGATTTCGATGGTTTGCAGAGAATGCAGTTTAGCGAATTTAGTGTCGACGCCGAGCAGATTACTGTGAACTTGTCCGAGTTTATTTTCGATGGGCAGCAAATGCTCGATTATGGTATCCGTTACGGCAGAAAACGACGGTTTGATTTTCACTTCCACGTTCAACTGCTTGTAGTTTTCGTTGAGTTCTTGCAACTTGGCACCGAAAGAGGCCAGCGTCGATTCCTGCGTGGATTCCAGCACTCCAACTTGATCTCTGACGTTGACGACGATGTTCTGAAGGTTCTCGACTTGATTCAATTTCGAGCTCTTCTCGGTAAGATCGTTCACGATGCTTCGCATCTCTGTAAACTGCGTGTGAAGGTCGGCGACGCTCTGCGAAGTGGGCAGCGTCGACACCAGCGAACTAATTTCGTCTCGAATCTGTTCCACGTTCGCCGTTTCCGTTTCCAGTCGTTTCAGCATTCGAGATATGTTTCTTTTCAAAGCGTGCAATTCTTTGGAGGTGGGGAGATTGGCCACTTTACTCTCGAGATCGCTCAATGAACTTTTGATGTCGCTCGATTCGGATAGTGCCGTCACCGCCGTTTTCAATTTTTCCAAATCTTCGCTCGAAGGTACGCTTGTCCGTAACGATTCCAAGTCACCCTGTATGTTGTCCAGTACGTGATGAAAATGAGCGAGATTCGTTTCGACGTTCAAATTTTCTAAATATTCGATCTTCTGCTGAACCGTGCTCAAAGTGTCTTGAATGCTCGTCAACGCTCTCGCTTCAGCGTGAATATTTTTAATTTCTTCGTTGATCAATTCCAAGGACGCCTGAAGCGTGGCGATGGTGGTTTGAATGTGTTCGAAATCTTGATAGGCCTCCAATTGAATTTTTATGTTCGCGACGCTTTTACCGATGACCTGCAGTTCGTCCGACGATGGTAGGTTCGTCATTGTATCTTCCAAAGTCTGCAACTTGGATTTAATTTCTTCCAACGTGCTGGTGAATTCTTCTTGTAATTTGGAAACGACGACATGCAAGCGTTCGGCGTCTATATCGTTCACCACGGTTTGAAGTTCGGAGAATTTCTTTTCTATTGCGGAAGTTCGTTCTTCGATTTCGAGTTTCAATTTTTCCAAATCTTCATTTTTCGATTGAAATTGCTGTAATTTGGCCAAATCATTTTGAAGCGAATCCACGCTCAACTGTATATTTTGAACGCTGTCGTAAGAAGGTACGTCTACATAATTTTTTATCAGCGTCTTCAGTTCGGAATCGATTTTCAGAATGGGGTCGAGACATTGCGTTTGGAGCGTAGCGATTTCCGACTCTAAACTTTTGTTTAAGGTTTCCTGCAAAGCGATCAAATCGGTCCTCAACTTCTTAACTCGAATGTCCAACATGAGAATCTCTTCTGCATGGTCTACACGCTTGGTGTTGCCGAAAATGTCGTTAGGCATTTTTGGTTAACGGTTATTTATAATAGGATAGACGATTCGTAATTCTACAAAAAGAGGAATGAGTTTGTCGTAATCTCCGAGAAGTTCCATGTAAAGATAAACTCCTGCAGAAACATCGTACGTAATGTTAGAAAGCATCTTGTCGTGCTTGATTCGAAAAATGTTCTTGCCGGTAGAAATTTTGATTTCGCCTGCGTTTTCCGGATTCACGGTGATTTGAAGTTTCCCGTCGATCGGAATTTCGTAGAAATCTAAATTGTTATTAAAAACATAAAACATCTTGCCCACATCGTCATTCAGTTTCGTCCAAATGCTGTTGAGGTGAATGATCAACAGACCGTTGAGTTTAGGTAACACGGAAGGTAAGACTTCATGATCTGGTATGGTTTCCATAATGATCTGTTTTTTGAAACCGAACAAATTCATAGGCATGCTGGTTATTTAAGAATACGGTCAAAGTTTTTTGTAATGACAGTCAAAGTGTTTTTTTTTGTTTTGTTTTTGTTTTTATGAATCTTCTGTTGAAGATGGGCATATGTTGCAGGTTTTGCTTTCTGCTAAGCGATAGTGCCCCCACGGCAATGTGTGAATACCACACTCGAGGACGCACCTCTTGTCGTCGTTGGGATCCAGCGCAATTTTTCTAACTTTGTTTGTGGTGATGATATGGTCGGCGCTCTGGATGCGCTGTTCTTCTCTTAGAACCGACGACCTGGTCTTGAGGCAATCGACAAAGTCCTCGAATGCGAGATGCTCCCGAACCACCTGTCTGCCGACACCCTTGGCCTTCTTGGTAACGCTGCCCTCGGCTTTGATGGCATAGGCCTTGGCGCGAAGACCTGCAAACTCGAGAATTACATCACCGTCCTTCTCGTCTTTGAGTTTGCCAGGTACTTTTTTGTTTCGGGGCAGGATGCCGTACTGGTTCGGCTGGGGATAGCCCGAGGTGTCGAAGAGGTTAACCAAAGCTGGTACCATGACTATATCCCTGTATGCATCGGCTGAGTGGACGTGGTACACCAAGCTGTCCGTGTCCGTGTAGAGAAGCGAGATGTTGTGGCTATAATGTGGACGTAATATGTCGTAGTACGTCTCGAACATGTGCAGCTTGCTCAGGTCTAATACTGAGGCACCAACATAAATTGGCTTGTCAAGCCTCACCTCACCCTTCCTCATATGCACCAGAGCAAGCTGCTCATTATAAATGGTCCTCGATTTAAATAATGGGTTTGCTACGAGCCGCCGACATTGTGCTTTCCTCGTTACCAATTTTATGTCCATGCGATTCCGCACATTCTCCATAGTTTTGCCAAACACCGCATTGTTCATAAGCTTGAAGAAATCCTTATCAAGCTCGGACGTGGCTGCAGTGCGGTGTTTGGTGTTGACTTCAATATATGGCTTCAACCATGGAGAATGCTCGAACTTGAGGATGCGGTGAACTGCGCGGACCGTGACCCCTCGCTGCATCAGCCACCGGAGATTCTGGTAGTGCAGGACATAACGCTCTTTGGGCTCGAAATCCATGACGAGCTTCTTCTGGTTGGAATCGGGTGGACACTTGAACTCGGGTGCAGGGGGAAGATCGCAGAACAAATCCTGCAGCTTCTCGGAGAACTCAAGGTCCACCTCGGCGAAGAACCCATGTTCCGAATCGTCGAAGCTTTCGACGTCGAAGTTGGAAGGGTCAGCCCACTCGAAGCCTCTAAAGGGGAGTGGCTGCATCATGGAGTGTCCGTAGAGGTTATTGACGTCCGTGTACATGATGTAGCTGGACGGTTGTGAGGGGTCGCATCCGGTGGCCATGTGGTGATTGTTGGCGCGCGAGTGTCGCTGCGACACCTGGACCATTCCACCCCGCACGGCACGTTCCACAAACAGCATCATGTCCACGTTCGAAAGAAGCTCCAGCTTGATCTTCGTCACCAGAAACATGGCTGACCACGCCAGTCCAGGAAGACTGTAGAAGTAGGCAGGGTCCAGCTGGTAGATGGTCTTCGCAGTCGCACGGAACGTCTGGAACACGTCGGCAAGGAGCGTCACATCAAGTCTGAGGTAGGCGTCGTGGTAGTCCCCGAGAGTTCGACAGCCCAGCTCGCGCCACATGGACTGGGCGTGGTGATAGTCATCCTCAGAGATGCCTGAGCCTCGCAGCTTGCTATAGAACTTCGCCTGGGGAGGTAGCGTCGTCTCCGCGAACTTGGAAGGATCTGTGACGTATTCGTAGGGATAGACCCCCTTACGCTTGAAGAGACCTGCGTCCAAGTTCGGAAAGTTTCCGGAGGTAATAAGCATTTGCTCGTCGCTAAGCTTCCCTGCGAGAGCATCGAGGCTGGCCGGGAGGAACCTCAGGGAGTCGAGGAAGCGAAGCTCGACGGTAGAGTGTGATCCTGGGATTCGCACCCACTTGCTCAAGCTAATGTAACGCTCCTCGTTCTGCGCCAGGACGTTGATTCGCATGTCGTCGTACCCAAGATGCTTGACGAGGTGGTGGAAGTCGTATCCCGAGCCATTGTGAAAAAACACAGGGATAAATCGCGGGTCCCGGGCCATGAGGTTGCATCCGTTGCACCAAGGGCCAACATACCTACCGTCAAAGTGATCATGGTGTTGGACTTTACGGTTGTTGGCGGTGTACTCCTTGACGCAGACAGGGCAAGCGATGGACTCGTCGTGTCTACGCCGATCGTCGGGGGACAGTGGGAGCATAGACTTGGGGGCCAACAGTACCTTCCCTATCTCGTTGGCCTCGACAACCATCCTCTCGAGGAAGTGTTTGGCTGCGTCGGGACCGCGATACACATAGGGCTCGGGGGCAATGTGCTGGTCTCGTCGCACCACAACGTATGCATAACTCGAAGCCTCGTGGAGTTGGTAAGGGGTGGTGGAAGAAACTTCAGGGTCGGGATCGCAAGTGGACAGGGGTTTGAGGAAGGCTTCGAAATCCGCGATGATGATAGCGGGATGCTCTACCATGGCACCGTGCATGTGGAAACGCTCCACGGTGCCAGGTTTGGGCAAGACTGCCACACCCGGCTCGTTGGCATTGCAGTAGATCTTGTGGCTGGCAAGCTTCTCTGCAGCGATGTTGGAGCCTCGAACATGTTGGTAATTGTGTTGATCCCGTCCGTCGAATATTGACAAGCACCTGCGACACACCTCGACGTGGTGACTATCACTGCTCCGCTGGCTCGAAACAAGTCTAGAGAGCGAGCGAATAAGAGTGTAGTGGTGATGGGTTTCGTCCTTGATAAGTAGGAGATGGATTTCTCGAGCATCATTGTTGTTTACGTCACTCACGTAAATAGGGTACACCGCATTTTCGTCAGTGAGACCGTAAACGTTGATAGCCAACCGCGTACGAACCTCAAACTTTCGAATGTCCGTGACCTCTACCGGGTAGTCGATCCCAGCCATCGCAACTTCCAGCTCTGCCTCATAGGGTAGGTAGTGGTTAACCCGGTGTGGATGGTTTTTCCGGTCGACAGGGTGCAACGCTGCAAGCACCGACCAGAGAAAGCACTTGTCGTCACTGTTCTGAATGTTCAGGACGGCCTTTTTTGCCACAATGGTAGGTGGTAAGGGGACGTAGCTGGAGGCGGAGAGAGGTATGAACTTACAAAGTTTGACGCACAGTTCGTGAGGCTCGCCACACAGCGAACCCCCCGAGCCTTTAGCTTGATGTTCCTCCTGTTTTGCCACCAGCTCATCGGTAAACTGGTTGTAGATGACCTCGAGGTTGTCGACATCCGTTAGATGCAGCGTCTTCGCCTTGGTGTTGTGGCAGAAGCTGTAAATTTCATCGGACGGCTTCTTGTACTGGCAACGTAGCGATGCGTAGAATTTAGTGGAGTGCGTTGCAAGCGCATCGCCGAGGATGGAAATAATTTTGGCTTGCACGTTCTCCAAAAAGCTACGCACGTCGCATGAGCCCTCCGAAGTGATGGCAAAATCCTCTAACAACCGTTCGAAAGCAGACTGGTTCGCTTTCGCCACAGGCTTGACGCGTTTGGCGGGTGGTGGCGAGTCGGCTTCCGCTTTCCTCTTGGTCGAGCTGGTCGACGGTTGGGGGACAGGTGCTCCGACGACAACTTTGCATGATGTTATATGCCTCTTCAAATTATCAATAGTAATAGGTATACCGCACCTGGGACATGATTTTTTAGCGGTTACACGCTTACCAGGTGCGCAGGTACGACAATGTCTTGCAAAATGTGCGCTTGATATGGTTATCTTGCACACAGGGCAACTTTTCATAGAGCGCATTTTTTTGGGGGTATGTTTATTTATATGTGATCTGTTGGTGGTAGAGTGTTTACAAAAAAAATACCTTACGAGAAAAATTTTGTAGGCTAATTCTAATTAGTGTTAGTTTGAGGGGTTTATTTATATATGGGTGGCGTTGTTTTCCTCAAATATGTATTTTAATAAACCCTGTAAAAAAATTTAAAAAAATATATAAGAAGTTTGAGAAAAAAAAACACGTGAAACTCTACAGAGGTGCGGTAATCTATAACCGCAGCCATTAGAAAACTTTTACATTTTTGGTTGGGCACCACGCACCCTGGCGAGGTTATAGGGGCCAGGCATCCTAAAAAACAACAATTATTATTATTTTGTTTGTTTGTTTGTGTTACAATACATAAGCGCGTGCGCGTGCGTGCGTGTGTGCGTGCGTGTGTGCGTGTGTGTGTGTGTGGCACATCGTTCCCCCGAGAGAGAGAAAGGTTTACAAAAGTCGCGATATACGGAGTTGGAAAATTACGATATGGCGCATTCGCTCGTTACTGTTCCCAGCTATAAGTTTTTTCTCTCTCTCTCTTCATCTTACACCAACGTTGGCATTTCTATTTTTTTTTTAGTTGTAAGTAAATTGCCAACACACTCTAGTTAATAATGCTACATATTATACACACACACGCACACACATACTGCGTTGCCATCCACCCATCTCTCTCTCTTTTACAGCAGTGCCGGCTCTCCTTGTTTAGTATATGTAGGTTGGCAAAAATTGCTTTATGCGCTGTAAGGCAAGCCTCAAGCAAAATTGCCAGCTCCTTGCTTTAGGCTAGGTTAGACCAAAAAAAATCTTGGTGATTTTTTTTTGAGTGAGGAGTTGGCAACGCTGATCTCCACTTGAGGGCGGTCAACCGGGTTGATTGCACAATCAAAATTGCCAGCTCCTTGCTTTAGGCTAGGTTAGACCAAAAAAAATCTTGGTGATTTTTTTCGAGTGAGGAGTTGGCAACGCTGATCTCCACTTGAGGGCGGTCAACCGGGTTGATTGCACAATCAAAATTGCCAGCTCCTTGCTTTAGGTTAGGTTAGAGCAAAAAAAGCTGTGGGTAAGCTGTCGGTTGTTTAACTCTTCCCTTTCTCTTTTTTTTTCTTGTAAAAGGCTATGGCAAAAGTACCAGTGGGTTGGCAACCTTGCTTTATGCACTGTAAGGCAAGCCTCAAGCAAGATTGCCAGCTCCTTGCTTTAGGTTAGGTTAGAGCAAAAAAAAGCTGCGGGTAAGCTGTCGGTTGTTTAACTCTTCCCTCTCTCTTTTTTTTGTAAAAGGCTATGGCAAAAATACCAGTGGGTTGGCAACCTTGCTTTATGCACTGTAAGGCAAGCCTCAAGCAAGATTGCCAGCTCCTTGCTTTAGGTTAGGTTAGACCAAGACAAAAACCTTGGTGATTTTTTCGAGTGAGGAGTTGGCAACACTGCGAGAAAATACCTCAAGCAAGGTTGCCAGCTCCTTGCTTTAGGTTAGGTTATACCCAAAAACAAAAACCTTGGTGATTTTTTCGAGTGAGGAGTTGGCAACACTGCTCACCACTTCGGCTCACCACAAGATGGCGCAGAAACGGGCTGATTGGACTACTTAAGGCGATTTTTACTTGGTGACGTTGAACCCGTGCAGTGTTACCACCCATCCATCTCTCTTTCTTTTACGGCAGTGCCGGCTCTCCTTGTTTAGTATATGTAGGTTGGCAAAAATTGCTTTATGCGCTGTAAAGCAAACCTCAAGCAAAGTTGCCAGCTCCTTGCTTTAGGTTAGGTTAGACAAAAAAAAGCTGTAGGTGGGCTGTCGGTTGTTTAAATCTTCCCTCTCTCTCTCTCCTCTCTCTTTTTTTTTGTAAAAAACCATGGCAAAAATACCAGTAGGTTGGCAACCTTGCTTTATGCACTGTAAGGCAAGCCTCAAGCAAGATTGCCAGCTTCTTGCTTTAGGTTAGGTTAGGTTAGGTTAGGTTAGGTTAGGGTGGGTTAGGTTAGGTTAGGGTAGGTTAGGTTAGCTTAGGTTAGGTTAGGTTAGGGTGGGTGTTGGCAGCTGTCGGTTGTTTAACTCTTCCCTCTCTCTCTCCTCTCTTTTTTTTTGTAAAAAGCCATGGCAAAAATACCAGTAGGTTGGCAACCTTGCTTTATGCACTGTAAGGCAAGTCTTAAGTAAAATTACCAGCTCCTTGTTTTAGGTTAGGTTAGACCAAAAAAAGCTGTAGGTGGGTGTTGGAAGTTGTCGGTTGTTTAACTCTTCCCTCTCTCTCTCCTCTGTTTTTTTTTTTTTGTAAAAAACTATGGCAAAAATACTAGTAGGTTGGCAACCTTGCTTTATGCACTGTAAACCAAGCCTCAAGCAAGATTGCCAGCTTCTTGCTTTAGGTTAGGTTAGACCAAGATAAAAATCTTGGTGATTTTTTTTTCGAGTAGGTGTTGGCAACACTGCGAGCCCCACTTCCGGTTGCAGAACTCTCAAGCAATATTGCCAGCTCCTTGCTTTAGGTTAGGTTGGACCAAGAAAAACCTTGGTGATTTTTTCGAGTAAGAAGTTGGCAACACTGCGAGCCTCACTAAGCCTCACTTCCGGTTTGTGAACTCTCAAGCAAGATTGCCAGCTTCTTGCTTTAGGTTAGGTTAGACCAAGAAAAACCTTGGTGATTTTTTCGAGTAAGCAGTTGGCAACACTGCGAGCCTCACCGAGCCTCATTTTCGGGCTTAGAACCGGCCCACTACCACTACTCATGTACTTACTGTTTACAATAGATGTTGAACCTGAAGACACATTTGCGTACGGGATAACATGTTTCGCATGACAGCTTGCAGTTCTTGGGCACATTCGCAACCGATCCTGTTGCTCTCCATTTCTTGAGCAGATTTTGAATTGTCAACTTGGCGGGAATCTGACGATTGGGAAACCTGTCGGCGAACATTTCCTTTGTCTCCTTTATCGAACGCGTCTGCATGTAAAATTTGACTATGGCAATCCTTTCTTCAATTGAATACGGCATGTTGAACAGTATTGCACGCAAACACCGAAAAATTACGGCCGACACAAGACACTCACTGTAAACAGTGAAATGCGCTTGAGAAGACGGATCATTGTTGTCGGCATGGCGCGTCGTTGTGACTCCACCCACGATCACCGTATTTTTCAGTCCACATCACGTATACAGTTTGTCTGATGCAGTACCGTAATATACAACTTACATGAAATGTACCTTTTTTTAATCGGAACGGGGTTAATTTATCGTGCCGCACACTGTGCTGTTGATAAAACCTCTATGGATTTCGAGGAACAAAAGCTGTTTAAACATTAAAACCGTAGCTAATATACTATTGTAGAACCTATTCACGACTTAATTACCTTTAGATAATCGGCAAGCATTCGCCTACGGACATTTCTATCAAAATATTAACAACTGACCCATGTATATCAATATTTCAGAAATAATAACTGTTGATCACATATTTGAATACTTATGGTTTTATAGATGAGAGCTGCAACACACTAATCAAGAATCAAATCTTACCGCTCCGTATCCGCCTGCTGTTTGTACAAGTAAGTGATACGGACGTTCCTTACGTATGCGTGTGCAATATGGCTGCACAGTTCCAAGTGCCATCTTGATTCTCTACAGAGAGTGCAGAATCAAGCTCTCCGAATAATCTATGGAGCTGACAGATACATCCGGACAGAACAAATCCACGAAGACTTGGATCAAGAGACACTCTTTGAGTTTACGCTGTGGGAAAAACCAAATTCTGGGCTTAGCTGTCTCATCACACAAATCCGACAGTGCAGCTCATCGTAAACGTTATCCCGGCCCGTCGGATACACAAACTACCGCGTCCGAACTAAAGAAACAGCACACTCTATATAGTGATGGGTTATGGCCGTTCCTTTTCGGGAGTCAGTTCACCGGAGCTCGCTCACCGCAAGGAGTCGTTCAAGGGAACGATGCAGCTCCTTTTTGCGAGGCAGTTCACTGGAGCTTACTCACTGAGGGAGTCGTTGAAAGGAACGACCGACACCACTCTCAGTTTTTTTTCGTGCAGTTGAGCGAAGGGGGTGGGGAGGATTGTTGCTGGAGTTATTCTGAGTGAAAAGGATTAGGGAGGGAGGGAACTTCCCCTACTACTCCACATGAAAGAAAGGAGAAGAGAACATACACAGCAGGAAGGAAACAATGTACCGGTCAGGGCAGGCCCGTACCCAGGGGAGGGGCCATGCCCCCCCCCTCTCGAGCCAGAAAATTTAAAGTGTGAACCTATAAAATGCTACGAAAATTACATCGACAATTTTTGAAAATTGTAAAAATTTCAATTTTGTTCTTGCATAAATGAATGTGTTTGTTGTGTAGTGAGGCAGTCTCCAGAAGTCTGAAGTCTGCGATGTTATGTACTTTTAATTTTATAATCATTGATGCAAGACTACCAGCAGTGGTGGCGATTGGAGGGGCATGGGGGACAGTTGCCCCCCTACTATTTCTACTTTTGCCTAAGCCTTGTCTAACCAGACCCGGTGATGGTACATAGTGGTTCGGATTAACTTTAAAATGTAGGTCCAGTCCCAAATTGTCCTTGCTTCCCAGTTTGGCACCCAATCGCCGCTGCTGGCTACCAGGTGAAAATATCTCTCTCTTTTTATTTTTGATTAACCATAGTCCGCTACAATCCTACATAGTGGGCTATGGGTTCACGTTTAGAATTATTTATTGTAATAATAATTGTTAATGCATATAATTTAATTTAAAAATATATTATTTTCTAAACAGAATTATCCTGGCTTTCCAATTGTTCTGGTATAAGAAAATAAAGGAAATTTGAAAACATTTTTAATTTGCGAAACTCTGAACTATCCGAATACTTCTGACCAGTATCGGCGATTGGGTGCCAAAACTGGGGAAGGGGAGAGGGCAAGGAAAGTTATTTTCTCTGTGGTAGACAAGCATTAAGAGACCATAGTACGGTGGCAAAAAAAAGTAGGAGGCAACTGCCCCCAGGTCCCCCCAAATAGCTACCAACTGTGTGTGTGTGTGTGTGTGTTAGTGTATGTATATGTATATATAATATATATAAACACAGATCTAGCCCCTCCCTCAAAAGAAGAGGGGGAGGAAGATTTAATGTATTTCAACTTATATATTTTTATTGGTGTTAGATAAGTTTGTCAGATTCTGCGTCTTCTTTTATTGATTCAGGTACGTAGCCAGGGGAAGGGCTCGGGAGGCTGAAGCTCCCCCCAAAATCCTACAAATGTGTAATTTAAATAGCGTATTATGGTAATTAATTTTACTCCCTTAGCAAGATTAAACACCTTGCATAATAAGTTGCAATACTCTGAGAAATTCATCTTCATTAGATTAACTGTGACAATTAAACCTGGACGTACGCAGTATTTCTTTCTGGAGAAAAGCAAATGAGTCATATTTTTCCACGTAATAGTGGGACAGTCCTTCAGTTTGAAATTGTCATGTTCCATTTACATCATTCTAATAATGAACAAGTTACTGCGACTGAAATAAAATAATGTGTTGAATATATATTAGGTCAGTCAAAAAGTAAATGCAATCATTTTTTTTATTTTTCACAGCAACAATTGAAAAATTACAATGATATCATTTTCCAACATAGTCCCCCTGCACTTCAATACACTTGGTCCAACGTTCCACAAGCTTTCCGATACCCTGAGAAAAAATGGTACGTATGCACCGCTTTCTTCACCCGTTGATCTGTGTCGAATCGACGGCCTCTTAAATCATCTTTAAGTGGACCGAACAGATGGTAATCCGACGGGGTGAGATCGGGACTGTATGCAGGATGCTCTAATACCTCGAAGCCCGGATTCTGAAGAGTTTGAGCGGTGTTGGCGGCGGTATGGGGACGCGCGTTGTCATGCAACAAAATAATGCTTTCCGACAATCGACCTCGTCGTTTGCTTCGAATTGCAGGCTTCAACTTGTTCGAAAGCATATCACTGTATCGTTCACTGTTTATTGTTGTCCCCTTTTCCACATAATGTTCCATAATTACTTTTCAATCCACTGGTAAACACTTCGCAGCGGTAAAACATTGTCACCGTATTGTGCTGAAAGTCTTCTATGGATTTCAGCTCCTGGTACACCTTCAGACCACAAAAAAACGGATTACAGAACGCTGTTCTTCTGTGGTGCACACGGACAGTGGCGCAGCCATGTTTACTTGGCAACACTGCAGAGCGAACTAAAGTGATGACGCTGTAACCTGCCACAGGCGAAGACAACGATAATATCTATCGGCTTGCGAGCGCAGAAAGCTATACAGCCAACCTACGGAAGAAAAGAAAAACATTGCATTTACTTTTTGACTAACCTAATATATTTGTATTTTGCAAATAATTTTTCAGGGTGTCGTTACCACCTTGCTCCTCCACTTACGGATGTCCATGCAATTGGATAAACGGTCAAACAAACACCCATAAGAGAATGAAGGACACAACGCTAATCCTTGGATTGCAAATAATAGCACTTTAATTCACACGCTCTCCACAGTTCTCCCGCCCCCACCTTTTCTTTACGATAGTACGTAGTTTGGGGTCGTTCTGCCGATTGAAAGACGATTTCAATAAAGAAGAGCACAGAAAAGGAACCCTGTGCGTTTCATCGGAGCTTATTTCCACCTGCGAAGTTCCTTTTACAGTTATTCTCACATTGCTAAAACATGTCACAGTAAGTGTTAAAAGTGAATAACCAGCCCATCCGTCTCTCTCTTGTAGTTCCGCTACTGCAATACATGTAGGGTGACCAGACATACTCTTTTTAAGAGTATTATACTCTTTTAGAGGTTCATGTACTCTGTACTCTTTTCAATTTGCAAAAATCCCCAAATATACTCTTTTCTATAAAAACAAAGGTAAATATGATATTGAACAACATATAAAATTGAAGTCACACACAGAATGTTCATCGGTTTCTGAGACACGTAAGTTGGATAGTTTCTACAAGTGTATTGATGGATACAGTAAGTCAATATAGTTTGGAAACTAAGGTTGTTGGATTTGTAGCAGATAATGCACCATTAAATTTTGGTAGCATAAACAAGACAACATCAAGAAATAAAAATGTGCACAGAGAGTTAGAGTGCAGATTAGGAAAAAAATATTTGGCCTATTTGTTGTGGGGCTCATATTCTAAAGAATGCAATTTCTGTACCTTGTGCGAAAATAATACCCATAGATGTTGAGAACTTGGTTTTCAAAATATACAATCATTTTAGTATTTTTACTGTGAGAACAGAAAATTTGAAAAGGTTTTGTAATTTATTTGGTGCCATTATGAGGGTCTTTTATAGCACTCAAAGATAAAATTCCTGTCTTTACTTTAATTATACGTCAGTATGAAGCGACAAAGGCCTATTTTTTGAGTGAGGAAAATGCCCCAATTGCTATAGTCAATTTTTTTCAAGATGATACAAGTTAACTATGGCTATTTTCTGCATGCACAGCTACTCCTGTTTAATGATACTATTTTAAAAATTGAAAGGGGTGATATAACAGTAATCGAAGTTTCTGTTCAATATTTTCAACTCCTACAGAATAGAACAGAACTTTTTCCCATTCTCAGCAAAATGTTTACTTATGAAACTTGTAAAAGAAGGGAGTATGACGGAGGAATATCCTTTCTCTGTTTCAAATAGGTTTCATTGTGAAGTGGTAAAATACTTAGAAACATGGTCACTTCGTTTTTTGAAGATGTCAAGAAACTGAGGTATTTACTCCTTGACTCAAGAATTTCCTATGAACAATTCCAAGAGTCATTTTCATATATCCATCAACAAGCAAAACATAATTCAAATTAATTGGAATTTAATGATAATAATATTTTTGACACTTACTGTGCAATTTCAAAAGCCCTTGAAAAACATCTTGAAGATTGGGGGGGAGGGAAGAAAAGAAACAATGATGGGTAAGTGGAGGTCAGGGTCAAATTTAAAAAGTGATTGTGCCTCTTATAAAATTCTTGTTTACTCTACTCTGCCTGGTACAAATGTTGATTGTGAAAAACTCTTCAGTGTTATTAAAACGTATTGGCGAGAGGAAATAAAAGTACAATCCTTGTGTCAACACTCGAACAAGTAATGAAAGTGAAATTCAATGTGGACATGACCACAATAAAGGACGATTTATATACATACTCAAGAAAGCAAAATCATCCCAGAAGTATGAATGATGGTACCCATTGGTTAGAAAGTATTTGTAATTAGCTAATTACATTAGACTTATAAGTAATTTGAATCTGTAGAGTGTAGGCCTATTTTATAGGGGCTATAATAGAAGCAATAACAAATAGCCACCCTTATTTTCGTTTTCTTTTTATGTTTTGTGCATGCGCACCTTCAACCTATAGACTATATACTCTTTTTGTTCAACAATTATCTGGTCACCCTAAATACATGTATTGTTGTTATAAATAGAGTTGCGCGGATTTATCTGTGGAAAACCACCACAGCAAGCCCAAGCAGAAACAAAAGACGGTCGCTACTTGGGAGTGAACGACTGGGAACTGCCGGAGCGGCTGACAACACACGCAAAGCTCACTACTCCGAGGAACAACAACCACAGAGGAACTCCTCGTTCACCCCCGAAGGAGCGGGCAGTTCACAGCTCCCATCACTATAGTGGAACCACGAGCAAAACAACCTGCGCAGACCCGCGGCTCCTGTGCACCGTACCCCCGCGAGTAGGGGAGGGGGAGAGTGGACCATGCTTCCTTATGGCTCGAGGTGGAGGGAAGAAGGGAAAGCTGCGCGGGGACTTTTCGTCCCAAGGTTTTTTCCTTGTGGTCGATCTATAGCACACTCCCACACGGCGTTGAAGGCAAGCACCGTCGCGCTGGGAGAGCAGGTGGATGAGTGCTTTTCCCTCCCTCCAGACCATCAAGAAGCACATCTCTCAGAGTTCCATCTTTCACCCGCGACAGTGGTGTGGCGAAACCACCTATTAGAGCGACCATAAACAAAAGAACCTTCAGCGAAAAGTCTCCGCGCACCTCTCCCTTATTCCGTTCAACTCGGGCCATAAGGACGCATGCTCCACTCTACCCCTCCCCTACACGCGCGAGTACGGTGCACAGGATTCGCGGTTCTGCGCAGGGTTTTTTGCTTGTGGTTCCAGATAGAAAACGCCAAGCATCAGAAAGACCATTTCAAACAAGGAGGCAAAGCTACCATCAGCTTGAATTCCAGATTATAAAACCCGCTAAGATAATGGACCGTGGACCACGAAGAACCTGAAAAATGTTTCTTTCAAGCAGCGGCGGCGCCAGGATTATTCACCTAAGGGTGCTGAGGGGGTGCGGAAAGAAATTTATGGGGTGCGATTCTGAAAATAAGGAAAACATGAAACACGCATGCAACCTTTCAAAACTGGGGGAGCCAGGTGCCAAAACTGGGGGGGGGGGGGGGGAGGGGCAGTTTACTTTCCCTTGGTAGATAAGGTTTAGCATAGTGCGGGGGCAACTCCATCCCTAATCGCCGCCACTGATTAACATAAATTACTGACTAAAATTAAGATATATATATGTGAAATATATGTATAACTTTCGATTGGCATTCATTTTCCAGAGATGCTGCCCCCCCCCCCCGCCTCCCCGGACGTCCATGATGATATGTATTAAGTCTTCTACTCCAAGAAAGTGGTCATACAGTGTAAACATTCAGATACACGTTGCAGTCTTATTGAACTATGTAGTGAAATACAAAGTAAAATCATCCTGCCCTAAAAACACAATTTTTGGACCTTTTCAATGAAGGCACAAAATACATAGTACATTATACCTTCCGTCTGACACAAGACAAAACGCGAAGAACACAGCAACTGTGTCATCTTTAAAATCCCTTTAGCCGCACTGTACCCAACAACAAACTGTAAAATTTCTTCGTGAACATTGGGCTTCTTACTAACAGTTTTGGAAAAGCTTGTAATGGTACGTTTACTAGACATGTTACGTGGAACAAATACATAGAAGAAGAAAACTACCCTTCATGTTACAACTCGCATTAAATAATTTCCGGAGCACAACCTGGCGATATCTTAAAAGCAGCTGAAATTTATGCTCCAGTGTAAGGAAGAGAAAAAGTAGGCGAAAAACAATCCGTTTATCGACAATGCAAAAAATAAAAAAAACATAACTCACATTAAGCTATAAGCAATTATCAAAAACCACGAACAGACCACTTGAAGAAACAAAAGAAGAAAAAAATCATAACAACAATGCTGACCAAAGAAAAAAAAACGGCCGCTGATCTTTACAGAGGCTGCCGCCAGTACAGAAAAGTATCGGCACATCTTTCAGTGCTTGCCTGTTGCATACAATAATAACGGTCTTACTTCAGTACCTATCATTCGGCGCTCAATATGACAATATGACATAATATTACATATTAATGTTAGTGTTTTCAGTTGAACGTAGGGGGTGATGAAGGGGAGCGGAAGAAAATTAAGGGGTTCGCGCTCCCCTGGCGCGCCCCTGCTTTCAAGTGTACCAACTTCACACAATCTTTCCTAAAATCTAACACAGATTGGATAAATCTATGAAAACAATATATAAATTATAAAAATATTTCTTTGTGATGGCTGTGCATTCTCGAAACATGGTAATATCGGAATCTATGTGTAACATATATATTGAATCCTGAGAAATATTGGTCTCGCATTCATTAATGCCGATACCTGGATGTTACCAAATATAGGGAAGATTATTGAAGCAAGTGCTGTGCACGTAAGAGTAGGAGACTATAGTTAATTTTAAGTTCTACAAAATTCATGTACGCCCTCTAAATATCCTTTCTGAAAGTTCAAAGTTTGACAGTATTTCAGAGAAGGAATTTGGTAGGGTACTGCATGAAAGTTGAATGAAATGTGATAACATTTCCATGAATAAGTAGGGTGAATAAAAAATATTAAGTTATGAATTCTCTCTTTATGGCTTTCTTTCAATCAAAATAAATATTAACCAATGATTTTGGTAACAACTGGAGCGACTGTAACAGCTCCTGCTGGGTGAGCACTGGCTCCACTAGTGCTTACAATAGCATTGAAGCCGTTGACGTCATCAGCAGAATAGTTAACAACTCGAATAGTGCCGTCAGGTTGCACAAGGCTGTACCTTCCCTTCACCACTGAACCATCACGGGCTTCCACCTGAGACTTCCTGTCTCCAGTCAAAGCATCACTCACGCCATAAGAGAAAGAGTATCGAGGATGGGCCTAGAACAGAAAATAACACTTTATATAAATATGTACATTTCAAGTTTTGATTTGAATTGATCATAATTATTAACAACAATGAAATACGAAGCACGTTGGCGACATGAGACGAAATGTCAACAGCTAAACTGAACGTGCTTGATGCAAGATGATCCATGATTTGAATATTTATTTATTCGCCTCACCTTAATAACCGAAGCAGACCTTCCGATTTTCTACAATATGTTCCTGCAAGTTGCTCTGTATGTAATATTGTATAACCACATACATTCTAGTCAATTTCATGGAACTACATTAGTGAAATTAGGAAAGTCTGACCAATTGAACAATTTTGTTGTAATATATGCAACCCATAATGTTACAGGGTAAGCTGAACAGCACACACAGTACCTAACATCAAACCATTCTAATTCCTGAGATATGACAACCACATTGCAATGAGTTATGCTTTGCAACATTGTTCTTAGGTCCATTGTTTCAGTTGGCTATGGCGGCACTATAAACTATAAAGGAGCACAATGTTGACAACTTCTGTTGTGTCAAAATAGTTCAGTATGTGCATCGTCACCGGATTTACAGTTTAAAACATTTGAATTGTTTGGATGTGCACCACCGGAATTCAAACCTGGGAAATTTTGAATGTGACGTTATGGTTAACCAGTACATTATCGTACTATCAAAAAATTGTCTTGGAGGCTGCCATAAGTGCAATGATGTGACTAAAGACATTTATTAGGTTATATGTTGCCAATTAGCACCGAGATTCTGTAAAAAAAAAAAGGGCGGGCGTTGAATGCATGAAAACATAACTCATCTTTAGAAACTTATCCTTCCGCTAAGAAAATTTCTACGTATGTAACTTCATGTATATTATGCACATATTATACTTTTTGATACAATTATTAACTTATCCCTTACTCCTGTCATGGAAAATATATTAGGTAAGTGTTAATGATTGTAGTTCGTATGCGCCTTCTGTGAAGTGACAATATAAAATTTGGTAATTTTTAAAAGATAATAAGTCTGTACCACAACGGAGAGTTTCAATTAAAGGAATGTCTGTGCTTAAGGTACTTAAGATATACTCACATAATAATCTACAGCAGGAACAGCAGCTGCAATTGTTGCAATAGGTGCAGCAACAGCAACAGGTGCAGCAACAGGACCAGCAGCAGCAACAGTAGCTACAGGGGCAGCAACAATTGCGGTAGGTACAGCAGCAGCTACAGCAGAAGCTGGGTGAGCGCTGGCTCCACTTGTGCTCACAACAGCATTGAATCCGTTGACGTCATCAGCAGCGTAGTTAACGACTCTGATGGCCCCATCCGGTTGCACCAGGCTGTACCTTCCCTTCACCACTGAACCATCTCGAGCTTCCACTTGGGACTTCCTGTCTCCAGTCAAAGCATCACTCACACCGTAAGCGAAGGAATAACGAGGATGTGCCTACAAAGATAATGTCAGCGTTAATTATAAATACAGAAAGGAAGCTGGGTAAGTTTGCTAGAGATATTGAGTTAGGAAAAGGCACTATATATACCATAAGAAGTTTACGCTTTTCGTACTTACGTAATAGTCAATAGAAGCTGGTGCCGCAACGATTGGTGCGCCGTAACTGATTGCACCTCCAGCAGATGCCACTGCTGCAACAGCAGCGAAGTAAACAAAGATCTGAGAAGAAAAGGTAAAGAAAGTTATGTGCTTCATTTAGTCAAAGTATATCGTAATCACATTAAAACATCCTTTTAAGAGATAACACAATAATTAAACAGCTATAACTTTAAAAACGATTTCTGCCGTTCTTTACCGCACACAAATTACTTATTAAGTTAATTAGTTTAATTTACGAATATAATTAGGTTTCTCTTGATCTAACTTTGAATTTAATTTATCTCATCATGTTCTTGAAAGCTTGAGAAATAGAAAAAGAAAGTCTGGTAATTGAGTTTTGAACATGCAAGCATTTACAAAGAGGAATTTTTAAAATATAATGTGGTTCAACACAAGATACAAAATACAACACTATAATTCATTGCAAGGGGTGCATACGCGTTTAATTAAAACCACCTTTTCCACCTGTCTTCTTCTTTTCCTTTTGATTGTTGTGTATTATAAGTTATTTGAAGTAAGGTTATGGTTACATACAATATTTTCGATTGCGTTACCAACCATAACAAAACTATTATTATCACAGAAAGTTGTTATTAAAAATAAATATTAAATTTGTTATTAAATAAATCCAAAAATTTAACAAGAAGTGAATTCGAATCGAATGGCATTTCTTCTTTTCTTCTGGTTGATGAAAGTTGATTATAAACATTTGTTGCTAAATAAGTATGAAGGTGTTGATCCATACCTTCAAGTGTTACACCAAGCATAGAGTTTTGTAATATTGCCAGATCTAAACTTTCGTTACAAAATTACTAAATTTGCTGGAGTTCACAGTTTTAAGAATTTTTACTGATTCCTTCCACGACATTTTTCTGAATTTCAAAGTAATTTTTATCTACGTATAACTGTCTATGCGTGTTAGCCATTTACAAGAATTAAATATATATTATATTAGTATTTAGTTTTTAAAGCATTTGAAGTTTACACAATTATCTGATTCAAATAATTCTCTGATCTAACCACCGTACAAAACCGGAGTTATTATTAATACTTACTGTAATTGTGTTCATGCTGAAGATGATATTAATCTGATATAGAGAATGTGTTTTCCAGTGTCTTATATACGATTTGTTTTTTTAGGAGGAACAGTTACATTCTCCCCTTACTTCCTTTGCAATACAAACTTAATAACCTTGGATGTATTCAAATAATATCCGAAAGGATTCCCTTCACTTTAGACTGGAAGATAGTTAGAGCAATAATATGGAAGACGCTTTTCTAATTCTGACAGGAAAATTAGTTATCACAGCTTGTCACGAAGACTTTCTGTTTGCAAGTTTTAAAGTGGACAAAGTGCAACGTACTTCCAGGCATAGCTTTAGTAAAAAATAATTACTGCTTTGATTTAGAACAATATTCAATAAAAATTGAATTTATGTTAGATTTTAGTTTGATATAAGACTTTTCATTATATTTTTAAGAATACGAAAATTGCACTATTGTTAGTAATATGAATTAATAAACTGGTGGGGCAACAATCCGAGGGGGTCGTCCCACCTACCGACTGTCGGTCTCGCTGCGAAGGTGAGAGATCATTCAACCAGTTACGGGGTGACGTGTGGTCGTCACAACGAACCCCCATTGTTGTAGGTTTCTATAACCACATTACGCGACTCATTCGCAGCTCCTCAATTTCCTGCGATGGTGGGTGGCCACCGGTCCCATCCACAGGCCGAAGTCTCAGGAGTAAAGTTGCGCTTCCTCCATACATCTATCTAATTTAGCAAACAAATCGTAGTAACTTTAAAATGTAATTTTTTGTTTGGTTCATATTTGCTGTCAAATGTTCTTCAAGAAAATTAATACATTTTTATGTTGCATAACTCTTGTACAGCAACTCAGTTATAACGCTGGCTTATGATTTCATGTGCATTTTAACAAATATATAACTGTTCGTAAAACACAAAATAATAAAGTTTTTTTCGATCAGTGCAGCATCAGTGGCGTGTCCAAGTGGGGTTTGATGAGGGTCATACCCCCTCCCCCTTTGGCCAAGCATTCCTAAGAAACAAGAAAGTCAAAGGTACGAAAAGATGGCAACGTGAAGGTTGAGTAAAAAAGTATACGTATCCCCCCTTTCGATAATTCTTTGCAATATGAGGCATTATTCATCTCATAATATATTTTAATTGTTTTCGAGATCTCTTTGGCAACGTTATGATAACTAATTTCCCTGTCGGAATTCGAAAAGCGTCTTCCATATTATTTCTCTATCTTCCAGTCTAAAGTGAAGGGAATCCTTTCGGATATTATTTGAATAAATCCAAGGCTATTAAGTTTGTATAGCAAAGGAAGTAAGAGGGGAATGTAACTGTTCCTCCTAAAAAACCAATCGTATATAAGACACTGGAAAACACATTCTCTACATCAGATTAATATCATCTTCAGCATGAACACAATTACAGTAAGTATGAATAACTCCGGTTTTTGTACGGTGGTGAGATCAGGGAATCATTTGAATTAGAGAATTTGTAAACTTCAAATGCTTTAAAAACAAAATAGCAATGAGATTTAAGTCAAATAAGTGGCTAATGAACAGATACAGTTTTAGATGAAAGTTACTGTAACATTCCGGAAAATATCGTTAAAGGATGGTAAAAATTTGCAACGTGCCACCACAATTGCAACTCCAGGTAACCACCGACATGTGGCAGTAAATAAAACTAAAACATTAAATTAAAAACGTCCAAAAACTTTAATCACGAATCGCGCGCGTACATACTGATTCGCACAAGATAAAATTATAATTTGTTTGGTCTTGCTCGTTCGTAGGCAGTGATAAGCAACTTATTTAACACGACAGAGTCCGCGCACCGCCTTCACCCTTAATAGCAAGATCTCAACTACTACCTCAAGCGGAGGAATAGCTTAACAGTGTCTTTCTTACAATGCTACAAACTCATACCATAAAAATAACACAAGAAAAGTTGATAATGTATATGTCAGATTAATGCTAATTAGCGATAGTAAGCTTTGATTGTGGTTGGCAACAATTAAGAATGCCAACGTGGAACTTTTGACGTCGCCATATACACGAAGCGTCACTCCCCACTCCTAACATAAACAGCCAATAGGAAAACGTTATTTTATTGAAAGCAAGGGAGAAATTCTTTGATATAATATTACAATATCAAACTAGGAAAACAAATAATGAAACTGACTTTATAAAATAATTCATATTTGCCCCTGCACATAAAATTATTAAATAAAGATTTAGCTTACGGATTTATAACGAAGCCTAAATTACTTCAATCTTGTCTATTGTTGAGAAATATCGGTATTAGGTAGAAATGTATTTAACATGTGCTCAAACAACAACATTCGCGTGAAATATGGAAATAATCCTAACCATCTTGGATTTGACAAATAATGAAAATGTTGCATATATTATTTGGGATAATTATTAACCTATAAAATATGAATTGATGTTGCAAGAATAGACGAATTGTAAAGGGTTCGGCAGAAACAATCGACCACTTTCAACGGTTGGTAGCTCGTACGGCCCTGCAGTGAGCATAAAACCGAGCAGGGTAGAGTGTAGCAGGAAGGATGCCATTTTAGTTACAACGGAGCGTTGGACCAAGATGCATCGCGCTTTTGTGATTGAAGCGTATTTCAAAAGTGGTGACAGTGTGGTAGCTACGCAGCGGAAGTTTCGACAGCAATTCAACATTGGGAGACATGAAAGAGTACCAGAACGGCACACAATTCGGAGGTGGGTTGATCAGTTTCGTGCTACCGCAAATGCCATGAATAACAAGCCACCGGGAAAGCCGAGGACAGTGCGAACACCAGAAAACATTGAGAGAGTACGGAATGCTATTGATAGGAGTCCTAGGCGTTCAGTAAAGAAACATGCTGCAGTTTTACACTTGTCAGACAGAAGTGTGCGCCGCATTCTCCTCAGCGATTTAAGTTATCATCCGTACAAAATACAGGTGACCCATAAGTTATCCGAGCGTGACTATGCCTGCCGGAAACAATTAAGTACAGACCTTATCGACCTATTGGACGAGAATAGGGACATTCTTCCCAACCAGATTATGTCGGATGAGGCACACTTTGAACTGACAGGCTATGTTAACAAACAAAAAATGCGATACTGGAGTAATGTGAATCCACAGGAACTTCACTAAAAACCACTCCATAGTGAAAAGGTCACGGTTTGGTGCGGTGTTTCGGCTTCCAGGATTATTGGACCCTACGTTTTGAGGATCATAACGGAAACGCAGTCACAGTCAATTCGGAACGTTACAGAGGCCGACTGACGACTTTCCTGATTCCTTAATTACATTTGTCATCAGTTTATTTCCAGCAAGGTGGTGCAACTGCGCATACCCCTGGAGACACGATTACAACGTTACGTACGGTGTTCGCAGGCAGAATCATCTCACGTTTTGGGGACATATCGTGGCCAGCGAAATCCCCAGATCTGAGTGCTTGCGATTTCTTTCTGGGGGGTTACCTCAAGAGTCGAGTGTTTGCATCACGTGCCCCAACTTAGAAATTCTGAAGCGTCGCATCAGTGAAGAGGTCAAAGCAATTCCACCTGAAATGCTGGTGAAAGTAATGGACAGTTTCGTTCGTCGAGTCCGTCAGTGCATCACAAAGGACGGTGGTTATCTCACAGATGTGATTTTCAAAAAAGAATTATTGTGTTATAAAATGGCATTATGTTATTTATCAATTACCACTCTCGTCCTTTACATTCCCTATGTAGTGTTACTGTAGGAACTATAATAAACGTAAGATAAAACATAAATATATACCTGAATTATGAAAACAATTAAATATAAATAATTTAATCAGTTATTAACTTGAAAGTATACGAATAATATAAATTCAAATATATGACTGAAATTTGCCTAACATGGCGGATGTTACAAATTCTTGAATGGGTAAACTCTAGCAAATTTAGTAACTTTCTAACTAATGATTAGATCTGGCAATAATACTACACTTTATGCTTTCTGTAACATTTGAAGGTATGGATCAACATCTCCATGCTTATTTGGCAACTAAAGTTCATAATCAATTTTCATCAACCAGTGTAAAAAAAACACAAAAGATAAGCCATTCCATTCGAATTCAGATTTTGTTAAATTTTGGAATTGTTTATCTTAAAACGGAATATATTGTTTTATCATAATATTTAATACGATATAGTCATTGTCCAGCTTTTATTGAAAGGACATTGTATTGGTAACGCAATCGAAAAGCTTGTGCGTAACCTTACTACAAAGAGATTATAATAATAAAGCGAAGTAGCAGAGGAACAAGATAGAAAGATAGCGTGATCTTAAATGTGATTGCATGTTAGTGAATTGTATTGTGGTCAGTGATGCGGGGATGCGGAGAAATAGTGTCCCCCATCTACAAAATTTTGGCAAGGTATCCCTCTATCTAACCCCAAGACTCGACTAAGCATCCACTTAAGGTGGTGAGTGTTGTAATACTGCATACATACATACATACATACATACATACATACATACATACATACATACATACATACATACACACACACATACATTGTGTTATATGCTAAATCGAAAATATTCTTGTTTCAAAAAACTATTTTTGTAAATGCTTGCGCGATACAACGTCACTTAAGATTTTCTTTTTAAATTCCTCAAGCTTTAATTACAAGAATTAACTTGGACACATAAAACTAAGTTCTAATAGGATGTCAAATTATGTACATTAATTAACATATTATTTCATTTAATAATAAATAAATAATTTAATAAATAATTTGTGTGCGGCAAAGAACGGCAGAAATCCAGCTTTTAAAGTGATCAATTATTGTGTTATCTCTTAAAAGGATGTTTTAATGTGATTACGCGATACTTTGACTAAATGAAGCTCATAACTTTCTTTACCTTTTCTTCTCAGATCTTTGTTTACTTCGCTGCTGTTGCAGCAGTGGCATCTGCTGGAGGTGCAATCAGTTACGGCGCACCAATCATTGCTGCACCAGCTTCTATTGACTATTACGTAAGTACAAAAATCTTAAACTTCTCATGGAATAAATAGTATTTCAATATCTCTAGCAAACTTACCCAGCTTCCTTTCTGTATTTATAATTAACGCTGACATTATCTTTGTAGGCACATCCTCGTTATTCCTTCGCTTACGGTGTGAGTGATGCTTTGACTGGAGACAGGAAGTCCCAAGTGGAAGCTCGAGATGGTTCAGTGGTGAAGGGAAGGTACAGCCTGGTGCAACCGGATGGGGCCATCAGAGTCGTTAACTACGCTGCTGATGACGTCAACGGATTCAATGCTGTTGTGAGCACAAGTGGAGCCAGCGCTCACCCAGCTTCTGCTGTAGCTGCTGCTGTACCTGCCGCAATTGTTGCTGCCCCTGTAGCTACTGTTGCTGCTGCTGCTCCTGTTGCTGTTGCTGCGCCTATTGCAACAATTGCAGCCGCTGTTCCTGCTGTAGATTATTATGTGAGTATATCTTAATTACCTTAAGCACAGAAATTCCTTTCACTGAAACTCACCGTTGTTATCACAGACCTATTATCTTTTCAAAATTACCAAATTTTAGATTCTCACTTCACAGAAGACGCAAACGAACTATAATCTTCAGCACTTATCTAATATACTTGCCATGACAGGAGTGAGGAATGGCCTAACAATTGTATGAAAAAGTATAATATATGCATAGTACACATGACGTTACATATGCAGAAATTTTCTTAGGATAAGGATAAGTTTCTAAAGAAGGGTTATCTTTTCATGCACTCAACATCCTCCCTTATTATTATTATTATTATTATTTTAAAATAAAGTCTGTGCTCTTTAGGAATATATAACCCGAGAAATGTCTTGAGTCACATCATTGTACTTACGGCAGCTTCCAAAAACAATTTTTTGATCGTTCGACAGTGTGCTGGTTAACAATAATCTCATATTGAAGATTTCCAAGGTTGGAATCCCGGTGGGAACACACAAGAAATTGTATTGTTTTATACTACATCCGTTGGCGATGCACAAATTAAACTATTTTAACACAACAGAAGTTGTCAACGTTTTGCTCCATTATAGCCAACTGAAAGAATGGATCTAAGAACAATGTTGTCAATTACAAATCATTGTAACGTGATTGTCAAATCTCAGGAAATAGATGGTGAGATTCTCGGTACTTTGTGTGGTATTCAGCTTACCCCTGTATCAATATGCGTTGCACATATTATTACAAAATTGTCAAATTGGACAGACTTTCCTACTTTCACTAATGTAGTTCCATAAATTTGACAAAAATGTATATATGTTACAACAGTATTTACAAAAGTTCTTGCAGTAGCATAGTGTAGAATAACGGAAGATGTGCTTTGAGTTTGAGTTTCTTGTTTTAAACTCACATTATGCACAGAAAGGCTAATCGGAACTGGACCTACAATTTAAAGTGGGATCTGAACCACTATCTGCCTCCACCGGGTATCGAGCCCGGAACGCTTTCATTACAAGGCGGCAGTTATACTACTGCGAAGATGCGATTTTGGTTATTAAAAAGAGGAGAATAAATAAATATTCAAATGATGGATTATCTTGTATCAAGCACGTTCAGTTTAGCGGTTCATATTTCGGCTCATATGACCGAAGTGGTTCGTGTTGCATTGTTGCTTATAATTATGATATTAATCCGAATCAACACTTAAAACGTACTTAAATAAAAGTGTTATTGTTCTTCTAGGCCCATCCTCGATACTCTTTCGCTTATGGCGTGAGTGATGCTTTGACTGGAGATAGGAAGTCCCAGGTGGAAGCCCGTGACGGTGGAGTGGTGAAAGGAAGGTACAGTTTGGTGCAACCTGACGGCACCATTCGAGTTGTGAATTACGCTGCTGATGACATCAACGGTTTCAATGCTGTTGTGAGCACAAGTGGAGCCAGCGCTCACCCAGCAGCAGCTGTTGCAGTTGTTCCCGTTGCTTCCAAAATCATTGGTTAATATCAATATTGATCGAAAACCATTAAATAAAGAAAGTTTATAGAACTTTATAATGTTTATTTACTTTGCTTATTGATCGATATGTTCTTTCAGTTCCACTTCATTGCCGCTCATTACCAAATTATTGTCTGATATCTGTCAAACTGTGGAGTTTTAGAAAGGATACTTATTTGCATATTAGAGAACTTTCTTACCTATTGTCTCGTATAAAAAAGGGCATGGCATTCGCTTGTCTAAACTCCTCAATATGGAATGTACCTGTCTGAGCATGTATAACTTCGCCGTCGGTCTCCTCCTTTCACCTCATGCACCTTTCTCCCCATGCCCGTTTACTTGATCTCATTATTTTCCACGCATTGTAATCAAAGGGTCCCGGGTTCGATACCGGACCCGGTGGAGGTACATAGGGTGCGTTCTGAAATTCTTAACGAAACGAACGAATTCAACTAAAAATTCGACAAAAACGCAGTTGCAGAGTTTTGTTTATAGAAATTTTCCAGCATGACGTACAGCGGAAGGTATTTTCTTCTGGCAGAAATAAACTCTACTGCGGACACTGTTACTCATTTTAATTACATTGTAAGAACAGGTAAGGCACACTCACCTTGCGCATGTTGCTTCATATAGCTCTCTGTTAAAATTATAATACAATTTCAGAACTAGTGCAGTTTGAAGCCATCATGCACGCGCGTTGTCTGCAAGCAGGAGACGATTCTCATCGATCAAACCAGCCTCCTGGCCCGCGCATTTGGTGAATCTCGTTCTTGCACGGAAAGCGACGTTTGGGACAGCATAACGAACCTCACGAAATGCACGGAAGCACTCATGGGACAGCCAGTTGCCATAACTCGTTTAATGCGTTAAGCTCATGCGACTTCTGGAACGAGCCTATAGTGGTTCGGATCCCACTTTAAACTGTAGGTCCAGTCCCGATTAGCCTTAGTGTGAATAAAGTGGACTTAAAACACTAACTCAATCAATCAATCATTCTTTTCCGATCACTGCCCTGCCTTTTTGTCCTCTCCCAACACTTCTGTTTTCACATTTTACTCTGTAGTCCAGTTTTTATATTTCGTAAATTATTTGAATCTGCAATTCCATGATCATTATGTTCTCAGCAAACGTGATGGAACTTATATTTGTATGTATGAAATCTAACTAAATATCCTGAACACATTGAACTTTAAGGAAATGCATAACTTTTAAATGTGATGTTTACACATACTTTCGTAACAATATTTTTTAACTGAAGAAATAAATATAGTCAAAATTATATCAACTTGTGAAATTGCAATCACATTATTTAAAAAATTTGAACAATTACGCTATTTTCTCACTACTGTTCTAAATTTGGACTTCACAAAACACAGTTAAGTAAATTCGTTTTGTTTCTTACTGCTTCACGTACGAATGTAATATTCACAGCTTCATCAATACTTGGTTTACGAATATAGATCTAGAATGTAATTAGGTAAGACATTGCATTAAACAAAGTAAACGCAATCTACACTCCTCCCACCATTTTCCTTAATCTGAATTCGTAACTTGTAATATTTTATTATGATGAAGGCTTTACATTTTCGATTGGATACCTCTCATGGCATCTATGGTCTTTAAAAGAAATGGATTGATTTATCAGATTATTATACGTTAAAAAAGATTGGAATGATATCAATACTCCTAACATTATTCACTGAGTGTAATTAATTACAAACTTAAGTTCAATTCCTATGCCATAATTTTGTTAACTTTGAATTCCATTACACACATAATACAAACATAATGTAATTAGTAAAGTTGAACTTCAATCGGCTCGATTGAATAATAATAATAATAATCATAAATTAACAAGACGAACATAATAATCCAGTTGCATTAAACTTCCAAAAGGATTTTCTGAAAAATCATACCTGAAAATGTAATTCAATATTAATATTTCAGCTTCACGGTTCATTATGTGACTTTAATTTGAAACTTAAGGATAATGTTCAAAGTATCAGCAACGTAACATGTTTTCGAATGCAACTTGTAACTATCCAGAGAAGTGTCGTTGGATTCTTATTTTGTAATTATTATGCATTTATTATATTGTATGTTATTCCTTTTGTTATCGATGTCTTCTATTGTTCCTCTATATCCATATTTACGTTGTATTAATAAATGCTAACTGAACACGAAATTCGTCCGTGTCCCGCAGGAGCGGGAGATGGCGACAGTAGAATCCTGACCCCTCGCAGTGCGTGTTAAATGTTAATAGAGGTCCTAGTACTGCCACTAGAATGATCGTTAATAGCACTAGACGGATATCCCGAAAGAAGCATATAAAGGACACTCTGTCTCGGTAGAGCAATACAGTGTGCGCTGCTGCAAGCGGCTGGTAGCTGCAGCTGCATTTTCCCCTCCATGCACTCACTTTCCCTCTCACGCGTCCATGGGTCGAGGTCTCTCGAGTCACTGCTTGCGCAGATGAGTTGTTTTCGTTCGCTTTTTCCAGAGATTCCCAGGAGAGAGTGTAGGTAAGTGAGATTAGTTTCGTAACATCTCAGTCTGTTACACATTTGAAGGTTTGGAGCGAGTCATAATTCAGGAAGCCTCCAATAAATAAGTGAGCTGGTGACTTCATCTCAACCAAGCACCTATCCCTAACCTTCTTCACGCTCTATGCAGTTGTAGGCTCGCTAGCTAGAATGACGCAAAAAGGTGGAGATGTTTCGAAAATAATCCGACTATACTATACTATACGTGTGGTTATGGAGCGTATCAACAAGACAGCCTACCTAGAGTGGAACACAAACGGTTATATACGGTTACATTGTATTTAAATTTTTGTTAAGAGTCGCATTTCTGCCACTTTTGGCTAATCGTGACAATGAAGATGAGTGATAAGATAAAATTGATGAATAGAGACTCACAAAGAACACCCTTGCTTAGGCTGGGGCCCAAACCCAAGAATTTCGGTGACGAAAACGGTTATGGAGGTCACGTGTAAGGTTTGAATGTTTTAAACGTCTGAAACACATACCCATGGGAATTTTAGAGGTGTTTAAAACGCTTTTAAATTGGAGAGTCTTTGAATGAAGCACTGTTGTTCCGCATCTCAACATACGTTGCTGTTAATATCAATGTATTTTATTGCGTTTACAATAAAATGCTTTCACAAGCACGGCGGAACCACTGTGAGGAATAAATGGGCATGACCAACTGGTAAATACAAGTTTAAACTCTCCTGAATAACTTACATGGGAGATTTTCAAATAATGTAATTGGATATTTTAACGAGATAGTTAGATGTTTAAAATATAAGTAAAAACACAGTTCTTCATTTCATGTCCACGGATCCCGCCAGTCTATGGATGAGAAAGTGATAGTGAGGTCGATTTAGTGAGTCTGAAAACGTTGAAAATATTTACTCAATGTATACCACAATCTTAACGACTTTCATCAATTGTCAATTTTCAGTTACAGTGAACTTTCATAATTTTTCCCCAGTCCTTTATTAATAGTTAATTTGCTACGTAAATATCTTGTTTGAGCTGAGTGTATAAATGTAATCATGTGGTTGTGGTGCCATTATGTTCCTGGCAAGCAAACTAAACTTCCATATTTCTGCAAGTTGGGTGTAAATGTCTGTAAAAGTAACAGCATAAATTAGCCTAACTGCTCCAAACCTAATGACAGGTTTCCTACTTCCCTGACACTCCACAGATGAAAAATTTGAAGTTCACTAACTTTCCTTATCTTCAAATAGCTCCGCAGCGGAACATCGCTTGAGTATGGTTGGAAACGTCGCCGAAGTGAGGTGCAGTACTACATTTCAAGTTGGACGACGATTGCAACGATAAAACATGAAATTAATGAAGATAAACATAAGACAACCGTTCTGTGTTCATTCCGGAACACAGACTCAGAATTCTCGAGTTAGCTGAGCTTTGAATACGTTCAGCATTTATCATAGGTTCGTTTTATTTACTCTATTGCCTTGCAGGTGAAAGTTTTTTGCCATGAATCATGATGAATGTCGGATGCCTTTGACCGTTGTAATTAATGCCATTAAAGCAATTGAAGAAAGTACACACATTTATAGGCATTACATCACATAATGTTGAAGGTCAGACATGCATCCTTGACTTCGTATAATATATGATAACAACATGAATGCAGGAAACATTAAATTCTAAAATTGCTTCATTATGATTTCTTAAATATCTTTTATGACAGATATTTACTTGAATATTTATATTTCCCTTAATCATTGTAATATGATATAATACAACCTCGAATACACCGGCTTCATCCCTTCCCAACCTCCGTCCAGTTTGCTGTCACTCTCTAACGTCTCTCTCCAAGTCTCAAGAAGAAGTGCAATACATCCTATCTTCAATGCCTCAAAATCGCGCCAATGGTCCTGATGAAATCCCTTCTATTTTCCTAAAAAACGCTGCTTCTTCTCTCGCTATTCCCTTCTCTATTTTATTAAACAGATGCTTCAATGAGGGTACATTTCCAGATTCATGGAAAAATGCTAACGTGGTACCATTATATAAATCTGGAGACAAGTGTGCTGTTTCTTCTTATAGGCCTATTTCCCTTCTTTCACCACTTTCTATCGCCTGTGAAAAGATAATAAAGGACCGACTCTACAAATTTACCTCTCGATATATAAATACAGCACAGCACGGCTTCTTACCAGGCAGCTCCTGCTTAACCAACTTAAGCATTTTATTATCTGACGCTATCAACTCTATATCTGAAAACTCTCAACTGGATGTAATATATCTGGATTTTTCGAAAGCTTTTGACCCTATAAACCACAATTTCCTGCTTCATAAATTATCCCACCGTTTCAATATTCATGGAAACTTTCTCTCTCTGCTCAAGCACTACCTCCAAAACAGACAACAAAAAGTTGTTCTTTCCGGAATGTCTTCTTTTTATCAAGCTGTATCTTCTGGTGTACCTCAAGGAAGAGTTCTTGGACCTCTTCTCTTCATTCTGTACCTTGATGATCTTCCAGAATATCTTTCCGATTCATGCAAAAACCTTCTCTTGTTCGCTGACGATTGCAAAATATATAGTAAAATCTCCAATTTCAGTGACATGACACTTCTGCAAAAGAATTTAGATTCTCTAATAAAGTGGTGTGAATTATGGAACTTAAAACTCAACCCTCAAAAATGTACCATGATGACCTTCTCCTTAAAGAAAAACACATTTAATACTAAATATTTCATAAAAAATAATTGTGTTCAAAGAGTTGCCGCACAAAAGGGCCTGGGAGTCATATTTGGCGAGAAACTTTCCTTTTCTGAGCACATCTCTACAGTCACAAGGGGTTCAATGCGTATGCTGGGTCTTCTCTATCGTTTCACGGAGATAAACAACTTGATTGCCCTCAGCACCTTTTAGAAATCTTTTGTGTCACCTAAAATTGAATACTGTTCTCCGATCTGGTCTATGGCATGCCCCTCAAATTCAGATAGACTAAATTCCGTCCTAAATTTCTTCCTGGCCATTCTTCGACACGGAATTCCGTCCACAAAACACTTGCAAAAGTCCATCCTCCTGCAAATGTTAAATATCCAAACTCCTCAAGAGAGACATAGACTGGCTGACCATATATTTCTACATAAAATAGTGAATGGCAACATCAGAAGTGACCGCCTTCTTCAGGAAATTCACTTTCGTGTGCCTGCCCGCTCAACAAGAAGCACTCAACTTTTTTCTTCTCAGAAGCCGAGATTGTGCCTCATCCAGCGCTCTCTGTTTCATAGACTGCCCAGTGTATATAATAATCTAGGAAGCCAAATATAAATTTTTGAAAATCTGGAAAGTTTTAGAAGAAAATTAACTAAAAGTATGTAAGTCTCTTAACCACATGTAATTTTTCTATGTTATTATTTTTGTTGTATTATGTTATTATTTTTTTGTCCTTATGTTCTATAAAATCGTTCCAATGTAAAATGGCTAACGCTGTATTTGGAATCTTCTATTAAATAAATAAATAAATATAACTAATGTGTAAATAACAGTTATGTTTTATGAATAATAAATACATTCAATATTGCAGAGAAACTCTTTCTGATACTTTTCGATCATTACATCATTTCCAATAATTCCAAGATTATGTCTCATTTCCAGTCTGCGTTAGATTTTAGGGAAGGTTTATTGACGATGACCTAGTGAGGATATCATTTTAACAATATGGTCTCACTAAACAATAATCATTCAACGCGCAAATTACTCTTTGCAATGGCAAGGGATGCCACACAGCACCGTAGATTCAGATATAATCAATACATGTGCATATTTTTGTATATTTACAATGAAATCCGCTCTCTTTTTGAGAGAAGAAAACACACATTACATTACAACTATTATTTTTAATACTAACTGCAACAAAACATTAAAGTATTGAAAACTACACAATGATATTCATTTCTTACGAATCATGGTTTCTACAAAATTAAATGTAGGTCTAAATTTGAAATTCAAGGATATTCTAATCCTCACATAAAGTTTCGAAATCTACGTTACTTGTGAAAAATACACTGAATTTAACCATTATTCTCTTGATAATTTAAGCCAGTTTAAAACTTTGCTGACTGTAGGCCTTTGTTCTCGCTCAATATAATAAGTGTTCAAGTGCTAATTGCAGAGAAGATACATTTTGAAACTGTATACTAGTAAGCTCTTTCTATAGATTCTAAGTTGATTCACTGTTGAAATGAAAGAAATTTCTCATTTCAATAAATTCAAGGCAAATATTGTCCTTTCAAAAGGAAACAATGAAGGAATTCTACTTTCTCCTCGAAAATCGTAGTCCTATATAAGCTACTCAGTACACAAATCTATACAGCAACTTACAAGAAGCATCGACATGAACACCCTTGTGGTAAGTATCAACAATAATACTTTTAATGTGTTGAACTTAGACGAATAAAGCAAGAAATAATGAAAATTGCTCAGTACTTACTTTAACATGTAAATAGCATATTACGCTGTGCATACATTAAACGAAAAAGCATAATGCTTTATGGTCAATAAATCAGGAATGTATGGTACGATATTTCACTTAACAGTACCAGATACATTGCTTGGACATTATACATTGGTAGTAAAAATATTATAAAGTATGTGCACACATACAAAAAATAAATTTCAAAGTTGGACGCAACATATTTTGTGCTTCATTTGCGGCAATATCTATTTGGCTGGTGAAGCAAGCCTTTTACTTGAACTTCAACGAAGCATCCTAGTATTCACTTTACGAATTAGCAATTAGGATTTCTATAACTTCAATGAAACTCGGACGTCACTATTTAAAATTTCCATATATTTTATCACTTATTGATCTATTGTGTTTTGTTTCTTTTTCGTTGCTATGGTCAAAAATGTATATAGAAATGTATACATCGTAATTTTACATTATCAAAAATGTGATAATAATTAATTATACATCATATTAATGCAACAACGTTTTCCAAAATATAACAAAACAGAAATCGATAACATAGATATATCATCGTGCGTATTAAGACAAAATTAAAGAAAACATAATAAATTAAATAAATGTGAATTTTTGGGCCAGTCACACTGGGAAGGAGCATAAGCAAGATTTTCATTCAAAGGTAGCTGGAATTGCAAGGTAGATAGTACATAGCTGCGTTATGGGGGGGATAAGCAATAAAATATTTCGTAATTAGCACTTACACTATCGTTTTGAAAGGTGTTCGAAGACAATAATTGTAATTGGGACTCATTATAAGGGGAGTTTTACTGCTTTCATTTGAAATTTTTCATTTCAAAATTTCGTAGGCTGTACATCCATCAACTTCCCCCTGCGTACACCAGTTGTACTGTGTGAGTATTGTATTAACGGGGAAGGGTAAAAGTTATCCCCCACTACAAAATAGAGCTAAAATATAATCCCTGCCAGTAATGATAGAAGTCATCCCCTTCCATTTGTAGCAAATGTGTACATAAATAAATTCATGTATTTATGATCTTCCTCATTTTGTTTCTCCCTAGATTCTGATTTCCTTTGCTGCTATTGCAGCAGTGGCATCTGCAGGAGGTGCAATCAGTTACGGCGCTCCAGTCGTTGCAGCACCTGCTTCCATCGACTATTACGTAAGTTAAAGTAAACTTAAATTTTCTTGGGGTCTTCTATTAGATCGGATATTTGTAATGTGCTTGTATAGTTTTCATTTTCCATCACAGTTAATTTATACGTATATTTCTTCTACAGGCACATCCTCGCTATTCGTACGCCTATGGCGTGAGTGATGCCTTGACTGGAGACAGGAAGTCCCAGGTGGAATCTCGCGATGGTCCAGTGGTGAGAGGAAGATACAGCCTGGTGCAACCCGATGGCGCTATCCGTGTTGTACACTACGCTGCTGATGACGTCAACGGATTCAATGCTGTTGTGAGCACAAGTGGAGCCAGCGCTCACCCAGCTCCTGCTGTAGCTGCTGTGGCACCTGCTGCAATTGCTGCTGCTCCTGTAGCCACTGTTGCTGCTGCTCCCATCGCTACTGTTGCTGCAGCACCTGCTGTAGATTATTATGTAAGTAGCAACTCCTTTTTTAGAAAATATTTAAAAGAATCATTTCTTAGAAATATGTCACAAACATAATCAATGATTACTTTGATTTTTAGGCTCATCCCCGGTACTCCTTCGCTTATGGAGTAAGTGATGCCTTGACTGGCGACAGGAAGTCCCAGGTAGAAGCCCGTGATGGTTCCGTTGTTAGAGGAAGATACAGTCTGGTGCAACCTGATGGCGCAATCCGAGTTGTCAACTACGCTGCTGATGACGTCAACGGATTCAATGCTGTTGTGAGCACCAGCGGAGCCAGCGTTCACCCAGCTCCTGCTGTAGCTGCTGTTGCTCCTGTAGCGACTGTTGATGCCCCTGTCGCAAGAATCCCAGTTGCTGCCCCTACTGTTGATTATTACGTAAGTACATCTTTCTATAACCATTTTGATTGTTCTGTTCATTGCAAGATGTGTAATTCTATCTCGTTATGTATGTGATAAATTTTTGGTATAAATAATACTACTTTGCCTTATAGGCCCATCCTAGATACTCTTTCGCCTATGGAGTGAGCGATGGCTTGACTGGCGACAGGAAGTCTCAGGTAGAAGCCCGTGACGGTGGAGTGGTGAAGGGAAGGTACAGTCTGGTGCAACCTGATGGCGCAATCCGAGTTGTCAACTACGCTGCTGATGACGTCAACGGATTCAATGCTGTTGTGAGCACAAGTGGAGCCAGCGCTCACCCAGCAGCAGCTGTTGCAGCCGCTCCATTTGCCACCAAAGTCATTGGTTGATTATTGTTGTGACTGTCATGAAATAAATAACTCTTATGAGAAAGAAAGAAAATGAACCTTTTTATCAATGTTTACCATTGCTTAACATTAGCAGCTATTTCACATCGGGTTCATATAAGAGATGAAGTCATAGACTAAGAAGCCACTATGGTTGTGAAATTGAAAATGGACATTTCTACTAATTTTTTACCACAATTTTAAAGACTACACCCTGGAAAAATGATCCCTGCAAGTTCTCGCATTTCTCTGCGTTCAGTTGGCAAAAACGAGACTTCCAAAGTTGCGCCATGTTAATACGTCACTACTTGGAGAGCTTCTTTGTCGTCTGCTTTGAGTGTCCAGTTTACTGGGGGGGGGGGGGAGCCACGGCAGAGCGCCAACGTCAGGGACGTCGGAACTTATTTCGGAGTGAGGAGGGGGGGCAGGTTTTTAAATCTATCAACCAGCAACCAGTTTTTACAATCTCATCCCCCATATATATATATATATATATATATATATATATATGTGTGTGTGTGTGTGTGTGTGTGTGTGTGTGTATGTATAGTCCACGCGTTTACTTCGTTAAGGTGAAAGAACTAAAGAAAGCCCCCGCCACAAACGAGGGTGGGGATAAACAGCGGTCGAGTTGTTTTCGTCCAATGACACTCAACCTTTAGCCAATGGGCGCAGCTGTCATTCTGCTCGTCTACTCCACGTGGAGTCCTTGAGCCAATGGGTGCAGCTGTCATTCTGCTCGTCTACTCCACGTGGAGTCCTTGAGCCAATGGGCGCAGCTGTCATTCTGCTCGTCTATTCCACGTGGAGTCCTTGAACCAATGGGTGCAGCTGTCATTCTGCTCGTCTACTCCACGTGGAGTCCTTGAACCAATGGACGCATCTGTCATTCTGCTCGTCTACTCCACGTGGAGTCTCAGTCACATGACTGCGGATACGCTGTTGCCGGACTTTGCAATTTCAATATGGAGACCGTGGAAAGGTGGTTGTGCGCGGAAGGACAAGATGGCGTAGAGTAAATGTGTAGCAACAGTGTGCGTTGAATGTGTTTGTTGCAGCTGGTGGGCGCGCTCCGTCGACTTCAAAGCCAGCTGTTCGTTAACGTAGCTAGCGCGTCGACTATACACATGTACATATCCATTATCATATTTACACTTAAAAAAACAACAGTAATCCACTTCGAAGTATATAATTAATCATGCAATTCCTTTTCAGTGCCATAATGAACTAAGCTGCTATATCACAATGTCAAAACTTTATTTGAGAGCTGTGGACTGAACAGTGCGGGCACACAAGCTGACTGCTTACAGTAAACAGCTTACTATGCAATAGAAGAGATTTGCAACTGAAATTTAGTGCTGCTAGCAGACGGCGGCGCTATCGTGAAGTCAAGTATCTTTGCAGCATCTTCTTGTAACTCGATAACTCTTGTATTGTCGAGAGGGAAGGGTTCAATGTACAATTAAGAATGTTTAGTAAAATGGGCATTTTAATATTACGATTTTATATAAATAATGTTGAGGAAAGTATAGTCTTAATAATTTCTTCTTTCCCACCCGATTCCAGGACATTTGTGCATCGCGAAGAAACTATTCGGGATACCAGGACAAATTATACCACTCCGGAATTGTCCCGAAAAATCCGGAACGTATAGCAGGCCTAGGTATGATCAGGCTATTAACATCCAATCTGTCAATCAGGCCATCAAACATTTTGACACACTGTTCCAATGAATGAGGAATAGCCATTTAACATTTTTGGAATAAGTTGTTGGGATTTTGCAATGTATTGACTGTGTTCAGAGAAACGTGAGTTCAATTCTACTACAAAATGGTCCAAAAATGGACAACAAAGGTTTACCTTGTAATATTCTTTTGTGCTCTCAGCTGGTGCATTATTCCCGGCTGGGTGTTCTAGGTCTCTTCATTTCTTCATCATAGTCTCTAAGTAGTTTCTCTGCTTTGGAATAAATGTCATTCAAGTTCTCAGAACTCTCTCTCTCTTTTTATAATATTTTTTTCAATATCTCCATTAGAATACTGACATGTTCAAAGTACTGAACAGTTCAACTTTTGAGGTGTCCAACATAATCTTGCACTGCGTGAAAACAATTTGGTTAGAACAAGTGGAGATGTTTCAAACTCCCCAGAGGTTACACAGTGAAGAACTGAAGAGCTTGTTGAAATATTTCTCTTCTGCTAGTAAATTGTAAAGTATGTAAAGTTTCTACAATTAGTGAATACAGTTCCATAAGCAACGCTACTTAGTATTGATACTTTTCCGTCCAACTTGTGTCACACAACTTGAGAATGTTATGGTGTTTTCCTGGTTATCTTGCACTGAATTTTTGAAAGCAAATTCCTTTAAGAAGACTCGAGGGAAAAAAATATAACTGATTTGACAGTCCCAATGCAGTTTCTTATCGAAGGAATTCCGAAACTATAAGGAAATTCCAGACACTTGGTTGCAGTCCCATCTGGTGTGTGGAATTATGTAATTACCTTCCCATCCTTATCCCGTCCTATACGTCTCCAATTTAGGAGACTAAAATACTCGTACGTCAGAAGAAATTTTTATGAACAAGTGAATAGAACAGGTAATCTAGTAATTTTACTGAACCAAAATGGGGTGGACCCGTTGAACACCCCCACTTAAATACGCCCATTCCTGTATGTAAAAATATCATGAAGACATGCCCGATACACGTTATTTGTACCTTTTCGCAAACTCGAATAAGGAGGCAAAGAAAGCATCAAGGTACTCACCGTATCCAGTCCATTTCCATCCAGGAATGTCCCTGTCGTGCATCTTCAAGTGGTTCGGTTTTCGACGACGTCATTTTACTTACCCATGGGTTCGTCCCCACCAATTCACGTGCTGCCAGCCCACCTGGTCGCTAGGTGAAGCGAACGCAGAGCACCGAAGCCAGCCACTCCCGGTGAAATAGCATTTATCACACACTTATTACTAGGGCCCGGGACTTATGTTCTAACATACCTTTTATTTGGCATCGGATCGTGTACTGGGCCGAGATCTTTACATATCGGATGAAAATCAGCCGAAATAGACCAATTTCATTAAGCATATTTTGACATATATACCAATTTCGCGTTTTTACAACATATTTATTCAATTTTCTCGTAATAAGACATATTTCTGCATGGGCGTCCGGAAGGGGGGGGCAAGGGGGTGGGTCGTGGCCGCCCCCACCCCTGGAAAATGAAAGTCAACAAAAAATTATGTATTTCATACATAAAATTTCATTTTAGCCACAATAATATGTGTTAATTATTGCATGAACACCATAAATTCAAATTTAAGCAATGTTTTTTAGGGAAGAACACTCTTTTGGGGGAAAATGTGACTTGTTTTCCCCCCTGGAAAAAAATACCTTCCTTGCCCCTCCCTCGAAAAAATCCTGCGGACGTCCATGTATTTCTGTATAATTTCGTAATTGTCTTGCATATACTCTGTTATTTTATAATTTTTCTTCGTATATTTAGCGCAATTGATACTTCATATTATCGATGCTAGTATAAGGAAATTACGAACGAAGAATTTAAAAGCAGATGCAGTCTTTTCTTACCAACTAAAAATAGAACAATAATACTCCCTTTTTTTTATCCCGCCGACAATTAATAGCCATGCAAACATGATTGAGGGAAAATGTTCTCTCACCGTTGTTCAGGATTCTGGCTTCATTTAATACTTCAGCCCCACCCTGGTCGATCTTCCCTGGAAGATACTGAATCCCGTATTATGAGAACCTTGAAAGTACTGTTGTGCATATTTTTGGATTTACTGCGAATATTTCTACCTTTTTCTGCCATATTTTTCAATTTTTATGACACAATTACATACATATTTTACAGTTTTATAGGACATAAAGTTCCGGGCCCTACTAATTACAGCTCTTCCACTGCTGAAATGGGCAGATACATTTTGAGACACAATAGAATCACGATATTCCAACATTTCCGTCAAAAGACCCGGTTCCCAGGAGTGAATGAATAAAATGAACACCCTGTCACTTTCGCAGGAAGATTTCATTTCCGTCTTCTGGTTGCCTCTACACTGCCTTTATTTTATCCAAACACCTGAAAGGTGTCTCTCGCCTTTCATCTTATCTACATATATCAACTGGTGAATAACTTGGAAGAGCGACGCATAGCGTTACGCGAAATTAGGAAGGAAAACGTAACAATTTGCGGGACGGTGATGAGGGAAATGCTCAAATTTACAATAAAACAAATACCATCCCTTTTAAATCATCATAGCTTAGCTGTGTGGCTGTGGAGAGACCTGCGCTCGTTCGCCAGCTCTGAACTTCGAAGGAGACGAAGAAAGTGAGCGGAAACATCCATCGCGGCACTTTAGGCTGCTCTGATACTGAACTAGGCTTCGTGGCGGTTCCTCTCTCAAACCTTTGGCCACCCTCTGTCGTCAGCGTCCTCGAGCATAAATCGCCTTCGAAAAATTATACAATCGCAGCTATTACATTAAAAAAAAATCACGAAGACAAAGCGTCCATCCTCATCTTTACCTTCCTATTTCCTTCAATCACCTTTTATATTCAGTTGCATCTGTTTTCTTCACCTCGGCTGAACTCTGTGGGCTAATGGGATGCTCTGACCCCTCTCAGGTACGGGTATAGTAATAGAAATACATGTGATATGAGGCTTCAACTGTACTAAATCGTTTTTTGACGTAGGCTATGGGAAAGGAGACTAGATAAATAAACATCTGATTCTGAAGAAAGGTCTGCGTCTTCAGTAGGCTTCTTTATGGGAAATTCTTTTCCTGAAGATGGTTTATTTTTTAGATACTTTCATAAATTTACATCTTAATTACAGATCTCCATAAACAAAGGATGGAACAGATTTCCTTCTTATAATCAAATCTATGCAACTCTTGCAGTTTATTTACAAAGTATGGATCAAGCGGTCATATTCGTTATATAAAGACGACCAGGTGCTTGCTTGGAACTTTATGAACGCTCCCTGACATAATGAAGCATAACTTTGACATGACTGGCGAAGGTTTTGAATATTGACTCCGATTTAATATAAATTGGACATTATGGCCTGGCTTCAAGATATGTGCAGAAATACAAACTGCTATAATTCGTAAAATATTAGTCACATAGACTTCATATTGGGTATGGCAATATGTTAGCATGTTCACAGGGCGAAACCTAACCATACCAGATATCAATAATGAATAACCTGATAAATAAATAATAATCATGGAGACGAAATAATCTGAACTTATTCTTCCGTATGATGGCTTGTTAGCATGCCTACAGGGCGAACCTACTCATACGGCAGAATAACATTAAGTCCTGTGCTTTATGCAAAATTGAAAATATGAGTATAAGTTTCAAAGAAATCAAACTGAATTATCACAAAGTTGAAAGCAATCGCAAATTAACTTATTCTCACGCATGGTGACATGTTATCATGTCTACAGGGCGAACCTAACCATGCGTCAGAATAACAGTAAGTTCTGAGTCGAAATGTAACATTATTTTGCAAAGATTTAATTTAAAATTTCATAAAGCTTCAAAAAAAAGTTTAAATGAACTTATTCTTTCGTATGGTGACCTGTTAGCATGTCCACAGGACGAACCTATCCATACGACGGAATAGCTATGTCTCTACGTTCATTTGAGAACAAATACTAAGTTCTTGAACCCTCCCATATAGGGAGCTGAGTATTTAAGATGTCAACTCATCGGAGTCAGTGAAATAAAAGAAAGGAAAACCCCCGCCCCCAAAGGAGCGCCGGGGGGGGGGGGGTGAGTGGTGGTCGACCTAGGTCAACCGGCAACCACACCGAAAGGCGCAGACCTCGCCTGAGACTAATGTACTCTCCAAATACATTATAGCCCCATGTTTGTCCTTTGCCTAGGCATAGTCTAACCCTCAGAATAGATCCAGTCAAGCCGGATTTCTTCCTTGGGGAAGCCTACATTTCATGCAGGCATGCTCTAGTAACAAACTACCTACAGGATTATCTGGTATCATGTTTCCTGGTTTCTAGTCTTGTTAAAGAAGACTTTTACCAAGTGTCACAATTAGAAAGAGTTGAAACGACTACAAGAGAGTGAAAGGAAACTCCCGAGTAAAAATCCAGCAAGCTGGGAAAAACCTCGGCCGCATCTTGAATTAGCTAGAGTTTCATCTAGATTCTAGTGTGCTAAGAACCCCCACGTTAGAAGGGGGAGGAACTTCGCACACCCTAAGGTTCAATCTTAGGAGAGACGATGATGTCGGGAATTAAGGATATATCCCGAAGGCCATCAGGAATTTCTAAGTCTAAAGCCCCTATCACACGGAACTGGATTTCTAGTTGGAATGCCCTAGTTGGCGATGAACTGACTTTCTGGGTAGTAATCATGGCCGCCTGGCTGACTGCTTGACTGGTTTTGAGGAATAGGACATGTTCTAATTGCTACTAACTTCTTCGACTAGATTCTGTGGAACAGCCAATCAGAGCAAAGTTTGGCCATGTGAAGATTTTTCTGTGAGTTTGTAAAGTAGCCTTTTTTTGTCTGTGGCTTCCGAGTGCATACAACACGAAAGGCATGTTTACAATTGAAAAAGCTAAAATATTCTTCCATACGTGTATAGTAAACGTTGTAAAGTATGTATTTTATCAGCGCCATTCTTCTCTACCTAAAACCATTTAATGCGATGCGATATTCCTCTCGATTGGATAGTTATCGTATTTTAAAAGTGTGAAGTGATACGTTGTTTATATCTCACGCGGCCGCCATTATGGGAACGAAAGACTATCGACAAGTACGGTATAACAAGTACCGTGTGAGGCGAAAACTAGCAAATGGGTAGCCAGTCCAGCGTCAACTAGAGCATTCCAAATAGAAATCCAGTTCTGTGTGATAGGTAGGGGCATGCATATTTCGTTTTTGACAAAAAAACGAAATTTGAAAAACACATTGTAGTGTTAATTTTTCATGTTTTTGAAAGGTGTGAGGTGCATTTTGTGACCATATTTTGTCACGAAATAATGCGAAATGAACTGTAAAAAGCGAAATTAACTCTTAAACACGAAATTCAGGGTTTATTCACCGACGCGACACCTTCTGAGGTCTGAATTATCCTGAGAGTTATGCAATTCCCGGAAAATTGATTAATTCTGCTGTTAATATTGGAGAAGCAAAAAGGGACTCCTTTACACAGAAATAAACTTAATACTCTGATAATGTGCTATTAGAAGTGAAATGTTAATTCTGTGGAATAAGTGTAGTTTTTAAATCAAATTTAGGATTATTTTCTCAATTTTAAAACCAATAGTCTTTTTATATAGCACTTTTCATCCATTTTTTCACTGCTATAACACCGATATTTTATTTTATTTACCGCTTTTGAACCCGAAATTGACTCCGTTTTTGTACCGAAATTTTGCTTTTTTATTTACCAAAAATATGTGCCTCTAGTGATAGGGGCTTTAATAGGACCTACACATTCCGACTAACAACCGTAATTTTGGACAAAGGGCCGAACGAAGATTAATTTTGATATACAGGCCGAAAAGTTAACCGGATCAAAGATTTAAAAAGTCGTAAGGAGGAGAAGTAATTTTTGTATCAAGTCCGTTGGGAGACATCTCGTCTGCTTCTCTGGGCATCGGCGCTTCAGTTTCGGGTCAGGGCGTTGGGCAGTATTGGCCTCTCTCAGCCTAGGGGTCGACGACTTCTCACCAGAAAACGACTCCTGTTGCACTCCTTCCCGGGGGAACCATACTTGATGCCCATGTGCCTGCCTATACCCCTTAGGTCCTTTCCGAGTCGGGGTAATCATCATCCTAGGTTGACACGACAAACACATGGTCCCTGGTGCCTGTCTCCATTCAGGCACGCAGGAGTGCGGTGCTGTCGGGGCTACCACCCCCCAACAGACCTGGTGAATCGGTCCTTTTGAGGGCCACAACCTGGTTGGATCTGATTAGCCTCCGCTACCCCACGCCTTTCTCCTCCTCATCCCTGCTTTTGCCCAGGATGAGCTTCCGAGCGGTTGTTGCTAGGTAACTTCCCCTCCTGCGACATCCTTGTTCTTGCGTTCCTCCCGGTCTTAATTTCACCACTAGGGCTTGTGCCGGGCGCCTGGAGGTGCAGATAGCTGCATCGGGAGTTGTTACCTTACCCTGGGTTGCACTGTTTAGTCCCTAATGTGACATTCGTCTTCTTCCTTAAGTTCCCGCCAAAAAGTGCTTTGTCCTGAAAAGGACTCTGTGCTTAGTGGGGGAGAGTTTTGCTCGGTGCTTCAGGTCCTAAGAAGGACTTTCAGCATTACCGGTATTGTTCATCCCCTTGAAGGGCATCCTGAATTCCTCCACGAGCGTTGGTGGCCCTAAGAAGGACCGTCCGCCACTCGGGAGGTGTTTAGGGTCCTTGCAGTAGCAACCAGGGAACTACCTACTCTAAGCTTTCCCCGTGGGAGAAAGGAACTTCAGAGTCATCTCGTCCAGCAGGCAAACGGGAACGTACGTCCGGGTACGTGAGTCGTGTGTCGAGCTGTGCACTTGGTTGTCACCGTTAGGTATCCACGCATGCGCTCCCCCCTCCCCCCAAGTTCGCTGTGGGGTGGTCGCCGAAGTCCCAGGATGCTCGCCGACTACTGCCACCCGTCGGCTCCTATCCTGGAAAATCGACGTCGCTCACGCTGCCTGCGGTCTGGTACTGGACTCAGTCATGTTCTCCATGCAAGCTGCCATTCTTGCTTTGCCGAAAGTTGCTTTCCCCAAATTTTTGATAGAGAGCATGTCCAACACCGGCGCTTGGAGCCACCATGCCCCAGAATTAGGTTTCGAGCATGTCACAAAAGATAAACATAGCTACAGCTGTGATATGTAGAACTAATTTGTGTATAATGGCAATATTCTAAAGATTAAACAGTATGTTCCATAAGGTTCATTTTTCTATGTCTAAAACAACAATTATGACCCTTGAAGTTATAATATTCTCTACCACAAAATTTGTCACATTCTTAAAGAACTGCTTTCCAATGTCCATAAGGCTTATATTACTAATAACTTCAACTGAAATCTAGCTCTTATGGTTTTCATAATAGTTTAATTCTAAAACTGAGAACAACATATTTTTAACAAATTGTCAACAATGGAAGATTTTGCTTCTATGAAGCTTTCAAATAACACAAAACTTTTTGAATAACAAAATTATGTCATTAGGTCAACCATTAAATTTCTTAACTGTCATAATGTTTATCGTGAATATAAAAGGCAAATATTATAAAGAATAATATTAGATATGATCGAATCTTTGATAGAATTTGGAAGGATCATATCAATGTCCCCATTGGTCAAAAAATAATTTCTTCGTCCTAGTGAAGGAAGAAGAAGAAATGATTTCAACTAGACGAAGCTATTTATGAACCATGTTCATGCATGAAATTTAAATAGTAACTTACTTTATACAAGTCTTATTCGTATAACGTTTTCAAGTCAAACTGTAAATTAATATACCGTATAACTAAAGTAACTAATCCTGCAATACCAATATTCCTTTTGGTGTCACACTTACTCAACTTCTAAACTAGAAACCTTTACTTACATATATAATGAGAAATACCTCTCGTGGATCCCGCATGGAAACTTATGTAGATGCACATACCTATATATTAGTATACACATAGATTAACATGCACATAGAGTAACATACACATTGATTAATATACACATAGACTAAGATGCAGATCTGTATTCATTCACACACATATACCTATTTACACATATCCACCTAGGTACATCTATTTACAAACTCACATATGTGCCTATTTACAATGTGTCCGATGCTCATGCCCCACATTTAACGCTTTTCAATTTTGTTCCTGAAATTAGCGAGTATGTTCTTTACATTAACATTTCGTAGAATTCACCTCTTAGTAGTGGACTTACTATAACTGGTACAATATTTCTGCATTACTTCATGCACTAGATCATCGAACTTTAACTTTCCTTCTCCCAATATGCCTATTGGCTTCCATCCTGTTCGCAACATGACCACTAATATGAGTCACCTCACTTGTACCATCATTGTGTCCTAGCGGCACTCCATCATCTTCTTTCAAAAGTCTGTCCTCTATAGGATCATCCGACAAAGTACTTAACATCTGATCAAATTCTACGTCAAGATCAGGTGACAGACACAAACTGACCAGATCGTCACTACCCATAGGGAACACATCTCCCCCAGTTTCTGTGTCAAAGTCGGCCACTTCCTCGGATATTGTTTGTGGGACACTTGATGAAGCATTTGGGTATTCCGTAGCTACGGCAACATCTCGAAGCTGAGGTGCAGGAAGTCCTTCCAACTCCAGTGGATCGACTGCAGCCTCCTTCAATTCGGAACTTCTAGTCTATGTGGAATTCTCCATGCACTCACTGGGTTGTCGAATATCAGTAGTGTATATTAGCCGGTTCAAAATAACACTTTGTAGGTATCCCTTTTTTTAATCAATTGAATATCAGTTTTTGACATATTTTGACAATTTTTTGTCGATGTTTTAGCGTTCAGCGATGTTTTAGTACAAATTTTCACTGCACCACTTTTTTTCCCACTCAAACTTGGTAGGTATATCACGATCTTACGTGGTACAACTTAACCTATCCTTTTTTCTTACGATTTTTTAATTTTTTTACGATCCTAAGTGATATAACTTAACCTATCATTTTTTTTTATTTACGCACCGAACTAACCTACAAGGGACTCTGTTTGTTTTAATATTTCAGTATTTTAAGGTTTTCACAAATTTTATATAACCTAAAATGTGTTGGATGTTGATTTTTTTTTTTTAGTATGTGGCAATTTTTTTATGAATTTTAAAACTGTTCCGTCACCCTCTCGTTCTTCACGTCGTACGCGAAGGACTTCTCTGCAATCAGGATGACGCTGCACACGGTATCCTCGGGCAGCGCGTCGTGGAACTCGCACACGACCTTGATGTTGGTGCGATCATTGACCACCACCTGCTTTCTCTTAGATGTGTTGATGACGAACATGGGTCTGCGTGCTTTGAATTCGCTGGGCGTGTAGTACATGTCCACGTTTCCCTCGGTCACGCGCTTGTAAGAGGTGTAAGCTTCGTAAAGTTTTAGGTAATCATCTTTGGTCATGTCGACCTCTGTTTGTCAAAAATTCGAGATATTTGCAATTTAACGCTGGACTTAGAAAATTTTCGATTGATGAAAAATTGGTTCCATGACGACCTATGTTCATTTTGGTATGGGTGGACAGAGGACACCGAGACTCGACCGACGCACTAAACCCGACCTCTCTACGACTATTCGTTCAAAAGTTACGAGTGATCAAAGTTTTTGGGAGGGGGTGGGCTAACTTCTTACCCCTTGACCCCAGGACCACCAAACTTTGGTACACGTATTCTACACCTCCAAAATCGACAGGGGGTATCTAACGATACCAGGATGGGGGTATTTTTCGATATATTTTTTCGATAACTCTTACCATTTTCGAGATATTTGCGAATTAAGATTTTTTTAACGCAGGACTTAGAAAATTTTCGGAACATTTTTTTTTGGTTCCATGACGACCTATGCCAGTTTTGGTAGGAGAGGACAGAGGACACCTAGACGATGCTAACGCAAGAAATCCCAGCTATCTATGATTATCCTTTCGAAAGTTACGAGCGATGAAAAAAATATTTTGGCAATTGGCCCACCCTTGACCCAGGACCTATAAAAAAAACTTTTGTACAAGTACTCTGCATCACCAATATCGACAAAAGGGTCAACGGGGAGGATTTTTGCGCTAACTCTTACCATTTTCGAGATATTTGCAATTTAAGATTTTTTTAACGCTGGACTTAGAAAATTTTCGATCGGTGAAAAATATTGGTTCCATGACGACCTATGTTTATTTTGGTATGGGAGGACAGAAGACACCGAGACTCGACCGACACACTAAACCCGACCTCTCTACGACTACATGTTCGGAAGTTACGAGTGATCAAAGTTTTGGAGAGTGTCCACAAACACCCCGTGCTCTTGAACTAAGGACCTCCAAAATTTCGTACTAGTACTCTTTATTACCAAAATCGACAAGGGTGTCAACGGGGGAGATTTTTCGATTTTTTTTTCTATCTCTCACCGTTTTCGAGATATTTGCTGGAATTGGAAAATTTTCGACAGAGGGGTCAAATATGATAACCTATGTTTATTATTGTTAGGAGAACACTGAGCCAATGCTAACGCATGTCTCTACGATGATCCTATGGAACGTTAAAAAAAAAAAAATCGGCAATTGGCCCACCCTTGAACGTTTAGGACCACCAAACTTTGGCATACGTACTCTACATCACCAAAATCGACAAGGGGGTGGTGTTTGGGGAGATTTTTTCGATTTTATTTTTTTGCGCTATCTCTCACCGTTTTCGAGATATATTTGCAATTTTTAACGCTGGACTTGGAAAATTTTCAGAGCCTACGTTATTTTTTTTTGAATTTCCAGTCAGGGAGAACACGAACATGTCAATGCACAACCTTCGAAGTTACGAACGAACGGCCCACCCTTGGATCTCCAAATTTCGTACCCGCATCACCAAAATCGACAAGCGGGTCGACGGCGAAAATGTTTTCGATTTATTTTTGCTCTATCTCTCATCGTTTTCGAGATATTTGCATTTGATGCGTTAGAACTCTTCCGTCACTCTTTTGTTCTTCACATCTTGGACGAAGGACTTCTCGGCGAACTTAGGATGACGCTGCACACGGTGTCGTCGGGCAGTGCATTGTGAAATTCGCACACGATCTTGATGTTGGTGCGATTGTTGACCACCACCTGCTTCCTGATTGATTGATTTGATTTGGTGTTTAAGTCCACTTTATGCACAGTAAGGCTAATCGGGACTGGACCTACAGTTTAAAGTGAGATCCGAACCACTCTGTGCCTCCACCGGGTATCGAACCCAGGATCCCTTGACTACAAGGCGACGACGCTACCACTGCGCCATCGGGGAGACCTAACCGCCTGTTTCCTCTTCGCTGGACGTGTATGGGAAAATATAGAACCTATCGAAAAACAGCATATTCTTGGTTAATTAACATTGATGAATGGAATGTGTTATAACTAAAGCTTTTTCTCGTCTGATAGGAGGGGAAAAAAAAGTTGATTTCGACATCTGAAAAAGAAAGAAAAGATCGCTCGTCAAAATTAATTGGAGACCAAATCTCATGAAACATCGATAAAGGATGTGCTTTCTACTGAAAATTTAATTACTTATAAACATGGAATGAGTGATATTCTCGAAAAAAAATTCAACCCCCCCCCCCGAAGAATTCGAATCCTGTTAAAACAAAAAAACTTCAACACGGACAACAAACATGCTTCACAAGAAATATTAGCATATAAACCATCGATTTCTTTTTAAGAAACCTATTTCGTTTAATTAAAAAAATCCTAATGAAAGCACATGCCACTATACAAACTATAAAAAAAATACAATCCAAGGCATAAAATGAACTTTAAAGAAAATTAATGAAACTTATTTCCACATAATGAACCTCAACGTATACATTTTTGTACATTTTTTTTTATTCTGTGTACCTCCAAAAATATGAATTAAATAGATTCGATATTTTGCAGGATTTAAATGAAACAGACGTAAATAAGAATTGGGAGCACGTACGTAAATGCAATAGAATCAGCAGTTAAATAAAGTATAGATCAAGAAAAAGTAAGCCATGGTTCGCATAACGTAATAGAAATAGACTTAGGTGGTTAAAGAACACCATGTTTAGAAGATTACTTGAAAAGTAAAATTAACGAAAAAAATATATTAGCATTATTCTTAATTGTATTTACATCATTCCCCAGTAAGTCTACATCATCTGCATATGCTAACAGTACTTCGTTAGTTTCTTTTACCTTCCTAAAAGCATATTCTAAGGCAAAATTACAAAGAACATCTTCTTTTTTTTTTTTAATCCATCATGAATTGTACATTTGTCAGACATATTAACAAGTTTCTTCTCGACTAATTTATCTCTTTGGCATCTTTAACTTCAATCAAGTTAGGTTCTGCTGTGCGTACTTAATTTATTTCTGATTTATCTCCTACATGAACATTTAAAACGTCATTAAAGTAGTTCTTCCATCTATTTAAAATAGTCAGCCATTTTTTTTTATCAAGTTTACTTTAGGTTGGCACCCCTATCTCAATTCATTTGCACCTCTGATACTTTTATTTCAATTTCGTTAATTTTACTTTTCAAGTAATCTTCTAAACATGGTGTTCTTTAACCACCTAAGTCTATTTCTATTAGGTTATGCGAACCATGGCTTACTTTTTCTTGATCTATACTTTATTTAACTGCTGATTCTATTGCATTTACGTACGTGCTCCCAATTCTTATTTACGTCTGTTTCATTTAAATCCTGCAAAATATCGAATCTATTTAATTCATATTTTTGGAGGAAAAAAAAAAAAAATGTACAAAAATGTATACGTTGAGGTTCATTATGTGGAAATAAGTTTCATTAATTTTCTTTAAAGTTCATTTTATGCCTTGGATTGTATTTTTTTTATAGTTTGTATAGTGGCATGTGCTTTCATTAGGATTTTTTTAATTAAACGAAATAGGTTTCTTAAAAAGAAATCGATGGTTTATATGCTAATATTTCTTGTGAAGCATGTTTGTTGTCCGTGTTGAAGTTTTTTTTGTTTTAACAGGATTCGAATTCTTCGGGGGGGGGGGGGTTGAATTTTTTTCGAGAATATCACTCATTCCATGTTTATAAGTAATTAAATTTTCAGCAGAAAGCACATCCTTTATCGATGTTTCATGAGATTTGGTCTCCAATTAATTTTGACGAGCGATCTTTTCTTTCTTTTTCAGATGTCGAAATCAACTTTTTTTCCCCTCCTATCAGACGAGAAAAAGCTTTAGTTATAACACATTCCATTCATCAATGTTAATTAACCAAGAATATGCTGTTTTCCGATAGGTTCTATTTTTTCCCATACACGTCCAGCGAAGAGGAAACAGGCGGTTAGGTCTCCCCGATGGCGCAGTGGTAGCGTCGTCGCCTTGTAGTCAAGGGATCCTGGGTTCGATACCCGGTGGAGGCACAGAGTGGTTCGGATCTCACTTTAAACTGTAGGTCCAGTCCCGATTAGCCTTACTGTGCATAAAGTGGACTTAAACACCAAATCAAATCAATCAATCAGGAAGCAGGTGGTGGTCAACAATCGCACCAACATCAAGATCGTGTGCGAATTTCACAATGCACTGCCCGACGACACCGTGTGCAGCGTCATCCTAAGTTCGCCGAGAAGTCCTTCGTCCAAGATGTGAAGAACAAAAGAGTGACGGAAGAGTTCTAACGCATCAAATGCAAATATCTCGAAAACGATGAGAGATAGAGCAAAAATAAATCGAAAACATTTTCGCCGTCGACCCGCTTGTCGATTTTGGTGATGCGGGTACGAAATTTGGAGATCCAAGGGTGGGCCGTTCGTTCGTAACTTCGAAGGTTGTGCATTGACATGTTCGTGTTCTCCCTGACTGGAAATTCAAAAAAAAATAACGTAGGCTCTGAAAATTTTCCAAGTCCAGCGTTAAAAATTGCAAATATATCTCGAAAATGGTGAGAGATAGCGCAAAAAAATAAAATCGAAAAAATCTCCCCAAACACCACCCCCTTGTCGATTTTGGTGATGTAGAGTACGTATGCCAAAGTTTGGTGGTCCTAAACGTTCAAGGGTGGGCCAATTGCCGATTTTTTTTTTTTTTTTTAACGCTCCATGGGATCATCGTAGAGACATGCGTTAGCATTGGCTCAGTGTTCTCCTAACAATAATAAACATAGGTTATCATATTTGACCCCTCTGTCGAAAATTTTCCAAGTCCAGCAAATATCTCGAAAACGGTGAGAGATAGAAAAAAAAATCGAAAAATCTCCCCCGTTGACACCCTTGTCGATTTTGGTAATAAAGAGTACTAGTACGAAATTTTGGAGGTCCTTAGTTCAAGAGCACGGGGTATTTGTGGACACTCTCCAAAACTTTGATCACTCGTAACTTCCGAACATGTAGTCGTAGAGAGGTCGGGTTTAGTGTGTCGGTCGAGTCTCGGTGTCTTTTGTCCTCCCATACCAAAATAAACATAGGTCGTCATGGAACCAATATTTTTCACCGATCGAAAATTTTCTAAGTCCAGCGTTAAAAAAATCTTAAATTGCAAATATCTCGAAAATGGTAAGAGTTATCGAAAAAATATATCGAAAAACACCCCCATCCTAGTATCGTTACAGACCCCCTGTCGATTTTGGAGGTGTAGAATACGTGTACCAAAGTTTGGTGGTCCTGGGGTCAAGGGGGTAAGAAGTTAGCCCACCCCCCGCACAAAACTTTGATCACTCGTAACTTTTGAACAAATAGTCGTAGAAAGGTCGGGTTTAGTGCGTTGGTCGAGTCTTGGTGTCCTTTTTTATCTTCTAACAAAATAAACATAGGTCGTCATGGAACCAAATTTGACCCCTCTGTCGAAAAATTTTCCAAGTCCAGCGTTAAATTGCAAATGTCTCGAAAAAACAGTGAGATATAGCGCAAAAATCCTCCCCGTTGACCCTTTTGTCGATATTGGTGATGTAGAGTACGTGTACAAAAGTTTTTTTTTAGAGGTCCTGGGTCAAGGGTGGGCCAATTGCCAAAATATTTTTTTTATCGCTCGTAACTTTCGAAAGGATAATCATAGAGAGCTGGGATTTCTTGCGTTAGCACCGTCTAGGTGTCCTCTGTCCTCTCCTACCAAAACTGGCATAGGTCGTCATGGAACCAAAAAAAAATGTTCCGAAAATTTTCTAAGTCCTGCGTTAAAAAAATCTTAATTCGCAAATATCTCGAAAATGGTAAGAGTTATCGAAAAAATATATCGAAAAACACCCCCATCCTGGTATCGTTAGATACCCCCTGTCGATTTTGGAGGTGTAGAATACGTGTACCAAAGTTTGGTGGTCCTGGGGTCAAGGGGTAAGAAGTTAGCCCACCCCCTCCCAAAAACTTTGATCACTCGTAACTTTTGAACGAATAGTCGTAGAGAGGTCGGGTTTAGTGCGTCGGTCGAGTCTCGGTGTCCTCTGTCCACCCATACCAAAATGAACATAGGTCGTCATGGAACCAATTTTTCATCAATCGAAAATTTTCTAAGTCCAGCGTTAAATTGCAAATATCTCGAATTTTTGACAAACAGAGGTCGACATGACCAAAGATGATTACCTAAAACTTTACAAAGCTTACACCTCTTACAAGCGCGTGACCGAGGGAAACGTGGACATGTACTACACGCCCAGCGAATTCAAAGCACGCAGACCCATGTTCGTCATCAACACATCTAAGAGAAAGCAGGTGGTGGTCAATGATCGCACCAACATCAAGGTCGTGTGCGAGTTCCACGACGCGCTGCCCGAGGATACCGTGTGCAGCGTCATCCTGATTGCAGAGAAGTCCTTCGCGTACGACGTGAAGAACGAGAGGGTGACGGAACAGTTTTAAAATTCATAAAAAAATTGCCACATACTAAAAAAAAAAAATCAACATCCAACACATTTTAGGTTATATAAAATTTGTGAAAACCTTAAAATACTGAAATATTAAAACAAACAGAGTCCCTTGTAGGTTAGTTCGGTGCGTAAATAAAAAAAAATGATAGGTTAAGTTATATCACTTAGGATCGTAAAAAAAATTAAAAAATCGTAAGAAAAAAGGATAGGTTAAGTTGTATCACGTAAGATCGTGATATACCTACCAAGTGTGAGTGGGAAAAAAAGTGGTGCAGTGAAAATTTGTACTAAAACATCGCTGAACGCTAAAACATCGACAAAAAATTGTGAAAATATGTCAAAAACTGATATTCAATTGATAAAAAAAAGGGATACCTACAAAGTGTTATTTTGAACCGGCTAATATACACTACTAATATCCTTGGCTGAACTCAGCTGATCTTGAATCCAGGATTTAAAATTATCAAACTGAGATCTCAATTGACGAGACAATCTCTCAGTGGCACGTGCAATCTCGTGGTTGTCATGGCCCTTCAGTCTTTCCTCCATTTTGTGGATTTTGGCTTCAACAACAGATGACATTAACGTTTCCACTCAAGTTTCCTGATAACATTCCCTTTCAACCTGTTTAAATTGCTGAAGCCAGTCTTTATACTTCTGAGAGTTTATATGATCTAATTCTCTCTTCATCCTCAAAGCTTGCCTCTCATTATGTTCCTTACACCTTTGATCCATGATAGCAGACTTTATATTCAAAAGATCAGTGTTGCATAATTGTGCTGCATGAGACATGTGAACTGCCTGGATCCATGGCATTTAGCCAAGCACTCAATAAGCCTTAAGAAAATCGTGTCCAACCTGTCCAACTTTCTGAGAAAGAATGACAACAATGGGAAGAGTTGCTGCTTAATGAAGTAGAAGCTCAATAACATTCTCTATATCAAATATACTGTGAATCCGATCTTCCTTTTTATAGTTTCCTATGCTTACTAAATAAACCAATTTTGCCCTTGAACATAAATTTCCAAATGATCTTTCTCCCATGTCTTGCGCTGAAGTTTAATCCATTGTTGTTTAGCATATTTATAAATCAACGTAGAAGTTCTTAACTTTCTAGCGCTTGTGAACAAATACAAGTGTAATAAAATGTTCATGTAGTTATTTTGGCTTCATATTCAGCCATCCATTTTGTAACATTATTTCTTCAAAAGGATGCCATAGCCTCAAATAAATATTTCTTTATTGCCATCAAGCCTCATATATATTTCTTGCATATTTACTTCTCGAGCACCACATGTATATATCTATTTTTTTTCCTCTTTATCGAGCCATACGTTTAGGCTACCATCATTGAAATGGGTTAATTCACACCAAACGTCTTTTCAAGGGCTGCTAAGTACAATTATCATCGAGCCTCGTGCTTGATGCACAATTATTGTCATCGAACCCCATGTTTAGGGTGTCATTATTGAAAGATGCCTCTCATTTCAAAGCCATATTAAATAAGAACTTAAGTAGTCATTCATTACCTAAATCACAAATTAGAGCTCGCTGTTCATGCCGTCGTTGATGTTCAATCGAAACCTTTGCATTTTAAGTCATTCATGGGCTCATTAAACAAACTGTTTTCAACTAGTCTCAAAAACAAAAAAAAACTTGAAAGATTGATTGATTTATTTTACTACGCTTTTGTGCCACTTTTGGCTAATTTGCGAAGATGGGGATGAATGATGAAATCGATGAATGGACACTCACAAACATCCATGCTCAGGCTCAGATTCAAACCTGAGAGCCCTGGCGTCAAAGCACAATGTGCTAACCACTCTGCCACGGGGTCCGGCTAAGACTTGAAAGCAACTGCTACGAACTTGAACGTAGAACTCAGAATCAGAAGAATTACACATAGCTCTGGATGTCCGACATTACTGGTCTTGGAGAGTTTTTGTACACACGAGACAATGACAAATCTCATGTATATAGAAATCGAGTTAATTACCCAGGCTACATGACTCGATGGTGAAGTGCTAATTTGTTATGCAAATTTGTCTCTTTCTAAATAATTTACAAGTTTTGAAACAATTGTCTCTGTACTTGCAAAGGAGAATTTCAAGTCCTGTAAATGTAAACTAGGACATTGATATTACTGTTAGAGCTTTCAGTGCAATGAAGGATGTTGCAGGAATTTCCTTGAAAGCAGCTACAGAAGAACTTACTCTGAAAAACATACACATATCAATGTATAAAATATACTTCAGACATTGGGAAAAAAACAATTAACAGATTTTAGAAAATAGTTCGTACAAGGTCTTGTTGACAATATAACACCAAGATATTCTGATTGTAGCGAGCATACATTGTTGTGAAGTATTGGATGGAAACAAGTAGTCGCAAAGTGAAAATGAACCGATTCTTTATGGTGATGAAAAAACAAAAAATGTTGTGAGATTTTGTGAAAATTATGACTTCAGACTGACTTTCAATAAAGAAGTTTTGATTGCACAAGTGGAACGAGAAGTGGGAAATTTGCTGAAATAAGTTTTAAAGAGATTTGCTGCTGTTCCAGTATCTTGAACAAAATGTGAGAGGAATTTCTCAAAACGAATCTCAACTTGCGGAATCGGATGCTAATTCAGTTTCTATCATTTGACGTGTGTGTCCATTAAAGGTCCAGTCATCGAAGATTTCCTGTCAAAAATAAATACAGCCTTGTGGATTAAAGAAGGACACCATTCTATAACTGACCAACCTCACAGAGCTGTGAGACAACAGCAGGCTGTTTTCCACTTCAAGTTGCAAGGCACGGTAGGTAGGTTAGGTGCACATTAAGTTTGAACTTGGCAATAGAAATTTGGTCATGTTTTCAGCGTTACTAATTCAATAGCTCTTTTGGTGTATGAGTTTGGGTTTTCTGATAATGTAAATACACTAAGTGTTTCTAAATTATGTGCAAATATTGTCATAAGATTTTATGACCTAGGTTAGAACCAATATTCTAAGGTACTTAAATTGCAAAGCAATAGTTTAGTTAACTGACTGGTAATATACACATTTATATACCAAAACAAACCTACTTCCCAAAATGAAATCACATATACTCCACTGAGTGGCCATCCCCCCCCCCCCACCTCTCCCACTTAATTTGCACAGTGGACATGATAGATACTTTCACAAAACACTTCACAAAGGTAAAAACCATGATATGTGATATAACAGGTGGGCATCATCACCTGTGCAGTCACATTAACAGCAAAGCCTTAAGTCAAAGTCCAAGCATACTTCTCCAAGGAGTTGCATTTTCTCAAATTTCCCTCTAATTTTCTGTTTCTCCAACTGAAAGGCGTATTTTCTTAATGCAAATCTTGTGATGCTCAAAATCAAGGACATTAACAATTTATTTCAAAATTCTCCCGGACACAAGACTGAAATTCAGGCCATGTCCAAAAAAAAAAACATCATCTGTTAGCCCTTGACTTCACACCAACAAACAATGTTTCAGAGAACAATTTAGTTTATCAGCAATGTTTCGGTGAAACACAACAAATTCGCACACTTTCTGCATACATGTCATCAGGGGATTTATTCAGAATTATCCATCTGGTGATATAAGATCTTATTTAGGAGGTGTAATGGTAAATTTTGAGCTAAAATGACCATAAATTGGGCCACTGTGAAACATTCTAGGGACATTGAGGAAACTTTGGCATGTTAGAAGGTGTTGGAGGAGCATGGAGAAATAACTTGTCATAAATTTATTTATACTGGCATTTATCAGAACTGTCGGATTACCAGTCCTGTGCTGAATGTAAGAATGGTGTAGTTACACACCAATCTTGCATTTATACCAGGAGTGTTGTATTCCACCAAATCATAGTGGTTCGGATCCCACTTTAAACTGTAGGTCCAGTCCCAATTAGCCTTTCTGTGCATAAAATCGACTTAAAACACAAAATTCAATCTTAGTATTTTGCACATAGTTCTTAGTGTGTGTGTGTGTGCAGTGGTGGTGATTAGGTGGGCGTGGGAGACAGTTGCCCCCCTCCCCCATACACACACAAACTTTTACAACATTTTGTCCCCACACTATGGGCTCTTAATGCTAATCCTTGTCTACCAGTTTTGCTCCTTCAGATTTGACATCCAATCGTCCATACTGTGGTGTGTTTGTGTGTATATAGGCAATAGTCATTAAATGTGTGGGTTTCTCCTTAAAACAGTAGTCCTTTTTAAGTTTTAGAAACTCCAGTAATGTAAATACAGAGGTTGTTTCCGATCTATGGTGACGATTTCAAACTGCACCTACCATAAGAGAAACCATGTCGCCACCATCGAGAGTGCTCTATTTGGTGTCCCTGCATCTTGGCAATTGCACGACAGCGAAGTTTCCACTGTAGGAGACTGGCACGAAGTGTAGTCATGTCCAGCCTCAATCACTCCTCCTGACAGGCTTTCCATAGCCCTTCAATGGTGTAGGGTCTCCTTTGAGACAAGGCTCGTTTCAGTAGGCTGAAGGTGCAAAAGTCCATCGGTGAGGCATCAAAACTTTCCTTACATTCAGTGAACCATCTTTGAAAGTCCCTTGCACCTGTCGATCGATAAAAAATTTGCACGTGGCTTGTGACAGTCAAGATAAACATATGCCTCGTCCAATGTAACAACCAACTTGCACTTTTCACCTGACAGGTGCCGCTCATAAAGCTTCCGACAGTTGGTGCGACGTTTCTGGATGTGTTTTTGCAAGAGCTTATGAACACGCCCCTTGGGTCGCTTTTCCAAACGAAAATCGCGGTGAATGATGGTGTGCACTGTCTTCAGTGATGTTTGTAGCCGGTTCGCAATACTTCTGTGTGGCTGAATTCTCCCTGGTGACCAGCACCCCGACTTCCTGAATTGTAGCTGGTGTGCGGCTAGTGGCAGGCTGGGGGTTGGCCTGTTTCTTCCCCACAGGAATCATCTAATACCTCTCCTTACATGCCCCTTTCAAAACCCGTGATATGCCATTTTTGGACACAGTGAATCCACGCTCCTTGCACAGTTTTATAATGGCACTATAACTGTAGTTTACCTCGGAAAGTGCAGTTATGTAACCCTCCCAATATGCACTGATTTTCGGCGGCAATCTTCCCGATATGCACTGACCACACCTGTCACGCACAGTCAATGGTCCAAGGTGCCCACATGACTAGCAGCTTCGTTCTCTTCCACCTTGGTGGTGCTGCACAAGATGTTCAATTTCGTCACCATAGATTGGAAACAACCTCTGAAATATTATGACACTTGAAAATAATATTTCAATATTATATTGAATATCAATTTAAGAAATTACATATTTACAAATATGAAATTTTCTTGCTTTATTTCCCACTGAATGTATTTCAACAATGCATGAGTGAATATTCCAAAAACAATAAGTAAGCTTCAATTATAAAATTAAAATATAAAGTAATTAAGCATCGACATGAAATTTAAAATAATGCAATGATTAAAATCACACATACTTCCAAAGTTCGGAGCCAAATTAAACAGTGGTAGGGACGTGCAAGCTACACGACTTGGCCCTGAAAGAAATAAAGCATTATCAAACTAACAAACATTGAGAAACAGTAAGGATTATACTGTGCAAAATGATTTTGCTTTGCTTTGAGGAAGTAATCCATAGCAATATTCAGGTGCATAAAAATCCATTGAAATTTAACTGTGTTTATACACAAATGATGAAATTAAATTAACATGTCTTGAAAATTTATCTGTAAAATACCACAAAAAGTGCAGAAATGATTTAATGCGAGATTAGCCAAAAGAGAAAGTTGTTGGTGGTGTAGATTTTCTTGTTACAATCTCCTTGCATTAAAAATAATTACTCTTTTTTTTATCCAGAAGTAACAAATACTTTCAATATTATCGAGTTTTTCTTGCAATAAGCTTGTTCAGTACATATTGTCCGTCTCTCAATATCCAGAGATGTTGTCAATGATTGAAATGATGATGCTAGATGCACTAAAAATACTTACTTGACGAACCAGTTTACAGTTCAGAATCTAATGGAAATATCTGCTTACAATCTGGCTATCATTTATGGAGATATTAATCCATGGCATCTCCCTTTGCCCATGAATTCATACCCTGGTTCTTTCTACCTAGGTACTAAGATTAAAATTTAATCCGAGTGCAATAGATGATATCGAAAATCCCCCCCCCCCCCCGGTACATCTGATTATCTCTGGATTCAAAGGTTCATCCTTGCCATAGAGGAATTTATTCCCACATCATAAAAATATAATAGGAGTAACATTTTTCACAAATATTTTCATCAGATTTTCAAGTGTAAACTTGTCCATGAATCTAATTTGCTAGTCTTATTAGTGCAATCACTGGCATCACACTGTAGAATGGGCCCAGATAATTATCAAGAATTACTTAAACAATATGTTAAGTTCTTGTTATTATTGTCTAAAAAAACACAATATGTTACTAAACATCCTTTTACATTGGTTCTTGAAAACAGCTATTCATAGGATGATAAAACATATGTTCAGTCGAGTCGAGTCAATGGTGGAACAAAGAATGCTTGACAAATGTACTTGTGTGAAGAAACTGATGTTAATGTTTTTACTAACAATTATTATTATCATTACTGATATTGTGCATTTTTTAACTTTCGAAAAACTGAACAGACTTCCTTGCACTTGAATCCTGCAATGCATGGCTTCCCCCAACCAAAGAAAAACTTTAATTTTTACATCAAATCTAATGATATATTTTGTACAGTCACAGACACTGCTACATCGTAACAACCCTATTGACTATCAAAAGAGCCCGGGACTGTGCATATATATACACACACTATATATTTTTTCATAAAATATTAAAAAAAATGCTTGTAAGCCCACTTCAGGCACAGAAAAGCTATTCGAAATTGGACCTACAGTTTAAAGTGGGATCCGAACCAATATGTGCATCCATCAGGTATAGAACTGCGGACCCCTTGATTACAAGGTGATGATGTTACCACTATGCCATTGGGGAGGCTTTATTAAAAAAAATTGAAGTGCATGTGCTTATATTTTCCATTATCCTATCTTCGTTGTGTATTGTTTCAATGTTCTGCCTTATGTTTCATTATTTTAATTATTAACGATTATAGTATAAGTTTCAGGACACTAAAAAAAAAGTTAATTTAAATCAGTGAATTTAAATAACACTTTTTGATAATAACCAATAATGTGGAGATGAACTTCATATCGAAGATAAAAATCTCAACTCTATTGATAAAAGATGACCTCCTTATTAAGAATCAAAGTAGAATGCATCTAAGAACAAAAATCACAGTGCCAAAATTTAAGCTGTGAAATGGCACCCAGCGAACAGATGGACAAGAAATAAGGACAACACAAAACCAAACAGAGGATTATGCGACTGTGGATTCAGGTGCCAGAACCTCATTAGCCTGCAAGAGTGGGAAGTAAGAGTAAATCACGGGAATAATGGGTACAGTCTAGCAACGATGTGCATCAACGGCGAAACTAGGAGAGTCTATACCAAGGGGTAGACAGCGTGGACCATGAAATATACATAGACAATATACGGGGTGGCTCAAAAAGTCACTTAACACCCTCGGTACAAGGCCACTGCAGCGTGCAACATGGAAATGGTGATGACGAATCGTTGCCAGGCCAAGGGGGAACCACATTGACGCCACCCGCACAGTCAGCGGCCATATTGCTGTCCGCCATCTTGAATTCAACTTTAGAATTTTAAATGGGAAGGGGGTGATATGATATATCAAATCAGGCTAGAATTTCACGAGAAATGCAATGGTGAAGGTTTTCTTGATGTATCTTTAACCAGTAAAAAGGTAAAAAAAAGGTAAAGTGTTCCCCTGTGCATAGCACCACGCCATGAAGGCGTATAGGGGGTGTGGGGGTAACGCCTCACACTTTCTTGATCCGGTCGTGAGTGGGGGTGATGTGATCAGCATCACGCCCCTGACCGCCTTTACCCCCCAGGGTTTCCCCCAGGTACCCATGTTATTCGACGCTGGGTAGGCGCCGGGGCCGCTTCCACCGTTAGAAAAGTTCCCGGATTTGAACCGGCCGGGGATCGAACCCGGGACCTTGAGCATGGTAGTCAGACGCGTTACCGACTGAGCCACCGCGGCCACATAAAAATATAATAGGAGTAACATTTTTCACAAATATTTTCATCAGATTTTCAAGTGTAAACTTGTCCATGAATCTAATTTGCTAGTCTTATTAGTGCAATCACTGGCATCACACTGTAGAATGGGCCCAGATAATTATCAAGAATTACTTAAACAATATGTTAAGAAGTTATGACTGAATTCTTGTACCAATTTGCTCCTTTTCGAGGTGTTACAAAAATGCCTTAAAATTTGTTTAGCGGATCGGTAATGCATCAAGATCAAAGTGACGTCTAGGGAGAGAAGTTCGCATGCCATTGCACAAGATTTTAATCGGATACATCCACGAAGAGCTGCGCATTATGAATGGTTGTCGCAAACAATTACAGTGTGATGCTTCCATTAAATGAAAAGTCCTTCACAGTGACAAGGCTAATGTTTATGTTTATAAGGAAGTTCAAAGATAACGATTGGTCATCACCATTTCCATGTTGCGCGCTGCAGTGGCCTTGTACCGGGGGTGTTAAGTGACTTTTTGAGCCACCCTGAATGTAAAAATTATCGCGACCAGCATCCTGTTGAACAGTGGGCATTGTAGAAGTGGCATAGAATTATCCTTCAGTTGCTGGGTGTCCATTCAAGGACCACTGACCAAATAAATAAATTTTAAAAAAAATGTACCTAACACATTCATTTTCACAGTCCCAGAGAGGGGCAGCAGAGAAGAGGGAGACAATGTAGCAACAGTTTCAGTTGTCAACTGTAACACGCACTGTGATTTTGGCACGAAGGGGTAAGGCTGTATGACTGTGGCGCACTGTTTATGTAACTAATAAAAACAAGTAAAATTTTCATATAAGTTTACCAAGATTCTTACAGGAGGCTGTTGCAGTTTTTGCTGTCGCTGCATTTCCCTCTCCTTCTGCAGCCACAGTTCGTACTTCACCCGTCTCCTCATTATGGCTTTCTGCATCGGCAATTCCTTTTTTATTTCCAACACAAGGGCGTAGAATGGAGTCTGCTCCTGGCGAGTCATCTTAAGCCACCGATCGGCCGCCAACAGGCACAGCTCCTTCGGCGAGTCATATTGCAGATTCTGAGGTCAATTATACATAATAAGAAACTCGAAACATTTTAACATACAGTACTGACATTGCAAATGGCAAACACTACGAATCAACATGAACTTCCCCTCCCCACAATGTTTTCTTACTTGTTATCCATAGAGGGTTGTTCAAAATTACCTTTTAAATGGCTTACATTTTTTGTATAAATTTCTTATTCAATCATGAATAATTATTTTATGTTTGCCTTCACATGTCACTGCATAAGGTTATAAGTAATAATTGAATTATATGTTTTAAGATTGTTTCTACTTCAAGTATTTATTAATTTCAAGAAGTTTTTTTTATTTCTGAGAACATGCATTTTTTATATTGGTAGGGGGGTGCATATGGGTATGGCTGGGGAGCAAGAGGGAGACAATTTGAGACTTTCATGAAAATGCATCCTCAATGAGATATAAACATCAGCCTATCAGCTTTTTGCTGTGGGTCAAACCCTATTTTTCCAGGTTATTTTTCCTTTTTTCTTTTCTTGATGTTCAGTTTATATAAAATAATTGCATTTAAGAACCAACAAATTGTTATATTACAAAACTATTTCTGAATGAAAATTACATTAGAATAAATAATCACTTACCTTTCTGAGTCCAGCCAAGAAGAAGAGAAATGCCTTGCTGTAGCGAAACTTCCTCTGAAAATGAATGTATGTTCCATTAGTAACTTACAACATATTTGCTACAGCAGGTCTATGGTTATTTGTGAAGCAGCGTTAGCAGTGCTTTCTGTCAAAGACTTGAAGATATGTAGTCACACATGGCCCACATTTGTTTGAAAAACATATGAATGCATGCATAGACACACCCACAAAATTCTTGACGCAATGGTCAGCTGCTAGAAAAGCATTTTGAATGCCAGTGTACGGACAAAAATTGGAGTGATGTAGTTATAATGACCTATTGTCTTCAAGTTAATTAAAGAAGGGGGGGTTCTGACCCTAATAAGATCATTTCCGTATAACCATTATGAATGTGGAAAGGAATATATTTAAATATGGAGCAATCTCTAAAAATGCTGGAAAAAAATAATTATTTTGACATTTTCCCTCTTAAGGTTTAACACAGTCACTTGTTTCTGTACCAAGAACTATTGGACAGCAATTGCCTTGTGGCTTGGTGCATTGCCATGCTGTAGGAACCAATCACCGGATGCAACCAGCTCTGGTCTCTTGTCACAGTCTCTTTAACAAGCACTCCCAAAATGGCTCTATACACAGTTGCAGTCACAATTTGACCTTCAGGAATAAATTCCTTGTGTACCACCCCCATCCATTCAAAGAAGACATTGTCTTCACATGTGACTTCTAGAGACAAAGTTATTTGGTTTTAGAGAATTTTGACCAATCCATGCTGAGGACTGCAGTTTCATGGCTGGATCATAAGCATGAAACAATAATTTGTCACAGGTTACCTTCTTCTTGAGAAAGTCTGGGTCCCCTATCGGCCAGTTCTATCTACGACATGATGCAACCCAATTTTTCCATTGTTCGACAGTAAGTGCATGTGGCACTAATCGTGCACAAACTTTTCTTTTCTTCAGATCCTGAACCACAATATTATGCACGGTGTCTTTGTGCATACCAAGGTCCATAGCAATCAACCTCAGTGACACTGCACAGTTTTCATTCCGTTTTTATCCAACCTTTTCAACATTATCATCAGTTCAGTTCAACTGATGGAGGGATTATCCACTACATCTTCCCAACCATCACGGAAAAGATGATGTGAAAACAAAACATTGGCCCGAGAAACTGCTTCATTGCCGAAAGCAATTTTAAGCATTTCAACAGTTTATGAAGGGGCTTTAGAGAGTTTTACACACAACTTAATCACCACTCTTTGTGCTGTTTTCAAATCCATGATGAGGAAACTATAAAAAAAATACATATTACTGTATATAAAACAGTAATTTTGTGAACTTGGTCCCTTACATTAAAAGAGGAACATAAATTAAGAGTATTTGCAAGTAACCTTAGAAAAAAATATTTGGACCTTAAAGGAATGATGAGACAGGTGAGTGGAGAAGGTTACATAATTTAGAACTGCATTATATGCATTCCATGTCCAGATATTATTATAATAATGAAATCAAGAAGACAGGTGGGCAGGGCAGGTAGCACGAATGGGAGACGAAATAAGAGTTTACAGGATTCTTGTTGGGAAACCTAATGGTAAGAGACCTGTAGGAAGGCTAAGACAAAGATGGAGGATAACGTTGAGATGGACCTAAAAGAAGTTGGTAAGGATAAAAAAAAGATTGGATTGATCTTGCCCATGATAGGGACAGATGCAAGGCGTGTGTTGCTGCAGCCATAAACCTTTGGGTTTAAGAAGACTATAGAGTTAGTTAGTTAGTAACATAATAGTAGTAAAAAAGGTAAAGTAAAGTGCTCCCCTGTGCATAGCACCACGCCATGAAGGCGTATAGGGGGTGTGGGGGTAACGCCCCACACTTTCTTGATCCGGTCGTGAGTGGGGGTGATGTGATCAGCATCATGCCCCTGACCGCCTTTACCCCCCAGGGTTTCCCCCAGGTACCCATGTTATTCGACGCTGGGTAGGCGCCGGGGCCGCTTCCACCGTTAGAAAAGTTCCCGGATTTGAACCGGCCGGGGATCGAACCCGGGACCTTGAGCATGGTAGTCAGACGCGTTACCGACTGAGCCACCGCGGCCACATAATAGTAGTAGTTGTTGCTTTTCGTACCTGCTATTGACTGAAACCACTTTAAGCACTTTGGTGATTATGTCTATGTGATGTATGTATGCCTATTACATGTGTAATATTATTTCAGTACTGTGGAAGAATACCAAATTCTATACACTATTTCTCCTTGAAGTGATTGTTTTCGCATTTATGGAATAAATACTGGCATTTACAAATAATTTTTGACAACACTTTAGAAATTTTAAACAGCCACTCAAAATTTTCCGACTTTTCAGAATTCGGATATCAGAAAATGATTTCCTAAAATGGGAGTGTGGAGAGGGAGATTTTCATCCAAATCAAAGTACCAAAATTTTGGGATCCCACAAATGCTAGTGATTTATAAAAACTTGAAATGTATAGTTGAAAACTGAATTAGCTTTTACTTATTTTGCCCGAGAGTTAGTATATTCTTCAACATAATAGTCCAAATATTTGAGTGGTTTAATGTCTAAAAAAATATTTTTCACGGAGTGCGGTCAGCCAGTGGCATGCTGACCAATCGAGCAAGAGGGCAATTACCCCTGGGCTCCACCTCAGGAAAAAAAAAGTGCAATATGAACCAGGCATTGGTGTAATTGTGAGTTGACAACCATGCTGTGGACTTCCACACTGATTCTCTACCACACTATTTCTCTTTTAGATGTGGTTCATTTTAAAACTGCTATAGCCGTCCCCCAACTGTCTATCTATCGATCCTTAGAAACAACTGAGCCAAAGTCTTTTCTGCACAAGTATCAAGTGTAAGTGTTGCAAAAGACTTAATTTGTTGACCTGCAATGTTTTGAATCTATCCATGAATCTTTATAAAATTTTGCATATATGCCTTTTTCGATCAAACTCGTACCAATATTAAATTGTAAGATTAAAATAATAAGGTGCCAAATAAATACCTTAGGTGGCATTTCTCTTATTTTGCAATGGTTAATTTCGAGATTTATAGAAATAAACTTTCACAAAACAGTTGCTATACTGCGAAACTAACAATATATAATGACAAGTTTTATTTAATAAGGTTTGTGCATAGGTTGTAGAAGTGTGTTGATTGGTCGCTTCAAAGACATCACTCTTTATCATACTTATGACATAAATAACTTTATCATTGATTAAAATATTCTAATACCAAACAATTAAAAAAAAATCCATGTATAGATATAATTTAAATTTGAAATAACAGTTTTTGTATATCGTGTTTGAATATTACACATTAAATTAAAAATTAATTCATCTATTGCACCAGCTTCAACACAATGAACCTAAAGATGGGCATGGGGTAAGATAACCAATATGCCAATACAAGATTCAGTAGGCTGTTCATGAGGCATATACTCTTGGAAACAAAGATACACAGATATTGGCTGATGGGGCTTCATTTGAGAACATATTTGGCGAGATGTTACATGCAACATAAAAGAATGAAAGCATTTTGGAAAGAACATTGAATGTAATAAAATGGTTCTCACTATATTATTTGTTCTGCTCAAAAACCCTATTACTGCCATAGTACATCCAGATTGAGACTCGCAGATGAATTACCTATTGTGAATGATAAAATTATGCATCAGTGGCATGGTGTAACATTCTTGAAACTGTTTTATTGATTAGTACTGCTATCCTAGTAATAACCCATCACTGAGTAGTGCCTGCCCAGCAAATTCAACTACTGGAACCAGTTTAAAAATAATGAATGAAATAATATTCAGTTTGCCTGTGAAATTCTTGTAGACAATTTTACCATCAAGTTTTCAGTTACACAATTTCAATCATTTTCAATTGATAATGGAATCCCCGGAGATGAAGACATTGCAGAAAAATTAAACATAGTATTAAAAACTCTGCTTACATGGCAGGTTAGTGTCACACACTGCAGCATGGCCCTGGCTAACAGAAAGCAATAACTGCTATGTTGTATCTGGCTGGAGCTGCAAGTGTTACATGTACGAGGCGTATTCGGAAAGTAAGTACCGAAAGGGTGTAAAAAATAAAGTAAAATGGTTTTGTATCTATTTTTATTTGCATTGCATTCTACAGACCCTAAACTACTTTTCTACGTAGTTTCCACCATTGTTCAAGCATTTGTCGTAGCGTGGCACTAGTTTTTGTATCCCATCATCAGAGAATGTTCCCGCCTGTGACGAAAGACATCCATGCACTGCTGCTTCGACGTAGTCATCCTCGTTGAAACGCTGACCAGCAAGAAACTTCTTCTTCAGATGAAGAAAGAGATGGTAGTCACTTGGTGCCAAGTCAGGGCTGTTGGCGGATGAACAAATTGTTCCCAGCCGAATAACGTGATGACATTTTGAGTTTGTTGGGCCGTATGCGGACAAGCATTGTCGTGAAGCAACACAATGCCTTCACTAAGCATTCCGCATCTTTTGTTTCAGGCATCTTTGTTCGTGGTCTGTCCTCTAGGCAAAAATTCAACCATTCTTGCATTGAGAAAACAAATCACAGACCGGACTTCACAGTCGGCAGGCTGATTGCTTTTCTTAAACATTTCAAACCTTCAGAAAACTACAAAGAAAAGCATGACCTGCTCCCACGCGTGCCTGTGGCTAACTAATGGATGAAGGACGTTAGCGAGAACTTACACGGTCGCGACTGCATAGCTACAGCGGCAATATTTGCAAACAGCACTTACTTTACGAATACGCCTCGCCTCGTATCTTACCACAGCATCTCTTGGCATTATTATCCACTTCACAGTTGATTTGAAAAAAACAAAACAAAAAAAAACATTTACTTTATTTTTAAAAAAAACATGGTTAAACCCAGATAAAAAGGGATGAAATCTGTGAGAAAAATTTAACCCTTTTTTACAATCTATTAACACAAAAAAGATTTGTTAAACATATTGTTTTATCCATCTGCCACAAATAAACCTTTTTCAATGTTATTGGACACAGTGGCGTACGCAAGGGGGGGGGGTTACGGGGTTTAAACCCCCCCCTTGAGCTTGTGAAATATTATGAAAAAGACTGTGGAAAAAACTTAAATGGCCAATGTTTCACAGTCAAAGATCTGGGGCAATAATATTACTATTACTACTTCTACTACTACTACTACCAATAATAATAATAATAATATAATAATGCTTTGAATTATTATTTCCATGCGGCATGGAGAAAAGGACAGCATTCCAAACACACGCGTCTTTCAGAGTGATGCCTTGAAAATAACCACGAGTTTATGAGGTTAGGTTAGGGTAACTATGATTTAAAAGAGAAAAAGTTGTTTTGTATCTCAGTTGCAACAATGTTCAACACACTGGCGTACGCAGGATTTTTTTTCGGGAGGTGCTGGAATAGTAAATGTGAATAGCAAATGGCTTCGATTTGGAGAGCAGGATGCATAATAAAATATTTCGTATTTTTGGAGCTTTCCAGTCTATTAAAATTGTATTCAAAGACAAAAATGGTAATCGGGATTCACTTTAAAAGAGGTTTCGCATTTACACATTTTGACTTTTTAAAGTTCTTAACGGATTTTTATTTGAAAATTCTGATTTTATCAAAATTTCGGTAAGGGCTGGAACACCATCGGCCATCCCTCTACGTACGCCAGTGTTCAACGAACATGTATTTTTTTTGTGTGTGTGAACAATGAGAATTAACTAAATAAAGTTATTGGTAAGTTGTAAGAGGCTAATGTATAAACAAAGGCTAGCCGGAGAAGAATACAGTCACCAGTTCGCTTTCCCTTTGTATTGTTTACCGCAGCTCGTTTGAATGTCTCTCTTTAAAATGTCTCACCTTCTTGACTAGACAATTATTAAAACGACAATAAGCTTAACTATTGTAAAATGTTTTGTTGGTAAGAACAGCGAGATAATCCAGATGTGAATTATGAGGGGAAAAATCCGGAAAAATTCCAACCAATTTCGGGAATCGAATCCGGATCTCCCGAGTGATTGTCACTTGTCAGACGCTCTACCGACCAGATCACCGCAGCTCCTTGGATGAGTTCCATACTTTGATTATTTCAATTTATTTTAATATATTTTCTTGTATTTATGGATCTCTTCACCCTTGAAATATCTCACCTCGTTGACCAGACAATTATATCGTAACAAAGAAACAAAAAAAAATGCTCCCTGGATTTGATAAAAATCGGATGACTAGAAAGTAATTTCGTTCTATTGTTTTCATAAATACTATATTTATGTAGATCTCTACTACTTAATAGTAGTATTATTAGTATTAATTCAGCTAATTAATTAATTATAAGTATTATTAATTAATTGTGATTATTATTATTTAATTGAAGAATAATAAAACAATAGTAATGTGAATTTGGAAAAAAGTTTTAGAAATAACACCCCCCTTGATGAAATCCTGCGTACGCTACTGATTGGACATGCAAAAAGTTAAAAATGAGTCCATTGGCAATTCACCAAAAATGCACATAGGCATTTTGTAGACAGTTTTTAATCTGCAGTAATGAAAATATTGAGGACATAATTTAAACAAGGAATCATTAATACAAAATGAAAAACACATGGTTAACTGTTTATGAATATATTTTTCAACAGATAACGTAAAAACATAATCCACACACTATTTCCAAGATACAAAATTCAATGTAGGTATACAATCAGATTAGCACCAGATTAGTACTTGTATATTTCAAAATGCTTACCTGACACTGCATATTTCACACATTCCCTAAAAACAAAAATATCACGTATTGAAGTAAAAAGAAAAAAATATGAACAATATAATTCTCTATTTGGAAAATGAATTATTTTTAGTTTTCTTATCTTTCCCAAGTACAATCACTGTAGTTATTGTTTATAACCTGACAACTATTCTTGCAATAGCCTTCTTGATTCTTACAAACATAGATTCACGAAATATCATGAAATTTGAGCTGTACCAATGTCACTTTCAACAGATGCCAATACTTTCACCAATTTCCACTGATATTAATGCCGATATTTGAAACTGTAACAATCAAATTTTGTCCTGCACATCTCAAAATATTAATACGCACGTAGTGCATTTGAACTCTACCATATTAATCTAGCAGATTTTTACTTCAAAATATACATAACTTCACATGTGAAATAACCACAAGATTAAAATAGATCTTACTTTATAAGTAGAGGCACATATTTTTGGTAAATAAAAAAGCAAAATTTCGGTATAAAAACTGAGTCAATTTCGGGTTCAAAAGCGGTAAATAAAATGAAATATCGGTGTTATAGCGGTGAAAAATTGGATGAAAAGTGGTATATAAAAAGACATTTTGGTTTTAAAATTGTGAATATAATCCTAAATTTGATTTAAAAACTACACTGATTCCACAGAATTAACATTTCACTTCTAATAGCACATTTATGTAGTTATAAGAGTATTAAGTTTATTTCTGTGTAAAGGAGTCCATTTTTGCTTCTCCAATATTAACAGCAGAATTAAACAATTTTCCGGGAATTGCATAACTGTCAGGATAATTCAGACCTCAGAAGGTGTCCCGTCGGTGAATAAACCCTGAATTTCATGTTTAAGAGTTAATTTCGCTTTTTGCAGTTCATTTCGCATTATTTCGTGACAAAACATGGTCACAAAATGCATCTCGAACCTTTCAAAAACATGAAAAATTAACACTACAATGTGTTGTTTCAAATTTCGTTTTTTCGTCAAAAATGAAATATGCATGCCTCTATTTATAAGTAAATACTTTAAAAAAAATTCTGATGTGGAATACATGTAAATCATGAATTTTGCATAACTTCCAGGAACTTTCAACTCCATAAAAATGTTGCGTGCCATTGGGCACACTTTGTAGGGTACCTAAATTTCGAAAAATATATTTGCCATTTGAATTGACATTTTTTTTATATAGATATCACTGATATTAGGCAATTGGTATCAGCTCTAGTCCTAGATGAAACCATTACTTAGAGAACAACCTTTTATCAAATAAAACCAACCAATACAACAAAACAAATTAAAAAAATACAAGAGTTCATTACTTAACTTATATTACAGTATCTTGACACTTTTATTCTACAAATGTAAGCATAACAATTAAAACTATATTTTGTAGCTTAAGACAATAAGGTAACCTAATACCAAAAAAAAAAGGGCATGTAAAACAAAATATTAAGATCTAAAATGCTTTTCATGTATTATGTTCTCCATGATCACATTTTAGTCTTCTAGAATTATATACAGACACAATACTATGAAACTGAAAACCCCATATTTCCACAGAAACAGCTTTCATTTGTTCTTTTACGACTAAAAAATATAAAATCTATACAAACGCACAGAAAAAGTGTTCATTTCCGCACTATGTACAGGTACTTCTTAAAATAAGAAAACAGAAATCCTTTACATTATTATTTCCAAATCACACAGAGGTACAATTCCTACAGGAATGACCATGTTGGCACTGGAATGGTTACCAGGTAAGAAATTATGGCTGTCAAGACTGGTTTTGGTGACTAGACCATGCTATAATTGCAATTTGCTTCTCTCTTCGATGCTTATTAACAATGATTCAGAGTGAACATTTGGTCATGGGAATATAATCTGTGAATTTGGCAAAAGAAAACTCTATTTGTCTGTGGTTTTTAAGTGTGCGAGTTTCATTTTGTTTGTTGAAGATAAAAGTGGCGTAAGGAACAGATAATTTAGGAATCTACCCATAGCAATGAGATTCTTGATCAGATGTGATTACCTGATAATGCCAGTGTTTTGAATATTTATTTGAACAATAATTTTTTTTTTTTTTGCAAATCTCATATATGAATACATATCAGAGTTCATTAAAAAGTGTGTTCAGTTCACCTTGATTACCATTTTTTTCAAGCAAATTTCTAGCCCCTCTTTTTTCTCAAACTTTTCATTTTGGCAACTGTAAGCAAAGCAGCAGCAGTAGCTATTTCATGACAGGGGTTCCCAAACTTTTTTGTTTCACGGCACTCTTAGTGTTTCAAGATTTTTTCGTGGCACCCAAGTCTGTGTAGGCCTATCTAACACTTGCAAAGCTTAGTTAGTGAGGTTAGGTTGCTTGCTTGAAGTTAAAAAAACAAACTCATTTTTCAAATTTAGAAACATTTCCCATGTAAAAAATACTAAATAAGCACATATTATTTCGTGAATATATTGTAACATTTGTGGTGCCCCTGTAAGCTAGCCACTGTGGCCCAGGGTGTCACGGCGCACACTTTGGGAACCACTCCTATGTTGTTCTCCTCAAGTTGCTCATCCACCTTTTTAGCTTGTCTTCTCTGCAGAATGCTTTGTGGTAACAAAAAAGGATGGTACAAGTACAAAAGCAAAAACTAGCAGGTGAGATACACCACCGCTTATTCAAGTTTCAAGCAGTGAACCTAGTAGGAAATCTAGCCTTGTGTGATTCAGTCTTTAATACAGATGGTGAATAAGTTACCTAGCAGTCCTATAGTTCTGAAATGTGGGTGCTTATGAACAATCTGGGCATACCATCAACATGGGAGGATCACTTGAACACTGCAACTGAGACGTGGAATATTTTTTATAGGAAGGGGGGTAGTATAATATATCCACACATATTAGAACTTCACCAGAAATACAATCTGCAATTAGTTTTAGCCTAGGTGTAATGGTTGCAAATATGCTTTGCATTAACAACGGAAGAACACATGGAAATCCTCCTCTATCTGGAGAATAAAACTACTGAGTGGTCGCTGCAATTTAACCCTCACTACACTGATAAAGCATCAGTTTCCCAAAGAACAGAGGCAATGTTAATAGTCAGGTTCTGGGAAAACTGGAACTGTAGCTGGCAGTTGGACTTTAAGATGACGGCAATGTCCCAGGTATTTGTCATTCTCCAGATAGAGGAGGATTTCCATGTGTTCTTCCGTTGTTAATGCAAAGCATATTTGCAACCATTACACCTAGGCTAAAACTAATTGCAGATTGTATTTCTGGTGAAGTTCTAATATGTGTGGATATATTATACTACCCCCCTTCCTATAAAAAATATCCCTGGACTATGTTGGTATGCCGAACCAGACACATTTCAGAACTTTCTTTAATTTGCTTTCTTTTACATCGCTTTTTGTGCCACTTCTGGCAAATTTGCAAAGATGGGGATGAGTGATGATATGATGAAATTGATGAATGGACACTCACAAACATCCATGCTCAGGCCAGGATTCGAACCCGAGACCCCTGGCATCGTAGCATGATGTGCTAACCACTCTGCTGTGGGGGCCGGCACATTTCAGAACTACAGGACTGTGAGGGAGCTTTTCAGTATCTCCCTGTAGAAATTGCATTATATATTTATTGTTTTTCACTGCACATAGTTATGGTAAAAATACCATAAATGACTGTACTGTACATCTATCATGCAGTCACTTAACAGGAAAAAAATTCATTCTGTTTAGAAATATTGAAAAAAAAAAGTTATTCCATCCAAAACTTCTCACTCATAACGGTTGTTAATACCTCAAGTAACTGCACATTCGGACATCAAATAAATGCACTTATGTTGTCATACAATGTTAAGAAATACAAAAAAGATCCTTTCATTTTCAAAAATAGTCCTCTTGGCTGGAACCATATTTAGTATGCAAATCTTAACTTCTGGCTGTATCCAAGCTTATCTAGATTTGGCATACAAGCAAAGTTAATCATAGGAGGCGGTCCACACATGACCACAAAAGTGTCATCTCCAGGTGGGAACAAGTTATCTCTTATCATTTCTGCCGATACAAATCCAGAACCGTACTTCCAGCCTGAAAGAAAAAGTATGAATAAATCCACCATATAAAGATCTACCATTCACAAGATCAGAACAATTCCAGGATGTAAAATAAATTGTGGTATAATCATGAAAAGTAACAGTTTAATTATGTCTAGGTTTGCTATGCAAACTAAAATGACAAATTTCAGAAGAACTTCTCGTTTTCCAGTGATTGAGAAACACTGCCTCTTTGAAAGCTCTTTCACCACAAAATTTAGTTTTAGTTTTTTTATAATGAAACCTTTTCAAAATTATTAAAAATATTTTAGCTGTAAGTTCTCTCTGGGGGTCACCAGTAACAATACAATTTTCTTTCAGATTACAAAACACACATAAAATTGTTTCTCAAAATCATTCCATCCTATGGAGACATTAAACCCCAAGACTACTAGAAGGAAAGGTTGGGGTCAGACATGCCTCTTTTCGCGACTGGAGCGGGTGTGACGTCATCGGTGGACAAAACCCAGCTGAGTCTTTACCCAATACGGAAAGAAACATGGAAAGGCTGATAAGTTTTGTTCTTTTCGCTCCTTTTTTCTTGAATGTCTGGATTGTTGGGATGTAAAGTGTTGCAGTTTATGCCTTCAGTGAGGTGTTGCGACATGTCGTGATCTCCGATGAAAAAATAAAAACAGCCGGTGACAATATATAACTGAACACACTGCACCTAATGGGACTTGTTAGTGGATTGCGATACCAGTAGTCTCATTACACAACATCAGGTTACCACACACTTCAATTGGGTTACAATTATTAGAATAAAAAAAAATAATATTGTAATTTATAATAAAGACTCTCACGAGTATAGTAAAATATTTTTGGTATTGAATAGTTGAATCTCTGCCTCCTCCAAAAAATTTAATTCTCAATTACCACTCCAAAATTCCCACAACAGTCTAAGTGCAACAGTAATTAATACTCAAGACTTCGCTATCTGCCAGTCTAGTGCTCAATTTCCTTACTATAGAGTTGGAAACTTCCCCTACCAAGGGTAATTCCACATCAGAATTCACATGGAAATTTAAGGTTTAATATGTAATAGCTGGATATTGTGCACCTCAAATAGAAGATACCGTGTTGCCAAGAGACGACACTGGTATGTCTCGTCGTGTGAAAATTCCATCTCTTGTCGTGTCTAGTCTCGTTAACAACACTAATAATACATAGTAACTGTTATAATTCCCTTGATAATACACAATTTGCTATTTATATGGACTGGTTAAAGTTACAGTGGTGTAAGTCACTTTTTTTAAAAAAGGAAAGAGTCTAACTCACAGCACTCTGCTGATCAACACAACAGCTGTTTCTTTATCACTAGAACTTAAACTGTCATACGTTGCCAGTTGAATGAATCTCTGATTTACTTCATGTTTTCTGTTAACAGATTGACTCTATCTCGAACTGGTTTCTGTGTCTAAGTCTTTTTTTCACAAAGGGACTTACACCACTGTAACTTTAACACGTCCATATAAGAGTGATGCTTAAATGACAATGTAGTTCGACTTCTGTCCTCCATTGCTGTATTATTTATTCAGTTAAATTTTCATCACAATCTCCCCCCTCCCCCCCACAAAGTTAAGTGGATGCAACCAGCTTCCACAAACCTGCCTGTGGGCACACGTGTTCGACATCCCACTGATTATATATATATATATATATAAAGTGAGCCTCGACTTTCTTCAGTTCTATGTCCTAAGTTTTCGTTCAGTCAAAAGTTGTTTAAAGTGTTTGTGACATAATATACACGGAACTTCCTCACATTCCTCCCAGTGTAGTTCAAAGCTTCATAAGACTCAGAACTGTAATCTGAATAAGGAAAATTAATGAAGAAATAAATATCAATAGTCAAAGCAAAGTTACCAAATTGAAGAAGTTAATTGGAAACAGCTCCTAAAAGAGAGCAATAGATGAGGTTATTTTATTTTACATATTCAACTTATCCATAACTTTGGCTTTCTGCCTTTCTTTATTTAACAAAATGCATGACCAGGCATATTAACTTCAATTTTACATGAAACTTTAGGTTTCAGAGAGAAATGTGACGACCTAAAACCTACCGATGCAATACATGTGTTAATAGCTGTATAATCCAATTCTGAAGCCCTACATTATCTCGGATCCTAAGTGAATCTGTATATTCAGTCCCAGCTAGCTTCTGGGCATAATGACGGCTCTTTTTTGCTCATAATTTCTGCATTGATTCTGCTGCAAAACCGTGGAGCGGAGCGATCTGTTCGCCCGGTGAAAGTCACGCTTTCATCGAGGACCACATGATCAGGTATGGCCCCAGCCTTCTCCTTCTAATAGTCTTGATTAAACCCACATATCTCTTATATTGGAAATAATTAGAATTGCATTAACTGCTAGCCAGTGGGGGGTGGGGGGAGGAGACAATTATTTGTGAAAATGTATGATACGTTCAATCCTGTATTATTTATTTATTAAACATATTATTATATTTATTAATAATAACTTAATAATACTCAGCGGTGAACAATCAGACTCAGTGAAGTACACAGACTCCTCTCAGGTACAGGCATAATGTTAGGCAAAGACAATATTCACAGCACAGAGAAATAACATCACATTGCTGCAGTAGATAAACTAAAAGGTTTTATTCTTTATTTATGGCAATTATAATGCGAATATACTTGAGACGAAGGCGAATATTTTGCTTTGTCGATGAATTGACTCAACTAAAAATGAATAAACTCAATGTGTGGCTATCGGCATGCCTATGATCACATAGACCTAGCAACATTCAATATTCTTCTTCCACAACCTGTATGCCTTAACGACCACCACAAGTAAAAGAGCAAGAAACAGAGAGCTTACCTTCCGTGGGCCTGTCCACGGTATACCATAGCTTAAACTGATCTGTATGTTTTCCTTGCACCTCTTCCAATTCCTTCCTCAGCAATATATCGTCTTCACTTTGATTTGCAAACAGTAATGCAAGCTGAGTTTTATCAGTGGGGTCTCTTCTAATATGTCTGATAAGTTGAAGCATTGGTGTGATGCCAGTGCCACCTACAATTGAAAGTGAACTTAATACACAGATAATAAAAGAGATCCCGTTCAGATACCCACATGCAAGCCACACAAACTGCAACACAACAAATTCAAAATTTTGGATAGGACAGATTATCCGGTACTCTACTGGTATCTGCCAATATAGGCATATTGGAGTATTAATTTATCAATGACGATATATTTATTGATGAGGGAAACATAGGCAATGCAAATTCAACCCTCAATTCCTCAGTAAATGCAGTACGTTCACTGGATCGATAGCTTGATGCATTGCAAGCTTGATCCTGTTAGAGGTGGCAGCATCTTTCTTCCTTCCACAGAAAAATAAATCATCATTTGCAGGCTGTGCTATTTTCAAAAACAGTTTCTCAAAACCTACCTCCACAAGGTACTGTCTCCATATTTCAAACATGAAAGTGACTTTTCAAAAACACAATTAATTTGTTAAACCACAAAATAACAATAAAAAAAAACTGTACACAGCTGTAAACACATGGCTACCTTAAGAATGTTCATAAGTTATGTTATACCTTGCATTTGTGTTTCAGCATTAAGCTCAATAGCTGTAAATGTAATGTAAAATAAAAGCATGTACCTGCAATCATGGCAACTTTTTTAGCATCAACTATTTCAACAGGTGACTTCTTAGTAGCCCTAACAGAAAACTTCCCATGGCCCTCGTACATAAGGCGGCCTGATGGGCCTCGGACATCAATAGTTTCTCCTATCTTCAAACTTTCTAAGTACTGGCTCATCTTTCCACCCTCAGGGTATTTGGGATGCACATTTTTAAAATAGACCTGTAAATATAGCAACAATTGAAATTAGTAACTGTACAATTCATGAAAACATGATACATGATATAAAAGATTTATTTTGAGGGATATTTATGAAGTATTTGTATACTTCATAATTCTGCTACTGTTGGAGAAAAAAAAACAGCTTAAATGTTATCAACAACTACTTTAGCAAATAAACAGTGATCAAGAAGTGGTGATCTGCCAAAACCAACATATAAGATAAAATATACATAACTACAACAAAAATATATTTCACACTGCATGTTGTGAAAACAAATAAACAGTAATATGATAAATCCTCCCACCCATTATTTTTAATTTTATTTCCTCAGATATAGTCTACAGCACCTACATTATTCACAAAAGATGAAAAAATTTCTATGTATTGACATTTTCTCCACAGTTATATTTTACATCCTAATGATGGCACTTTGTAATACACAAACATATTCCAGCAAATAGAATAAAATACAATTTATAAAATTTCTTAAACACTAAATGCCTCATCACTACCTTCTAGATACAACAGGCAAAATTTAGCCATCTGATGTCTCCAGAAGAACTTAGAAAATTTCCTTGCATAATGACAATTCAAAACTGATTGCATTAAGAAATACGAGGGATGACTGAAATGTTTTGACTTGACCATGAAGGACAAGGTGAAACTTTGTATATATCATCATGGATCTTCCACATGAATATACCATAAACAACATTTCCATCCGCTCACATTTCCATCTTCATTTGTTTTTAAACTGAATAGAGGAAAATGCAGAGTTTATCAAAATGGAGAGAAATACCAACATAGATGTGACCCGGTTATACTGATCGCAACTCCAACTGGTGGCTGACCTTGAAGGCTATTTCTAGCGCGTCCTGTCCCCCCCAATCATTTTCGGGGGTGTGGTCCGATGGGTATCAACAAACTCATTTGCGAAGTGAAAGCCGAAGGGATCGCATTCCTCTCCCGAAGCAATGTTGCCAAGCGTGCTTCTGTTTTAGCCAGTTGTCTTTATATGACTGTGTGTCCGCCTGCATTCTGACCTGTGGCTGGTCCTTCCGGAAACTTCATCATTCAGGACCGCCTTTGCAGTTGTACCATTAACTCCCGCTGATTTCTGATGCTGACAATACCGTTGCCGAGAAGATTCTGTCTGGCAAAATGTGGTGGACCCAACGCTCATTTGTTTTGTTCCCATGAACAATGTTCGGTACCTTGTGACTCGAAAATGTCCAATCTCAGTTGAAAAAAATTCAACTGATCGCTGATTTGCTGTTTCCCAGCTGCCAGTTGGAGTTGCGTTCAGTATAGATAGCACTGAATGAGATCTATGAAGTCTTACTGGCAGTGCTGATAAAGTTCACGACAGTTGTGAGGCTTTGAAGATATCCCAGGAATGTGTTCAGCACATCCTCAATAAGGTTCTTGACATGCATGTGATTACATCACTTGGTGTTCTCACATTGTTATAAGTAGATCAAAAGTGACAAAGTGTGAAATTTTACAGATGTTTGAGGAATTCATACTTTGAGCCCACCATAGTCAGAGTACAAAGAACATGGCAAGCAAGGGAAACTCCTCAACTCTCTAACATTATAGAGGGCAAAGATGGTGACATCAGGTGAGAAGCTTGATTGATTGATTGATTTAGTTTATTTTATTTCGCGTTTTGTGCCTCTTGGCTAATTTGCGAAGATGGGGATGAGTGATGAAATGATGAAATTGATGAATGGACATTCACAAACAACCAAGCCCGACCGGGATTCGAACCCGGGACCCTTAGGTGAGAAGCTAACGACATCCATCTTCCTGAGAAGCTAACGACATCCATCTTCCAAGATTCAAAGGTGTTTGGTTGATAGAATTTCTGCACAAGGGTGAAACAATCGTGAGGATGTACTATGCCTCACTTTTGGACAAGCTGAGAGACGAAATGAAAGGAAAAAGGCAAGGAATGCTGAGGAAAAGTCTTGATGCAGTTTGTGCTTCCGGTATTACTATGGTGCATGAGTGTGAATTTCAATGAATTCTACTTCAATCTTTCCTGATATCTCTTTCCTAAACTCATAAACCTAGAACTCAATCTGCCACAGATAACAGGGTGCCGGCCCCTTTAGGACAGTGATAAAATTCAAGTACAATTCCCGGTTTTCAAGGTGAACTTTCCAAAAAATCAAGGGTACAATTAGGTATTTTTTCTACTTCAACCTTATGTATCACCACCTCTCACCAGCCACACAGATACACACACAAAGGGTCTGTGGTCTGTGTGATTCCAATGTATCCAAAAATTCTAATTCAATTCAATTAATAGGTATATACGAGGGTCACTATTTATATTTTGAGCCTAACAATGAAAAAACAGGAATTTGGCATTGAAAACTGCTTTATTGTTTTTCAAAGTATTCTCCTTTATGGTCAATACACTTTTGCATTCGTTCGAACAATTTGTCAAAGCAGTTTTTCCAATCTTCTTGAGACACCTCCATAATATGGTTTTTGAACGCATCAACGGCATATTCCGCCGACGAAAATCGTTGTCCACGCAATTTATTCTTGACATTCGGGAACAAGAAGAAGTCATTGGGTGCCAAATCAGGACTGTATGGTGGATGACCCATCAATTCGATTTTTTGACTGTTCATAAAGTCGGTTGTTAGACGAGATGTGTCACAGCTGGCATTGTCTTGATGAAGAATGATCCACGTCGAAAATCGTAAAAAATCATCGCACGAAAATGTTCACGAGTTAATTCCATTTTATTGTTGTCGCGCAATCTCCAAGGCAACATAAACAACACAAATGAAGCTATTGACAAAACATTTGAAGTACGTTATGGTCAATAATGCCAGACGATTCAGTGCAAACATCAAATCGCACCTAACTTCAATCAGTGTTGGCAAGGCTCAAAATATAAATAGTGGCCATCGTATGTACATATTTAATTTAAGGTGTGAACATTACATTTGCCATTTCACATACCCAGACCTAAGACTCAAAATACATCAACAAATAAAAGTCACAAATGTTATGGGATATACTAATCTACGAAATATTGTTAATTGTATAAGAATTTCAAACTCAAATTTACCTAATCAACTTCAAGATATGTTATTTTGCAATAACCTTCCGTCTGTCAGATAGATAATTTTGCACAGGACACTAACCAAGTAAACAGATTGAGAGAATTCTGTTTTATTTTCCACACAGTTTTCTTATCATTCTTTGATAAAAATAAAAGTTACTGTGAAAAACTTGCCTCAGGGCATTTATAAATATGTGTAAATTCAATAGAATTTGGATTAATAAAAGTTGCAATTTTTCAAGTCTATGGAGAAAAATTCACGCAGAATTCCTGGAGCTAATAACTTAAACGTAATTCCCGGAACCTGGAATTCAATTAATTCCTGGTGAGTAGCCACCCTGGATAATCATGTCATGGAAGCTATGAACACAGAAACAATTTATTGGCACAAAGAAAGTCAGGGTCAAAATTCTTCAGTCACTCCTTGAAAAAAACGAAACCTTACCTTAATTACAAGATCCATGTAACCTTTATCATCATCACTGCTGACTGGTGTGTAAGAACGAACAATAAGCTCATCATTTATTTTTGCTGATATATTGATATGTTGTCCGATTGGTAGTCCTAGAGAGAAATGTAGTTGAAAACAGTTTTATTATTATAACAGTAAAATATTGGTTTAATGCTTTCTAAGAAACTAGCCAAAGATAATGTATCATGAGAAAAACATATTATACAGAAATGATGCAAACTATACAACTAAAAGAAAGGTAATTCTGTTTTCCTCTACAATTTATGGGGTAGGATGTCATAGTCGCAGATAACAGAAAGGCAGGTGTGTCTGAACCAGGTCAGCAATTGTCACCACCTTTGCCACAACTTCTGGCACTACCAGATGGGGGTAGTGTTGACAGGGTCAGTGACCATGCATGCGGGTACAAGTCATAACTTGTAACTTCTTCCCGCAACACCTACTCTTTGGATCAAAATGGAGCGTGCACATGTTATAGGTTTTTCTACTGTTATGACCAATCAAGAACTGGGCCTACATGCCCACACACAAATACCCACAGACCCAACCTAAGTGCAAGGGCCATTAGGTTGTGAATAAATGTGCCGTTTAAATGAGATTGACTTGATGTCATTGATGTGATAGTAAGACTACCAAAGCCTCCTCTTCCTACCATATTAGTATTTAGGTTAAGTATGTCTGTTGGTTAACAGGTCTCCCACAGGACACCATACGTAGCATAGGGTCTGCGTGTGGCAGCGTAAAGCGTTGCTTCTTCTCTCCCTCTCTTACTTTTTGAATAAGTGTTGTTGTTGTTTTTTTTACATAATCTTAATAGCAATATACATATCATCCTTAAAGTAAAGTAGGATTCACCCCTTTATACGGTGTTTGCTGTGTTGTTAGTACAGTGTGTCCGGCTTTAAAGTGTAATAAAAGAAAAAATAATAACTTTTAAATTTATTAAGATATTTCCAAACAGTTTTCTTCTATCTGTAGAGTAACTCAAAAAGTTTTTTTTATACCTAATACATACCAATATGTGCACCATTACATGTCATACCTTTATTCAAGCTCTGTGCATGTGTTATACAGCATTACTGGCATCACATTCCGGATTACAGCACAAATGCGACACTGTAGATCAGGAAGATCATGATCTATGTTTCGTACATATGAGAGTTTACAAAACTCCACAGAAAAAAATCAAGCAGAGTGATGTATGTAGTAGTCTCCAGTGTACCAAACATGAATTTGTAATCTTTCTGATCTACAATGTCGAATCCGGAATGTGACGCCAGTAATGCTGTATAACACATGCGCAGAGCTTGAATATAGGTTGGACACCTGTTGTGCCTCTAATGGTGCATGAATTGAGATGAATTATGTATGTAAAAAAACTTTTTTAGTTACTCTACAGATAGAAGAAAACTACGGAAATATCTTAATAAACTTAAAAGTTATTAATTTTTCTTTTATTATACTTTTAAGCCGTAGTGATTCTAGGTGGTTTTCAGCATGGAAGAACTTTGTATTCTGATGTGAGCAAAATAAGTTGGAAATTCAGAAATGTAGGAAAACGTGAACCATTTATATCTGTTCATTTGGTTCCTGCCCTACTACAACAGTTATCACCCGGAAATAGCAGACGACACAGACCCAGACGCACAGTTAACAACAGTGCACCTAGCGGCAGCCAGAGAACTACAAACAAAAGACGCACGCCAAGCAACAGTACAGCAAGTTCCAACGAGGATGGTGGCAGTGGCCATTGAAATTAATCGAAAAAGAAAAAAGAGGTTCATGGATAAAAGTGAGTACTAGTTTCTTCGTATTTATATACTACCACGTCTCCCTTTTCCCAATTATGAATATATGTAATTGTGTCATAAAAATTGAGAAATATGTCATAAACAATTAAAAATATGTCAGAAAAATGCAGAAATATTCCCGGTACAGCCAAAAACATGTGCAACAGTACTTTCGAATTTCTCATTATACGGGAAGTTAGTATCTTCCACTTAAGATCAACTAGGGTGGGGGTGGGGTATTAAATAAAGTCAGACTCCCTTTAACCAAAGAATATATTGGAAAAATACTAAAACTATCGTGAATATCACTGCAATTATCCTAAGTTTCATTTACTATTCTGTCAGATTTACACCTTTGTGGAAACTAAAGCTTAATTGGCAGCTCGCTTCAGCTCTGGTAAATCTACGCAATCAATACACAAACACAACTTTTTTAGGCAGATTTTAACTACACAGAATCTGAAAAACAGCCTAACTTTTGACTGATTGTTGTGAGAAGTGAAAAGAAAGGTAAATAAATTAGGTCAATTGAAACTTGTTTACAGTGATTCTCATGCCTGCACAACAATGATGGAGAGGGTATTATTGTTCTGTACTAGTTTGTAAGAAAATACACCATCTGCTTTTAATTTTTTCATCCGCAATTTGCTTATCCTTCCACCGACAATATAAACTATCCATTGCGCTACGATACGAAGAATAAAATATAAAATAACCGATTATTTATATGCAAGACAATTACGAAATCATACAGAAAAATGTCTTATTACGAGAAAATTGAAGAAATAAGTTGTAAAAATGCAAAATTGGTAAAATATGTCGAAATATGCCTTATCAAGTTTGTCTACTTCGGCTGATTTTGATCAGATACGTACAGATCTCAACCCAGTATTCGATCCGATGCCAAATAAAAAAATCCCGGGCCCTACTAAGAAAATTTAAGAGCTTGCAGAATGTTCATGGAGCCACAGTCATAGTGTTCTATTATAATGTACTGAAATTTTATAAAATTGAGAAAAATTAATATCAAATTTTAGTGCTAATAAGGCAACCAATGGCTCTATCACACTTTATTTACAACTTAGATTTGTGCATATAAATTATGGCTGGAACAGTTTTATCAGTCACTGTAGACACATAGGTGTGTGGGTTTATCAGTAAACATTTCTGGCAATTTTACCAATATCTGTACAAATAACTCCTAAATTTATACAACTCTGTTGCTATTTTTGTGAATAAAGGTATAATTTTTATACTTTGGTTTTGCAAACTAAATTTCTACACATGCAGTACAAACACCAAGGAGATGAAAAAAAGTAATTATCAGGTTCTTCTTGGAACAGTTATACAATTTTATATTAGATCAGTAGAGTAGATAAGGAAGGTTAATAGATACTTATGATAGTAAACAGAAAACATACCTAGAACATGACTTTCTGTAGGCAAAGCAAACCTAAATCGACGGGTATCATGGCTGATTTCTTCCTTCTCTACTAATGGTAGCGAGTACTTCACATTTGGATCAAGCAGGGTTTTTGGAGGGTATTTCCCTTTCCTTCTATTAAGATAAAATTTTGCTGCTATTGCTGTTATAACCACTACAGCCAGACCAATAATAACTGGCAGTGCCTGAAACGAAAAAAAGAAACAATGAACACATTTTTATAAAAAATTAACAAGAAAGAACAATATTAGCAGCACAGACCAGTTTATACATAATTATTTTATAGCCATGAAACATGCAAAGAACTATTATGGATTGGATTGAGCTTCACAAATACACTACACACACTACATTTTCACTCACTGAAACTATTTAATTGTCAAATCCACAGAACACATGTAACTGCATGCAATGTCTGCAAGGTAATAAGTGAACATACATCAAAAAAATATTGTATGTGACTAATAGGTAGGGGCATGCATATTTCGTTTTTGATGAAAAAACGAAATTGGAAAAAACACATTGTAGTGTTAATTTTTCATGTTTTTGAAAGGTGTGAGATGCATTTTGTGACCATGTTTTGTCACGAAATAATGCGAAATGAACTGCAAAAAGCGAAATTAACTCTTAAACACGAAATTTAGGGTTTATTCACCGACGCGACACCTTCTGAGGTCTGAATTATCCTGAGAGTTATGCAATTCCCGGAAAATCGATTAATTCTGCTGTTAATATTGGAGAAACAAAAATTGACTCCTTTACACAGAAATAAACTTAATACTCGGATAACTACATAAATGGGCTGTTAGAAGTGAAATGTTAATTCTGTGGAATAAGTGTAGTTTTTAAATCAAATTTAGGATTTTATTCACAATTTTAAAACCAAAATGCCATTTTATATAGCATTTTTTATGTGATTATTCACCGCTATAACACCGATATTTTATTTTATTTACCGCTTTTGAACCCGAAATTGACTCAGTTTTTATACCGAAATTTTGCTTTTTTATTTACCAAAAATATGTGCCTCTACTAATAGGGTATACAAAAACCCACATTAGAAGTCTTTTTTTGCAACACCTACAAAAATATTCTTCACAGAGTGAAATCAAGCACAGGCCCCTTAACAACAATGAAATATAGGAAAATTCTCATTAATTAAAAGCAAATGCATCATGTAGAGATGAACTCCTTTTACTTATAAAATACATATAATAAAATTAAATAAAATACATAAATCTGTGGATAAAATCTTTATACTTGTCACACAAGCTGAAATCATTTAGAGCTTTCAGTATATAGGGCAATACGCAACCTCAGAGAGAATAACCTTCACTGTGGGTCCAGGTGCCAGTGTTTATTAGTTTCATTAGCCTATGAGATTACAGTTTCCACAGATTGCTACATCCCAGAAATCAAATGTACTACTCAGACATCAGGTTACAAAATTTTGTTCAAGAAGTGCATGTATCAATTCAGTTCTGAGCTACAAGTTTCCATTTTTCAAAGATCACTGCACTGTTGGTTATCAGTACCAGTACTTTCCTACTAAAGTGCACCTCCCTTACAAATAACACATTTCTATACACACACATAATACATAATTGCCATCCCTCAGAAGCTAAATTTAAAACAACTCACACTCCTGCCACTCACTAGTATGCAGGATGTTTGCAGGGGGGGGGAGGGGTGGAATTGTAAAAGTGGATAAATAGCTTTATCAGGGTGTCTACTAAATGTCTGTTTTTAAATGCCAGGTATTTGCCAGGTTTGTCCAGGTCTATTTATATTATTTTCCAGGTCTATTTTTTTTAAACAAAGAAAAGTTGTTATTGTTAATAACCCCTACCAGAAGGCCAGTTGAGAAAAATTTGCAGTAACTAACAAAAGCAAGCTGAGTTCTCACCTTTAACTGCCGTGTATTTCATATCCCTTGGTATAGTATATTTTTTACATTTTGTTTTCACTACAAAAGTTCTAAAAATTATTAATTTAAATTCTAAGCATATGTTAATTTATATAATTACATGTTACTGCATAGTCATCTTGGATGGGGAATGGCCAGTTACTTTATTTTTACAAAATTTACTCATACTCATACATATTTATTCATAAAATATACTCATACTAAAATGTAGTTTGAGCTTGTAAAATAATTCTGTAAGTAAGAGAAACAATATGTTCAGACTGGAGTTCTTTGAGTACAACATTTTCTAGTATAACTTTCTTCCTTTTCTTGACATTTAAAAATATTACCAGCAGCTATAAATGAAAGCATATATTCTCATACATGTTCACACATTGTGTAAGGCAAATAACAAATTGCAGGACAAAACCTAATAATCTTGATTCTTATTCTTTCGAGTTCAACGTGGCTTTTAACTGTTTTGCTTCTTCATCCAGAGCAACTGCTTCAGCTTCAGCATCAGCCAGCAGACTTTTCCTTTTTATTTCTAGCATTTTCATTTTCTCTTTAAGGCTTTTCTTTTCTTGAGATTCTCCGACTTCTTTTTCACTACAGTCTTTCAAACACTCATTCCTCTCCTTGATGCATTTCTAACATAATAAATCATGCTCTTCCTGATATTAACATTGGTGAAGGGCTGTAGAGGGGCAGTTTAAGGTCATACCCAGGACCAAGCTTTCACTGATTTTCTCAAAACTAATGAAGAAATCCCTTGCATCGCAGCATTCCCCCCAAAATTCAAGTGGAGGCAGTGACAATCTCTGCTCAGGTATCCCCGTGGTCGCCATCCACGTACTCAGAAAACATAAGCCCCTAAGTGAAGTGGGTATGTGTAGTGAAAATGGTAACTTTGAGAAAAATCCAGGTTTCTGGTTAAATTCCAAGCTTTTTCCAGGTTATCCAGGTACAAAAGTAGATTCCAGGGTAATTCCAGGTCAGTAGACACTCTGTTTATTCTATGGGGGAGGGATACACAAATCTTATTGTTTACTTGGAGCTTTTTCACTCTATTAAAGTTGTCCTTAGAAAAAATGGCAAACTGGGGTAATTTTGTGGGGGTTTGCTTTATTGATTGAGTTGGATTTAAGCACAGTAAGGCTAATCATGACCGGACCTACAGTTTGAGGTGGGATCCGAACCTCTATGTGCCTCCACCAGGTATCGAACCCGGGAGCCCTTGATTACAAGGCTATGACGTTACCACTGCACCATTTGTGTTTGCCACTTTAGGCTACCAATCCAAATTCACCGACAGTCCAACACCGAGCAGTGGCATATTTATTTTATTTGTGAAACAAAGTTTCTACCGATTTCCCATCATAAACTATTTCTGGAGAGAGTACATTCATTATACTATTGCGCTCAAGCTGACCGAGACAAATTTGAAGGTGTGCCGTCCCGAAAGTGAGGAAAGAAACGGATAGACCATCGGCATCAAGGGCCTGAAGGCCCACAGAGATCTTTTCCGCCGCCTTTTGTTTAGAACCGCGGCTGGGTTTCTCTGACGTCAAGATGAAACTGTCTTCCGAGTATCTCATACTTCAGTCCTATTGTATTTATTTTGTAGCACGTAGTGCTCCTACTGGATTCCGGTCACTTCCTCCCTCAAAGAGAGCGACGAGCGAATGTGATCCAGCAGGCGATGCTTAGAGTAATGAGCAGGGGTGCAGATTTATAGATGCTAAAAATTTAAAAACGGCAGGTAAATAGGCACCCAAAATGATGAAAATACACGTAGACACTTCATGGCACAAGTATTGACTTCATTGTTTTGGTATTTTATTCTATTTTTCTTATTTTTGCGTCACTTTATTTACATTCGGCTATGAGTAATTGCGACGACGATGATCAATGGTGGTTAGATAATACTGATGATAGGAAAGGTGAATTCATAAAACAATAATAAGAAGAAATATGAATTTTAGCATATAGCAGGGAAAAACTTGGAAATTGTGGATACATTTACTGCTTTAATTCATTGTTATCCTCCGCTTTCATTCCTACTATAATATCTAGTACTCAAAAACTCTGGTTTTAATCACGGCGATGAGGACGAATAGTGATAAGATGAAAGGACAATCATGAAGGAGCATGGACAAGACACAACATAATGCATCAGATGATTATACTGGCTGTGGGTCCACATACCGGAACCTCATTAATCTGCAACAATGCAGTCCACAGTGTACTACGTGGAAGAAAGGTTGACATTTGAGTGACCTCCGTAAACACCACTCCCTACACGCAAATATTAAATAATTTTGGTGGTTACTGATACTGTAAGTGCATGTGTGTGTGTGTGTAGCAATAAAATATAATTACGCAATACTAATAACCATGTTGGATTTTTTAGTAGAATTTGCTAGAAATGGATGTTGTCTGTTATTTCAGTTTTCATATCATATAGACGCCGACATAGGCCTTGAGCGGGGTATCCTTGTGCCAAGATAACTGGCACATCAGAACTACAGACATCCCTTCCTCTTGTGTGAAAGGGTTTCAAATGTGATGGCATGCTAGTGTTTCAAATGTGATGGCATGCTAGTGTTTCAAATGTGGTGGTGGATCTGGAAAATAAAAGTAAAGGTACCCCTGTGCATGTGCACACATGCCACGAAAGCATATCGGGTGATGTGGAGGTAGAGCTCCACATATTCTTGATCTCGGCCATAGTTGGGATGATGTGATCAGCATCATGCCCGGCCGCCTTATAACTATTATTCACTATACAACTTATGATTAATTATATTTATGTCTAAATAGTAGTTGTACAACTTTTTTGTTTGAGTTAGTGTTTTAAGTCCACTTTATGCACAATAAGGCTAATCGGGACTGGACCTACAGTTTGAAGTGGGATCCCAACCACTATGTGCCTCCACCGGCTATCGAACCTGGGACTAGTTGTACAACTTTGCCACTTAAGCTGGAGCTGCAACACCCACATTTGCTGCTGGAACAAAAAAGCCAAAGAATTTGGAAAGCTGATATACCTAAAGCATGTAGATTATTGTTAATAATTTACTACATACCTCGTTTTCTTCCTCAAATGAGGGGTGACTTATTCTTCATTACAGCCATGTGTTAGCGGCAGCCCACCTCCCCTCCCCTGAAGTTCTATCTTACAACTTGTATCACACGCACAACACTATAACTGTCTCCGTAATCTGAGACAGGAATGAAAAGTATTTCCAAAGAGCTCCGGAAAGAGTGACTTCTATCCCGAGGGACATCTGTTACCACTTACCAGTCAATCAGGCTGAATTTTGACCTGGCAGGGAGGGAAAGTGGATTTTCAAAAGGACTCAAAGTTCCCTTAACGGGACTGGCAATAAAAACCATTAACCGCAGCTCCTGCCCTTGTTTTCGACAGGCAAGAAGTAGGAATAGGAAAATGAGGATTAGAAAGACAAGTCTTGCTTTGGGGTTCATGCTGCAGAAAATTGAAGAACAGTGCTTCAAATTGAAAGCAAAATTTATTGAAGAACAATTTTGCAATATTTGCCATCAAAGTAAAATTTCCAGTAAAATACAGAAACATATGCTGGGGCCACGTGGACGTTTGCTGGGGCCACGTGGATGTTTGCTGGGGTCAGTACCCACACATCCCTACTAGTCTTGTTTCTGCTTCCATTTCACAGTACATATAAAAATTATATACTTCATTCGGTTGCACATGTCGTTCATAATTTTGTATAATGAAAACAACCACCATATTTTCTTTTGAACATATAGATTAAATACACAATGATAAATACATATATTTCATGGACCAAAATAGCTGCGAACCATGCACATACATCTTATTGTTAAAATCAACTAGTAAAATATATTTCAGTTCAGTCCATGAAAGGAGTGTCATAACACATGTGATTAGCGAAGAACGTACACTTATCAATACTGATGGGAAAAAAGTTGCATGCATCATGAACGATATGGTTAGAAGAAGGAAGTAAATTTGTAACACACTCTACTTGAAAAAAGGTAGGAGAAAGAACAGGAAGGGGTAGTTAGGTTGTCTGGAAAAAAACATTTTAAATGTTAGTACTACATTGTAACATATTATATTATCATTACTATATCAAACAAAACAGAAATGATGCACAAATTTAGACTTTGTACATTGTTAATTTAAATTTACAGCGTATCAATGATCATGGGTAATCATGTGATAAATATCTATCGTGAAAACAGGCATGAAAGTATTGTGAATATTGAGACAACAGAGAAAGCAAACCTCATGAAGTTTCATGTGAATACTCTGCAATAAATTGTAAGCAGATGTAATTTTTTACGAGACTTGGAATATTATCACAGTTTCTCGAAAAGAGATGAAGTTTTGAAACCAGCTTCGCTGCCACTGGCCAAAGATCTAGGACCCTTAAGTGTTCTAACATTTCTAGAAGACATTTGACATAATAGACAATAAAATGCCATGTGAAATGTGCAGAAACATGTGAAGTAGATATAGTCTGGGTTGGGTAGTTTCAGATAATGAATGATTAAAATTTTGTGATTGTAATTATCATGAGACCATTAAAAACCGACACACATTTTAGATGCACAGTGAAGAACACAAACAACAAAGATCATTAATGAGAATTGCCTACAACATCCTGTTTAAGAATGAATATTTATGATTCACAAATTCCTTATAATGTGTGTTAACTTATGACACAAAAATGAATGAAAGAAAATTGCTGTCTTAATTGTGTCAATCAACTGAATGTAACTCAGCTTCTGGCAAGGCCATAGGGGCACGAGTGAGCAGCGCCCACCCTGATATTTGCAAGTCAATGCACACCAATGTGTACATATCTGGCATAAATTCTCACCCTGAAGAAAAATAGCTGCCTACCCAACTCTGGAATTCTGACTTTAGCACTGGCTTCTGATGAGTACTGTGTGAGAGAAAAATCAAATAAACTGAGCTCACAGAGCATTACTTGAAATATGCATCACATAAATATTTACAGTGAACTAATATAATTATATATTACGTTATTACAAAACTCCATACTTGGTAAATATACTTGTGTGTTCACCTTAACAAAAAAAAGAACACCTGTGCAAGCTTCTTATCAACAACTGCTGTATAAAGTTTCTGACAACAAATTGCTCAAATATCACAAAATCCACCTGCTCATGTTCCAAAACATCCATTGCCATAGGTTGGGGGAAAATGACTTCACAGAAATGCTCAATATTGTGCAAGGTATTTTAACTCGTACTTCACCTAAAATCTCAAGAAAGTTATCTTTGTGTTCAAATTTGACAGTGATTTTCTACAGGTGCAGTAAGAAAAAACTGGTTCAGTATTTTCAAACCTCACACATACAGGTCTCTCTCTGTTTAATTTGAGGATGAAGAGTTATAAATATCCTCCAATATTCAATATTCTACTTACAATTTCTGTTTGGGTATTATATTATTCGTTACGATTTTCTATCATGATGGAATAAGTGAAAATATAAATCTTTCATGACAGCATTTTTCATTCAGTACAACAATTTGCCTCAAATGGCCTCCTTCTGTTGACTCTGAAGTGCTATGCTGCCAAATTTATGAATTCAGGACTTAGAATTTTTTTATTTTTTTTCGGGAGGACAAATAAGAAGTTGCAAGTGTTGACTTCATACTGATTCCAATCTGTAGTTACCAGGGTAACCGGAACAGATTATTTTAAAAAAAAATACTGTAAAATGAGTGTAATATTTAATGTGATATAAAAGTCACTGTAAATACTAATAGGTATAAAAATATTTTCAACACAAGTGTTGAAGTGGCTATGTTGGAGCTTAGCTAACTAGTGAAAGAGTATGCAATATGTCTGTACCCTTTATGAAGTAGGGTGAACAAGTGAGACAATGACTCAGTATGTCTAAAGTTCTTTTAAAATTCATAATTCATGTTTATTCCAGCAGATGATTTAAGTGGCCAGTGACACAGTAAGCTTGATTCATATGGTAATACATCAACAAATGTGAACAAAGACAGTTATAGAGTAATGCAATGAAAAGGTCAGAAACACGACACAAAATTAGAATAATGTATATATTCAGGAAGTACAGTAAATATCTGATGTGTGTTTTGTTCCTCCATATAAAATAACAGCACTCTTAAAACTAAGCCGTTGCAGGGACAAGGTCCCCCTAAGTAGCTTTTCAAATTTATTGACATAGCAGCTGTCTACAGAAGGATTTCAAAGGAAACAAGTTGTACAGTGTGTGAAAACATTTGTGGGGGAGGAAAGGTATGGTACGTATGCTAGAGCCCCATCTCTGAGACCTAGTTAACCTGGCAATTTACTCGTAAATACGTACAGGGTGTTTTCATATAATGCGTGCTGCTAAAGGAGCAAGTTTCAATGTGTATTGCCACAACCAGACTACTGAATGATGTGGCTTCTTTGCAGATACAGGGTTAGAATTCAGCATAAGATCTTGGTATGCCCGAAGTTTGATGGGGTTGGTTTTTGGAGTGATGCAGAAGTGAAGGGGGTCACTTTGAGGGTGAACAATGCAGATAGTTGAAATTCCCTTCAAACAAATGTATTCAAAATTAAGATTTTCCTTTTTTTTTTTCTTTCTTTCGTCTTGTACTTAGTACCTCCAGTTTAAGATATATTATAGTGGCGCCGGGGCCGCTTCTAACATTAGAAAAGTTCCCGGATTGGAACCGGCCGGGGATCGAACCCGGGACCTTTAGCATGGTAGTCAGACGTGTTACCGACTGAGCCACCACGGCCACCATGCGGGGAAAATGTAAAATCAAGGAAAATTTATTAGAGTTTTGCTCTATTGGGACTGTGAATATTGAATGTATAATGTGGGAAAATGTAAAACCGAGGAACGTAAAATCGGGGTTCCACTGTATATCTTAGACAACAGGTTAATCAATTTGAAATAAATGAGCAACAATTTATCTCAGCAATGTGCATCTTAAGCTGCCAATCTATGGTTATCATTACATGAAAAATGTCAGTATGATTGTAAATGTTATATTAAATTTGTTAGTATGGTTCTAAATGAGTAAATGGTCTACTGATTGCTAACATCTACACAAGATTGTGCTGCAGCTGCAGACTCTAGTCGAAAAGATTCCATAAACTGGCCATACACTGGTTTGGAGCACTTATTTACATGGGTAGTTTTTAGAATAATGTGCATTAATGCATTTGAAGTTAATTGATGAGGGGTTAGTCTGTCGTTGGAACAAACAACCACGTATGTTCAGGCAGACCTGCAAAGAAACATTAGGTAGACCCAGCCAGGCTGAGCCTACCCTGAATTCTAGCCCTGGATGTGCATTCAATGCCTGTAGAACTAGAAAATGCACAGGACTAGCCGAATCACCCAACAATTACATGTTAGTTGTAGCTTCATGGTTCATTCTCACATTCTCGTCTATTCTTCCCATGGAAATGGAACTGTTCAAGCTTTGAAAAACTCAATATGCTGACCAAGGCAGTAATTTATTTTATTATAAAACATAAACTAAACGTAACATTTCAACCTTCTAGCAAGGTCTTCTTCAGACTCTGTACTAAGTACAATGTAACCAGGTACACAACAGGATGATATATATATACCCAAACATTACTCCCTTCCAGACTATTAGAAAGTTGTTCTGGAACATTCTAGCAGGTGGCTTTCCCTTGTCAACTGTACTTTCATCTAAAAGGCTAAACACACGGGAGAAACAGGACATGACATAGATTGGGATGAGGCTAAGCAGATAGGAAGGGAGAAGAGAATACTAGTGAGAAAATGGAAGGAGGCCAAGGAAATAGAGAAGAAAGGTGAAGAAGACACAATGAACTGGAATGGGGGACTGAAGTTAAGAAAGAGTGGAAAGGAGAAGAGAGAAGAAGGAAGAAGAATGAAGGAAAAAGAGCTTGAGATAAAGAGTCCAACCACATTCTAGATGGAAGTAAATATGATTAGCCTTTTAGGTGAAAGTACAGTTGACAAGGGAAAGCCACCTGCTACAATGTTCCAGAACAACTTTCTAATAGTCTGGAGGGGAGTAATGTTTGGGTATATGGTATATTATCCTGTTGTGTACCTTGTTACATTTGTACTTGGTACAGAGTCTGAAGAAGACCTTGCTAGAAGGTTGAAACGTTACGTTTAGTTTAAGTTTTATAATAAAATAAATTTCTGCCTTGGTCAGCATATTGAGTTTTTCAAATCATGGAAACAAGGCTTAATGGTGTTATAACTGTTCAAGCTAGGTCACACTCATTCTGTACCATGGGTAAATAGACACTCCCCTTTGTTCAATGTCCTTGATTGACATTGACATCTAGTGGTATCACAATATACCACGTAGTCTATCCAAGATGTATATTTCCTGGATATTTGCATAAAAGAAATACTTGGCATAGCTTATATGGTAACGCTTGTATTTTATCCAATCAACAAATATTAAAAAATATTTCACACATTAAAAATATCAGATAAAAAGTCACTTACTTATGATAATGTGAGTCTCCTTCTTTGATAATCCTACGTTTCGAGGAACAACCACCTCCTTCTTCAGGCACTTTTATGCATGAGTCACTACCATGCTGCGTCAAGTTTATAATTTAACCTGTTCTTGTGGAATTTTAATGAACAATGACAAGGGGTAAGGATATATTTTTAAAAGGGAACAAGTTTTACCAATTTCTCTACTCCATTCCAACCCGCATAACCTTTTCCTTGAATGATAAACTTGACGCAGCATGGTAGTGACCCATGCCTTAAAGTGCCTGAGGAAGGAGGCAGTTGTTCCTCCGAAACGTAGCATTATCAAAGAAGGAGACTCACATTATCGTAAGTACGTGACTTTTTATCTGATATTTTTATCGTGTTTTATAATAGAAATATTTTTTAATATTTGTCAAACTGTGAGTAATTTGCACAAAACAAATTATGAATTTATTCAATCATTATTCAGAAAAAGCTTGCACTGTTCATTTTGTGCACAAGTATGATGAATGGCAGAAATATGCACAACTCACAGGTATCACAGCCAGGCAACTGCAGATGTAAATGATTTCACCATTGATTTCTGAAAAAGTTCTACCTCTGCATAGAATTGAGTGAAAAAAAAGAAAGAAAAAGAAAAACAGTCTCCAAGAGGAAAGCTGCATACATAGATGTAAATACATGAGACAGAATGGCACCATCACAAAGCAACCAGAATATATTCTAAGGGAAGGAAATTCATGCTTTCACATTTTTAGAGCCCTTCTTCCTTTCATAGAGCATGCAGCGAACAACAAATACATGTAAATAAGCTATGAGAAGATTGGAAAAATCAGTACATGCCGCTAGCACTCACTCACACTCCCTCCCTCTCCCCCTTCTACCTGAAGAAGGTAAGGTAATCATCTCCAAAATACACATGCTTTGTATTGCTTTTTATATACCAGAATAGCATTTTCAGAATTTGCAAGATGTTAATGCAGAATAACTTCGAAATGGGGTATTTTCAATTAATAAAAGCATGCAATTTAGATGTGCAAAACTGTTACTTTATGGTAAATACTATTTTAAAATTGTATACACATGCACACTCACACTGAGCAATCACTGAATTATGCTACCTGTAGGCCATCCTCTTGCTCACAGAACAGCAATTATGCAACATGCCAGTGATTCAACAATTTGCAGTAGCAGTCATGAGGTATGGTCAACCATTGTGTGTTAAAATGTGGACTCTGTTTGTGAAAATAAATGGTACCAGTCCCCCTTCCCTCGCAGCTACTCACTGTGCTACATATCAGGAGAAAAAAGACTTTCAATCTGTTTCTTACTTAGTAAGGTTTGTAATGAGGTCAATGAAAAAAAAAGGTTGGACCATGGTCTATTCATGCTGATGAGTGAAGCTGTTAATGTCTGCTGGAATAGAGTGTGCATGCAATATTGTAATGTATGGTGAAGATAGAGGTTATTTCAGGTTAGTCCATGATGTATTGGGTTGTTGCAATGTTTTGCATTTTCTGATTGATACGAGTTGTTGACTTCACCTGTACCTCCCTATATTCTCTGCAGTCTTTTTGGTGGTTCTTTGATTTTGATTGTGTATTTGGATACCAGTTCTGGTACACTTTCACTATAGCAGCTCGCGAGCAACTTCCAAGTGTAGCCATTTGTGACTCGAGCACTAGTCCTTCGTGCTCCCACGAGATTCGTCCTTTATGAAGGCCTAGTAACTCATTCCATTTACTCATAACATGCAGATGTGAACTACCTACCGATCCACAGATGCCCTTCTCAATTGCCACTAGTCAATATGCAGTGCCCTCTTCACAGTGATGTTCGCAGGTCACATTCACTTTGCACTGGGATGGTCACAATTCAATGAGCACACACGCACAAGTAATGACACAAAAAAGCAATTTAAACATCCAAATAAAAACATAATATTAAAAAAAATCATGCTATGCACACAAATTTGCTTCAAAATTCCATACATGTAAGCAAGCTGATCCATAATTAGCTATTTTCCATTATTTTGTATCAATATGCCTTTATTTACATGCATAATCATTTACACCACCAGTTTCACAGAGTAATGCATGCAACAAAAAGCAATGTTGTACAAAACTGAAAGACATATACCTTGGAATTCCCCATATCTGTCATGATTCAAATGGAAAAAGCTTCATGCATCAAAGACAAACTTCACAATATATTTTTGCTCTTTCTTTCTCATAGGTCACGCAAGCTAGAAAAGACAATAAGAGAAACTGAAAAAATGATAGTATGGCAAACAGTGTTGATATTATATCAGTGAGAAAGTAATAACACAATTCTCTAATTCCAGTAGTTTTCTAATTGTCATGGTGTTAGGTACAAAATAACTTATTTTAGCATGAACTTGTGTACTTGCTGATGATTTCACATATCTAAATGTGAAAATAACCTATAAACCTATAAAACAACTGCATAATACGAACAGCAGGAACAGAAACAGTACACAAAAAATCAAGTAACTGTATTACATTACGATCTTTCTCCTAGTGACACACACATTATATTCCGGAAAAGATATGCAACGCAAACATTAAGCATGGATGTAAAAATATATTTATGTTGGCTAGTTGCTATATTGAACTGCAGTTAGAAAGCTGTAAACAGGATGCGACACAATACGGCACCACACGATGGCACACAATGAAAGAGATCAAGAAGCAGCTAGACAATTCATTCCATTTTTGAAAAAACAAAACTAATGATTGATTGATTGAATTGTTGTTTTAAGTTCACTTTATGCACAGTAAGGTGAATCAGGACTGGACCTACAGTTTAAAGTGGGATCTGAACCACTGTGCCATATGCCTCCACCTGGTATCGAACCCGGGACCCCTTGATTACAAGGCAACAACGCTACCACTGCACCATCGGGGAGGCCCCACAAAACTAATGAAAATTGCTTCTCATGATCTCAGTCGACTGATGAAGAGACAACTGTAGTACATGTGAGTATTACTTGTTTCAATGACAAAAGAACCTCCGATAGTTGCTGGATGTACTCAATAAATGTATTGATTATAACTTGTGAGTTTTATGACATGCTGTTTCATTCTACTCTACAGTCAGTGTGATATTCCAAGTGGGTAGGGTGAAAACTCCTGATTGTTAGAATATGTTCTGACACAAACATATGTATGTGAGAGCCTATTTCAATATTGTAGGCTCTATATATGCATGGACACCAGTGGTGTAAGATGCAACCTTTGCCTGGGGTGCAAAACAGGGTGTTCCTTTCGAGTGTAGTGTTCCTTTATTTCCACTTGCCATCATTCATCCTCATACTCATGATTTCCCACAAGTGTCAGCAAAGCAAATAAAATATGTTCTTCATACTCCCTTGTAAATATTACAATGGGTACAGTGGTATATAGTGGCGTAACGTTTATGTGTCAGCCAGGGAGGGATTTATAAAATTTGTGCTCCTAGGCTGTCATTTGTTTTGGGTCCTGCCAACTTTATTATTACAGTGGAAGCCTGATTTAGCATTCCCGGATTTTACATTTTCCCACATTTTATGTTTTTTCGGCTTGGTCCCCTGAAAAATGTAAAATCGAGTTTCCACTGTATTACTATTATTATTATTAACAGTATTGTTATCATCAAAAGTAAAATTTAACCACAAGGGGGTTCACATAGATTTATTTTACTCATTGATTCCCCCTCACCATAAGAAATTGCAGAATTGACAACATCACATGCATTCTTTTCGAAGTTGAGAGCCATCTCAACCTGTGGTTCAAATTTCGGGGTCTTATTAGGAGCGCCTGTTACAGCTGAATCTGTTGCGGCTACTGAACAAGACAGATTTGCTTTACACACACTTTCCAAACAGAAAATACCTTAACTTAGGTACTTTCTTTAGAATTTCCGAAATATTATTTTCTTTCTCTTTCTTCCACTTCTCGTTCATAAGTGCCACTTGTACTATGCATTTTGCCACACAACACTAATACCGCACACACACCAAAGAAAAAGGAACCGACACTACATTACTATAGCCACATTGGCCATGAACTGAGAACAAGGATGTTGATTTCAATTGTCAATTTGAAATTGAAAATTCCGCTAGACTTTCAATCCGTTTCTTCGAGAAACAATTGTTTATATTCAAGCACCGTGACTTGGCGCGACTTCCTTTGCAGTCTGCCATACAGACTTGCACTCCCGTTAAAATACAGTACTGAAAATAGGGCTACGATGTAAGGAGTTATTTAAATGCTAGGAACTCCTTCCTTCTACCTTTTCATGAAATAAGCAAGTAAAAGGACTTGACATGTTGTTTTATTTTTTTAAGTATTATTAAAATATTAAGGCATTTTAATACTCGATAGTCTTTTGTCACTTCTGTTTTGAGCAGCCCTCTGGGGGTGATAGCCTAGTGGCATATCACCCCCATCTGGTGTCCGCAGAAGAAAGAAATGTTTTAAGGGAAGGTGGATAAGATAAAAAGTAAGACAGATGGAGAGAGAGAGAGAGTGAAAGAAAGAGAAATATAGAAGGGAGACAGAGCCAGGGAATAAAGAAGGCAATGAAGGAAAAAATGGGGGAGAGAGGGGAGAGATGAGGGGGAGAGAGAGAGAGAGAAAAGATAGAAAAAGAGTTATGAATACAAATGTAAAAGATAGAATACCAGGTGTATAAGCTTAAATCTGCTGTTTGCTCATAGATGGCGTTAGTGAGCGTATGAAGCTACCATGAGCACGCCATACCTGGTGTTTTTATGAGTTGAACATCTGCCAACACAAATCAGTGCACATCGTTAGCAGGTGCAGACAACAACAGACAGTGTTCCTGTGGTAAGCATGTCTAGTTTTGTGCCAGAAAAAGAGCATATGCGGGAAGCTCTGCTTTTCTGCTTCCATTTGAAGAAATCGGCTGTCGAATCGCATCGAATGCTTGTGGAGGCCTATGGTGACAGTGCTGTATCGGAAACAACGTGCAGGGATTGGTTTCGTCGGTTCAAAGACGGCAATTTTGACCTGAGCGACAAGAAGCGTGAAAATCGGCCCAGGAAGGTTGAGGACCATCAATTGCAGGCTCTTTTGGACGAGGACGATACCCAAACGCAAAAGATGCTTGCCGAGCAATTGGGTGTTACTCAAGCAGCCATTTCCATGCGTCTACGTGCCATGGGAAAGGTTCAAAAGATCGGAAAATGGGTGCCGCATGAATTGACCGATCGGCAGCTGGAGAGACGGCAAAACACATGCGAAATCTTGCTTGCCAGACAAAAAAGAAAGTCTTTCCTGCATCGGATTGTGACTGGTGATGAAAAGTGGATATATTTCGAGAATCCTAAACGCAAGAAATCGTGGGTTGATCCCGGCCAACCATCAACATCTTCCTCGAGACCAAATCGCTTCGGCCGGAAGACGATGCTGTGTGTTTGGTGGGATCAACAGGGCATCGTCTACTTTGAGCTGTTGAAACCTGGTGAAACTGTCACTGCCCACCGCTACCACCAACAACTGATCAAATTGCACCGTGCTCTGTGTGACAAAAGACCGGATTATCAAGAAAGACATGACAAGCTGATTTTCCTCCACGACAACGCCCCATCACACACGTCAAGACTGGTCCAAAACTACTTGGAGACACGCAACTGGGAGGTGCTACCCCATCCCGCCTATTCACCAGACCTGGCCCCTTCCGACTACCATCTGTTTTCGTCGATGGGCCACGCCCTCGCTGAGCAGCACTTCGATTCGTATGCAAACGTCCGAAAATGGCTTGATGAGTGGTTTGCCTCGAAAGAGAAGGACTTTTTTTGGCGTGGTATCCACAAATTGCCCGAGAGATGGGCAAAATGTGTAGCTCGCGAGGGCAAGTACTTTGAATAAATTTCTTGTTGCTTTCTATGAACAAACCATGTGTTTTTCTGACTACAAAACAGCAGATTTAAGCTTATACACCTGGTAAGTATACTCTGTCCTGGTATCTCAGGAGCAAGGCTGTGCCTATCGGCAAAGAAGGGGAGAAATCAAGTGGGCACAGCGAAGCAGTACACACTTCTGTGAAGGCTGGTAACTGTGCAAGCGAACAAAAACAAGTCTGCATAAATAGTGATGTGTTCATTGGTGGAGCAATTTCACGTCACTACTTGCGCAGACTTGTTTTCATTCGCTTGCTCCAGAGGTGACCAGGACAGAGTATAGATAAGTTTACTGTATTCCCATTGGCTGCTTCCCTGCTTGACTTTTTGTCAATGGCGAAGTAGGTTAACAAAATGAATCAGGATGACATGAATTTTTCCATAAATATATGGAAGATAAAATTGGAGATACCATCTTTTACTTTAACTTAGTGGCAATAGGGACTTTATGTAGCTAAGCCAACTATTTTCTGCCATTTGCCTGAGGTTCAATCAGAGATTATGACAAGTGCCTTTTTTGTTGTAGGAATTTAATCTTCCTTTTTCTACTGCAGTTGAAAATTGTATTTATTACATAACTTTGAGAGCATGTTATTGGGAACTGACAGTATATTGACCGGCAAGGTACTGATGGTTTGTGGAGTTTGTTTTCTCTAGATCAACTGCATTTGTTTTTGGGGTTGGAAGATTGGAGCATATTTCAAAATAATAGAAAAAAAATTGTAAGCTAAAGTTAAAAAATGTTGAGGAAACTCAGTTTTGGGGCTGAAAATACCAATTGGACATGGGTACCAAACAAATCAAACTTTTTGCAATGAGATTTTGCAGATCATCGATTGCCATACCTTGTAATTTCAATTTCTGGTAAGTCAAGTATTAAAATCCTATGTTACTATATTTTCTGAGGCTTTCTTAACTCAACTTTAAAAAAGAAAAAGAAAAGACTTCATTATTCTAGGTATGTATGTAGCTTAACCATACTCTGCAACGTCACAAATTAGGACATATATGCTACCTCATTTTGACCAAACGAGTTGAGTCTAAAAATTGAGATTTTTACTGCGAGTTTGGTTAGTGCGGGGCTTCCTTTATGCCAAATTTCAGATTTTTTCACGAGGACCCATCTGAGATATTTAAACCGAAAAACTGTCAAAATTCCATGAACGGCCATGTTTGAGCCCATGCTGTAAAAAAGGGTTGCATTTCTAAGCAATGATATTTTATTTGCAGATACGGGAAAACTAAGGACAGGACATTTTCTTGAACTTTGGTTTGGTAACAGTTTCATAGATTGGAGACACATTAAAATCGGATATTTTGTGTTTCGCATGGTTCGTACTTAGCAATTTTGTATTGCGGAACATAGTTCAAGATGCCATTATGCTTTTTACATGAAAACAAACTCAATTTTTCACATTCTGAATGCTTTTTTTTTCCTTTCTTCCCTTCTGGAACACACAATTTGGCGGGCACATCTTGACTCATGTTGTGGGTATGCAGTGTTTCAACCTTGTGCACCGAAAAATACCTACTATCGTGTTCGTCACCGGTGAAAAGTATTCATTATGCAGGGGTAGCTGACGGATAGCCCCCCGAACCATACACGGATAGCCTCACGAACCATTTCCGATAAGGTTAGGCTAGGTTTGGTTACGTTAGGCAAGCATAGTAAAAAAAAAATAGGGTTGAAACACTGACAGGGGGTTACGTCATCAAACGTAAGCAGCATCTGGTTGCCATAAGGCAAGCAAATGAAAGCAATGGCAATTTTGCGTCGGTGAGATATTTCTCTTGAAAAATACATGATTTCCTGGTCAAATATATTGCACGATGAAAGAAAATACCTCGATGAACGATCTAAACCTTGGAGAAACTCATTACAGTAAGTAGTTTCTTCTGTAAAATTGAAGAAATGTCTCCGATGTATGAAACTATTACCCTTTGGTTTTGATATCATGTTTTGACAAGCAACATGTACAAAAGTATGTACTAAAAATGAAATTTTCCTAAAATGGTCATGCAACCACCATTGGGTGATTTGGTATGGAATGACCTGTATTTCAAATTCTTTGCTCAAACACAAATGCTTTAGCACAGACTTCTACCTCCCTTGCATGTTTTATGAGGATAATATTGTATTTGAGGTAGCAGTTCAGATTGTTTTATGTTGTTTTTAAAATTCTCCTAGCAGAATTTTGGAAATCATTGTCCCATGAAATTTGAACCTTCCTTAAAGTAATGAGCACTGTTTGGATTCAGAATAAACGTTATTTATGTTGGAAAAAAAACAACTTAAAAATTACCTTACGGAAACATGTGCACTTACCATGGTCAAGGTATTTTCAGTTGACAAGCAACAGTAAATATCGCAGACTACTGGGAATGAATGTAGAAGTAAATCGGAACCATTGTAGAATGCATTTAGGGACTTCATTTTAATGCTAAGATAACCAAACCTGGCTTGCTTAACCTAACGACGAAAGCATTAATTGAACAAAATCTTAAGCAATCTGCAATATACAATATGTTTCAACAGAAGTAAATCGAAATCGAACCACGTTAAAATTGCATTCGTAGCATGATGAAATCACAATAAAACAAAAGGAACTTTGCTGTATTTGATCTACCACTGCAAATAATAATATTATTATTATTATTGGCAACTTTATCCTGGTACTTGCCCCCTCCAGGCAAAACTTCGTGGTTGCACCTCTGAGTCTATCAAGGTATAAAGTGGACTTTAAACAAAACTCAATTCAACTTGGTAACACTTTACTATACCGGAGACGGATTTCTTCAAATTTACAGGAGAAAGTACTTCCGCAAATCATTTTCTGTAGCGTTGTTGATGTTCGGGAATGTAGTTTTGATCCATTCTAATGCAAATGCATGTGGTTTTCTACGAAAATCTATTTCCAACGAGCTATTGCTGCTGCCGCCATTAGCTTTCTGCACGAGAGCACAATACGCTCTTGTATTGTCCGTATATGCTAAATTGAACGAAAGGAGTGCTAATGGAACCTAAACTAACAGGCCTAACCTAACCTAGTAGGCATACCTAGTCCCCGTGATGGTTCGTGGGGCTATCGTGAATTTTTGGGCTAACGTAAATGGTTTTTGGGGCTACCCGTGGATGGTTTGTTGGAAATAAGGAACAACAGTAAGTACTTGTTAATGTAAGAAATATACATTATTTTCGTTAGAAATTCATTATTTCACCTAAAGAAATGTCCCGCAATGCAGAATAGTACGTTAGCAATGTAAAAAATTGCGAAATAAATCATTGATAGGTGTCTCCGGTATAGTAAAGTAGTACCTTCAACTTTTAACAAACAATCCTAACCTACTTAAAATTGTATGTACAAATAGCAAATCCAAAATCACGTAGAAGCGTAATATTAAGAGCACAAAACCTTGACCTGTCTAACACACTGATATGTAGGATTGGAATGGGAAAAAATCGTTAGAACAAAAACCGAAATAAATAATCAGAAAACTTGTTCAGTATGTACGAATAGAAATATACGAAATTTTATTCCTGTAGAAAAAGTGTGTGCATCCTAATGGTATGAGAATTACAAAATCAGAACTTGGCCATTCCACAGTTAAGCCTTGTACTTTCCTGCGAAATAACTAACATGGCACTTGAACATAAAATTTTGAACAAGAAACACCATTAATCCACATACATTTAAAGGTAGTTCTCGCTGCTACAAATGTAAATGGATTAACTACTACTCATGTATTACTCGTTTACACTTTACCGAAGTTTCGTCCTGTAACTTGGCCATTGTATTGCGGTGCTATACTGCTGCAGAACTTGAGGTATTTTCTTCCCCTTACCTAAGTAAGGTTCCCTTCGTATTTTTACAAAACCTTTGCTTTCCACAGTCACGTAGTCGCCCTCTGATGTTACGCAAGGTCATGAACATAAATATAGGGTTGTTACCAAAGAGAATGGTTGTTACGTTGGTTCAGAAGACTGACGAGATTGGCAGGATTACAAAGCAACTTTCTTTGAAATGAACAACTTGGTGTAAAATTTCCCTTCTTTTGCATCACAAATTCCTGGCTCGAAGAAAAATATTACCTTTAATATTTAAAACGAACGACAAACTCTTTAAAAAGTTTAACCATGATATTTAAGTAGTTCGTAAAAAAAAATATTTAAGTATGCATTTTGTTTAAAATAATTGACGAAATCTGTGGTAGCGTAGATGTTAGGTTTGGCAACACTGATGCAAAACATGTAGCAATCTAATCTTCGCAGAACTAAGTGACAGGAAAATATATATATATATATTCTAATATGAACGAAATAACTTATGTTTTAACCCAGATTTACGATCGCATAGGAAGTTAGAAATAATTTAATAATTTTCGTTCCATTTGTATACCAAAGTGAAGCAAGACGTACTTGATATTATGTTGCCCAGTATGCTGTCATTTTACGTTATTATCAAATTACTACTTGTTTGTTGTGTTTTGCAAACTAGAAGCTGCATTTTTATCTACTTTATTGAAAAGCTTTGTATACGCCCATCGCCCATCTGCTTGAAAAATATTCTAAAGCTGTAAATAATTCATATCGTCATCTGGACAATGGAACTGTTTAACTTTAAGTTAATGCATAATGGAAACAACAAATAAGTGTCAAACAAATACCGTAATGAGCATGATAGTAATTAATTTTCGAGGAAGAATGTAGTTTGCAAATGAATGCAGGAGAACAGAGAATTCAACAGAAGTGAATAATTTTTGTGAATTCGTATGTATGGTGTATGTACCGGTGATCAGACTATTTTTATGTGCCAGATAAGTGGCTAAGTGACAGTTTGCGATGGCTTGCTTCAACAATAACAGACGAGAAACAACTGTTGACATACCAGAAGTGAAACAGAGAGATCTTGACAGCTATGTTTCCTACCACATTAATGTTAAAGTTGGTGATATACTTTGGTCAGTGTATCATCGATACAGTGAGTTTGTACAGCTTCATGATATACTAGTTTCGGATCGTGGAGTCCCCAAAGATATTCTTCCACCAAAGAAAGTTATCGGTAATAAGGATCCAGTGTTTTTGGAGAAAAGAAGATCTGACCTATGCCAGTACCTGAAAACAGTATTGAGTTTTCTGCAAATAGCAATGCCTTTGGAATTAGCGGTGTTTTTAGATTTTCATCGCTATGATACACAATTCTTGGTTCAACATATGGCTTTCCACTTTTATAAAGAAGCAGATGGTATTTTGAAACACTATAGAGATTATGTATTTAACCCTTTAGAGGTGAGTATACATTTGAACCACATCCAGATGTTTTGTTCAAAGAAGATGATATGGCAGTACTTTAACCAAAAACTCAATATGCTGAATAAGGCAGAATTTATTTTATATTAAAATATAAACTAAACGTTACCCTTCTAGCAAGGTCTTCTTCAGACTTTGTACCAAATACAAATGAAATAAGGTACAAAACAGGAAAATATACACACACAAAAATCACTCCCCTCCAGACACAAGATCATTAGAAAGTTGTTTATCTGGAACATTTCTTTCCAGGTGTTCCAGCAGGTGGCCTTCTGTCAACTGTTGTTTCACCTGACAGGTGATTTAGCTAAACATTTCCTTTCATCTGGAACATGGTTGGACTCTGTATCTCATTCTCTTTTTCCTTATCCTTTCTTCCTTCTACCCTCTTTCGCTCTTGTCCATTCCACTCTATCTAACACCACCTTCCATTCTTTGTTTGTATTCAGTCCCCCATTCCAGTTCATTGTGTCTTCTTCCCCTTTCTTCTCTATTTCCTTGGCTTCCTTCCATTTTTTCACTAGTATTCTCTTCTCCCTTCCTATCTGCTTAGTCTTATCCCACTCTATGTGATGTCCTGTTTCTCTTGTGTGCTTGAATATCGCATTTCTCTCTTAAGTCATACATCATCCCTATGTTCTTTCAACCTGTCTTTCAGCCTCTTTTTCGTTTCTCCTGTGTACACACTCTGTTATTCTTTACACTTCACTTAGCCAGACCCTGTGGACGAGTGGTTAGCACATCGCGCTGCGACGCCAAGGGTCTCAGGTTCGAATCCCGCTCAGGCTTGGTTGTTTGTGAATGTCCATTCATCAGTTTCATCACTCATCCCCATCTTTGTAAATTAGCCAAGAGGCACAAAACGCGAAGTAAAATAAACTAAACCAATCAATCAAATCAATTTCAACTTCACTTAGGTAATCCCTTCCTCTCCCTCTTCTCTTTTTTCCTTTTTTTTGTTTGCATTCTTATTCTTAAGATGCTTCGTCCTCCCTTCCTGTAAGTTTTAATGCCCGCTTTGCTAAGCACTTTTATGTGGCTTTCCCCATACTCCTTATGCCAAACCACCTCTCTTTTTCTTTCTCTTATTCTTTTTCTTTTGCTTCCTCTTCTCCCGTGCCACTTTTCTTCTTTCTTCTGTTTATATCCAGTCTATATTCTCCTTCTCGTAGCCATTCTTTTCCAGCTGTTTCCATAGGCTATTTATTTAGCCTTCTTTTTCACATTCTTTCGTGCATATTTTCCTGATTCTGTCTTCCATATTCTTTATAAAATTTATTTTTGTCACCTCACTTACATCACTTCTTTTGTGACAATACCCCTGCTGGACACTTCTTCTGATGCCAAATGGTTTCAATTTCTTGTCCTCTCTTCCTTTTCATCATATATCTGGGTAGCTTATCTTGTCTTCTTCTATTTGAAGTTCTAGCAATATCCCCCTTTCTTCATCTTGTATTTCTTTGGCAAATATGTCGAGCTGCCTCTTTGTTCCCTTCTATATGCCAAAACAATCGTCCACATATCTGCAAAACAGAATTATTTTGTCACCTCCTTTTTCGTCCACTTTCTTTTCCCATTCATTCATAACCAATACATCCAATGCTGGGCTTAGGCTAGAGCCTATATTTAGTCCTTACACTCATTAACATTATTTTATCCCCCATTTTACTGTAACCGTTATTCCAAATGGTTTCCAGTGCCTTAACTACCATTTCACTGTCCCATTCTCCTATAATTTCTTTTCCCATTCTCTTTGTAACAATGTCCAAAACATGTCCTCTCTTGATGCTTGGGAACATACTTTTCACGTCTAAGCTAAACATTGTCTTCTTTCCATTCAACTTAAGTCCTTTTATGAGGTTCATCACTTGTGGAACTAATAAACACTTGTGTCTGGAAGGGAGTGATTTGTGTGTATATATATATCTTCCTGTTTTGTACCTTATTTCATTTGTATTTGGTACAGGGTCTGAAGAAGACCTTGCTAGAAGGTTGAAATGTAACGTTTAGTTTATGTTTTAAAATAAATAAATTCTGCCTTGCTCAGCATATTGATTTTTTGGTTATCATGGAAACAAGACTTCATGGTGTTATAACAGTATTTTAAACATTGGAAGCTTTCACATCAAATCGACATTTATATGTAATATGCATGACAAGATTAGGTAAATATGCGATATAGCCCGAATGGATTTCTTCAAATTTACAGGAGAAACTACTTACTGAAATCAGTTTCTGTAGCATTGTCGAAGTTCTTCGAGGTATTTTCTTTTGCGGAAACTGAAAACTTCACCATAGAATGCTGCAGAACAAGAAATAATCACTTTTTTATGTAAGGAACTTGCATTTTCTGACATTATGCCGTTGTTTCCATTATGTACCTGCAGATGGCGCGAGCATCAATAGTCACGGGGTCTTGCCAGTGTTTCCAAACGTGCCTTTTTCTTACGAGATTTTTTTCTTTTTTTTATAACTATGCTTACCTAACTCAACCCAGCCTAACCTAACCTTGCTGGAAATGGTCTGTGGGGCTATCGTGAATGTTTTTTGGGTCGTGAATGGTTTTTGGGGCTATCCATCAATGGTTTTTGGGGCTATCCGTCAATGGTTTGTGGGGCTATCGTGAATGGTTTTTTGGGGCTATCCATCAATAGTTTGTGATGACATAATGAACACGAAAGTAGGTATTTTTCGATGAAGAAGATTGAAACACCGCATACCCCACTCCAAATCGACAAAACACAAGCACGACGCGTGACGATCCATGATGAGTGCATGCCATAATGTCTGTTACCCAAGCGGAACAAGGAATACAAATAATGACTCGTAATATGAAAAGTTGACACTATTTTATGGAAAAGGGCGTAACTTCATCTTAAAGAATCTTCCGCAATGCAGAATAGGTAAGTATCAATGCTAAAAGTAACGAAATAAATGAGTGAGAGGTGTTCGGGCGATATCGCATATTTACCCAAGATTATATCAGTAGTGTGGGGAATCAGGTTAAGAGCAAATGTCTTGTGGTGGCTACCATGTTTCCTGAGCCAATACAGCCATTACTCGTACTTGTTATCCTTCACCATAAGAGTTTTTGACGGAAGTATAACATTGAAATGTATGAAAGCACAAAACTCGTACCTCTTGACACTGTACCCCTTTGTAGAAAGTGAAAAATTTTGCATGGTTTATGAAGATGATGATGTTTATGTATACTTTTGGTAACAGCAAGGTACTACTATAGTATGGGGGTGACACCTATAAATCATATATTTCGCACTTTTTTCCATTGCTAACATACTATTTTGGAATGCGGAACATTTCCTACAGTGAAATAATGCATTTCTAACTAAAATAATGTCTATTTCTTACATTTATGAGTACTTACTGTTACTTGTTATTTCGATTCTGTAACATACATTATGGCGACACTGTACTGGTTCATCGCGCGTTGTGCGAGTGTTTTGTTGATTTATGCAGTGTTGCAACCTCGTTTACTGAAAAATACCTACTTTCATGCCCGGATTTGAAATTAATGCTAATACCTCGCAAACCATTGACGTTAGCCTCACAAACTATTGACGTTAGCCCCAAAAAACATTCACGTTAGCCCCAAAAACCATTTTCCGTAAGGTTAGGTTAAGTTAGGTTAGGCAAGCATAGTTAAAAAAAAAAAAAATACTCGACACATCATGTTCTAGTGAAAGCACGACAAGTTTGAAACACTGACTATGGGGTTGTGTCATCTAACACACGGAACATTGTGCTCTCGTGCAGAAAGCAAATGGCGGAAGCAGAAACAGTGTGTCGGACAGAGATTTTCGCATAAAACAACATGTATTCACATTAAAATGGATCAAAATTACATTCACGAACTTCCACAACGCTACAGAAAATGATTTCCATAAGTACTTCCTCCTGTAAATTTGAAGAAATCCGTCACCCCTATACTATAGTGTTACCAAAATAAGAAAGTGCACATCTGAACACTGCATGGTAAACGAACATTCTGTGGCCCAATACAGGAAACCCCTTCGTACCTCACACATGTGACCTAGGTAGATTGTAACTAAGGCGAAGAACAGAATTATATCGAATTGAAAAACCAGTGTCAAGGAAATACACATTAAGTAATCGCTAAAACTCCACAGTATGTGTTAACAGACAAATCTAGATTGAACCACTAAAAATGCATATGTAGCATGATGAAATTGCAATAAAACTAAAGGAACTTGGGACATGTTTTCTTATTGTTATTAGCTTGTAGGGATGTGTTCTCTATTACCTTAGCCTGAAGCAGCCCAGCCTGAGGGCTTCATGCAAGTGAATGTAGCACCTGACATGACAAGCCAAAACAACAGGCAGGGCATCGGCTAGTGCTTCATATGTTGTGAGGTTAGGAATGTTAGGTTCAGTGCTGATAGCAATTTTCAGAGTTTTTGTTAAGTTAGAAGTGCTATTTTTAGCGGCACTATCATTTGCATGTGTTTTTTTCACATGCAAATACAAACTGAAAGTGCTCCGAAATAGTTTTTTTTTTACACCGGCCATACTTTGGGATCAAATATCTCTGTTTTGTTTGGTTTCCACACCCTGAAAGACATTTTATGTTACAAAAAACATCGAAATCTGTAGATTATTAAAAAAAAAAAAAATCTACCTAATTCCCAAGAGGCTACAGTCAGTCAAGTCAAGAGCCCCCAAAACTGTATTAATTATATAACTTGTGGAATATATTATTAGGAACTGACAGTATGCTGATTGGAAGGCACAGATGTTTCATTGAGTTTGTTTCCTCATCAATTAAATTAGTTTATCATTTCTTCATGTCATTCATTGGATTAATTGTGCCCAGGATAAGGACAGATGGAAGGCTTGTGTTGCTGCAGCCATAAACCATCGGGTTTATGAAGGTAGTTTACCCCCATTTTAACAAATAATTTACTTGCATGAATGAATGAAAGAATTAAAGCTTTTTTAATTAGCAGGGTAGTAGGTCAAGAAATCAATAGAAAGTCAAGAATTTATGCTTGTGGTCAAGAATTTTTGCTATCACAATGACTGACCGATTGGCTAATTTAGTTTATTTTGCTTCACTTTTCTACCACTTTGGCTAATCGCGAAGATGATGAGGAATGGTGGTAAGATAACATGAATAAAAGGACAATCACAAATATAGGTATGATGACACTAGCTCCACATAAGATTATACTGACTGTGAGTCAAGATGCCAGAGTCTTGCTAGTCTTGTCAAATGCAGTCCAGTATGCATTAATAGATAAAGCAAGTCTTTATTCTCTTGTTAAATACAGCTTCAGTTGTTTTTAACTGGCCTTTTGGTAGGGGGTTTCATTAATTAATAGTTTTTCTTGTATGTACGCATTGCTTGCATTGTAGAATTATTTTCTTGTAGTTTACTGTTATTACAAGCATAAGAAAACAGTTTTTCGTTGTGACGTTTCAGGAGAACACACGCTCCCTTTATCAGACATTTATTTATATTTTGACGAAATATACAGTTATAACAATGGTTAGCAATTTTTTAAACAAAAAGAATCCAGTTATATAATGGATGTTGTCAATATTACATTGTTGTAATATATCAACCTAACTGCGACCTAATTTTTATTTCAGATAAAAAATTTTGATCACATTATTTCTTATTTAAAATTATGAACCCCAAATATCATCAGGTAATTCAAAGTCATCATTGTTTTCACAAAGTTTCTTGATGTTTTCTGTTACATTAAATTTTAAAGATGGTGGCTTACTCCAGTTGTGAATAAGAAAACTCCATACTGGAGCCAAAATATAAATAAATGTCTGTTGTTCTCCTGAAACGTCACAACGAAAAACTGTTTTCTTATGCTTGTAATAACCGTAAACTACAAGAAAATAATTCATTACAGTGCGCGTCAAATCTCCTGCATATGGCCTTGAACGGCTGAACAGCACCAGCGAAACACAGACGTGCGGCATTGCCGTGCTCTCCGTGACAAGGCGTTTCGCTCAACCACACTGTCTCTTTTCCGTGTGAGATTTCGACATGGCACAGCTGCAGTGCGCTGCTATTGGCTATCGCCATATGCAGGAGATTTGACGTGCACTCTAATTAAATATTGATTTTCTTAATTGCTAATTTACAATTTTAAATAAAGGTTAAGAAAGAGAAAGTCAAGAATTTTGGATTTGTTATTTTGGTAGACACACTGATTAGGGCATATGGTTTCATGATACAGTCAAATGACTAATTATTGACACCTTGAATACATGTAAACCTAATACTTGTAGCATATGTTAGATAACACAGAGTTGCATATTAAAAAGTTGTGTGTAGAAGATAAGTGTGAAGACATGTTGTATAGTGTCATTCCATGCGAAATCAACAAAAAAGTGTCATTTCTAACCCGACCATCTCAGATTTTTCTGAAACTCTGCTATTTAGTAGTCTTCATGAAGATATGAAATCCTGAGAAATTGTAGCTTACTGTGTGGCGGAGTTTTGGGGGCTTGAAAATACAAAAAAATCATCTTATTTTTAGTCTGCACCTGAGACTTTCATGGATAGTTGCTCTTACCCTAATTGACACAGAGAGCTGGCTGTAGTCTTGTTTGAAAGGACATGAAATAAGCTTTCTAGCGGAGTATCACATCACTGTATTTAGAATAAAATCTTTTCAAGATCATCCACTTGGACCTTGAACTTTTGAAGATGCATATCTGCACCTAACTGAACTGGAACTGAAATATATTGTTAACACAAGGTTACCCTATAGCATAACTGAATTTGACGATTATGGGATAATTAAAGAAAAGCAATGCAATTAGTAAGTGTATTTTTTTCAGCTGGTGACCCATGTTCCGATTGTTTAATTCTGAATTAATCATGATACACAGGTACATTTTACATGGTTTGATTCTGTTTGTCTGTTAACACATACAGTTCAGCCTCTTAATGATTGCTTGAAAATTGTTTTCCTTTCTGCATACTTCTATATGATTCTTTTCTTGTCAGCAGCCATTTGTTTTGGTTACGGACTGCTGCTGTCATCTAGATTGTGTACTGGGGTGTGAAGGGGTTTTCTGAATCGTCCCATTTGCCATGCAGTGAACTATTGTGTACTTTCAATTTCATTTTGAAAATGTTTGCAGATTTCGGAGATATGTGGAATAGATGCAAGGCTGTGTGTAACTTTTTGAGATGAGCTAACAGCAATCCAGTGGGGTGTGGAGGGTTTACTACACACATATCATGCATGTTCCAAAATGTTATCGTAGTTAGGTTAGGGCTCTTAGCATTCAAATAACACCTCTTAATACTTTCATAGGGCTCTTCGCATTCAAATAATGCCCTAAATGCTTTTTGGTTGTTGACCATCTCAAACACAGTACTCCTTCGAGCATCCTGTGAACATTTGGCAGCAAGTAAATATGGCAATAGTCTGTATTCAAGGTGAAAAATGCCTTGTGGATGTGTGCATAAGGTAATTTTTACATCTCCTATTTGCCAATATATATCTATATATACAGGGTGTTGCCAAACAACTTCAACAGCGCTTAGGTGCTGGTAGATATCATAAAAACAAGTAACTGTATCCTTATAAATATATATTACCTCGATTCCACTTAGTTTCTGCGCTATAATCACTTAAAATCTAACTTGTATGTATACAACCCAACACTGCAAACGATTGCTCTGTTATAACTTCCAGGGACGCGTGACAGGCAGGGTTGCCACTAGTGTCTCTTGTTAAGAGAGACAACTTGAATAGCCTACAACTTTGGAGTCTTGCCTGACCAAAATACAAAAGAATAATTTTACTTGCGATGTTGAAAGAAGTACTTACAGTACTCACAAACAGAGCAATACAAAGAATTTTCAATAAATTTCCTTCCACAAGTGGTAAGTTACTCAAAGATAGAACTTTTCAGCCTGGCAAACTAATAATGATAGATATGCAATGTAAATACTATAGAGTTGGAAGTGGTCGGGAAAAAAACTGCTTTTGGGGGGGGGCAGTTTTTTCCGTGGCTTTTTTAAAAAAGTGTCTCAAATCAATGTAAATACAGGAGTTGGCAGTATTTTTTCTGTTCCATGGTTTTCGTTTATCTCCGTACTGCAAAGTAGACACTCATTTCTAAATATAACATACAATTACAATATGAAATTCGTAGCTAGACATAAATAGTGTTTTCAAGTGCACATTATAGTGCACTGCATAAGAATTTCAAATTCTTTATTCTGCACAATTATTAATGATAGATGTGCATGATAAGTCGTATTGTCACTTCCTAGAAATGGAAAAAGTACTAATTACAGTGAGTTGTACTAAAACTCAAAATCCACCCTTCTGGCTAACTAAATTTTAGAAATGTTATTTTATACCATCATGGTAGCATCTGGGATTGCAGGAGTGTTTAAACTGCTGGAAAAACTTGGTCTGCCTTGGTGCACACTTTCAATATGTGTATGAATGGGCTGAAAAAATATGGATAATACCTAGTGGAGTGTCCCAGTGAGTAGGGAGTGTGGAACAGGAGTTTGATATTCAACAGCATCACTTCTGAATCATGGTTGATGAATAATTGGATCTTCCATTAACCTCGGTAACACCCCCTTACTGTTCACAATTATTGGTTTAAAATATTTACAACTTTTGATAAACCATTTCCAGTCACAATGATGGAACTCAGCTGTGATGGTCTGAGCATATTGAAAAGAAGCTGCAATGATTACTTCAGGAGGATTTTTGGGAAAGTTAGAAAAGTATGAGTTTCCTGGCCCATATAAATCCACCTTTCTCATTGTCTGGTTATCAGACAGAAGCCACCTTTCACCCACAGTATTCACTCTCTCAAGAAAATGACCATTTTTCAAACCAATAAGCAAACTGGATCAGTGTCATACCATGGATACTGATGGTCACTAGTCAAATCAAACAGTAGCCACATCTGTGCTAGATGCCTACTATTGTATGGGCTACTCCAAGGTTTGCTTCCAATGCCTGAGTGTTTGTTCCTGTATTGGAACCTGCACTTGTTAGATAACTGATTTCCCTGTGATTTTCTGTGTGTCCAACTGAAAGATGTTTCAATACATCCCAAACACTAGGTAAAAATGTTAAATCATAGAACATGTGTGGAAAAATTAGAACATTCGGGTAAACCTATCCAAAATCATACCTCTAGGTTTTGGTATTTTATTGCTATTGGCAAAATTTATTTTATTTACTCCACTTTAATAAGCATGTCATATTTATCTAATAGAAATGTATGCACTACAACAAATTTCTCTCATTCACAGCTCCATGCAATCAGTGAGCGACTGAAACAACCTTGTCCTCCAGTGGAAATTTTAGACAGAAGACAAGATTTTAGTCATGTCCTAGATTTTTGTACACAGTTAACAGAGTTGTGTATTAAGGGGAGTGATGTGCCCATAGGTTCAAGCAACATTGTGACAAACAGTTTGAAGTTTGAGCTTTCTGCATTTAAATCTCTGAAAAGGCTTCTATTGGTTGAACTGCATGTGGAAAATATATACAATGCAAGAAACATCAGGGACACAGTCACAACTCTGGAAGTTGAATTATCTAGAGTCAGAAAAATTTCGCACATACTTCTCTGTGATACAGTTCACAAGGACGACATCAACATGAATGAATTTGTTTGGAAAAACGTAACAAAAGCAGACTTCAGCTTGAATGAGATAGAAGAAATTGATGATGCAATCAAACTGATGCCAAACTTGGGACACTTAGTTTTAAACAACAACAGGATTTCTTCCATTAACAACCTAACTTGCCTTCCCAGTCTTTCCTATTTGTACCTTTCAGCTAATAATTTTACAGTTGTGGAAAATCTGCACACAAAACTTGGCAATATACTTGTATTAGATCTTTCTCAGAACAGTATTACTTCACTAAAAGGTTTCTCGAGATTGTATTCACTTGTAAGTTTGGATCTAGCATCAAACAGAATCTCTGACTTGGAGGAAATACAGCACATACGTTCTTTGCCATGCTTGGAGAATGTGATACTGACAGGAAACCCAGTCGCTACCTTGGTCGATTACAGAACAAGGGTTTTAGAGCAGTTCGGAACTCGTGCCAGTGAGATCTGTTTGGATAATGAAAAATCTACTCAAAAGGAGTTGGACACTGTGGCCGTTCTGCAGGCAATAAGGGTGGTTAGGGAAGGCCGTAAGCCACTTTCCTCGCCTGATTAGTTTGGATCTTGTATACAAAGATCTGATTTTGTCTGTGTATTTTGCAAACTGTATTTATACATATATATTTTTGGCATTAATCTGTTAAGTAATTTTGTTTTGTATTGTTGGAATAATGTAATATAGTATACAAACATTAATGTAAGATAATATTTTTGAAACATGAAAGGGTACTAGTATTGTATTCTCAATGAAAAGAAAAGTATTTGTGCATTGTTATTGTTAAATAACTTAGTGACTGGTACACTAAGGTTCAAGTTTTTAATCTCAGTTTTCATGTTTTTACAAAGTTACAGAATAAATATATAAACACAAATATTGAGAATTTATTTTGTTAATCAGTCTTGCAACCCTTTCACAGTTTTCTTGTGAACCTTTAGATTTCTGAATATATTTTTAAGGTTCATTTGAAAGAAACCACACTGATTTATTTGTGGGACTAAAGTGTATTTTCATGGTATATTTGACTAGAAGGTGTCCTCCTCCATGGCCATGCAATGCTGTGCTTTGTACTCCGACTGCAGGATGGCTTGAGTCCACCTGGGTACAGTCTCTGGGTTTTTGGCCTATGTATAGGACTTGTGGCAACCCACCATCGTGAGAAAATTGGGGAGCTATGAGTGAGTAGCGTAACACAGTCATGGATATCTCATATAACGGCTGAGGGTTCGACGCGCTGAGCCCACGTCACCCCATTACTGGTTGAAGATCTCCACACACTAGGTAGGATTGTGGTAGGGAGACTGGCAGTCAGGAGATAGGCCAAGCCCCTTCCAGGGCTGTAGAGCCACGGGTTAAAGTTAATTTGACTAGAAGAGGGTTCTTATTTGTCTCATTCAAAGAGTACTAAATGTTATGATATACAAAAAGTGAGTACTGTAAAAAAGAAATGATCACTGTGATGCTCTCAAAATGTGTGTTCTTGAGTAAATTTAGCAAAACAAACTACTAAGTGCCTTAAAGTTTCCATGTTCATATAATTAATGAAAATGTTGAAGGTATGAGGCGTATTCGTAAAGTAAGTACAGTTTGCAAATATTGCCGCTGTAGTGATGCAGTCGCGACCGTGTGAGTTCTCGCTTGCATCCTTCATCCATTAGCTAGCCACAGGCACGCGTGGGAGCAGATCATGCTTTTTCTTCATAGTTTTCTGAAGGTTTGAAATGTTCAAGAAAATCAATCGGCCTGCCGCCTGTGAAATCCGGTCTGTGATTTGTTTTCTCAATGCAAGAATGGTTGAATTTTTGCCTAGAGGACAGACCACCAACAAAGAAGCCTGCTGTGACACATTAATCCGGCTGCACCGTTCAATTCAAAACAAAAGACACAGAATGCTTAGTGAAGGCATTGTGTTGCTTCACAACAATGCTCGTCCCCATATGGCTCAACAAACTCAAAATGTCATCACGTCATTCGGCTGGGAACAATTTGTTCATCCGCCAACAGCCCTGACTTGGCACCAAGTGACTACCATCTTTTTCTTCATCTGAAAAAGAAGTTTCTTGCTGGTGAGAAATTCGATGAGGATGACGACGTTGAAGCAGCAGTGCATGGATGGCTTTCGTTACAGGCGGGAACATTCTATGATGATGGGATACAGAAACTAGTGCCACGCTACAACAAATGCTTGAAGAATGGTGAAAACTACGTAGAAAAGTAGTTTAAGGTCTGTAGAATGCAATGCAAATTAAAAAAGGTATGAAACTATTTTACTTTATTTTTTATATCCTTTCGGTACTTACTTTAGGAATACGCCTCGTATATAACCTCAGTAGCAGAAGTTTCTATCTGTAATTCTCATAACACTAGTAGAATCAGGATTTTTGTTGTTGTTTTATTTTTGAATTTGACGTTACAGGTAAATGAAAATACATGAAATTTTACAGAATACAAATATACTACATGTGACATTAAGTGTAAATTATTTTCCAATGCATAAACTTGAAATTGTTGCATGAGACATTCCAAGGCAATGGATGATATTCAACTTGACATCATCTCGCAGTGCACTTTGGGATGAAACAGCATGAACTCAGGCAAACAGATTCACACGTGTTAAGGAAACTGTATTAGAAGCCTTCTTACGGCAATAAATTTGCTATATTTTATACATATACAAGGGTTTGTCATAATCAGACAAGTGTTTGTAACATGTGTATGTCACAGGGTCAGACAGGTTTTTGTAACTTGTACATTAATACGTGTGTATGTCACAGGGTTGCTTGGGTTCCTACAAACAAAATATCCATAATGGATACTCTTTCAGTTGTATATAACAAATTTTTAATACATCCTTCGATTGTCGAATTATTACTGGGTTGCCATGACTTACTCACCAACCCTTGTACATTCATCTTAGGATCATGGAAATCGTACCTTGAATCAATTCGGCAAGGATTACAGGCACAGTGCTTAACCGGTATATCTTCAATGCAGGATGTAATCTGTTTGCCCGAAATATGGTGCTGAGGTGTGATTTTGCACAATGAATTGGGGGGAGGTTGTTCACTGAATATCATCTATTATTTTTTTCAGTCAAAAATCTATATTTAGTATATCTTGCCTAGGAAAGAAATGTGAGAAAATTACACTTTTTTTTTTAAGATACCATGAGGAATTTCAGGTTGTTTAAAAATACAGTATTTAGCTAAACTTTCTCTATATTTTTTATAGGTTTACCCATTTACAACAACAGACATCTAAATTTGCTGAGAATCCTTATTTGAAGATGTCCTTGACAAGGTTGAAATTCAAAAATGCTTGCACATTGTAATTACTTTTATAGCATCACTGCTTACAAACTTACTTTTGGTTACTTATCTCTTGAAAAAGATGCATGTGAAATTGTGTCAAAATGTTGAGTAATAAAAAGTTCAGACACTACAAACAAAGTACATTGCAATTAGTGCTAGTAAGTATGTTACACTCTTGTGCAATGTGTCCTATGTGGTGGTTGATATTCTTTGGAAAAGTTGAAAGTTACTTTTTTGTGGTGGTGGTCTTGAAAAGTATTAAAGTAGCCCTATGTCACAACTCTTTTAATTTCACTACGAGATAGATGTCAGCATATGGTTAGTCACATTTCACAGTTTCATGAATTTATCCATTTTCTTCATGTAAATATTTTGTGGGATTTTTCCAGTACTATTTACACTTTATTTATTGTCAGTTAGCAACATGATAGGTTGGAGTGTTTTATTTCTTTTAACAAATTTCCATGTACAATTAACTTTGCTATGTATGTTAATGTTTGAATTCAGTATATTAAATTGTTAAATAAAGCATAATGGAAAATTAGCATTAAATATATATCTAGAAATGGCAGATGGTTGTAGGAAAAATATAATGAACCTTACATTTCTGTAATTTATGATATTTGGTCCAAATGTAAGGCATTTGTTCAATAACAGATAACTTTTCAACCTTATTTATTACAGGAGTTTGTTTTGTTTCCATTGCGAAGTTATAAGAGTGACTGACACATCAGATTATAAGCTTTCTCTGTTTGATTTCTGGGATGTATTAACTTTAGTCTCTTTGTCTTATCATTTAGTCTAATTTTCAAGATTAACTCTTTCCCTTTCTTGTTGTGTATGTGTGTTCTTGTCTGCCTATGGCCTTCGAGCCTTGTACCACTTAAATAATATTGTAGGCATTGAGGTTAAGAAAAAAATGTGCGAAAGCCTAGTATTGTCACGGTTAATCTATGGAGCCATAGTTGCTTTCAATGCAAACAGCTCCATATGTAATAAACTACAAGAACTACAGAATGCGTGGATGAGACTCATTTACAAGCTTAAAAAAAAAAGGAACCTCATTTCAAAATACTTACACAATTTGAATTCAGCCCGGGTGGGCCCAGCCCAGTTTTCCCCATGCAGTTTTTTTTTCAGAAAACTCGCCAAAAAAAAAAAGTTAAAAAGTGTTATTTTCTTTAATTACATGTGAGGTTTTAAGATTGTCAATTTTTTAAAAAAAACTTGCAAAGAAAATGCTTAGCAGAGCTTATATATAATACTAAAAATAATGAATGTAGTACAAGTCATAGTGTTTTTTTTCAGGCTATTTTCCTCAAATCATGCTAAAAATGGACTTTTAACAAATGAAAAGAATATATATCCATGAAACGAAAAGGAAAAAGTATCATAAATTTTTAGATAAAACGTTTGCATTGATTGATACAGCATAGCTGAACAAAGTTTATAATTTTGAAATGTGGTACCACTTTGGCTATCAGTCACTTCCTTATGTGGGGGAAACCATAGTGGCACATGATAGTTTCAACTGTGATGATCCATTGATACAATAATTTTTTGCATGTTTAAGCATTACAAGGAGAATTGAGTACACTTTATTAAAATGTCTGTAATCAGTGGCGGTGATTGGGTTCCAAAACTGGGGGGAGGGGACAAAGACAGTAATTTCTCCTTCTAGATAAAGTTTTGCATAGTGCGGGGCCAAAAATGGCGAAAAGATGGGGGGGGGGCGCAAATGTCTCCCCTCGCCGCCACTGTCGGTGATTATGGTATAATTAAATCGGAACACTCTTCAAATGATTCTTCTCATTTCTCATCATAATGTGTTGCTTGCCTATTCGATTTAATGCTATTTATGTCTGGTTAGGAGTTCTGTCCTGCACCTTCATGATCTTCCACAATTTCAGTTGTTTTTTTTAAGGTTGTAGGGCACTCAAGTAAATCCAGTGTACATACACTGTCATATACATATTTCATACACTTTGTTCATTTTTGACATTTTCAAACCTTTAATAGACTATTGTTTTGAGCTTTGTGCATGAAACTTACAAGAGCATTATGTACTTGCACTATAATTTGACAATAGAATTATCAAAATATGATGTATGAGTTAGGGTGGATGGTCAAAGAGGGATAAATCATCTATTTAGTGGGCATGATAACTGCTTCAAATTTAGAATCATTTAGGTAAAATTATTTCTGCAGCTAGAAAATGTGTTTCAAGATGGTGGGTGAAAAACTGATTTTCCCCATGTTGCAGGCTCTATACTATGCTCTACATTGTTTTGTTTTTTCCTTTTCTTTCAAAACTGTCTAGAATACAATATTTCATTGGTTCGCAATTTTGCAGTAAAGCTTTCAAAATAATATTTCCTGGATTAGGAGAGGAATGGTGGTAAAATCACAAACGTTGTATTTATGATAACCACCATAAATGCAAAGCTTTTGGTTTGCAATTTATATAATTGGAAGATATCTCGATGGATTGGTCTCACATTTGAGAAAAACTGGTCCCATGTTTAATGATAGTAATAGTAAAGGACAGACCGGTTTAATATTTCTTGGGAGAGTTTTAAATTATGCTCATAATTGACTAGGTGACATTTTCGTAGATTAAGAAACGCAGGTCTCTGCAATGCGTAACTTCACCATGTCGTGGTGGATGGCGAGTTGAGATTCGCCTGCTGCAGTGAGCTGAAACAAGTACCTTCCCCAGCGTTGCCAACCTTTGTACACGATAAGACCGCGTATGTACATGGCATACGGCTCCGTCCATACGCAAAGTTTAAGAATTTCTTAGAGAAATACCCCCCCCCCCCCCCAACATACATACACACCAGAGGCGAGGCGTCCGGTCATCGGGAGATGTGGCGATGACCAAGCAAAGTAATAAAAATATTGCATTTTATATATTTTAGAGAAGAAGTAAAAAATATGTCGGCATACTTGCATATTTGGGCGAAATAAGCCAAGCGACAGCATGAAACAGCTGGAAATACGCAAGAGATTCACTAATCTTAGCGCATCGAAATGATGCTCCAGGCCAGTACTACCCCTCGTGCTGAACCCTCAAGTCAAGTTTCCCATTGAAGGCAATGGTGTTAGAAGCCCCAGCTCATCGCAGAAGAGGTGCGAATCCATCGTCTTTGACAGTGCCGAGAACAGCCAAACCATGGCCGAATGCTTCCGAGCAGGCAGTCCAGCAACCTCTACTTTCCCCCACTCTTCAAGGTCTGGGTCATAACAGACCTTCTTTCAGCCCCCTCATGCTTACAGCCACGGCAGGGTTTGTCTGGGTCTGGCTCTGGCTCTGGAGTCATCAAGATTCTTCAGAGTGTCCAGTGGCGTGATCAAGGAGGAGTTGGTGGGGGGGGGTCATAATCCCTGCTTAGGCTCAAAATCTTACAAAAAAAAAAGAACGTTAAAGGCAGGAAAGGATGGCAAAATGAGGAATTCAGGAATGACTACTAAAAAGTACAAGGGCGCACCACTGCCAATGTCTGCTATTTCCACTTGTTAAGAGGAAATGCACACATTGAACGATATGAAATCTGCTTCTCATTATCAAAACAACAATTGACGGCGAACAATAAAAGTTATTACCTTTAAACGCGACAATTGAGGTGTTTTCATTTCAGTTTCGATCATATTTAATAATTCTCATCGTATGGGATAGAATTGTGTGTTTCTTGTATTCTTAAGGTCATTGGTATGAGCTTTTACATTGAATTGGCAATGATCTTGGCCTTTATCGCAGAGATATATTGTATCTCCCCCTCCCCCCCACACACACACCGTTGAAAAATGGACCCTGACGTTTGGGAAATCTTGCGATGTTAGCATTTAATTAATGGCTTGTATGCTAGTTAATCGCGAATGAAACATGTCATATAGTAAAAAATGTTGACATACTGCATTTAGACTTTCATATTTTTGCCATGATGGACGCTTCTTCTTATTATTATTATTAAATATGGAAGTAAGCTCCGAACAAATGCCACGTTACAAATTCTACATTTCACGCTTGCCTGGCCGAATTGCTAGCATCCGAACACAACAATTCTGGAATATCTTCCCAGGATTTCCCGTATTTCTGCTGTCTCATTGCATTTGTTCTTCTTACCCTTCATGGTACATAAAGGGCGAGAATCACTGTCTTCTGAATCTAAACCCATTTGCACTAGTACAAAATACACACGAGAAAGTAAGGTTCTCAGGACAAAATAACCGTCTTCTCTTTATGAGGAACAAATGTTACGGAATGCCCGAAACACAATCTTTTCGGTCCCCACAGTTGAGCGAGAAATAAAAACACGTTTCTTTGGGGAGAGGATTGTTGACGTTCATGTTTACACTGCGTGCGGCAAAGCCTTTGAATGTTTTGAAGTCCTGGCAATGCCTCGTTCTTGACAAGATTGATTATTATTGATTAAAATGCTGTTTTAAATCCACTTTATGCATAGATAGACTAATAGGAACTGGACCTACAGTTTAAAGTGGGATCCGAACCACCACGTGCCTCCACCGGGTATCGAACCCGGGACCCCTTGATTAAGGCGACGCTATCACTGCTCCTTCGGAGAGGCCCCTTATTGTTACCAACCATACGTAACGTTTTGACCGGCACAGTCCGAGTTTCCCGTCGATATTATTTAAAAGCACTATTTGTCCCGTTTTATAAAAACCTAGGAGTGAGCTTGAAAACCAAGTATAAATTTGAAACATTTCCTGTACTGTACTGTTACATTTCGTGCTAAACAAAAAAAAGTTGTATTATTTTGTGGGTGTTCTCTACCCGCCTCAGAGCTGCCCGTAGACAGTATATAAGCGAAGTAGCGAGGCCCGGAGCTCAGTCGACTGCCAGATGCCGACTGCGAAAGACATGGTTCCCAGATCTAATCTGGATGCCTCCCCGGCCAGGTTCCAATAGGTAAGCAGCTAGAAGGAAGGAAGGAAGGAGAAAAAGAAGAGAACCAGATAACCTAACTACCAGGTCTTCCCAATACGAGCTTGGACGATCTCCCTTAGGTCGTGGCGCCTAAGCCCAAGTCTCCTGGGTGCTCCGAGACCTATCCTTTGTACCTCGCCGTCTCTTGCTACTGCCTGGACATACCAACGGACCTGTCCATTCCTTCGCAGTAGTCCGAGTGACCCCGCGGCGTCCTTTGTTTCCAACACCTTTGCGATTCCGCGGGCCCCCTCGGCCCGTCCCACGCAATTGACTTGGGCGCTTTCGCACGTTGTCCGCGGTCAGCGCGGCACGTGACTACTACAAAGGCGGCTATTGGATACAAGCACTAATTGATGCCCTAAATTAAATAAGGTCCCTAATACCACCCCACGCATCTCACTGCGAGGAACAAATGAATGATCCCTGTCCTCCCTTATCTTCTAGACCTTGAGAGCAGTGATGACATCTGGTGTAAGTGTGCTAAACAGGTAATTTACAGGTGTGGGTAAAGATAAATAAAGTTTTTACTGGTTGACCTTTTACCTTTCCTTGCTAAACCCTGCAAGCCCTGAGATACTTAGAGTACATGTCTACGGCTGGTTACAAGCTAGCGTACTTTGCATTGCCTGCTGGTGTAGTGTGTAGCACGCTGGTGGAACGTTGCAACCCTTTCATTTTAGGCTGGGTGAAACCGGGAGCCACTTTTTGCGGGGATGAGACCGGCAAAATTCCGACCTTAGATCACCCACCACGAAAATCGAACCCGAGTCTCCGCGTGGCAGTCAGACGCCCTCACAACCAGACCACCGCGTCGTCTCGCATTCGTCTCAATTTTTTCCCCACCTTCACCTTTTTACTTTGAAGGCTCAAGCTCCACCTGCCCTCCTGGTTCGGAGCCCTTGCATCCATGGAATGTAGTTGCAGATGGAAAAGAACACTTGATTTGCGGAGACGCGGCTGCGATTCTTATCTGCACATGGATCTTTCTGACACGTACTTCTTGCTGGTATCGAAACTTGAGTCCACGTTCATTTAACTAGTGCAAAAATATGTTTCTAATTTTTTCAAAACGAAACACATGTTGAAAAAAATATAGTCTCATTTCTAGCTCGCTACCGGGGGAGGGGGGGAAACAAGACTATTTTTCCTCCCTCGATGATGAGTGGGGGGCAAGTCACCCCCGCCCCCCCTGTTCCGACGTCCCTGGAGATCATGCTAACAGAGAAGCAGATAGAATAAAACCCCTGATTTTAATTAATCCTTTCCCTCAATTCATGCATTGTTATTTTATCGTATTTTGTACTTTGCATTAGACTCGTCAAGTTTGATTCACAGATCTTCATACCTTGATGCTGATCCTTTCCTCTGTCTGTCGCGTATTAAATATTTTGTCGTCCGGCAAAAGGAAAATGCTAATGGTAACTGAAATGGCCATTTTCGAGAAAAATGTTTTTCGAATTTCGAAAGTGAAATTTTGTTTTTTTCGCAATTTTCGATATTCTTTTAAAATCGTTTTTCATTTTCGGCCTTTTTGTTCATACAAAAAATTTTCTCTTTTCCAAGTTTTTCATTTCTTATCTTTCGATTTTTAATTCTCGAAAAAAATTTCGTTTTTCGCAAAACGTTATTTTGCTCCATGAACTTGTTTACAAAATTTTAGTTTTAAAAGGTTGCTTTCTTGTTTTTTCCATGTATTTCTTTCCCGAATGGGAATTACGTTATTAGTATAAGAGCAAATTTAAATGTCATAATTTTGCTTAACAGGCATCCATCTTTACAGTTTGTGCTCAAACAAACTTGCTTATTTAGGTACTGTTAACTAAAAATGCGATTCCTTGGCATTTAAGTAGAAAATACCAATACATTTCTTTGGGCATTGAAAAATGTAATTTGTCAAAAAAATAATGTTCTTCAATATAATAAAAATTTTAATGAAATTTGAAAACTCAAATGAAACGTTTCGAAAACAAAAACCTATTAAAAACAAAAGGAAAAAAAATAAAATGTCTCGTGCAGCCAGTTAGAAAATATGAAAATATGAGAATTCAATGCTCCCCAGAGTTCAGGTTGGTCCGCCATCCCCCCCCTCCCTGTAGGAAAGGAAATCTGAAAAAACACTGATCATGTGTATTATTGCGTTTTATTATTTAACAAAGTAACATATTTTGGTGCAAAAAGGTAAGCAATGACTCCAGAAACAACAAGTTGCTAAAAGATGTATTACTAAAGAAACAAATTGAAAATGTGACTAGCTGTTGACTGTTACGTACCCAATAGGATCAAGTAATGTGAATAGTTTGCCAAAGACGAATAGAGATGGCAGCACCAGGCGTGCAAGGTTAAGAATTGGCATAATATATGTGAATAATTTTATAAATAAGAACAAAGCAAATTGGAAAGATGAAAAACAATAGAATATATTATAAGAAGACAAAGAATAAGTATGAAAGAAGTAAATTAATATATATATCTTATAAATCAAATCAATGATCACATGTAAGTTAATATGAAAATTAAGGAAGTCAAAGCAATGATACAAATTTGTGTCTTTGAACAGATATTGCATCTGTATGATTAATTTACCATTCCTATAGGGGAAATTTTGTTTACATCAGTGGCGAGCACGTTCTGATCGACGCCCCACAGCACTTTTTGGTTGCGCGGTTTAACCGTAGCACCTACTTGGATGCGCGTGTAAATCGTTTGCACCAAGTATACACTCTGTTGTACCTAGTTAGTGGTGGCGCGTTCCAATTGCAGCCCCAAGGGAGGATATTAGTATTATTCCCAAAGCTTAGAGGAAAAAGTTGGAAAAGGATAAAGGAATTCGTTAAATAGTCAAAACCGAAATAAATTGAAATCCAGAGGGAAGTCCAGATCCTCCATATTGAGAAGGAAGTCCAGATCCAGACCGTCCATTGAGAAGGAAGTTCCGATCCAGGCCGTCCATCAAGAAGGAAGTCCCGATCCAGAACGTCCATTAAGAGGGAAGTCCAGACCGTCCATTAAGAAGGAAGTCCCGATCCAGATCTGCCCATTACGAAGGAAGAATATTGAGATGAAAATTGACTGTAAACGAGAAAATTATAGAAGAATGTAGCTTATCATGTAAAATTCTTACTCCATGTATCCTGTGTTTAAATAATATATTCGTTTAAACGTCTCCATTGGAAGGCATCCTGTCTGGTTTCGTTGTCTACAAAGAACCCTACCCTGTAGATAAGATAGCTGAGATTTAAGATTAAGGTTTATGTACCTTTGCACCAAATGAAGGTAGCATGACCTAACCTGTCCAGGAATGTTCCTTTTCTTTTATTACACTGACACAAATTATTGCATATTGCCGATAATTAAAACACACATTTCAAACCCCTTACTTCACTTGTTGACCATTGAGCACAAATCGTATGAAAAGAAAAATTCCGACAGACCATACAACTTATGCGCGACTGAAACATCACCTAAGGAGTGCGGCCGAATAGGGGCTGTATATGTTACAATCTCACGATATTCCGGTATATGGCAGCGAAATGCAGTATTTACCCAAATATGGCAGGTTTTGAAAACTCGACATTATAAAGGGGAACTTCAAAACTGAATTTTTCGATTTTCAATTTTTTTGTTTCGGAAGAAAAATTAGTCGAAAAAATTTCGTTTTTCGTATCCAAAAATTTTTCATTTTTCGATTTTTTTTGTATTTTCTATTTCGTTTTCGAAAAAAAAGGAGGGGTGTAAGGGATTAATCTTCCACGTAGTACACCAAATTGTCAACCTCACTGGACTGCATTTTGCAGACTAACGAGGCTCTGGCGTCTGAACCTACGGCCAGTATAATCTTCGTAGTAGTGTGTGTGTGTGTGTTGTCCTGTTTTCTACCCTTGTTTGTGTTGAGTGCCCCCTTACAGCCTAAGCTTTTAACCCAGGTAAGGATATTTTAGTTTTTAGACACGCTTTTATTTTGTTTATAATAAGGGGCTGGGTCCCGTATAGTGTGGCAGGTGCAAAATTGCCTAAGTACTGGCGCAGCCAAAATTTTACTTTCACCTTCCAAAAAAATAATTACAAAAACATGTATTTTGTATGTTTGTGTGCTACTTGAAATCTTTACCGATGCTCTAAGTGGGGAGATGCTTTTCCTCCAAACGTAAGATGTTATGCAAAGCATCCCCTCTGCTACCCCCCAAAGGTTGAAGAAGATCCCACACCAAACAATTTTTACTTCGAGCGCTGACCTGAACACACTGGTATTGTCAACGTATGAACATTGCACATACTATGGTATGATTTGATTTAATTTTTGTTTTTTAATGTCGCTTCTCTGCCACTTTTGGCCAACCACGACGACGAGAATGAGCGATATGATGAAATTGACGAATTGAACTCACAAAGAACAGCCATGCCCAAGCCCTGATTCGAACCCAGAACCCCTTTCATCGTAGCGTGCTTGCTAACCACTCCACCACGTAGATCTTATAGTATGACAGAGGGGAATTCCTTTAGAGAACAAATGCAGAGAAGAGAAACCAATATAGCAGTGCTCGAAAAATCTTCTTCAGAGCTAGGCGCCAGCTCTGAAATTCAGGCTCCAGGAGACCACCTACTGACAATTGTGCATACTGTAAGAAGTTGAGTATCACCGTATTCAAAACATCGCTAAATCATGTGAGAAAGCAGAAAATTCGTGGTTGGGGGACAAGGAGTAAGGAATAGTTACTGATTCTATGAAATGTTCACAATGTTGATAAAAGAATCATTTGCTAACTTACGCTGTACTGCAATTTGAACTTAGAATCTTCAAAATTTCGTACATGCAAACTTAAAAAACCGGCAATATTACAGCAAAAGATCACAGTCGCCAGGCTGAAATTTTTAGTCGCCATGGCGACCTGGCCACTGGGATTTTTCGAGCCCTAAATATAGCATACCTCATTATTGAGAAAAAGGCACAGTCTGAGCAACACGCAAGCGACAAGCGGCAGGTGTTGCTTGTCGTCTGTCGCTTTGGGTGTGAAATCTGCATTAACGTTTTACAAAACGTTTGGGAAGGAATTGAGAATGAAAGATGTATGATAAACTAAAGGTTCTGAATTTGGGATTTTTCGAATGCGACAAATGACGACGGAATAACAGGTCTGCCATCGCTGTCAGATCGGATTCTTGTGACGTCACGAAAACGCAAGGAAGGAAGTTGGTCACTTGTTTACATGTATAGACATTGCATATTATAATTTTATAGTATATGTTGTCCAAACACTACATGAATTTAATAATTCATTCATTCAAATACGCCTCGTTTATATATTCCTTGTCCAATAATGGGCGTTCCCCAACGGGCAGACACATTCTTCTCCTTCATTATTCCAGATACAATCTATAGTTGTGAAAAAAATAATGGGAAAGCAAAGAAAATATTTTCTTTGGGACAGTCACACGTATACACCTAATTACCATACAAATATACACATAGAGCATTTATTTATCTATTTTTTCTCCATTCTGGGGAACGTTCGCCTCCTGGCACTGTTACGGCCTATACCCTTTTCAAAATTTTGTTTATCCCCTCCTGAAAAAATATTCTGGATGCATGCGGACACACTGGAGACGCTGACGTCTAGTTTTAAGGGAGACAATAACTTCAATAATTTGTAGTTAGTTAATCGCGATATTGATTATATGGCATATGGATGTCCGTTACCTGGTCGGAACTCGAGCCGAGAAACTTCAGATGAGAGATCGTGTATCGGTCGATAAGCGCTCAGCCAACGGTAAGATCATCTTCACGTGCTGCGAGAAGAGAGGTCCCAGGATCGAATCCTGGTCAAAGCATTGTGTTTATCTCATCATCCATTTCAATTGTTCATCATTCATCCTCATCATATCGATTAACCCAAGAGGTAGAAGAGTGATAGAAAATAACTGAAAATGGGAGTAGAAAGATACAGTTTAAAATGACTCCTAGTGGACGCACATTGTGCGGAGTTTCGGATACTTTTAACACTAGGTGAAATTAGAGGTATTCATTTTGAATCGACCTCCATCACCCTCACGACTTGCCCTCATTCTGATCCTCACATACCTTCACGGTTCGACCTCACCCTCACAAGCAAGGTGCATTGATTTAAATAAGGTTGAGTTAATCGCGATTAAAATCAAGAATATAAACATAGTTTGAATGAATTGATGTGATCAATTTAAAACTGGCGAGTAATTTTGTCAAAAATTGCTTTGACAGTGTTTTGTCAATTGTGCAATCGCACTCGTTCTTTCTGCTAGAAATTGTCTCATTCAGAAAGAAGGATACCTTTATCAGAACAGAACTCTTAAAACTTTGGATTACTCTCCGCCCGTTGTCCCAGCTTCGTGTCCGTCGGAGAATTACTTTCATCCGTTTGTCTTGAATCCGATTTTCAAAGTAACTTGAACCCTAATTCGCGCATGGTAAAACTTCTTTTCCATTGGTCAATAAGCGGGACTTCACGAGCGAGAGGCCAATAGGATGACACAACGTGAATCGAATCGATCGGGTGACGTAAGCAGGTGAGAGGGAGAGCGGCTCCGAAGCGAATGCAGGGGAAGAGCGGAGGAGAGAGGGGGAGTCCGTGATGCTGGGTTAATGGGCCGCTTTTTCGGCATGACAACTCAGTTTGTGCCTGACAAGTGACGAGCACGGTGCGCTGCGAGTTGGCTCTCCGAAGTCGGGCAGCGTGCTTCCACCACGTCTCGCGTCGCGAAGTGTCGGACTGGTTGCAGCATGACGGCGGTCAGCCTCATACATGACCGTCGCTGAGAAAACATACTAGCGTTCCTTCCAAGTTCACCGTTAAAATATTCAAGCCAAGAAAAAAAGGAAATACACGAAATAATGTTCAGGGAATGGACAGAAACTTCCCAACAATTCAAAATCGCCTGAAACATTTTCCCCTCTAGAAAAAAAAGAAAAACTTTTTTTCCCAAGAAAGAAGTGAAACTTTTTTTTTGTAACACTTGTGCACTTTTAGACGTCCTTGTTTCGAGTCTATTAACGCGTCCGTCTATGTGAAAATCCAACGACCACTTTCGTGGGCCTTTCGAAACACTGGGCCAAGATGAATACCTCTTTCGAGTTCCTAGCTCTTCTGTTGGGCATCTTCATTTCAGCGCAAGGTGAGTAAGCGTCTCTATTGTGGAGCGAAGGTTTCTAGTTTCTAGGCTTTTCTTGTTCGTTCTAGACAGGCTCTTAGTCATGCTCACCTTACGCCGTTTTCTTTAATATAGCATGCCTTTTTTTCCTTATCAGATGCAATCATTCATTCTCAAAAGAGAACATTAATTTTCACTTATCGTACAGCACGTCAAGAAGGAAGCCCCGGACAACAATGAACGCTTGTGAATAATATCAAAAGTCCATTGTTATATTCGAAGCTCTCGCACAATTATTTGCATTTGTTAAGTGCGAACCAACGACTTTTCTTGTCCAAATATACATCTTAGAAAACCATATAACAACAGGAAATGCTCTAAATTTCTTGCAACAAAAACTGTACCACCAATCGTTGGACGTTAAATGTCCCTTAAAATTCTTCCTGCGTCTACATTGTCATTATCACAATGACACAAATGTGACCATGCCACTGAACCTAAGTTAACTTTCAGTCTTCATATGTGTAAGTCAAGATATATGGATTAGGTTACTTCAAATAATCTAGGCGTGAATGTATACATATATGGAGACACAGGCCTAACAACACCTTGAGGTCCTACTGTAAAGAATTTCACTTCTTTTAGACTAAATTATGTCAGTGTTTAGTTCTTTTTTTCCTATTTTTTACATTACAAATATCTCATTTTTTTAAAAAAATTCCGGACATTTTCAAAGAAATTTTCTCCAGTAGAGGCCCCTTTTGCAGATGCTGTAATCGTCCTGGGGCTGAAGTAAGCTAACAAATTATGTTAACCCTTGTGGAGGATTCAAGCCGCTTAAATGCGCTACTAACTTAGAGAACAATGTTTGCCAAAGCATATACTACAAAGGAAATAAATTATGTTTTAATTCTTGTGCAATTATTAAAAATTTTGAGGAAAAGTAATTTCTGAATTATCTACGACCTTCTTCATTAAACTTCAAACCCCTATCATCATCGTTAAAAAAACCTTTAATTATACAGCTAAGATGCTGTTATTCATTTTTATTCTAGCAGGACAAGAAAACACATTCATTTAAATCTAAAATACAGGTCTTACAAAATTGAATTTTATGTTTATGAAACACATATATTGGTATTTTATTGGCGTGTTCTCAGAACCATTGACTTATATTCAGCTACCTTTAAATCTTGTATTCCCGTCATCATGTAAGCATTGTATTTTTATAAGATATGACTGAATTTTCTTCCATTATTGGCTACCAAACAATCAAAGCAAGATGGTGTTTACGATCAGAAATGTTGCAAGGAAGAGTAAATATATTTGCATATTTATACTTCCCTTACAACCAATGCCTCATTAAAAGTTGTGGCGTCCACGTTACTTTATCCCCTTTCTTAACTTTACCATAACATAATAAATCTATATTTTTTTTTTGATATATTCAAAGAAATATAATCATTTTGGAATAGTTTTGACTGTAATTAAACTGAAAGAAGATTCGCAGTGCAGGAGATGGTTCTTGAGCCACTAAGGACAACTGTTATGTTATCCCATTATTTGAGTTCTTATGGTTCTTTTTACATTATTTACTTATTGTTCCGGTGGTTCCTGAGATCTGGTGCGCGAGAAGTTTCTAATTTATAATCTATTTACATTTGTATCTGAGCAATTGTCGCTTTCGCATATTCTCACCGGGACTTGATCCTGTGGTCATCGAAACAAAGTGAGAAATCCAAATTAAATATACAACCCAAATAAATAACCCATCCTCACCACCATTTATTTGTGTTGCATATTTAATTTTAAGTCATATATATTTGAAGCACCACACATGTGAATTGTGTATTACTTACTTCGTTATTAAAATAAAACATCTTTCTATATAAATCAAAATATCTTCATTGTAAAAAGTAACCACATTAACGCAATTCATCCATAATAGATACTTTAGTTTACTATAGCAACGCTTAACAAAACAAGAGCGCTCTGAATTTGAACATGAGCTTGCACATTGGAGTATGGCCTTTCTGTACACAAAATTTATGTTAGAATATGTTCTACCAATACTTAACAAATCAAGAGACGGTCCCCGTGGCGGAGTGGTTAGAACATCGCACTACGACGCCAGAGGTCCCGGGTTCGAATCCCGGCCTGGGCATGGATGTTTGTGAGTGTCTATTCATCAATTTCATCATATCATCACTCATCCCCATCTTCGCAAATTAGCCAAAAGTGGCAAAAAAACGAAGTAAAATAAAGCAAAATCAATTTTAAAAAATCAATCAAACAAATGAAGAACTTATCGTTATTATTGGCTGATTTGCCGTTCTTTATTCCTACCCGTAATAAGTGCCATAAGTTAAAATGCGGTTTAAGATATATGTTAATAGAGACAAGAAGATAATTCTGGATGAAAAGACATTAAAAAGGTTCATGATTGCATTTGATTTATTTTACTTTGCTCTTCTGTCATTTTTGCGAAGATGAGAATGGAAGGTGATAAGATGAAATTGCCGAAAGGAACATCACACAGCGACAGGACAAGAAACTAGCACCATAGAGGATTACACTGGGTATTCTACGTGAAAGAGAAGTTGAGACTTGTGTGAAAAAGAACCCCTTACACGGCCATGCTTTATTCGGCATCGGTAGAAACAATTACTATATTGCGTGTGAGAACTGACTGAAACAACTGAGCTACGGAAAACAAAGACATATTTCTAAATGTATCACCGAATACAACACACGTTCCTTTTTAATATCCAAAGCAATTGATATCAATATCATCAATCAAACCTACGACTAGATAAACTCACAACTATATTTTAGATACATTATATAGGGTAAAGGAGTGGAAGTTCGCCACCAAAATGTTTTTCATTTTTTCCCTTCTAAACGAATTGGAGGAGGAGGACAAAATGTATGCGATACAAAAAGTAGTCATTGTGGATTATGAGGAATATAACATAAATACTATGTTACTTATACTTATGACGTAAAATTAAAAATACTAAAATGAGAAAATGTGGCGAAATTCCCGCCACATGCTGGGAAATTCGCCATATAACTTATTTATCATTTTATCGTCAGTTTAAGTGTATGAAATACCAAGTTGTTGCCAATAACTCAGACAACAAAGTGTAAAAGACCTACAAATGACAATACAAAACTGCTTAAAAAGATACAACACAAACATGTTTAAGAAACATAGGCCTAAATGTTCATATGCATTGTGAACAAGTTGTGTGTGAAAGATCGCCTGTAAGAAGATAAATTCCACACATTTTCTGTTACTCTGGCGAATTTACCAGCAAATGCATAGTTGAAAGAAAACAACTTATGTTTACTTGTACATGCACGCTTTCCAATGCAAAACTTTTCACCACATTCTTAAGGTTTAAGGTTACGATATCAATAATTAAAAGGAAGAAAAATAATTCTTACTGCTTGTTGCTCACCACACTAGTTTTCAGTGGAAACAATGCACATGTTACTTGATTTTTTACAGACATCAGTGAGTGTTTCCAACCTATAGTTTCTATCTACGATTACAAAAACAGCAAGTACGGCGAAATTCCCAGCATGGCGAACATCCCTTCTTTTACCCTATTTACAAATGAGTTCCAGAAATTAGTTATTCCCTGTCGTATTTCCTCCAGATTTACGATAGATTTATTATTGATTAGAAGCGCCAGTAATTTTATTCGTTACTCATTATAAATTGTGGGCATCATGGGAGAAATCTCTAGAATTGCAACAGATTTATAGCAGAAATGTAACACACTTCTAATGGAAGTGTATATATAATGTTAATTTGAGCTAAGCGTTAGTATGACATGTTATTTCAAAGGACAGCTATATTTGTGTGTTATTATCCCATTAAGACCGAAATTAATTTTCGCTTAGAATTTTCATAATGTTGTTACTTTAACTTGTATCGGCGTAGAATGGTTACTTTGTCCCAAATTCGCGTAATTTAGTTTAGGCCCTTACTCTAAATTTTGATTCTGCATTACAGTTTTGTCCTCAAAATAGGACGCTGGGTTTTACCACTAACACTAAATGCTATCGTAATTTTATTGGTATATTAGATATTAATATTCTAAGCGCTGTATACAATTAGACAATTATTAGCAGTAGTTTATAGGTTGTTAGCTTTCCTGTGTTTTATTCAAGTTTTATATCGACATAATTTTCAAAATAATCGAAACAAAACGGTAACTTTTGAATATTAGACATTTTTATTATCTACATTATTTCCATTAATGTCTGTATCCAAACTATCGCCCGTATCCTCCAGGACCACAATTTTAATGTGTACAGTATTAACACAGACAAGGGTATATACCCTTATCTGTGGTATTATATTAGTTTATTTTTTCGATTTGTATACTATTCTGTCAATTTTATTGTTAAGTACAAACTGCTTTAAGAAGGTTTCTAGCTATTTTCGGTAGTCTAATCTTTTATATAATAAAGAAATAAAATACATATTTAGTGTGGAAAGGAAATAAAAAAAACGAAAAGTGATAAAATAACTTTCAAAATTGCCTTCACAGCAGCCAGGATTTGAAAAATGATAACATTTACGTGAAATATTTGAGAGGAAAGACAAATTGTGAACCAGCGGACAGTGAAACATAGTTCGTTGGGTTAACAAGAAATTAGTTAAGGCAAGATAGCTGTTGTAAGTAAAATGTTCAGGTTCATGAAAAAGTTTTTTTTTTTATTTGAAGTATTAACTTCACCTTTTTATTTTTGCTTATTCCTTTTCGCAAGCAAAGCGATAAACGTTTAAATGCAAAACAAACTCCCGGAACATATTTAAGGAAACTATACATTGATGTACGTACATAGCTATAAATATCTATTACTTTGAGCGAATTCATTAATTGAGATTTCATACAGATGTAGAGTTATTTAGCTTGACAATTGTACAAAAAATACATTCATTTCTATTTTAATTTGGTTCATTCAGTGCCGGATCTACAACTGTTCGCCCCTCGCCCCGCAAAATGTTAACAAAGAGTAACAAAGGGTACCTAACTACCTTCACACACACACACATGAATACGCGCGCGCGTGTATAATATATATATATATATATATATATATATATATATATATTATACATATATAAAGTATGTGGGTGTGTGTGTGTGTGTAAATCTTCATCTCATGTTGACAAAGTCACATATAAGGCCTACAGGGTGATTCAAAAGTCCCTTAACACCCTTATAAAAGTAAGGAGTGGTTGGGTACAATTGGCCATGATAGAAACAGTTTAGGCTTAAGGGGAAAACACACTGGTGTGTTCCAAGACGGACGTCTACTATATTGAATTCAACTCACTTTTTTAAATACTAGGGGGTGACGTGCATAGGCACCGATTTCATCGGAGATTGTGTGGGGGGGGGGGGCGCAAAGCTGAGTTAAGCATAAATAATGATTTATTTCTGCTTGCGGTGGGGGGGATTTTTTTCTTTAAGTTGGGACCTAATACACTTGAGTTAACCTTTGAAAAATTGTAATTACAATAATTAGGTTTGACAACAAAACATATACCAGGATACATCTATCTTTATTAGCTGGACAAAAAGTTCACTGTACTACTGTGATTATGTATTTATACAACATAATACTTTACATGTAACTTTTGACTGAGAATTTGATTATCATATTTGGTTTATAATACTTATTCCTACAATCCTTTATAGGAGTTTAATATCTTCACACATATTTTCTTTTTTTTTTAAAAAAAGGAGGAAGCCCCAAGATAAAATTTTCATCCAGGCGAGGTCGATTGTTGGCACCCCAATTGTCCACCCTGTCATAATAGACCAAGCGTTTTTCTTAATTCATTCTCGGTTTGAGAAAGGAAGAAGAAAAACATTCAAACTGAGTGATAGTCCCACATTATTGATTCTGATCATTTGAAAGCAGAATCCTGCGTAATTTCCCACCTGTTGTGTGCGATGTTTCTGTGTGGAAAAGTTATGTAATATGTTGAAATTTATACATTGGGGTCCCTATAGGTAGGGGGTGGGGGGCAAACGAAAACTGGAGGGGCCCGGGCACCCTGACCCACCCAGTTTCGGCGCCCGTGGTGATGTGATATATATATATATATATATATATATATATATATATATGACACTGTTTTCTCACACCTGGAAAATTATACATTTGTTACAAATTACAATCATGCGGTCATAACTTTTTCCTGATTAAAGATAGGCGAAGGAACCTCCACCACTGCATTTCTCGTGAAATTCTAACCTGATTTGATTCTAGTTTCATTCTAATCTGAACATATGTGGGGCCCTATCTCCACATACCCTAAACGTGTCTAAACAGCAAGGTGCTATGTACACAGGGAACGTTAACTTTACCTGCATATATTGTATTAGTTTCTGTACCACTGAGTAACTACGTTTATTTTTTACATACGCGAACCCTCTACTATGTCAATGGCTGAGGGCCCCCTAAAGGCTTACTTGCCTCCGCCCCCCCCCCGCCCCGCACTGCGGCGTTTTGCGGCTTGTACATCCGGCACCGGGTGCATCAATTAATACAGTTAAACGTAAAATTTTGATTTCCTTGCAATGTTCGTGTCAATTTATGCATTTTTAATGCATCACACGGAATAGAAGTGATGCATTTCTCCCTTTTCAAACTTCTTTTGATGCACCAAAAGTGTATCATTAGTGTACTTTTATCTGTTGGAGTCAAACAATTATGCATTTTGCGTCAGATGACCTTATGATTACAAGACGATAGCGTTGCAATTATACCTCCGGGGGGATGCGTCGTACACGTGTTTGTTACAACGGTCAATATAACTTACACTCAATGGCAGCGATTGGGTTCCAAAACCGGGGGGCAAAGACAGTATATTTCTCTTTGTAGATAAGGTTTAGCAAGGTGCTTGGGAAAAAAGTGGGGGGGAAACTGCCCCCCTCGCCCCCCTAATCGCCGCCACTGATTACACTGCATAAGCGGAACTCGTAAATATTAACCTCATCCTACTCGTAAGACTCAGTTTGTCCAGGTATCGATCACACCAACACAATTTAAATGTCAAGAAAGAGATAAATGATAATTAAAAATATTTTCGATAAGTTTATTTAAAAACTGAAGTAACTACAATATCAATCTATGGACCTTGGACTTCATTAGACAACTACTTAATTCTTTTAAATTGATTAATTCAATCAATACACTAGTTATTCCTCTGCCCTAAATAATACATAATTTCAAAATGTATTTGTTACAAACTTTGGTAAGCACTGCATTCTAGACATATTTTGTTCCTTCACTAGGAAGTGCCATCTATTAATGCAGAGTGAATGAAATGAATATATTGGCTGGTATAGTGTAGACATTACGAATAGAAATAAACGTGTCTCACTGAAGATAGTTCGATTGTTCCACCGAGAGCTGGCACTACAGTGATGTAACAGGATGGCATACTCAGTTAGCCCAGAATTTTACACAATGTAAGAAATAAAAGAAACACTATTCATTATATGTACTATATAAATGGCCAGTGGTATATGTAGTAAAGGACTTTCGTTTTGTTATTTACTCTGTCTTGACGTTCAAACAAAATATTTCATGCCGTTAATAACGCTTATAAATTACTGCGTTTTGTTATTAGAAATAGATTACTAAGAATTTCAGAAGTATAAACTCTCTTACAACCATAATACAATAGTATTGTAAGAAGTAGGCTTGCACATGCTTCCATTATGTGGTCACCAATATACAAATCACACGAAAAAACGGTGGAGAGAATACAGAAGAAATTCTACAGATATTTATATTATATAAAATAATACGTACATACATACATATACATATATATAATATAATATACATGTATATTACCGGCGTATATATTGTACTCATTTTTGAGGAAAAATCTTTGTCACTGAATTTATAATTAATTTACAGTATTTCAAATATGTAGGTCTACTTTAATCAAATAACTTACCTAATTTAACTAGGAAAGAATCTTCGTCACGCATCACAAGAAAGCAAGAAAGAACTCGTGTAATTCAGAACATAGAAAATTTCCAGAAATGAAGTATCGGCGTATAATACGCAGCCTGTTTTTCAGACCTACTTTTATATGGAAAATATGCGTCTTATACACCGGCAAATACGGTAATAAGCCATTACATCAAAATGTGGCACATACAAATTTGTTTCAAGAATTTAATTTTAAGAGTCTTTGTAATAGACGGAATATTCTATTTCAATTATACTTGCGTAAAACTGTAAAGTGTATGTTAGACAATAGGTATTTCCTCAGCCAACTGCAATTCCATACGAGGAAAAATAATTTACATGGGCGAAATTGATTGATTTTTTTAAAAAAGTCAGAAATATCAGAGTAGTCCAGCTAGAATATATGATTTGTCTGCGCTTTCCATTAATAACCCTACCTTATATTTACATTTCCAACCAAACTTTATAAAAAATTGACTGAATCAGAATTATAATAACAAATACAGGGTGAATCAGAAATATGGCTACACATTTGAAGTAGATGTAGTGTGTTACTGTACATTGTAGGGGGAAGTGGTGAATGGTATATTAAACTTGAAACTTCATATTTTTATTTCAGATAAGAGTTACGCACTCGAGCTTACGTCATTAGTCAAGATGGTGCTGAACATGCAGCAGTAATTTACAGTTTCAGCGTGTCTATTGCATACCAGAATGATCGTGAGATTGGCGAGACGTGATTTTAACGTAACATTGTTGCCGTCGACTGTGGAAAAGTGGAGAATACGACTGCTTACATTAAATTGTTGTTTAAGACCATTGCTGTACACACGGCTCTCACGCTCATTTTGGTATCTGAACTGCTGCTGCAAGTTGACTAATGACGTAAGCTTGGACGCGTGACACTTATCTGATATAAAAAATGAAGTTTCAAGTTAAATATACCATTCGCCGTTTTCCTCTACATTGTACAGTAACACATTACATTTCTACTTCAAACGTGTAGCAATAATTCTGTCTCACCCTGTACATTGTACTTATTTCGGTACCACTTATATATCTTATAGTATATTCTACAATTATATAATATCTTCAATATATGTAATTATTACATAAGTATTTTCTCTTGTATGGTGAAAGATCCAGATTGGTTAATTTGATTATTTGTGATAATGCAGTTGGTTACTTGTGTTATTGGTAATTACATTGTTTTATTATTATCGGTAATTACATTTTTCTTATTACTTGCATTATCGGTAATCGCAGGTGTTGTCACTGGTAAGTGAGCTTGAATTTTTTTTCATAATGCATTACAGCATACATTCATCATTGTCCTCTATCTCAAAACTTATAATTTATGGCAATTTACTCAAAATGTTTGAAAATCATATTTAAGAGGAAAATGAAGATACAAAGTAATAATACAACACTTCTCTCATGACAATTTCATCGTTGTGATGGCTTCGACACAGGCATGTAATATTTTGTTCAAGTTTTATCTCAGGTACATGGGCCAACTTTTCACCATGCTTTATTAACAATAATGTTGAAACGATACATAATCATTATTCATCATCATCGATGCGATTAGCCAAAAATGGCAGGAGATGCCTCTCCGAGGGCGTATTGGTAACGTCGTCGCGTTCTAATCAAGGGGTCTCGGGTTCGATACCTAGTGGAGGCATATAATGGTTCGGATCCCACTGGAACTGTAGGTCCAGTCTCGATTAGCCTTTCTGTGCAGAATGGGGACTCAAAACAGAAATTCAAATTCAAATTTCATTACTCATTCTTACCTTAGCCGTTAGCCAAAAGTGGTAGAAAAGCGAATTAAAATTATTCAATGTACGGAGGAAAGAAAGTGACGCCAAATGAGAAAAGATACAAAATACTTACTGAAGCCAAGTAAAAGCGTACAGGGTGCAACATTTTTATTTTCCATTAATATTTCCTGGCATCTCTCTCTCTCGTTACATTTCCTGGAAGTCACTACTTGGGCAGAATTAAACTTCAGTCCATGTCATTTCTGAAGGTGTCTACCTGATCAGGATTTCCGACACCGACGCCTCTCAGCGGTCACTCAAGACCCAGACGAAGACGTGACTTGGAAACTCTGGAGATAGTTTCCGATCCTCTTCTAGTCCCTTCCATCATTTTACCTCTGAAAGATCTATCTATTTCTGCTCTTCTATTTGATACCATACGTCGGATTTCTATCTAGGTATTACACTGAGAACGAAACCAATGTTAATTGATTGAATTGGTTCATTTTACTTCTCTTTTCTGTTACTTTTGACTAATCGTGACGATGAGGATGACTGATGATATGATGAAATAGATGAAGTAACACTCACATAGAACACATACGCCTAGGTCGGGATTCGAAACCGGGACCTCTGGCGTTGCAGCGCGCTGTGCTAACCACTCCGCTACGGAGTTCGGCGAGACCTATCGATACGAGAACAGATGCTTCGAGACCAACAGTGAAACTAGACAGTGATATGCTATACTAGAGTATATTTCCTTCTGACACTTTAGTAAATTAGTATTAAAAACTATGAACATTTATTATAAATCAAAAGTGCCTTAGCATGCTACTTCAGACAACAAAGTCGGGTTGGCCAAAACTTTCCACGATACATAAAATTTAATTTCTGGATCCGGAGTAAATCCAGAATTCGGAAAATCTCAGGATAAGATAAAAATTCCGAAATGCGGAAACATTCCGGAATTCAGAAAAATCTAGGAAATGGAAAAATTGTTAAATTCTGAAAAATCCCGAAAATTCGGAAAATTCTGAAATTTTTCATGTCCTAAAAGTTGAAAAAAAATGAAAATGGAAAACAATCCGGTGTACTGAAATATTTGAAAAGTGGGTAAGAATTGGAAAATCATAATAATTCCGGCGTTCTGAAAAAGTGCGGAAAACAGGAAAATTTCAGGTTTTTTCCAAATCTCATAAATTTTTTCTTTTGCTGAATTTTCTTCAAATTGCTGGTTTTACTTTTCGGAACCAGAAAATTATAAATTCCGGAATTTGCCATCCCTAATATGTACAAATAAGATGGCTATCTGATTTTATGATAATTATTATTGATAGCGTTCTTTAGTATGTGACGAAATATGTTTAAGACGTTCGTGTATACATATCGACGTATTATGTGCAATTCGAGATGAGGCCAAGATCGAGATTTTCTCAATTATGAAGCAAGTCTCGTTTCGTCTGGTTCTCCTCGCCATCTCCATTTTCTTTGCTCTAGGCGATGAAGATGAATGATGAACTGATGTAATGGATAACTGGGGCAAACACCCAGCCATACCCTTTCCAGGATACGAACCTAGAACCCATAGCTAGTGTCGTAGCATTAAGTAAGCCGCTCTGCAACAGAGGAGGCACAAGCACTCTTTCCAATAGTATCCATTCGGAATGCATATTCGTATAAAACGCTCAAATGAGCGAGTGAACCAACCTTGTTGTGTCGCTGGGCAATTTTACTGGACATTAAAAGCGGAAAAATTGCAATGATTCGAATACGTGATTATAATTGCAGAGTATTGTGTGAGCGCTGGTGGAATTCCCACATGAAACATTAAATTGGAAATGATTCATAATGAGAAGCCTAAAGTGCGGGCTGTCAATTATTCATGTAGTTATTTGCAACGTAACAGAATATTGCATTTTTCAAGTGCTCAAGTGTAGACAAACATTTTTCGAGTTGCATTCGACAATGCTAAAGCGGGCATGATATAGGATTACAAGTATTGATTCCTAACAAGATTACATACCAATTATATGTCTGCTGTCCTGAATATCGTAGATGTTTCTTTGAGAATGGGTCTTATTTTTGAGCCAATTGTTAGTGTAACAAAGAACATTTTGATTGTGTTCTAGCGTCATTTTTGCAACTCTGGACTGGCAACATTGTCGCCATTGTCGCATGTTTAAATCACTTTTGTAGTTCGCATATGTTCCGGGGACTCAGGTATCGTGTCGCTACAGCACATTTCGGCACCAAGCACGTGAAATAAAGTATTATTTTTCCAATAATAAACTTGATATAGGTTAATTTCCGATATATTGCATCATCTACTAATCTTCTTCTCATGGGTGACACAGAGATGTATACCCATTTTGGAATGAACATTACACAGTTAATTGTACACCAAACTGTATTATTTTTGTTGTATAATGTGTGTGATATATTGCCATTTATTTTACATTTATTTATTTATTGCAGTTGCCATGGAGTCACGGTGGAACATCACGTGTTCACGTATGATGCCTATGTGAGAAACGGCGACTCAGTGGTTGCAGCCCAGAGGTTATTCCGCCGGCACTTCCACGTAAGGCGGCATGGATCAGTTCCAACATGTAAAACAATCTTAAAATGAGTTACGCAGTTTCGAACCACAGGCACTGTAACTCCAAAAACACCACCAGGTGCTCAACCTCTGAGCTGCAACATAGGCATCATACATGAACACGTGATGTTCCACCGACCATGACTCCATGGTAACTGCAATAAATAAACAAATAAATAAATGTAAAATAAATAGCAATATATCATACACATTATACAACAAAAATAATACAGTTTGGTGTACAATTAACTGTGTAATGTTCATTCCAAAATGGGTATAAATCTCTGGGTCACCCTGTATAAGTAAGATTAACTTATATTTGTCATTTAACTCTGAACAAATTAGTATTTCCTATCAGGAAAAGATATCCTGAACTGTGAATGTTTAAAAACGGACAACAGGTGGAGACAATTTTAAAGATGGTTGATATTCCAACACTCACTATTCTCCATCCACTGCAAAAACGAAGTTAATATAAACAAAACCAGTGAATTCTGAGTTCCTTTCTGATAGATAAAGGTCTCACAACTTCATTATAGCAACCATGTTTAATCACACGCACTAAGCGTAAGATTTCGTCACAGCTGCCATTTCAACAACCAATAGGATTTCTCACAAGCCATGTGTATTTGATTACATTGACTTCGTTCGTACAACGGACGCAGAATAGTGGAGATGTCAACTATTATGATGGATAGCTGTAAAAACACCAAACACTCACTAATTGCAATGGATAATTGCATTGACAAACATATACATCGTACCCAATTAAGGGGTTAGACGTTCGATTAAATATGTTTTCTATTGCAGTTCTGGTGATACAGGAAGGCAGATCGGATTTTTACGTCCTTGTCATTGTTTTGAGTGATTCGCTGAAGGACTGTAGGCGAATGTGATTGATTTATCGATTGAATTATAATGGGTGCTCGCAAGAGCTATTTCGCGTCCTCCACACAAGACCAGGATAAACCCTTTACCGAGCATACTATTAAAAAAGAACATAATTAAAACCTTGTATTTCTCATCGATCACCATTAAAAATATAAAAAAAGAAGAATCACACGTTAAAACGCAAACAGCAAGGACTGACTTCTCTAGGCGTTTTGAAAATCAACAGTCCATTAATGAAACTTTCAGCAAAAAAGGTAGAAGTTGTACCGAGACGAGACTTGGGACTGCCTCGTCTCGTGTCGTCAGTGACGAGACCTGTCTCGTTCTCTGTCTCCTGTCGTCTCGAAAGCAAGGTCTCGGTATCATTTTGATTTCGTTTCGAGTGTCGAACTAATAGATTGGGCCGGTTGGGTGCGTCTGACTGTCAAGTAGGAGTTCGGGTTCGATTCCCGGGGCACTATTAATGAAAATTATGACCATATCAAAAACCTTCCCGAGTTTTTTTCTGTGCATACCCCTGGTGTTAGCAATCACGTTATTTACTGTATGAACCATTACGTTCTACTAAAACATGTTGGGTTGTGAGTGGTATTACCAGAGAATTTGATCGTGTGGGCTCTGCTTCGTTAGCCATTACGATTCCCTGTTCTCTCCATCTTTTTCACTTTCATTCTTTCTTCTTGTCTCTTTATTTCTTCATTTCTTTTTCTCTTTCTCTATATCTTAATTCTTAAACCTCCCTCCTCCTATTTCTGCCTCTTTTCTTTTTCTCGCTCTTACTTCGTCTGTTTCTTTCTCTCTACCCCTTTATATCTTTGCTTCTTCTTCTGTTCCTTTCCTTTCTGTCTCTGCTTCTCTATCTTATTCCTTCTTTCTATCACCATATCTTCTTTCATTCTCTCTTTCTCCAGCTTCAACTTTATCTATCTATGTTCATTTTTCTTTTCTTCTCTCCCCTCCTCTCTTTCTTTCTATTTCTCTATCTTTTTTCCTTCCTCTGTTTCTCTATCTGTTTAATTCTATTGTTTTCTCTTTCTTCCTTTATCTGTCTTCGTGTGTTATTGATTCTGGCCACTGGCGTACACAGGGAAAAAATGATTGATTTGGTGTTTTAAGTCCACTTTGTGCACAGTAAGGCAAATTGGGACTGGACCTACAGTTTAAATTGGGACCCGAACCAGTGGGTATCGAACCCGGGACCCCTTGATTACAAGCCGACGACACGACCACTGTGCCATCGGGGAGGCCCCACAGGCCCCCTACAATCCCTCCAGAAATTTTGAGAAAATCAACATTTTCAAATAAAAGCACTAAGGAACTCAGGCAAAACCGAAGTACTAAATGCAAACCCCCTTTCAAATTATCCCCTAACTAAAACAAAGGTTATAAATGGCAATTATAGTGTGTTCCCCCCTTTATATTGCAGATGAAATATCCACCCTTACTATTGCAGCTTCCTTCGAAAAAAAATCCTGCCTACGCTAGTGATTCTAGCTCTACTATGCAGCGTATGATTTTGAAATTTTATCATGTGAGTTGGCTAAGATTATTTTATGGCTCTTTCCCACCCTTTAGTGGCTCGGGTTCGATATACGGTGGAGTCATATTTTAAACTGTAGGTTCATCCCGATTAGTCTACCTGTGCATAAAATAGGCTTGAAACAGAAACTCAAATTGAAACACAAATCCGCCCTTTAATGGCCATCCTGCTTTATGCACAAAATTATTAAAAGTCGGAGTTACGAGGAGAGGGACAGCTAAGACTGAAGGGGTGTCCACTTCTGGACGTCACTGAAGGGACATTCGGAGGGGCAAGTGGGAGCTGTTCCGCCGGAAAATGCATGCCAGCCTAGAATTATAGCTATATTTCGCACATACAGCATGTCCGGCAAGTTGCCGTACACCTAGTTGCGACAGTGTTGAAACTTAGATGGTATTCGGTTGCTTTGGAATAACTTAGCTTTCGTGGTTGGCAACCCTGCTCTGAATGTCACTCGAATTCGTGTCAGCTCTTGCGCCAAGGCTGATGTGAGCGAACATAGATGAGTGGTTAGTGACATCTGTGTGGGTGCACGATCGACAACGCACGGGGCAAGTTTGCAAGTATGGTATAAAACAAATAAATATTCATATATATATCTAGAGGAATACGATTGATTTTGATTAATTGATTTGGTTTATTTTACTTCGCATTTCTGCCACTTTTGGCTAATCGCGAAGATGAGGATGAGTAATGATATGATGAAATTGATGAAGCAACACCCATGTCCAGGCCGGGATTCGAACCCGAGACCCCTAGCGTCGTAGCGCGCTGTGCTAACCAGTAACCACTCCACCACGGAAGCCGGCTAGAGGTAATATGTAATGTAATCTAGGGGAGGTGTACATCTCGGACACCCTGAATATTACCAGTCCTGTCTCCCTGATTTACGTTAATTATTACAATAGAAACTCGATTCAAACTGAATAAGTGTTTTGGGGAAGAAAGTCTGTTTTCCTTGCTCCTGCGGACGCCTCTGGCCAGCGAGCCCATTCACGACTGTAGCCTATGCCTCAATACAGAATTACCGCAAGTGGAGAAAAAATTAGCCAAATGGTTATCACAATCCTTGAGACGCGTAAAGTTGCCTGCAGACGCCCAACGAAATGGCGGCTGCACTTAACCCAGGCATTTGAAGTTGGTTGATCGCGCCTTTTGTTCCCGCGGGATCTCTTTGTTAACAGATAGACTCGAATCGAAGGTGACAGAACAAAGCTATTGGCTTACGGCTCACGTTCTCTGCTGACTCGGGCGAAGGGGAACAAAGAGCCGTTGCGACGCCGCAACAAAAACAAAACACTGCTCCTTCCAAGTACAGCGGCTTCTTTTTCTGTCTTTTTATGACGGGGTCGAAGGCGCAAGTCAAGGCTTCAGATACGTCACTTCGGAAGGGCCAAGATAACGCCTTGAATTGAGGGGCTATCTTGTGGGGAAACAGAAGAGAAGGGCGTGAGCCAACGGCCAGGCTGGCTGTCTTTTCTTCTGGAAATGCAAGATGGTTTTCCTAAAGTGACCAGGGTTTATTTACGGAAGGATCAAACGGCTAAAAGGACTAGAATTGAGCCGATACAACCATTTCCCGATACCGATACCATGACCGATTCCTCCCGATACTTGTATAATTCCAGTATAAAATAACAATAGCTACGTAGTTACCGAGGCATACTAACTCGTCACATCACTAGGCACATACCTATGTAGAAATATAATTTGGGGGGCTAGTCTGAGCCAAATGTCTCAGAAATATAATAATAAAAGTGTTTCTATTTAATATGTTAATATTATTATAGGTTGATTCGTAATAATATGTAAATTAATTAATTAGTGCTTAAATTCTCCGATGCGTATGGAGTATTGTTGTATGTAACCACAGACTAATAAACGGAGGAAAGACAACGTTAATACCTATTTTGTTCTTTGTTTATTGACTAAAAATATTATTATTACATAAATACGTAGTAAAAAGACGCTATAAAATCAGAGATAAAACAGCAAATATTCATCATCTAGCTTACGTGTAGTTAAGACCGCTAAAATGTGTGTAAAAACAACTGTCATGGCCAGCGGCGGCGCCAGGATTAATCATCTAGGGGTGCTGATTGGGTGCGGAAAGAAATATAGGGGGTGCAATGCTGAAAATAAGGAAAACATGAAACACGCATGCAACCTTTCATAACTGGGGGAGCAAGGTGCCAAAACGGGGAAGGGGGGCAGTTACATGCCTTCATGGTCAAGTTGCGCTCAGCTTTCACTTTTACCTATGCCTTTGATCTTGCCATCTGCTTCCCGGGAAGGTGGGGTTTTATCCAGTGTTTCTAGGAAAATCTATGGAACTTCCTGTACCGGTCTCCCAATCTGTCACAAGAAAGGGTGAACGAATTTTTAAAAAGGACAAATGTTGAGACGAGCTGTTGCCTTTGCCGGCTTTTCTAGCAACTGAAAATCTTTGGTATCGGTAAAAGAAAATCAACCGATACTCACAGATGCCGATACCGCCGGTATCGGTATCGGCTCAGCCCTAAAAATAACCATTGTTAGGAATAGGAACATTGATGGAAGTAATAATATTGTGACATATTCTTCAGGAAAATGATGTCCAAAGGGAGGCTCGAACCTCCATAACCCACTTTTGGTACGCCAATGGACTTTATACATTTTGATTATACAGAAGAAGGCACAAATTGGATGTTGGTACTTTCCCAGTAATCTATTACCAGGAGCGGGTTAAGGACTTGGGCGCCGCCCTCGGGGGTTCTAAACCGTATTGTCCCCCGGGTGAAAATTTTATCTGCAGTCGACGTTGGCAACCCTTCAGTACACGAAAACCGTACTCGCATGTCGTATTTGGTTGTATTTATGTCTCCTGGACCGAAGACATTCATTTTAGGGATTCCACTACGTGTATTACACACATATACAGCCACTCCCCCACACACACACACCACATACATACATAGTGTGTACGTGACGTATTCATTTTCAGAAGGGCGGGCTTTTGCAGGTGTTTCGTGGATGAAATTCGGTGACGAACAATGGCCATGAAGACATTTGGAACGGAATTAATCTGTCTAAATTTGAGGTGCATGCCATGAACCTGAAAGGAATTTAGTATTCAATTTTAGGTGAAGCGAAAGATTTGTAAATAGTGCTGGTAGTAGACAAGCTGTGAATTGCAGTACAACTTGAGAGCATACGGATGGATGGAACCCTTTGTGACTGCGGAGATGTGTTCAGAAAAAGATAATTTTTCATCAAATATGAGGCCCAGGTCCTTCTGTGAACCAACTCTTTGAACACAATTATTTCCTATAAAATATTTTGTGTTTAATGTGTTTTGCTTTAAGGAGAAGGTTATCGTAGTACATTTTGGCTCTAAATTTACCCTTACACCCTCTAAATGTGACTTTATGTACACCTCCAGATGGAAAATTCTGGATAAAGTCCTGGTTGCATCATGGTTGTCAAGTTTTGCTCCTTCAGAACATCAAGAATTCAGCACGAAGGGAGTAAAAGTTATGCCATCGTCTTTTTGAGAAACACGATCTAGTGAAAAGCTAAGTCGTCATGTGATGACTAGGCTTCGGATAGTTATGCATTTTGCATATAGCATATGAAAATGCATATTTTCAGTGTCTTCAGGATATATTGCATATTTTACCGTTTTTCTTTTCTTACAAATGCATATTCTGCTGTTTCTGTCTGAAAATTTGTAGTTTCCTTTCCTTTGGAGCAATTCAGAAACATGATTCATTTATCAGGTGTTCGCAGGTGAGTCACCTCTCTCTGTTAATGTCCCTGCTAGAACAGGTGATAATGCAGTGCAGTGCTAATGCGCGTAGTTTTTAAAAATCTTTATTTACTGGTTGTTTCCCAGTGGGAGAATCGTTAGTTTTACGGTGGCTGTGCGAGACTGCAATCCGAAGGAGAAGCGAGCAATCTGTACTTCGCTCAGTGCGTATGTAAAAGAATTTAAAGATGTTTTTTACCGTCGACTCAGTCTTGTTTTGTACAGTAAATACTGCGAAACCTCAGTGTCAGCTGGGATAAGGTTCCAAGTAATTCAACTTCTACAAACTTCAAAACACATCAATACGTGTGTGCAATAGTAACCTTTCATGCTGAGTAGAATGAGAGACAGCTGGTGAAATTCCACCTTCTGCTCATCGTGACGTTCAGTGAAGTCAGAAGCAGTTAGTGGACTTATGATAAAGACATATATACAAAAACCAAATGTAAAATATGGTCAATTGTCAATAAGGTAAGCCAAACCATATTTTTTTACTTATGTAAACAGTGGAATTCATAAATAGTTACAAGCTATGGGTAAATTTTCTGAGTTTGATGTCAATTTTTAAAATTTTAAATGCATATTTTGATCATCTAAAGAGCATATTTCGAGCATTTTAGATTATTTGAAGTTATACTTTGCTCATGTTAACTTAGACATTTTTGTGCAGCACACGGAACAGTATAAGATAAAAGTACAGTTTGGTGCATATCTATGTGTATTTTGATGCACCAAAAGTGCATAAACTGCTAATGATGCATCAAAATTACGCATATTTGTGTCAGTTGATACCGTATCAATCCATATTATTATTCTGTATTTTTATTTTAACTTTCTCTAAGCTTCATTTCACCTAAGTTCATTCACTTGTTTACACCACCTGTCCAGTCCTTTCAGGTATTTGAATTATACACAGTCGAGTGTTAAGCACACTCCACTTCCTGATATACTGGGGCTGAAAGGTTTACATCAGGTAAACAAGAAGCAGCTTAAACGAGTAGGAAGGTAAAAACTGACTCATCAGCGTATAGGAAGTCTGCAGAGAGAGGTGTTGAGAAGGACGGACAGACTGGGGAGGGACTCACTTTTGGTTTTTATTAGAGACAGGCAACAGTACTTTGGAAAGGAGAGAAGGAGCAGTCTGACTGACTTAGGTGAACTATCTAAGAAGCCTAGAGAGAGCTTAGTTTATTTTACTCTACGTTTCCTAAAATCATCATCGTTCTTCTAAGTGTACACAGGTAATTATCTTAACCATAACATGCATGATTCAAGTTCAAAGGTTCACAAAATCGAACGAGTGACTATTTGCCATTTCGAGTAGTATATTTAGGTATTCTATTTCAGTTGTACTTTCACAGCCAAGCATACAAATTGTCATGAGGACAAGTGCTCTCATAATTACGAGGATGAATGGTGATTAGCTACATTTTCCATTAATCGATTGGGATTGGTTGGTTTTGGCTTCTGGGTCCAGATACAAATAATACACTACATTACATATGTACAAATAGGTCCACACAGTAGGAGATTCCTAGTTGTGGTTTCTGTGGAATATTGGAATAGATTTGGTAAAAAAGGGAAAATTATTATCTGAATTTTAGAACCTGCTTTATTAATATTATTTCCAAATTTTTCTAAGTAACTACGTTCTAACAGAATCGAATTAATATATTAGTGACAGTCGAAATGTATGTATTATATCAACAGTAATAAGAAATGAAAATTGTAACTGAATTATATTAATCAGTTGTTTAAATAACGTGTTGATTCTTGGTCAAGCAAGACAGAAAGGACTTAGATTAGAACGCAGTCAAAACTGCTCAGAAGCAAGCAGTATGCAAATGCCCATTGCTACAATTCTTGCATGGGTTGCACCTCCGTAGGGTTTCCACATTCACTTCGGTGCAGTGTTCTAAAAAATAGGCCAACTTGTTATGTTGACCAACAAGCTATGAAATATAAAGTTATAGAGCGACCGCAAACAAAAGAATCTTCGGCCAAAAGCCTTCGCTCATCTTCCCCTCCATCCGTTCAACACGGGCGGTACTTATAGCCTGCTTCACTCTACCCCTCCCCGCCACGCGCGAGTTTGATGGACACGGCACGCTGTTCCGTGCCTGTGGTGGTCCACTATACAAGATTCTTCTTAGAATATACGCAATCATGGAGAAGCACATTGCACAGTGCTTCGGATCCAGCTTAAAACTGCAGTTTCAGTTTCTATTAGCCTGTCTGAGCATAATGTGGACTTGAACAAAAACAAGAAAATCTTATTTCAATTTATCTAAGGGATATTCATGGTGTTTTAACGTGATGCTCTTTCAGTCTTGTAATATAACTGTGGATACTGAAAGGCTTTTATTTTATCTGAAGTTACTGAAACGGATGTACGATTTATTTCTTGCATTTAAATAAATGATCTAGTGATAATTGTATCTTTATATTGTTTAAAATTGGTTGAAATGCAATGTCTACTTCCCCTGTTAAGCAATACCAAAGCAACTGCTCACGAAAACTCATGCAATGTATCCAATATCTTCAAATACAGCTGCAAAGATTGATATTGTTTCAAAGTAAATAAAACCAAAAGAAACTTGGCACAAATATTTTAGACAATTTATTTTATGGAAAATAGTAGTGATCAAATTTGATTTTTATATTTACAGTCAATTGTGCTACCATCTCTTATGTATGATAATAATAAAATTATCACAATAAAAAAAAACATAGGTACCTTCACTAAGATTTCCCTCAGGAGTATTATTAGCTATATTCTCAGGAGAGATTAAATCTTCCTCCATAACTTTCGTTAGAAACAAGAATGTAGAATGCATGAAATATTGCTAAGTTAAACCATTCAATATTAGTTCCCACATTCATTCTTACACACAACTGTAATTCTTTTAAAACAATATTTTGAACAAATACTATTTTCAGTAACCCCACCAAAAATATCCTTTGGCAGTTTTTTAATTCCATTTTTCCTACTGTTTTCAGCATTCAAACTTCGTTAACATTGGTTGAAGAGTTGTGTAATAAGTTATCATCATATAAAAATGAGGCAACATTTCATTTAAAAAAATGTTTAACACGTAGAATCTCTTTACGAGCACATCATACATCAGAAGCATAGATTGATTTAATTGGTGTTTTAAGTCCACTTTATGCACAGTAAGGCTAATCGGGACTGGACCTACAGTTTAAAGTGGGATCCGAACCATTACGTGCCTCCACCGGGAATCGTACCCAGGACACCTTGATTACAAGGCGGCGACGCTACCACTGCGCCATCGGCGAGACCCCAAAAGCATAGAGAATACTAACAGTGGTAAATAAAGTGAAATACCTTCAGTCAAGTATTTTCTTTCTATCACAAGATCTCATTTTTACGCTTTCCTTTTTTTTTTTGCTAGTTTTGCATTTATTCAGCCCTAAATTATATTGAAATGCCTCGTCGAAACAGACCTTTTGCGATACCATCTCCTTGTGATTTTCCCCCGCCATTTTTAAGCTTACATACATCTGTTGTGGTAACTGTGAGGATATGCCTCACCGAAAGAATTGTACAAGACAATTTCATTACGCGGAGCATGAAATTGAAATTCCTGTAACCATGGTGAAGACGCCGTTTCAAGTATGTCTCACTCTGCTCGGCGTGATCTTCCATCGAAGAAACATATGAATGCCATCAAATCCACCCCTTCCGACCTGCTGTGGATTTGATACCAAGTTGGTTATTGCTTTCCTGGAACATTGAAGACACAAATTTATTGAAATTTTCGTTCTTCTGAAGTTGGCAGCAAGAGAGAGATTGCCGCAGAAACGTTTTATGAATCGTATCTGATATTCGAAAATATGTGGAAATAACATGTCGGCAAGAAGTTTCCAATATGACTTGAATCTAATAAAAATGTGAGTTCCAGATGCTATCAGCTATTATTTTCTTCTCAACTGCTGATGTAGCGTAGTTCAATGATACCGGGGAACATGCACATGAACATGGCATGATTACATCAGCTGAATTATTGTAATATGACGGTAAACATAGTAAATGCTTTGAAATTGCGATATACATTGCACGGTGCCATCTTGTAAGCAGAAACATCAATACTAAGGAATAGAAGAGGTTATTGGGTGCCAAAACTGGGGGTACGACTCCAACTGACCCCCCCCCCCCCCAGCCTCCCATAATCGACGCCACTGCTAAGCAATTTGGATATCTCCATCAGGATTTGATTTAATTTCATTTTTGTTACTTAGCGTCGCCTTTCTGTCATTCCTGGCTAATCGCGACAATATGATGAAGGGACACTCATGTTCAGGCTGGGATTCGGACCCTCGACCCCTCGCGTTACAGCGCGCTGTGATAACCACCCCGCCGCGAAGTTCAGCAATCTCTAGCAGGTGGCATGACATTTTAGATGAACAAAATGACGTCACAACAGTACAAATGGTATTTGTACGGATTCTATTTTTTTTTTTTGGTAGTGCAAACTTTAATTTGTCTCCATTATGTATTAGTAATTTACTGATAGTAATTTACAAATTTTGGGGGATATTTGTAACTCAATAAGAGGTGATAACCATACATTTTCCCGGTTGTTGCACATTCCGTAGAGGGAGGGACTACTCATGCCCAACAAGCTCCTTAAATCAGCACAGACTCAATGCTCTCGAACATAAAGGGAGAGTCAATATCTCAAATGAGTACGGAAGGATTTATATGCACTAAAAAAATGGGGGGCAGGGGGCAAGGACAATTTACTGTACTTTGGCATAAGGTTTAACATAGTACGGGGACAAAAGTGGTAAAAAGTGGGGGGAACTATCCCCCACGATCCCCTAATCTCCGCTACTGATGCCATTATAATTTAAGAGCCCAAAAATGCTAATAACTGTCTGGCGCATGGGTGGATGAGCCGGAGCAGCTTTCCTGGGGACAGATTTGTCCCACTGTAGTCCTCCTTCAGTGCCATTAGTACTGCTCTTCACATGTCTACTTCCGTAAAGAAACTTTTTCTCTCAAATAGAACAAAGATTAAACAGCACGTTTTGAATTTGTATATTTTTTACTTCCTCAAGGTTCTAAGTCCAAATGGACAAAATATGTTAGAGCTTGCTGTGTTCGTTTTTCGTGTTGATAGAGGGCGCTACGAGCAGTTGAAAATTATAATCGACAGCTTAGCTCCCTGGGTAAATCTGCACTGAGTTCGCCTTCTGGTAAATGGTGACATTTCTAGAAGTCACTTTTGAAGATGAAGTTGACTCATTTATAGTTATGCAGAAACGTTACTTCAATTTATATGACATGTTACTCATTCAAAAACCGTTAAGTTAATCAACTACAAGGCTTGTGCAAATATCAATTGTAATGCGTAAATAGTGCTTTCCATTAGCGAAACCAAGGTAGCTAATTTTCGAAATACTCTTCCTGGTTGGCAATACCCTTGTGCCAGCGCTCCGAAAGCTTGTTGATGTCATTCAAGAAAAAATAAAACGATTGGAGGCATAGGCACTCCCGAACAGCACTATGACATCCTAATCACTGACCAACTTTTGGCCGCTCAGATGCTCCTTGGGGTGATAGAAGGTAAAAGACCCAGTCTACATGGTGGATGTGGGACAAGATTCTATTTAAATTTCTTAATTGTGATGGTTCGAGCCAGGGAGGTGCAGTCTGGCGTTTGGAAAAGTTCGGAACCATTCGTAAACCTCCATGGATGACGTCAGCCACGGGACATCTCACAGACGAGCACCAGCAACGGCATAGGAATTCACACTTCTTCCGTGTTTTCGGAAATAAATTTGTTATAAAATCGAATGAATGTTCTAGCGTGTGTGTATAAATAAATATATATGTATAGAGCAGACTATATCTAGTAAACTGTGTCGCTGAAAGTTAACTATCAATAGAATTACATGTAATGAAAAGCGGGAAAGCCGGCTCGGAGGTGGAGTATTATTATTATTATTATTATTATTATTATTTATTATTATTAAAGTAGGGTTACAATTAAGCTTACATTTTTTTACATTGATTCCAAACTACAAAAACAGCTTTGTTCAGAATTTTCTATTTGAGTGGTGTAAATTCGTGTTTATGGGGGTGAAAAGTTATACTTAGAGCCAAAATGACCACAAAGTTGTCCTTTTTAAAACATTGTGTGGGGTGTTAGGGCGAAGTTGGATAAATCACTGGGACAGAGATATTACAACTTCATGTTTATAATCCAAAAGTTACTTTTTTAGCACTTTCATCCTGCAGTGTTTACAGTTTCTTTATTTGTTCTTCAGCACATTTTAATTTCTTTTTCAGAGTTTCCAACGTACTATCTTGTTGGAGATTGGGTATATTGGGTATATTTCCAGTACTCAAAGTCTCTGAATTATGTGCCATGCAAATTATTTTGCGAGGAGACAACTCTTCAAGTGTGTCCACTGCTCGCTTTCGAATCTGACGTTTATTGGCACGTAAGCTCCGATCAATTATGCCATTTGGCTATTGAACACTACTACAATTCACCACACAACCACGCAAATTTAAACATGGTACAGCGTTTGTATTAAGCTGCGGTCTACAGGTAATAATACTCAGCAGTGCTGCTTTTAAGTTCCGTTCGTAATCGGCATACAGAAAATGCGATGAGCACACTGTCGCTGTTTTGGTGTTAACAGGATCTAATCTCTTCACTTTGAAACCCACATCTTGCACGTAATCGGATCCTTTAGGAACGAAAAATAGCTTACACCCAGGCACGTATCCAGGAATTCCTTTCGGCGAGGTGAGTGAACACCATTTTTTTAAGGGGTATTGTATGTTTAAGGCCAGTGGTGGCAATTTGGTTCTAAAACTGAGGGGGTTTGCAAGGAAAGTTTACTTTCTCTTGATAGACAAGGCTTAGCATTAAGAGGACATAGTGTGGAGGCAAGAAAATGGGGAGCAACTATCCCCTAAATCGTCTTCTAGAATACAGTTGGATCGCGAAACAATTAATGCACAGTGAAAACCCTTCCGTTCCCAACACATCTAATGTTTCGTCTCCAAATATGGTTAAATGCTTACTTATTTATCTCCAGTGATGTGCCCAAGGGAGGGTTTGTGGGGTCATAGCCCCATTTGAACGTCAAAGACAAGAAAAGATGGCTAAATGAGGATTGACCACCAAAAATAGTATACGTAACCACTTTCCCTTCCGAAAATTCTGGGAACGCCACTCGTTATCTCGGGACACATTTTTTGAAATCAAGTCCCCAGATGTTTTTATGATTTCATATTGGAGACTGAAGTAAAGCGCCTTGTACACGATCAAATAAATAATGAACAAGTCCTTGAATTGAACACTTAAAAGGCAATGAAGTCAGAAACAACGCAATTTTTCTCATTGGATCCAAGGTCAGGTCAAAGTATATCTATTTAGGAACGGTTCTAATTAACGCATATTTATCCTCATTATATTCTAGAACGTTCCGCAGATAAACGATTCATAGATATTGCCAGTAGTTCGACTCCTCTTATTCAAGAACATTCCCTCTCGCGTCTTCCAGAGATTAGAAATTACAACGAATTTCTACGTGTGGAGCTACCTTTGTTGTGCAGCTTTCAAATACTGACAAGTCTCTACATAGTGCCCAAGTTCACTGCGACAACACTGAAAGCTCAAGTAAAGTTTACGTGCAATATTATCAACAACAGGGTAATTCTCCGTCTTGCTTTCATAAGTATTTCTCTCCTTAAATTATCGTCACATTATTCAAGAAGACAAAAACCTAATTTTATGTAGTGTAAACTGAAAAATGACCCGAGGGGACTCGAGCCACCTGATCCGCATCTTGTATACGTGCTAGTAACAATAACAGGGTTATAGAACATTCTCAGTCATATTATTGACGAAGCCGAAAGCCTAATTTTATCTAATGTAAACTGAAAAATTTCCTGGAGAGAGGAGGGTCAAGCCCCCTATACCCCACTTTGGATGCATGCTATTATCAATAACAGGGTTACAGAACATTCTCCGTCTTGCCTTGATAATTATTTCTCTCCTTAAATTATCGTCACATTATCTTATTTCACACAACAAGAAACCAAAATCCTCATTTTATCTAGTTTAAACTGAAAACTTTTGGTTAGATATGTGCCTGTCCTACTGTATTTCTTGCGTTGTTCGGGCACAAAGCAAGAGCACAATTGCGAGGAATTTTCCTGAAATGTTATTGTTGTTGAAAAAAGTTCTCCACTATCACACAAGAGTTACAGAAAAAGAAAACACAAGTCACTTTCACACAAATGCAGATCCTATAACAAGCGGAAGATCTGTAACAGCGTCAGTTCTGTCCCGTGAGTGACGTCAGGGTTGGGAACGCCAACGACCCTCTTTTTTCAGCTTCGGGAGGGAAGACTGCGCTACTTTCTCAACTATATTATATACTTACTTTGGGTTCGAGCAGCCATGTGTCGACGGGCGTTATCCTGCAGAAATGACACCGTCATTTGTGACATTTTACTCTTGTACCTGATCGCGGTCTTTACTGGGCCTTTAAGGAACCTTGTGTAATGTTTTCCATTGATCGTACGACCCATCGTGAGAAAATCCAGTGCAGTATTCATTGGGAGGCCAAGAAAATGCTTGGCCATATCTTCACAGGTGTTGAGGACATATTGGGACGGCAAGCATGCAGTTGATTTTTCACCATTTCCCGACACTTCTTAAAGGCACTGTATAACTTACACACAACACCTGACATCATGTTCTCACCGTACTTGTTTCAATCTGGCACAAATTTTAGGTTGTTTGCAGCCTTTTTTGGTGAGGAATTTTATTACAATGCGCTGTTCCCTGCTTGCGTACACCTTTCCTCACTTATCATTCTGACGACTAACTCACTGCATGGCGATAACCAAAAAGTAGTGTAACTGACTTTAGACAGTGTCGCAACCTCCCAATACCACACCAGATGGCAGTGTTGTATTGGGTGTTATACTGCTCTTCGAAAAACGCGTATTGCTCAAGAATTCTTAGAGAGACTTCTGTAGAATTTCGGAGTTTAAGTCTTTTTCTCCTTAGTAGTCCAATATCAATTATTCTTCTTAGTTTATATGGGTGAATTAGTCAACACTAGGAACCCAAGGATGCCTGAGAAACTTTTGGACGTTCAAAGATGAAATTTGTAGCACAAATATCAACTCGTAGTATACTCGAGGTTGAGCTTAAAAGATTAGTATTTAACGCCACTTACTAATTACGGAATATATATTACAGAGCACAATTATGACAGGAATGATGGATACGAGTTGATTCCTCATGCTACTGAATTCATGCTAATACTACAAAGCCTTTGAAAGTTACAGTTTCAAAAATATAAATTTATTTTACATGTTATTATTATTTTATATTATTTAATATTTATGTTATTTTAATAATGGCCATAAGGATTAAAGAAAAAACTGATAAAACTGGTAAGAGTTTTATCAAGCTCTCTCTCTTTCTCTCTTTTCTTCTCTCCGCCTTTCGTTCCTTCTCCCCCCTCTCTCTATCTCTCTCTCTCTCTTTCTCTCCTTCTTTGTTTCTTTCTCTCTTTCCTTCTTTCTCTCTTTCCTTTTTTCTTCTCTCTCTCTCTTCTCTCTCTCTCTCTCTCTCTCTCGGAAAGAAAGAAGGAAATAAAGAAAGTGTAGTTGGTATATACTTTCTGTGCTTTTAACAACTCGAAGGGTGAATTTGTAGCAAACTTGAATTGGGTTGTATATGATGGTTGAACTTCGAGAGAATGATGAATTCGAAATATCTCTCTGAAGAAAATGCATTCGACACCTATTTTCGAATAAAAGGTTCGATAATTCTGCCAAATAAACATTCGTTTGGTGGAAGTCAGTGAAGTGAGAGAAACCGGAAGCGCAAGTCAAAATAAATCATGTACGCTGCATGCAAGTGCTTTAGGTTGTTTCATTCTCAGTACACGACGGGAATTCTCTGTCGCGAATGATTAACTGCATCGCTAGCAGACACGGATTCTACAGAATAAAAGATTCCTTTAAAAATCTCACACACACACACATATATCTGTGGTCGGGCAAGTTGGGTGATACCTTCAACCAAAGCTTCCAGGTTCAAATCCTGGACAGATCACGATGTTTTTCTTTGTGAGTATCCCTTCATAAATGAAACAAATCATATTTCATCTTCACAATTGATCAAAGAGTCAGAGAGGTAACGTAAAATAAGAAAAAAATCCAAATAAGAAAATACACCATGTCTCCCGTGCATCAATCGTGCAAAATAAATTTTCCGAAGTTTGTTACGGCAAGTTTAAAGTACGCCCGATTTAGATCAACCAACTCCATTGTGCCCAGCTTCTGCGAGCCTTTCAGCGCAAAAATTCTAATTCTACGACAGCTTGGATTGCCAAAACAATAATTGGTGAATATCCCCCCCATTCGGTCCATATGTTCCTTTTAAAAAACGCAATATTTTCCAATCTGCTAGTCAAGTTGATGTCATGAAAGTGCTGTTTGTTAAATTCAGAAAATGCCAGCACGGATATCTGAAAATAGTAGGAAAATTTGAATCGCCCGTAACACATTCTTGAAAGGCGTCGAATGATTTCTCTGCAATGCCATACCAGTGTAATCACGTCAGGTATCTAGACAGAACAAGAACATAAAATTAAAAACTGTTAATTTACTGCAGTTAACGTGATCGCTAATTTGCTGACTTGTACTAATTTGTACCTTCATTACATCCTAAACTACATTCCAAAGACGTTATAACAAATTTCAGAGGAAGTAATTCTGTTTGCTTCTCTGTGTATAGTCTATGCCGAGTTTTGAAATGGTCAAATATGTATGTTACTGGTGGAGAGCGTAGTGCTGATAACCACATCCACAAAATAACCTTGAATGTGAAAGACACAGAATGTAAGAGCATCATGAATTTTCACTTGGTTCGCGAATAACATGACTTCGGTGTTAGTAGGAAAGGATGTGAGGGCAAGCGGTAACACATTACATATTGCATTTAATGCTTTTGCCTTAGGGAAATAATTCCCAAGTATTGTACAATGGTATTCAACAACAAGTCCACACGAATGGGTTTCACAACTTGTTCGTAGGCGTATTACTCTTGTAGTTTACGGTTGTTACAAGCATTTAAACACAATTTTTATGTTTTATTTTCAGAGTATGAAACTCTGATTAGTTTTCCTATTAAAAAAGTGTTTAAAATTTTGTAACAACCGTAAAGTACAATAGGAATAATTCTACAATGCAAGCAATATGTACATGCAAGTAAAAAAATGATCGTAAGTTACTAAAGATTCTATTAAACCAGATAGAAAATAAATGTCACAGCGGCCTTTAATCTGTGACGTGAAGTTGCATACATATAGAAACATACATAACCTTTTGGTTCCGATGGTACGCATCAACAGAGGTGGAGGCTCCCGGTTCGAGTCCTGTCCTGAGAATGGGAGTCCTTTATAAGTTTCCCTTCGTCAATTTCACTTCTGTATCATTCATCTTGACCGTCGCTACAAGTAGAAAGTGGCAGAAAAGCGACGTAAAATAAGAAAAAAAAAATTGCAAGATGGTGCATCGGAAAATTTTAGTGGGAAAATTTGCACATTTCGCGTTGAATTCATGTAATATGAGTGCAATATTTCTGAATATCTAAACCAACAAAGAGTGCACGAACTACACTCCAGCGGAAGGTTACTATTGTTAATTGCGCTTTCGATTATCCCGAAGCCTGAATCCCGTGTCATGTTTATACATACACGCACTTATCTGTTAGCAACAGACACTGGCAGTGGTACATGCGGCGAGACGTAGTCATGGAAACCATCAGGAACGGAAGCCGAGCACACGGTCATCGATGAGTATCAACAACTGTAATTCACATTCTTTGATTCTTCTCCAGAAAAACAATCCTCTCTCTGTACCAGACCTCTGGCATGTTTCCAGTTGTTTGATGGCCTCGGTCTTGGAGGGTGGAACTCCGAAGTCCCCATGGACCAGTTTGCAAACCGTCCTAAGACGTGCTCACCGCTAGTCAGGGAAGCATTCCTCGAAATCTTTGATGAGCAAGAAAACGGATGGATGGGATAAGGAACAGGCACCTGGACGATTGCCTTTGCAGACGCAAGACCTCAACCAACCAGGCCTCTTGCCGCGAAAAGAACAGAAGTTTCGTTTGAGGCTTATAAATGGGACCGAAAGCGTATTTTCAGCTATTAAACGTGGCACGCACCTATCGGTCTGTGTAAACTCCTCCTTTTTTTATCTATGCTACAACCCTCAATCGGACTTCCAGTTTCTAGCAACGAACAACATACATTACCATGAATGCATATGCAGGGATTGACTTTAACTTTTATCAATCCATGTTGGTTTCCCATAATATACATGTGGCAAAAATACAGCAATGCAGTTCACATATAACACACTTGAAACACCATTCATAATTTAATGTTCCGGTTTCTAAGACATTCCAACTCATTTATACACAACATTAAGTACAATCGCACCCAGTGGTGGCGATTAGCGGGGGGGGGCATTTGCCCCCGCACTATGCTAAACCTTATCTACCAAGAGAAACTGTCCTTGCCCCCATCTATTTTGGCACCCAATCGCCGCCACGGATCGCACCAATAGATATAAACACAAGAAAAGGAATTAACTTCAAACTTACATTTTGCTACATCCATGCCATCAAAAGCCGCCCTCCGTGGCGGAGTGGTTACAACAGCGTCCTACGACGCCAGGGTTCCTGCGTTCGAATCCCGGCCTGGGCATGGATGTTCTTTGTGAGCGTCCCTTCGTCAATTTCATCATATCATCCTCACATTCCAGATCATCATCTTTCGTTCTTTTTTCAAAGAGTTTTACATACAGGTTAGTTGTTAACCACGAGCTCTTAAAAATGCATCATACTGTTGAAATCCTCGTGATCACTTGCACAGTCCTTATACAAACGTAAATGTTGCGGACATAACTTCGAATTTTCAGGTTTCTCAGGGGATGTATGTTCTAATACTTAAATGGTCCACTGATCCTACGAAAGCAAAGTGTAGGCATGTAAGAGTTGATTTTCTGAGAATGCACTTAAAAGTCCACCTCTCTTGCACGTAGTACATACACCCTGGTCTTTGCATTCTTACCATGCAATGTTAATTGGACTTTGTCCATTGTCTAGCGTTATTAACGATACTTAGCATCATGTTTCGAGAGAGCACCTCATCTCTGGTCTTCAGATGAACAAACTACTCCACGTCGCCTCCCGCAATTCTGTACCACTTTGCGCTCTAGAGTAGTTGATTAGAGCACCAAATTTATAATACAAACCGCAGGTCTGTTGTAGGTTCGATCCCATCTACCGGCAAAATTTAATTTGCTCATCTATCGAATATTCAAATCGGATTATTGTAACGGACTATTATTCTGTATTGAAGCTCTAACCTATTGTGATTCAGTCTTGTTTATCAATGGCAACATCTTATTGATATTCTGCTTAAATTCATTCATGATTTTTAACACTATTTGATACATAATTCATTTGTGACAAAATACAACCATTAATATTACAGGGAGTTAAGCGATTGTGGACTATATGGTCTAAGCAGTACACAGTAATCTACCATTGTCCATTAATATTAAGGTAGAAATTTCACTCTGTTTAAATGCAGTAGTAATTATAAATTGTAGATTTTGACTAAATTAATTTTGAGAGTTTTTATTGCTACGAACTATCTTCATAAATATTATTATTAATTATTCAGTGCTGCTTGTTATGATTTCATTTCTCTCCGCTAGATGTCCACAAAGTTTTTTATCACTGACAATTTATATTTTAAATGTTGTAACGCATAAAGTTCACATTGATCTTTCATTTGAAATTTAATTCTAATATTTCATAAAACATGTTATGGAAATAATTTTAAATTGTATGTAAAGGTTTCCTGAATAATATCAAATTTTTGAGTCGTTCAACATGATATTAAAACTCTAGATACAATATCGTGGAGATGAGGTTAAGTTTGAAACGTTTTTTAACAATCAGGGTATAATGAATCCGAGTAACCCCGTTGCCAAGTCGCAGTATATGACCCAAAATGGCGATCTGCAAACTACTCCTGCTATCTTATACGAGATATTGATATAATCCATAACATTGCATAAGATAAATCTTCATAGATTGTAATGATAAGAAATGAATTTATATTTCCTTTAGAGCTATCATTATAAAATAGGAATGTTAACCTAAAATTAGATTTTTCGAACTTCAATGACGTATTTTGTCAAACTATGTAACTATGCGTGCTATATAAACAAAGATTGTTACGAGAAAGAAAGCACATATCCTCGTGAGTAGTTTGCAAGTTATTTAAATAAATTATCTTCCATAGTATGGAACTTATGTATTCAAATGTGCAGGTATAATGAAAAATCGCAATTCCATTCATTGCATCAAAATAGTGTCAGTAGGACCTCCCCGATGGCGCAGTGGTAGCGTCGTCGCCTTGTAATCAAGGGGTCCCAGGTTCAATACCCGGTTGTAATGATAGAATCACTACAAGATCCTTTTTATTATTAGTTTTTATGTATGTTCAATGTTTTTTTTTTAGTGACAGCTATACTTCTTTTTTATGCAGTTTCCAATGTAACTTGCTGTAGGGATGGCCTACGTGACGGATAAAGCCAGCTTGCAGAAGGCTGTTAGTTTTAAAATCTTGTCCTTTCAACCTGAGGGGGGTTGAAGAAAGTTCCGTTTACTGGTTCTTTTCGAATCGCCTATATAAGAGAACCGATTGAGTAACGGGGGTTGGCATTCTTACGTTTTCTGGGCAAGTGGGGAGACATTTGGAAAGTTCTTTCGGTGACGGTAGAGTGGCTGGGCTAGTCAAATGGCTAACGGTCACGGATCAACCATTCGCTTTCTTCGAAATACATAGATAAGTCCACGCACTTTTCTTGATTCGCCAACGCTTAGTTTTCGGTGGACATTTGTTATTATTAAACGTCGTATCCGAGGGAATTAAGGGACACGTTTAATTTCAAGTACAGCATATGTCTATGCGTGTCAGAAAAACTAAATAACTTGTTGCGCGAAAGTATTGGTTTAAATTTGTTGATTCGACTCTGTCAAGGGTCCGGTTTTTATTTAATCTGGGATTAAGGGGACAGTGACAGGGTGGAAAAGAATCATAACAGTTTTGTTTTTATATAATTTCAAGAACAGCGTATAATTAGTTGTTGTAATTTCAACCAAGTTTAGTCTATTTTTTCGAGGCAATTTTCGTTAAAGACAATAAAGGGAGGGAATTAGAGAAACATGCCATGTATACTAGTGACAAGCTAGATACATTTTTAACTATTACTGCTGGTCTAGGCCAGCGTACGAACCTCTCACACATATATATATACACACACAGAGCATTCCCTGACATTCGCTACTAGACTCGGCGGCAAGCTGCCCGGCATCAGCACTTGTCTTTCCCGTTGAACGGGTCAGCGACAGTCGCTAGAGTCGGCTATTAAAATTACAGTTTTCATATTGTGTACTAACCTTGACTACAGAAAGTGTTGAACATGATGTCTCTCTGCTGCAACACATTCCTGGCATCTACACGTGCAAGTTCGTCTACTGTAATTTTCCCGATTTTTCGTACAATACTCTCTTTTAACTCACGGATGGTGTGCGGATTGTCTTTGCATACTTTATTTCCCCATTTTTCTTTCCACTTTTAATAAGAACTGACCCTGTTACTTTAAACTTTTTTACGAGGTTTAATATAAGCGACTGTCGCGGACCCGTTCACCGGGAAAGTCAAGCGCTGATGCCGGGCCACTTGCCGCCGAGTCTCGTAGCGAATGTCAGGGAATTCTCTGTATATATACCTAGTCTTACCATAAATACTGTCCCAAAGTTGTAAGTAAATAGACACCAAATGGTGAGAGATATTTTAATATCAGAATAACATGAGGTGCAAGGATGCATTATGAACCAAAATCACAAATAATTATTCGAAATGGCCACCTTTAGCACTGACACACTTCTGAAGTCTTCGTTGCCACTCATCAATGGAATTACGCAACACATCAAGTGGAAACTCCGCAGCTGCCTTCTGAAGAGACCGCTGTAAACTGTCAATATTGGGATGTCTCTCCTTGCAAGCCATCTATTGAAGCTTGGACCACAATTTGTAGTCCAAAGGGTTTAAGTCTGGACTGGCAGAGGGCCAATCTGACGTGGAAATGAAGTCTGGAACATTTGCCTCCAACCACTGCTGGGTGGTGCGTGCTTTGTGTGCTGGGGCTGAGTCCTGCTGGAAGCTCCAGTTCTCTCCATGGAAGATGGTGTCGGTAAGATTCTTGCATAGTTTCTCAAGCACTGTCTGCTGGTACACTTTGGCTGAAATTTTGACCCCCTTTTCACAAAAATGGAGATCCGTTGTGCCTTCGTAGCTCACACCCCACCACACCATGACTGATGCAGGATAGTGACCCCCTCTGGATCCTGGGGACCTTGTCAACAGCTTCCCGAGACGATGTGGCATACACCCTGTCATTTTGGGCATTGAAATCTCCTCAACACTGAAAATGTTTTCATCAGTGAAAAGGATTCGACGGTGCCCATTTGCCACGTAACGCTGAAGTAACCGCTTTGATTTCCGGAGCCTCTGGAGCTTCAGTTCACTTGTCAAGAGATGTCCTTTGGTAGGCATGGAGTCCCAGGTCACTGCGTAACGTACGAGACATCGACATTTTTGAAATCTTTAGCTCACGAGCCATCACCGACTGTTTCCGTGCAGGATTTCGTCGCACTCGTGCCGCAACCGCTTTTACAAGTTCTGGTGTTCGTACTGTGCGTGGTCTTCCTTGCCGTGGGCGATCTTTAACAGTACCAGTCTCAACAAAGCGCTGGATAGTGCGGTACACAAATTTCTTGGAGATTTTCAGCTTCTGGAGGGTTTAGAAAATCTCCCCTGGTGATTTGCCTACCTTGTGCAACGCTACCACGGCCACACGATTTTCATACTCACCCCATTCCATCTTGAACATTTACAACAGACACCTTTCCACTTGCCCAGCTCAACAAGCAATGACTCACGCTTCACGCTACCGCTCTTGCCGTCTCTCGCTTGTAGGGGTGGAAGTACAGCCACCCTCAAACGTTGGGACAGTATATATATATATATATATATATATATATATATATATATATATATATATATATATATATATATATTACAGTGTTTCAATTAAAGAGGGTCATGTCATTTTTTATGTGGGGTTATTTCATATGTAATTCTTTGTACATATTTAATCAACGAAATAAATAGTTTTTTTTATATATTTTTATACTGAACGTCTGATCTATCATTCAAGAAAAAAGTACTGAGTATTCCGTAATATCCATGGTAAGGAATATGGTAGTTATTCTATGTCTTTAATTCGATTGAACCGTTTTTGTTAGTTATTGAAATGTTATGCATCTTATTTGACTGGGAAAGTAAGAAATCAAGTAACAGGTCGAGCCAAGTCAGGCTACTTTCCCCAGAAGAGAAATAGAGCATAACACGGTGGAGAAACATAGTGGTTCGGATCCCACTTTAATACTATAGGTCCAGTCCAGATTAGCCTATCTGTGCATAAAGTTGACTTAAAAACTCAAACGGGATCGGGAGTAGCCTCACAACGTCAAATCATCAACTTCGGCTCACTCAACTGTATACCCGCTCAAAACAGACCACTAGAAACGTGATGATTAAACGAATAAAAAATAGTGTTTCTCCAGTGCGGATCAAACCTGGAATCTATGTCATTTCACGAAGAACGTGAAACGATATGTAAATAGCAAATAAGTAAAAGGCAGCGACAAAAGTTAGTTAGTATTGTACTAAGCCTTCTAATAGCGACTTGCTGTTCTCCGAAAGAAGATAGTTTTAGAATCACTGCATTAGTGCACAGTGAGTGTTCGCCCAAAGCAGACCGCCAACGAGCTAATGAAAATGGACAGTCATTTGTTTTTGCCCTCGCGTCATTAAGGGCGATGGGAATAATGCATAGGGAAACAAGGTCGTCACGGCACCTTTGGGAGAAAATAACTGTTTGAGTGTCGCATTGCCTCCCGCTCTCAAAGTTTTGCAACACCTCAGAGCTTCGCGAGGTGACCCAGCTTTCGGCAACGGCGACTCGGGTCTCCAGGAGTAAGAAAAAGAATTTAGTGAGGTTAGAGCCGGAGTTTACCCAGAAATTTCCATCTGTGGTGGCTGGAGCTGTTGGTAGGAGAGAATGAGGGTAAATGCAGTGTGAAAATGACCACAAATTGAGCTTTGAATACAAGTTTGAAATGGGTTGAAGGTGCGTGGGTAAATCACAATGTCAGAACGACGTTTTTCTATGTTTCTCCAAAAATATGTATTTGTGGACGTTACTTTTCTGTAACTTTTGGCCAATCGCGACGACGAGAATGAGTGATGATTAGATGAAATTGATGAAGGGACACTTTAACACACGCCGGGACTTGAACCTGGAGCCTTCGGTGGCGAGAAATAGGTCAAAAATGTGAAAAACCTAAATTGTGTGAAGAGTAAGCTGTCTTGACGATTTTCTGCAAAATTAACACCTTAACATGTGTGATGTATGGCATGAAGGGAAGGGGGCGGAGAGGCAAGTATCCCTGACAAATATAGATTAATTTTCATCCCCACCAGCAGTGGCGTGCCCAAGGGGGGGGGTTGGTGCTGGCCAAGGCGGACTGATTTAAATCACTTGAAATAAATAATTTATAAAATAATGTACATAAGGATTTTGTAGATATCAGAATCACATTTGGTGAAAGTACATTAATCTCGTAATCATTTCATGGTGTTTATTACGCTCTAAGAAAGAAAGAGAAAGGAAACAAAATATATGAACTGATAGCGTGAAGCTCATACGAAAGGAAATGTAAACACATGATTTCTTTTGATTTAAAATTCAATAATTTTTGTAGGCAAATATAGTAAGAATTTTGTGTAGAAAAATATACAAAATACCAATCAGGTAAATAGTAAATGGTATCATTATCATTAAACTGTAAAGAAACATGGCAGCTGATATTTTGCAAAGTATAATTTAAAAACTGCCAAAATTCAGCTACAAAGACTAAAAAAAATATTTTAAGTTACAATTATATAGTACATCCAGGATGTTTTATTTTCACTGGAAGGAAAGTTACTGAAATTATGGATTATAGTTTCATTAACACACTCAACAAATATTTCCATAGTAGGTTCATAAATACACGCATATAAAGTATCAGAAACAGACAATGTATACTTACATATAATATTTTTGTTTTCTTTAATCAAACTGTTCAAATATTTTACAGGGCCGTTTACTAGATAAAGCCCTTCTAAAAAAAAAACATATCTATATGTGTGGTGCCAACACGCATGCAAGCAATTTAAGCGTGTTTCTTTAAATCCAAAAAATCGATTTAAATAAAAAAAATCTGTTTATAAAAACAGCCCAGTGTCCCTAAGAACGAAAAGGAACCAATGGCAGGAAAAGATGGCAAAATGAGGACCGACTTCCACTTCTTAAAGTACACGTAACCCCCCCCCCCCCCGTTTTCGAAAATCATGGGCACGCCACTACCCACCAGCCTGCCACCGTGGCGGTGTGGTTAGCACATTACGCTACGACGCCAGGGGTCGTAGAGTTTGCATTCATCAATTTCATCACATCATCACTCATCCCCATCTTCGCAAATTAGCCAAAAGTGGCACAAAATGAAAAGTAAAATAAAGCAAATCAATCAATTTAATTACATGTAAATGTTCTAAGGTACTTCGAATCGTAACGTAATACAGGGTGTCCGAATTGAAACGCCCTAATTTCATCTGTCTGTAACTCCACATATGTTTGAATCATCGAAATCAACGCTACCTACGAGTCGCACGGAGGAGGTCCAGCCGATACTAGATTTCCCACCAGGTTGCCTGTAGCAAGTGTGGTTGTCCCATGTAATGCTATCACAAAGCGGTACCAGAGTTGTCTCTTTGGTTGAATACACCATGTCCTTGACATGACCCCACAGGAAAAAAATCGAGTGGAGTAATATCAGGCGCATGTAGAAATGTACTAAATGCACTAAAATACACCAAATGTTCTAAATGTACTAATTACTACTTTGCTCACAGAAACTTTAGCCCTATATATATTCATTAATGCATAATTCATTTGGATGCATCACATACATGTGGAGTTAAAGACAGTTGAAATTAGGGCGTTTCAATTCGGAAACCCTGTACTTTAGTTTACTGACTGGTAAGAAATACAAATTTGCATGCCTAAAAAAACTATTTCCAGAAATGAAGTCACAAATACGCCACTGAGTGGGCATCCCCCCCCAAAGTATAAAGCTTAATTCGGACAGTAGGGTAGGGTTGACTACTGATAAAAAAAGTATTCGTAACCCCTCCCCTTGCAAAATCCTGCTCCTAGTAAAGTATTAAAAGTGATATGGTTCTAATCAACATTGAACTTTCGCCTAAGAGTTCTGAGTTTACTGCTTTGTGCAAGGAATAAGGTCAAATTGAAACTGCAATAAAAAAGGAAAGGCAGCTTCACCATTAACTTTCTACAACAAACTTATATTAATACATCCCTCTCTCCAGTCATCATCATCAAATTTCAAAAGATACAAATGAAACATCCTCATAACTTCCAAATAAATTGATTGCCATAGAAGAGGAGGGAGATAGGAGGAATAGCTCACCCGGCGCCAGCACGTCGGCCCTGGATGGTGGCGCCATCGTCGGGACACGAGGCGTTTTTGCTCGTCTGGCTCTTCTCCCTCCGCCATAGAAGAATGGGAGGAAGGGGAGGGGAGAAGGGAAGGGGAAGACAGAAAGATGCACCAGAATGGCCACAGGCAAACTCCGATCTACTGAAAATGTCATTGGAGTGAAAACAACATGGCCGCCGTGGTGCTAAATGGTCGCCAGACTGTCTGTCTCGTGTCGCTAGTGGCGCCGCCGCCGACAATTCATATTCAGTGTATTGCTGTGTGAGATTTCAGGGGAGACAAACCTGAATTTTGATTTCGTACTTCGTCTGGCTTCTACAACCCCTGATTTGTTTGGCACAGCTTCATTTCTTTTGTTTCTTTCTCTGAAAACTTTGATACAATCTTCGGAATGTCTTTGAACGAGAACAAAGTCAGAGGCATTGTAAAATACTGCCGGGAAGGAAAGTGTTGTGATAAAGTGGCGGTCGTTATTTAAAATATATGAGCCCACAAATGGTATTTCTGACTTATAGTTGCCCTACTTTCCCCTATAACCCGATTCATAGTTTTTAAGAAAAGAGAACGCATGAAATCAACAACCAGACAAGTCATAGGAACTCTTAACCAACGTTCGATTAGAACATTTGGATATTTCTAGAACTCCCGGATTTTCATGTAATGTTGAATTCTGAATAGGGCTCGGCTGTTGTGTGTGTAAAGTAAATTGAAAATTCTACACTAATTCTATTACCCAGGGGTTCCCAGGTAAGAGGGGGAGATCATAAGGCTTACCATATTTTTTGGGTCCAACCCAGGACATATTGGCGCTCAACTCGTTACTGCTGAATTTCATTTCTTTTTTTAAAAAATAAATTGAAATTACTTAAAAGCCTTAATATTTTATTGGAACATTAAACTATAAATTGTACAAGAAAAATATTAAAATTATTTTATAAAATCAATCAATTAATTTTTAAACGTTTAATTGAATAATACATTTTCTGATGCTTAGGAAACCTCTCTGTTCTAGGTAGCATTATCTGTTAGTTGAGTCAGTTGCACTTTTCACTAGACATGACTTTTTTCAGAAATTGCTTGTTTGTTTTAAATTCTGGTCGTGAATATTCAATACCGGTAGCTATTTTCATGTTCAAATTCTCAAAACCCCGGACATTTTGCAATCCCGGACATCACCCCGGACAGCACTAAAAAAGCAGGACTGTCCGGGTTAATCCCGAATGTATGGTAAGCCTAGATATCATGACTTTTTAGAGTGGACAAAAATAATTGAACCTCGCCAATATATCCTAATAAATAATTAACTCTTTAAAAATGTATCTTTTAGTTTATATGTATTTCTACCTGTGGTTAAGCGTGACGATGGAATTGATTGGATGATTAATACAGCGTCCTAAGCAGGATTGTGATTTGCCCCTTTCCCTACCCCCCGCACTACCAAGCACTGACGTTTTCTGTGCATCCTTCGATATTCTCATCTTATGCCACGGTTTGTGATATATCCTACAAATTTTCAAAATGAGAAAACGAAGAAAAACTGATTAGGTAATAATTTAGGCTATATTAAGAAAAATCAGTTATGTCTTAGTGTCTGATGAACATCTTTAAAAGCGTACTATTACTACTATTTAGGGAAACAGTGGGTGTTACCAGAATATAAGTCTACAAGTAAGAGAAGGAAAAGAAAGGTCGAGTAACACCTTGCATGTTTTTCATCTTTCCTTATCTCTGCAAAGTATACATTTCTTCCTTGAGTATGCTGACTTTGTTGTCTTAAAAAGTACCTTCGAATGGCGCCCTAGGCTTCAGCCCCCGCCCCTCCCCAGCCTACCCATTGCTACGGGCCTGGATTATTAAAATTATGAAAAGACATACAAAAAAACATGGGAGACCAGATATTGCAACAAATGCCTGTTTTGTTCCTGTGATCAGATGTGTATGAATGCAGCACGCGTCTATAGATACAGGTTTTCGTGATGCGACTATTCTACATGCGTCATAAGAACGAAGTCAGCGTAAGCAAAAACGTGACTCGCGAGATATGCTATTGGTTATTCACACAGGCAGCTGTGTAGAATTTCTTGCACGTAGGAAAATAGTGCATGTAATATAGCCGTACCACTCTCTTGATTTATACCAGTGATTCTCTACCGTCGGACTCTGGAGTTAATTATACAGGGTCACGAGAGGTTCTATTGCAATTTGTCACTTTCGTTTGCGCAATTTTCATTGGCAAATATTTTGTAACCTTATTTTATGTTGGTTTTAGATTTAACCAAAGTTTTACACTTTGTGTTTGTTTTTAAGTCAACTTTACGCACATATAGCCTAATTTGGACTGGATCTATAGTTGAAAGTGGGATCCGAACTACGCTGTGACTGGAACTCAGAACCCCTTCATTACCAGTACACCATCGGTAGGACCTTTTACTCTTTATTGATTTGGTTTATTTTTACTTGGATTTTCTGCCAAACGATGAAGGCACACTTACAAAGAACACCCATCCATACCCAATCCTGGATTCGAACCCTGGGCCTCTATGGTCATAGCGCGCTGTTGTAACATTTTTACTCTTTATGATGGTACCAGAATAATATTTAACAATATTTCATTTCAAGGGTTCAGTCACGGCAAGAAAAATGGGACACCTAGATCCTGAAATGCTCGCTTCCCTGCAATGCATTATGTGTGTTGCCTAACACTACGCCGATAAGTGGATTTTAATAGACAATTTTCAATGGCCGTCGAGTTCGGCAACACACACAACGCCTTGCAGGCAAGCGAGTATTTCAGGATCTAGGTTTATACACAACTATATCCCGCTTTAGACGAAAGCATTACCTTTAACATGCTACCATAAATGCTACGTAAATGCTTCCAAAAATCTTATAGGAGATGGTAGTTTACACGGAAACATTTCATGTAAAATTTCGGTAAGCTTTGCGATTACAATGTATAACATATACAGCACGAAAGACACGTCGAGTTACATCATCTATGCTGAGTGTAGGGTGTTTACAATTGAAACAACTAAAATATTCTTCAATACGTGCACAGTGAATGTTGTAAAGTATATATTTATGGAACGCCATTGTTTTGTACCTAATATTGTTTTATATGAACCGTTATTACTCTCGGTTGAATAGTTATCGGCTTTTAAAAATGTGAGGTGATGCATTGTTTACATCTCACGCGGCCGCCATTACAGCTGCACTCGTGACCTAGAGGTCGCTTCTGATTGGTTACGCTACGAAAAATTATTCGGACCGAGCCTATCCTTGAGAAATGCCATGAAATATGCCATGGCATCTGAAATACGATAAGATTTATCACTTTACCCGGTATCATTTTGGTCATGGAACAAATGTTAAGGTAAAAGCTTTCGTCTAAAGCGGGCTTTATCGTGGTTTTACAAAACCAAATGAACACAAAGAACGTGTTGGGAGGCATAAGTGAATTTGGAATTAATTCTTCCTTCTTCGAAAAGCTGCTTGCCACTGTCTTTCACTACAAGCAACGAGGAAGCTATTTCTTCCCGTGATTCATTGTCCCCGTTGTTTACGTTGCGACAGGGCCGCTCAAAACCAAACACTCAAAATGTGAGGGGCTTGAGTCGTTATTTGCAAATCAGTGACAACGAAATAAAGTCAACCGCGATCACCACCATGTTAGCTAAACAGTAAGAGGCGACTTCAATGGGTTACGAATATGCGAATTCACCGCATGCGATGCAAATTTAATTTGTTTACTAATAAATAAGCAAGGGCGATCGACGTACGTCCCGATTCGCTACCGAGCGGCGGAATGATAATTCTGTTGCATTTTAGATGAGCAGCTGAGTCTAATTAGATTGTGGGAAGACCGGCGAGGGGAGGGGAGAGGGATACGGGTAATCAAGACAAGGTGAGGCTTTTCGCGCGTGGGTACCAACCGGTAGCATGAGGTGCAATGGTTAAGCAACCATTAAAAATGGGTGCAGGATTTTCCTTTCCATAGCCAGTATAGTCTTTAAATTTGCTTGCACTCGTCTCTCACTAAACCCAATAAACACTGACATTCTAGGATATCTATTCACGTTTTTGTTATCGTAGACAATTCAGAATTGGGAACTGTTGACATAATGTTTATACTTTTGTTTGCTATTAACATATGTTCATGTTCCTTATATCTTAGCCAGTCGAGACTGGACTACCATATTGGGAACTACAAGATTTTTGGACTTTAACTATGTTACGGGTATCTCTTGAGCAAGCGAACGAAAACAAGTATCTGTGCAAGTAGTGACCCGATACGGCTCCACATATTCCAGGGACAGAGTGTAGTAACTTTCTAAAACTACTAATTATAACTGTAATTCAGGTATTCAATTAAGAGTTATTTCCACAGTTAACTTTCCTTGTGTATTCGTAAGATATATATCGTCGATGTTTTCACGAACTGGCGAATATGTCAACTCCCTTGCATCACGAACCGGCGAATGTGCAAAATTTGACATTTTGAGTTTTTGACGCTGTATATGTTGGAACAACTTGTACTTTGCTCTCACAAAGTTTCAAGTTTCTATTAAATATTGCTTAGGAGATAAAGATGGACAACGTTTTGACGAATATGAAAACTAGTATTGTGATAATTTCACGAACCGGCGAATATGAAATTCGCCGCTTCGTGGAGAAAAACATGATATCATTTTACAATCCATTCAGGATGTGTCAGTTCGACTACATTTTGCGTAACAGATGCCGCTGTAATGAAACGTTTTATATTTCATTTTTTTCATAAGAAATATAACCCATTTGTAAGATATCAGTTAACATGTAAGGCACAGTTGTTTGTGTTTCTATTGGAACAATGTACAGTCTATATTTTGAGACTCAATGAAATTGGCAATCATCTGGTTTTCTTCTCGCAACTAAATTATTTCGAATGGTTTATAAAAGAAATGCCATATTTCTTTGATATTATTTTGAAGAATAGCCTTCTAGTGGTGTGGCTCGTTGTATAATTATTCAGAAGATATGAATAAGGACGTGCTTGTGAAGTGGACTGATGGCAGTACTAACATCGTCAGAAGCCAAGAACTTACACTCCCCCATGGAATGAAGATGTTGCAATATGGAGCGAAAGTAAAAATGTGGTGGGATCCCGAGAAAATTTATTATGAAGGTGTTGTGATCGGGGTGGAAGAAGATTCTGAAAGTGGTGATACTGTGGTGTCAGTGCCAAAGAAGAGCTCAGGTGGTGTGATCAATGACTCGAGTGCAGTAGTTAGTGACATTGACAGTTCTTCAGAAACGTTAGCGGATGATGAGGACAAGGATCCTGATTTTCTTATATCTTCCAGTGATAATGAATCGTCCGTACATTCCTCACCGAGGAATGTTAACGCTGTATGTAGTTCCTTGCATTGGGAAGAAGAAATATTTGCTGCATGCGTAACGTGTCAGGATTTGGTTTGTTACAATCACTTCAAATTGGATTGCGCCGAGCACAACAGACGTGTTAGTGTACAAGAGAAAAACATCCCTCCGGGATCAAGCCACACAGATTTTAAAGTAGATGGTTCTCAAAAGGAGGATGTTACTCCAGTAAAGCGAAGGGTTTCCGAAAAGGAAAAAGTAAGAAAAAATGTAAAAGCCTGTCGTTCTTTGGGTTATGAGTATGTAAGTGAAAAGAGTCATCAAGTTTTTCCTTCTCGCAGATTGCTTCGTCCACGTTGTGAGTCACGGACATGCCAAACAAGAGGATTGAAGTGCAACGATTTTGATGTCAACACAAGAATGAAAGTTAATAATGCGTATTATAATTTAGGAAATGTTTCCCGACAACGAGAATGGTTGAGTAAGTTCATCGTTTGCAATGCTCCTGTAAGGTCAACGAAGTCAGAAGACAAAAAGAGGAAGGAAAGAATGCTTCATTATTTCTTACCAGATGACAATAACGTAAGACAAAGAGTATGTCGTAAAATGTTTCTTAACACACTTGCAATTGCTGAGAGACAAGTAAGGACAATGCTAATGAAGTTAAAGAACCAGTGCATGGTAGAAGAAGAAAAGAGAGGTGGACGTCAGACAACGTTAAAAGAAAGAGACGAAAAAATGCGTACAGATATTAAAAAGCACATAAATATGTTCCCTAGGATGGAATCTCATTTTTGCCGCAGAAGTTCTAGCCAACAGTACTTGTCGTCCAACTTGAGTATTGCAAAGATGTATGAACTATTCAAAAAATAATTTCCAAACAGCTCGGCATGTTACTCCTTATACAGATCAGTTTTTAAATGTATGAAGTTAAAATTTCGTTCTCCAAAAAAAGATCTTTGTGGTTTGTGTGAGACGTACAACTCATTGAAATCAGCTAATTGTCTATCTAATCATTCTGACTTGATTGAAAAATATAACAGGCACATACAGGAAAAACAGAAGGTGAGGGAAATTAAAAGTGCGATGAAAGATACAGCTCTAAAATCCACAGGAGTTCGTGGCTGCTTGCTTTGATATGGAGCAAGTCATAAATCTACCACAGAGCAAACAAACTGAACTGCATTACAAAAGAAAATTATCAGCCTATAATTTTTCAATTTATGAATTAGCTAGTAAAAACGGCCATTCCTACGTTTGGCACGAAGGATTAGCGAAAAAAGGTCCGAATGAAGTTGCAACGAACTTAAGGAAGTTTCTGCTGATGAAAGATGAACAAGGTGTAAAACAGGTAGCGTTCTTCGCCGATGGATGTGCATCTCAGAACAAAAATAGTATCCTGCCTTCTATGTTCGTTTATTTTTTAAACAATGAAGCACAAAACATCAACACCATACATGTTTTCTTCTTCGAAACGAGTCACGGACAAAGTGAAGGTGATGCTATTCACAGTACAATAGAAAACGCACTTCGACGGAGTGAAGATATCTTCATCCCTGCCCAACTCATCCCGGTAATCAGGATGGCAAGAAAGAAACAACCATATGCTGTTCATGAGTTACATACTAAAGACGTCTTAGATTGGAAACAATATTCGCAGTACCTGCGTATCCTAAAAGTTAGAACAACAAATGAGGGTCAACCCGTGGACTGGACAAAAGTCATGCAAATTCAAGTGCGCAAGGGTTGTCCCAATATATTTATAAAAACGTCGCATAACCTAAACACACACTCAAGTATATCACTTCCTAATCCACGCAGTGCTAAAGAGGACAATTTACCACCAAGGGCTTTTACTTCAAAGCCAAAACTGCATATGAAAAAATACCAGGACTTGCTGTCATTATGTCAAGGAGTAATACCAGTAATTTCTCATCCTGATTATAAAGACTTCTATGTCAGATTACCTCACTAATTGAACAACAATTTTGCGTTTATTAACTTTGTATTTGATAACAGACTAGTGTTGGTCAATGTATTACCATTTTGTTCCTTACATTTTATTTCCTGAATTTTATTATTCTCGAAATTTATTTGCGGGTACGTCTAGTGTTGTGTGAATTTCTCTGTTTCTCACTGTTACGTATTAAACTGTTATGGTGTATGTTATGATTGGCCTCATATTTAACTCTGTATAAATATCCAATAAATAAGTTGAAAGTTTTAGCCTTGAACTGTAAAATTCGCAGTTTTAGTGAAAATTACAATGACGAACCAAGCTAAAAATATTCCATTTTTTGTTTTTTTGTTTTCACGAACTGACGAATAGATTCAATGAAATCCTTTGTTCATTTATTGTTCATTAAAATTCTTTCTACGGTGTTCTTTCTCATGTGAACTACCTTCTCACACAGCATTTATTATTATCTCAAAATATAGTTTAGCTCGAATATGTTTTTCAATGATTCGCAAGTAACGCAAAATTGGCTACTTTCAACTTCGCTTTTCTCAAAATCAATATTTTGCACATTCGCCGGTTCGTGATGCAAGGGAGTTGACACATTCGCCAGTTCGTGAAAACATCGACGAATATATGCGTGTTGCATATTATTTTAGGCGCGACTCCTTGTAGACTGGTTTCTGCCGGGTCTCGTACAGGCCTCTGGTTGGAAACTTATTACTTTTTCTCTTGGTCGCCAATGCATCAATGGACACTAACTACTAAATTTGGATTTGATAATACATTCTTTAACCTTGACCAATGGACACCGAGATATCAAATTTGGACATATTAAATGTACATTAGTGAATGCTCCTTCATCTTATCTGAGCCCAGCGACAATGTGCATTCAATTGAACCAGTTTAAATGTGTGTGCTTGATCATCTTGTAACATCAAATCTATACTCACGTGTTAATGAAGAGTTACAATCATACGATAGTGAGCATTTGGGCATCTGAACTTTTTAAATTCATAAATTAAATTTTAACATTTCAGTTTTTGATAACGTCACAGAACGTATATAAAAGCGGTTTAATGGTAAATTTCTGCTCCTTGAAGCAATGTGTGGTTAAAATTAAAAATCTTAATTAAAGGGGTCTGGTGTAAAACATGGTAAGTGACATTTTTCAGTTATAAATTAAAATGTGCCATCCTTCAAATTTCTTGTGAAATTGCCATATCATAGAATTTGCATTGGACTCAGTGAAGCCTTCTGAAATTGGTAAACACAACGCGAAAACA